>NC_138184.1:105794547-107182101 GCF_964194105.1 Spermophilus citellus
CTCACCTTGAGTCTACCATCTCATTGAGTTCACAGTACTTTGTCATTCTTAAGGATAAGTTATAGTGGACAGAAAGTGTAAGACTAGATGCTTCTGTTTCCATATTCTGTGCTAAAATGGAGGGAAAGGCCTGTGGTTATCTTATGCACAAACCAGGCTATAGGGAAATGTTATTTTTTTGCAGGACTCTGGAATGAAGCGACTGAATTTCAGCTTTAAAATGCAACCAACTTTGTGAAAATGCCACCTTTCAAATGGATATCTACACTCTTCTCCCATAGTTTGGTCTGAGTTGAGAAAGTGAGTGTGCAGGTTGAGGCCAGGGTCTCAGTTATCACATGGAGGGCATGTGAGAGTGAAAGTCAGGCCTGAGTGGGGAATGTCTTGTCTCATCTTATCACTTGTCTGCATCACAGGAATTGTTCACACTGCCATCATAGGTAGCACAGTGATAGCCTCATTCAAACCTCCAGCCCAATTATGATCAGGGTGAGTGTTCCCCAAATAGAGCCAGAAATTTGATTAGGAACTCCTGGGAGCTGGTTGATATTCTTGTAAATGATCAGCACAGGCACACAGGATGGTTTGTACTGTTACCAAGATACATGTTTATCCCCAATTTTTCTCCACAGGATGTGATTGAGGCTATCTGACTTCAGGTCGCCCATGCTGGGTTTACTGAGTCAGCATTGTGGGAAGAAATGGAACCTACAAGTAGAGAAGGAGAGATGAATATAATGGAAATACCTGCCTGACTGGTGTGGATGAGCTCTAAGGATCCTCTGGGCCTTCAAGGCATTCCCTTCAGCTCTGCTGTCAATGACTCAGCTGGAGGCTGGAACTGGAACTTTGAACAAACTACATCTCTTTCCTTCCAGGTAGAGAACCAGTGAGAAAAACATGGATATGTCACATTCATTGCTCCTACTGTGTAGCAGCAGGATCCTGAACATCCTGACCACAACAGGGAGGGCCTTGATGAACTCAGAGGAAAAATCTCATAGCCAGGGCCCTAGGTTAGACAATTTGAGCTATGACTGGGGCAGCATCTGTGGACTAAACAATGATTCCAAGGAGGAGGATAGTCTAAGATATAAGAGAAGTGGACCTTCTGTTGCTTCCCAAGGGACAACATGTGTTAGTTCTTTTCCAGTCCTCTATTGTCCCATTGCTGGAGAGAGCTCATTATGCAAGGCAGCCTGAGCTCACAACTGTTATTCATGGAAATTTTGGTTTCCAGTGCTTGGCTCAGAAATAGGGACACAGAAAGTGCAATGAAAGCCCTGACACCTCAGCCTCAGCCCAAGGGGCGCTCTTCACACTTACTGCCCTATCATCACTCTGTCAAGCAAGTGATTGAAGCACGTGGAGGTAGGAGGTCACCTGCATCACTGAGGGGGCTCCGTGATCCAGTAGATATGATGGCAGGAGGCTCCTATAGAAATAGGTTCTTGATAGAAAAAAAAATAGTATTTAGTAATAAAAGGGCATGTGAAAGTGCAAAGTGCATAATCATCAAAAGCAATGTGAGTACATTTTTAATGAAAAACCTGAGTGACAGAGCTGAGGTTTGACCTGTGGAGAGAAGTTGGGGAGATTCAGCATCCTTGGATCTAGTGGATGAGAAACCAATATGGGTCTTGTTGAGTCTAAAACCTCAGAAGTAATGAAAAGTGTTTGAAGGTAGCTTCCTCCTACCAATTTGAACTCCAGTTTCTAGACCGGAGTCAATTTTCTCAGCTATAGTATACTGTCAGAAGAGACTCTAAGCAATGGACCAAGCATGACACTCTATTCTTGCTGTCAGAGTTTGTGAAATTGTAATGGGCATAGCCATGCCCAATCCTTTAATTACATTAGTGGTGCTGTTACTCTGCAAGGGCAGGGTCAAGTGATTGGAACACTATTTTCTACCTGAACCTTTATGAAGTTGATAAATTTTGAGTATTCCCTATCAAAATATTTAGTGCCTCTTAAGAATAGTAAATGAAAATAATGCAAGTTGGGTTAGAATGTGGTAAAAACCTTGCCCCATCTAAAGACTTTAAGACTTTGGGTTGAAGTTGGTTATTATATCCATTTACATTAATGGTCTTCCCCCATAACAGTTGAATGGATCATAAGAGGTAAAAATATATTTCTATATATCCACACAGGAAATTATCTCATTGGAACTTTTTGCTCTGGCTATGGTATCTACTAAAACAGAATAACATTTGTACAGGTTTATGATGTGCACCATTGGTGCTGAAGTGGAGTTATTCTCTATTTCTCTCACAGAAGAGGATCAGAAACTACATACATTCACATGGAATAGACAAAGGTATATGTCTTCATTCAGTTTCTTGAACTGCATTGCTTTACCCTTTCCTATCATAACTCAGTCTATGCTGGCTTGACCATCTTGGAAATCCTGGAGAATTTCCTAGAAATGTATGTTGTCATGGAAATTGGATGAAAATGTGCATGAAGTGGCAAGTATATGGAATGGTTTGTAGAGACAGAGGTATTTCCGAGTATGCATGAAATCTTAAGAAGTTTTTTTCCACACTATTTGCTAAAATATTTAGGGTTTAGTTGTTTGAAGTTACTTGAGTCATCTCTCACAAAATAATGAATAATTGTTTCATCTCAAACTACCCACCTAGAAAAAAAGAAGCACAAAGTTTATAGGGCCACTCTAATTTCAAGAAGTAGGATACTTCAAGTTTGGGGATGTTGCTTGATTTATATATGAGAAACAGTAAAAATTGCCAAATAGATTAAAGCATTCCAGTGTGAAAATGCACTGGGCCAAAACAGTGGTGCCAGTGGTGCAGCTGTATGGACAAATTTATCCCCTAGATCTATAACAATAAGAAATCAGTAATACGGAAAAAAGCTGGTATTTATATGAAGACCCTTAGGAGAATCCCAGTTGTAGACCAGAGGTTTAAGGAACAGTCTTTATCACCTGATATAGAGAATTACATACCATTTGTGAAACAGCTCATGATATAAACCCAGGTTCCGATGGGTACAGACAACATGAGGAATCACTTAAACACAAGGTCAGAACTTTGAGGTCCATCAGTCATAAGGTCAGGTAAAACAAGAAGTGACCATTTCTTGGTGGATATTTTTCATCTGAGATGGAGCATAAGCTAAGGTTAGTCTCATGGGCAGTTTTTTTGATTCCCCATGTCTCTGACTTTCCAGTACAAGAAGCTCTCTCTGGATTCACACCTATTTCCTATGGGTGGAGAAGTGGCTTCAGGTCCCAGATGATGTTGAAGAGCCTGACACATGAGATATCCAGACCAGCAGCCTCTAATAATGGGTTCAATCATTAATGAAGGTTTTTTATGCATTTGAGTCTACTAATCACATTAAAATTTAAAAAGGGATACATAATTGTTTTAATAATATATATCACACAGTATAGCATCAATTTCACAAGGAATTGATGAAAAAAGCTATTTAAGATCTATTTTTACATTCTTTTTCTCATGTCATTTCTTTAAAATAAAATATGTATTATATATTTACATCACATATCAATTTCGACACTAATGTTTTCTCAGACATATTTGATCTCTCTTTTCACTTTATCATTTACATTTATTAAGATAGATTTACATAACCAACTTGACTGAAGCATGCTTGATAATATTATAAACATTAAGTTATTAGAAAAATAATATTTATCCTCTGGTATTTGCAGCTACATATGTTAAGCTGGTTCATGTTTACTAGAATTGTTTTGATTCTGAAGAAAAATAATGTTAAAGTGTACACTATTTTACCAAGTGTCCTATGAAATTCCATAATTGAAATAATATACTATCCCAATATTTATAAATCTAAATAATGTGATTTTGGGGTGTATGAATCAAAGCAATATTTTGGGTGTTTACAGTTACAACTTCCTGCTATTATTCACATTTATGTTCAAAGAAATGCAATATTGATTTTACCTGACTGTATCTATCACCACTTTTTTTACTATAATAAAACAGTTCTTATCATACTCAGTGTGTTGCAAAGTCATGAAACTATTTGGTACCATGTGATGCCATGCTAACCAAAGAGTAAGTAATCTGTGAAGGAAATGATTCTAGTGACAGAAGATTCTTGCCTCATTCTGTGGCTGTCAGTTAGCTTCCTTCCCTAAACATGCATATTTTTCCCCAAAGAGCTAATTTTCAACGTGTCCGTGATAGCATGGATGGAGATTATTCATGGGGTCATTAACATGGATTTCCACTCATGAATGTGACTGGGCTATATAGTCTCTGTTCCATTTCCAAACATCAAAACCAACCCTGAGTTCCTAAAATGAGATTACTCCCTTTGGGAAACAGCTTTAGGTACCAGAGGGCAGCTTGAAGACATTAGATCTTTCATCATGGCAGACCAATACTAGTTCTTACTGAAATAGGCATTTACTCAAGAGAAAGCTTGTTTTCCTTGTCTGTAAT
Source organism: Spermophilus citellus (assembly GCF_964194105.1). Taxonomy (NCBI): domain Eukaryota; kingdom Metazoa; phylum Chordata; class Mammalia; order Rodentia; family Sciuridae; genus Spermophilus; species Spermophilus citellus. Next base: position 105,799,008 of record NC_138184.1, read on the forward strand.
TCTTTTGCTAAACTGCTATCCATGGACTTAGGAAACATGAAAACCACTGACATGGTATTCAACATGGGGCTTCTGAGCACAACATTTATGTCACAGCCAATAAAGGGCAACAATGGGGCCATATTCCTGTCATTAGTACTCGTTTGATTGTCCCCTGTATCCTAAAATACCAAGCTTGATGGAAAGGTTGAATAATTATTGAGAACTCAGTGATAAAGCCAGTTGACTGACTATGTCCACGTCCAATAAAAGATACTATTTGTTGTGTAGCCAGGTTCCTGGAAAAGGAGTCAGGACATGGAATTGAGAGTCACATCACTCCCTATCCTTAGTTACCAACTAGCACAAGGTTTACCTCCCATATTGGAGACGTCATACTGGAAGTCTTATTTACAAAAGGGAGCTGCTTCCACAGGAAACACAAGAATGATTTCAGTAACTTGGGTATAAAGTCCCTTGGACTACTCTTCACAGGAAATTATTAGGGGGGCTATTAGGTCATGATTGGTCCTGATAATCAGGGCAGTAGGTTGTCACTGAAGACTTGAAGTAAGAAGGCACCTGGATGGAATGGAGATTATTCTCTTAATACTTCCTTAGTCTGTATTTACAGAAATACAGCACAAACCAATTCAAAAGGACTATTGATGGACCAATAGTGGCTGCAATGAAGATTTGCACCATCACACTTGGCAAGACTAGTGAGAAATTAATAAACACTAGTTAAGGCATTTTTTGGTGGAAAGGGAATATGAAGTGTGGAGTGAAGAATATAATAATGATGACCACAAAAATAGAATTACATGGAAAAACATTTTTTGTGCATTTTAATGTGATTGTATTTCAATATCTTTTCCTTACCAAGTGAAGTCCAATGTAAAATGTATTTAAAAACATTCACTTTATATCTCAGTATTTATTTGACAATACCAAATATTGAGAAAAAATGAACATACTTGAGGATGAAAACTATGTTGTATATTCTTGAAGGCAAAAGATTGTAATTTTTTTATTTTTTCCTTATCGGGTAATTTTGTCATGTTAAGGGTAGCATTGTTACCATAACTGTCCTTCTTTTGAGTTGGTGTGATCATGGAAATTGGAATGAGTTTCTGGTTTACATAGGTGGGATGTGGTCGCTTTTTTGTTCCAAATTTGATAGGTTTACATATATTTCTCAGAATTACTCAAATGTATATTTCTGGTTGGGATAGTACCAAGAATAACTTTTGTTGTACAAGGTATGGAGGTTAGAAATGAAGGACTTTGATTCTGTAACTCACACCTGTAGTTGGATATCTATTGGGTCACTATGTAGACATGAGGGCTCTAGTCATCTACGTATCCTTGGATTCACTTCCAGTATGGGTCTGACACTTCAAATCTTCCATAATCCAGAATTCTTAAGATGTCATTTTTTAAAAAGCAAGAAAAAATTGATATTAGATGGAGCATTAGAACATTTACAGTGGGAATTTAGCAGGAGACAGCAGCTTTTTGAGTACAGAATGGCTTCTGTGGTCACTATTTTCATCAACTATTTTGGTGCTGTAACCAAAAGACCCAATAAGAACTATTTAGAGGAGAATATTTTTGGTGCATGCTTTTAGAGGTCAGTCTGTAGATAGTCAGCTCCATTGATCCAGGCCCAAGGTGAGGCAGAATATCATGGAGAAAGAGGAGGAGAACATCTCAAGTGATGGCAATCAGGAAGTGGAGAGAGCATTACTCACAAGGGACAAGATATAAAACACACAGATATACCTCCAGTGATGAACTCATCCAGTCACCACCTACCTGCCTACCATTATCACCCATATCAGTGGATTAAGCCATTGATTAGTTTACACTTTGTAACCTAATCATTTCACTTCTAAATATTCTTGCACTTTGTTACATACAAACTTTTTTGGGAGACCACATATCCAAACCAGTATAGTCCCTGAATATTCATAGTGGGAACACCTTACCTGCACTTCATTGATCAGATGTCCTGGTGCAGACTCTGAGGTGGAGAATGATCCTCAGGCTGCCTTGAAATCAGAGAGGGGGGACAGTACTGTGCTGAAAGAGACAGTGACCCCATGAGGGGACAGTTCATCATTCAGCATCCCAACAGATTGTTTTAGAGCTGGATGACCTGCAGAGTACCTAAAATGGGTAAGGGCTCAGAGGTCATGGCCTCAAACAGCCATTAAACTGAACCAATCTGAGAAAGATGTGAATCTGGAGAAGCAGTTTTCTGCAACCAACATCCATTTGCAGTGAGGGCATGTATGTACTGTGAGAAATCCAAGGTTCTATGGATGGGTGGGTGAGCTCTGAGGAAATCAAGGCCAATCTCTTTCTGTACATTATACTGGTCTTCTGTGTTCAGAATGAAGGTTGTCATGAGGACCTGGGGTTTCAGGGACTGACAAGTGTTGAGCAACTCAAGGGACTAGAAATCTGGAATATTGGAGCCTTGGAGAGGTCCAGGCACTATGATATAGAAATACAGAGATGATGACATGGAGGGTTGTCTCTTCCTATCTATATTTCCATTCATTTTTGCTTTTTTTCTCACTGCCTGGTTCAGAAAAGACCATGAAAATTTGTCTCAATGGCCTTAAAATCATCCCTGACCTATCCTGTGTTGATCCTGGCTGTAGGACTGGGAAGAAAAGGCAGAATAGTGGCCTCATCTCTGGATGAGCTGAGCCAGTTCTACTCAAGGCTCTGTTTGCAGTCTCCTGAATCTGAAAAGAAGTGTGACACTGATAGGGTAGAGGTTTGTGTCTCACTTCCCTATCTGCCTCTGTCACTGTGGAGAGTGCATTACCACTATCACCATATGATGATAAACAGTAATAGACAGCCTCATCTTCAATCTGAGTTCTGGTGATGGTCAGGGTGGCTGTTGTCCCTGAGCTGGACCCAGAGAATCTCTCTGGGATCCCTGAGGGTCTCTCACTATCTTTGTATATTACCTGCACAGGACTCTGACCTGGGTGCTGCTGCTGGAACCAGTATGCATATTTTTTAGGCAGTTCATCTCCAGAGCAGGTGATTGTGGCTGTCTGTCCTGGGGCTACTGAGACTGAGGGTGGCTGAGTCAGCTCATAGGAGACCACAGAGCCTGCAAAAGGAGAGAGAGAGAGATGAAGGACCCATACCCAGGGGATCCAATAAATCTATGTCTCACATGAGCTTAGAGTTTGGGGAAGGTCCAACTCATGACCCTGTGGTAACCCCATAGGTAAAGTCTGGGACAGGGCACAAGAGATCACCTGTGTAGAGCAAGAGGAGTGGGAAGAGTAGAGGTATGCAGTTCATGGTGGAGACACACCAAAACTCTTTGTCCTGATATGCACGGCACAGCTGGGTTCTCCAGCACCTCTCTTATTCCTTTCAATATTTTTATGTAAATGCATGTCTATTGATCATGCAAATTATCCATCCTCTGTAACCACCAATTATGAGAAGTCACTAAAACCAGCTTTGGGTACAGAAGAAGAGACTGTAAAATTGGTGAAGTAGAAGAGATTGTAAAGTTGCATTCAACTTACTCCAAGCTACTTTGGGGAAAAAAAATCAGCCTTGATTTCCATGACCTCTGATTAATGTCATTTTCAGGGAATTTAACCATTGACCAGTGTTTCAATTCTTCTGGGCTGTTCTCCCCAGCTCTATTTTAGAAGGGCTGTTAACCTTGCAGGAGCCTGGCCAAGGGCTGAGCTGGGCCCAACTGTGGTGGACAATGGACCCTCACCTTTCTCATTCTGCTCTCATGATTTCCCAGATGCACTTTATTTTCATCTTTGGTATTTTGTTTAATGTTTTTCTGGTTGTTGAGATGCTTTTAATTATGTCACACATTATACCTTGTTCATTTAATGAACCACTTTCTTTTATTTGTTTTCTACATTTTCTGACCTCAAAAACACTATTTAACATCCCTCATTACACAATATACTAGCAATAGTCAAATTTATGCTATTTTTAATCATCCATGTTTTATGTAATATGTTTAAAATTGTCAGAATCCAAACTTGATGGAGAAAACAACTTTAGTCCCCATGTTCTCTGTGAAGTTCATCAGTGTCACAGTGGCTGAGCTCTGGAGTGTGGGTTGTCAAGGATCCCTCAAGCAAGAGGATCCTGTCACTGAACCAAGGTTAATTCAAGGTTCATGTGATGTGAGGCAGATGAAAGGTCAGTGTCACTCTGAGAGTCTCCTTAAGGAGCCTGTGCATACTCCATCCAGGGACAGGGACCAAATGCCCCCTTCCCTCATCAAAGACTACACCTGAGCATAGGACACACAGCCTGAGGCAAGATATGCCTGGAGGTGGAGAAAAATCCAGGGGGAAGTGTATAGAAATGTTTCAAAGTGTCTAGAATGGAGCGTTCATCCCTGGGATGACTTATGGACAGTGATAAATGGTGCCTTGAGGTTAGGAGGAGGTCTATGCATTCATGCTGAGAAAATGACACTTATTGTAAACTCATCTTCTCGTGCTGTGCTCCATGCTAGAGCTCCTGGACCTCAGCTAGGTCCCTCCAGTGAGTTTTACCCAGCAAGGACTGCCCATGCTGACAGATATGACAAGGCTCCTCCTAAGCATTTCCCAGCTGAGGTCCTCTTTGTGCCTGGACTCTTGACAGTGTCCTGTGGTGACCCTGTGTTAGCCTGATCCTAAGAATGTGCTCACTGCAGTCCAGAGCATAGTTTGGACTCTTCTGACTGAAATTGGACTCCTGTTAGGTTGCAGAGCTGGCTTCACTCTTGGACTAAGCCTATTCAGCAGCCTGTTTGCTGTCTGCTTCTGACTACCGCTCTGCTGCCCCCTGCTGGTTGAGTATTCACAGAGCAAGAGCCTCTGTCTCCTTGGTGAACTCAAAGCCTTTGTTACCAAAGAGCATGTGTCCAGCCTCACTTCTGTGACTACTACTCATGCCACCCTGCCCTATAACTCTCAGAATGGGGAGTCATTTCAGTCCCAGGTCTTGTGACCAGTTGTTTTGTTTTTGTTAGAAGATGGTCAAATCATCTGTGGCCTTTCTCCAAAAATACAACAGAGAAAATGTGTTAAACCATAAGGGGACACAGGCTTCTTATGTGTTGAGTAACCAAGTCTCATATTTTTATTTGATGTTATTAATGATAATGGAATACTTCTGAAAATGTGCTGTTAGTTTTCTACATGTAACTTATATATATATATATTTGTTGTTGTTGTTGTTGTTGTTGTTTTTGCTCTTTACTGTTCCACTACTGCTTTCCATTGTGATTGGTTAATTATTTCCCAGTACCATTTTGAAGTACCATTTTGGTTACCTCTTCATGTCCTTTTACCTATATTTTCAGAGTGGCTACTATATGTGTATGACACATACTGACTTACCTAAATAACAATATAGTTTGAATTGATACTTAGTTCCATCAGCATATGATCATCATCAAGGGCTCAGTCATGTGCAAAACTCTGACACTGATAAACGTCACTGAGAACATCAGCATATATTTCCTTTCCACATACCCTTAGCTATTCATTCTCCTTGATTTGTGTGCATTTTGTTCCCATTTGTATTATCGATTAAAAATGTGTCTTTTTTCATATTTTCATTCATGCAATAAAATAATACAGAATATTATTACAATACTACACATGTACTAGTATTTATGTTCACCTATGTAGTTAGCTTTACAGAGATCTTGGATTCTTCAGATCCTCCAGCTACCATCTCTTGACCCTGTCTAGTCTTAGAACTGCCCTTAGGATGACATCGTGGGCAAGACTACCAGAAAAAATAATGTGCTCTATGACTATCCCATTTTTATTAGTCATCTTTTCATCTCTCTGACCAAATACTGATAAGAACAACTTTGAGGATGACATATTTATTTTGACTCACAGTTTCTTAGGTCACTATGATCTGCTGACTCAATTGCAGAAAACTCATGATAGAAGGGCTTCATGGAGGGATGTTGATCAGCTTATGGAATCTGGGAGTGAGAAAGAGAGAAAGATACAGGAATAGAAGAAAAAGAGGAAGAAGAAGAAAAAGAAGAGGAGGCGAAGGGAGAGGAGAAGGAATAGGAGGAGGAAGAGAAGGAGGAGGGGTGTGTGTGCAGTAGCCAGGGAGAAAATAAATCCTTCTAAAGCATCCCCCCATTGATTTCCTTTCCCCATGTATGTCCTACCTCCCAGTAGTCCATTAATGGATTAATCCATTGAGGACATCAGAGCCCTCATTATCAAATAATTTCATAAATACTCCACCTCTCTAACTATAGAGAGGGCGAAGGGGAGGGAGGGGAAATGAAGGGATACAGGGATAGGAAAGACAGTGGAATGAGATGGACATCATTACCCTAAGTAAATGTATAAAGACACAAATGGTGTGAATATACTTTGTATTCAACCAGAGATATGAAAACTTATGCTCTATATGTGTAATATGAATTGTAATGCATTCTGCTGTCACATATAACAAATTAGAATTTTAAAAAATGTACTAAAAGTACATTTATGAAGACATGAATGGTGTGACTCTACTTTGTGTACAATAAGAGATATGAAAAATTGTGCTCTCTATGTGTAATATGAATTGTGATGCATTCAACTGTCATATAACAAATTTAAATAAAAAAATAAAAAAGATAATTAATATTCTACTAGTAATTTGTATTTCTTTGAATAAGTATATTCATATTTTTATCCATTTTAATATTTTCTATAAAACTGAACTTTTCCATATATAATAAATATTTGAAGCTGTATTTATGTATGAGAGTTATATTAAAAATGTTATATTAAAAATGTTGGTGTGAACATACTTTATATACAAAGATATGAAAAACTGTGTTCTATATGTGTAATAAGAATTTTGATGCATTCCACTGTCATGTATTTAAAAAATAAAAGCAATTAATTTTTTTTTAAAGTTGGATTTTACATAACTATATTTTTAAGATATTTTTGTATTTAATATTTAAATTTATGTTAGGATATGTGTCATATTTGTAGTCATCTTCCCTTGTGATAAAACAAAAAGCATGCAAATTGTGAGATTTGTTATAAAGTAGTATGATACTAAAACAATAAAAATAAAAAGTATGCACTTAAAAAAAAAAAAATCTCTCCCTTGGGGAGCTTGCTTTAAACACTTGTACATTTTGGGAAACATGGAAGATCCAAACCATAATAACATTTCTAATTTAGAACAATAGTTTTGCCTGGCATATAATTCTTTTTTAAAAATCTTTTTAAATGTAAATGGACCTTTATTTTATTTCTTTATATGTGATGCTGAGAATCAAACCCAGTGACTCATACATGTTAGGCAAGCACTTTACCATTGAGCCACTACCTCAGGCCCAGGTATATAATTCTCTAAAGAAAGAAACACTTTTCTTTCATCAGTTGATATTTTATCCCTACCTTGTGGCCTGAATTGCTTCAGATGAGAAGTCAAATATTAATATTACTGAGAATCACTGAGTTTAAAGAGTTTCTTCTCTCTCGCTCTTCTCAGTGTTTTGTTTTCATACTTGACTTATGATAGTTGTGATAAAATATGTCACTCTCAAACTCTGATTTCACCTCATTGAGCTCCTTGAAAAAGATGCAGATCTTTTCTCATGTTTGCACTTATAGTTATGATTTCACAAGATATTTCTTCACCTTCATCTTTTTTCTTGTGAGACACACACAATGCATCTATTGCTTTGTTTAAGGTTGCCCATAGATCTCTCATATGTTGTTAGTTTTATTAATTAATTATTTTTTCTCTTCATACAGTGGGATTTCAATTAATGTCTCTTCAGTAAATTGATTATTCTTTGGTCTGCTCAAAGCAACTGTTGAACACCCATGAAGAAGCTTTGGTTTTAGTTTTTCATCTTTTCTGTTCCAGAATGTTTGGCTCTTTTTTAATATGTATTTTTAATATTTCTTGCTTATACAGACATAATTTTCCTAATATTCTATAGATCTTTTTCCATGAATTTCTTGATCACCATGAGCGTATTAACAAGGTTAATTTATTTTGTTCACCCTTCCTCAGGTATGCTATGCCTCCTCAGGAAATTTTCAGATGATTTCCCCACCATGAGTGTGTTACACTTCCTTTTTCCTTGGTATACTTAGAAATATTTTGTTGAGGGCTGGGGATGTGGCTCAAGCAGTAGCGCGCTCGCCTTGCATGCGTGCGGCCTGGGTTCGATCCTCAGCACCACATACAAACAAAGATGTTGTGTCCGCCGAGAACTAAAAAATAAATATTAAAAATTCTCTCTCTCTCTCTCTCTCTCTCTCTCTCTCTCTCTCTCTCTCTCCCCCCCCCTCTCACTCTCTCTTTAAAAAAAATAAATAAAAATTAAAAAAATAAAAAGTGCTGGGGATGTGGCTCAAGCAGTAGTTTGATCCTCAGCACCACATACCAACAAAGATGATGTGTCCGCTGAGAACTAAAAAATAAATAAATATTAAAAATTCTCTCTCTCCTCTCTCACTCTCTCTTAAAAAAAAAAAAAAAAAAGTGCCGGGGATGTGTCTCAGTTATAAAGTGCCCCTGAGTTAAATCTCCAGTACAAAAAAAAAAAAAAAAAAGAAATATTTTGTTGAATTCTGGACATTTTGAATGTTCTAATGTTTCAACTTTAAAAACCAGATTAGACACAGTCTCTTAGTTGATGATGTTGCCTGCTGGAGGGGCACAATTTTTCATTTGTTCAGTGAATTTTCCATACTGTTTGCAAAGGCTGCATTCCCAGTCATTGTAATCTGTGAAGTCTGTTCAGTTACATATGTGGTCAGAAATTGAGCTGAGAAAGACTTGCTTATGTATACCCGTTATCCATCAGCACTCTCCTGAATGCAGGATTGCTGTGGATAGATTTCATCATTCCCATGCAGTTGATTCAGATACTTCTTGCCAATTCAATAGCTATTTTTGAGGAGGGATCAATTTCTAGAATTCCCTTCTGTGAAGTTGCTCTAGATGCAGCTATTTCATATCTTCTTCATCACTATATCTCAAACAAAGGTCTCTCATATGTCTTGGACTGTATGTAGACTTTGAATTCAATTCATATTTGTTGAATGCATAGATAAATTTATCTGAATGAAGAACACTCAGTTCAGTTACCATGAAGCATGTACTGAGGAGCTATTTTGTTTCTATGCAACAACAACCTCTCCTTTAATTTATATTTTATTCAGTATTTATGTGTCCTCATTTTCTGGTGGATAGTGAAGAATGAGTTTATGATTAAAAGAAAAAGGAAACAAACAAACCCGATGTCATCCTACCTGTTCAATGAGGTAGGATGGTGCATGATTTTGATGATTGACAAGTCCTTTTGTATTATCATGTGGGGTTGAAATTCTTTCTTATTTTTAGATAATATTGAGATATCATAGAAGGCCTTTGGTCTGGAGAATAAGGCAATTGTGTCTGTGATTTGAGAAGATAACCCACTGAAATGCATCAAATTAAAATTCAGTTAATAGCGATTTTCCTCTCAGAGATTGTAAAATAACCAGAAAAAAATTCAACATGAATAGAGAATATGTGAACAACACTGTCAACCAAATTGAATTAAATGAATTTGTAGAAAAATCTCACCCACAACAGCAGGATACACATTATTTTTTTTTTCAAGTTTCAATGAGAGGTTTCCCAAGATTGTTCAAATTCTTGGTCATAAAACAAATGTTAACAAACATGACTTCATGCATACTTGGATAATTCATTGAATTAAAACCTGAATAATTTTATGAAGTCATTCATTGTGTGGAAAGGAAAAAAGTAGAGCTCCACATGACCTATACATGAAAAATAAAATCTCAGATGATATAAATTAGAACATTTCAAATTTTTTAAACAGAAAAGCACAACATGCAAAATTTAAGGAATACAGCTAAAGCAGGTGCTATAATGGAAACTTATACCTTTAAATCTTAACAATGCAATGAGGAACCAAAGTGTGTAATGGATAGGCAGGCTACATAGGCTCTGCCCACCCTGAGTATGGACAGAATCCTCCATAATCTTTTATATTTTTTATTTGTTCTAATTAATTATATAAGATAGCAGAATGCATTTTGACTCATTGTACACAGATGGAGCACAACTTTTCATTTCTGGTTGTACATGATGTAGAGTTGCACCACATGTGCAGTCATACATTTATCTAGGGTAATGATGCTCATCTTATTCTACCATCTTTCCTAGGACCATGCCTCCTCCCCTTCTCTCCCTCCTCTTTTCCCATTCAAAATTCCTCCATTCTTTCTCTCTATGCTCCCCCACCCCCATTATGGGTTAGCATCTACTTATCACAGAGAACATTTGGCCTTCGGTTTGGGGGAATTGGCTTACTTTACTTTGCATGATATTCTCCAACTCCATCCATTTACCTGCAAATGCCATAATTTTATTCTGTTTTAATGCTAAGTAACATTCCCTTGTGTATATGTACCATAATTTCTTTATCCATTCATCTATTGAAGGACATCTAGGTTGCTTCCACAGTTTAGCTACTGTGAAACATTTGAAACATTTGAAGAGGCTGCATCACTGTAGGTGTATGCTGTTTTTAAGCCTTTAGGGTACAGATCTAGGAGTGAGATAGCTGGGTCAAAAGTTGGTTTTATTTCAAGTTTTGTAAGGAATCTCTATACTGCTTTCCAGATTGGTTGCACCAATTTTCAGTGTCATCAGCAATGTATGAGTGTGCCTTTTCCCTCACATCCTTGCCAACACTTATTTTTATTGTATTCCTAATAACTGCCATTCTGACTGGAGTGAGAAGAAATGTTAAAGTAATTTTGGTTTGCATTTCTCTAATTGCTACAGATGTTGAACATTTTTTAAAATATATTTGTTGATTGATTGTATTTCTTCTCTTAGAAGTGTTTGTTCAGTTTCTTATCCCATTTACTGATTGGGTTGTTTGTTTTCTTGGTGTTAAGTTTTTTGAGTTCTTTCTATATACTAGAGATTAGTTCTCTATCTGATGTGTGTGTGACAACAATTATTCCCAAAATGTAGGCTCTCTCTTCACCTCAATTGATTGCTTCTTTTGCTGAGAAGAAGATTTTTAATTTGAATCCATCCCATTTATTGAATATTGTTTTTATTTCTTGTGCTTTAGGACTCTTGTGAAGGAAGTCGGGGCATAATCCAACATGATAAAGATTTGGGCATACTTTTTCTTCTATTATGTCCTCTGGTCTAATTCTTAGGTCCTTGATCCTCCTTGAGTTGAGTTAAAATAAGAGACACAGAATAGACAAAGCAATCCTTAGTAAGAAGAAGGAAGCAGGAGACATCACAATACCAGACCCTAAACCATACTACAAAGATATACTAACAAAAACAGCATGGTATTGGCATCAAAATAGACATGCAGACCAATGGTACAGAATAAAACACACAGACAAACCCACATAAATATAGTTCCCACATACTAGACAAAGGCACCGAAAACATACATTGGGAAAAAAAAGATAGCCTCTTCAACAAATGTTGTTGGTAGAACTGGAAATCCATATGCAGAAAAAAGAAACTACACCCCTACCCCTCCATAATCTTTCAAACAACGTGTTTGTCAAGAGCTGTCACACTGTCAACATTGTGGTTTCCCCACTCACCTTCTGGGCTCATCTCCATTTTCAAGATCCCAGTTCTCCATCTTGATTCAGCATTTGTGTGCTTCATTTTCCTTCAGCACTGGCATCACCATCCAGGTCTTGGAGACTGGGAGGGAAGGAATGATGGGAGAGCTGGTGCATATTTATAAACAAACATACACATTTAAATATGTATGTGTTATTCTGGGAAGAAAGTTTGAATGACTATGATTCTGTATTCTTCATTTTTTGTATGCTTGAAGCTTTTCTAAATAAAAAAAAATGTTAATTGAACAAAGAAAAATCATATTATGAGTCCAAGTGATGTAAAAAGAAATAGGCCCAGGTGATTATGAAGAGAATTCTTTGTTTTAAATGACAAATAGGATTGAGGATACTTTCATTATACATTTGTTTCTATCTTAATTAGATCTTTATTTTAGTTATACAGAGTAGTTGTGTTCATCCTGACACATTCATGGAAATTGATTTCAGTTCATGACCCCCTTTTCTCCTCTCCTTTTCCCTTTCATCCTCCCTATCCTCTTCTATCCTCCTTCCTCTGCTCTACTTAACTTTTTTTCGCCTATTAATTTATATTTGATTGGTACTTTATATTATCCTATCTTTCTCTTCGCATTTTCCTTATTTTATTGTAGCTTCTGCAGATGACAGAAAACATTTTGTCTTTCGATTTCTGAGTTTGGCTTATTTCACTCAGCTTAGTATTCTCCATTTCTATCCACTTACCTGCAGATACCATAACATTCTTTTTTAAAGCTGACTAGAACTCCATCATATATATATGTATATGTGAATGTATATATAATATTATATATATCATATATGTCACAATTTCTTGATCCAGTTGTCTATTGATGGGCAAATAACTGGATTGAATCAGTAATTTAGCTATTGTGAATTGTGCTGGTAGAAACTTTCAAGAGGCTACATCACTGTAGACTTCCAAAAATATATCTTGGAAAAAAATACAGTCTTTTTAACAAATAATGCTGGGTAAACTGCACAGCTACATGTAGAAAAATAAAATTAGACCTTTCTCTCACCCTGCCTATTTTCAATCTTTTGGGAAAATATAAAAGAGTGGAATAACTGGGTCATATGGTGGTTAAATCCCTATTTTTTAAGGACAACATGCTGTTTTCCAGAATGCTTGTCCTAATCTGTAGTCCCACCAACAGTATACAAGTGCACTTTTTCCCCCACACCCTCATCAGCATTTACTGTTGTTTGTATTCTTTGTTGCCATTCTGACTGGAGTGAGATGAAATCTTTAGTGTAGTTTTCATTTGTATTTCATCAGCATTCCCTGATTGCTAAAGATGTTGAACGTTTTTACATGTAGTTGCTGGCCATTTCTATATCTTCTTTTGAGAAGATTCTGTTTATTGATTGGGTTGTTTTTTGGCATTGACTATTTTTGTATATTCTCAAAATTAATCCCCTGTTGGAGGAAGAGCTGACCAGTATATTCTCCTATTTCATGGACTCTCTCTTCAAGGTCTTAATTATTTTCTTTGCTATTCAGAAGGGTTTTTTTTGTTTGTTTGTTTTGTTTTTTGTTTTGTTTTTTGTTTTTTTTTTTAGTTTGGTGACCTTCTACTTATTAATTCTTGTTTTTTTTTTCTTGTGCTTTGGGGGGTCTTTTAAGGAACTTGGTGTCAGCATCTATATGATGGAGTGTTGATTTTCTGTTTTCTCCTAGAAGTTGTAAAGTTTCTGGTCTAATTCCTAAGTCTTTATTCCATTTCGATTTGAGTTTTGTTCAGGGTGAGAGATAGCGGTCTAATGTCATCTTTCTCTATATAGCTATCTTTTCCCAGTATCATTTGTTAAAAAAGATGTCTTTTTTCCAAAATATATTTTATTGTCTTTGTCAAATATCAGGTGATCCTACGTATGTGGTTTTATCTCTGTGAGTGAAAAACATGCAAAATTTTGGACTGGTTTTTATGTTTTTAAGATTTAGAATGGGTTTCTTGCACACAAAATATATGTTTGGATCTTGGTGTAGAATTCAGCCTGACCATATGTGCCTTGTAGTAGTGGCATTTAATCACTTATAATTAATATAATTTATAATATAATCTACTTAAATATACCATCTATCTCTTCACTTTTTATTTTTCTCCTTAAGTTCAAAGATTTTGTTTTTAATTCATTCATTCACATGTTTATTCATTTTGATTTTGTTTTTTAAAAGGTATTCCCTTTCACCTCTTCTCTAGCTAAAGTGATGGTTGATTTTTAGATTGGCTAGGCCACCTTCCCACATTGGTTTTGTCAAACACCTGTAGGGATGCTGACTGAGGTTGTTGGTTTTTTTTTTTTTTCATGTGATTAATATTTAATCAGTCTTCACTGAAAAAAACATGTTGCCCTCTATGATGTTCCTGGGTTGCATGCAGAGTCAAAAGCCTTTAGAGCAAATCTAGAGATTTCAAAGTACTGTCCTTCTGAATTCAGATTCAAGATTTGAACCTTACCTTTTACTGAATTTTCAGACTCTAGCCTGCCCAGCTGACTTAGACCTCACAGCCACCACAATCAAGTGAGCCAATTCAATAGAACACTTGTCTCTCTGTACATGTGTGTTCCTTTCTGTATATACAGATCTATTATATCTATCCAAACTTGCACTGCTGTAATGGTGTTTGGTTATTAAAGACTGCATATATAGTGGTGGCCTCAGAAGATTACAATGGAGCTGAAAATTCCTATAACCTTGTGTTGTCATACCATCCTTGCTTGAAGTACAACACATTACTCATGTGAATGGTGATAATGGAATAAATAGTCCTACTGTGCAGCCAGTCATGTATAAGTATCACAAAATTATATGCAGTAGATAATATTTGATAATGATAATAAATATCCATGATATTGTCTCTGTATTTATTGAACTATAATTCTCATTGTTAATCAGAGTGTACTCATTCTAATTATAAAAATGTTTAGTGTAAAGCTGTATGTTGTGCTATGCTTACAATAGCCTCATACCTCTCATGTGTACCCAGTCTCTTAAACTGCCAGCCTGATGCACTACTCCCTGCCCCAAGATGGCAGCTACTGTCTCTTGATTTCATTGTTTCTTGTGCTGGATTCAATCTCATGTTGTTTTATTCATGGTCCAAGAAGCAATAGACTTCATATAAATTATATACATAAAATTAGCATATAATATATATGTATGTATGCCATATACATTCACACACCCTCCATATAGCCTTGGTGTGTAGCAGGCTTTACCACTTACTGTCGCGACCCCCTTGCCCGCAAGGAAGACGCAACACCGGGAATCTTCTTCCAGTCGTTTATTCTGGTTCTCGAGATCTCTTCCACTCTACTCTCTTCTTCATCATCCTCTTCTTCATCTTCCTCCGAATGCTCCTACCAGCCTTAATAAAGCATCTCAAGCCCCAATGCGAAGCTGCCACGTGGAGCTTTCTCATAGGGTGTTAGAAAACCACGCACCAACTCTCCCAATTAAGGAGTTGTTTGTCACAAACCACAGTCGAGCCAGCGCCATCTTGTAATGGCGACCACAGTTCGCAGAAACGGCTCACTACAGTTCCCCCTTTTGTTTTCTAAAAACAATACAGGCGAGAGTAGAGGTCCTATCCCACTGTGCAGAAGTGGCTGCATAGTATGGCTCAGCCCCAAGGAGGGCCCTTCCCCAGATCTGAGACCATATCAGCCGACGCTTTTCTCGTGGGACGGGGCGTGGACGCGTCTAACCCGCATGCAATAGGACATGCTCTCCTTGAGGTCCACTTCAAGGATCACTCAAGTGCAGTGCCTTGCCTCGCATCCTGTATCGTGATGGACGAAGGGGGATAGCCGAGGCTGAACTGTGGCTGTTTAGAAACACAACGACAAACAAGTTGGTAACACCCTACAAGAAAGGCACGGGTAATCTGTGCAAGCCAGACTTGAGGTGAAATGCCATTACTCATACTAAGCCTTCAACCAGGAACCTTATCAGACCCAAACAGGTCAGGACGTTCCCACATGACCGTTATTGGCTGAATATGAAAACAGACACCACAAATCTTTCAAGGCCTTGTGAGCTCCTTCAAGGTCTTGTGAGCTGGCCTCTTTGACATGCACAAAAATCAGGGCTGGATCCAAGCCCTGGGGGCCGGGGGGAATCCGTGCCAGCAGTTCCCCCCCTTTTGTTTGTTGCACGTCAAAGGGAATCAAGTAGCCCCTGTCTTAGGTCGTTCACTGCCCCTACACTGCTTACCCGTCTTTGGGGAGGCCCCATTCCCCTGTCTTAGGTTGCAGTGCAAGCGTGAAAGTTGCCCGTCTCTGGGTACTACAAGATCAGCTTGTTGTTGCCAAGGCGTTCAGTGGTATCTATTCAGCCAGTCATTATTGGGTCTTTAATTGGTTCCGGTTCAACAAGGCATAGAGTAAAAATAAAGAAGAAAAAGGGGGCAAAAGGAGGAAGGCATGAAGCAGGGATCATTGTAGAAAAATCATCTTCGAATTGGTCGGAGACAAACTTCAGCAAGATCATCCTTGGTCTGCAGGCGTTGATAATGGATCTGTATTGGCTTAGAAGTCAGAATGTTAATTTGGTCTTTAATAAATTGTGTCACTCTCTTACCTAGGCAGGGGCCTACAGCAGCTATAAGGAGGAGACCGAAAAGCGGTCCCATCACAGTGGATATCAAAGGAGTTAACCATGGGGTATTTTTAAACCACTGTTCAAACCATCCTTGTTGTGCTTCAAACTCCTTTTGTCTTTTAGCCAATCTTTCCGTGACTTTTTCCATAGTTTCACGGATTACCCCAGTATGATCTACATAAAAACAACACTGTTCCTTTAAGGCTACACATAGTCCTCCTTCCCTTAGGAATAATAAATCTAGTCCCCTCCTATATTGTAACACAACTTCTGAGAGGGAGGTGAGGGACTTTTCCAAAGCAGTAATTGACTTGGCCATGGCTGTCAAATCTTATAGCTGGGTAGAGATTAACATTTAGGATCTACAGTGGTATTAGAGGATAATTTAGACAGTATTGCTACCCCTTCATAATAGGGCGGCCTGGAGGTCAAGCATAGCCAGCAATCTTGGGTCCTGTTAGGACTAGTGGCATTGAGAGCGAAAAAGGCTCCTTGGATCAAATCAAAAAGACGATCTCCAGTTCCAGGGTGTATGGGCCCAGGGGCACAATCAAAGGTTTGATAGCCCACAGTTATTGCTTGACCGCTGGGGGAAGATATTACTGCTGGGGCTATAGGCTGTTTGGGTCCAGATGGGGCCTTTTGATCTCCGAGCACCTGATTGGGTCCTATTAAACTTCCAGTAGGCTGTTCTGTGGTCAATTTAAGCCGAAAAAGCAGGCCAGGATTGTACTGTCCGGGGGTGTAAATACGCAGCCCCCAGAGATATCCTTAAGTCCAATCTGGCTGCTGTTTTCCATTGGAAGTAAACTGAATAGTAATATCTGATTCTCCCTCTATTGTTTGCCAGAAGTGGGTAACATCAGTTTGCCAGACATCATTGGTGTGTAAGCCTCTAGGATTAACACTTAGACTAGGGGAATGAATGAATGGAGCACACACTGGGCATAAGAAAACAATTTGTAGAGTCTGATCACGTGAGCACCCCGCACAGAAGCGTAAGGATTGTGCATTTAGATGGAATTTAGCATGGAGCTAAGGAGTTGATCCGTTTGTAATTGTTCCATGATAGTAAATTGTCTGCCAATATAAGGGGTTGCCTCAATAACTGAGGCTAAATTAGCAACATAGAGACTATCAGTATACACATCAAGTGGGATGGAATTGTATAGTTTAAGGGCCATAATTAGAGCCTCAACTTCTGATATTTGGGCAGACAGTCTAGGAACAGGGTGTCGAATTACTTGAGATTCATCAAAAACAACAACAAACCCCCCTCTTGCTCCGTCTGTATAAACAGTCTGAGCTCCCGGGATAGATTCCCCTTTAATAATTTTAGGAGAAATAATAGGACATTTTTTGAGGTCTTCTAGAAGTTTATGTCGGGGAGAGTGATTATCAATTTGACCTTTGAAATTACAAGGGAAGAGACACCAAAGATCATGTTCTTGTTGGAAATTTAAAATCATATCCTGGGTATAAGGTTGAATGAGAATGTCAAAAGTCTTTCCAAACAGTGCATCACCCAAATATTTGGCTTTCCAGATCAAATTTGTCACCAGTTCATAAAAGGGAGTTATCACCCGAGAGTTAGAAGCAGGTAAATGGACCCAATAGATGGGACCTATTTGTCAAAACACTGTAGTAGGAGTTAATTTTGATGGCAGGATTATAAATGATAGGGGCATAGAGTAGTTTATCTGGGTAACCTGCATGTCTTGTAGGGCCTTCTCTATCAGTCTTAATGATTGTAGAGCCTCAGGTGTGGGATTCTCTTGTAGGGCCTTCTCTATCAGTCTTAATGATTGTAGAGCCTCAGGTGTGGGATTCCTGACTGAGCTGGGGGAAGGGTCTCCTTGGAGGAGATCATACAGAGGTTTAAGTTCCTGTAAAGAGAGGAGTTGGCACTGTTGTCAAAGTCATAAACATACCTCTTAAGAGAGGGGGAAAGGGAGAAACCTTTAGCAACTTGACGTTTCTCCCAAGAATGATCCTGACAAGGCGTAAATGTTGGGGGGAAACCAAGATTAGGGGTACAGTAAGGAGAGGCCTTAAAATGAGTGGCATTATAAAGACTATTAGAAGAAGGAGGCACTGGGATTAGTACTTCGGAGATAATAGCCAAGGTAGTTATGTTTAAAGCAGAGCTATTTACGGGGGTTCCTGAGCCTGATTGTTCCCCTGAGGCTACTTAGCTCAATACAGCACTGAGAATGCTCCCTGAGACCTGACTGGACCGCAATGGGTCCTTCCAGTTAATCAAATTCTTGGTCTTAAGGCTAATACAATGAGCGTTCCCGAAGCCAAAACAAGAAACTCCTGTGAGATTAACTTGAGATTGATTAAAAATGCTTTCCACCTGAGTTAGTGTGAAGGCGGCATCCACTCCATAAGTGCGCAGAGACTCCGCCAGGGTCTTCAATTTATCATCTTATGAGTTTAACATAGAAACCTGTGGAATCAAATTTTGTCTGAAAAAGATATCTTCCGTTAGCATTTACAGGTAGGCATTTTTTAAAAATACAGTTTCTGAGTAGCTCCGGTAGAAATCTGAAACGCAGCAGTATAGGTTAGTGGCTGGAAGGTGGGACTAGAAGTCCTGTCTGAGTGACTGTGGAAGAACCAATCGGTAGCCCCCAAGAGTGTGGGAGGTGGGACCAGGAAGTCGCTCTTCCTCCAGGCAGCCCATGGTTACCATGGTGATGCAAGCAACACGGAGTCCGTCGCTCACCCTCAGGGCAAAAGTTCCCCAAGATTTCCTAGCCGACCGCACCTTGCCTGATTTTGTTTGCATTTTTCCCCGCCTGGCCAAGCTCTTACTGCGGCAGCAGCCTGCTCTGTTTCTGGACCATCCCCGCACACTCCGGCTTCCGGGCCGGGGCGGGCTCCTGTTCCCTTTTCCCGGCTGCAGTGGGCGTCCCTGGGCATAGATCCCAGGGTCATAATTAATCTGCTGCTGCGGCACCCATGGCACAGCAACAGAAGGAACACAGAAAACGAAAGACACAGACGACAAAAAAAGAACACAGAAAACAAAAGTGAAAGTACACATAGCAGCTGCAATAAAATATGAGGCCTACGGGGTCCCGCTCTCGGGGACGAAGAGTCCGCTCCGCTCAGGGACGAGGGGTCCGCTCAGGGACGAGGGGTCCGCTCAGGGACGAGGGGTCCGCTCACGGACGAGGGGTCCGCTCAGGGACGAGGGGTCTGCTCACGGACGAGAGGTCCACTCACGGACGAGGGGTCCACTCAGGGACGAGGGGTCCGCTCACGGACGAGGGGTCCACTCACGGACGAGGGGTCCACTCAGGGACGAGGGGTCCGCTCACGGGACGAGGGGTCCACTCACGGGACGATTGGTGCACCACTCCTGACGACTGAAAGTTCTGATTTTCCCGGGTCTCGGCACCATTTGTCGCGACCCCCTTGCCCGCAAGGAAGACGCAACACCGGGAATCTTCTTCCAGTCGTTTATTCTGGTTCTCGAGATCTCTTCCACTCTACTCTCTTCTTCATCATCCTCTTCTTCATCTTCCTCCGAATGCTCCTACCAGCCTTAATAAAGCATCTCAAGCCCCAATGCGAAGCTGCCACGTGGAGCTTTCTCATAGGGTGTTAGAAAACCACGCACCAACTCTCCCAATTAAGGAGTTGTTTGTCACAAACCACAGTCGAGCCAGCGCCATCTTGTAATGGCGACCACAGTTCGCAGAAACGGCTCACTACAACTTACATTTGTGTTCATTGGACTGCCTCATTTTCACAGAATGATAAAATTGCCTACCAATGTATCTTTTAAGACATACCACTATTGCTAAGTTATATAGGATTGCATGTACCTATATCCCCACACTTGACCCTCAATATTTATATGTTCTGCATCTTTAGATTTCAGAAAACATGAGTTGCTAATGTTTTGTAAAAATCTGCATCTGTACTAAACATGTGCATATTTCATTTCTGTCTTTATCAATCCCTGCAAATAACAAAGAAATATTACACAGAAAATAAATTTTATCTATATTATCTATAATTGATAAATCCAGTCTGATTCCCTCTTAAGATCAGGAGCCATCTTGTCCAAAGTTATAAAATATTCATTTCTGTTTTCTGTAAAATATTAGGATTTATATTTGGTCTGGCCATATTTTGGTGTTCTAAACTTACTTGGAATGCCTGCCTGTGCCTTGAATTCACCCATGCCTAGCTTTCCCTGACCAGATAACAACCCTCTCTGAAACCCTAATGGTGATACCGCTGTTGACCGGTGACGAGTCCTTGCTTCCCCAATGTTGAAGAATAACACCAAAGAAGCACGCCGAGGCAAGGTCAGAGTAGAAATTAGAAGTTTATTAAAGGACAGCAGAAAAGACTTCTCCCAGAGGAAGAAGGGGACCCAAGAGGTGGAATCCGAGGAAGGGCTGTTGTCTCCCCTTATTATAGTTTTGGTGATGGAATGTAGGTTGAAAGGCCCGAGGGGTAGGACACTTCTTTGTGATGGGCTACCTTTAAGTTTGCTGGGGGTTGTTTATTAACACTTCTTTGAGGTGGACTTTAGCCTAGGGCCTTTTTGGGACTTTGTCATCATTCCATGAGTTGTCCTGTGTTTCCCTGAGTCATTCCCAGCATGGCCTCCATTTTAGATTTTACTCGGTATTAGACCCAATTTACCTAACTACACTGACTACCTAACTTTAAATCTGGCTTCATTCCCCCCTCTAATTTGGGAACTCCTTACTGCTGTAAGGAAAGGGGGAGAAGAAGATCTTTCTGGCTTCTTCAGGCTGACAAAAGGGACGATGTTGGGGCAAGCAGTTTGGAGTCCCCCTTTAAAAATTGGGTCTATCGAGTGGTCCATGATAAAAGTCCAATTGAGAAGTAATAGGCTGGAGGGCCATTCGAGTGATAGGTGGTCTATAAGAGAAACAAGAGTTCATTAGTACTGGAACCAGATTGATACAGCAAGAAATGCCACAGCACAGAAATATGCCAATGAGTATAATGGCCAAGACAAAGATCAACAATGTTTTCCACCAGGAAGTACCAAGAACCAGGAGCTAAGATATTGTCTCCATGACAAAGTTGCTGAGGACATGGCTTCTATCTGAGCATGTAAATCTTTAAGGATATTTGTCACATTGCCAGAAATGTCAGGGATGTAAACACAACATTTAACTTTTAGGGTTACAGTTGTCCTTCCCTTAAGATATAGTTTAATAATTTAATACCATCTGATCCTGCAAAATCCTTTTACTAGTATGACCTCTGTGTCTAATAGAAAAATCTTTAATTCTGCTACACAGGGCTGGATAACCATACTAGCAAACATCAAGCCTACCTGCGTTGGTTAGAAATATCTGTGGGCCTTAAACTAAAAACTACTCTGGCAGTTTCTTTTGATAGTTATCAGGCATTCCTGTCTGAGAATCTCTTTTGTAGCCTCCAGTTTACTTATTTATGGAAGTTTCATTTAACTACCATTATTATTAAAATGTCCAGGAATAGCTGTGTCTTGGCTTTGACTGTCTTTGCTAAGTGTTTAAGATGAAGCAAGTCAAACTGACTTTTGTTTCAATCTATTGTTAACAGTCAGCTGAGTTATGGGAGTCCTCGGGAACTTCACAGCAGCTTCTCAGTTCTGCTAATGCCATTTGCGCTAGGATGGGTTCAGGCCTTGCTTGATTGACCATGTGGCTTCCCTCGGAAGCATCAGGGATGTCTCCCTTTCCTGATGACCCTCCTCTTCATAGCAAATGCACTGACTGGCTTCCTGTCCTCCACTGGTCTCATTAATCTCCCTGATTGGGAGGTTATGTGGCCTAGAGTTGCAGAGCCCTTTGAAGAAGTCCCCTATCCCCTGATTCAGACTGACTCAGAGGGCAAGAGCCAAATTTTTAATTTTAAAACTTAATCTTAAACATCTAGCAAATAAGTTAACAGCCTTATATTAAGAGCACTGAGCTTTAATGTCTATCTCTCTATCCTGTAGGTGATAACTTCTTGTCTTAAATTAACCCAGGTAGTGAGCTCTTAAATCAGTACCTCTGGAAAACATTAACAGGCAATCTTAAATCATTTATAAGAAAACTACAAGATAAAATTATCAAGAGTAAAAACATTTAGTTCATATAATAGCTACCTTGAATTTTGGTGGAGTATATCCCCTGTTTGAGATCCTGGCAATCCTGACAAAAACCAACTTTTGGACACAATTTTAAATGTACTGAAATCTAGCCTACTTTTTTCTTTTTTTTTTTTTTAATTTTTTATTGATTATTTAAAGCATTACATAGCTCATGATATATCGTCTTTCATACATTAGACTCAAATTGTGTTTTGAACTCCCATTTTCACCCCAAATATAGATTGCAGAATCACATCTGTTACATATTCACATTTTTACATAATGCCATATTAGTGTCTGTTATATTCTGCTACCTTTCCTAACCCCTACTATCACCCCTCCCCTCCCCTCCCCTCCCATCTTCCCTCTCTATCTCCCCTGCTGTTGTTCAATTCTCTCCCTTTTTTTTCCCTCCCCCTTGCCCCTCATAGCCTCTTGTAATTTTATGTATCCTTGAAGGTCTCCTACTATTTCCATATGCTTTCCCTTCTCTCTCCGTTTCTCTCCCCCCATTCGTCTTTGTTATCTGTAGTCTTTTCCACATGCTCTTCCTTCCTGTTCTGTTCTTAGTTGTTCTCTTTATATCAAAGCAGACATTTGGCATTTGTTTTTTAGGGCTTGGCTAGCTTCACTTAGCATAATCTGCTCTAATGCCATCCATTTCCCTGCAAATTCTATGATTTTGTCATTTCTTAGTGCTGCATAATATTCCATTGTGTATAGATGCCACATTTTCTTTATCCATTCATCTATTGAAGGGCATCTAGGTTGGTTCCACAGTCTAGCTATTGTGAATTGTGCCGCTATAATCATTGATGCAGCCGTATCCCTATAGTGCGCTCTTTTAAGGTCCTCAGGGAATAGTCCGAGAAGTGCAATAGCTGGGTCAAATGGTGGTTCCATTCCCAGCTTTCCCAGGAATCTCCATACTGCTTTCCAAATTGGCCTCACCATTTTGCAGCCCCACCAGCAGTGTACAAGTGTACCTTTTTCCCCACATCCCCGCCAACACTTGTTGTTGTTTGACTTCATAATGGCTGCCAATCTTACTGGAGTGAGATGGTATCTTAGGGTGGTTTTGATTTGCATTTCTCTGATTGCTAGAGATGGTGAGCATTTTTTCATGAACTTGTTGATTGATTGTATGTCCTCCTCTGAGAAGTGTCTGTTGAGGTCCTTGGCCCATTTGTTAATTGGGTTATTTGTTATCTTATTATTTAATTTTTTGAGTTCTTTGTACATTCTGGATATTAGGGCTCTATCAGAGGTGTGGGGGGTAAAGATTTGTTCCCAGGATGTAGGCTCTCTATTTACCTCTTTTATTGTTTCTCTTGCTGAGAAAAAACTTTTTAGTTTAAGTAAGTCCCATTTGTTTATTCTGGTTGTTAACTCTTGGGCTATGGGTGTCCTATTAAGGAATTTGGAGCCCGACCCCACAATTTGTAGATCATAGCCAACTTTTTCTTCTATCAGACGCAGTGTCTCTGATTTGATATCTAGCTCCCTGATCCATTTTGAGTTAATTTTTGTGGATGGCGAGAGAAAGGGATTCAATTTCATTTTGTTGCATATGGATTTCCAATTTTCCCAGCACCATTTGTTGAAGATGCTATCCTTCCTCCATTGCATGCTTTTAGCCCCTTTATCAAATATAAGATAGTTGTAACTTTGTGGATTAGTCTCTGTGTCTTCTATTCTGTACCATTGGTCCACCCGCCTGTTTTGGTACCAGTACCATGCTGTTTTTGTTACTATTGCTTTGTAGTACAGTTTGACCTCTGGTATCGCTATACCTCCAGATTCACACTTCCTGCTTAGAATTGCTTTTGCTATTCTGGGTCTTTTGTTTTTCCATATGAATTTCATGATTGCTTTGTCTATTTCTACAAGAAATGCCGTTGGTATTTTGATTGGCATCGCATTAAACCTATAGAGAACTTTGGGTAATATCGCCATTTTGATGATGTTAGTTCTGCCTATCCATGAACAGGGTACATTTTTCCATCTTCTGAGATCTTCTTCTATCTCTCTCTTTAGGGTTCTGTAGTTTTCATTGTATAAATCTTTCACCTCTTTTGTTAGGTTGATACCCAAGTATCTTATTTTCTTTGAGGATATTGTGAATGGAGTGGTTTTCCTTATTTCCATTTCAGAAGTTTTGTTGCTGATATATAGGAATGCCTTTGATTTATGCATGTTGATTTTATAACCTGCCACTTTGCTGAATTCATTTATTAACTCTAGCAGCTTCTTTGTAGACTCTTTTGGGTCTGTTAAGTATATTATCATGTCATCCGCAAATAGCGATAGTTTAATTTCTTCTTTTCCTATTTTTATGCCTTTAATTTCTTTTGTCTGTCTAATTGCTCTGGCTAGTACTTCGAGAACTAAATTGAATAGAAGTGGTGATAGAGGGCATCCCTGTCTTGTTCCAGATTTTAGAGGGAATGCCTTCAATTTTTCTCCATTCAGAATGATGCTAGCCTGAGGCTTAGCATAGATAGCTTTTACAATGTTGAGGTAAGTTCCTGTTATCCCTAGTTTTTCTAGTGTTTTGAACATAAAGGGATGCTGTACTTTGTCAAATGCTTTTTCTGCATCCATCGAGATGATCATGTGGTTCTTGTCTTTAAGTCTATTGATGTGGTGGATAGCATTTATTGATTTCCGTATATTGAACCATCCTTGCATCCCAGGAATGAATCCTACTTGATCATGGTGCACAAGTTTTCTGATATGTTTTTGTATTCGATTCGCCAGAATTTTATTGAGAATTTTTGCATCCAAGTTCATTAGAGATATTGGTCTGTAGTTTTCTTTCTTTGAAGTATCTTTGTCTGGTTTTGGGATCAAAGTGATGTTGGCCTCATAGAATGAATTTGGAAGAGCTCCTTCTTTTTCTATTTCTTGAAATAGCTTGAAAAGTATTGGTATTAATTCTTCTTTGAAGGTTTTGTAGAACTCCGCTGTATACCCATCTGGTCCAGGGCTTTTCTTAGTTGGTAGTCTTTTGATGGCTTCTTCTATTTCTTCTTTTGTTATTGGTCTGTTTAAATTGTGTGTGTCTTCCTGTCTCAATCTGGGCAATTCATATGCCTTAAGAAATTTATTGATATCTTCGTTATCTTCTATTTTATTAGAATATAGGGTTTCAAAATACTTTCTAATTATCTTCTGTATTTCTGTAGTGTCTGTTGTGATATTGCCTTTTTCATCCCGTATGTTAGTAATTTGAGTTCTCTCTCTTCTTCTTTTCGTTAGCGTGGCTAAGGGCTTGTCTATCTTATTTATTTTTTCAAAGAACCAACTTTTAGTTTTATCTATTTTTTCAATGGTTTCTTTTGTTTCAATTTCATTGATTTCTGCTCTAATTTTAATTATTTCTTGTCTTCTACTACATTTACTGTTGTTTTGCTCTTCCTTTTCTAGATTTTTGAGGTGTTGTGTGAGTTCATTTATTTGTTGGTTTTTTCTTTTTTTGAGGTAAGAACTCCAAGAAATGAATTTCCCTCTTAAAACTGCTTTCATTGTGTCCCATAAATTCCGGTATGTTGTGTCTGTGTTATCATTTGACTCTAAGAATTTTTTTATCTCCTCCTTTATGTCTTCTATAACCCATTGATCATTCAATAACATATTGTTCATTTTCCATGTGATGTAGGATTTTTCCTTCCTTCTCTTATCATTGATTTCCAATTTCATTCCATTATGGTCAGATATGGTGCATGGTATTATCTCCACGCTTTTATATTTACTAAGAGTTGTCTTATGGCATAATATACGGTCTATCTTTGAGTAGGATCCATGTGCTGCTGAGAAGAACGTGTATCCACTTGATGATGGTTGATATATTCTATATATGTCGGTTAAGTCTAGATTATTGATTGTGCTGTTGAGTTTTATAGTTTCTTTATTCAGTTTTTGTCTAGAGGATCTGTCTAATGGCGAGAGCGGTGTGTTGAAGTCACCCATAATTATTGTGTTGTGGTCTATTTGACTCTTGAACTTGAGGAGAGTTTGTTTTATGAACGTTGCAGCTCCATTGTTGGGTGCATACAAATTGATGATTGTTATGTCTTGTTGGTGGATGGTTCCTTTTAACAGTATATAGTGACCTTCTTTGTCCTTCTTGATTAACTTAGGTTTGAAGTTGATTTTATTCGATATGAGTATGGCCACTCCTGCTTGCTTCCGAGGGCCATGTGAGTGGTATGATTTTTCCCAACCTTTTACCTTCAGCCTGTGTATGTCTTTTCCTATCATATGAGTCTCTTGAAGGCAGCATATTGTTGGATTTGTTTTTTTGATCCAGTTTACTAGCCTATGTCTCTTGATTGGTGAGTTTAGGCCATTAACATTTAAGGTTACAATTGAGATATGATTTGTATTTCCAGTCATGCTTCTTTATTTATTTATTTTAGTTTGGTTAGTTTTGCTTTTTGGTTATTTTCCTCCCCCTTTACTGAGATACTTCCTGCTGTTAGTTTTGGGCACTATTTTTCACATCCTCTTCTTGTAGTGTTTTGTTCAAAATGCTTTGCAGAGCTGGTTTTCTTGCTGCAAATTCTTTTAGCTTTTGTTTATCGTGAAAGATTTTAATTTCATTGTCAAATTTGAAGCTCAATTTTGCTGGATATAGTATTCTTGGTTGGAATCCATTATTTTTCAGCGTTTGAAATACGTTATTCCAGGATCTTCTCGCTTTCAAAGTTTGTGATGAGAAATCTGTCGTTAACCTAATTGGTTTACCCCTGAAAGTAATCTGCCTCTTTTCTCTCGTAGCTTTTAATATTCTCTCCT
Source organism: Spermophilus citellus (assembly GCF_964194105.1). NCBI lineage: Eukaryota > Metazoa > Chordata > Mammalia > Rodentia > Sciuridae > Spermophilus > Spermophilus citellus. The sequence continues at coordinate 105,826,210 of NC_138184.1, forward strand.
TGTTCTGTACGTTGGCTATCTTCATAATTATATGTCTTGGGGTTGGTCTATTATGGTTTTGAATGTTTGGGGTCCTATAGGCTTCCAGGATTTGGCAATCCATTCCATCTTTCATCTCTGGGAAGTTCTAGAATTATTTCATTTAATATGCTGTCCATTCCTTTGGTTTGAATCTCTGTGCCTTCTTCTATCCCTATGACTCTCAGATTTGGTTTTTTTATGACATCCCATATCTCTTGAATAGATTGCTCGTGGGAATTAAGCATCTTTTCTGTGTTGACTATATTCTTTTCAAGTTGATAAACTTTGTCTTCATTATCTGATGTTCTGACTTCTACTTGATCAAGTCTATTTGTAATATTCTCGTTTGAGTTTTTAATTTGGTTTATAGTTTCCTGGAATTCTAGGATTATTGTTTGATTTTTTTTTAATATCTCTATCTCCTGGTAGAGCTCGTTCTTTGCCATTTGAATTTGTTTGTTTAATTCATTTTCAAAATATATTTTTATTTCTTGGACTTGCTGTCTCATGTCTTCTCTAATATTCCTTTCCATTCGAGTTAGGTATGCCTTGAGTTCTTTCCCTATACCTGTTTCTGAAGTTTCTATGTCCTCCTGTAGAATTGAGTAGTCTTGCATTGTTTGTAATCCTTTTTTCCCTTGTTTTCTCATGTTGTCCACGTTACTTTCCAGCTCTTTTTGATTGTCGTGTTTCTGCTCTCCTCTATAGATTTGTTTTGTTTCTGTATTACTCTGATGTCTCTCCTTTGTGTTGTTGAAGTATGACTGCTAACGTGGATTCCGCTGGGAAGGAATTCCGACGTTCGAGCTCCAGTGACGACACTACTCTGCTATGACGGGCCCCAGTCTCCTTGCTGGGGTGCCCTAATGGGGGGGTGTGACTGGACTGTCTCTGTGTGGTTTCAGCTCCCGGTCGTGGCAGGCGGGTAGACTCCAGCCGCCCAGTATCACAGGCCGCGGGCAGGTGATCCGTCACCAACGGGAGGGCGTTCTCCTACCGCCAAGTTACGCGGGCAGTGGGTGAACTGTCGCCGGTGGGCCTGCAGTTTACAGCTGCCCAGTCGCGAGGGCCTTGCCTCTAGGCTCCTGGTTTCTCCTGCTAGCCTTGGTTTCTCCTGCTAGACCAGATTTCCCCTCAGTGATGATTCTCGGCAGTTCAAACTGTACTCTGTGCCTGTTTTGTTGTTGCAATCTGTCGGACAGTGGCGGTGGATACTTCAGCTGTCCAAGATGGTGGCCGCTGGTTACCTTAGTGGAGTGTCCCTTGTGGGGGGTGGGGCTGTACCGCTTCCGTCCCCGCCAACAATCCCGAACTCAGCCCGGGGGTCAGTGCGGGCTTGGGCTTAGCTGGTGGGATACCACCGTGTCGCAGCCACTTAATTCCCTGCTGACTCGTTAACCCCTTCTCTGGGGCGCCACACCTTCTGTAGCCTCGGGGCAGGCCGCGCGAATCAGACAGCCTGGATCTCCGGGGTCACACCGTTGGCTTTTGGGATCCCCAGCACTCTATGGTTTTGATTTTTTCTGCTTGCCCCTCCCCAGCGCTGGCTAGACAGGTTTTCTTTTGGCCGCTGATGGGAGGGGGGGGTTGAGGGTCAGGTGCCTCTAGCTCTCCTTTAGTCTTTATGCAGGCTCACTCTGATAGTCCCTCCCCCTGAAAGTCTAGGAGAGATTTTAAGCGAAATCCCCCTATGTATGGGGGCTGAGCTGGGTGATACACACCTGTTTGTTGTTGCAATCTGTCGGCGAGTGGCGGTGGTTACTTCCGCTGTCCAAGATGGTGGCCGCTGGTTACCTTAGTGGAGTGTCCCTTGTGGGGGGTGGGGCTGTACCGCTTCCGTCCCCGCCAACAATCCCGAACTCAGCCCGGGGGTCAGTGCGGGCTTGGGCTTGGCTGGTGGGATACCACCGTGTCGCAGTCACTTAATTCCCTGCTGACTATTTAACCCCTTCTCTGGGGCGCCACGCCTTCTGTAGCCTCGGGGCAGGCTGCGCGAATCAGACAGCCTGGATCTCCGGGGTCACACCGTTGGCTTTTGGGATCCCCAGCACTCTATGGTTTTGATTTTTTCTGCTTGCTCCTCCCCAGCGCTGGCTAGACAGGTTTTGTTTTGGCCGCTGATGGGAGGGGGGCGGGTTGAGGGTCAGGTGCCTCTAGCTCTCCTTTAGTCTTTATGCAGGCTCACTCTGATAGTCCCTCCCCCTGAAAGTCTAGGAGAGATTTTAAGCGAAATCCCCCTATGTATGGGGGCTGAGCTGGGTGACACACACCTGTTTGTTGTTGCAATCTGTCGGCGAGTGGCGGTGTTTACTTCCGCTGTCCAAGATGGTGGCCGCTGGTTACCTTAGTGGAGTGTCCCTTGTGGGGGGTGGGGCTGTACCGCTTCCGTCCCCGCCAACAATCCCGAACTCAGCCCGGGGGTCAGTGCGGGCTTGGGTTTAGCTGGTGGGATACCACCGTGTTGCAGCCACTTAATTCCCTGCTGACTATTTAACCCCTTCTCTGGGGCGCCACGCCTTCTGTAGCCTCGGGGCAGGCCGCGCGAATCAGACAGCCTGGATCTCCGGGGTCACACCGTTGGCTTTTGGGATCCCCAGCACTCTATGGTTTTGATTTTTTCTGCTTGCCCCTCCCCAGCGCTGGCTAGACAGGTTTTGTTTTGGCCGCTGATGGGGGGGGGGGTTGAGGGTCAGGTGCCTCTAGCTCTCCTTTAGTCTTTATGCAGGCTCACTCTGATAGTCCCTCCCCCTGAAAGTCTAGGAGAGATTTTAAGCGAAATCCCCCTATGTATGGGGGCTGAGCTGGGTGACACACACCTGTTTGTTGTTGCAATCTGTCGGCGAGTGGCGGTGTTTACTTCCGCTGTCCAAGATGGTGGCCGCTGGTTACCTTAGTCTAGCCTACTTTTTTCATAGTCACTTTCACATGAGATGGGACATAGAGCCTTATCTCAAGTAAGGTGGGGCTCTTCATAAATCTTAAATACTATAGTTCTGAAGCTGATCTTTGCTTTTTTTAAACATCATTTTACAAAGCCTACATAAATTGTTGCTTAAGTTCACATGAATATTAGCTAACACAACATAATATCACATCTAAAACATGAATTAAAGGAAGGCTGGAAGCTTCTAACCTCTTGTTGGAAAGTAGCAAAGTATTTCTGTGTCTCACAATAAAACCTTCACCCAGATTAGGCTCTCATTGACTTAAAAATACATTTAAATTGTATCTCAGTATAAAAAGTAACATGGAACTTTACATAACTTATTGATAATAAGTACAGTTATAGAACACAAGTGATATAAATAAATTTCCAACATGTTTTTCTTTTAAGCCTAAAATTACCATACACTTTTAGAACACCAGCTTGGTATAATGCTCTTTCTAAAGCTTCTACCTTACAGACTTGTATACCTGGAAGATATGAACACATTAATGGCACCAATTACATTGATGTTTTTATATTAACCAAGTTTAGCTTTTAAAGAAATAACATAGCACAATTCTCTAAAACAACAGCACTTGTTTAACCAGCTGTTTAATGTCTTTAAGATTACTTGCTCAAAAACTTACACTTATAACCAACTTGCACAGACCTTCTTCATATCATTTACTCAAACCCTCTTAATTACTTAATCATATAGAGTCTTATCCAGAAATCTAGAACCTTTTAGTTTCTCTTTTTATCTGTTAACCTCCTTCTTGTCACATTTTTGAACAATACTTGTAAACTTTTGAATTTAAGCAGATTTAACATTTTATTAAGGCCTTTTTGAACACCTAGAAAAACTTATAAGCTTAATTTTAAAGACATCTTTACTTTCATCTGTTTACCCAATTTAAATTGAGCCATTTGAATCACGTGAATCAGAGATATTTGGATCCATTTTTAATTTTTCATGAGGGCTCCTCATCTGTCAATTGTCATATCACTGCATGATATATGGACATACACACAGACAGACATACCGACATACAACACGTAACACAAGTGTAACACATAACACAAAAGGCCTCGCAGCCTTCTCAGGTGAAATCTCATTGCAATGTTTAAAAAACTCCAGTTGATCAAAAATAGAACTTATCAGAAAAACATTAGCTTGTCTGTAGAATAAAAATCATGAGCTCAAAAAAAAAAAAAACATAGAATCTAAGAAAAGGCAAAAGTCCTAGAAAAAATTGACTGGCCAGTAATTAGTAAATGCCATACAATTTACTCTTTGGTTTAATCTAGTTTGAGTTCAGGTAAGACACCTTTACTTTTTTTTTCCTTGGGCCTCAGATCTGTCTCCTACTGAGTGCTCCAGGCTTCTTCTATTTGCATATCAATTTAAGTCCTGGCTGAGGTCTGGAAGGAACTGGGAAAACTGGAATTTTGAGCAGAAACTTCACGTCTAAGGCATGTTAACCATAAGTCACAATTTTCAGGTTTGGAAGTTGAAAATATGGTACAATTTACAAAATTTCATCTTTATATCTTCCTACACTAGAAAAACTTGCTCACACAAAACTGAAAATAGGATCTTTCTTGATAGTATAAAAGCCACCATTAGAAGAAGTTCCTTCAGGATCATTAAGCTACTTTCTTTGTTCTGAAGTTCCTAAAGTAGTATTAAGTTACATTAAATCACCTGGAAAAAATCCACACACTACCATGTATATCTAAAATTAAGCTTTGAAAATTCCCAAGACTGTTGCTAATTAATGTCATTTCAATAAGCCAGACCAACGTTTTAATTCAACACTTTTTCCTAAATCTTACACACTGAGAGAAACTACCAAATCATAATTTACTATCCTTGCCCAAATCAATGCACTGTATACCTAGTGAAATCTCCTTAGGCTACCCAGCTCAAAAATTGATGAAAAAATAAAACTGAATGATTGGGAGTTACTTGCCAACTTGGAAGTAGAGTTCTTTTAATTTTCTATCCTAAGTATTTAAGTTCTCTGGCATGAAGTATCTGAAATCACAAACTAAACAATTAACTAACCCCAACTTTTAACTGCAAGATTACGCAATGCTTCAAACTCATTTAGATACCAGATGTTACAATGAAACATCTTTTAGACACACATTTAGCCTAGATTATCCCCAAGAAACAATCTATAATAACCTTTAAAACAGACTAGATAAGAAAAAAATCTCTCCAGGTTTTGAACTTCCATTTAATTATGACTCTTATCAGTGGCACCTTAGATTTCCCCATGAGTGGACCAGATGTTCTCACATAGGGGCAACTATAGGTGTAAAATCAAGGGTCTCAGTGTGACTGACTTTACTGCATTTAGGTGGAGTAATCCTTAAGTGCAGGGAAATTATGAGGAAATTTTCCCCAAAGCGAAAATGGCTCTGGCAGCTGCTGGGAATTCCTCAGTTTCCCTTTCACTTGCAAGATTAGCTCCTTTGGATAGATCCAATCCTAGGCAATCTGGCATATCTCCTAACTTTCCAGTAGAGTCAGTTTTTATCTGCCTTAGGTCTTGAAGGAGGAAGGGGGTATGTACTTTGATCGGCCCAAATTTTTCTCTTGATTCTTTTTCCTCAGTGAGTTCAAGATTTTCTCTCTTCATGGCAGATATCATAGCTAAGTCTACTTTACACTGTTGGCATAATTTAGGATTTTCCCTTAGAGCAAAGAAAATCTGAACATACGGCACCTCACACCATTTCCTTTTTTGTAAATTTTATCAAACTGTAAAATTGTATTAAAATTGATATTTTCCTCTGGTGGCCAGTTTTCTCCAGAGAGTTTTATTGAGGCCAGGCCAAGAAAATGAGGTGCTTTTTCTTGAGCATCTGAGGTTCAAATCTATCCCAATTTTTCAATACGCAGGCTAGTGGTCCACCTAGCGTATTGGAGAGAGAGAAGCTCCAGTCTGAGTGAGAAGAAAACAGGACTCAGGTGCCCACGCTACACCGGAGAAAACTGTTCTCATTAGGGACGTCTCCCTAAGTTTGAGCTTCCTAAACGGTCCAGAAAACCCGTCTCTCACCTTGCTTTGCCAAGGGGTTTCTGGTCCCCTTTAGCAAATTGCTAGGGTCTCAGTTTGCCCTGTGCCAGAGACCCTGGGAGGATTCAGACTTAAGGGCCTTACTGCTTTCCTCCCGACCACTAAAAACACATTGCAAAAGAGAATCCTGTGCTCTTTTGTTGTTGTCTTTGCTCTGTAGACTAAAGGAGCCACCTGAGTGTTAAGGGATATCTACTGGTTGTAAGGTAGCAGATTACCGGAGGAGTTGATTCTAAAAATGCCTCTCTAGTAGCTTAGAGAACGCAGCTCATTTTAAACATTGGGGCGGTAAAACAGACTAGTAAAAGTTACCTATGCATCTTAGGGAACCTGGGCAGATTTTACTAATTATCTCATGCCTTTCTCAGTCCTGCAACCTGAATTGCTAACATTTCTGACCTGCTAAGGAAGGGAAGCATCCAGGAGGAATGGATGCGGAGTTGGGAGTGTTGCGCGTAGCCCATATGGAGGCAAATGTGATTGGGGCTTTCCCTCAGTGCCATTCATCTACTGATCACCCTAGATACCCCTGAGGGCTGTCGGAAGGGGGCTCAAGAGAAAGGAACCTTAAGAATCCTCTGAGAGTAGCCCAGACAGGAATTCCGCAGTTGTTCCAAACTCCTTCCTCCACCTCCACGCATCCGAGGCAGATCGGGATTAGGGACACTGTGTACTCACGCCAATTGCTCTCCGGGCCCAGACAGAAAAGTTGGAAGCGGCTTTGGCAGAACCCAACATGCCTGCTTTGTATTGAACAGGTGATTGAGAGCTGCCTAGGCCAGGAAACCTCTCACCCGAGTCTTGTAGAGTGGCGGCTGCACTAATTGCGTTTAAGTAGCCGTCGGGTGCCCACCTTACCTCCAGAAAGAAAGAGAGAGAAAGATGCACCTCAAACAGACATGGGGTGCGTAGAGAGGCGCTTACCTCGGTATCTCAGTGGGACCTCCAATATGATACCGCTGTTGACCGGTGACGAGTCCTTGCTTCCCCAATGTTGAAGAATAACACCAAAGAAGCACGCCGAGGCAAGGTCAGAGGAGAAATTAGAAGTTTATTAAAGGACAGCAGAAAAGACTTCTCCCGGAGGAAGAAGGGGACCCAAGAGGTGGAATCCGAGGAAGGGCTGTTGTCTCCCCTTATTATAGTTTTGGTGATGGAATGTAGGTTGAAAGGCCCGAGGGGTGGGACACTTCTTTGTGATGGGCTACCTTTAAGTTTGCTGGGGGTTGTTTATTAACACTTCTTTGAGGTGGACTTTAGCCTAGGGCCTTTTCGGGAGTCGGTGGTCTTTTCCTTGCATTTTGGTTTAACATAATCTCTACCTACCCATTTTATTTTATGTCTGCTTTCTGTCATCTGTCAATATGTCTATATCTCCATGTATCTTATTCTATGTCTACTCTGTCTCCTATTAATTCTATTTCCTTGGAGAATCCTAGTAAAGTTTATCATCTATACCTCTTTCATGTTTTATTTTCATCATACTATAAGGTTAACAGTATATATGACCAAGGGACACCATTAAGAGAGATTATATACTTCATTGATCAATATGAACTTCATAATATGTTCTTCATCCTTTCAGCTTTTGTGATACATGTTATGTAATTTCCATGTAATAAAAATCTAAACCAAAAAATATTTTCCTTCAAATCATCAATGATCTTCTATAGAGGATGACAAAATTCAGAATTATTTCTTCTTATCCATGTTGTCACCATATCTGACACCATATCTGATGTTTTCTACATGTTTTGTGAATGAACTTTTCTACATTATGTAATTTTCCTCTATGAGGAGTCTTTTGCTGGAAGTGAGGATCTGCAGGTGAGTTGTTTTGTTTTGTTTTGTTTTTGTATTAAAAATTGGTCAGATGTTGCTTTGCAACATAATCAGAATCCTAGCATTTTCACTTTTCATTTTAAGACACGGTTTCACTAAGTTGTTGAGGCTCTCAGGAAATTTCTGAGCCTGGCCTCAAAGTTATAATCCTCCTGCCTCAGCCTCCTGAGTCACTGGGAATACACGCATGCACCACTCTTCTTGAGTGCAGGTGAATTTTAATGTATTGTAAAATTTTAATTTTGCCTTAATATTTAGAATTCCAGGTTGACAGATTTTTTTCCCTTTCATATTTTAAAGGTTTGGGGACCTGTCTTCTTCTTTTCTTGTTTCTGATGGGCAAGCTTCTATCATTAAGCTCCAAGTGTCTCTTTCCTGCTAGTTTTATCAAGTGTCATTGAAGCCAGATTTAAAGATAGGTAGTTAGTGTAGTTAGGTAAATTGGATCTGTAAAGAAAATGGAGACCATATTGATAATGGAGTCCATAAAGAAGATGGAGTCCATTCTGAGCCCTGGAAACCAGAACAATACCTGGGGAAATTGAAATGTTAATGTCCCCCATGTCCAGGGCCCATCCTAAAGAACTGTTAATGAAGTAGCTCCCAGCAAACAGGGAGGTGCTAATGAAACCACCCCAGGCCCTTCATGCCCAAATTACTCCTCCTGGTCACATCCTCCTTTTACCCTTCCCACCTGCATTCTATCACTGCAGGATAGAGGGAAACAAAGGACAGGAATGTGGCAGGATAAAAGAATACTTTAGATATAAAAAGGGAAGAACTCTCCTTTCCCTTTTAGGTCCCCTTCTTTCTGGGGGGAAGGGGGTCTTTTCTGCTATCCTTTAATAAAGCCTCCCACTTTCCACTCTTACACTTGCCTTGGTGTGCTTCTCTCTGTTATACTTCAGCATTCAGGGAAGCAAGGACTCCTCACTGGTAAACAGCAGTAAGGACATCATATGTGCTAGCACTGGTTTCTTCATGTTTCCTAGGACTGACTTTTCTGACTTTCTTGAGCATGTTGGATTCTGGTTTTCCACGCTTGTAAAACAGTTTTGGCCATTGGTTCTTCAGACACTCAATCTATTCATGCCCAATATCAAACTGCCTCCTGACTCCACTGACACACTTTAGCCTGTGGGAAGCTGTCCCCAAACACACCAATTGCTTGATCATTGTTTTCATTATCCTCCATTTTTATATTTAGTAGTTTCTAAAGTTTACTGATCTTGATTACTCAGTGTAATTGATAACTCAGTGTTTTGTTTGCTTGTTTCTTAATCTCAGACTCATGGCTTTAACCTCTGTAAGGTCAATTAGGTAGTCTGTTTACATATTTTGCTGATTCCTCTGGATCATGAAATATTGAAACCCAGGTGTGATAACTGTCTTCATATAAACCCCCGAGGCTACAGCAGGCAAAGCAAGAAGTAAAAGGCAGCCTCCTGTACTCTGATCTGGGTAAGATGAGCCAGACCTCCCCCCCAGCTTTGCTTCCAGTCACAGACCAGGAAGCAGTCTGTGACTCACTTCTCCATATGTGTCGGGGACTAGAAGGAAATTCTCCTTCAAAGATTAGCCTGACAGCCCCCTGGGAGACATCCTGCCCAGGAGGCATCATGCAGCTACCTATCTCCTGGCGGTTATCAGGATCATCAGACATCTTGCACCTGGCAGTTTTACCACCCACATCCAGCAATTGCTGATTGGAGACCTTCCCCATCCCCAGCATATAAATACCCCTGTGTGAACAATAAAAGTTTGCAGCTTGATCAGAACTTTTGTCTTGCTGTCACCTTTCATGTCTCTTGTCCCTTCATTCCTCCCCATCTAGGTTCGCTGCCCACGTTGATGTGTCCTGCCGGACAGGACACATATGTCTGAGTAACTATCAACTTTATCATTGTTGTCCCACCTGTGACAGTAATAGTCATTCTCATCAACAAAGTGGGTTCTGCTGAGGTTCAGGGTGGCTGTGTTCCCTGAACTGGACCCAAAAAATGGTCAGGGATATGTGAAGGCTGGTTGCTATCTCCACAGATGACCAGCACCAGGACCCTGACTGGTTTTTGCTGGTACCAGTGAACATATTTTTCAGGAAAGTTTATTTCCAGAACAGGTAACTGCGGCCACTGACAGTGAGGGTGGCTGTGTCAGTATGTAAATGGTCATGGAATCTTCAGAAGAGAAAAAGAAAGGGGTCTGAGAATCAAGAATCCATTCCCAGTGGACCAACTCAAAACTGTCTGGTTTGAGTTTAAGGTTTGAGTCAGGCCAGCTCAGGATCCTGTGTGGATTGAATGTGGAACCAGGGATTGTAGAAGTCACCTGTGCAGAGAGTGAAAAGTGCAGCAAGAGAGGTGTCCAGGCCATATTAGAGATGCCCCAAATTTCAGTATCCTGAAATCCACAGCGCTGATAAACTCTGCCAGGCCTCTTATTCCTTCTCAGGACCTTGAAGTAATGAGTGAGTGGTGATTATGCAAAGAGACTGCTGCTCTGTGATAATCACTGAAGGCTAGTGGGAAAGATGCTTCATAGCTCTGGGGTTAACATAGGAGACTAAGGGAGAGTGGAGTTCCAAATTTCTCCAGCTGGTTCACTGGGAAAAAAAAATGAGCCTTGATTTCCATGACCAGAAATAATAGTCATTTTTGATTGACTTGTGATCCCTTTCCCATCCCTCCTGTGCTGTGGTGTATCCTAGGCCCAAATCAGCAGGGCTGTTGACCTTCCACAAGCCTGGGCATGGATTGAGCTGGACCCTGCTGAGAGACATGGACAACCTCTGACCCAGCAGAAGGTGTGAAAAACCAGCCTCTACCTCAGAGCAAAGCCTGTCCAAGGAAGGGGTCATGACCCTTGTCTTTGGAAAGATGCACAGAGCACTCCTAGGCACATACCCACCCTGCTGAGTTGTTTATCTACAAATAACAGGGGAGATCTGCTACACCATGTGTCCCTGACTCAGTCAGGCTATGTGGGGACCCATAGGAACCCCCTAGCAGCCACCAATCAGCATGAGACAGGGTAATACCTGGGATGCCAGATGACCCTCCCAGTAGTTTATGGTGGTTGATAACATGTTGGGAAACCATATAGTTCAGCATGTACTCTCCTCATGGCTTAAACCAATCAGTTTAAGTGAATCCCCCTCTTGTACTAGCCAATCACCTTACCCAACTTATCCCCGCCAGTGAATGTGCTAATCATGTTTTAGAGTTGTTTTATGGTTTTCCCGCAGTGTGTGACGATTTGCTAAGAGATGCTATGATGTATGTGAAGCCCCTGCCTTCCCCAAAGAGTGTATAAAACTGCTGCAAACCCTGGGCTTGGGGCCTCTCAGTGTCACCAGTTGCTGTGTACACATGAGGACTGAGCTAGCTCACAATAAACACCTCTTTGCTGCTTACATCAATCTTGGTCTCTGGTGGTCTTTTGGAGGTCCCGAATTCGAGCATACAGGTGGAATATGGACCTTTGTCTTTCTATTACTTTTCCTCTTTGGCTTCTCTTATCTCCTTATATCCATTACTTGTTTCATTAGAATGTGATCCAGTGTCATTAGGATTTCTTTTATTCATTTCTCACTAGACATGTTTAGCAGGAAACAATGGTTGGCTTTTTTGGTTCATCATAATTTCTAGTCTCATTTTTTGTTTGTTTAATTCTTGTGTACTGAAGATTAAACCCAGGGCACTTAACCACTGAGACATATTCTCTGTCCTTTTTTTTAAAAAAAATATACTTATGTAGAGAAAGGATCTCACTGATTTCCTTAAGGCCTCCCTAAGTTGATAAAGCTGTCTTTGAACTCATGATCCCCCTGCCTCAGCTTCCTGAGCTGCTGAGATTACAGGAGTGTGTGACTACACCTTGCTCTAGTCTCAGTTTAACATTGTGTTTGCTTCCTTTCTAGGACATCTCCCTTCCCATACTACATTAGCAATGGTATCTCGAACGTTGTTTCTCTTGTTCTTTTCTATTTTCACCAATGTTGGACAGACTATTGTTAAGTTCTGGAAATCATACCTGCCTAAGAAACATATTTCAGGTCCCTGGGTCTCTGTGAAAGTCCTCAGTACATGGTAGAGTTGAAGAGGGCTGAGGTCAGGAGGGCCAGTGGTCAGGTTTTCTCCAGTTAGGAGGATTCTGTCACTGAGCTGAGGTCAGCCTCATAATCAGATGGTGACTGAGGCAGGTGGTTTGTCCAGCACACTCTGCAGAGTTTGCTAAAGGAAGGTGCACATGTTCCATGCAGATCAGGGCCTGAGTGCAGTCCACACCTGAGACTACACCTGAGCACAAGAACTGCAGCCCTCTGTGCAGATCTGCCTGGAAGTGAGAGAAGAGGCAAGGAGAAAGGTGCAGGCATCTTTGGAAGTGCCCAGGACAGGGAGATTAGCTTATATACCACTGCTGAAGAGTAGGAGATTGTATTCTCAGATTGAACAAGACACCTGGGTCACTGTCCTGGGTGAAGGACAGAGACCCTCAAGTTCCATCCCCTCACATTGAACTCCCTCCTAGAGAGACCTTGGTATTGTTTCCCCATTGTCTCTCAGGCAACTGCCAAGTCTGAGACCAGGAACCAGTCTCCTCCATGGCATTCTCCAGGTGAGGCCCTCACAGGTTCCAGGTTCCTGCTTGCGCCGTGGGGACACAGTGTGGGTATGATCGCCATAATATGTACCCTGCTACCCAGGCATATAATGGATGCTCGGGACTTTCACTACAAGTACTATGACCTGGAGACCTGTTGATCCACCTGGATGGCCTTCCATTTGGCTTCCCCTTTTGCTAACCCAGGCTCTTCTGGCTGCTAGTGACTGTAGCTCTACTTCCCTCTGCTAGTGGAGGAAACTTAGAAGCAGTAGCTTGCTCCTCCAGTGACTCCAAAGCTCATGTCACCTGAAATGACATGTAGTGGGTGTACAGCCTCACTCTGTATGAGCTGCACATACCTTACCTTTCCAAGCACTGCACAGAGAAGTGGCATCCCTGAGGTGCAGTCAAGCAAATACTGTCCCTGGAAAAGTCCCTTCCTGGTGATTTGTTTTCTTTAGAGAAAGTATGCTTCTCAGCTTTTCTGAAGAAGCAGAAAAGTTCCCAGTGGAATGCTGACTATTGAGAAAGCCTCCTGTGTATTTGTAGCTGGGATTAGTGCTGCCCCATGGCAATGAGAAATGCTGCAGGGTCAGTGGGATTTCAGGATGTTTCTGTACTAAAACTCAGAAGTACCCTTGCATCATCATTATCATCATCATTCATCACCATTTATATTATCACATTTTTATTTCATCACAAACCTCATAGTTTATGGGGAAGGATTTGTAAACCAGTCTCACATGCTCATTGTTAATCCTGGGCATCTCCTGCCTGTAAAACTGCAGAAAGGATTGCTTTGGCTATAACAATGTAACCCACATCATCAGATATATTGCTATTCACTGTTTATCAAAGTCAGCTTACATAAATCATACCTTCAAATATCATAATCATTAATAAAATCACAGGCACTTCTGTCAATAAACATTTTACAAATTAAAAAAAAAATGACGAGGTATTGAACCTGAGATGGAGAAAACACTATTCATTCAGATCTCTTTTTCTTGAATTTTCACTGAGGAAGGACAAAAGATTCCAAGACCTGGGACACAATAAATTCATCCTTAATAAATGAGACTATTTCATTGCTTTATGCCATTTATGATTGAAAATCCAGATTCCAAATGGCAGTATAGTTCCCCCATTACATATCAGGTAATATTTGGACAAAGAAAGACTCAGTAGCCCAAAGAAGTGATCAGTAATGTCATGAAGAGAAGTTGACACAAGAACCCTGAATTTAGGTCCTAACCATTTAAGGGGAAGAATGTGGAGGTAGAAAGATGAGGGTCACACTATGCCCCAGGAATTGTGTCCCATACAACTCATTGCTGCCTCCTATCATGTCATGACTGTCACCAGGAACCCAGCTCAGTCTGCATGTTGGTGGTGAGAATGAGGCTGTGTCCAGGTGGGAGCTGGAGAATTTGTTGGGAGTGTGGGTCTTCTCAGCTCTATTGTGCTATGCTGTGCTGAGCTGAACTGGTCTGATTCCTGCTGATTCTCTCTGTACCATGGCCCACTCCCTTCTTGAGTGAGCACATGACAGGTGGATGAAAGCCACGTGGGTTATCTGTGTGATAGGAAATGCCAAGTCCTGAAGGTTGAGGAGAATGTGGGGCTCATTCTCAGGGGTTCACACCAGCAACATTTTCTGGACTTATTTCAGAGACAAGGCAGGATCCAGGTACTGTGGATTTGCTCCTGAGAATACAGACTGGGTGTAGAGAAGTGAGACCTTGGATAAGGAGCACTGTGAGGGAAGACCATAGAGTTGAAGAAGGCACTTAGGGTTATGGGAGAGAAGCAGGTTCTGCAAAGAGGGGGAGGAGCCTGTGAATGTTTCTGAGGAGGAGCTGGAACAAAGAGGGCCAGGTATCCATTCCTGGCCCAGTACAGGAAGTCAAGGACCTATTGAGGTCTGGAGCCTGTACCCAAAATCATTTGGGACCCTGACTTAATCACCTATCCTTAGGGCATAAGTTCTGCAACATTGGGACTGCTGAGCCAGCACTTTTCAGCCCTCTACATGGAAGGGTGTGTGTGTGTGTGTGTGTGTGTGTGTGTGTGTGTGCGTGTGTGTGTGTGTATGTATATATCCCTCAGGGAACATCACCCTGAAATGAGTGTGGTTGGAGCTGAGGACTGAGGCCAACTGTGTCAGCTTCACTATTGGACCCAGGACACTCATGCCCAGGAGGATGAGGGATTATATTATAACCAAGTCATGCTCTGCTTCAAGCAATTCCTAAAAATCTATCATCCAAAGTTGACTGCTCTGATTATATAGTTGTCCTTGGTTCATTGTGACTGAATTCCCATAGTGAAAATGGTATTAATATCATTTGTTTCAATGTGTGTTAAATAAGACACATTCTACTGTTTTCCTCTATATCAAAGAGATAAAAGGGAAAATCTGCTCAGAATGCACAGAGCAGCTATGTGTGAAGTTTAAAGCACAAATCATAGAAGGAAGGATAGGATGATGAGATACTGATGTGTCATTGGTTCAGAGGTTAGTTTTTTGTTTGTCACTCTAGACCAGTATTTCCAGTGGTCCTGGGACTGGAAGGGTTCCCCCATGGGAGAACACAACTTCCTCTTTCATGCTTGCATCATGAGGAAGATTATTCATTATGCACAGAATATAAATGAGAAATCATGTTTTTCTTTTTGTGTATTTTTTCTACAGTCCATTCTAAACACACTAGTCTCTAAGACATTTTCTTGCATTGAAAGCAGTCACATGGAGGTTGGAATGACCTAATCACACTAGTGTAAGAGAACATTCTAATAAGAATGATATGAATTGGCATTGATTTTGTTTCTCTATGTCTTTTTGGTATTAATGCTAGATGTATGCATAGAACAGCATTTGCATAGAAATATATTTACCATTTTTTTCTTTGTTTTGTTTATTTTCATACTACTGGGATCAAAACCAGGACTTTGTGCATGCTAGGCAAGTGGCCTACCAACTGATCCTCATGCTCAAACAATGCACATTCTTTTAACAGTGTGTGGGTGGGGGGGGGAGGAAATGGAGAATGGGAAGAAAAGGAATAAGGCTGGGAAATCAATTCTCTAAAATTCTTATGACTTTCTGGATTCAACTCTGCAATTCACTGCACAGATCTGATGCTGAAGAAGATAGATAGGATGGAAATAGGATTTTGAGGGATAGACCACCTCACAGTTTCTAGGTGGGAGATTGCATGATACACACACAGGATAGATAAGTATATTATTGCAAACCTTTTGCTTGTGAAACTGCAATAGCAGTCATCATCCATACACAGAAGTTCTAAACTTGTCTTCTAAACTCATCTGTGTATATTGTCCACTAATAAGAAATATTAAAATATGATTTGAAAGAGACACAGAGGTATATAAAATAATATTGCATCAGTCCATGATGGAATGTAAAGATCTTTTTTTTTTTTTAATATTTATTTTTTTTTAGTTCTCGGCGGACACAACATCTTTGTTGGTATGTGGTGCTGAGGATCGAACCCGGGCCGCACGCATGCCAGGCAAGCGCGCTACCGCTTGAGCCACATCCCCAACCCGGAATGTAAAGATCTTGACAGAAAAATTACCCATAAAACTGCAGCAGTCCATGAAAGACAGAAGATGACAGAGGTGTTGACTTTCTCTCATAAAGGTTTGAGAGAAACTATAATAAAAATCATCCCAGAAATAAGGCAAACTCTGCTGAAGTGAATGGAAATATACAGAATTGTAGGAAGGAAATTGAGGTATAAAGAACCAAATGGATCTAATTGAAGAAAATGTAGGCCCAAATCTTCATCATGTTGGATTAGGTCCTGTCTTCCTTAACCAGACTCCTAAAGTGCAAGAAATAAAATAAAGAATTAATAAATGGGATGGATTCAAATTAAAAAGCTTCTTCACAGCAAAAGAAATGATCAATAATGTGAAGAAAGTGCCCACAGAATGGTAGAACATCTTTACCACACACATATCAGATAGAGCACTAACCTCCAGAATATATAAAAACCTTAACACCAATGAGTTACTGGATCAATAAATGGGCTAAGGAACTGAACAGGCATTTCTCAGAAGGAGATATACAATGCACCAACAAATATATTTAAAAAAATGTTCAACTTCTCTAGTGATTAGAGAAATGCAAATCAAAACCACTCTAAGATTTCATCTCACTCCAGTCAGAATGCCAATTATCAAGAATACAAACAATAATAAGTGCTGGCGAGGATGTGGGTGAAAATGTACACTCATACATTGGTGGTGACACTGCACTTGGTACAACCACTATGGAAAGTAGTGTGGAGATTCTTTAGAAAACTTGGAATGGAACCAAATGGACACATTTGACTCAGCAAACCCATTCCTCGGTCTCTACCCAAAGGACTTCAAATCAGCATATTATAGTGACACAGACACATCAATATTCATAGCAGCTCAATTCACTATAGAAACTGTGGAACCAACCTTGATGCCCTTCAACATATGAGTGGATAAAGAAACTATGGTACATATACACAATGGATTATTACTCAACATTAAAAGAGAATAAAAATATGGCATTTTCAGGTAAATGGATGAATTGGAGAATATCATACTAATGAAGTAAGCCAATCCCCAAAAAACCAAAGGCCAAATGTTCTCTTTGATAGTGAATGCTGACCCATAATGGTTGGGAGGACAGTGAGCATGGGGACAATGGAGGAACTTTGATTGGGCAAAAGGGAGGAAGTGAAGGGGAGGGGCCATCGAGGTAGGAAAGATAGTGGAATGACATGAACATTATTAGCCTAGGTACATATGTGAAGACACAAATGGTGTGACTCTACTTTGTGAACAACCAGAGAAATGAAGAATTGTGCTTAATTTGTGTACAATGAACCAAAATGCATCTTATTGTCATATGTAACTAATTAAAACAAATAAAAAAAGAAAAAGAAAACAAAGAACCAAAAGGAGTGACTATTTATGAGAACTATCCCAGGTGCTCTGAAGTAAAGACTACACACTACAGATAAGCAACCCTGAAAAGCCGAGCAATAGAAACTGATGAAAATACAACACAGGGGGCAAACAAGATGAATCTTCCCAAAAGTAGCCCAAAATTGTCAGTAACCTTTGAGATAATCACATGGTTCATTTTATAGGTAATGAGTTTTCCTGAAGGGGAAGAAACATGAGAAGAAACAACAGCCAAAGGTGTGCCTCTGTAAGTGCTACTCATTTCTTGGATCCCAATAGTTCAACGAATGTCAGTACAGATACACAATGAAAAGCACATACTGGCCTTTTAAATACAATACTCTGTTATATATATATATATATATATATATATATATATATATATATATATATATATATATATTTTTAATTTGCTTTAGTTAGTTATACATGATGGTTGAATGCATTTTCACTCATTGTACAAAAATGGAGCACAACTTCTCATTCCCCTGGCTCTACACTGTGCAGAGTCATACCAGTTGTGTAATATGCATGTATATAGAGTAATAATGTCCATCTCATTCCACCATCCTTTCCAACCCTGCACTCCCACCACTCCCCTCAATTTCCTCTGCCCACTCCAAAGTTAATTCATACTTCCCTACCACCCATTATGCCATTATGCCATTATGAATCAGCATCTGCTTATCAGAGAAAACATCGGGCCTTTGGTTTTTTGGGTTTGGCTTATTTCACTTAGCATGATATTCTCTAGCCCTTCCATTTACCTGCAAATACCATAATATCTTTCCTCTTTAAGGCTGAGCCATGTTCTATTGTGTATATGTACCACATTTTCTTTATCCATTTATTGTGGAGTATCTAGGCTGGTTCCATAGTTTTACAATTATGAATTGAGCTGCTATACACATTGGCATGACTGCATCACTGTAGTATGCTTGTTTTGGGGTATAAACCAAGGAATGGAATAGCTGGGTCAAATGGTGGTTCCATTCTAAGTTTTGTGAGGAATCTCCATACAGCTTTCCATAGTGGTTGCACCAATTTGCAGTTGCACCAGAAATGTATGAGTGTACCAAACTTTCTGGAACCCAATCAAGTTTCTATAACTCTCCAATTGATAATAAAATATCATCTATAGAAATTTGTTCCCTGGGGATTCTTTCATAAAGTTACATTTTCTGTCTAGCCTCAGTGCTCACAGTGGAATCTTAGTCAAAGGACACCTTCGCATTCTTTCACTGAATCTTGAATTCTATTCACAACATCACAGGTGACCTAGTTATTCATGGCCTTGAGAATTCATGAAAGTTGCACATGGAGTAGCTGATTGTTGTTTGAGAGAATGTGAATACATGTTTCTTCCTCAAGTCCCACTGAAGAGGTAAAAACCTTCTCACAAGCAGGACATTAGAGGCTGAATGAAGTATGACAATATTTAAAGGAAGATCTCAAGTTCACAATTTTTAGTGGACTTGAATCTTAGAAAAACCAAGGCCCATTATTCACTAAGAACCATCCTGAAATACTTGAATGATTCTCAGTGGCCTGTGGGTTGACAATAATCGGCCTGAAGAAAACTAAAATAAGAATGAGTAAGCAGAGCTAGTAGAAAAACAAGTTGGTCTCTGACACAATTCACCTACTGCCCCACCCTGATCAGTTCTCTGCAGAAGGTGAAAATAAGATCTGTGGAAGGGAGGCCCATGCAGAACTGGCATTGTACCATCAGGAGGAGAACACTGTGTGCTCATGAATGCTGAATGTTGTGACCACTTCTGTCTAATAACCATACCTAATCAGACCCTTTGCTCAAAGGAAGTTGTCTAGACAAGGCACTGGTAACAGAAACATCTTATAATTTTTTTTAGAGAGAGAGAGAATTTGAATATTTACTTTTTTAGTTCTTGGCAGACACATCTTTGTATGTGGTGCTGAGGTTCAAACCCGGGCCGCACGCGTGCCAGGCGAGCACGCTACCACTTGAGCCAAATCCCCATCCCCACATTTTATAATTTTCAGGAGATAATGCCTAGGGTAGGCCTATATTTTTGTCTTTACTTTTGTATCTCTGCTACTCTTCATTTGATAATGATCAGGAAGTTACCTATATTCCCTTTATGCCTAAAGTCATAACATCCCAAATTATCATTCTATCAGGAGAAGTGTTCTCAGACTAACTGCTGGTGACCTTCCATAGCTAAGGAGCTAAAAGTATGGGTAACCTCTGACAAGGTTACTGCTAGATCCCCTTTACCTGGCACACAGCTCAGTAGTGACAAAGACCACCTGAAGAAGCTTGTCCTGCTTAAGATTAGTCAATATGGGAGTACAAAGTGATGTTGGCAAGCCATAGATTAGGGAGGAATATTTGCTAGTCACCTAGCTGCTCAAGACTTTGCATGTAGAATGTATTAAGACCTCTCAAAATTCAATAATATAACAAACAGATACATTTTTAATGGACAAGAAATGATACATGGATGGCAAAAACCTAAAAAATGCTGGATATAATTTCTCTTTAGAGAATACAAATTTAAAGTATGGTGAGATTCCACTGAACAATTATTAGAATGATTGAAATTTTTCACAAGTGCCAATAAAGTTATGGTGGAATTGAAATTGTCCTACAATCTCGTAGAGATGTCAAATGGTTCAAATACTTTGCAAAAGAGGTTTTATTTATTTTTTATTGATTTTTTAAAAATAAATGACAGCAGAATTCATTACAATTCTTATTACACACATACAGCATAATTTTTCACACCTCTGATTATATATAAAGTATGTTGACACCAATTCATGTATTCACACATGTACTTTGGATAATGATGTTTATCATATTCCACCATCCTTGCTAATCCTCTGCCCCCTCCTTTTCCCTCCAACCCCTCTTCCCTATCTAGAATTAATCTATTCTTCCCATGCTCCCCCCCCACCCCACTATGAGTCAGTCTCCTTATATCAGAGAAAACATTCGGCATTTGTTTTTTGGGGATTGTCTAACTTCACTTAGCATTATCTTTTCCAGTGCCATTCATTTACCTGCAAATGCCATGATTTTATTCTCTGCAAAATAGGTTTAAAAAGTTAACATACCTCTGCAATGCTAAGCTCTGAAGAGGATGAAAGGATCTGAAATACTCACTTATTTTTGGAAAAATAAATTAAAATGTACAGTCACTTTAGAGAATAGTTGGGCAATGTCCTTTATTTTCTATAAATATATTTTTAATTTATTATTATTATTATTATTATTATTATTATTTTGTTTTTTTAGTTACACATGATAGTACAATTCATATTGACATAATAATGAAAGCATGGAATATATCATGTTCTAGGTCAGATCCCAGAACCTTTCCTTCCTCTTCTTTCCCCACACCTGCCACAGTCTGGCTGGGCACAAAATAACCCAGCAGCCACACAGCCTTGTAGGTTCAAAACAGGAACGCCTTTATTCTCCGCACTCCCTCGAACACCAGGCACGCAGCCTTCTCCCAGGACACACCACCACTAACCGGAAATCCCTCCTCTGGAAAATCCCTCCTCTGGCACTTCCCCAACCAATGGGAACTCTAGAGAAGCCCTGCAAGAACTCCAAAGTAGCCAAGCAAACAGCAGGGGTCTAATATACAATTGAATACACAGCTTAACATAACCATTATCATTTCAATGGCTTGCTGGTGTCACCTATCAACCATTCCATTCTGGCAAAGTCATTCCAACTCTGCTATGGCTCTCAGCACACACTATGATCCTTCCCTCCATTGAACTTTCTATCATTAACCAATAGTTATTTTTTACTTAATTATTCGTGTATGAAGTTGATATTGAGATTCACTGTGGCATATTCATGTGTGTACAGGAAATTTATGTCAGATTCATTCTACTTTTTCTTTTCCCATCCCCCTCCCTTATTTTCTTTCATCTCCATTGCCTACTCCACTGAATTCCTACCCCCCACACACACACCCCTTATTGTGGGTTAGCTTCTAGTGATATTTCAAAGAGATGATACAAAGGGTACACTCCAGTAATGGCCAGTCAGGAGTCATAATTCATTTGAAGCCTTGAAGGACAGCTATTTCTTAAATCTTTTGGTGTCAGCCTTGAATTCTAGATATATAATACCTATGATCTGTGAGTAGAAGAAATGAAAACTTAGCCTAGTAGGGAAAGAAGGATAATCTTGCTGGGAGAAGAATGAGAAGAGAAATGGGAAAAAAACTGTTAGTTTTAAAAAAAGATGCAGGGGTAGAGAAGCAAGTGTTATAGTCAAAGCATGAAGTGAATCTCTGTTACACTATTGAAGCCAGATTTAAAGTTAGGTAGTCAGTGTAGTTAGGTAAATCGGGTCTAATATCAAGTGAAATCTAAAATGGAGGCCATGCTGGGAATGACTCAGGGAAAACACAGGACAACTCATGGAATGTTAATGAAGTCCCGAAAAGGCCCTAGGCCAAAGTCCACCTCAAAGAAGTGTTATGAACAGCCCCCAGCAAACTTAAAGATAGCCCATCACAAAGAAGTGTCCCACCCCTCGGGCCTTTCAACCTACATTCCATCACAAAAACTATAAAAAGGGGAGACAACAGCCCTTCCTCGGATTCCACCTCTTGGGTCCCCTTCTTCCTCCGGGAGAAGTCTTTTCTGCTGTCCTTTAATAAACTTCTAATTTTCTACTCTGACCTTGCCTCGGCATGCTTCTTTGGTGTTATTCTTCAACATCGGGGAAGCAAGGACTCGTCACCGGTCAACAGCGGTATCACTATCACCATAGATGATCAGCAGTGGGCCTGGCCTCACTTGTGCAGATACAAATTCAAGCTTAGCTGCCAATGTTGTTGTCCCCATAGGTGATCCTGGCTATCTGCTCTGGAGGCCACTAACAAAGAGGATGGCTGGTTTACCTGCTCAAATGCTACAGGGCATCCAAGGAGAAAAAAGGGTTGTGGACATAAGAATGAACCATCCCAGGGTTTCCCTCTCCCAGGCCTCATTGAGCTCCATGGATTCTCTGTGCCAACACAGTGCCCCCTCCCATGAATCTTAGCACCAGTGGAAGATGGAGCCTTTCAACCCCTGAGTAAACATGCCCTAAATTCCTAGCAGCTGTAGCCCTCAGGCTCACACAAACCAGGGAGCATATCATGGGGATTTCAGATCTGAGTCTCCCTATCCTGCACTAGGTTCCTCAGCAACCTGCCCACCAAGAATAGGGATTTACTAATCTCAGAGTCAGGGACAGGATGTTCCAGAGCTTATAGCTATGTGGGTGAGTAGGGTCCTTGGGGAAGCACCTTGTGTATTCATCCAGGAGGCTCAGGAAAAGTGGGGTCCTTCCCATGGTAGAGCTTTCCTCAATGTCACAAACTGAGTCCCCCCCCCCCCCAGTCTGGCTTCCTCCCAAGATTCTTCTGTGCCCTATCTGGGAAGTGCTACCCAATATGCAAATTGGCTCCTCCTGTAGGAGTTTTGTAGAGTATCAGGTCTCAGCCTCTGAGGAACATTTAGGAGAAGCAATGTTGTAGAATGACATTCAGCCTAGGAGAAATGACTTTACTAGCTGGTCTCATAGCCTTGGTGGCAACTCAATCCTGGGATTTGTCCTTGCCTTATTCTTAGGCTGTCCTCACCATGCATAGCTCAGAGGTGAGGGTCTCTGAATTTTCCACATTTTCTGAAACTTTGCCTATGAGGCTGATCCTGGTCCTGTTCAACAGTCAGGCTAAAAGACAATGTGCTGACTTTGTAATTATCCTTGAATGAATCCCAGGAATTCCTGTAATTCATCCTTCCTCAGGAGGAAGGTGATTAATTGTGGTCTTGTTATAGTTCATCCCAGGGTTTCATAAACTGACTTCCAGACTACTCATGTATAATCGAATCAAGCCTTTATTGAAGCACACCGGTGGTGGCTGACCAGAACATAAAGCTGTTCCCCTGATCAGCCCCGGACAATTGCAAGGGCACTCCTTATAAGCCTGACAACCGCAAAAGGGATGTTCGGGGGTACAGCCAATGCAAGTAAGCCAGGTTACAGAAGCAGGACAGTGCAGTCAAGCGGAGGGAAGCTAACCAATCAGAGTTAGCCCAGTCAGCCCAGTTACAAAAACAGAGCCCTGTTACCCTAGTTACAGAAACAATACCCTATTAGGTAGTTCCATGTTCTTAAAGGTTTCTATAGCAAAAGGAAAAGAACATCTTGCCCCAGTCATGACTCTTCTACTTGGCATGGTCGTTTTACAGGATGAAGTCATAAAACAAAATGGAGTCACATTTGCTCATACTATCACAGTCTGAGCCTTCAAGGGTGTCCTGTCCATAAATGTTTTCCAGCAAAGTCCAGATATCAAGTGAGTTTTAGCTGCATTTTAGAGGTTTTTTTTTCACAAAACTGAATATGGCAACTCTCCCAATATTATTACATGTTCAGAAAGAGAATTTGACAAGTGCAGGATCATATTCAAGATCACCCAGCTCCAATAGAGAGCTATGATTAAAACCCCCACACTGGCAAATACACCTGGAGTGTTTAAAAATTCTTGAAATGCTCTAAGTTTCTGTCTTTGTGAGCTCTTGGGGCAGATGGTAAATTTTGCCTGACATAGCCAGTGTGTACTCAGGTCAAGGATCGGGTCACATTGTAATAGAAATTGTTATCAGAAGAAAGTTCTATTAGTCTGAAAACTTCAGGATCTTCTTATTTAAGTGTTAATTATAATTATGTTTTCTTCATTTGCTAGGAAAAAAGTCTAACAAGTGATGAAAAGAGTTAATCCAGGTTCAGTGACTCATGTCTCTAATCCCAGGTATTCAGGAGATTGAAACAGGAAATCACAAGTTCAATGCCATCCTGGGCAACTTAGTGCTACTCTGTGTAAAAATTCAGAAAAATAAAAAGATATGTGTATGTATGTATGTGTATAAATATATCTTAGTGGTAGAATCACATGAGTTCAATGATTAGACTTCAAAACAAGTAAACTTAATTAAGTCAACACAAGGTTAATATGTAATTCTCAGTATGCCTCACAATAAGAATTCATAGAGGAAAATTTGGTAGCTGACCCTAAGAGAGAAACAGTCATAGACCAGTTAGAGTGGAAGGTGGAGGATCTTCTGGAGAATGAGAAGATGCAATGTCTGGCATTAAACTTAGATTATGGAGAAGAGTAGAAGAAAGTGGGACACTGGTGAGCACAGGTTGCCCAGATGTTTATAAAGAGTGACAGAGGTTTAAGCCATATTGGTGGACTGTGAAAAACAGAGAGCCTGGATATGCATCAGATAAAAAGGCAGCTTCTTCAGAGTCAGATGTGAGAGATGGGGAGCCAGAGGAGCTGATCATATGTGTCAAAATGATGCTATTGTAGCAAAATGTCCTTAAGGTGCCTGGAATGGAACAAAGAGAAAAGACCTGGAAAGTCTAAGATTGATAACAATTACTTTAACTAAGCAAGGAAACACATGTGGGCTCAGCAAGGGTATATGTATGGTGAATACTCAGCCAGTTTCTGCTGCCCATCAGTTCATCCCCCTGCCTTGGGAGCACTGCCACAATCAAACCCTGGGTCCCTCAGGGCTTGGGAGGCTGGCCAGATCTGCACTCTTTGGCTGTTCAGAATCTGCCAGCAGAAATACTCCAGATTTTAGTCAATTAGATCATTTACCTGAATGAAAACATGAAGGATTGTCTAGGACTAAAGAATTTCCCCATATAAATAGTCTACCTGACATAATTTCTTATCAATTGGGTAAAGAAGTTGTAGCTACTGAAATCAAAGTGTGATTTTAACTGGTTTTATGAGCAGAGTATGATTTTCTTTCATGTGTGTCCCCATTCCCATAGTATGTTGGTACTAATAAAGGCATATTGGAGATATACTCTGTTTCCATTTTAAAAATTTGCCCCCTCATAATTTGTCCTTAGGTATGTGTCATGAAAGGTAATTTCTAAAACAATTAACCAAGGCACTATGAATGGAAGTGCAGACCATGTGGCAGCTTTGTTAAAACCCTGGAGAATATATTTTTGGTAGAGTGATAATACTAGGCTCACAGGAAGCCGTGGCCAACACAGCTGAGCCTGTGCTGTGAGTTACTCTGGGTCGTACTTGAATTGAGCACATCCTTCCCACTGGACAAGGTGGGACTTGTCCTGCAAACATTTATAAGAAGCTCCTTCCATGTTCCCAGGTTTCCATGGGGAGCAGAGATCCTTTCTTCTAGAATTCTAGAGATGGGCCAACTTAAGGCAAGTGAGGTAATCCCATCTCTACGGTATACTATCCTAGCCTCATAAAACATCCCCCTTCTCTAGACATCAATTTCTCAGGGAAAAGAAGAGAAGGTGCCCCATCTCCTTGTCCAGGTTGCATTAAAGAAATGGGAAAAGACTGTCCTTTTCTCAAGCCCTTCTCCCAGCTCTCCCAGAGGAGGAGCTCACAAGGCTAAAACACTCTGAATCCATCCTCACTGCATCACATATAGAAATGAACCCAATTAGAATTGCCTTTGCCTCATGATTTTTTCCAAAGATTGAATCCCCACCAACTCACCTGCTGCTGCTTCTGCCACTATGCCCTCCTTGATTCTTAGGCTGTAATAAGGGAGGAGATGGGAGCTATTTGGCCATCCGCAAGTGGGGCCTCTATAATCAGGGAGGAGCTGGGTAGCCACAGAAACAGTGAGAAAGCAGCAGACTACTATCTCAAAAACTTCTTTTGATTAGCTTTTAAATTCTAGAATCGTTTTTTACTTGAAACCCAGGGCTTTGGAGAAGTAAGGTCACTGGTTCCTGTGACAAGAAATAGCTGCCAACTAGGAGGTCTCTGCACCAACTAGGAGATCTAATATGTCCACCATACTAGAACCCAATACAAACAGGGTGCCCATTTTCTGTAAAGTGCTTAACATTTCCCCCATTCGCCTCTTTGACTCTGGTATATTTCTTTTGCTACATCTCCAGATTTCTGTGTATACCTAGGAATCAATGTGACCATTGTCCTATTCATCATCCTGTTGACAAAACTTTATTCAGAAATATTTCCTGAATATAATTTTAGCCATCTTGTAGGCCATACAGACCCATCTTTATTGAATCTTCAAAGGTTGGACTCTCACTTCTGGGTGGAAAGCCATGTGCTGGGAGGAAGTCTACTTTTCTCATTGGAGGAATGCAGAAACTCTCATGAAGCCAGGGACTGATGGAGCATTAGCTGTCCAGGTGCCAACCCTGATCTTTCTGAAACCATGTTTCTGAGGAAGAACAAGATTTGGGATGTCAAGTGGAATGTCAAGCTGTGCTTGGTAGCAGTCCAATGTCATTATCATTCAAAACACCTACTTGTTAATAAACAATATATAAATGATAGGTAGAAAGGAAACAAAAGGTCAGACAGGGAAATACAATGTATTGATTGAAAGGCTTGTGCTTATTCATTTTTATACTCCCAAGATAGTTCTCTCCTAGGCCTGCTACTTATCAGGAAAGTTCTTCCAGGGCTGCCACTCTCAAATTTCTGATAAATCTGCAAATCTTCACTCACAAATTAAAACTTACTGAAAATCCACCCCCTTTTGAAAATTGCACCATGCACTGTTATTTCACCCTACAAATACATCCATTTTTAGAATAGATTCAGTGAAGGGGGATACAAAACCTAAAGTACTTTCCCAGGAATCTACAAGATAGGGCACTTTGTAATGTTATCTACTATTCAGATATCAAGACTACATTAGTCAAATAATCCTGAGAATTTCCCAAATACCAAAAATTGTCTTATGATCACTAGACTGATATCATCTTCACATCCCATGTCTACCTCTCAAGTTTCCTTTAAAAGAACAGGTTGAGAACTCCCAAAATATCTCTTACTTTCCAGAATGTCCCTATTCTCCATCAAATGCTTTTTTTTCACTTTCCTAAATCCATGTGTTAGCTCTAACTGATGTTTCCTTCAACTCATTTCAACAATGTTGTTTGGGATCCCCACTCAACATGAATTGAGGTCTCCTCTTTGGTAACTCCTCACATGTACATGAAGATGTGTGTATGCTCACACACTCACACACAGATCCATACACACAGAATGTCATGGGAAAAACTTGAAGAAAAATGTGTGTTAGCTAATTGTAGGTATTGGGACATGGTACCCAATATGGGGAAATAGTATTCTACAATCTACAACAGCAAGAGAGGTCAAACTGTGCTCCCTATGATCCTGCCCCCAAAACTCCTGACATGTACATTTTTCCTTCTGGACATTGCTCTGTACTTGCCCCTGCAGTCAAGTCACCTGTCCCATGTCTTTTGAGAGCCAAGGGTTTCTTAGTGGATCCTAGAAAATTTGAAATGACTGTGCTCTAGTCTAGAGAATAAAAAGACTGTGTGGAACTTAGAGGTCGAAATTTGACAGGCTGCCCTTTTCTTTACAAAGATATTGACTGAATGTCTGGATTAATATTTTTTTTGGGGGGATGTGCTCACAAGACTACTGATTGTGACAAATTCTGTGTGTATGGATCTGTGTGTGAGTATGTCAGCATACACACATCTTCATGTACATGTGAGGAGTTACCAAAGAGGGGGACCTCAATTCATGTTGGGTGGGGATCCCAAACAACATTGCTGAAATGAGTTGAAGGACACATCAGTTAGAGAGAAACAAAAGGATTTAGGAAAGTGGAAAATAATAATTCAATGGAGAATAGGGACATTCTGAAAAGTAAGAGATACTTTGGGAGTTCTCAACCTGTTCTTCTAAAGGAAACTTGAAAGGTAGACATGGGATGTGAAGATGAAATCAGTCTAGTAATCATAAGACAGTTTTTGGTGTTTGGGAAATTCTCAGGATTATTAGACTAATGTGGTATCTGATATCTGAATAGTAGATAACATTGCAAAGTGCCCTATCTTGTAGATTCCTGGGAAAGTATTTTAGGTTTTGTATCTCCCTTCACTGAAACTTGTGCTGATATGCTTTCTTAAAAGATTTACTGCTTACTATAATCCCCTATGTGATGTCCCCATAACAATAAATCATGTGTAACTTCATATATAGACAGAACTCATAATCAATCAAAATTCTTCCAAAAGAACCTGGTTAATGTAAAGATCAATTGAAAGTTGTTCAAAACAAGTTCCTTCATTTGTTTATCTCCATTTTTATTTTATGGACCCCAGTCTGCCTTTACCTGGATGGTTTCATTGTTTGATTTCTAACTGAAACTGAATCTCCCAACTTGAAAATCTATTATGTACCTGAATATAATGTGCCTTTGCTTTGAGGTTAACCTCCTTTATCATTTCTTCATTTGCAATCCTCAGTTTTGACAGGATCATGCGGAACTCAGTGGTGACCAGACACACTGCCATATTCATGGTAGCCAAACTTGATTTCTACCCATAGAACCCTCCATCAGAGTCCCTTCAACAAACAGAATTCCAGGTGGATTCCAAGGCCTGAAGGGAATCTTGGACACATGGTCATCTCAGCCCAGCCCTTCTCCCAAGGAAAAATTTTCCCTGGGCTCATCTCATCTCTCACAGCAATGTCCTCACTGGCTGATACTGAAGAAACCTAATATTATGTTGTCCAAATGACTTCAGTTAACACCCAAGTTATCTCTCATTAGGAATTTCCTCAAAGTATAATTACAGAATAAGGGAATTTGCAAGGAGAAACATCACAGGACTCAGGGTTCCAGAGAGGGACATGGTGCTGTAACTTCAAGTCCCTGAGCAGGAAGAGGGGAGACCCAGAGGTTTTGCCTCCACTTTTCCTTTTCTTGTGTCATTGTGGCTTATCTGCTCTGGCCATCAATTGTATGTCTATCTCCATAATAGTAATCAGCCTCATCCTCAGAATGGATGTTGGCAATTATTAAGTAACATTAGCCCCAGAACTAGAGCCTGTGAAGCAATCAGAGGTCCCATCCCTCTTGCTAAGGCTGCCATCACTGTTCACCTTCATACACTGGGGGCTGTTCCCCAGCCTCTGCTGATATCATAAAATGAAACAGTTGCTATGTTCACTGTTTAGGGTGCAAGTGATTGTGGCTGAGGCTCTCAGAAAGGCAGATGAAGATGGCTACTGGGTCAGCACAGACAGGGCACAAAGACCTGGGGACATACAATTTTATGAGTGATATTGAGTGCTCAAAACAATGGGAAAGACCTCCACTTGTAATCTTTGGAGAGAAATAGAGAGAGGGTCCCCAGATTGCTTTGGGATGTTCTGACCTGTGTGGAAAATAAGAAGCAGGAGATAAATTTGAAACCAGTCCATAGTGGGAAGGTGCTTTCAAGTGTTCTGCCTTGAGGCTGCCAAGCTGGGCTTGGATTAGGTAAGGCTCCCTTTTATCTTGTCTTCTTGTAGCTAGGGAAGGGAGGAGCATTGCATGCAAATTTGTTCTTCTCTTCCACAGTTTATTTGTCTGAATTCTTGTCTGAGCTCTGAGCATGCTGGCTTTGACTTGATAATATCCTAAATTCAGAAGAAAGGCCTCATTGAGGCCTGAGGTAGTGGTGCATTCCTGTAATCCCAGCATCTCTGGAGACTGAGCAAGAGTATTGTGAGTTCCAAACTAGCTTCAGCAAATTATTAAGGCCATAAGCATGGTAGTGAGACCCTGTCTCAAAATAAAATATCAAAAAGGGTTTGGGATGTGGCTCAGAGGTTAAGTGCCCTGGGTTCAAACCCTGGTACCAAAAAAAGGGGGAGAGCCATGTGATGTCAGGGGGGGAGAGGGCAGTTCACCTGGTAGCAGCAGCCTTAAAGGTAAATCAATGATATATTGGAGCATTTCTAGGAGTTCCCAGCCTGAGTCTCAGTGCCCACTGCTGCCCACAGGACAAATGGCACCTGAAGTGCATCATTAGTTCATGCTGAATTGCCAATTCTGAACCCTTATTGTATCTCAGCCTCTGAAAAATGTCTTAAATAAGACACTTCAGGTAGACATTTGCAATAACCCAACAATAGCTTTATGCTTGGGCATAATCTGTCCCCCTGTATTCTGATGAAGAAACCATCATTCAGAGATTAAGAAATATCACCTATATCCCCCAAGGAGAGAAATTTGATCAAGTGTCCTCCAAGGAGACTTGCCTCAGAACTTTCCTTTAATCCTCTCCTTGCCTTGCCTTCCCACCCATCTCCTCCTCCCTCCCTCATCCCAGGCCTCTTGTCAGAAGCTTCTCTTCCTTTATCAGGTGCACTTTTCTCCCTCAGTTCTGTGAACAGGGAAAGGGATATTTTCTTTGATTTTTCCATGGCATCTTACAAACAAGAACTTCTGGAGCTATGAGGAGACACGGGTGTTCTGGATTTGAAAGCATAATGAGAGGGCACAAGATTGTGGATAGGAACAGAGACTCTAGTACTTGAACACCTGGAATGTGCTGCTGGGGAAGGCTCTTTCAAGTTTTGAACTCAGATATCTAAGTTTCTTCTGCTCTCTGAGGAAGAACATAGCTTCCTCATTTGTGATAAGAATAATGTTTGGATCAGAGGGGGGTTGTGTTTAAATGACTTAATTCATGGGAAGTGTTGGATACATGCACATACTCAGATGCATACAGGTGCAGGAATGGCCACAGTCTGTGTACTGATCCAAGGAAGGTATTTCCTAACAGCTAACTCTTCTGCTTAGAGGATTTTATGTGTCAGGTTTCTGGGTCTTGTCCTCAGTAACACCAAAAGGATGTCTCCCTGTAGAACTAAAGTCAGTCGATTTGTCTTCTCACCACTCTGTGATGAGTGTTAGCACTTCTCTAGCTGCCTCTCTTTGTTAATGCTATTTGTGAGAACCTAGGGCTGGGAGGATGACCTTAGCTCTGAAATAACTAGAAACACAATCAGCAATGCCTTTTTTCCAACTTTATAATGAACAGTGAAACTCTTAACACTTTTCCCAAAAATTTACTATTGCACTGGATTCCTCTCATCTGAACATAATTTAGATAAACCATTAAGATATTGGGTAAGACATCTCTTTACCTCATTCTAATGAATATTTTCCTAAAGAAAAATAATCCATTGTATATAATTATTCTAATCAATAAATGTGCATATTCTAAATGACAAATGTTTCAAGAACTTTTTACTTCTGTCACCTGCTGAATTGGATCAAGGAATAGATAGTCAGATCTTACAGAAATCCAGAGACCATGACTGCAGGACGTAAGAATCCCTCTGATTGTACTTCCACTCTGGCCATCACACCATTTCTCAAACTTTGGGCTGGAAAACAGCAGGTCAGACTGGTCCTCCCATCCCTAAATTCTCCCCTGATCCCTGCCACCCCTGCAGATCCTGACTAGAGAGCTGTGAGGAGAGGAGAGACTTTCCTCTGTTCTGTGTGAGCTGAGCCAGCTTTTGTCAAGGCTTTGTTTCTAGTCCTTCAGGTGCTGGAAGAAAGTGACACTGACAGGGAAGGAGTTTGTATCTCACTTCCCACCTGTGTGTGTCAGTGTGAGATGTGTACCACTGCTGTCCCATGACCAGCAATAATAGCCACATCCTTGGCTTCTTCTCTGTTGACAGACAGGGTGGCTATTGTCCCCTAGCAGGAGCCAACATATCTCTCAGGTATATCTTAGGACTGTTCACTCTGTATATCATTTGAGTAGGTTTCTGACATGGCATAAGCTGGTTCTAATGGATGTATTCTTTGTGCAGGGCATCTCCACAGCAGGGGTGTATGGCTGTCTGTTCCAGAGGCACTGAAACTGATGACTTATGTTGAGCTCTTAGGAGGCCAAAGATTCTACAAGAGAGCACAGGAGAGATGTCCTCAGGATGAAGGATCCATTCTGAGTAGCCCACTTAGACTGTGTCTGGGTTGAGCATAGTGTTTGAATTAGACTCAGCTCAGGGTACTCTAAGGGCTGAGCCTAGGGACATGACACAGGCAGATCACTTTTACAGAGAGTGAGAAGGTGAACAAATGTGAGATCCATAGGTATGAAATGTCCCAGAGTTCTGTGTTTTGAAATCTACAGCACAGCTGATCTCCCCTAGGTCTCTCTCAAGTTCTTTGGGACAGTAAGTGTTTGGTTATTATGAAAATCCTCTCTTCACTTAGTTTTTGTGGTTAACATTCTAACCAGATATGGGGTAGTACAGGAGAATAAAGAGAAGAGAGAGAGTCCAACTCTCTCCAGCTGCTCATGGCAGAAATTCAGCCTCATACGGCAAGGCCACCTACCACAGTAACCTTCCAAATTTTGACCGTGATCATCTTCCTATTTTCTTTGTGCTATGATTTGTCTGGGCCCAGCTAAGCAGGGCTGTTCACCTTCCAGGATCCTGACCATGAAGAACTGGAACTCTCTGAGGCTGTTGAGGTCACATGACAGCAGAAGGTGAACCACTTATTATTGACTTCCCCCTCCTCTCATCTTGTGGACTATAGATTCCGTTTGGCCCATTCCTGGTCATTTCATTAGAATGAAGCACTTTGTTATTAGAACTGTTGCTAAGTCATTTCATATATCACAATGTGTTTGGTAAAGATCCATCTGAATATGTGGACTCATCACACTTGCAGTCTCATTTCAACATGGTATTCTCTCTTTTTTATGACAGCCCCCTTCCACAATAGACTAGCAACTGGCATCAAAAATTTATTCTTACTTTTTTTTCTTTGCAAAATGATTTACCTAATCTTGTTACTAGTTCCAGAAGCCAGAGTTGCTTGAGAAAAAAACTGAAATCCCCTGATCTCTTCAAAAGTTGTGGAAGTCACTGATGTACATGGATGATCTCTGGAGGGTGAGTGGATAGGGATCCCTCTAGCAAAGAAGATTCTTTCACTTAACCAAGGTCAGGACCATCGTCATACCTTAGTCCCTGAGTGGAGAGATTCCAAAGCACTCTGCAGAGTCTCCCCAAAGAGGTTGTTCATGCTCCATCCAAGGATGGAGTCCAAGTGTCTCTTCCCCAACCTGTACCTGAACATTATCACAGAGCCTTAAAGGATGATGTGAGTGGACATGGGAGGAGAGGCAGGGATGAGTCAGATGTCATCTCTACAAGTTCCCAGCATGGAGGGGTAATACCTGGGACAACTTATAGCAGTAAACAATGGTATGCTAAGATTAGGAATAAACCCATGCAGTCATACTGGAGGAAGGACACAGACATAGGAGCCCTATATTCTAACACTGAGTTCCCTACTGGGTACCTGGACCTCAGCTTGGTTTCCTGAGTGATTTTCATCCCTACAAAGTCTTCTCAGGATGATTAATGGGACCCAGTTTCCTCCACTTCCTTTCTTAGGTGAGTTCTGTAATGTGTATTGGGCTTCTATAAATGTCCTGAAAAAAAAAACATGGAGATTCTGACCCTCAGACCATGAGGTATCCCAGAGCATAGGATGGACTGTCCTGGCTTCCAGATCAATGCCTGACTCTTGATTCCTCTCCTGGACCCCCATGCTGGCCTCCCACTTGGTCTCTTCTGGGCAGTTCTAGCCTCTGTCTTGGCAGCATCTCTGCTGCCAACTGTTAGTGGAAGAGACCAAGAACTGCTTCTTCTCTCTAGGTAACAGCAAAGGCCTCTGTCACCTAAAATATTGTGAACAGAGTGCTGCCTCACTCTGTGCCAGCTGTACCCTGTTCAGCACAACACAG
Organism: Spermophilus citellus; assembly: GCF_964194105.1. Taxonomy (NCBI): domain Eukaryota; kingdom Metazoa; phylum Chordata; class Mammalia; order Rodentia; family Sciuridae; genus Spermophilus; species Spermophilus citellus. The sequence goes on from NC_138184.1 coordinate 105,860,312, forward strand.
AGGCAGCATTTGTGCTGTGCATTGAGGCAGGCTGGTGTAGTCGTGTAACTGAGCCTCAGTATAAATAAAAAGCTGTTTATGGACCTTGTGTTTTGATAGGAAAATAGAGCTTACAGAATAAACTGTAGGTGTTCTGTAAAGTGTCCTTTCCAGAGAAACTTCTGTGATACCCTTTAGGGACATGAAGACTGATGCTTTTCCCTGATCCAACAGCAGTAGTACCAAAGTCATCAGATCACCTGATGCTCTAGCACCACAGTCCAACTGTGTTTACATCACCAACACCAACAACATCTTTCTCCTCCTCCCATTATCAACTTTGCTACAACTATTACTTCATCACCACATTTGTGGCACATTTTGGAGGACTTGCTTATCAGCCCAGTACATCTTTACTTTCTAACTGGGAACTTGCTTTTCTGATCTCTGCACAAGAAGCCTGCTCCCATCACACAGAAAAAAAAGTATTTGATGATTTTCCACATTTCCCCAGAGGAAGGACAGGACTCAGAGGATAGTCTCACTCAATGCAATCCAGGCTGAGCACCTTTTAATTAATGAGACTCCTTTTGTTATTGTATTATTTAATTAAAAAAATATTAAAGATCTATACAAGTCTTCCCATTTCACAGTAGATATAGTTGAGACCCAGGAAGACTCAATTGCTAAGACAACAAGAACAGTGTTGTCAAATTGAGGAAATGACCCAGGTGTCCTACACTTAGGTCTTGGTCTCTTTGTAGGAGAATTTGTCCTGGCCACCTGAGGAAGGGTGAGGGCATGAAGGCCAGTCTGGGAGGTACAGCTTGTGTCCCAGACAGTTCAGTGCCCACTCCTCCATGGCCTGGCTATCACCATGAGCCCAAATCAGACTGCAGGTGATGGTGTCCATGAAATTGTGCCCAGATTACAGCCAGAAAACATGGAGAGTGAGCAGGCTGCTATGCTGTGCACAGCTGGTCTGGCTCATGTTGGTTCTTTGTGCTCTCTTGCCTCTTCCCCCTCATTCTTGAATAGGTGTCTAACATTGTTCTTATGGCCACCTTTATGGGGGAATCTGATTCTCATAAGAACTCAGTGCCCACCTCAACATGCTCCCATGCTTTGAGGTCAGAGTCAGGCGAGGCTCAGAATCCTGCGGGAATGAGTCTGGTGACAGGACCTTGGCTTGTCACGTTTGTAGTGGGAGCAGCAGAGGATTCCAGGCCATGCCAGAGATGCATTAAAGCTTTGCCTCCTGAGCCCATAGCTGGGCAGGAATCCTGATCTCAAAACAGAAAGTTGAATCTCATGGGTCAGTGAGTGGTACTAAAGTTGGTGCAGTTCTAGATGATTCCAGAGCAGTTTAGAGGGGCCTAACCTAATGTGAAATGGTTGGAGTGAATGGATCTTTCATGCCCCATGTCTGTCACCTTTGGTTACCAGATTTTAAAATAAATAAAATTTTATTAGTCAATAATTATATATCAAGGGTCTGTGTAGAGTTCTGAGCTTCAAATTTCTATAGATAAACTATAACACACCTTTTTTTCACAAAGGATTTAAGGTAGCTTACTAAACAAACAAATATAATAATGACACAGGAAAACATATTTAAGAAAAATATATTTTAAAAGTTACATAAAATCTGGGGTGTAACTCAGTGGTAAAGTGTGTGCTTAATGTATGCAAGGCCATGAATTTAATCACCAGTACCAGAAGAAAGGAAAGAAGAAAGGAAGGAAGGGAGGGAGGAAGGAAGGAAAGAACAAAAGAAGGAAGGGAGAAGAAACACAATTATGCAAGTTAGGATGAATGGTAAACTGGAATTTCAAATTTGGCTCCTGAGATTCTAGGCAGTCAAATCAAAGAAAGATAAGTCTCAGTATCAAAACATGGCTTCCAAAACTTTACTTAGAATCACAGTCTAAAATATATTACATAAGGTTTTAGGGCATTGTAAGACATAGAAGACAATGACTGACAAAATAATAGAGAGAAATGCAGTTACAGGGTCTCTCACAACTTTAACAGGACTGCGACCCAGAGTTCCAGGCAGATTGAGTAGGACCTTCTACATATCCCAAAGGGTGCCCTCTAAATACAGGGCATTCATGTAAGATATAGTGTTAAAAAAGCATATATATAAATTTCAGTACTGTGTGAACAAAATTCTATAAACTACCCAAAGAAGCAATATGTAACTTCCAGTTTTTGTTGTGCTCAAAAAGCACATGGGCAGGGCATGGTGGTACCCACCTGTAAACCCTGAAATTTGAGAGGTTGAGTCATGAGAATTCCAATTTGAAGCCAGGCTGGACAACTGAGGAGATCGTGTCTCAAAATAAAATTAGTACTTCTAGAAGTCCAGGGTTTCAGGTTCACTCACAGGTTAGTCACAGGATGAAAGAAGGCTTCCTCTCTCTCCACAACTAACCCTGCATTACTAGGACCTCCATATACTAACAGCAGATTACAACAGAAGGAGCCGCAAAGTTCAGACCTTATGAAGAAGAAATCCCCATGGAAAACCAACGTCACAAGTGATTATTAACAAAAAATACAGCACAGGACAACACTCCCCAAATCTGAACCAGAAAAATATAAAACATCACACTAAGACATATTTCTCTCAATGTTTGCATACCAGTAAAACATATCTACATCAGGACTAAATGTGAAAAGGCACACTAAAAGGAAAAAAGCATCATTTGCAGAGACAAAGTAGCATCAGAACCATAGAAAGATACACAATGATTTCAGGATTATCAAACTGAGAAATTAAATCAACTATGCTAGATCTTTAATGGAGAAAGTAGGAGACATGCAACATTAACAGAGAGAATATGCAGTTTGAAGAGAGAGAGCAAGCCAAGCCTCAGAACCAAGTTTTGGTGTGGCAGAGATAATAGAATTATAATACCATGATTTTCAAAAGTCTATAATCAATATGTACATGCATTAATGTGAAAAGCAGATAGCATGCAAGAACTAATGAGAATTGTAAGTTCAGGTTCATGCATGGCCCCACCCTTTACTGCAGGCCCTCCAGTATTAGGCATCCCAATTCAGTCAGTCCTTTGGGGCTTACCCACCCAGAAACCCAATCTGGGTACCTGCGTAAGCACCCTGACATAATCAGTCAGGCTTCATAGCCTGCTAGTACATCTACTACATCTACCTTTGCCTCTGTAGGTGCCACACAGAGGCCCCCTGCTGTGGCCAATCTGGCCCAAAGAACAGGCAGCCCTGGTCAAAATAGGCCAAAGAAAGTCCAGCCCCCTTAATGGGAACAAGGAGAACAGACTTGTCCCCAGATCTGATATCTGCCTTTGTGGCAATGTTGTATCTGCTTCAGAAGTAGAGGGACCTCAACAACCAGACAGTGCTATAGGTTAAGCTCAGGCTTAAACAGTGCAATGTCCTTTGCCAGAACACATCCATGGGGACAGAGGGACACACGATGAACAGCAAACTTGTGCATGGAGCCACTGATGCCCTTAAATTTAGTGCTAATCTCAAAGCCCTGCCCCAGAAGAAATCTCCAAGTTCATCTCTGGGAGCCAGAACCACCCCTAGAACAGCCATCTTTAGTTAAATGACCATGCCAGCAGAATAAATGTGACTTGGGAGCACAGACTACCCCAAGATCTGATATCTGCCTTTGCGGCAATGAGTTTCTGCTCCAAAATAAGAGGTTCCCCAAACATCAGACAGTGCTAAGGGACAAGCTTGGGCCTGAATATCTGTAGCGCCACTAGCCAGAGTAACTCCAAGGGGACCAAGGACACATGATGAAAATCAAACTTGTGCGTACAGCCACTGGTTTCTACTTTTAGTGCTATCCACAAAGTCCTGCCCAAGCAGAAATCCCCAAATTCATCTCCAATTGAGATATTAAATCAACTGTGCTAGATCTTTAATGGAGAAAGTAGGAGACATGCAACATTAGTACTATCCCCAGAAAGGCCGCCTCCTGTTGCACATTCCTGTTGGCAGTAGCCTCATTGAGATCTGGGAGCACAGACTTACACCCAGATCTGATATTTGTGTTTGGGGCAATGTGCATTTGTTCCCAAAGAGAAGGAAACCCAAGGAGAAGACAGCACTCTGAGACAAGCTTGGGTCTGAACACCCACAAGCCAGAGCATTTCCATTGTGACCAAGTTACACGGAACAAAGAGAAACCATGTGCTTGCAGCGTCCAGTGCCTCTTCTTTTAGTGCCAACTTCAAAGGACTGCCCTAGCAAAAAACTCCCAAGGTCACCTTGGAGCACCAACTCTACTTCAAGCAAGGCTGCTCATGTATCTACACATCTGTGCCAGCCTCTTGCCCTGGCAGTTCTGCTTTTCATAGGGGCACAGTGAAGAGAAACCTTGCCTTTAGGGCACCCTCCTTATCTACCCAGGGATCTGCCACCAGAGAGGTCCCACGCATGCTGGACCATCCACCAGACCACCCTCTTCCAGGGCAGAACCCAATCCTGTGGAGTCCAAGAGGGAAAAATACTGCTCAAGGGCAACATACACCTTCTCCCTTGCAGTACCTGGTGTGTGCCCCATTGAAGCATACAACAGGTCTTGTCTTGACCTCCGTGATCCTGGGGAAACTTGAGGTTCAGAGACATGGCATACCTTTCCAGCCTTTCTTAGCCCCTTTGCTTCAAAACTAGACAGTAGGAGTTTATTATCTTATTTGGGCTCCTTGGTTGAGGTCCTAACCACTGGAGGCATGAGGCCCTCAGCCTGACTCTCTTGGGTTTCCTTGTTGTTTGAGCAATTTGGGCTTATAACTTTTTTTTCTGAACAGTGGAAATTGCAAGATATGTGGGACCAGATGGTGAGAAGAGATGTGAGATACACAGAGGAACCTGGGTATTGAGAAGATCACTGTTGTCTTTTGTCAGTAGGAAAACACTGAGCCCATACTATCAGGAAGCTTCCTGGGAAGAATTTTCACTGAATTCTCTGCTTGTAGCTCTGAACCTGTGAGCAAGAAGAAAAGGAGTTACTGCTGGAACACAACCTGGCCTGTGTATGTATTAGATGCAAACATGGGTCCTTGAATGACTGTATTATTTTACAGCTGGAGTTTTGTGTCAAAGATCAGGAAAATGGGATGAAATACCATGTGTTCAATCTTTCATGATTTCATATAATAAAGGTCCTTCTGAACTGGTGGTACCAAGGCATCACAAAGCAAAAGAGAGGCCTCTGCTGGTTGAGAGCAAAGAGGTTGAAGGGGAAGATAGAATGATGCTACTGCTTTAAACCCTGAAGCTCTTCTGATCCCAACAGTTTTTCCACTCGCTTCTGCTGGGTGTCAGATGGCCTTCCTCTAGTCAATGGGGCCACTTTTTATCATCCTAACATCTCTTTCATTGGTTGGTAAGTTCAAAGACTTTGCTCCTTGAAGACCCAGCAGTGCAAACAATTTGGCCAGGGCATTCACCCCAGTGGCACTCGGAAAATTCCTGCTAAGAAAATATCTTTGGGGAGTGATCCCAAAGTCAGTCACTCACTCTCTCTCAACTTACACCACACTTGCCCATGGGCAAGTGGGCTATCCCTCACATATCCTGACACTGTACATTGGTGGTTTGTAAAAAGGCCTTCCAGGCACTTTTAGGGGTTTTATGGACCCAACAATTTTCTGGGAGAGGGGACCTTTACCTCAATCCACACAGCTTGTCTCCATTTGTTGCTGCCTGCTGCCCCTTTCAAGATTTCCTGTAGTTTAGATCACCTATTGAGCAAACTGACACCTTGTTTGGCACAGGAGCAGGCCTTGGCAGCTTGCAACACCTTGGCCTGCCCAACTCTTGCACTGGAAAGTCAGTTCACAGCTCCAGGAGACAGAAGCAAAGGGGTGGCTGAGCAGGAGGAAGACCCTGAAGTCAGAGAGCAGCAGAAGCGGGGCACAAATGGTTTGGGAGTACACAGTTTGCCTTTAGGCTCCTGGTGCTCCATGGAGGCCAATCTTCCTTTGTGCCCAGGTCTGGGGCTCTGTTGAGAAACCTTCAGGCCCAGAGCTCCAAGATGGAGTGCCTCCTGTGTGAACAAAAGGCCATCACCAGCTCATACAGCTCCACTTGAGATTTCCCACCACTGAAGAGGAGGGATTGGGGCTCATCCAACTGAAAACTGCCCCTGGCATCCTCAGAAATGAAGGAGAAGGGCTCCCAGGCTCCCTCTTCAGTCTCAGAGACTGCCTGAAAGAAGGCCAGTGCAAGAAGATGTCAGACAGACAACAGGGCAGCCAGCTTTGTGGAAGAAGTGCTCACCCATGGTTGACAGTTGTAGGCCAGGTAAACAAAAGATTCCTCTCCAGCTGTGCCCTTGCACAGAGACTGCTGTCACCTCTGGAATTGGCATTTCCAGTCATTGTTGGGGACCTAGACCAAGAGAAGACTCTGTAGCACATCAACAGTGCTTTGAGAGGTGAGGCTCAGGTCCTCTGGGACAGCTGTACCATGCTCTCTAGTCCCTGTGGGGCCCTCTCTGCATGAGGAGGGAACAGGTAAGTGACTTCTTGGGGCTTCAGACAAAAGGGCCATTTCTGCCTTCTCCACCATCCTTAGTACCTCCATATTGGAGTCTCTGAGTCCAATGTGGTGGGTGGATTGCTCTCTCCTCCTAGAGCATGTATTTACAAAAGTTGGAGGAGCTGTGGAGATGCACCCTATACCGTCGGTGGACAAAGCCTGAAATGGTTATAATGACCAGGAAATTAAAAAAGGCCAAATAGGCTACTACTTTGTCATCCAAAACATGCAAACCTATGAATGAATCTAGATCCGGGGGCCTTACCCCAAAAGGAAAATGACCTTAGGAAAGAACCAAAATGCCTACTGTAAGGAAAATGGGCACTGGAATAAAAACCTCCTCAAAAACTTCCATGAAAAGGATGAACTCAATAAAGAGACAAAGCATCAGATGGTGGTAGCAGTGATGACCTCACTGAGCGCTTGGAGACCCAGGGGCTCCAACCTACCTTTTGGACCCAATCATCATCTTCCCCACAGAATCCCTGGGTACAACTGTCAGTGGTGGGACAAACCAGTAGATTCTTAATACTGGAACCAGAAATAAGGACTTAATGACTTCCCCCAAAGTCACAAAAGTCTAATCAGACTGTGCCTATTACAGGAGCAACAGGAAAGCCCCAGGAGCAGGCTCTCCACTGAGGAGACCTACACTTAACTCACAGATGACTACATCTACCACAGGGCCTGGTTCCACTCCTGGGCAGGGATATCAGGCTCTCATTATTGTTGTTGTTATTGTTGTTCTATCCTTGTCAGATTTTGAGTCAGGGTCATACTGGCCTTGTAGACTGAATTTAGACAGTTTCCTTTCACTTCCACATTATGGAATAAGTTGAGGAGTGCTGGTGTTTGTGCTTCATTTAGAGTTTGGTAAAATTCAGCATTGACTCCATCTGGACCTGAGATTTATTTCTTTTGCTGTAAGATTTTTATTCCTGCTTCAATCTTATTGTTACTCATTATTTTGATTATTATTTTTTCGGGGGGTACTTGGGATTAAACTCAGGAGCACTCTCTCACTGAGCCACATCCCCAGAGCTTTCAAAAGAGGAGAGACTGGAAGAGGATCTGTATTTTATTTAGAGAAAGGGTCTCACTGAGTTGCCTAGTACCTTGCTTTTGCTGAGGCTAGTTTTGAACACATGATCCTCCTGCCTCAGCCACCCAAGCCACTGGGATTACAGGCATGTGCCATCACACTCAGCTATTATTTTGGTTTTTTAATATCATTTTTGTTCAAGTTTGGTAAAAATTTTTCCATTTCTTCTGGATTTTCCAACATACTGGCTTATAAGTTCTTCAAAATTCTCTGTAATGATCTTTTGAATTTCTATGGAATCTGTTATGGTACCAAGTCTCATTTTATTGATTTGGCTCTGTCTTTCTCTTGGTTAATTTAGCTAAAGGTTTGTCAATTTTGTTTTATCTTTTTGAAGGAGGATATTTTGTATTGTTGCTTTAGATTTAATTTCATTTATTTTTGCACAGATCTTTATTATTTTTTTTCTCTAGCTGTTTTGGACTTGGTTTGTTTAAATTTTTCTAGGATACTGAGATGCATCATTAGTTTATTAGTTTGAGATATCTTTTTTCTTGTAGGCACTCACTGCTATAAACTTCTCTCTTAGCAGTGTTGGCTCTGTGTCCCACAAATCTGGTTTGTTGTGTTTTCATGTTCATTTGATTCTAGGAATTTATAAACTAATTTCTTCAGTGACCCAGTTAGCTATTCCTCAGACAAATCAGAACACACTAAGATATTTGTTCTACACCAATTAACTCATTTCCATGAGGAAGAATGAAAAATTCCTCAGGCTTAAGCAAAATAGAGGGGTTAATGTGCTGCCAAGGAGCAGCATATTTTTTTTTGTCATCTACTACAGGTTTTCCAACTCACATTTAGATTGTTCTACATTCCTTCCCACTTATACTTAATTTATATACAGCCATGTAGCCTTTCCCAGAAGGCTACTACCTGGAAAGACTAGAGCAGGTGTTCCTTTTGGGTGCCTCCCTGGATTTCATTGTACAAACTCATTGTGACCATCCTTTTGTCTTAAAGAGTAGGCCGATTAATGCTCCCATATCAGCTGTGCCATGTGAAATGTGATACTTATTAGTTTTTGATTGCTGACCAGGGTCATGGAGAGAATTTAAATGAGATTTCTTGGAAAGCCTTGTCTTGTGAATTCCAGTCAAGTCCAACTGTGAGGGTTCAGTGTCTATCTTAGTGGTAAAGTTGGGTGCTTCCTGAATGAGCCTGGGTTCCAAGCCCAGCACTCTTCCAATAACAGCCAATAGTAATTAACAAGGTCAATTTTACCTGCATTTCCTGTGGTAATGGGCATAGTACAATTTTCATCACTATGTTGATGCAAAATCCAGAGACAGAACATTTTACTAAACACCTCTGAAGAAGAATTGGAGAGCAGGAATGTTGGAAAAACAAACAAACAAACAAAATCTACTATTACAAGTCAAGCCAGGGATGAAGCACTGAGGACTCCTACCCAAGTTTCCTGCTAAAAATATTAATTGTAATTATGCCTCGATGTTAAGCCCGCTGATTTTTGAAACCAGATTCTATTTTCAAAATCCTACAAAGAGAAGAATATGATGAACAGTATGAACAAGCAGGTATATATAAAGAGGGTCAGTATGGCAGGTGACAAGATCCTCTTCCAGTCTGTCCTCTTTTGAAAGCTCTGGAAAAAATCTCTTCCTAGACCAAACAAATTACTTGTTTAATTTTTTTTTTTTTTTTGTAGTTTCATGTATGAAAGCACTACTGACAAAATTTTTATCTAGCCTGGCATCAGTCCTGGGATGTTATCACTGAATCAAGTTATAGCCCAGTTTTAGTAAGAAGTCAAGAAAAGGTGATTGTTGAGCTCTGAGAAAAAAAAAAAAATCCTTCAATAATCTATAGCCTAGGGGTGGGGACAACTTTGATAAATTAAATTCCCAGATCATTATCATTTAAGGAAGCTGTTAGATAAAGTCAAGCTCCCTGCCCACTCCCCATAATGTAACAGATCTGCTCTCCCTCCTCCTAGGCACTCACAGCCAGCAGACATCTGGTCAAAAACGAAGTGTCATTCCCGCAAATGGTTCTTTTTTTTTTTTTTCCACCAATTCCCAGCACAAGCCATCAAACTGAGTTTAGGTTCCTGAACTCACCCAATACCTCCTCCCTGTAAAAGATCCTCCTACCCTGATTTTGAATTTTCTAGATCAAATGTCTGACAGGGAAGGACAGAGTGACCTAGACAGAGTGGGTGAGACCCAGGCCACTGGACCTCAACTTCCTCAACCATCAAAGATGGAATGTGGGTCAAGAGCATGCGCACAGGCAATCATGTCTATCTCTGAAACTCCTGCTTCAGGGAAGGGACCGCGCTCATGTCCACTAGGCCACAAGACCCTCACTGGTCCGCAGGATATTCAGCGGAAGGCCAGCGAAGATGTGCCAGGCACGGGTAACTGCAGTAGAGAACCCACCAATAGACACAGCACCCTGGAGGTCCTGCAGGCGGCGGGAGGAGGCAGAGTGCACGTTGTTGCCACCTACACACTCCCAGTGCTCTGCTCCACGTGCACTAACACACCTGTGAATTTTTAGGGTCCAGGAATTGGCTCAGGACTCCACCAGTCAAGTGGACATGCAGAGGTTGACAGTGAGGGTTTGGAGCACCCAGTGGAATGTGGAAAGCCTAGAAAGGAAAATTATACAAATTATGTTCAATTCATATAAAGCTAATACCAATGACTACTCAAACTTTTTTTTAAAAAAAGTATTTATTTTTTAGTTGAAGTTAGATACAATACCTTTATTTATTTTTTTTTTATTTTTATGTGGTGACCGGTATGGGGATTGCTATATCTGTAAGTTTTCTGTATACGATTGAACTGATCAAATGTAAACACTTAGACTGTGGAATGAGTAGAATACCTAGTATAGTTCCCAGAACAGCTAAACAGCAAGACAAACTCAAGGGAAAATTGAAGAATATCAGTATGTAAAGATATCAAGAGAGCAGCTGGGACATTCATATATGAGTTTTAGTGAAATGCCAGCTTGGTGTTTTGATTTTTTAAAATTAATTAATTAATTTGTTCTAATTTGTTATACATTACAGCAGAATACATTTCAGTTCATAGTACACAAATGGAGCACATTTTCCATTCCTCTGGTGGTACATAAAGTAGAGTCACACTATTGGTGACTTCATACACGTACCTAGGGTAATGATGTCCATTTCATTCCACCATCTTTCCTACTCCCATAACCCCTCACTTCTCCTCCCTCCCCTTTGTCCTACCTAAAGTTCCTCCATTCCTTCAATGCTCCCCCCTCCACCCCCAATATGGATTAGCATCCACTTATCAGAGAAAACTTTTGGCCATTCATCTATTGAAGTTTGGTTCCACTAATGTGAATTGTGCCAATATAAACATTGATGTGGTTGTGTCCCTGTAGTATGCTGTTTTTAAGTCCTTTGGGTATAAACTGAGGAGTGCAATAGCTGGGTTAAATGGTGGTTCCATTCCAAGGAATCTCCACACTGCTTTCCATATTGGTTGCAGCAATTTGCAGTCCCATCAGCAATGTAACAGTGTGCCTTTTCCCCAAAATCCTCACCAACACTTGTTGTTGCTTATATTCTTTTTAAAAAAGTATTTATTTTTTAGTTGAAGTTAGATACCTTTATTTATTTTTTTAATTTTTATGTGGTGCTGAGGATCAAACCCAGGGCTTCATGCATTCTAGGCAAGTGCTCTACTGCTGATCCACAACCTCAGCCCGTGGCTTGTGTTCTTTTATTAAAAATTTTTTATTTGAATTTGTTATATATGACAGTAGAATGCATTACAAATCATACTACACATATAGAGCACAATTTTTCATATCTCTGGTTGTATACAAAGTATATTCACACCATTTGTGTCTCATACATGTTCTTAGGGTAATGGTGTCCATCTCATTCTACCATCTTTTCTACACCCATGTTACCTCCTTCTCTTCCCACCCCTTTTCCCTATCTAGAGTTTATCTAATCCTCCCATGTTCCCCCTCCCAAACCCACTATGAATCAGCCTCCTTATATCAGAGAAAACATTCAGAATTTTTTTTTTTTTTTGGATTGGCTAACTTCACTTAGCATTATCTTCTCCAACTCCATCCATTTACCTGAGAATGCCATGATTTTATTACCTTTTGATGCTGAATAATATTCCATTGTGTATATATACCACAGTTTCTTTATCCATTCATCTACTGAAGGGCATCTAGGTTGGTTCCACAGTTTAGCTATTATGAATTGTGCGCTATAAACATTGATGTGGCTGTATCTCTGTAGTATGCTGTTTTTAAGTCCTTTGGGTATAGAGGGAGGAGTGGGATAGCTGGGTCAAAAGGTGATTACATTCTCAGTTTTCCAAGGAGTCTCCATACTACTTTCCATATTGGATGCACCATTTTGCAGTCCCACGAGCAATTTATGAGTGTGCCTTTTCCCCCACATCCTTGCCAACACTTATTGTTGTTTGTACTCTTAATAGCTGTCATTCTGACTAGAGTGAATGAAATCTTAGAGTAGCTTGATTTTCATTTCTCTAATTTAGAGATTGTGGAAGGCCATCCTCACACGTGATTTGAGTTACCTCCCTGGCTTAGGCACCTCTTGTGTCCAGAGCTTTCCCTACCCTTCTCAGGTCCAAGGCCTTGTGGAGCACAAGGACTAGGATTGGATACCAGCTGGTCATCAGTCCTACCAACAAATGATGCTGGGAAAATTGAAAATCCATATAAAACAAAAATGAAATTGAACCCCTATCTCTGTGTCTGGCCACTACCCTGAAGACCCAATTGTCATCCCTGACCTTGGGATGCTGCCCCCCTTAATCTTCACTGGATGGGATTTTCCCCAGAATTTTTTGTTTCCCAATAAAAGTCCACTCCCTGGCGTTCTCTCTCTCTCTCTCTCTCTCTCTCTCTCTCTCTCTCTCTCTCTCTCTCTCTCTCCTCTTCAGTAAACCTCACTACCATAATAGGTGGCTGGAGACTGGAGCTAGGAGGAGCCATCTTGGAGCTGGTTTAAAGGTAATTAGAGTCTTGTCTCTTTAGTTTAAAACTCTCCAGAGATTTCTCACATTTCGAAACTTCATTCATGAAGCCAGTGCTGGTCGCGGGCTAAAAGAGATGATGAATATTTTTTAATGTATTTGTTAATTGATTGTATATCTTCTGAGAAGTATCTGTTCAGTTTATTGATTATTATTTTTTGGTGTTTAGGTTTTTGAGTTTTTTATATACCCTAGAGATCAGTGCTCTATCTGATGTGCAAGTGGTAAAAATTTGCTCCCAATTAGTAGACTCTCTATTCACCTCACTGATTGTTTCTTTTGTCAAGAAGCTTTTTAGTTTGAATCCATCCAATTTGTTAATTCTTGGTTTTAATTCTAGTGCTATAGGACTCTTATTAAGGAAGCTGGGGCTTAATCCAACATGATGGAGATTTGGGCCTATTTTTTCTTCTATTAGATGCATGGTGTCTGGTTTAATTCCTAGGTCCTTGGTCCACTTTGAGCTGAGTGTTGTGCATGGTGAGAGATAGGGGTTTAATTTCATTTTGTTTTATATGGATTTTCAATTTTCCCAGTATCATTTGTTGAAGACGCTATCTTTTCTCCAATATATATTTTTGGCACCTTTGTCTAAAAGAAGATAACTGTAATTATGTGGGTTAGTCTCTGGGTCCTCTATTCTGTACCATTGGTCTACCAGTCTGTTTTGGTGCCAATAGCATGCTATTTTTGTTATTATTGCTCTGTCGTATAGTTTAAGTTCCGGTATAGTGATGCCACCTGCTTCACTCTTCTTGATAAGGATTGCTTTAGCTATTCTGGGTCTCTTATTTCTCCAGATGAATTTCATGACTGCTTTTTCTGTTTCTATGAAGAATGTCATTGGGATTTTGATAGGAATTGCATCAAATCTGTATAGTACTTTTGGTAGTATGGTTGTTTTGACAATATTATTTCTGCCTATCCAAGAACAAGGGAGATCTTTCCATCTTCTAAGTTCTTTTTTTTTCTTTAGTGTTCTGTAATTTTCATTGTAGAGGTCTTTCACCTCTTTTGTTAGGTTGATTCCCAAGTATTTTATTTTTTTGAGGCTATCGTAAATGGGGTAGTTTTTCTTATTTCCCTTTCAGAGGATTTGTCACTGACATACAGAAATGCCTTTGATTTATGGGTGTTGATTTTGTATCTGCTACTTTGCTGAATTCATTTACTAGCTCTAGAAGTTTTCTGGTGGAATTTTTTGGATCTTCTATGTATGGAATCATGTTGTTGGCAAATGGTGCTAATTTTAAAAAATATCTTTATTAATTTATTTTTATGTGGTGCTGAGGATCGAACCTAGGGCCTTGTACATGCTAGGCAAGCGCTGTACTGCTGAGCCACAATCCCAGCCCAAATAGTGCTAATTTGAGTTTTATTTTTCTATCTGTATCCTTTTAATTTCTTTTGTCTAATTGCTGTGGTCAGTGTTTCAAGAACTATGTTGAATAGAAGTGGTGAGAGAGGGCATCCCTCTCTTGTTCCAGATTTTAGAGGGAATGCCTTCAATTTTTCTCTGTTTAGAATGATGTTGGCCTGAGGCTTAGTGTAGATATCCTTTACAATGTTGAGATATGTTCCTGTTATCCCTAGTTTTTATAGTGTATTGAACATAAAGGGGTGCTGTATTTTGTCAAATGCTTTTCCTGCATCTATTGAGATGATCATATGATTCTTATCTTTAAGTCTATTGTTGTGATGAATTACATTTATTGATTTCCATATGTTCAACCAATTTTGTATCCCTGGGATGAACCCCACTTGATTGTGGTGCATTATATGTTTAATATGTTTTTGTGGTGCACTATATTTTTAATATGTTTTTGTATAAATTTGCCAGAATTTTATTCAGAATTTTTATATCTATGTTCATTAGAGAGATTGGTCTGAAGTTTTCTTTCTTTGATGTGTCTTTGTCTGATTTTGGAATCAGGATGATATTGGCCTCATAGAATGAATTTGGAAGGGTTCCCTCCTTTTTTATTTCATGGAATAATTTGAGGAGTGTTGGTATTAGTTCTTGTTTGAAAGTCTTGTAGAACTCAGCTGTGAATATGTCTGGTCCTCGGCTTTTCTTGATTTGTAGGCTTTTGATGGCATCTTCAATTTCATTGATTGAAATTGATCTGTGTAACTTGTATATATTAACTTGATTCAGTTTGGGTAAATCATATGACTCTAGAAATTTGTCAGTGTCTTCCATATTTTTATTTTATCAGAGTACAAATTTTCAAAATAATTATCTTCTGTATTTCTGTAGTGTCTGTTATGATTTTCCTTTTTCATCACAGATTTTTGTGATTTGAGTTTTCTCTCTCCTTCTCTTCATTAGCATGGTGAAGAGTTTATCAATTTTATTTATTTTTTCAAAGAACCAACTTTTTGTTTTGTCAATTTTTAAAATTGTTTATTTTGTTTCATTGATTTCAGCTCTGATTTTAATTATTTCCTGTCTTCTACTACTTTTGGTCTTGATTTTTTCTTCTAGGGTTTTGATAAGTAATGTTAGGTCATTTTTTTGTTGACTTTTTTCTTCTTTTAAGGAATAAACTTCATGCAAGCACTTTCCTCTTAGTACTGCCTTCCTAGTGTCTGATGTTGTATCATTGTTCTCATTTACCTCTAAGAATTTTTAAAATCCTCTTTTCTGCAATTCATTGTTCATTCAATATCATATTATTTAGTCTCCAGGTGTTGGAGTAGCTTCTAATTTTTATTTTATCATTGATTTATAATTTCATTCCATTATGATCTGACAGAATTCAGGGTAGTATCTCTACTTTTTGTATTTGCTAAGAGTTTCTTTTGTGTCCTAATATATGGTCTATTTTAGAAAGGGATCCATCTACTGCTGGGAAGAAAACATATTCACTTGTTGATGGATGAAATATTCTATATATATCAGTTAAGTCTAAGTTATTGAGTTCTATAGTTTGTTTAGCTTTTGTGTGGAAGATCTATCCTGTGGTGAAAGAGGTGTGTTAAAGTCACCCAGCATTATTGTGTTGTGGTCTACTTCTCTTGAAATTGTGAAGAGTTTGTTTGATGAACATGGATGCTTCATTGTTTGGGACATAGATATTTATGATTATTATGTCTTATTGATGTATGGTTCCTTTGAGCAGTATGAAATATCCTTCTTTATCCCTTTTGATTAACTTTAGCTTGAAGTCTATTTTATTTCATATGAGGATGGAAACCCCTGCTTGCTTATGCAGCCCATTTGGGTGGTATGATTCTTCCCAACCTTCCCTTCACCTTCAGTCTGTGGATGTTTTCCTATGAGATGAGTCTCTTAAACGCAGCTTATTGTTGGGTATTTTTTAAAAATCCAATCTGCCTGTCTATGTCTTTTGATTGATGAGTTTAGGCCATTAACACTCAAGAGTTTTTATTGAGACATGATTTGTATTCCCGGTTGTTTTGGTTTTTTAACTTGACTTGATTTCTTCTTTGACTGGTTTTTCCTTTAGTGTAATACTTCCCTTTGCTGATTTTTATTGTCACTTTTCATTTCCTCCTCATGGAATGTTTTGCCAAGGATGTTCTGTAATGTAGGCTTTCTAGTTGTAAATTCTTTTAACTTTATTTTTTAACATAAAGAAGCACCTTTATTAGTTCCCTGATAACATACAGACTATAGTGGAGAAACCAGCATATATTAGCAATAGAATCCAATGCAATTTTCTTTTTTTTTAATTGATTTAAAAAAAAATGACAGTGGAATGCATTATAATTCATATTACACATATACAAAAAACCTTTTCATATCTCTGGTTGTATATAAAGTATGTTGACACCAATTCGTGTCTTCATACATGTACTTTGGATAATGATGTCCATCACATTCCACTATTCTTGCTAACCCTATGCCCCCTCCTTTCCCCTCCTACCCCTCTGCCCTATCTATAGTTCATCTATTCCTCCCATGAAGCCTTCTTATATCAGAGAAAACATTCAGCATTTGTTTTTTGGGGATTGGCTAACTTCACTTAGCATTATCTTCTCCAATGTCATCCATTTACCTGCAAATGCCATGATTTTATTCTCTTTTA
Organism: Spermophilus citellus; assembly: GCF_964194105.1. Taxonomy (NCBI): domain Eukaryota; kingdom Metazoa; phylum Chordata; class Mammalia; order Rodentia; family Sciuridae; genus Spermophilus; species Spermophilus citellus. The sequence goes on from NC_138184.1 coordinate 105,877,021, forward strand.
TTGCTGAGTAAAATTCCATTGTGTATATAGGCCACATTTTTTTTATCCATTCATTTACTGAAGGGACTCAGTTGGTAGAGTGCTTGCCTTGAATGTACAAGGCCTTGGGTTTGATCACCAGCACAACCAAAGGAAAAAAAAAAAAAGAAGAAAAGAAAAGAAAAGAAAAAGAAACATGCGAAGAACACTCCATCCAAAATGAGCAAAATATATATTCTTTCTTTGGGGCTGGGATTGTGGCTCAGTGGTAGAGCACTCACCTAGCATGGGCGGGACCCGGGTTCGATCCTCAGCACCACATAAAAATAAAGGCATTGTGTTGTGTCCATCTACACCTAAAAAAAATTATATATATATATATATATATATATATATATATATTTATATATATTTATATATAATATTTTATATATATATATATATATATATATATATATATATTCTTTCCAAAGGCACATGAAACTTTATCTGGACTAGACCAATATTTTAGTCAGCAGAACAAGCCTCACTACAGTTTAAAAGCTTGAAATCATACAAACTATCTTTTCTTACTACAGTGGAATGAATCTATAAGTTAATAACAGAAGAACAGGAAAATTAACACATGGAAATTAAACAACATACAACCAGTATATCACAAAAGTCAATCACAGGGAAAATCTTTATTTTGAGATAATTTGAGATAAATGAAGTGGATACACAACTTATTAAATCTAAAGGAATGTAGTGAAAACAATGCTCAGAGGGAACTTTATAGTTTGTTAATGCCTATGGTGAAAAGGAAGAAAATCAATAAGCTTACAGTAGAATTTCTCTATCAGAAAAGGTAGAATAAGCTATGTCATACCAAGCAGAAGGCAGAATGGATCCAGTCCTCAAAACAATTAAAACTGACTCAAGAAGTGAAAGAAAGGAGGAACAGAGGAATAACAAATAAAGACTTCTGAATCAATAGTCAAAAACTTCCCAACAAAATGCCATGACAGATGACTATATTGATAATTAAACTAAGTATTTAAATAAAAATTTACACCAACAATTCTCAAATATTCTAACAAATATAAGAGGGAACAATCTCTGACTCATTGTATTAGCCCGACATTACCCTGAAAGCAAAGCCTGACAAAGAAATGACAATACAAACAAACAACAACAACAACAAACCTCACAGACCATCACAAGAAAATGCTAGCAAAACACTTCCAAAAGAACAGCGAAAATATTAGACACCATGATCATAAGTGGCTTATCACAAGAATGCAAGGTGGTCACAAATCATCCAATTCAATTAGTGCAATATACCATGTTAACAGAATGAAGGGGAAAAAAGAGATCATGTCAACTGATGTAAGAAAGCATTTGTCAAAGCCCAACACATTTTCATGATGCAAACTTCAACAAAACAAAATTGAGCCAATTATATTGTTCTCATATGTACATGTCCAAATATGTGACACTAAAGTGCATTTATCCCACTAATGTGCATAATTATAATTCACCAATAAAAAACTACAACTGACTGGGAATTCAAGGCAACTCCCTCAACATAATGAAGGGCCACTAACACCATGCTCAATAGTGAAAAGTTAAAACTTTTCCCCTAAGGAATAAGATGAGGATGCTCCCTTTCACCACATCAGTTCAATATTTTATTGGAAATCCTAGCCAATGCAATTATGCAACAAAAAGGAAAAGACATCTAACTTAGAAAAGAAGTGAAATTATCTATAGTCTGTGAAGACGTGATTTTAAATATAAACAATTCTAAAAAGTCCACACAAAACGGTTAGAAATAATAAGTCATTAATATTTCTGGATAAAAGATCAATATGCAAAATGATTTTTTTTCTGTATACTATCAATGAACAATCCAAAAGGAAGTGAAGAAAGCAGTTTCATTTACAACAGCTTTAGAAAAGAATAACACACAGATGCTCTCCAATTTATAATGGTTCAACTTATGTTTTCAGCTCTACAATAGTGCAAAAGAGATGTGAATTCAGTGGGAACTATACTGTAAATTTGACATTTCCCAGAGCAGCAACATTCAATATGATGGTGTCTTGAGAAGCTTCACAGTTGTGTCGTGAGCCACAGCTCCCAGCTGAGCCAGGCAATCACCAGTACAATTCACTGTGTTGAGTAAACAACCAGTACAATATACTGTGTGGCTAAGATGTTCGGTAGGTTAGGTGTATTAAATGTATATGCAACTTAATGACATTTTCAACCTTTTACAAAGGGGTTTTCAGGTTATAACCCCATCACAAGTTGAAGAACATCTATACTTATAAATTTAACCAAAGACATGCAGGTCTGGTTCACTGAAAACTATTAAATAATGCTCAAAGGAACTGAAGAAGACCTAATAAATAAAGCCTCAAAAGCCACTGCACCCCCATGGTGAACACGGGATTCAGCACCCTAAATGTCCTCATATTTGGAAGCATCATTTTCCCCAAACTTCAGCCAGAGCCCCAGGGCCCACCCAGGCAGCATCCCCTCATCACAGAGAAAGTCAAGACCACAGCAAGGAAAGATGTGCTCAGATGCATGCACATTCCCTTCATCACTCCTGGCAATCCTGTCTTTGGCCTGGGCACAGCAAGGAGCAACTCTGTATTTAGGCTTCCACAGCACCTGCCCAGAGAGTGTTGAGCACAGAACTGTTGGACTATATACCAGCCTAATTTCTTCTGATTTAGGAGGCATAACATTGGGTCAAAGAAGCAAAAACTGGACTGAAAGAATAGCTTGCTTGGGAATCATACAGGTTTTCTGTCTCCTTACTCCCCAACCTGCATCTTATACTCTATCTAGATTTCCAACACAAACTTATCTCAGATCTTTGCCTTTCTATAGTCAATTGGAAGCCCAAGATGCTAAGAAGGTATGATGGGAAGGAGGCAGACATGTCCTCAGAGTTGAACTGACATGGCCTGCTTCTGACCCAGTGTCCCATCCCTTCCTGCTTTTCATTGAAACTTGAAGTGGATAGAGGGAGGAAGGGGCAACATGCACCTCCTGGTATCATTGCAAGGAGTCACACATTTCTCTACATCTCCATATTGCTTGACATTAAAAAGAGGTGCCCTTCCTTTGGTCCCAAGGATCTGTTTCCCCAGGCAGCAAGAAGGTTCCTCACCCGGTCTTTAGACAACAATAAATGGGATGCTGGTCAATCCAGCTTAGCCCTGCAGAATAATCCCTGAGGGAGTCCAGGGTGCTACTGCTGTTGGCCAACTTCTCAGTTCATTTCATTCCCACTGTTGCCTGGACCATTTCCCTCCAGCCTGAGAGTAGGTGGGATGCCTACTGCTGCCTACACTTCCTACCTCCCTCTCCCCCATTTTCTCCTTGTTTGTCTTCTCTGTTTTACAAATAATTTTTTCTTGCTTATTTATGGAATTTTCATGTTGGTGCTCTGTAAATTAAGTGTGGAGGAGACACTGATATGAAGTAACCATTTAAGCTTCCTGAAGCTCAGTTAACAATGTGAAAAACGGGACAATATGATAGCTCTGAAGGCCGATATCTGAATTTTCAAACAAATTTTGAATCTAAAGGAGTATATAAATCAAGGGTGGAGAAAGTGTTGACAAGTATTAAATACATGCATGGCAAATGAACAAACCAGGTTTACCACTACTGAAGTGAGTGAGGGAAGGAGGGTGGAATGATCCATGTGGTAATGGATTAGAGTTGGAGACATCAATATGAACTCATGTTTGTTTAATGAAGATATAGAGGGCTACGTGTATGAATATTTTTAGATACCTACATACCCACAGATTAATATACACAGATTAATATACACCATCTATTTCCTAGCTATGTCATCTTACAGGGCCCAGAAGCAACAAAACCCTATAGCAACAACTCCACCCAGCAACACAATGTTGGTTTCTATTCCATTCTCTATCAAGTATCCAATGATCCCTGGAGAAATAGGTGATTCCAAGAGGGGCTGAAAGTATATAAGATGAACCTGAAACTATATGGTGCCAGAAAGTCACGAAGTAAAGAGCCAGAACAGAGAGAGAAAGGGAGAGGAAGAGGGGCAGGGGAGATACCAAAATGTCTGTATGTCAATGGGACACTGGAGCCAACTGAAAGAATCCAATGGCCAAAGATGGAACAATTTGAGCCACCAAGGTAGTATTTGATTATAACCCAAGTTATAAAACAAATATCATGAGTTCATGCTAATAGATTTTATTAGAAATTAAGAAATCTCAGAAGTCTGCTGAGTGCATGCTCCTCACCTGCTACAAGTTTGGATGAAATTTTTCTACATCTAAGGTGCAATGTAACTGATAAGAAGATTTTGCTGAGGTTAAAGTGACACAGCTGATTTCACTTACTGTTAAGATTTGGGGACACTTCCCTTGTCAGCCAACTAATCTGAACCCCTGTAGTTAGTATTTCCTACATCTTCCATTCCAATTCCAAGGCAATGCCCAAGTTTTCTGTCTTCACTGATATAGGTATGGACTGATGAAAGGAGACATGCACACAATCTTCACTGTGGCTCACATGCTCATTTTGGGTCCATCTTTCTGAAAAGCCTTTAATACTTGTTTGGCCCTTGGCTACTTTTTATGACTGACAGATAACTTTTTCAGATGTACTTTCCAAAGTACCACTAAAAGTTCATGAAACTCAAGGATGCTGTTATAGATGAACAAGACTTTTTCTGCTGATTCCACAGAGGGCTTGCAACTGTCATAGACTTAGACATGGGGAGTAGTTGCCATATTCATTATTTGTCCCAGACCTTTCAACATTGCTTTCTGGGGACTGTAAATCCTGAGTGGAAACAGAATGATTCAAACTTTCTGATGGGGGGTTGTGCTGATGTTTCTACTTTCAACAAGGGATTACCTGAAGGGAGGTCACATGCGCCATTGTTCTTGTTGCTGGCATTCTGCCTGCCTGGTGAAATAAGCACAGCAACTAGGGCCTCTTTGACTACCTCTATTTCCATAAGCATTTCTGAATCTGAGAAACCAAAGCATTCTGAAAGTAGAAAACTTTCCTTTTTTATTTATAAGATACACATGCCACAGTAGCCCATCTTCTTTCATTGTAGTTTCCAAATTGATTTATTGTTGGTCTGTCCTGTTGCCTCTCTTTGGTAAGTTCAAGAAGGTCCACATGTCACAAAGATTTTCTTGGTTTTGTGGAACATCCTGATGTATGACTTCATGAGGTTCATTATCCGGTTCTTCGTGAAGCTGAATGCCACTTACTTGATTCAGATTCTGATTTACTGGATGCCAGCTGTTTTCATGGATAGTCACCTGTGGTTCATGCAACCTCATAGCTATGAAAGATAAACTAGCTTCCTTGGCTTGTGTGAAGACAAAATTTGAGGCTCTTGGCTTCTTTCAGTATATTTCTCCAGATTACCTGCAACAATTGCTTCTTCCAGTAAATTATACAGGGCATAGGAGGATAATGGTCTGTGGAGGAAGTAAGATCAGAATGATCCTGTAGAGGAAGATGATCTTTTGGGGGGGGCAGTTTATCTGGAATTCAGCTGAAGCTTTCAACACTTTCACAACTTTAGTTTTGAAGTTATCTGGGTCACTGGGCTTTACGGGGGAGATTAAAACAAAGACAGAGTGAGCAAGACTCATAGGAGAGCCAATCTCAGAACTCTGCATTTAGGTCCTTTGCAAGTTGATTTATTGTCAATTCTTATCTTTGCTTACCTAATCTTCTCCCATTTACTTCTTGCTGGTGATATTTTGAAGCTGATGAAACTTCTGGTATTTTTCAAGAAATCATTGACAATTACAATTTTTTCTGTGTCTGTTAAGTTAGCCTTTCATTTCCAACTCTTTTCTGTAGTTAGTGTTCCAAAGAAAAGTCCTTAGCTTTCCTTTGTAAATACTCAGCTTTAAAAACTTTGTACAGTTCCTGTCTTTGAGCATGGTGTATGTGCAAAGATGACATTAAGCACTGGAAGAGTGTGCTCATCACGGCACTATTAGGCACTTGTTTCATCCATCACATTAACTTTTTTGGAGCATTCGTTGTGTCAGGGTCTGTGATGCTCACCTAAAATCTGTATCCTCCAGGCGCTGTTTAAAGGACCCTTGGCATTGTCACAGAGGGCCTTGTGTCTGATAGGTACCAGTCAGGCCACGAGGACGAACCATTATGTTAAGACAGATTGGTCAGATATTTCTGCATCTAAAGGTGAGTTTAAGGAGACTGTTGAAAACTCAGGCAAAGAAAGTTTCTGGGCTGGGCCTCTGTGCAAGGTATCAGCAACCATGGTGGGATCTGGCAGGTGCCCTGGGTGCAAAGAACAGGGATACTCCTTTGCTACCTCACTCCTTCCCTCCCTCACACATGCTCAGTGACTCCCTCCCTCTCACCCTCACTAGAGAGCACAGCTGCCACCCACCTTTCCTTAGCATTCATTCTCCTCAGATTGCAGCTGTCACCTGTAGTGGCTTCCTATGAATGAAGGGGCACCTCGCCAGAATTTGTGTGATGTTTTCAAACTCAAACTTCACCTAAACCACCCAGCCAAATTGGATGCTTCACTGCCCTCAGATGTCAACAGCCACCACTCCATATGGCTGGTAGGGCCCCAGGCCAGTTCCCTGACTGGGCAATATCTCAGGTGAGCTAGGGCCTGGAGGAGCAGGGCTGGAGGGCAATGCCGCTGGGTCTGGTGCTATGCTGGGTAATCCTCAAGTCTTCGTGGTTCCCCTCCCTACCTCCAGAGTTCACAGGACCTGGGTGTGTATCCAATTGCCTGCAGGAGGAGGCAGGGGTTAAGGAGGCTAACATGCCTGATTTGGCCAAGCTTAGACTGCGCCACCTAGAAGCCTTGGAGGGTGATACAGGCCCTGAAAGGATCCAGATCGCCCATAGGCCAGATGGGCCGTGCCCCCAGCACAACCTGGCTCCACTTCCAGTAGGTGAAAAAATCGGGATCGTGTTTCTTGAAAAGAACATGCCCCTGAGGCTCAGTCCCTTGGTCTTCCCTCATATAATCACAATGAGCTGGTGCTTGTCTTGAATCTGTCTGAAGCAGCGTGGAGCACAAACTTCTCTGGTTGCCCGGGGAATGGTGACATCATAGTGCTGTCAGTTCACCTGTTTGTGACATCAGGAGGTGTCTGGAGAGTGGCCAGGATGTCACAACAGGCATTAAGTTGCACCCATGGCGCCCAAGGCCCAGAAACACCCAGTGGGGAGAGAAAGCAAGTGCAATCTCCTACCGGAGCCTGGAATCTCCTCACAGTGGAATACCAAGTTGCTGGATGCCAGCCTGTTCCACTTAGAGTTGTCACTGCTGTGCCTCATTTCACAATGAAATGTTGGGCATTTCATTGAGAAGAATCAAAACCAGGGTAGCAGGATTTTGATTGGAAGTGAATGATGGGAAGTTCAATGGAAGTGATTTTCTGGAAGCTAATCTCAGTGCCATGATTCCAGAGGGAAATTGTAGTAAACAAAACTATCAGAAAGACTGAAAATTTGGTGAGTCTATTTTTGTTTGTTTTGTTTGTTTTGCTAGCACATATTGAACCCAGGGGCAATTATCTACTCAGACATATCCTCTGTCCTTTGTATATTTATATTTGCAGACAGGGTCTGGCTAAGTTGCTTAGAGCCTCCCTAATTTGCTGAGGATGGCTTCAAACTTGTGATGCTTCTGCTTTAGCTTCCTGAGCTACTGGGATCATAGGCAAATGCCACCATTCATGACATTTTTCTTATTTTAAATCAAGAGACTAAGCATGTTAGACAGCTTCCTATTATTGCAATTAATACTTGAGATGATCAGTCTATCAAGAGGTAAGTTTGTGTTTGGCTCAGAATTTTAGAGGTTTGAACAGTCTGTGGTTGGTAGGCCCTATTGGGCATGTGGCCTGGCAGAACATCAGCTCAGGAGCTCCTGGTAGAGGAAGCTGCTTTCCCAGTGGCTGTGAGGAAGTGAAGAAAAAATGAGAGTCTCCTTCAAGGGCATGCACCAATCATCTACCTTCCCCCCCATGCCCCACCTCTTAAAGGTGCCACCATCTCCTAATAGTGCCACAGGCTGGGATGAAGTCTTTTCCACACACCAGACTTTAGGGATAGTTGTCCACATCACACTAATAGAAATAAGTTCAAGAGAGCCATTGCACTGGATGGTGACATCAGTAAACAACCACATTCAGTAGTCTCCAGTTATCCATTGGAGACACACCCCAACATTGCAGAGCTAACTGAGACCTTGGAAAGGACCAAATCCTGCACAGACTGTTTTCTCCTATACATACCCATCAAAGATAAGGTTTAATTTATAAATTAGGTGCAGTCAGAGATAACAACAGCATTTTAAGAGAACAAATGTAATAAGACATTGTAATAAGAGAGGTTCATTTCTGGAAATTTCCATTTTATAATCTTTGTAATTGACCATGGCTAACTGAAATCAGGGAATACAAAGCTGTGGATAAGTGGGAGGTGGAGGGGGGCGACTGTGTTGTACTCTTTTTTTTTTTTTTGGTACCAAGGATTGAACCCAGGGGTGCTTAAACACTAAGCCACATCCCCAGCCTTTTTATTTTTTTATTTTGAGAGAGGGTCTTACTAAGATGCATAGGGTCTTTTAAGTTGCTGAGGCTGGCCTCAAACTTTAGATCCTTCTGCCTCAACCTCCTCATTCCCTGAGATTACAGGCATGCACCTGTAATTACCCTGCCTGTAATTAAACCTCCCTGACTGTATTTTATTCTTGAAATTTGCTAAAAGACTAGATTTTAAGTGTGACATCAAGAAAAATTAAGTGTGAGATGGAATGCATATGTTAAGTTTGATTTAGTTTCTTCCCAATGTAGACTCATTTCTGAATAGTATGTTGTACATGTTGACCACAAATGATTGTGATTTGTCCATTAAAATAATAGTAAAATAAAATGAGAGGGGAAAAAGTGTACCCTAAGAGTGGCTATGGTATTACAGCTGCAGGGCTCACTGTGAGGTGGGTCTCTTTACACATTTACGCCATTTCAGCTTCGCTGGGTGAGTTTGGACCCTTTTAACAGCCAACCCCATGTGACTTCCCCCAAGTTGGGTGCAATTGAGTGAAACCTGGTCATTTTCTGTTGATCAAGGCCTGCAGGGACCCTGGGAAGAAAGAGGGCCAGAGCCCCAAGTATGGTGTGTGGGGTTAGAGGTGCATGGGGAGCAGTAAAGGACAGGGGTGAAGAATGACAGAACAAGAACCAAAGACATTTGGCAAATGGTGCATCACCCTCACCTCCTCTCCACTACCCCACAATGGCGAGAGCTCTAGGGTCTTTTGTGCTCTGAACTTAATTAAATGTGTTGACCCAGGAAAGACTAGGAAGTTAACCCCCCCCCCATGTCTGTGAGGAGTCTTTTGTGGTAGATACAGAAAACAGCTCAAAGTGGTGAAAAACAAACCAAACCAACCAACAACAAACAAACAAAAGGCCGGAGGGGAATTCACTGGCTTCTATGACTGAAAAGTTACTGTTCAAAATAAGCTTCAACTACAGTTTGATTCAGAGGCTTCCTTCATGATGGTGGATATAGCTTTAGCAAATATACTGCCTCATTCTGCACTATCCATCAGGCCACAGAATGCTCTCTAACTCCTACTTAAAAGAGAAAAGAAACTTTTCCTATTTCTCAGCATAATCTTTTGTGTCATGGGCCTAACTGGGTCCCATGACTTCTTTACCAATGCTTGTATCAGGAGAATGGAAAGAGTTGATTAATTTAATCTACCAGGTGGTACCCCTTAGGTGAGAGGTGGGGCCAATCCTACCTAAAACACTTGGGAGAGATTGAGGGAGAGGTATTTCCCTAGAGAAAAAAAAATCTGAGAGTCAGTTCTGGAAAGAGGAGGTAGATGAATGGGCAGTGTTCATTAGCACCCCTCATTCACTAGGGAAGCTCCAGATGTGCATCATCTGTTGTGTTCTGATGTGCCTTCCTTCTGCCACCCAGGGATCCTACACTGGCCATAGATCCTTGTGGGAGATGCCATATTCATCTGTTTCCTTCAGCTATTATAGAACATTACAGACTGCATCATTTAAGAACAAGAAAGGTTGATCTCTCAGGGTTCTCAGGGAACCAAGTGACTAGGACCTCTGGACTGCAGATGCCCTGATGAAGGGCAAGCAGCCTCATCCAAAATAGAGAATGCTGGACTAACCTCATCTTTGATTCAGGAATGCTCTCCAGTGATGATGGCTTAATTCATTCATGAGGCCAGAGCACAGGGACCTCATCCCCTCTTAGGAGTCCCACCTCTTAGTACCATCATAATGGCAATCACGTCTCAACATGAATTTGGAGAGGACATTCAAACCACAGCAGAGTCCTCTCTTGAACTGAAGACTCCAGGATGGAACTCTCTGGAAGGAGAGTCTTGTTTGGTTCACTGCATGTCCCCAGTGTCTGGGACATCTCCCCTGATGCACCACCAGCTTTGAGCAATCAGAAAATACTTGGAAAAATAAATAGTAGCAATTTAAGCGTCAACAGACTGGGTTGGAATCCTGACTCCTCTGTCTATTAACAGCAAGACTCTGAGAAAAATATCCTTTCCATATCTGCAAAAAGGCAACAACCACACCTCTCTGACAATGATACAACATTTGCTTGGGTCTGGCACATCATTGATGCCAGGTGATGGAAAGGCTGGAGAACCAAGAGATCCTTCCCAGGCAGTTTCAAATATGAGTCTGAGTCTCTTAAAAGCTACAAGGTGGTGGGTCCCCCTTGCCACGATTTGTTTGCACAGGTGCTTAACAAAACAGTGCTGAATATAGTGATTTCAGGCAGTGGATCCATTAGCCCATGTTCAGGAACCTGACCATAGCAGTCAATCTGTGATTGCCAATCTGCACATTTATCTCTTGGCACTAATTATGCACCACATGGCATTAATACCCACAGTAGGCTTCAGTGGATGCTGAGGAACAAGGCAAGCATCCTGTCTGGAGCAGGATGTGCACACCCACACCCACACTCACACCCACACCCTAGCCAATGGGCATTGTGCCAGAATGAACGCTGCCTTCTCATTGGTCACAAGGACTGAGACAGGGCTGGATTCTTGATTTAAATCTGGGGGTCCAATGTGGGGAATGGTCGGTTTGATCCAAACTGCAGATGTATTTTCTTTGGCCTGAACAATAATAACACTTTTTAAAAATGATATAATGTATTCTGTCTGGACACAGGAGGTTGCTGTAGTCTCCACCACCCCCTTTTTCTTTATCACCATCTACCTCGCTCCTGAAGATTTGGACATTGGAGTTGGCAACCTAAAGGCCAATGTTTTCTTCGCATTTTCTTTTTATTATTGGCCCCCTAAGGCGCTCTTTTAGACATTTTTTTTTCTGCTAGCCCTTGAGCACCAATGAATTTTTAATACCACAGACATACTGGGGATCTGGGTGAATCCTGAGCATTCACCTGTAGGATTCTTTCTAATTTGGAACATCCACCTGTGTTGAGAATATGTGCTCTGGACAATGAAGTTTCTGGCTACCTCTGATGGTACTCATGACTGGGTGGGAATAGGCAGGGGGTTGGCCACCAGGTGGTGTGCCCCAGAACCATAGTTTCTTTTTTTTAATTTTTGGGCAAAACCTCCCTTGAGCCTTACTGTTTTCCTCTTCCTCCTAAAGCTCTGGGCGTCCACTTTCCATCACTTCCACGTACTGTCCCTGCCCTTTCCAGTTCCTCATAGTGTCCAAATCCTCAAGGCCCATACACTCTTAAACAATCCTCTGATTAATTAAAATATATGTACATGGGTATGGAAGTATCAGGAGAGAAGTCTTTGAGGGAGTCTCAATCACTTAACTTGCATTTTGCAAATTAGAAGACAGAAAGCCCAGAGATGGTAAGGGATTTCCCCAAGTCTTCCCAGCAGGACTGGAAGAACAACAACAACAACAACAACAACAACAACAAAACACAACTACACTCAAATTTAAGGCCAGTGTATTTCATCTACCCTACTTATTCCTAATGCAGTTTTAATCACCTTTGTATTGCTTGGACCTGTCACAGAGGTGATGCTTATGATGAGTTTTTTTTAATCTTTTTTTTATTGGTTGTTCACAACATTACAAAGCTCTTGACATATCATATTTCATACATTAGATTCAAGTGAGTTATGAACTCCCATTTTTACCCCAAATACAGATTGCAGAATCACATCGGTTACACATCCACATTTTTACATAATGCCATAGTAGTAACTGTTGTATTCTGCTACCTTTCCTATCCTCTACTATCCCCCCATCCACTCCCATCTTCTCTCTCTACCCCAACTACTGTAATTCATTTCTCTACTTGTTTATTTTCCCATTCCCCTCACAACCTCTTATATGTAATTTTGTATAACAATGAGGGTCTCCCTCCATTTCCATGCAATTCCCCCTTTCTCTCCCTTTCCCTCCCACCTCATGTCTCTGTTTAATGTTAAACTTTTCTTCCTGCGCTTCCTCCCTGCTCTGTTCTTAGTTGCTCTCATTATATCAAAGAAGACATTTGGTATTTGTTTTTTAGGGATTGGCTAGCTTCACTAAGCATAATCTGCTCTAGTGCCATCCATTTCCCTGCGAAATCCATGATTTTGTCATTTTTTAGTGCTGCATAATACTCCATGGTGTATAAATGTCACATTTTTTTATCCATTCATCCATTGAAGGGCATCTGGATTGGTTCCACAGTCTAGCTATTGTGAATTGTGCTGCTATGAACATCGATGTGGCAGTATCCCTGTAGTAAGCTCTTTTAAGGTCTTTAGGGAATAGTCCGAGAAGGGCAATAGCTGGGTCAAATGGTGGTTCCATTCCCAGCTTTCCCAGGAATCTCCATACTGCTTTCCAAATTGGCCGCACCAGTTTGCAGTCCCACCAGCAATGTATAAGAGTACCCTTTTCTCTACATCCTCGCCAGCACTTCTTGTTTGACTTCATAATGGCTCCCAATCTTACTGGAGTGAGATGGTATCTTAGGGTGGTTTTGATTTGCATTTCTCTGACTGCTAGAGATGGTGAGCATTTTTCCATGTACTTGTTGATTGATTGTATGTCTTCCTCTGAGAAGTGTCTGTTTAGGTCCTTGGCCCATTTGTTGATTGGGTTATTTGTTATCTTATTGTCTAATTTTTTGAGTTCTTTGTATACTCTGGATATTAGGGCTCTATCTGAAGTGTGAGGAGTAAAAATTTGTTCCCATGATGTAGGCTCCCTATTTACCTCTCTTATTGTTTCTCTTGCTGAGAAAAACTTTTTAGTTTAAGTAAGTCCCATTTGTTGATTCTTGCTATTAACTCTTGTGCTATGGGTGTCCTATTCAGGAATTTGGAGCCCGACCCCACAATATGTAGATCGGAGCCAACTTTTTCTTCTATCAGACGCAGAGTCTCTGATTTGATATCAAGTTCCTTGATCTATTTTGAGTTAACTTTTGTGCATGGTGAGAGGAGGGGATTCAGTTTCATTGTGTTGCATATGGATTTCCAGTTTTCCCAACACCATTTGTTGAAGATGATATCCTTCCTCCATTGCATGCTTTTAGCCCCTTTATCAAATATAAGATAGTTGTAATTTTGTGGATTGGTCTCTGTGTCCTCTATTCTGTACCATTGGTCCACCTGCCTGTTTTGGTACCAGTACCAAGCTGTTTTTGTTACTATTGCTCTGTAGTATAGTTTGAAATCTGGTATCGCTATACCACCTGATTCACACTTCCTGCTTAGAATTGCTTTTGCTATTCTGGGTCTTTTATTTTTCCATATGAATTTCATGATTGCTTTATCTATTTCTACAAGAAATGCCATTGGGATTTGCCGCAGTCTTGGCTGGGCACAGAATCACGAGCCACCACACAGCTTTGTAGATTCAAAACAGCAATTCTTTATTCCCGAACTCACACCGGCCTCCACACACGTTCTGGGGCAATCCCAGTTCTCCTGCTACCCAAATCACCTACTCCACGAGGCTTTCTTCCCAAAATCCTCTCTGAATCTCACGAGAACTCAATGAGAGCTCAGGCAGCAGGAACGCCCTAATTCCAGCAGCAATAATCCTCAACATCGAACTTCCCTAAAATCCAAGGTCTTAAACTGGGAACGCCCTTAACCCAAGGAGCGGGATACTTCCTCAAACTGCAGGACACACCCTAATCCTGGATCCACCCTGGTCGTTGAGCAGGGTCACCTTTCTCAAACACACATGCAAGGTCAACAGCGAAATTAACATGGGGTACGCTAGCAAGGAAATTTTGATGCGTCATTTCTACTTGGTAATGGCCCTCAGCATCTCCCCCCTTCTGATTAATTAAACAACAAGCAATGTGGCTTAAGGACCGTGCCTGGTAGGTTGTCCAATTCAACATATGGTTCTTACCCGTCATGGGAAAACTGACCTTTAGCCGTCAGCCTCCTGTCTTAGGTTGAATCCACTGCAATCAGATCAACCCGTCACTGACTACCGGTCCAGCATTCAGCCATGCTTGTGGATAGGCCTATGCACCAGTGGGGGGGTGAGGTTCTTGCCTCACCTCTGTTGGCCCCCAAATATCCTTGGTGCCAGTGGGGGGGTGAGGTTCTTGCCTCACCTCTGTTGGCCCCCAAATTTTAGACCATCACTAGTAGAAGGGAGGAGGATACAGAAATGCCACGACACCAAGCCAATTGATGGCTCTTTTGGAAAATTTGCGTCACTGGTGACACCATCAGCAAAGATATGCCAGCAGTACCATAATTCGCTGCACCAGACGATATTTCACAATGCATGCAACTGATATATAGTCCAGGCAAGTTCTGCAGGCAGTTCAAATCGGAGGAGTCTATCAATATGTCCATTTCCTCCCAAAGTAAATCGAGTCCTTGATTGAGCATTACTTGTTGAGTTAATTTCATTGATGCATCAATTTATGCAGTTACTGTGATGGCTATCATAGAAGCTGTAGTTTGGTTTTATCTTAGTCTTCACCGGCACTGGGATGGAGATGGGAATTCTGGCAATGATGCTAAAGAGACATTATCCTGAACAGAATTATTAAATATTATGAAAAGGAAAGGTGAAAGTAAACAAACAGATCTGTTAACCTCCTAAAAAACAATCCTTAACAGCTGTTTACCTAATTTAAATTAGTAAGCAAACAGATCTGTTAACCACCTTTAAAAACAATCATTAACAGCTGTTTACCTAATTTAAATTAAACCATTTAAATCACGTGAATAAAAAAAAAATTCGGATCCATTTTTTCATGAGCGCTCCTCATATATGAAATATGGACATACACACATACAGACATACAACACAAAACAGAAATGTGCACACATAACATACAACACATAAGACAATAAAGGCCTTGTAGTTATACCTAGGTGAAATCTCCATAGCAATGTTTAAGAACTCCACAGTCAAAAAATAAAACACAGTCAAAAAATAAAACTGATCAGAAAAACATTAACCTAGGTTTGTATGAGCTCAAAAAATAAAATAGAACTTTACGATGTGGGAAAAATGCAATAATAAAATAGATATTGAAAAAAACACCTTGGTTAATCACTGTCGCAGATGTAAGAATAGCCAAGCTGGAACTCTGGATATCAGCTGTTATGGATTTGAGTCAAATCATCTTCTTTTTCTGTAGAAATTGCTTTAGTTAATCTCTCTGGAATCCAAATCGGCTGCTGTTCTCCCTGCGGAAAAACACAGACGGAACCCCGATTCCAGACAATAACTGGATCAGGACCTTTCCATTGTCCTGTTAGAATCTTTCCAAAGTACCTTAGGCTTATGTACATTTTTCGGATACACATGTCTTTCCACAGCACTAAGTCCTGATGAATCCAAATTTTAAAAGTTTAGAGTAAAAAGGGTTATTTTATCTTTGGGGGATATATACCCCTATAAGATCCTTTTAAATTTAAGTCATTCAAAAGCATTCTGCCTTAGTTTTTAGAATTACTTTAGTCCTTTTAATTTTTTGATGTGGTTTTAAACCATAGTTGTCTTAGCCTCTTGCATTTTCTATCTGAAATACCTTTACTTGACATTTTCAACCATTTTCTATCTTATTTCTATCTTCTAGTTTTCTTCTAAGGTTTTTATATTTACCCTTAGTTGCTTTTTTATCTCCTAGTTTTCTTTGTTTCCTATTTTGTGGGTTTAAAATTCTTGTCTTTCTACATCTTTTTTATCTTCCTATATCTTTTTTATCTTTCTACATCTTCTCTTTTTTTTTACCTTTTTGTACTTCTGTTTTTGAAGTTTTCCACTTCAAACTTTTAATCTTCTTTATCTAAATATCTTTTATCTTATTATCTTCCCATTTTCATGGGTTTTTTTCCATCCATCATGAAGGCATCTTAACCACCTTCAATTTAACCTTTTAAAGCCTTTTGCAACTTATTTAGACATTTTACAACTTTTTACTTTACCACACAAAGATTATCTCATCTCCCTCTTTTTGGTTTAATAAGTACATTTAAATAGTTTGATGAGTAAAGCAATCTTTTTTCCGCCATGAAGGTATCTCGACCACCTTCAATTTAACCTTTTAAAGCCTTCAATTATCATCTATACTGTACTTTTTTAAATGTACTTTTTCACCACCTACAGCTTCACTCTTTTAAATGAGGCTTAGATTCTGTTTAAATCGCTTAATGTTAGTTTACATGGCTGCCCTTCAACCAAAGGCTTTTTTTTTCTCCATTAAGACGCTTTGTCTCAATCTGCCATGTACAAATATCTTTCTCTTCTTTCTTCCATTCTCAAGCTTTTAAATTAAGTCTAGTTTCCTCAAAATCTTTTTAAATGGCATTTTACAACTTTTTACTTTACCACACAGAGATTATCTCATCTAGAAACATTTCTTTTTCCTTTAACCTTTTATATTAAAATATATTTCCACATCTTGAATATTTTTATCTCTTTTTAACTGTTAACCCTTTTTATAAATTCACATTCTGAAACAACCCTTATGAAATTTCTGATTTAGACAAATTACTCCACTTTAATAAGATGAAATAATTTCATGTTTTTTAAGGTACTATAATACTGTAATTGAAACCCAACTGAAACTTCTTATACTTTTTGTATATAAATTACACCTGATAGAATCTTAAGACTTAGTAACCTTGTTTCAGCAAAGACACAGACCAAAGCAATTTTAAACTTTTTTTCTATTTACCAATTTATAAAAACACACATAATGTTTAAATATATTACCTTATGGAACTTAATAAGTAAAGAGTACTTGATTTTATATTTAGTGGTTGATATTTTAACACGTTAGCTTTGTAAATTAATCAGATGTCTGTAACCAAGATCTTAGACAAATGTAGTAAACAGAACTAGCCATCTCTTTCTTGTTGAAGAAAAATCCTTCTACAGGATACCATGATGGTCCCATTGATATACTTAATAACTTGTCTTTAAAAAGTCATGGGCTACTACATTTTTGTATTGTATCAACATGTGTCCTAGCTGTTCTTGGTCTCACTGGGGTGCCTCCTTTCTCTAACAATTTCTCTTCCTCGGAGGCGAACAGCTTCAAACCTCGAGTCAACCATTTTCCCCAGTTTGCCTGAGAAAGTTCTAGGAACAGGCAACTTGAAACAAAAACAAAATAAATCAAAACAAGAACACATTGTTTTTTGAAATAGTCACCCATTTTTTGCTCTCCTTCAGGAGCGAGCAAATTCACTTAACCCCAAGCTTCAGACATCCCGCGTACGGGCCACCAAATGCCGCAGTCTTGGCTGGGCACAGAATCACGAGCCACCACACAGCTTTGTAGATTCAAAACAGCAATTCTTTATTCCCGAACTCACACCGGCCTCCACACACGTTCTGGGGCAATCCCAGTTCTCCTGCTACCCAAATCACCTACTCCACGAGGCTTTCTTCCCAAAATCCTCTCTGAATCTCACGAGAACTCAATGAGAGCTCAGGCAGCAGGAACGCCCTAATTCCAGCAGCAATAATCCTCAACATCGAACTTCCCTAAAATCCAAGGTCTTAAACTGGGAACGCCCTTAACCCAAGGAGCGGGATACTTCCTCAAACTGCAGGACACACCCTAATCCTGGATCCACCCTGGTCGTTGAGCAGGGTCACCTTTCTCAAACACACATGCAAGGTCAACAGCGAAATTAACATGGGGTACGCTAGCAAGGAAATTTTGATGCGTCATTTCTACTTGGTAATGGCCCTCAGCAGGGATTTTGATTGGCATTGCATTAAACCTATAGAGAACTTTTGGTAATATCGCCATTTTGATGATGTTAGTTCTGCCTATCCATGAACAGGGTATATTTTTCCATCTTCTAAGATCTTCTTCTACTTCTCTCTTTAGGGTTCTGTAGTTTTCATTGTATAAATCTTTCACCTCTTTTGTTAGGTTGATTCCCAAGTATTTTATTTTTTTTTGAGGATATTGTGAATGGAGTGTTTTTCCTCATTTCCGTTTCAGAAGTTTTGTCGCTGATATACAGAAATGCCTTTGATTTATGCGTGTTGATTTTATATCCTGCCACTTTGCTGAATTCATTTATTAGTTCTAGTACTTTTCTTTTTTTGTACACCCTTTTGGGTCTTCTAGGTATAGAATCATGTCAACCGCAAATAGTGATAATTTAAGTTCTTCTTTTCCTATTTTTATGCCTTTGATTTCTTTCGTTTGTCTAATTGTTCTGGCCAGTGTTTCGAGAACTATATTGAATAGAAGTGGTGATAGAGGGCATCCCTGTCTTGTTCCAGATTTTAGAGGGAATGCCTTCAATTTTTCTCCATTCAGAATGATGCTGGCCTATGGCTTATCATAGATTGCTTTTACACTGTTGAGGTATGATCCTGTTATCCCTAATTTTTCTAGAGTTTTGAACATAAAGGGATGCTGTACTTTGTCGAATGCTTTTTCTGCATTTATCGAGATGATCATATGGTTCTTATTTTTAAGTCTATTGATGTGGTGAATAACATTTATTGATTTCCGTATATTGAACCATCCTTGCATCCCAGGGATGAATCCTACTTGATCATGGTGCACAATTTTTTTATGTGTTTTTGTATTCGATTTACCAGAATTTTATTGAGGATTTTTGCATCTAGGTTCATTAGAGATATTGGTCTGTAGTTTTCTTTCTTTGAGGTGTCTTTCTGGTTTTGGAATCAGGGTGATGTTGGCCTCATAGAATGAATTTGGAAGGGCTCCCTCTTTTTCTATTTCCTGAAATAACTTGAAAAGTATTGGTATTAATTCTTCTTTAAAGGTTTTGTAAAACTCCGCTGTATACCCATCCGGTCCTGGGCTTTTCTTGGTTGGTAGTCTTTTGATGGCTTCTTCAATTTCATCCATTGATATTGGTCTGTTCAAATTGTGTGTATCCTCCTGACTCAGTCTGGGCAAATCATATGACTTAAGAAATTTATCGATGTCTTCACTATCTTCTATTTTATTGGAATATAGGTTTTCAAAGTAATTTCTAATTGTCTTCTGTATTTCTGTAGCATCTGTTGTGATATTGCCTTTTTCATCCCGTATGTTAGTAATTTGAGTTCTCCCTCTTCTTCTCTTCGTTAGCATGGCTAAAGGTCTGTCGATCTTATTTATTTTTTCGAAGAACCAACTTTTAGTTTTGTTAATTTTTTCAATAGTTTCTTTTGTTTCAATTTCATTGATTTCCGCTCTGATTTTAATTATTTCTTGCCTTCTGCTACATTTGCTGTTGTTTTGCTCTTCTTTTTCTAGGGCTTTGAGATGAAGTGTGAGCTCATTTATTTGTTGGTTTTTTCTTTTTTTGAGGAATGACCACCAGGCGATGAATTTCCCTCTTAAAACTGCTTTCATTGGAGACACATACTTTAGCTGTTTGTCCTATTAATTTAAATCCTACTAGCCAGCCAGAGCATAATTACTTTTTGCTGTATTTAAAGAATTGGGACCTGTGGACCCAAGACAAAAGGAGGGGGAATCCCTTTGCCTCAAGATCCCATGATACAAATGTTTCCAATTTAAACAAAACATCCTTGCAGGAATCCTTTCAGGCCACTATAGGGAGCTGTAACATTAATCTAATTACTACTAAAGATGTCTAAATGCAACTTTCTGGGGAAATATATAAAATTACTACTCAAATTCAAAAATACTTTTGGATTAATTTACCCAAGAATAGTTTTGGCTTAATTTTGTCTCATTCTCTTAATGCTAAAGACGGACAATTTGTTATTCTCAGAGTAATTGATTTTAATTATACTGGTACAATGTCTGTCCAAATGTGGTCCCATATGCCCTTAAACCTCCCCAAAGGATCCTCCTTTGCTTAATTGATTGTGAGTCCCTATGTTTCAGTCAACAACCTTTGAATGAAAGGGGAAATGCAAATTTAACTCTACTGTCATTAGAACATGTTTACCAATTACTGAAGGTAAACCTAAATTAACTCTTTGTTTAAATGAGCAACCAATTACAGGATTATTGGAAACCGACCAATTACAAGATTATAGTAATACTTCTTATGGTATGGCCTTATACCTGGATCCTACAAAGGGCTATCCCAGTTAAGGGCAAAAGAAGCAATAATAAGTAGGTATCCAAAAGCTCCCTGTGGCTACCATGTTCTTCCCCTTCCAATCTACAATGAATCATCACTCATGTTCAGCCATATGTGGAGAATATTACAATATTTACAAGATTTAAAACAAAAACAAAAATAACTCTCCAGAAAGAATATAAACTACTACATCATGCTTTAAGAGAATAATCTTACAAAAGAAAAAAAAATGATTATAGCAGTTTTCCTTATTTCTTAGCCTCTGCTGGGTCTCTAGCTCTCCTAGCCTTATGTTTAAAATGTAAATTACAGGGCCTACAAAGTTTACTAGGCTTATGAAAAATCAATTAAGACAGAAGATGTGTCCCTTTTAAATCCAAACTGATTGGCTAGGTATCTTATCTGTTTTTAGTTGGCTTTCTTAACCAGTTCCTCCCTAATGTTACAGCACAGAAAGAGAAAAAAATAAAAAGATTCCAAATATACAAGCTTTCTTTAAATTTTTTTTAAAAAGAATGTCACAGGCTTCCCCATGTATAATTAATTATAACAAATTAAAAAGAAACTACTGTCATGTATAACTTTTATTTATTAAAACAAATTAAAAAAATAAAATGTAGTCCAGAAAATTTAGTCACCCCTTTGATTGCTAAGTGTACAGAAAACTCTGTAAATTCTTTCATCCTAATGATAATGTTCTGTTGTTATACCCCAGCTTTGGGAAATCCAGTAAAATTAAACTTTTTTTACTTTTAGAGCCCATTATAATATTTGGGTTCACCTGGCTAAAATTTCAATTCATCTAAGACAAACAATTATTCATAGGTGGATGTTTACTAATAATAACTAGGATTGTTATTTGTGCTTGTTGTTGTTGATACCTACCTTATTTTTTGATTCCACCAATATTAAAGGAAAGACAAGTGTTATTCATCCAAAAGGTCATACAAAACAAGAAAAGAGAGCTGTAAGTTTTCTGTGTTTGGTATCGGGGTGTCTGATGACTTCATGGCTGTGGCATGCTGGGTGCTAGGAAAGATTCTGTACAAAAGTACAGGATGCCTAGCTGCTGGGAAAGTTTCTGTGCAAAGACACAAGATGCCCTTGATCTCAGGCACACAGCTCCTGGGAATCAATAAACTCTCTTGTTAGACAACCACAATGTATCACCAAGCTCCACTGCCATTTGCACCTAAACCTGTCCACACAATAGTAACTTTAAACAACGGACTTTCTTGAGAGCTACACAAAACCCTTAACATTGCACAGGGCAACTGTAGTATTAACTGAGGAATAAGCTGCTTAATGTTGCTAACTCTATAATCTGCCTAATGACACAATGAAAAATAATGTACTACTGATGCCAGTGACCTAATGTAACCTATTGTTATAAATAAAGCTGACAGCTTGGACAAGGAGCCATTCTGCCATTCTGCCTCTGCACCTCGCTTCTGTCTCCTTTTGCTTTCTTTGTGCCTCCCTCTCAGCAGCAAGCTGTGTACAGGCTCTGCAGCCCCCTGTTGTGAAATGATAATTTTTGGCTTCCTGCCTGTGGATGGTAGCATATTTTCTTTTTTTTGGAGGTGGGTATTGGGGCTTGAACTTAGGGGCCCTTAACTCCTGAGCCACATCCTCAGCTCTATTTTGTATTTTATTTAGAGACAGGGTCTCACTGAGTTACTTAGTGCCTCGCCATTGCAGAAATGGGCTTTTTATGAAAGTCCTGTGGCTTTTGGACTATTTTATGAACTCTTAGAGCTGGGAGACCCCCATACATGTCCACCTTCATTTACTGTTTCTGCAAAATCCAGAAAAGCCACCCGTAGTCGTCGTGGAGTGAGGAGGGCAAGCAGGAGCAGGGAGGTGGTGGACACATTGACAAGAGCTGAACGGCAGCTGACACTTTGTACTTGGCACTTGGGCTCCCACCAGGTGGTTACCAGGATATGTTGACATTAAGTTGCCCTTGGCACCCAGGGAGAGCTGGCCACTTGTGAAGGGCCCCAGACTTGGCAAGCAAACGGACCAGGTTTCACACTCTCTCCACATAGACTGCGCATGTCCTTGGGCAACTGTCCTGACCTCTCAGAGCCTGGTTCCCTAGTATGACATGTTCTGCTGATCCCTGCCCTGCAGAGCCCCACCCTGCAGGGGTGTTGGGAAGATTAAGTGAGAGGCAAGTTAGGAAGACCCTAGTGTGATCCTTGAGTCACAGCTTGTTTTCAATACAGGACCATTGAACCTGCTCTGTTATCTTTCATCTTTGGACAAGGAGGCAATCACAAGTGATTAAAATCTTTTTCCAGCCCCCCTCCATCTCTTCCCCAATTAGGAAAAGGCTGAATGTATAAATAGTTTGAAAAAAGGCTTGGACAGATTCCTGCGGAAGCCATGTGGAGTTGTTAAACTAAGACATCTGCCCCAGGCTTCTGCAGGCTGCCCTGTGTGGCGGGCTTCTGGGCCTGTCATCAGCGTGGCCGGCACCAGAAGAAGTGGGCCCTGGTGTGGCCACCCAGCCAAAAGCCTTTTCTAGCACACAGAGTTATTTGTAGAAGCAACACCTTTCCTCATTAAATTTTTCTGTTTCAAATTTAAATTCTTCATAATGAATACAGGGTTGTAATACTTAGGAACAAAGCATATACACATGTGGACACAAAAATGTTTATATATATATATATATATATATATATATATATATATATATATATGCACTCACATTTATCCTATGTTTTATATATATTTTACATATTTTATATATAGCAGTCCCTCAGTTAATTATGAGGATGATTCCAGGACCCTTTTGGATACCAAAGTCCAAAGATGCTCAAGTCCCTTATATAAAATGATATAATATTTGCATAGAACCCACAAAATCCTCCTGTATGTTATCAACCATCTCTAGGTGACTTTCAATGCCAAAACAACTTAAGTGCTATGGAAATAGTTGTTACACTGTTATTTTTTAGGGAACAACAAGAAAAAAGTCTGTACCTGTTTAATACAGAGGCAAAGCTTTCAAAATTATTTTCAATCCATAGATATAAAGGGCCTTGTATATGTTATTAAATATATTTTAAATTTGCAATTCTGTGAGTAGGATTTTTACTCCTAGGTGCAAATTGGCATTTTTTTCACTATTTTTAATTGTTTGGTTTCAGGTTCCATGCTGAGTCACAAAACTAGGACTGTGTAGCTTCTCAGGAGGAGCAGTGAGACCAAACAATGTAGCAAAGAGTTTGCAAGAAATGAAGGAGGGCCTCATAAGATTTCTACAGAGCTGTCTTTTCTGCAGCAATGTCATTTTAAAACATTACTGGGAATTTTGCTCCTTTGAGGGGAGTGCTTGAAAATTCATGCTGTGGTCTCTAAATAAAGTCTCATTTGAAATATTTCTCTCAGAATCCAGAGTAGGGTAAACAATGAGGAAATTTTCTGAAAAGTATTTTTCAGCTTCTTGGTTATGATTTTATTTTGTGCAAGCCTCTAGAAAGTTCCAAGCAAGATTTTACTTCCAATGCCAGAACATTGTTCTATTGTTTATTTGATTATTTTTCTTCTTCTGAATCTCCGTTGTGTTGGTCCTATGAGTTTTAAAAAATTTCTGTAAAGGAGAGTCTGAAATCACTTTTCCCCAAAAGTTATTCATTAGAAATATTACTTTAAAAATCAGAAGACAATGAATCAAATCTCCTTTGTTTTTAATATTAAGTTGGTATTTATGTACAATTACTATACACCCTGACTTATACAACACACTAAATGATTTTTGTAATAGGGACTCCATATCAAAGTGTTTTTTTTTTTAGAAGATCATCCATATGGGGGCCTAAGATGATCTGGAAATAGCTTAAATTATTAGGCAAAACAGCATTGGCTCTTCCAGAAGCTGAGAAGCCACTGTGTTAGTCAGCTTTATGTTACTATAACAAAATCCTTGAGGCCATAATTTATAAAAAGAAAAGATTTATTAAGCTCACAGTTCTAGAGTTTTAAAAAATCTGAGATGAAGTGGCCTCATTGCTTTGGGTCTTCAGTGAACCCTCTGGTGCTGGATGGCAATGGCAAGAACACGTGTCAGAGAAACTACTCACTTTGTGACCCTGGAAGAGACACTGACCCCCAGTGACCTAAGGCCATCCCACTAGGCCTCATTTCCTAAGGGTTCTACAACCTCCCTGAAGAGCCACACTGGGGACCAAACCTTTAACACATGGACCATTGTGGGACACTTAAGCAGACCACAACAGCCACCCTCATCTCAGGATGAGATGTCCTTCAGTTTCAGTGGGGCCTATGGGCTGGGGCAGAGGGGAGCATGTGGACTGAGCAGCAGGGTCCTGGCCCATGGCATGTGTGGCCCTGGCCAACCCAAAGGCACTCACAGTCCCATAGAAAGGCAAAGACTATTTTTTTTTTCTGTTCACACAGTGCTCTGGGGCTGCTAGGGCTCAGGATGCATGTTCAGCCACATTTCTGGCCATCCTAACTATAATCTGAAAGGGAGGATGGATTCCCTCGGGCCTGGGCTCCTCCCCTTGGGTCTGTGTCTCAGGATTTCCCTGGGGTCTGCCTGACAACTTCCAGGATTAGCTGGCATGAGAAAGCTTGGCTGTTCCTGAAGGCCTTGGGCAGGATGCTTGAGTATCTTCCTTATTGCTTGCCTTCTTTTAAACAATTTTTATTATTATTATTTATTTTGTAGCTGTAGATGGACAGAATGCCTTTATTTGTTTATTTTTATGTGGTGCTGAGGGTCGAACCCAGTGCCTCACACATGCTAGGCAAGCGCTCCACCACTGAGCACAGCCCCAGCTCCTGTTTGCCTTCTTATTCTTTTATTATTTTTCTCCTTTTCCTTCTTTCCTGCCTGCCTTTCTTTCTGTCTTCTTTCCTCCCATTTTTTTTTTTGGGGGGGGGAGCCAGGGATTAAACTCAGGAATGCTTCACTGCCCTTTTTATTTTTATTTAGAGAAAGGATCTTGCCCTTTTTATTTTTATTTAGAGAAAGGATCTTGCTAAGTTGCTTAGGACTGAGGCTGGCATCCAATTTGTGATCCTCCTGCCTCAGCCTCCTGAACCACTGGGCCTATAGGTGTGCATCCTCTCCTTTCTTATGCTTGGTATTCTCTTCTCTTTTCCATTTCCTTTCTCCCCAAACTTACATTTCCCCTTTCTCTTCCCTATTTTTCTTTTCTTTCCTTCTTTCTTATCTCTCAAGCTCTCCACCACCCCTGGCTATTTTGCTCATTTCATTTTTTCTTCTTTATTCTCTGTTCTACTCTCTCTTCCCTCTTTCCATGTGCTCTTCTCTTTGCTTTGCCTGCTTTTCCTACCTCCTCAGCTCTCTCTTTCTTCTCTCTCTCTCTCTCTCTTTCTCTTACACACACACACACACACACACACACACACACACACACACACACACTCCTTGAGGACCCAGCAGAAGATGAGTTTGTGACTTTGCTCTGTATTAAAAGCACAGTGTCCTTAGCAACCCAACAGCAATCAAACTAAACCAAGCCAAACCAAGAGGGAAGAAAGGAAAGAAAGTCATTTACCCCAGACTCCAGGTCTCCGCTGCTGCAAGCTCACACTTGTCACAGGCACAAGGCATCTTGAGGCCCTCATATTGGTTAGCTGCAGGGGACTCACTCCTCTCCCAGAACCTATCAGCATTGCTGACATTTCTGAAAATAATAGGAGACTGGAAAAAGCTGCTGCCTCTCTGGGTCTCCTGACATCCAATATTAGGCAGAGGAACATGTCCTGTTGGATTTTCTGGAGACCAAGACTCTGCTGAGGGTAAAAGTCACACGTTTTGGTGATTTCCAAAGACAGGGTGGTCCTGATGGAAAGGTGAAGGGCACTGCCCTGGGGATGTGTCCCAGGCTACAGACGTTCTGCCTGTCCTGACTCTCTGGCTCATATGCAGGGCTGGTGACACACCTTCTTCAGATCCCCCCTTTGCATCCCACTCCCCAGTTGTGGGGGGCACATGGGGACATGAATAGTCAGGCCTGGATCTACCATCTATGGTAGATCTATGTTCTATCTATGCCCCCCCACTCATGCCTTTGTTTATTTATATCCTTCTAGTACTTGGTATCAGTTTCTTTATTTTCTCCCTTCTGCAGGATGTGTGGTGCTATGTGCTTGTGATTTTAGCTTGCATTTCTATGAGGACTAAAGATTTTGGGTTATTTTCATAAACTCATTGACCACTAGGCTCTCACTTTGGTGAAGCAAAAAAAGTCTCTTTCAAATTTGTGCCTCAAACTCCCACTTGCCAAATTTGCCAGGGAGTCCACTTTCTCCCTCTGGAGACTTCTTTCTCTGTAGCAAATTCTCCAAGGGGTCTATCTTGTTTCCAAAAGCCAGGAAGAGAATAGGCTCATCTACAAATGATCAAGTTGTACTTCTCAGTATCTACAAGGGGTCACTATTAGAAAAGTGGATGATGCATTCTGGTGCACCAATTTCCTCTGCTGGGAGAATAATGTTCCAGGTTCTACTCAGGCAACAGCACTGCTCCTCCAGTGAGGTCTCAGGTAGCCTTGTATAGGTCCCAGATGCCCATAAGGGTGTCACTGGCAGCTGTCCACCAGGGTGTCATTAAGCACTTGAGTTTGGTGGTTGTGTTTTGAACTTGCAGTCAAGTTCAGGCATTGCTACTGGAGAGTCTACCCTTTTCCCCAAGCACCCAGATATTATTGGCTTCATGCCAACCCA
This sequence comes from Spermophilus citellus, assembly GCF_964194105.1. NCBI lineage: Eukaryota > Metazoa > Chordata > Mammalia > Rodentia > Sciuridae > Spermophilus > Spermophilus citellus. The sequence continues at coordinate 105,904,334 of NC_138184.1, forward strand.
AAAGACAAATTTATTTATTGTTATTTTTAATTAATTTATTTATTTATTGGGTACTTGGTATTGAACTCTGTGGCACTTGATCACTAAGCCCCAGTCCCATCCCTATTTTGTATTTTATTTAGAGACAGGGTCTCACTGAGTTGCTTAGTGCTTCACGTTTGCTGAGGCTAGATTTGAACTTGTGATCCTCTTCCTCAGCTTCCTGAGCTGGTGGGATTACAGGCATGTTTCACTGTACCTGGCTGGCAAATTTATTTTTGCTCAATGAGAGATTCAGGTGGGAATGGAAGGGCAATCTTGTGTCCTTGTGTCTATGCACCTGTCCCCAACAAATGAATGTCCATCTACCTTAATTACAGGGTACGATTATGTGGATCTTCTATGATCCAAAATTTAGCCCCAGGAGATAGGGGTTGGTTCACTTAGAGAAGTGACTGGTGGGTCCTTTCAACAAAAACAGTAATGATTATTTCTGCTTCGGGAACTCTCTCATTATAAACATTTACTCTACAAGGTTGTCCTCTTCACTAATGAGCATGGATTAAAGCTCAGAGAACACTTGGGTCAGAAGGTAGTTGAGAGGCCTTGGTCTGGGGATTGGTCAGGGAACCATCTTGGTAGTCTGTGTGAAAATGTGGCAGGTAGTTGAGGAGTAGCCAGGGAGATGTTGTGAAGAAAAGAGGAATGGGCAGGACTGGATTCTAAGACCCTCAGCCTTTAGGAGGTGGTCAGAGAAGACATCAGAGGCTGAGATGTGGTTTGTATTTTCAGGTCCATCAGGAGGCAGTGATGTCAGTGAGGTAAGGGCTGGGGGCATAAAGAGTGCCAGGTGGGGGTGTGAGCAGGTGTGGGGCACCTGTGGTGAATGCACAGTGGGCTTCAGCTACACAGGCTGCCCATATGAAGACACCTGAGGCAGGCCGGTGCCTGGGAAGGGACAGTGGACACTGGGGTTTGAGGATAGTGTATTTGGGGTGTCAGGTCCCTGGGGGCAGTTTGAGATGAGTTGGGCAGGGGCCAAGGCAACAAAGTAATTCAAAACATGTCTGAGGATTCTAGTTTGTGTTGGTGGTATTCTGTTAGGACCATGAAGCTGGGCAGAGTTTCAAGGTCATAGAACATACCAAGCCAGTAGAAGTTAGGGGTTTGGATCTATTGATGCAGCAATGATGTTATGGTCTCTATTTTCTCTCTCCTCAAATTCATATGTTGAAGTTCTAATCTCCCAGGACTCAGAATGTGACCATTCAGAGATTGGGCTTTTTAAGGATGATTAAGTTAAAATGAATCCTTCAGAGAGAGGCCGTAATCTAGGCTGATTGGGGCCATTTGAAGAAAAAATCTGGACACCCAGAGACACAGGGGGAAGATTTTGTGAGGCCACAACCAGAAGGTAGCTGCCATCTGTGAGCCAAAGAGAAAGGCATAGGTAATACTAGGCCTGCCACACCTCAATCTTGGCCTTGCAGCTTCCAGAGGTGTGAGAGAATGCATTTCCATTGTTGAAGTAACTCAGCCTACGATACTTTGTTACAGATGCCCAGGTGGGCCCAGTGAGGCCTCAGGTGCTATGGTTGATGACAGGCCTGGAAGAGGAGACTGGGGTCCAGGGAGCCTTCATGACTGCTCCCTGATCACTCCGAGCTCAGCCCACAATTTTGATCTCAGCTCTCTGAGTCCCAGAAGCCTTCCCATCAGGCTGCCCCGGGAGCAGGCTGTAGCTAAGGGCTTGACTGGAGGATCAGGTTCACTGCATCCATCCATCCTCAGCACTAGAGATCCACATCACCTGTGCTGCCCACACTGTGCTCTTCACAGACCTTACAATGGCACTTGTGAACATTTACTGAGATGCTTATATATACAGCAGACCAAATAAAAAGAAGGAGGGAGGGAGGGAGGGACAGAGATAGAGATAGAGATAGATAGATAGATAGATAGATAGATAGATAGATAGATAGATAGATAGATAGATAGATGATAGATAGATAGATATGGGGGAGAACTATAACCTGCAATTTGCACCTTCTCAAGGTAAATTTGAGGATCTTCTGGAAGGAGGTGAATCTGTTGAAGCCTGGGGTTTGCAGGCGGATCATGGGGTATGAGATTGACTCTTTAAATTGAAAGTACTAGTGCTCGATCTGCAGTTCAGCACTCCCCACTGTGTTTATTCCCAAGACATCATACAGAAAAGCTGGGGGCATTCAATTAGGTTTTCTGTTATTAATCAGTCAATTAAACTGAAATCTCTGGGCTATCCATTTTCACTCTTAAGGAGGTGAGAAGCACACTGGGGACTCCCAATCTGGTTGGTAAATACCAGCATGGTGTGGGGAAGGAGAGGAAAGCGACCTAATATAGCCAGGGAAAGAGAGCATGGGATGAGGGAGGAAGAGAGAGTAGAGGCTGGGGCCAGTGTTGGTGTTTTGTTCTGGTGACTTCTGGAAGGATGATTATTGGAGATTTGCTTGTAGAGGAAGGGCCAGTTGGGGACCAGGTGGAAGAGGGGCCAGTAGGCTGTGGAGCCTGGCTGACTTTGGAGCTGGGTCTGGAAGAAATACAGCTGTGCTACCCTGAGCCTCACTTTGCCTGCCCACAAAATGAGAGTGTCTAATCTCTAGTCTTTATTCATCCCTCCTTTATATGACACAAGACCAATAAGATGGTGAATGTGGAAATCTATGTTTATTTTTGTAGTACTGGAAATCGAACCCAGGGTAATGTGGATGCCAGGCAAGCACTCAATCACTGACCTACACCCCTAGCCCCAAATACAGAAATCTTTTGTAAATTCTCCTATGCCAGAAAGGTCATATGGAAGTGGTAGTGGCCATGATAGGCTCACTAATGAAATTTACAAATAAACAAATTGAGATTATAATACTCTTTTAAAATGTGAAATAGTAATACATAGACTGAGTGGTTAAAAGCAAGTATATTTCATTTATTAATTTAGTGTGATGTTTCCAGATGGACAAAAGGGATCCTTTTGAGTTTTTCTCTAAGAGATGGTTCTTCAGATTCCCAGCATCCCAAATTGTGAACAGTCTGTGTTAATTGAGCAGGAATGCAGAAGGAAGGGAGAAAAAAGCAAATTCTGAGACTTAAAAATTTTTTTAGTTGTTGATGGACCTTCATTTTATTCATTTATTTATATGTAGTGCTGAGATTCAAACCCAGTGCCTCACACATGCAAGGCAAGTGCTCTACCACTTGAGCCACAACCCCAACCCGAGACCTTTAAAAAAAAAAAAATATTTATTGGGGCTGGGGTTATGGCTCAGTGGTAGAGTGCTCGCCTTGCACATGAAAGGCTCTGGGTTTGATCTTCAGCACCACATAAAAATAAATAAAGTTATAAAATATTTATTTATTTTTATTTGTAGTTGGATACAATACCTTTATTTTATTTATTTGTTTTCATGTGGTGCTGTGGATCAAACCCAGGGCCTCTCACATGTCAGGCAAGTGCTCTACCACTGAGTCACAACCCAAGCCCCAAATTCTGAGACCTTTGTATTATGAACTTGAACATTTTACTTATGTTCATAATAAGTATCAAGCAGAAGAAAGCTGTCAATCTGTTGATGACAGTTGGTCCTTAAATAAGAGAAGCTAACAACTAGAACATACATCAATCACAAGGAAGTGTTTTTACTTGTGATTAGCATGCATTTAATTTTTATTAGATGTTTCTGAAATTAAGTATTGATGTAATTAGTACACATTGGTGTTTTTGAAGTGTCTTGTATAATAACACATAATTATTTGAATTTGAGCCTTTTTGAGGTGTTAGGTATGTTATTTGAACATAAATCATTTCTACACTAGTGTTCTTAAAGTATTGTGTAATTAGCACACAGATTATTTGCAAGTATAATTTCAAATTACATGCCTTGTAGTTAGCATGAAAATCATCAGTACATATAATTTTCTAAAAAGTTTTGTGGCAATAAATACATATTTAATTTATAAATATGTCACATATTTAATTCATAAATGTCTCCATATATGTAAATTTGTCTCTAAAACACTTTTGTAATTAGCACATATACCAATTGTATATGTTTAAGTTGCTTAATCTGTAGTAGTGCACAGGTCATTTTGTGAAGAAACTTCTGCAGTCATTTATAATTTGCATGAAAATAACTTATGTGGGTGTTTCTAGAGTGCTTGATTTATAATTAACATAAAGGCAATTTGTAGATAGGTCCTAATAGCTGGTTGAAGACTCTTTGATCCTGTTTACATTCCTTAGCCAGACTAACTGCATTTGTAGAAAGAATTGATGAGTGGCTGAATTTCTTTGCTTTTTCACTCACTGAAAGTTCAGAATGCCCATCTCTATATTCAATATGTTTTTTTGAGCAGTTGCAGTTGGTTTGTACCAGATCAAAAGCTTAGTGCTTTTCAGAGTCAGGTCAGATCTCAAAGCCTCTCTCTCTGAAATACAGGTACCTCATGTGTTCCAGGAAACAATGGTGCCCTGTCATGGACCTAATTCTAGGGATCTGAAGAAAAGGATGTCAGGCAGTACTAATTTATGAATATATGTGAACTCTGCCCAAATAAGAACCTGACTATTCCAGAAGATAACCGTGAAGGATAGAGGAAAGGGAAATAAATATTCGAGCACTTAGTGAATGCCAGGCATCACCCTAAATGTTTTATGGAAGAAATATCAATCAATTATAATAAACACCATGAAGAGGGATGCACTATTGCTTCAGTTATAATAATCAAAGATACAATAGGAAGAAATATCCCAGAGTTTAAAAAAATTAATAATGTATCTAGGAAAATATTATCATTTTATAGACCAAATAATGAAGACTATAACTGGATGAATTCTGAGTTTGAATCCCAAGGTAAATTAAAAATCTTCTAAAAATCTAGACAGAAAAAATGAAACATGAAAACTATCTTTTTTACCTTCAAAAGACTCAGATTTCTTCTCTGCAATAAATAATTTCCCCCAAAATTGAATGTTAAAAGAATAGAAGCTGTGGCTTAAGAATTTTATACCCAGCCCAACTATTAAAAATACTCCATTTATCAAAAAACAAAAGTAAAAATTCAGAACTCAAGAATGGATGTGCTTGTCAGATTTCTGTGACTGTAACAAGTATCTGAGATAATAAACTTTTAAAAAGGAAAGATATATTTTGACTCACAGTTTTGGAGGTTTCATTCCATGACCCATTGATTGTCCCCATTGTTTTGAGCCCGTGGGGACACATCACAGTGTGATTATGTAACAAAGAAAAACTGTTCCCGTCATGGTCAGGAACAAAAAGAAAGAGAGGGGGGTGGGAACAGGGTCCCACAATATCCTGTGAAGGCATGCCCCAGTGCCTATAACTTCCCACTACACTCCATTTCTAAGGGCTTTCTCCACCTCCCAATGTGCCAAGCTGGGGATAAAGTCTTTCACACATCGGACTTTTGGGAACATTCCAGATCCAAACTATAACAATGACTAAATGATGATAAGAACTTTCACACAGCTTGTTTCTTGGTTTGAACCCAACAAGAGATTACATCTGAACAACAGAGTGAACAATGCACTTAGAAAAGGGTCTCACTGAGTTGCTTAGCTCCTTGCTTTTGCTGAGGCTGGCTTTGCTTTTGATCCTCCTGCCTCAGCCTCTGGAGCTGCTGGGATTACAGGTGTGTTCCATCATGCCTGGCTCTTTCTACTTTCTTGATGTGGATATTGATCACCATAAACTTCCCTCTTACAATTGCTTTTATTGCAGTTTATAGGTTTGAGTATATTGTATTTCCATTCCCATTTGTTTTAAGAAATTTTTAATTCATTCCTGATTTCTTCCTTGATCTTTTGGTTATACGAGGAAACACTGTTTAATTTCAGGAACCTTGGCTGTGAAAGCTGACATAAATCTGGGTGGTTCTTGATTCTCATAGTTGCAGGGACCTGCCTTGTCTTGGGGAATGAATGGTACTAGCCAGCACTGGAACCTATTCCGCTGATGTTCTCTGATGTTGAAACAGATCTACAAGCTCTGTATTTGAATATTGCCTTCCATAAAGGTCTCTTGATGCCAAATACCACCCTGTAATCCACAGAACTGACCTCTCAAACAATTTTTTGTGTTGGTGCACCACCTGGCTGTGGATGCAATCCAGCTCCCCTTCTTCTGTCCACAATTGGAGGAGGGATGATGTGGGCAGTAGGCATCTGTATAATGAAGCCCAGTGCATTTTCTGCAGTTACTTGCTTGGGGACAGATTTTGAAGGACTTGACTATCTCTGGTTTCACAGTGGCAGGCCAACTATGGGGTGTCAAGTATAAGGTCTAGACCTTATTCCATCCTCCAAGAAGGAGATGTCTCTCTCATGGGGCTTGAAGTTGGGGGTGGGTAGTATGGGTCTTCTTTCCCACCTTCTTTAGTATGGTTTTTATTATTATTATACTGAAATCAGTCACTGCAGTTTCTCACCTGGCTTCCTCAATTTTTATGAAGGTAATCTGGTGCTGTATGTATAACTTATTATTGATTTGTCTGTAGGAAGACAATCCTTAGGGGATCTTTACCAGCTGCCATCTTGTTGTGCACCCAGCTTCATAATTGGGTTCCTGATTTCACATGTTAGATCTTTGGATTTCAGTGTTTAGGAAAAAAGATATTTTTAACACTTTAAAATTGTTTTGTCATCAAAGTACATAGTTAATAAAAGTCCAATTTTTTATTTCACTACAAAATTTAAGTGAACATAAGGCAGTATTCACAAGCAAATTTTTAATGTATGTCTGTCTATATTATTTATGCCAATGTACTGTAAAAATTGTGTAAAGATTGCATTTCTATACTTATTATTAGAAATATTTAGTTGATTTCCTATAAGCTAAAAGTTCTTTTGTATCTTAACATTAATGTAAAACCTGTTCAAAGTCAAATCAGTAAATACAACTTTATTAAAACACATCAACATTATAGAACTTGATTGTCTATTGATACGCAATACCATAGTTTATGAATATAAATTAGTAAAAGTAAACTCCAGCATAGAAAATGTTCTCATACACTTTAACTATATTTAAACAAATGTGAAGATAATATACTCCAGAGAAAGAAATGCCTTTCCTTGTTAATTCTTATGTGCTCAGGGAATTGAACTATGAAACAAGAAGGAGGGAAAAATTACAAAAACACAAAGCACTCTGTTGAAAAGAATGATGTTAATGGTGCATATTTGCATATGACACTTGCCAATAAAATAAATATAGATTAATTAATCAAGAGTTTATTATCTTAGTCTTTGCATTATCTCAGCTTTATAGTATTCTTTCCCTCTTTTACCATAGAGGAAATTTGTAGATAAGTCCTTAGTAACTGCTTGAAGAAAGTTTGGAATTGCTTTTCTTGGCAAACATTTCAGTAAGTTTTATGCATGAGAAAACCAAGTGTGTTTGAAATTGATAAAGGTTGTGTAGCTATATGCTAGTTACAAAGAATTTCTGTAAATATATTTTAATGTAAATCTTATCAACCAAATGTCAGAATTACTTCAGTGATATTCATACTACTGCCACATGCTCACTATAGAAATAAGCAAGTTGCTCACTATAGAAATAAGCAAGTTGCTCACCAGAGAATTTGACTTCAAGCAGTGGCAGAAAACAAACAAACAAACAAACAAAAAACCAAACACCTGTGTGTGTATGTGTGTATGTTTCACTGGGGAACTCTGGCAAATAGTATTTTTTCTTTTTGTTTCTTTAGAGATTTCTAATTTTATTACATTATTATCAGAGGAAACTGGTTATAATATTTTGATTGCATGAATAATATAATATAGATGTTTCTTTGTCATAAAATATATCAATTTTTACATAAAAGTCCTTGGCACTGGAGAAGGAATACTTAAAATTATCAGGGTATCACACTCAAAATATAATGCAATATTCCTAACTGATTATGTTATTTAATTTTAAATTTTTTCTTTGTTTCTTTCTCTAAGTTGTTTAGTCTTTTTAGATACAGGATCCAAGTGTATCCAGCATCACATCAAACCAATAGCCCCAGTGTTCTGGTTGGTTCCCATAGCACTAGGGTCCAGTTATGCTTCAGCATAACTAGGGTATAGATTCACTTAGTCCTCAATGTCAGGCTGAACTACATAGACTGAGGCTCATAAAATACCCAGACAGACCCAGGCTCCTGAAACACTACCACAATTCTGGCTCAAGTCTTGTCCCCGTGGTATAAGGCTCTAGAAAAACTCAGTACTAACTCAATTTCTATGGATCCAGGCTTCAGAATGGAAATGAAATTCTAGGCCAATTTCTATGGACTTAGGCTTCAAGTCCATCCTCATAGACCCAGGCTCCAGACCCTTCTATGGAGATCCAGTCAATGAGTCCACCCCATGGACCTATATTCAAGACCAGCATCTGCTAACAAAAATGTCTGTTTAAGGAATCCAGTAACAAGACCTCTCCTTCAAACTCCCACCACACCACACAGCCTGACATTACCTATGCACATGCATACAGGTATTTTCAGGCAAAGTCAGTCTGTAAAGACTGAAATACTTTCTCCTTAAAAAGTATAGACATTATATCAACAAAATAAGAACATGAAAAATTGAAGCACAAAAACCTCACAGTAGTTGACTCAAAAGAAATGGAGATATACAGCCTAACAAAAAATTAAAAACAATAATTTTAAAGAAATTTAGTGAACTTCAAGAAATTACTGGAAAACAATAACAATTCAATAAAATCAAGAAAATCTTAAGTGAGTAAAATAGTATTTCAACAGAGTTCAATAAAAAAAAAAAAAAAAACTAGCTAAGATGAAGCCTGGAGGTGAAAAATACAATGAAATCAAGGAAAAATACAATAGGAAAATCATTAGCTGAATTGATAAAAAAAATTTGTGAACTCAAAGACAGGTTATTTAAAAATATATCAGAGAGATAAAGAAACAAGATGGATAGCAAAGAAGAAAGCTTATGGAACCTATTGGAAATTATTAAAGGTGAATATTAGAGGAGTCTATGAATAAGAATAGAAAGAAAAGGCAGAATGCTTATTTAAAGAAATAATATGAGAGTATTTTCCAAATATTGATAAAATATCCAGGTAGAGGACAGTTAAAGTTGCCAGTCACATTTAATTCAAATAAGACACCAAGACATTATAAGAAAAGTGTAAAAAGCAAAGCACAGAGGATTCTGAAAGCAAAAAAAAAAAAAAAAAAAAAAAAAAAAAAAAAAAAAAAAAAAGCAAATGACAAATAAGGGAGTATCAGTAAGACTGGCAGCAGACTTTTCAATGGAGACCTTATAGGCCAGGAGAGAGTAAAATAATAAATGCAAAGTGCTGAAGGAAGAAAAATGTCCCAAGCAAGAATACAATGCCATATAAAGCTGTTGTTCAGAAATGGAAAGATAAAGACTTTCTTGGACAAACAAAACAGAGGAAGTTCATAACTGTCAGAACTGTACTTCATGAAATGCTGAAAAGAGTGGTTCAGGAAAGGAAAAGAACATTAATGAGTAAAACAAAAACATATAAAAGTAAATATTCATCAGTAAAATGAAGTATATGGTAAAACTGAGAATTTTCTAATACTTTAATATTGCTCTGTAAATCACCTATACCTTTAGCATGAGAATTAGAACATAAAACCCTTAAAATACCAATAGCCCCAACAATTTGTTCAGAGATTCATTAAAATATGTACATTGTGACATGAACAATTTAATATCTGAGAGGTAGTACTGGAATAAAATTATAGAGTTTTACATATGATCAAAGTTAATTTGTTATTAAGTTATAAAACAGCTGTTTCAGATGTGTTCTTCAGGGATTGAGGAGTTAGCTCAGTTGCAGAGCACTTACCTAGCATGTACAAGGCCCTGAAAAAAAAGATGTATTATGCAATCATCATGGTATCCACAAAGAAAAAAACCTATTGTAGTTACATAAAAGTAAAAAAAAAAAAAAACAAAAACAAGGAATGAAAGCATACCATTAGAGAAAAATCATTAATTACAAAAAAAAAAAAAAACAGAATGAAAGGGGCAAAAAATATATAAAACCATCAGGAAAAATTGAAAAAGTGGGAATACTAAATATATCTTAAATACCTTAAATGTAAATGAAGTTCTCTACCATCAAAGGCACAGTGTACTTGAATGAGTAGTTAAAAATAAAAAAAAAATTATATGCTGCCTACAAGTGACTTTCTTTACCTGTAATGACAAATGAAACCTGAAAGGGAAAGAATAAAATGTTGCCTGCCAATGGAAATCAAAAAAGAACAGGAGTAGTTTATACTTTATCAGATAATACAACTTAAATAAAAAAATGTAAAATAAGAGAAAGAGGTCATTGTATAATTATGTGAGTTAATTCACTGAAAGGATATAACAATTGCAAATGTATAGGCAATCAACATTAGTGCTTCTAAACATTTAAAACAGATATTAACAGATTTGAAAGGTGATAGGCTGCAATGCAGTAATAGTAGGGCACTTTGATACACCACTTTCAATGATAGACAGATCACTCAGAGACACACATACAAGGAACTATTGGATATAAAGTGAATTTTAGAACAGACTGTTAATTTAACAGCAGCTGAATATATACATTGATTTCATGTATACATTTATTTTAAATGCCCCTAGAAGTACAGATTACATGTTAGGACACAAAAAAAGAATTCATCAATTTAAGAAAACTGAAATGATACTGAGTATCATTTCTGAGTAAATGATATTGAAAATAGGGATTGATAAAAAAAAAGGGTCTTGGAAAATTCACAATTATGTTGAAATTAAGTAACATGCACCAGAATAATAAAAAAAAGAAAAAAATTAAAAGTGAACATTTAAAATATGTTTATACAAGCAAAACTGGAAACACAATATTCTAAAACTTGAGATATAGTGCAATCACTTTGTAAAGAAAATTACTAGCAAGAAACACCTATATCAAAAACAAGGACCAGGCGTGGGTGGTACAGTAGTGTAGTGGTGCACTCCTGTAATTCCAGAAGCTCAGGAGGCTTAGGCAAAAGAATCACAAGTTCAAAGCTAGCACTATGCAACTTAATGATACCCTAATTACAAAACAAAACAAAACAAAACAAAAAAAACAGAAAAGGGCTGGCAATGTCACTCAGTAGCTAAATGTCCCTGGGTTCAATCCCTTGTAACAAAGAAAAATAGGAAAAACCCAAATAACCTAATGATATACTTCAAGGAAAAAGACAAAAGGAAGTGATAAATATCAGAGTAGAAATTAATAATAAAAACTAGAGAAAAGCATAAAATGTAAATTAAATTGAAATGATTTTGAAAAAACTGACATAGCTTTAGAAAAACTTACAAAAGAGAGAACAGAAATAAATAAAATTATAAACTAAAAAGAAGACTTTAAAACTGATACTAAAGACATAAAAAAGCATCACAAGATACTACTATGAATATTGTACCCAAACAAACTAGAAAAACTGGAAGAAATTGATAAATGCCCTGACACAAATAACTAACAGAATTGAGTTGTTAATAAATAAATAAAAATAAGAGTAGGCCAATAATTAGTGAGGAAATTAATTTAATCATAAATATTCTCCAATCAAAGATATTCCAAGGTATTATAGCCATTGCTCACCTCTACAAATACTCTAGGAAGAAATAATCCTAATGATTGCAAACTCTTCCAATAATTGAAGAAAGGGACATACTTCAAAACTCATTTGATAAAGCTGGCATTACCATGATGCCAAATACAGACAATGATAGAACAAGAAATGAAAATTAAAATTCAATATCCCTCCCAAACTGATGAAAAATTTCAACAAGATAATAGCAAACCAAATTTAACATCATATTAATAGAATTATTTTCTATGATTAAATGGGATTTTCCCCAGATATACAAGAACCGTTCAACTTATGTAAATCAACAAATGTGATATATCACATTAACAGAATGAATGCCAAACCTGTACAATCATGAATGAAAAATCTGTACAATCATTTCTCAATAAACACAGAAAAAGCATTAAACAAAATTCAACATCATTTATTTAGAAAACTTGATACAGTAAGTATAAAGGAAAGACTATCTCCACACAATAAAAGCTATATATGAAAAACCCATAGAAAAAAAAATCAAATTCTAAGTTAGAGGGGGGACTGAATATTTTCTAAGATCAGGAACAAGATGATTATATTCACTCTCACCACTTTTATTCAATTACAAGAAGTCTGAGTCAAGTAACCATTCAAGAGAAAGAAATAAAGGAGACATATCAAAAAGAAAGGGAGAACATCTAGGTTGGTTCTACAATTTAGCTATAAACATTGATATGGCTGTTTCCTTGTAGTATGGTGTTTTTAAGTCCTTTGGGTGTAGACTGGGGAGTGGGATAGCTGCGTCAATGGTTGTTCCATTCACAGTTTTACAAGAAATCTCTGTACTGCTTTCCGTATTGGCTGCACCAATTTGCAGTCCAACCAGCAGTGTATGAGTGTACTTCCCCCCCACCCCACAACCTCATCAACACTTGCCCTTCAATAGATGAATGGATAAAAAAATATGTTATATGTATACCCAATGGAATATTACTCAGCAGTAAAAGAAAACAAAATCATGGCATTTGCAGGTAAATGTATAGAGCTAGAGAAGATAATGCTAAGTAAGGTTAGCCAATCCCCCCTCAAAAAACAAATGCCAAACGTTTTCTCTGATATATGGAGGGTGATTTACAGTGGGGTATGGAGGGGGAGCTTGGGAGGAATGAACAAACTCTAGATAGGGCAGAGGGGTTGGAAAGGAAGAGAGGGAGCATGGGGTTAGAAATGATGGTAGAATATTATGGACATTATTATCCAAAGTACATATATGAAGTATTGGTGTGAATATACTTTATATACAACCAAAGATATGAAAAATTGTGCTCTATATGTGTAATAAGAATTGTAATGCATTCCGCTATTATATATAAATAAAAAATTAATTCAAAAAAGGAAGAAAGAAGGTAAATTGTCTCTTGGCAGATAATGTAGTCTTGTGTAGACAAAACACAGATATTTACCAACGAAACTGATGAAATATTAAATTAACTCAGTAAAGTTGTAAGATATAATCACTAGTATTTCTGTACCCTAAAAATGTCAGGAAAAAAATAAAGAAAACAACCTCACAATAATATCAAAAATAGTAATACTAATTAGCAATAAAATTAAGAAGGTGGTAAAATGTCTGTGCACTGAAAATTATAAAACATGTTAGAAAGTATAAGAAGAGCAAAAAAGAAAAACCTCCAGTGGTCATGAATTAGAAGAACTAGTAATATTTAAAGATCTACTATTCACAAAGTGCTCTTAAAGAGTCAGTCAATGCAATTTCTGCCAAAAGTCAAATGACATTTTTAAAATATATTTTATTTTACTTGTTGGTGGACTTTTATTTACTTATTTATATGCAGAGCTGAGGATCAATCCCAGTGCTTCACACATGCTAGCCAAGCACACTACCACTGAGCTACAAACTCAAATCCCTGAAATGACAATTTTTAGAAAAATAGAAAATTCATTCTTAAAATGTATATGAAACATGGCCACAAGTAACCCAAATGGTCTTGAACAAAAAGAACAAAGCTATAGGCATCATACTACCTGATGTCAAAATGAACCACAGTGGTATAGTAACCAAAACAATATGGTACTGGCATAAGAAAAGATACATAGACAAATGGAACAGAAAGCCCAGAAATATTTACTGATATTTGATTTTCAGTAAAAGTACCAAACACAATGGGGAAATAAAATTGTCTTCAATAAATGGTGTTAGGACAATTAGATAACAACATGGAAAATAATAAATTTAGACCTTGTCTGTCACAATATACCAAAAGATTTCACAATGGATTAGAATTTTAAATTAAATATATGAAACTATTAAAGTATAATATAGAGGAAAATCTCTATAATGTTGGTTTTGGCAATAACATTTTTGTCAAGACCTGGAACTATAAAATTACTAGAAGAAAATGTAGGGGAAATACTTCAGGACAACAGAATGACCAAGATATATACACAGAATCGAAAGTAAAAGTAGACAAATGAGATTACATCAAACTAAAAGCTTCTGCTCTGGAAAGAAAACAACTGACAGAGTAAAGAGAAACCTTACAGAATTTAATAATTTAATAATAATTTAATAATTTAATAATTCAATTTCACATGAAAAATTATTTAATATAAGGCAAATAATTTGAACAGACGTTTCTCTAAAGAAGAGACAAAATGATAAAATTTTACATGAAAAAAATGATCAATATTCCTAATCATACATGTAATGAAAATTAAAACTACAAGAAAGATAACTCCTCACACTATTAGAATGGCTGTTATAAAAAGATAAAAGATAAGAATTTTCAGATAGGAAATGGAAAACAATGAACTCTTATATTTATTGGTAGGAATATAAATACACCCATATGAAAAACACTGTGGAAACTTCTTGTAAAATTAAAAATAAAGAGGCCATATGGTCATATGTGATTTATACTCCATGGAATACTCCATGGAATCAATCAATCTACATACCTACCTACCTACCTACCTATGTATGTCTCATATATTTTGACAAGATATGTGTTTTTCCATGTTCACTGCAAGCATAGTTCAAAATATCAAGACTTGGATGAAACCAAATTATCCACCAATTGAAGAATGAATAAAAAATGTGGGACATAAACAGAATGGATTTCAACTTGACTTTTTTTCCTTTTTACAGAAGTCTTGTCATTTGTGACAATATGGATGGATCAGGAGGACATTTCTTATGTGAAGCAAGGCTTTCCCAGAAAAACAAATATTCACAATCTTATTTACAAGTGAAATATAAAAATTTTAATGGACAAAGAGTGGGGAATTAGTTAGATGTTGGTCAAAGGATACAGATTTCTAATTATACAGGAGGAATAAGATGAAGAAGTAGGTATGTTCTACTACATAGTGACTAAATAAAATTTATTATAATCTTAGAAATTGCTGTCAGGAGATTTTTTTTTGAAAATTGGGCTCTGTTAGCTTCACGGTTCATTTGCCTCTTTTATGAAATTAATTTATTCATTTTGTTATGGCCCATCTTCCTTACAAGAATATAAACCCCAGATGATAAAGAGAATTTAATTTTCCCCCACTTTTTTATTCTCAAAGACTAGAACAGTATGTGATATAGAATAGATACTCATTAATATTAGTTGGAATGATGAATGGAGGTAGTAAACAATGAAAAATATGGATAGTAAGAGAAAGAACCCAATGGGGGTAGAAATTAGCACAATTCAGGATTTTGGATCCAGATAAGATCATACAGAAACATTATAATTTTTGAAAGTTTTTTAATCATTTCATTTCATTTCACTTCTGAGCCTTATCTTTTATTTTTGTAAAAATAAGGGAATTGCACTGATTTCTAAGCTCCCTTTTAGTACTATAATATCATTTCTCAATTCTCTGTTCTACCACCTGGCAGTTATAATTCTTCATTTGGTGAAATGATTCTCCACTGGTAAAATAATTTAAAAACATTGAAATATTTTGTAGGGCATTGCCAATGTCTTGGCTGGGCACAAGATCACGAGCCACCACACACCTTGTAGATTCAAACAGCAATTCTTTATTCCCGAACTCACACCGGCCTCTACACACGTTCTGGGGAAATCCAAGTTCTGCTGATGCCCAATTCACCTACTCCATGAGGCTTTTTTCCAATATCCTGTTAGAATCTCGCGAGAACTCAACAGGAACAAGCAGCAGGAACACCCTAATCCCGGCAGCAATAATCTTCAACCTCCAACTTCCCTAAAACCCCTATTGTCTTAAACCAGGAACGCCCTAAACCCAAGGACCGGGATACTTCCTCAAACCTGATCAGCTCTAAACCCGGATCCGCCTTGGTCCTTGAGCAAGGTCACCTTACATGCAATGTCAACAGCGAAATCCATTTAACATGGGGTACGCTAGCAAGGAAATTTTGATGCGTCATTCCTACTTGGCAATGGCCCTCAGCAGGGCATTGCAATAAAATTAAAATATATGCATGTAATTAAGTGTAACTAAATAGGTAGCAGTAAATGCCTAGAACTTGTGGAGTCTTCCTCAAATCATAGTTAATTGCAAATGTTCCTGACTGAACACAACTCAAGTACTTTCAATCAGTGTTTGATGCTAATCTTAAAAGAAAGATTAAATTCATTGATGAGGTCTGAACCCCATCCATACAAAATAGAATTGCTGAAAGGTTTTCTTAAAAGATAGGAAAGAAATAATAGAAAGAAGATAAGTTTGCTTCAGGTTTGATAACTCATTTCATTTCCTGAAGCAGACAGAATTAAATAGCAGAAGTTAATTTCATATACTCTGATTTATTTTCAGGTAGGAAGACTCAAATCATGACAGAATAGACAGGAAGAGAAAAAAATGGTCAGACCAACTTATCTTTCCTCTCTGTGAGAAGAATTGAGTTTCAGGAAACATGCTGAGCATTTTGTTATTATTGTTTGCATATGAAATAGTGTGCAAAAGACATAGGAGTAGGGAAAATGTTAGGAAATACTCAGTAGGAGTTTTCCTGATAGATGACATCAGCACTAGCCCCAAATTAAGTACTGTTTTTAGGTGACTCAATATCCTATTGCGGGGCTGGGGCTGTAACTCAGTGGTAGAGTGCCTGCCTCGCATGTGTGAGGAACTGGATTCAATCCTCAGCACCACATAAAAATAAGTAAAGATATTGTGTCCATCTACAACTAAAAAAAAATTTTTAAAAAATCCTATTGATCCAGAACTTGGGGGAAAATGATATATTTCATTAGGAGATGAATTCTAGATTAAAATCATCATTCATAAATTTCACTCAAGACATTCAGTTTTTTAAAAAATATTTTTTTAATTGTAGATGAACACAATAATACCATTATTTTTATTTGTATGTGGTGCTGAGGATAGAACCCAGTGCCTTCCACATTCGAGGTGAGCACTACCACTGAGCTACAACCCCAGCCCAGACTTTCAGTTTTAAATAATGTCAACTATTGGAATTTTTCTTTAAGGGTCAAATAAACATTTATTTAATAAAGTCATAATGATTTTCATTGACTTCACTTAAATAATAATGACTTAGTTAAAAAAATCTCTCAAGGATAATATTGAGGTACTCTCTTACTGATATAATACTTCTTATATCTAATGAATGGAGTGGTTAATGCCTTCCGGTAGGCTCCAAACATGTGCTGATAAAAGTAAGTACTGGCATAAAATGAGACCATATAAAGATATTATGACTGGATATATAGTTCATATGCCAAACATAAAGGCAGAGACATTATAAATCTATCACAGACCTTCATTGGTAACCACATTGCTAGTTTTTGATTTTATTTTGTTTTAAGCTATAAGTTTTTCCCCTTATTTTCAGTGCTAAGAATCATACACTGGACTCATGCATGTTAAGTGGGCACCCCTCCATATGAGCTACATCCCCAGCACTAATTAAAAAAAATTGTGACAAAAGAATAGCATCATAAATGATGGTATTACTTACCAAATAGAGAAAAATAAATGCTAAACAAATGAATGATAATTCGCTGTATATATTTTGTACCTCATTCATTAACATGCAATATTTTAAAAATATTTTATTTTCTTAGTTGTGGTTGGACAAAATACCTTTGTTTTATTTTATTTCTTTTTATGTGGTGCTGAGGATCGAATCCAGGGCCTTGAATGTGCTAGGTGAGCCACAACCCCAGTCATAACATGCAATTTTTAAAGTCTATTTTTTTTTTTTTTGCTAACTTGGTATAGTACCTCAGTTAAATATGTACTACTTTGTTTATTTCTGTCTTTTCCAACTTTCAACCTTCCTCCCCAGCTCATGTACTTTATTTTTTTATTTTTTATTATTTTTTTCAGAGTAGAAATTAGAAGTTTATTAAAGGACAGCAGAAAAGACTTCTCCCGGAGGAAGAAGGGGACCCAAGAGGTGGAATCCGTGGAAGTGCAGTTGTCTCCCCGTTTTTTAGTTTTGGTGATGGAATGTAGGTTGGAAGGCCAGAGGGGTGGGACACAGGTGGGCCAAAGAAGTAATCTGAGCAGGAAGGATTTCATTAACACTTCTTTGCAATGGTCTATCTCCAAATCCGCTGGAGGCTGTTTCCTGGGCTCCATTAACATTTCTTTGGAGTGGACTTTGGATCCTGCATTTCCCAGCATGGCCTCCATTTTAGATTTCACTCGGTATTAGACCCGATTTACCTAACTACACTGACTACCTAACTTTAAATCTGGCTTCATTCCCCCCTCTAATTTGGGAACTCCTTACTGCTGTAAGGAAGGGGGGCTAAGAAGATCTTTCTGGCTTCTTCAGGCGGAAAAGGGATGGTGTGGGGCAAGCTGTTTGGAGTCCCCTTTTAAAAATCGGGTCTATGGAGTGGTCCATGATAAAAGTCCAATTGAGAAGTAATAGGCTGGAGGGCCATTTGAGTGATGGGTGGTCTATAAGAGAAACAAGAACTCATTAGTACTGGAACCATATTGATGCAGTAATAAATGCCACCGCACAGGAATATGCCAATGAGTATGATGGCAAAGACAAAGACAAACAATGTTTTCCACCAGGAAGTACCAAGAACCAGGAGCTAAGATATTGTTTCCATGACAAAGTTGCTGAGGACATGGCTTCTATCTGAGCATGTAAATCTTTAAGGATATTTGTCACATTGCCAGAAATGTCAGGGATGTAAACACGACATGTAACTTTTAGTGTTACAGATGTCCTTTCCCTTAAGATATAGAAATGTCATTTGATCTTGCAAAATCCTTTTATTAGTATGACCTCTGTGTCTAATAGTGAGACCTTAATTCTGTTATTAGGGCTGGATGATCATACTAGTAAACACCATGCCTACCTGTGTAGGTTAGAAATAAAGGCCTTAAACTAAAAAACCTACTTTGGCAGTTCCTTTTGATAGTTATCAGGCATTCCTGTCTGAGAATCTCTTTTGCAGCCTCCAGTTTACTTATTTATGGAAGTTACATTTAACTATTATTATTTAAAATGTCCAGGAATAGCTGTGTTTTGGCTTTGACTGTCTTTGCTAAGTGTTTAAGATGAAGCAAGTCAAATAAACAAGGAGAGAAATGAATTACAGTAGATGGGCTAATCACCTGTTTTTAATTCAATGTAATCATACACACACACACACACACACACACACACACACACACACAGGCACGCACATTGATCAGGTGTTATTACCATCCTTTTTTTTTTTTTATGAGGCAGCAGAAGCACAGAGAAGATACAGAATATGCCCAAGACTCCACAGTGCATTCCCTACTGAATGTTTGTGTCTCCTCCAAATTCATGTTGAAGCCCTAATGCCAATGTGATGGCATGAGAAGTGGGGCCATTGGGAGGTAAACAGATTTTGATAGGCCAGGGGGGGGCATGTCTCCCAAGATGAGATCAGTGCTCTCAGAATTTGAAAAAGAGACCAGGGCTTACTTGCTCTCCACCAAGTGAGAATACAGTGAGAAGCAGCCAGCTATGAGCAAAAAGAGGGCTCTTTCCAAGAATTCAATCTATCAGTACCTTGACCATAAACTTCCCACCCTCCCAAATGGGGAGAAATAAATGTTTCTTAAGCTTAGAATATTTTGTTGTAGCAGCTAGAACTGACTAGGACAGTCAGTGAAAGGACTTTGTGAATATTCAATGAAATAATGTATGCAAAGTGGTCTATGAATATAAGCTATTGCATTATCACCTTCATCATCATTACCATTTTTCCTAGCCAAATGGCATAGGAGCTATTTTTCACACCTAATTCAATTCCAAAAGAAGCCACTGATATTTCTCCAGCAGAAAGAGGTTATGACTGCTCCAGATGAGTTACTACCTAGATTTTCAGGTTGTTTGTGGCCATTTTATGGATCTACATAGACCTTTGGCTGCTCTGTAAATGAGTTTTCTGGCCCATCATGAGATTTATACTCCTGTGCCATCAATACCATCCCCTTTTAGGGTGTCCAATTATGACCAGTGATTTACATCTTGAGCCATTCTGAAATCCATGTGGATTTTCTCTTCCTCAGAGGTCTATAAAAACATGAATGACAGGTGATGTCACTGAACAACAAAGATGGGAGAGGACAGCTTGAAGAGCCTGCAGAGGAGCCAGGCAATCAGAGAAAAAATAACACTAAGAGTGGAGGAGGCCAATCTCTGTCCAGAGGGCTCTGGAAAGAGCCAGCCTGATTTCCTTCTGGGACCTGCTCATGGGCACTGGCCTGGGCAGGCACCAAGATGTGGTTTCACCAGACTGAAGTTCTGATGGAGTTGGTGTCTGGTGCAAAACTTTAATTCAACTGTTAGCTCTAAAAACAGGAAAGCATATGTTCTAATCAATAAAATTTTCCCTTTTGGACAATATTATGGTACAAAATTCTGATGTCTTTTTCAGATTTAAAAATGTAATAATAAAATATAATATTATTACAGCATAATATTTAAAACAACACAAAATGCAAGCATGGCTTTAGATTTCTCACAAAACATATTTTCCCCCAGATTAAATTTTTATTCAAATATATCATTTATATATCTTTATGGGGTATATTATGGCAAATCAAAAGACGTATACAAGTTTTATCATGCAACTTTGATATTACATCCAGGAAGTCCCTATAATGAAACCTGAATTGTCGCGACCCCCTTGCCCGCAAGGAAGACGCAACAACAGGAATCTTCTTTCAGCCGTTTATTCAGGTCCTTGATATTTCTTCTTCTCTTTCTCGGATGCCTCTCCCAGCCTTAATAAAGCATCTCAAGCCCCAATGCGAAGCTGCCACGTGGAGCTTTCTCATAGGGTGTTAAAAAACCATGCGCCAACTCTCCCAAATAAGGAGTTGTTTGTTACAGACCACAGCGGAGCCAGCGCCATCTTGTAATGGCGACCACAGTCCGCAGAAACGGCTCACCACAGTTCCCCCTTTTGTTTTCTAAAAACAATACAGGCGAGAGTAGAGGTCCTATCCCACTGTGCAGAAGTGGCTGCATAGTATGGCTCAGCCCCAAGGAGGGCCCTTCCCCAGATCTGAGGCCATATCAGCCGACGCCTTTTTTCGTGGGACGGGGCGTGGACGCGTCTAACCCGCATGCAATAGGACATGCTCTCCTTGAGGTCCACTTCAAGGATCACTCAAGTGCAGTGCCTTGCCTCGCATCCTGTATCGTGATGATGGTGGACGAAGGGGGATGGCTGAGGCTGAACTGTGGCTGTATAGAAATACGACGATAAACAAGTTGGCAACACCCTAAAAGAAAGGCACGGGTCTTAAGGCGATAGAAAAGCACTAGTGTGGAAACCCATCTGCGTGCAATGGCAGTAAAGCCGGCAGAGTGCAAGGGCTTTCCAACACTAAGAGAATAACAAAGAAAGACATGTCGATCCCAGTGCAATGTTCATAAAACTTGGGGTGCAACGACCATGTCAAAGATTTACTGTTTAATCTGCGCAAGCCAGACTTGAGGTGAGATGCCATTTTCTAAAGCTGCAAGAGCTTGTATGATCATAGCTTTATCTGGACCAATTTCCAGCCAAATATTCGCCAATGATACGGGAGGCATTCCTGGAATCATTAAATCATGAACCGGCATCGGCATTGGCCAAGCCCGTGCCACTGCCCACCACTGCATTGGTGTCGTCCGTGTCATCGGCACCAGCACCAGAGCCAGAGCACTCAGCAGAATGAAGATCCTCATCACGGGATTGCTGTGGTATTTCTTGTTGCTGGGTAGCTGGCGTCAAGACTCTTCTTGTCAGGCGTTCAGGGACCCACAATGGTTCCGTGCGATCCTGGGGAAAAACACATACAGATCCTCGTGCCCATGTCAGCACGGGGTCGGGGCCGTTCCATTGGCCCGTAAGAACATCTTTCCACTTAACATAGCCAATCACAGAGGGCTGAGGGGACACATGTCTATCGGCCGCAGAGCGACCGTGAATATCCAAATTCAAAAAATTAATGGTAAAGAGAGCTAAGGACAGGCGTTCTTTAGGAGTATGTTCAGCTCCTATTCCCCCCTTTTGTTTTTGTAAAGTTTCCTTTAAGGTGCGATGAGCACGCTCAACAATGCCTTGCCCTTGAGGATTGTAAGGCAAACCATGAGTAAGTTGCACTCCCATAGTAGAACAAAAAGATGTGAATTGTCTGCCAGTATAAGCAGGTCCATTATCAGTCTTAAGGGACGTAGGTGCACCCCACGCCGCCCAGGCCTCCAGGCAATGAGTAATGACATTACGTGCCTTTTCTCCTGATAAAGCAGAAGCATGAATAATTCCAGAGTACGTATCAACAGAAACATGGACATACTTGAGGTTACCAAAGTCAGGTATGTGTGTCACATCCATTTGCCAGACAACCAATGGCTTCAATCCCCGTGGGTTCACTCCATAAGTAGGGGGATGAAGAAATGTGACACAATGGGGACAGTGTAATACTATCTGCCGAGCATCTGCTCTAGAAATGGAAAAACGCCTACGGAGTGTTAAAGCATTAACATGGAAATTTTGGTGAAACAATTTAGCCTCCTCTAAGGAGGAAGCCAAACAGATCAACTGACCTCTAGTGGCTGAGTCCGCACAGGCATTACCCTGTGATAACGGACCAGGAAGAGAGGTGTGAGCCCGGATGTGCATTGGATAAAAAGGAGCAGTGCGGCTACAGATAAGCTGTTGAAGCTGATTAAAGTAAGCAGATACATTACGGGCATCACTAATAGCTCCCACAGCCTCCAGGATTTTTAATGCTTGCACCACATAGATGGAGTCCGAAATGAGATTAAAAGGAAAAGAACATTGTTTAAAAACCTCAATAACAATTTGTAGTTCTACCCATTGTGGATTTCCAGGAGCAAATTGATGCTGGACAGGGGGAGAATCATTAATTACATAAGCTCCCATTCCAGACTTGGAACCATCAGTAAAAATGTTAACAGCCCCCGGAATTGGACTAGATGAAGTTACTTTAGGGAAAATGATAGGATGTTCTTTAACAAAATGGAGTAACGGATGAGAAGGGTAATGATTATCAATATCCCCTTGAAACGAGCAGCATAGAATAGCCCAGTTATCTAGAGTAGCACTTAAAACACTAAGTTGAGCTTTAGAATAGGGTATAATAAGAGAAGAAGGAAATTGTCCGAAAAATTGAATGCTTTGTTGAATCCCTTTAAGTGCTAATGCTGCAACAGCATCAGGATAATATTCTAAGGATTTTCCTGGGGATACATGTGGGTGGATCCATAGCAAAGGTCCATCTTGCCATAGTACTCCAGTAGGCTGCCGCATAGTGGCAAGCACACATAATTGGAAAGGTTTATCACTCTGGAGCCTGCATAAAGTAGCATGTTGTATAGCTTCTTCTACTGTCATAAGGGCCGCTCTAGCCTCTTTAGTGAGGCTACGAGGGGAAGTAAGATCTGGATCACCCCTAAGAGTAGCATACAAAGGCTGTAGCATAACATTAGAAATATGTAAATATCCTCGTATCCAATTAATATCTCCCAGCAGTTTTTGATAATCATTTAGAGTTTGGAGATCCTGAGTTCGTATGGTGATTTTTTGTGGTCGTAATTTGCCATACCCAATTGTTGCTCCCAAATACTTAATAGAATCCCCTGTTTGAACCTTTTCAGGTGCAATATGCAGTCCATATTGAGCTAACAACTTCACTAGGTCTTTATAGGCCTCATGAATTGTCTGCTCTAATTTAGCAGCCAATAATACATCATCCATATAATGAATGATCTTGATGGAGGAATACTTTTGTCTGAGAGGTGCGAGTGTCTTCCCCACATACATCTGACACATCGTGGGACTATTAGCCATTCCCTGCGGCAACACTACCCACTCAAACCTTTGATCTGGTTCCTCGTGGTTACACGATGGAAGGGTGAAGGCAAAACGCTGCGAGTCTTTAGGATGCAAAGGAATAGAAAAGAAACAGTCTTTAATGTCAATAACAATAATGTGCCAGCCTTGAGGAACGTGAACAGCCTTCCATGTTTGAGCATGGAAAGCTCTCCCCGAAACACCCCCACCATACGGCGGTGGATCCGGAGGATCACATTTCTTGAGCCCCTGCTTATCTTTACTCCCTTCTCCTACAGCTAAACTCCCTAGCTGGCGAGACAGCCTCCCAAGCTCCTCCTCCTCATTCTCCTCTTCCTCTGACCCACTTTCACATGGGGGTGTGCGCAGCGCACTGAGATCTGGATACAATCGCCTCTTCCCCTGTTTCACGCTCCGCACACTTCCATCCTCCCGAGATACCTCACTTCCTGCCATCTCTGATTTCTCCTCATGTAATTGTTCTAGAACTTCCTGTCCTTTAGTAAGTGCGTCATGACATCTGTCATCTGTGAGGCAACTACGGACTATTCTCCAAAGGGGTATCACCCCGCCCTCTAATATGCCCTGCTCAGAAGCAAAGTCAAGATCTTTGCCTAATTTATCCCAACTAGGTATGGTAAGGCTGCCCGAAAATGCAAACCACGGTGCAGCAATATCTATCTTCTGTAAAAATCTCTGTAAAGTACAATGCTTCACTTCCAGGCCCTTGGAACGTAACAGGCCATCTAGGGCCAGGAGAAGCGGACTTGAAGATGCGGCACCCATGACACAACAACAAAAGAAACACAGAAAACAAAAGACACAGACGACAAAAGAAACACAGAAAACAAAAGTGAAAGTACACATTGCAGCTGCAATAAAATATGAGGCTCTCTCTTTCTTTGTAGAGGAGCTGACCCCGCTTTGGTCGCGGATCCCACTTACTGGGACTATCCCCGCTTTGGTCGCGGGTCCCACTTACCTGGGACTATCCGGTGCACCACCCCTGACGACTGAAAGTTCTGGTTCCCGGGTCTCGGCACCACTTGTCGCGACCCCCTTGCCCGCAAGGAAGACGCAACAACAGGAATCTTCTTTCAGCCGTTTATTCAGGTCCTTGATATTTCTTCTTCTCTTTCTCGGATGCCTCTCCCAGCCTTAATAAAGCATCTCAAGCCCCAATGCGAAGCTGCCACGTGGAGCTTTCTCATAGGGTGTTAAAAAACCATGCGCCAACTCTCCCAAATAAGGAGTTGTTTGTTACAGACCACAGCGGAGCCAGCGCCATCTTGTAATGGCGACCACAGTCCGCAGAAACGGCTCACCACACTGAATTTAGTTTCATTGTGATGAATTACTTTTCCTAGAATTCATACTGTGACAGAGTCTGAGAGACTGTCTCTTCAGGCCCTTCAAGAATTAGGACATTCTAGCATTTCAAGCAGGCGTTGATGCAGGAAAAATGAGTCTGGACACCTGAGGAATTTGGAGGAAGCAGATTTATTTAAGCTGCAGCAATCCAGAGGAGCTAACACCAAACAAGCTCTGGACCCCAGGTCTGGAAATTCTCTAAGATTTCAGTGGGTGGTTACACAGCACAATGTTTAATATAACTTAACTTTGTTCCACATTCATAGGTTGGACAGAGGTTTCACAATTTTTTACACAGAAAACAGAAATTTTTGCACATCAAAAAACTTGATTGGAGACTATTTTTTTTTTAGGGTGTGGATGAGCACAATACCTTTATTTTTATGTGGTGCTGAGAATTGAACAAGGGGCCTCACATGTGCGAGGCAAGTGCTCTATCACTGAGCCACAACCCCAGCCCTGCAGGCCTAACTCTTACAAGAAAGAGAAACCTGGCCTTTACAACAAAAAGGAGCTCAAAGCACAATGAGTGCTCTGGAAATTTTGCTGACTTCTTAAAATAATCTCTTCTTGATTAGGAGAGAGACTTGTGTGTTACAATTAAGGTGGGAGTCTTTTGGGAACTACAGCATTACCCCCTTTGATGCTCATTATTTAATCCTCTAAGTCAAAGGGCATTATTATCTTCTTGGCTTAAAGGTTTATATGATGTAATATCATAGTTGTTGTTTCTCTTTTTTAAAAAAGAAACCTGCTTCTATTGTAGAACCACTAGTTTTAATGAAAAGAGGAAACAAACATGGAAGCAATACACAAGTTCATAGCACAATCCATGCCATGTCAATTAAGCTTTTGAATCCACCAAGAAAAAGAAACCATCCTCCCAATAGTGAGCTTGGATCTCAACTGCAATGCCCTTTCAGGATTGAACTGGTACATGTGTTTGTTTTCTGATATTATTAACTATGTGTTTGATTGTTATCAGTCCTAGAGTCAAGACAAAACAAGGGACTCTGTGACAGAAGTAAGGGGTGGCAATGACAGTATAAGAGCTGTCTTAAAGAGTGAAACAGTCCATTTTCCTTTTGGTTAGTATATCTTTCACCTTGTACATCCAACCCAGAGTGGCTGAAGCAGGGCTGATGTTTCCTCTAGCTTTGGGCACATTCAGGCTAGTCAGCTTCCAGAGTGACTTGAGCAGGGTTGGTGTCCTTTGGATCTTTGAGTTTCTCTGGTGTTTCCTTCTTCCTGATGCTCATCTTAAGGGGTACAAGTTAAGGAGGGAAAGCTGCAAAAGAATGTACGTAAGAATAAGAGATTTTATTTTCAGGAGGTTCCAAAGCAGGCTAAAAGGAACAAAGTATTACATAATGTATATCTCTGCATAGAACGTACATGCATTGACATATTTGGTGACACTCTAAAAATTAGAGTAAGGGATTGTAGATAGTGCTCTATGTGGGGGTGTGACAAGAGGTGGGGGATATCCCAGGAGGCTTGAACTATGTAGATTTAACTCAATGTAACTTTAAACAAATTTGAAAACAGCCTATAATTTCACAAGCCTGACCCAACATTGGCTTATGATCTTCCATATATCATCATTTCATCTAAAAAATGAAGTAAATTCAATCGCCTGCTCACAGGTCAATTGCCTTCCAAAGGTGCACCCTAAGTGGGTTGACTTTAATCTCAGAATATATTTCTGCATGGAAATCATGTCAAATGCCTTCCTGGCTCCCAAAGTTTAGGTACTGCTCAACAGCTGAATTTTACCCCTGGCTTATCCTCCTCACCAACTTTACTTTACCAGATGCAAACCCAAGGTTGTACCTAGTTCTGCGCCCTGGTCAAGGTCACCCAGTTAAGAGGGATTTAAATCCAGCTCTACCCAATCTGAAGTCTTTTCTTCTCCTCACACTACCACTTAGCCAGACAAACTTGCTTACTTATATTTTTCTTTTCTTGATAATCTCTTGGAAGAAGCCAGTGTTAGGCTAAATTTGGTAGATCTAGGAGGGTATTTTCCCAATAGGCTATTTTTCCTACAAGTCCAGGTATGGCCAGTCTGGCTGTCCCCAGCCTGCTGCAATGTACCGGGGCCTCACATCACTGCCCAGAGACCCTGTGCCCAGATGACCCTATGTCAAGGACACAGAGTCTCCTCAGGGAAGAGTGGAGGCATAGGGGAAGGAGACACCATGGAAAGTTCAGGAGAAAGGACCAGAAGGTTCTTCCAGGGCTAGACTCCCAGAGCAGCCAGAGATCCCTCTCTATCTTGCCCTACAGGATCAGGTCTAGACCTGGCCAGCAGCTACCAGGCTCTAACCCCACCCTCTCACCAGTGAGCTGGACCCACCTAGCCCCACCCACTGCCTGCTGTGAGGACTGCAGCCTTTATTTAAAGTGCTCACTTATTTGGATGAGTTCCCTGAGTTAGAGCCACAACTCCTCAAGGGTCCTAAGGACTGGTGGCTGGTCCTGGGGTGACAAAAGGCAGGCAGCATGCAGTGGAACTTGGTGAGGTGACTTTAATGGAGAATGATCAGTTTCCCGGCTCTTACACATCTTGAGCAGAGAAGCATCCTTGGGGTCAATTCACTGCAATGACACCATCATGAAATGGTGGCATATGGTGGCAAGAGCAGCATCCAGCTGTTTTGGGCACAGGGCATCAGGCGTCAAAAGTCAGGAGTTGAGTATTGGCGTGGGGTGGGGGCGACTGTGGCGGTGTCAGCATGCAGCTGTGATTTGGGAGTTCCTTGCTTCCTACTCATGGTGGCGGTGACAGTGGAAGAATCCAGAAACAGTGGTTGTAACAACAGATGCATCCAGCCATGAGTGTTTTCATCTGCCCTAGTGACAAGGGAATGGCTGCAGGTGCAATGAAGTTGGCCCCAGTACTGAGTGTCACTGTCTAGTATCTATGTTAAGTCTGGTGGCAGCAGGGTGGAGCTCCAGAGTCTGGCAGGGGCGGGAGCAACAGGCAGCTGCATCAGGGGTCCAGCCTCAGTATAGGGGTCGGGCACCAGGTGTGGGGTAAAGTGCAATGACATTGGGGCCTTGGTGGGCAGTGTTGGAGTCCATCTGGAGTTTGGAAGTTTGAGTGCTGCACAATGGTGGTGGCACCATAAGATTTCAGAAGCAGGGGCAGCAACAACAGGCAGTGTCCAGCAGTGAGCATCTTGATCCTGCAGAAGTAACTGGCATCCAGCTGCAGGACAGTTAAGGTGGCATCAGTGGCCATGTGGGGAGTCTGGTTGGCTGCAGCGAAGAGCTCCTGGCTGGCATGGCAGCAAGGGCATGGGATAGTGGGTGTCAGAGTGATAAGGTAACAAGTAGATGGGATGTCCTCTGTGGTGGAGGCTCCAGGCCCTGGTCTTGCACCTCGTCAACTGGCCTGCTCAGGAAGAAGAATGCGGGAGGCGGTGGTACCCAGGCAGCTGCCCAGGACCTTATACTTCCCAGAGCTGCCATGTCTCGCTCTGGCCATGAGCCCACTGTGTGTCTGCTCACCCCATCACCTGATATAGCCTCTCTACTGAGGAACTAGGCTGTCTGCTAGGTTGGGGCGGTCTTGGGAGAGAACCTCACCATCCCCAGCCACATCTTGCATGGACTGTGGGTGCAGAAAGCAGAGGTCCTAGGACACCTTCACCCCCAAAGTGCATTTCTGTGGCTGGGGGTGGCAGAAGACCAAGACAGAGAACTCCTTGCTCTTAGACTCCCACTGCCACCTGTGCCCTCCACCCTTGTCCTGCCCCAGGGACGCACTTGGAGGGTGAGGATTTTCTAGGCCCCCCCACCTCCCACCTCTGCACTCTGCTACCACAGCCCAGGGGAGATGTAGCTGGGGAGGGTGGGGGCCTTCTCCCAAGGCTGCCCCAGCTGGCAGCAGGCCTACTCATCCCTCAGAGGCTGCAACTCAGGGAGGGGCAGGGTGAACTCAAGGATTAGGTGAGCAGCCTGGTGGACTCAAGGCCAATGCCAGGCATTGCTGGAATGGGCAGCATAAGGTCCTCAGCAGGTGTCTGGGTACCACCAGCTCCTGCGCCCTGCTTCGTGGGCAGGCAGGCCCTACCAGTAGCAATACCAGTTGCCTGGAGGAGCCACTGCAGAGGCCATCACAGCCTCCAGTCGCCCTCTGACTCTGAGGCCTGCTGTCCCAAGCTGTCACCATCACCGCTAACAGAGCTCCATACTGAAGCCACTGGAGTCCCCATAGGGCCACCAGTGATGCCGCGGCCACCATCACTGCACTGAGGCCAGACTCCTGCCACTGCCAGAGGATGAGAATGCAACTCTCTGGATGCCTGGCTTGACATTGCCACCTACAGACTCCTCAGTTGCCTTTGCCACCACTTCCATAACTTCACTTCAGACACCAATACCTCCACAGATTCCAAACGCCAAGGCTTCACTGCCCAGGCTCCTGCCCATGGCTGTCCTCCAAGCCTGAGGCCAATTCTCCTTCCTGCTACTGATACATCTGGGCT
Organism: Spermophilus citellus; assembly: GCF_964194105.1. NCBI lineage: Eukaryota > Metazoa > Chordata > Mammalia > Rodentia > Sciuridae > Spermophilus > Spermophilus citellus. The sequence goes on from NC_138184.1 coordinate 105,934,161, forward strand.
CCTCAAACTCCCTTAAGACACATAGGCTTGCTATTTGACATTCTCCCCACAGATGGATGCCCCTGCTACAGGATTCTGACACTGCACCTGGTCACTGGGAACCTCCAAAAGAAACCCTGCTGTGGAACGCTGAGTTTGGCTTCTATATGCTTCAGTCCTAGAAGCCAGACTTCTTTGACAGCCACTAGATGCCTTTGCAGGTGCCACCTATACCTCCAGGCTTGGGAAGGGTCCAGCACATGCCCTTCCATGCCTGCTGCCTGTTCATATCTGTCAGGGGAATTAACCATTGATTGGGTTAAAGATCTCAGAAGTGAATCATTTCACTGATAATTCTTGTATTGGCTCACCCATGAGCTTCTGGGGACACCTACTATGTAAAGCACAACACATCTTCATCAAATAGCTTAGCAAGACCTTCTAGATAACTTGCAAGAGCTTCTACATCAGCACTTGTTTCTTTGCCTTGCACTTTTATTTCATGGAGAGGGGCCTTTTGGCAAAAACATAATGGCAGTTGCAATGAAGTTGGCCCCAGTACTGAGTGTCACTGTCTAGTATCCATGTTAAAGTCTGGTGGCAGCAGGGTGGAGCTCCAGAGTCTGGCAGGGGCGGGAGCAACAGGCAGCTGCATCAGGGGTCCAGCCTCAGTATAGGGGTCGGGCACCAGGTGTGGGGTAAAGTGCAATGACATTGGGGCCTTGGTGGGCAGTGTTGGAGTTCATCTGGAGTTTGGAAGTTTGAGTGCTGCACAATGGTGGTGGCACCATAAGAGTTCAGAAGCAGGGGCAGCAACAACAGGCAGTGTCCAGCAGTGAGCATCTTGATCCTGCAGAAGTAACTGGCGTCCAGCTGCAGGACAGTGAAGGTGGCATCCAGTGGCCATGTGGGGAGTCTGGTTGGCTGCAGCGAAGAGCTCCTGGCTGGCATGGCAGCAAGGGCATGGGATAGTGGGTGTCAGGGTGATAAGGTAACCAGTAGATGGGATGTCCTCTGTGGTGGAGGCTCCAGGCCCTGGTCTTGCGCCTCATCGACTGGCCTGCTCAGGAAGAAGAATGCGGGAGGCGGTGGTACCCAGGCAGCTGCCCAGGACCTTATACTTCCCAGAGCTGCCATGTCTCGCTCTGGCCATGAGCCCACTGTGTGTCTGCTCACCCCATCACCTGATATAGCCTCTCTACTGAGGAACTAGGCTGTCTGCTAGGTTGGGGTGGTCTTGGGAGAGAACCTCACCATCCCCAGCCACATCTTGCATGGACTGTGGGTGCAGAAAGCAGAGGTCCTAGGACACCTTCACCCCCAAAGTGCATTTCTGTGGCTGGGGGTGGCAGAAGACCAAGACAGAGAACTCCTTGCTCTTAGACTCCCACTGCCACCTGTGCCCTCCACCCTTGTCCCGCCCCAGGGACGCACTTGGAGGGTGAGGATTTTCTAGGCCCCCCCACCTCCCACCTCTGCACTCTGCTACCACAGCCCAGGGGAGATGTAGCTGGGGAGGGTGGGGGCCTTCTCCCAAGGCTGCCCCAGCTGGCAGCAGGCCTATTCATCCCTCAGAGGCTGCAACTCAGGGAGGGGCAGGGTGAACTCAAGGATTAGGTGAGCAGCCTGGTGGACTCAAGGCCAATGCCAGGCATTGCTGGAATGGGCAGCATAAGGTCCTCAGCAGGTGTCTGGGTACCACCAGCTCCTGCGCCCTGCTTCGTGGGCAGGCAGGCCCTACCAGTAGCAATACCAGTTGCCTGGAGGAGCCACTCTGAGGCCTGCTGTCCCAAGAGTGACCTTCTAGATGACTTGCAAGAGCTTCTACTTCGGCACTTTTTTCTTTGCCTTGCACTTTTATTTTATGGGGAGGGGCCTCTTGCCAAAAACATAATGGACCAAACTCTGGCACCTTCAAACTTCTTATGCAGCTTTCTCACTTCTCTTGTCAGTATAACAATCTAAAGTGATGGCCTTATCTGGATTTGACTTCATCTTCATACAACGTTGGTTGTTTCTTATTTTCTTCAGAATATAAAACGTTTTTCCAGATCAGCAATAAGGCTGTTTTTGCTTTCTAGTCACTTACATATGCCCTGGAGCAGCAATTTAATTTCCTTCTTGAACATTTCCTTTGCATTCTCAGTGTGACAAAGTAGTGTATGATGCACAGCTTTGTATTTGAAGTGCAAAACGTAAGACTCTTCTTTTTATGTCAACAATACAGACCGTTACTGAGTCATTAACGGTTCTAACTTCAATATTGTGTCTTGAAGAAAAAGATGATGGTGAGCCATGATCTGTGGAGCAATAAGAATGTACACATTAAGGTTTTTATCTTATATGAGAAGGATTTGTAGTGCCACATGACAGTTAAAATAGATCATAGTACGAGTTATAATGGCCTGAAATCTTCAACACTCATTAGGCAGTCCCTTCTGTTCCATAACAGGGGCATCTATCTCACCTCCTCCTGGATGGCCTGTTTGTATCCTCTCTCACAGCACCTATGAGTTCTACATGGGTCCATCAGCAGCTTTGCAGTACTGGTGGTGGCACAGCCTGGTGAATGGATTAAGCACTTTTAGGTCAACATAAAAGAATGTCACTAAAAATACTTCCAATGCCATAAGAATTAGCATCATAAAAAATAAAATAGATAATCTCAGAGGGGAGGGGAAGGATAGCTGTACTGGGGGTTCTGGCACTGGGTAATGCTCAGGAGCTCACATGTGGGAGATGCCATTGAAAAGTTCAGAACTAGGGAAGTGAGGATAGATTCTAGGAGATGTGGAGGGCTGTGGCCTAATAGTTTCTTGACCTCCTGCCTCTATTGTTTTGGACCCTGAATTTATATTGCTGCCAGGAAAGGTGGTTCTTTTTCAGAGTTTGGGATGGCAGCTTGGAGCACCATATGTACCATACATATATACCAAGTGGAAGAAAATGTTCAATATCCACTGACCTGCTTATGGGCAGCTAAGCTTCCTCCTCTTCTTGAAGGTTCAGTGGCCACTGGTGGCTCCATATCCTCCTGTGTGGTCAATGCTGGTGGAGGACCAACCTCTGATTTTGAGGGCTATTTCTTCTCCTTCACAGGGAATGTGATGTTATGCTCCCCCAAATGTAAGCAAGTAAATTGAGCCATGGCTGCTGGAGGCAATTATATCACTTGATATGGTGCTAGAGCTGCAGGAGAAAACACCCAACATGACTGACTTTCCTTGGGCCTTTCCCAATTCACACTAGAACCCTGCCTCTGAGAATAGTCCTGGCCCTCCTCCACAATTGGCCATCTTCCCAGACTAGGTTCCACCAGCTGAAGGATGTCAGAGTTGTGTGTTTTGGGAACATATGGCAGATCCCAGGGGCACCAGCTGAGATTCCTCTGCACACACCTTCACTCATCCACCCCAGACCCCATCATCAGAGAGCTCAGACTTACAGGATCTGTGTTCTTCAGCTGGGGAAGCACATGGAAGTTCCCCTCTGATTCAGGCATAATGATCAACAGGAAGGTCCTGAGAAGCTTCAAGTTGTCCAAGCCTTGGGACCTCAAAAATATTCTGGATAGAGGTACAGCTGCATTTTGATGATGGAGCAGAGGGTGCTGTGGAACGTGGAGTGAAACAGGGAGTCATGATGGACAGGGCCTCTCTTTTAACTGGAACCTCCCAAGGTCCCTGCATCATGGGTTCCCAAAGAGTAGCCAGGCAAGTCCATGCACCAGATCAAAAGGGCAACCTGTGAGGCACATGTGTGGGTAAGGGGCTCCCCACACTTGCTCTCCGGTCTCTGTACAGATAACTAGTGGCATCTGGGTTTGGATTGGCTGTGTTGGAAAGGGATCCACACAGGGCTTGGCTCTGAGGCCCCAACCACTACTCTGTTTCTTTGGTGCCCAGAATCAAATGCAGAACAATATGTTCTTTCTACAGGGTAAACCCCAGAGTTGAGTCCTCTGCAGGAAATCACACAAGGTGGAAATTGGGATTTGCCCAACCATCATTTATAAGAGCTCCCCATGAAACAGGAGCCCTCCTGACTGACCCAAAGAACACCCCCTTCTTTCCTTGAAGCTACTCCTCACAAACATCTGGCTGCAGGTTTCTATACCTAGAGATGGTGAGGAGGCTGACACCTCTAACATCCTGTGCCCCTCATCTGCCAAGATGGCTGGTGGGCTTGACTAACTTCCTGACAATACTGGAACTCCAGGAGGACTAGTAGGTTTGTCTGCATTGATTCCTAAATAATAGGCCAAATGATGGCCCATGGTGGTGCTACACATACATTTGAGTGATGACTGAGCCAAACCACCTACTGCCTAGCTCTTCAGGGCCAGGACCCTACTCGTTTCTCCCCAGGTGTCCCTATTCTGGCTACATGCAGGTTGGAATGCTCCCAGATGCAATCCACAGACTCCTTCCTAAATGTGGAAATTGTTTTTCCTGAAGCCTCAGAGTGGTGAGGCCTGAGGCAGAGAACTTTCTCACAGGGAGGGGATATGCCCACAGGGTAAGGCCAGAGCTATAGGCTGCCTATAGTTACACAGAACCAGACCTGAGGCAGACACTCTTTGGGCTCATCCTACTCGGTTTTCTAAACATCCAGGCAGGATGCTCCTCTGAAAACACTACTTTCCCCAGAGCTGACTGAGTTCCCAGAATTCCCAGCACCAAGCAGGAGATGGCCATGTGCCAGGGCTTGGAAGCAATACACATCTTTTACACAGCAGCTCCAGCACCTTCTGAGGAATGTCCAAATTTGGGGAGGAATGCAGTACCTTTCAAGAATTGAAGACAGTAGCTGCTGCATAGTAAGTGTGCATACATTTGTTTTAGTAGCACCACCTACCACTGTGTTTCTGGCCCATGCTCATGGATATGGTTTCTTCAACTCTTCATGGTAACTCAATGTGATGGGTATATCCCCCCTCTAGAGATGAGGAAAATAAGTCATGGTCAGATGAAATGACTTGCCACAGAATACTCAGCTACAAGGGCCAGGGTGGGAATTCAAATCCAGGCTGTCCCACACCAAGTCTGGAAGAGAGTACCCTTATTCACTCATTCAACAAACCCCTATGGGTGCCTCCTGGAAGTGAGTGCTTCCTGTGTAAGCCCAAAGATTCATAGCACCCATGCAATGTAGGTGTCACTTTTACCATTCCCAAGCTTCCAATGAGGCTGCTGACCTAGGAAGGCAAGGCCCATCAGGCCTGTGAGGAGACTGCACTTTGCATCAGTGAAGCTCCACATGGATTCAGGTTGCTCTGTCCTGATGGCCAACACACCTGCTTCCTCAGATCACAGCCAGGAAACATCATGGTCATGGCCAAAGGTGGGTTCATGTCATTCTACAACTGTCCATTCCCACAGAATGTGCATCAGCAAGAGGAAAGATTAAGGTTAGCTCCAGACTCTAGGTGACAATGATGTGGGTTTCTGAACTGGAACAAATGTGCCTCTCTGGTGGGTAGTGATGGTGACAGAGGCAGAGGCTGGGCAGGGATGGGAGCATTTGGAAAATCTCTGTTCTTCCCCTCAATTTTGAGCTTAAAAATTCTCTCAAAAGTTATCAAGTAAAAAACAAGAGGAGGAAGAAGTGTGCTTTGTCACTCTGCACTGGGCGAGGTTGAGGGCAGGCAACCAGAGCTTGGGGCAAACAGACCCAGCACCTCCTTCCCAACCTGCCTCTCTCCAAGCTCAGCACAGCATGGACTTCAAGGGGCTTTGGGGTCTTTATAGAGAAGCTGTCTGATGGTGACAGCTCAGAAGCCCTGCCTGACACCTTCTCAGAAGGCCTTGAGGGGAGACTCAGATTTAGGGTGGCCCACCTCTCCCTCTCTGTCCCTGGGCTGTCCCTATTTATCTCCATTCCACCCCTGCTCCCTCAGAGGCTGCCAGCTGCTTGCTGCCTGAGTACCTTTGAGCTGCCCTTCCCACTTCTTGGCCCAGCAGCTCCTGTCCATCAATAAGCTCTCAGCGCTCATGACACTTCCTCTGAGAAGCCCATTCTGACTGCCACCTAGGAACACCCTGACCCTCTCTCTCCTCTGTTTCCTCAACCATTTCTGAATTCATCCTATTTCTTCATCAGTTTACTTGTCCTTGCTCGGTCTCTCCTTCTAGACTGTGGGCTCCAAGAGGGTAGGGGCCTTCCTTGTGCTCACTGTTGTCTCCACAGCTCCCCCAGGATTGGAAAGGAGGGCTTGGAAGCTGTGGAAAAGTCATAGGGTGAGGATATAATAAGAAGTGGGTCAGCTGCAACCTGAGAGAGGGCCCTCACCATACCCTGCCATCCTGGCCCCCTGATCTTGGCCTGCCGGCCTTCAGATCTGTGAGAAATCAGTTTCTGATGTTTCAAAGCCACACAGTTGATGGTCGTAGTTACAACTGCCTCCACTGATTAAGACCTGGGCAATCTGAGCCAGGCTTGGGTACTGCACTCAGGACACTTGGAGGTACCCAGGAAAGCTGAGGATGCTCTCTCCATGCAGCCAGTTGGTGTCTGTTTGTACAATATCAGGGTCTGCTCACATGATCCAGTGGACACCTGGCAAATAGTAAGCCTGCAGGCAGCACTTAAGACCAAAGACAGGCACAGGGGCAAAATCAGCCACCTCTACTGCAAGGGGCTGTGTTCTAAATGCTGTTGCTCTCACCCCTTCAGTGGGGACATCTGTGGATTGCCTGCTTGGTTTTCATCTCCCTGTCTCATCATTTACCCTTGAATATTTTTGGTGACTCTTTCTTTCTCTCACACAATGATTCAGCCCCTCCAGGCTTGACCACTGAGATCAATCCATCCCACCATGATGGGCAGAAAGAAGCAGTGACCCAGGCTGGCCCATGACTTTCACTATCATCATTAGGACACTGTCCTTTCCTCCAATGCCAAACTAGAAGATTGTGTCTCTAAAGCTGCTTGGCAACATGCCACCACCCCCAGAGACAGGGTGGGCAAAGAAGGCAGTGTCGGGAGATGGAGCGAGGCAGTGTCCTGATGATGACACTGCAACCTCTGGATAAAGCTGTGCCTGAATCTCTTGTGTTCAGCCCACAACTCCCAAACATGTGAACCAGAGCAATCCACTTGTCAGCCTTTCTTTCTCCTGTAAACTTATGCTTGTTTACTTATTGATCTAGCTAACAGTGTTAGGGTTTATCCAATTTGAAAGGTGGACCGCTTTGCTGCTTCATAGCTGTCTGGCCTTGGCTCAAGTCCTTAAACCCTCAGAGCTTCAACTTCCTTCCTAGTAAAGAGGAGTTGCTACTTTCACCTACACAAGAGGAAGTCAGCCTTGTAGATTATATGAGACAAGGCAAAGCACTTAGGATTGATGTTTGATGAACTGAAGATTCTATAATTCTAGTCTACTAATTAAGCATAATTGACTGAAGAATAACTACAGGGAATGCTTTCAAAGACCCAAGTATCACTGAGTGTCTGACTCCTAGGGCCTCAGCTATCTGATTTTTCAATGTGGCCTCGGTATGGCAGCAACTGTTGCATTCCATAGAACACCCACAATCTGAGCTCCTAAAACATCAGGAACAGAAAAAGCATAAAAATATGGATCTTCCATCTTCTCATATCACTAAAAGAAAAACACAGTGACCCATCTGAATTTAGAACTCTGAAACCCCTCACCCAAGGGCTCAGGACAACTCCATGGCAGGATCAGGAGGCTCCCCCCAAAGAGCTTTTCCCTTTGGACATCAAGAAATACCCCTTGCATTCAACATATAGCACAGCTCTGGGGCCTGTGGCACCCCTACCAAGGGCTTATCCAGGTGATCAAGCTCATGCTCTGAGAGCATCTGCAAAGTCATCTGTGAGCACAGGGCAGAAACTGACCCCCTGCAGCTGAGTCCATCTTGCTCCCACTGGAGTGAGTGAAGCAGTCCTTCCTGCATACAGATGGCACCACTAGAACAGGTCAGCAACACTGCTGCACAAGGGAAAAAAGACTGTCATTCCAGAGGTTCAGGTGCTACCAAATGGGCAGGACCACAATTTGAACCCAGGACTGTCTGATTCCAAACTCTGGCCCTTTGCCAACTCCAACTCACACTCCCAGCATAGGTCACAACCACCTGTGGGCTGTTGGTTGCAGCTGCAGAGCAATGTAAAGCACGGTTTGCAGCCAGATCCCTGGGTGAACTACTCACTATCTCTGTGACCTTAGGCAAGATACCTGCCATGTCCTTGTCCCAGTTTTCTAATGCACCAGTGAAGGTGTGTTGTTCACTCCACAGAGCATGGGGGTGCTTAAATGAGATTGTCTATTGAACAGCTAGGTATCATATGGTAATTTTTTTGTTTTGTTTGTTTGTTTTTATGCCTTTATTTACTCAGGATGTCTTTAACTGGATCCTAGGCCTCCTGGAAGGGAGCAAGCCTTATCAGCTGCTGTTTTATTATATCTTAAGCACAGCCTTGGCAAATTCCAGGGAGGACTGGTCACAGAGCATGGTGCCAGCTGGTGGCTAGAACCTAGGGCTCACCAGAGGTGGTGGTCAGCTCTAGAACCTCCTGTGCTTAGAAAGCAGGAACAGGGGATGTGAGCAGGGACTTTTTAGGAATCACATGGTTGTTAGGGACAGAGGCCTGGGAACAAGGCTCAGGCCATGGCCTGTTGCATCAGGTGCCTGAAGCCTTAGCAATTTTGCAGGCCCATGGGGGTGACAAAAGTGCCCTTTTCTACTTGTTAACCCATGATAAAATCCTCCCCCAAGCTACTACAGCACCTCATGAGGCTTCTGCAGGGAGACCCAACAGCATGGCACAGGAGACACAAGCAAACAAGAAAGCCAGGCCCCTCTTGCAACTCTCACTATTGATAACCAGGAAGATCAAGGCTACCAGACACCCGACACTATCCAAAGCTCCCAGGAGCTGTGCTGCCAGAGTCCTGAAACAGCCTCAAAACACATCGTATGGATGGGACAGCATTATTCATGAGAAGTTCTGCCCCCATGAGCCTACACACAGGCTCAACTGAGTCAATCCTACAGGACTCAAGGGACCCAGAAATGTCCTTCTTGGAAGTTCTGTGCCCATTCAATGAACAAGGATTCTTCCACCCCTACTCTGAATGCTGAAAAGTGGAGGCTGAGCCTGGGGTTCCCAGCCCAGAGGCAAAATTCTGCAAAGAATAGGCCGAAGTTTCCTCTTTGGCCTGACACCCTAGTGACCGTGCTTCCTTCCTACTGGTCCCTGATACTTCCATGTACCTCCTCTGGTCCAAACTCCCCCAGGGCTCCCATCTTACCCAGGGTGAGGGCCAAAGACCACAGCAGCCACGAGACTCTGCAAGGTGGACCCTGTTCTTTCTCTGACAGCATCATCACTCTCCTCCTTCACTCTGCTCTGGTTTCATTGGTCACCTTGCTACTCTGTCTTCCCAGGTCAAGATCTTGCAGGTGTTGATAATTCTGCCAGGAACACCCTTCCTGAAGGAGTGTATGTCCTCCCTTCCTTCAACGCTCTGCTCAAACATTATCCCCTCAGCGAGGCCAAGCTGACCACCACCTCTGGTGAGCCCTTTCCCTGTCTTTCTGACCTTCATTTCTGCCATGGAACTTATTATTTATCTACCTGTCCTCAGACTGGATTGTACTCTCAATGAAAGCACGTGAGTAAGTGCTCAATTTGCATCTGCACGAGGAAGGGAGCCTCAGTGGTGCTCAGTTCATCCACCACATGATGCCACCCCTAACACAGAGAGAGAGAGAGAGAGAGAGAGAGAGAGAGAGAGACAGACAGACAGACAGACAGACAGACAGACAGACAGACATACCAGGCTGGCCCAAAATGTCTACACCTTGTAAGATCTCGAGCTGACAGCTCACAAGATGCAAATATGGCTGCAAAGGGGTGCCAGGCTGAGCAATGGTGGGGGGTGACAAGAGAAGGGCAAATCTCACACACACACATACACACACACACAAATCATAGCCTTATTTATTCATATATACTCATGCATTACACTAAACAGACTCACAAAAACAGTTCACACTGATTCACATGCAATGTCTGGAAATGCACTTGGACATCTGCAGACAGATGCACATACATTCTCATACTCACACCCTGCAGCCCAAACTCCACACATATGCACACCACACACACACACACACACACACAGCCATATGTGTACCCACGCACACTCAGTCCAGACCTGCAGATGCCATCCTCAGCCCAGCCACTCTAAATGTTCCCTACCTCTACAGGGACCTCAGAGGTGACTAGCTATACCTCCAGAGGCTGGACTAATCTCCACCATGGCCCAAGGGACAGTAAATGGGCAGCAGGGCAGCAGAAGTCTGTTTGTCATTCTCCTGTGTTAGGTGGTTAAGATGATGGGATGCTGCCTGCCAATGGAGCAGTCCACACACCTGAGACCCCCAAGAAGTGGCCTCTGTCTCCTGGTGGTGGTGGCTCTGGGTACTGCGAATGTGTGCGTGCAGGAGGGAGTCTTTTTGTCCCCAAACTGAACCTCTCCTTTGCTGAACGCTGGGCTCTCTTTGGCAGGTCCACTCAACTTGGTCCTCCCCAAACAGGCCTACCTGTCCCCAGGAGCTTGTCTCTCCTTTAAGGTCCCCTCACTGAGACCCACACAACTGTTCCTGCACAACAGGGGGTCCCAACCAGACACCTCAAGGTATGCCCCCAACCTGGAGGATCTTCACACTGCATCCACCCCTGAACACAGCTTAAAGACACCACAGGTACCCCATACCTCCAGCCCCAGAACCCTAAACACATGGGTCATCCCTCCAGCCCTCCAGAGGTAGATGCTCATCCTGGGTGAGCCTGCCTACAGTGTGGCAGCTCCTGTCACCAGGGAGCACCCCTCCAAGAACCATTGGCCCCCACCCAAGTTGTCTGTGCCTTCCCAGATGTGCGGCCTGCACCTACCTTCTTCCTCAAGGTCAGCAGCAGCTTCAATACTCTGCAGCAGCTTCTGCCTTATGCCAGGTCTTCATCTCTAGGGGACAAGCCGGTGGGCATGGGTGACCACATGGTAGGAGCATCCAGGGCTGTCCACTCCCCAGCCCACCTTGACCTTCCTTACCTGAGGGAGCAGCAGCCATGGCTCTCACAGTGTCCTCTGAACAGAAAGGGATGGGGGACCCTTGGGAATATGTGCCTGGTAAGGGCAGTGTGTTTGGTGTGCTACAACTCAGGTGGGCATGGGTAGAGCCAGGGACTGCCAAGTTCTGAACTCAGGGTCAGGTGCCTCCAACTACAGTTGGACCATTCACTAGGAGGGCACCATCACCTAAGATCAGCTTGGAAAGTGTTGGGAAATTTTCCTGGAGACCAAAGCCTTCCTCAGGATCTGAGGATCTCCTCACCTGATCCACGCTGCCCTCACATGGACTCATACCAGCATCACAGAGCAATGGTGCAGTAGCTTAGCCACAAGAGGCCTCTGCTTCCTGCAGTGTCACTTCAGCACCCTCTACTGAGGAAGCTGACAGCATGCACTGTGTAAATGGGAAATGGTGTAAATCCAGCCTATGGTGGAGGAGCAAACACCGAAGGAAGGAAGGAAATAAAATCGGAGCCAACATTAATGAACTTGACAACAAACATAGCAACACTAAGGACCAATAAAACAGTTGTTTCTTTAAAAAGGTAAACAAGATTGAAAAGCCCCCATGCTAAAATAACCAAGAAAAAAGCAGAGAAAAGCCAAGTTTATAAAATTTGAGATTATAGATATCATAGATATCACAGAAATCCAGCGGATCATTAGAGACTATTTTGAAAACTTGTACTCCCATACATTGGAAAACCTAGAAGAAATGAATACATTTCTAGATAAATAGGATCTCCCAAAACTGAATCCAGAGCAAAAGAAAACCCATACATACCAATGACTTGTAATGAGATGGAAGGCTTTTCATTACTGTCTCTAACAAAGAAAAACTCGGGGCTGGATGGACTCCCAGCTGAGGTCTACCGAAAATCTTTGAAGAAGAAGTGATGCCAAAACTCCTCAAATTACTCCATGAAATACAAAGGGATGGAACACATTCCAAATTTATAAAGCCAGCATTGCACACATACCCAAACCAGATAAGGACACATCAAGGAAAAAAACCTACACATCAACATCCCCAAAGAACTTAGATGCACAAATATTGGATGTACGTTTTCTCTGATATGCAAAAAATAAAGAACAAAAAGGAAAAGGAATGTGGGAAAGATGAGTAGAGAAAAGGGACCAAGTGGTAGGGGTAGGGGAACTGAGCCATATTGCATCAGTAAAAATATGGGGAAAATGATAAAGATTTCCAGGAAGTCTTGATACTAACCCCAACAACTGAGACAACCAGTCATTAAGAGAATGGAACAGCTCTCAAAAACTGAGAGGTATCTCATTTCACATAAAACCACTGTTTGCTTGTTTTGGGGGGTGGGGAGAGAGGGGACTTGTCAATTAGCCTACCCTTTAATATAGACAAAATGCCACAAGATATTTGTTTGATGACATCGGAGGAAGCCCTAAAAGAAACTCCAACACAAGTCTTCACAGGTGTCAGCTTTCTGAGGCAGGCAACATGGCTCTCAGTAAATTCAGTGTCCTGGTAGAAATGTGAAGTGATCCAAATCAAGCTAAAGGAGAGCTGGAATCCTAGAGGTGATGACCCAACCAAGAGCTGCTCCTGGATACTACATTCCCCCACCCCCACTTTGGGTAGTAGTTATGACCATTTGATTTTTTCTCATGAAATTTATAAAATAGGTGCAGAATAACCATCTTAGTGTATTCTACTGTGATTAAGTTTTTTGTTCACACAGAAAACACTCTACTACCATCCCAATTCCAGAAAGTGGGAAGATGTACTCAGGGGGCACTCTTCCTCTGGCAAAGCAGAATGACACCAATGCCTCAAGAATATGTTACACCCTTGAAGTGATTTTTCCCTAGGTTCAAAAAAAAGTGAGTTTTCTTTTCTTGTTCTTCCTGGCCCAGGTGTTCTGATGCCAGGCCTTCACTCTCTTTTAAGATGTTTGTGATGGTGATTGGCCCAAGACTCACAAACTGCACAAAGGATCAAAAAGAAGAGGCCACCTCAGAAAGGGCAAAGTGTGGGCAGTGGGGCCCCTAGTGGATGAGACAGATGATTCAGACCCTTGAAGACCATTTTCCCATCTCCAAACCCTATAGGGAGCAATTTAAACCCATTATAGACTGCTTACTTGCCCAGGGACCCCGCTTTCCTACTGACTCCCCCTGCAACACTCCCAAATTGCCAGGATGCAAACCCTCAGGAGCCTATCACTTAGTCCAGAATCTTCGCCTAATGAATGAGACAGTTATTCCCATCCACCTGGTGGTTCCCAACCCTGACACTCTTCTTTCTCATGTCCCCCCTTTGAGCACTCACTTTATTGTCCTGGATCTTAAAGATGCCTTCTTTATTGTGTCCCTCCATCCTGACTCTTATTAGCTCTTTGCCTTCACATGGGAAGGTATCATCAGCTGACATGGACAGTCCTACCCCAAGGCTTCAGGGACAGTCCCTATCTCTTTGGGCAAGGCTTGGCATGGGATCTAACTGCTTGTGACAGCACACTTCGGGCAGCACACTCTTACGATATGTGAATGACCTTCTACGCGGTTCATCATTCAAGGCTTGTGAACTCACACTGCTCAGCTCCTCGATCTCCTGGGGTCCCTGGACTATTGGGCCTCTCCAGCCAAAGCCCAGCTTACTACCTCTTCAGTTAATTATTGAGGTACACTTCTCACTTCAACCTCTAAAAGCCTCACATCAGACAGAATTCAAGCTCTCCATGACCTACAACCACCCAAGACAGTGGAATACATTCTCTCTTTCCTGGGTCTGGCAGACTTTTTCAGGCATTGGGTTCCTCACTTTGCACTTCTTACCAACCCCTTATACAAGGCCACTAAGGAGACCCCTCATTGGACCCTCACCTCCCCTAAGCTAGTAACCAATTCCTTTTACAAGCTCAGGAATACTCTTACATATTCTTACACTCTCTCTCTTCCTAACCCTAAACACCCTTTCCACCTCGTTATGGATGAAAGACAGGGTACCACCACTGGCCTCCTCGCTCAGCCAACTGCACCCTCCTATAAGCCGATGGGATACCTCTTCAAGCAGCTTCACTCTATGGTTCATGAGGACTACCGAGAAATGTTATAAAATTTTATGTTCTCCTGAGAAGTCAACTCAAATATATCTCTAAAAGACAACAAAGAGAGCCTAACTTATTTAAAGTTTAAAAATGTTTTGCCTCTTTCCCTTAAGAGGGAATTAAAGGCTCTCTTACCTTTACATAATGATAAATTACGTTCACTAATTAATATTAATTTAAAAATTATGTATAATTTTTTATAAAATAATATTCAAGTAAAAAATTAAGATTAGTTTCAAAATCAAAACATCTTGCCTAAGATTGAACAAGCAGCCACCATACCTAAGTTAAAATTCTTTCATATCATTCCAAGATAAGACAATTATTCAAGTTAAATTAAATTAATTAAATTCAGAAGATAGGTTTTTGTCATAAAGATTACTCTATTCCTAAAGTAAACAAAAACACTATATATAAATAAGTAAATGTTTTAAATTATAAAAATTATATTCCTTAATTTATAACTATTATAAAATTAAATCTTTTACTCTTATTAGTTTTATATTGTGTTATCCTTACAAGTTTCAAAACTATTATCTCGTAAAGCCTTATGCAAGTACAAATTTTAGTGTAACAACTGAAGGTAATTTATAATAATAAGGTGATTACTTATAAGACAAACAAGTTGTAATTCTGTATTTTAGTATCTATACTGGCCCCAGTTTATACTTTTATTGCTTAGCCCATTAGTAGAGACAAAGGAAAATCATAAGACTCATAAAAACAAACAAAACAACAAAAATCTAGGCCTCCTTTTGCTGTGGTGCCCTCTTTAGTTCGACAGCATGGACTTTAACAATCCTCCCTTGCATCACAGGTCACTCTTGCTAATTTTCCTGGCCAAATAAAAATATGTATTGTCACTTCTTGCTGTTTAAATACTTGTACAGTGCTGGGCCATTCTCTAAAGCTAATGGTGGTCCAGTTCATATCAACTTTTTTCTACAATTTTAAAAATAAAAAGGGGGAAACAAAATCCCATATAACCCCACTAAATCTCACAATTATTTTGAAAAGTTTCAAAATTGTGATATTAAAAGTCTCACTCCTGCTGAGTGACACATGGAGCTTCACTGGGGTGGATGCCCTGGCCAAATTGAGTGCCCTCACAAGTCTTCAAGGGCTACAGCATGCCAGACTCACCATCCTATGGTGGAGGTGATAGGATGCCCAGTGGCCCCATGAAGTGGAGGCAGGGCCAGCTGAGGCCCAGATGGGGCAGTGGAGGACTGTTGGGATCTAGGCAGCGTCAGTCCTACCTGGGTAGAGGGGCTGAAGGTGTTAAAGCCCAAGTGTGTTCTTAGCGCTTTCTCGTGCTTCTTGTTTCTCCACGTGGGCTGATGACCATGGCTCCAAAAGCAGAGATCAGATCTGGGAGCCAGTCTGGGCTCCCAGGGCTCATAGGTGGATTATGGGTGGATGTCAAAGTAGAGGTTGATTTTGAGGATGTGGTGCTGGTTCCCCCAGGAGAGCTTAAGCCTTTCTGTGTGGGCAGGCTTTGGGGGATGGCAGTAACTGTGGCCACACCAGAGGTTGCTTTCCCTGGGGTGTGCCTTGCTTTCTGTCCCTTGGTCCCCATGGTGGTGCTCTGGCTAGGGGCACTGGAGGTGTTCTGTTCTAACTGTGCCCCATGTTGCTGCCTGTTGCTTGGGGTACCTCCTCTTTTGGAGGAGATACACAAGGCCTCAAAAGCTATAATGAGTTCAGGGAGCATGTCATGGCTCCCAGATCCTCTCAATGTCATTGGGACCAAAGGGTAACTAGAGGTATCCTCACTGGCTGTACTGCTTGTCCCGCAAGGTGAGCTTAGGTGTTTCTGGGTGGGCAGGCTTTGAGGGATGGCAGTCAGGGTAGGAACATGAGTGTTTCTTTGCCCCTTTGTTCCCTTTTCTGTGTGTTTCCCCAGTGCCACGGTGGTACTGTGGCAAGGGGCACTGGAGATGTTCTGTACCAACTGTGCCCCATGTTGCTGCCTGTTGCTTGGGGTACCTCCTCTTTGGGAGGAGATACACAAGGCCCCCAAATCTGTAATGAGTTCAGGGAGCAAGTCTTGGCTCCCTGATCCTCTTGATGTCATTGGGACCAAAGAGAAACTAGAGATACCCTTTGTAGTGCTTGTCTCCTGAGGTGAGTTTTGGTGTTTCTGGGTGAGCAGGCTTTGAGGGATGGCACTCAGGGTAGAAATTTTACTGTTTTCTTGCCCCCTTTTAACCTCTTTTGTGTTTTTCCTGGGTGCCATGGTGGTACTCTGGCTAGGGGCACTGGAGGTTTTCCATTCCAAACTTGCCCCATGTTGCTGCCTGTTGCTTGGGGATTCTCCTCTTTGGGAGGAGCTACACCAGGCCCCAAAGGCTGACATCATTTCAGGGAGCAAGTCTGGGCTCTCTGATCTTGATGTCACAGGGGCCATAGGGAGACTAGAGATGCCCTTTTCAGTGGTGGTACTTTTCCCCTGAGGTGAGCTTAGGTGTTTCTGGGTGGGCAGGCTTTGAGGGATGGCACTCAGGGTAGGAACTCCACTCTTTCCTTGCTCTTTTTGACCCTCTTTGGTGTGCTTTCTGGGTGCCATGGTGGTGCTCTGGCGAGGGGCACTGGAGAGGTTCTGTTCCAAACTTGCCCCATGTTGCTGCCTGGTTCTTGGGGTTTCTCCTCTTTGGGAGGAGCTACACCAGGCCCCAAAGGCTGACATGAGGTCAGGAAGCAAGTCTGGGCTCTCTGATCTACTTGATGTCCCAGGGACTGAAGGCAAACTATAGATACCCTTTTCAGTGAGAGTGCTTGTCCCCTGAGGTAAGCTTTGATGTTTCTGGGTGGGCAGGCTTTGAGGAATGGCACTCGGGGTAGGAACTCCACTCTTTCCTTGCCCTTTGTTACCCTTTTTGGTGTGTTTTCTGGGTGCCATGGTGGTGCTCTGGCTAGGGGCACTGGAGGTGTTCTGTTCCAACATTGCTCCTTGTTGCTGCCTATTGCTTGGGGTTTCTCCTCTTTGGGAGGAGCTACACCAGGCCCCAAAGGCTGACATGAGTTCAGGAAGCAAGTCTGGGCTCTCTGATCTCCTTGATGTCCCAGGGACTGAAGGGCAACTAGAGATACCCTTTGTAGTACTTGTCCTTTGAGGTGAGCTTTGGTGTTTCTGGGTGGGCAGGCTTTGAGGAATGGCACTCGGGGAAGGAACTCCACTCTTTCCTTGCCCTTTTTTACCCTCTTTTGTGGGTTTTCTGGGTGCCATGGTGGTGCTCTGGCTAGGGGCACTGGAGGTGTCATTTCCCAAACTTGCCCCACGGTGCTCTCTAGTTTTGGGGGTTTCTCTACTTTCTGAGCCTGATATTTCCTTGAGTGAGGTACGGCCCAAGGACAAGTCTCTCATCCCATCTGCCTTTGAGGTCACTGAATGTGTCTGGGTGCTGCCACGAGGACCCACAGTGGAGTTTCTATGTTTGTCAGACCCAAGGGCTGAGTAGTTTAGGCTGCCCACGGTCAAGGGTGGCATCGGAGCTGCCCCCCCTGGACCTGGAGCTCCTACATGTCCATGCTGATGACAGCTGACAAAGCTAGGGGCTCCAGGCTTCATCCCACCAGGAACCCCAGAACTGGGTGAGACGGTGGCTCCAGGGGTGAGAGGCTGCTTCCCCTGCAGAATGTGTCCTTGCGCCCTTGGAGCTGGAGAGCTGGAGCTTGCTACAGGTGAGGGCCTGTGAGTACAGTAGGGCTTTGGGCCCTGGTGAGAGCGCCGGAAGCTCCTACCCAAGGTGGAGGGAGGCCCCAGATGTGGGGGCTGTGAAGGCATAGTGGTGTTCAAAAGTGTGACCCCAAAGGGGGCCACTGGCTGTGCAGCCAAGCCTGCCAATGTGCTGAGAGAGGGCCTGGGAGGAAGGGCCAAAGCAGCAATTGGCAGGCTGGGGGAGAGTGGTCCTGTAAGATTGGTGATGGGAGGATGGCTCTGGGAAGAGACAGCAGAGCCGACCCACACTGGGGTGTGGGCCACCATGGTTGTGCTGCTGGGGGGATGGGGAAAGGTCTGGCTGAGGCCCACTGATGCCAGAGGCCTGGCCCCTCCCGGTGGAGAGGGGACCCCCCCCATGGGCTTGTGGGGCCATGGCACAGCTGTTCCCAATGACCTGGGTCTCACCCATCAGAAGACCGTTGATGCGCTGCAGAGCTTTCTTCTTCTCCCTGTCTAGGTCCTCAGCAGTCACTACACAGGCCAGTAACAGAGGTGGTGGCAGCTTCAGAGGTTCCCCTCGGCGGCATTGCAGGAGAGGAGACTTGCGTTTCCGTGGCCTACTGGTGTCTCCTGTGGGTGAGGACTTCTTCTTGGGAAATGGGTGTCCTGCCCTGCCTTCTGCCACTTTCTCACCCTGGGCCTTCTTTGGGGCAATCCCTGGGGATGAAGAACATCCCAGGGGCGGCTCCCCATTGGATGGGTCTGGAGCCCTCCTCTTCAGGGCTGGCAGACCTCGCGTGGAGCTGTAGGAGCTGCTGATGGGGTTTCTTTTGGGGCAGGAACTCATGCAGATGGCCCGGGAGCTCTCAGCTCTGTCTTGAGAGCTCTGGGTGCAGAGGTTACTCCACAGAGGCCCAGGCCTGGGCACAAAGGCAGGCACACAGCTATGGGCCCCCAGGGGCCTAAAAGCAGATGCTCTTCCACTGACCTGAGGGCGCTCCCTCTGATGTTCTCTATCTACAGGATGCTCTGCTTGCTCAGCCACCACTTGGCCACTGTCCCCAGGGGCTGTGATCACAGTCCTCCCTGGGCAGGGTTCTTGGGGTGCTGGAAGCTGGCAAGGAGCCACTTCCTGCCCCTGCACCCTACAAGGCGGCTGTCTGAGTCTG
Source organism: Spermophilus citellus (assembly GCF_964194105.1). Lineage (NCBI taxonomy): Eukaryota > Metazoa > Chordata > Mammalia > Rodentia > Sciuridae > Spermophilus > Spermophilus citellus. The sequence goes on from NC_138184.1 coordinate 105,953,163, forward strand.
CGGCCTGGGATGCAGGAATTCATGAAAGCTGCAGTTGACAGCAGCATCCTCTTCAGGAGACCTGGCATGCGAAGGGAGGAGGCAATATCCAAGTCTCCGAGAAAAGATCCAAGGGCCTGCAGGACCCTGGAAAAGCACCTAGCAGGCACATTTCGCAACCGCTGAGGAGCAGTTGCAGGATGGCGGCAAGACGACCTGCGAGTGGTGCCACCAGCCCAGGAAGCCCTTAGTGGCCCACCAGTATAGGGATGTCGGCGCGGCCCATGACCGGGCTTCTGGTGGGACCCTTCTGGCAGCTCTCTGCCCCTCAGCGCAGGGGGCAGGGGTGAGGGACAACACTTGCTGTGAGAAGTCTCCATGGCAGTTTCAGCGAAGGCGCTAGTGGGTAATTCTAGCGTTGATCGCAGAAGGCCTTCTTCCGTGGCTCACACAGCTTCAGGCGAAATGGCTGTCAGACCTGTTGAAAGGGCGCAGCTGAAGAAGGAATGAGTGGAGAACACGCGAGCGCGTGAGGAAAACCGTCAATACTGGACAAGAGGCAGGCTTGCGCCAGGAACGGACGCGCGCGTGCAAATTCCGCGTGCCTGTGCAAAGTCTGCATGCACGTGCAAAGTCCAGGTGCGTGCACCAGATGCGGAAGAAATAGGCAAGGGAACTGGTGGGTGCGTGGGTCCTGGGGGGACTGTTGAGTGCTGACACTGGGAGGTGATTCAGATCCCGCTGGTCCACCTCCTGACCCAGTGAGGTTTCCGGGTCATCTCGGAAGGATTGTAGATGCTAGGTTTGAGGGGTGGCAGCTAGGGCAAGGCCAGGGATCTCTCCCCTCAGACTGGTGCAACGACCCTGCCCCTCCCCAGAGGCAGCCAGGATGGCAGCACAGATGGGCTGAACTCCAATGGACGTGGGGGCAGTCAGAGGGCTGAGAAGGCTCTTGCTGCGGGTTCAGGGTAGCTCTTGGGGCGTGGAACACGTGCGGACTAGGGTGATGAGCAGGTGTTTGGCTGGCAGTACCTGCACCTCCGGTACAGGGACAGGTCGGTGCCTCTTCAGGAGTGCTCTTCTCTGAAAAGGCGGGAAGTGGCATGGCCCCAATAGAAGCGCCCCCCATACCTCCAAGCTTGGAGCAGGGGGTAGCCTCCCTGGGCCTCTGAAGGGGAAAGCAATGCCATTAGATAGGCGGTGCACCAGCAGGGGAGCAAGTGGTGGTGGCATCTCCAGGATCTCGCTTGCTGGGGCTGGGCAAGGACACCTTGTCCTCCCTTGAAGGTGTGAGCTAGTGTTTGTATCTAGCCTTGCTCTGGTGAGGGTGGGCGGGACTTAGTTTGACAGCCAGGAGCTCTTGCAATGGCAGGAATCCCTCAGCCCATGCCCCGCCCCTGAGCTGTCAGAGTTCTGTCTGCTGTCCTGCCTGGGCCTGGCCAGTCAGAAGGGAAACTGCTGGGGGGCAAGTTTCTTGCCTGAGCAGCATTTGCAGGTGGTGGCAGCTTTGGGATCATGGCCTGTGTGTCTTCCTGCACTTCCTCTGGGAACAGTAGAGGGAACAGCTGCTGAGAATGCATTTAAGGCATCCCCCAGAGTCTGGCTGAGGGGTTCAGCAGGGCAGGCTGGGAGGGAATGCTACCCTCTGTGCACAGTCCTTTCTCTTTGTGTGGAAAACAGAAAAACCCAGCTGTGTGCTCACAAAATCGAGTTTTATTCATATTTGGGTTGCTTTCTTTGAATTTTGGTTATCAAGATTCTCCCATTTTTAAATTTATTTTTTTAGTTGTCAACAGGCCTTTATTCATTTCTGTGCAGTGCTGACAATTGAACCCAGTGCCTCCCACGTGCTAGGCAAGCACTCTGCAAATGAGCCACAACCCCAGCTCTCCAATTGTTTGACTGTCTTCATTGCTTAGCTGTTCTGGGGACAATACTAGGCCTCCTACTGTTCCTACAGTGTAAGATATGTTACCTTTCACCAGTCCAATCCAACACAGACACCTACAGACCCAGAGATCCACTCAGCATTCACTCTTTGGAGGTTCCAGTTGTCATGGGTCTTGGCTTTTCCTGGATGGAAGGGCACCCTGTCAGAGTTAGCTGTGAGGTTTCAAGCTCAAGCTTCCCATAACCCACTAAGCAGCCCTGCATGCTCCTCCATGCTCAGCTATTAAGAACTGTCCCTCCTCCTCACTGGTGGAGTTCTGGGCTTGCTTCTGAACTGGGCAAAATATCAGTGAGTGGGGACCTGGAGGAGTGAGGCTGTAGGGAGCCTCACCTGGGACTGTTGTCCCAAGTGGGTGCTCCTTGGGCCCCTTGCATTGCCCATGGCCTTTTCTGGGTCCACTGGACCTTCAGTAATCAGTGAAGGCCACTGGGTGAGGTTGTGGCAGTGCTCATCTCTCCTGGTGGGATAATTCCTGGCATGGTATCCTTCTGAACCCAGTTCGAAGTGCTGCCCAGTAGGCTGCATTGGGAATCAGGGTCCTGGAAGTAATGGAATCACCTGATGGGCCAGTGCAGCACAGACATGCAGTGGGTGACAAAGTTGGAGTTGGGTTGCCAAGAACATGGTCCTGGGGCTCAGTCTATAGGTCCTTCCTCATGCCACACAGCTGAATTGGCACTTATCTTGAACTTTCCTCTGGAGTGGCCAGAACCAGAAGCTCCTTCACTTCCCCAGTGTCATGAAATCATAGTGCTTTTGAGAAAATGGCTGGAAGATGGGTTTATGTCCCCCACTATAGGCCTCCCCACAGGCTGACAGGCTGGGAAATTCTCAGTTTCCTCTTTCTGTCACCATTTCCTGCTGCATAGGGAGGAAAAATGGACACCCTCCTAGATCTTGCTTGCCTCTGGAGTCAGGGTACTGACTGCATTGATGGGCAGGGTGACCAAATGTGGGTCACACCTGAGTGGTCCTTGGGTCTGAGGTTGGCCAAACTCTTTATTTTCTACTAACACAGTCTTTATTTCTTGTTTTATTTCTTATTAAATCAGCAATTCATGCTTGGGGTAGATCAGATAGAAAGTACAGATTGCTAAGATTCCTTGGAATGTGGCCTTGGGTTTGAGTCTATGGATAGTGTTGTGTACAAGTGTTGTTCAGTCATTTAAAAGGAATACACATTGTGGTGGTCGCAAACATACACCTGTAGGATGAACTTGCAAATATACTAAACCACATGAAGGCCTCACTGTGGTTTGTCAAGATCATCCTGATTCACAAGGACCCGTCTTTCCCTTGCCTTAGAGGGAACAGAACCCAAGTCCTGGAAACTGCCTTTAAGACTCCAAATTTGTTTTGGAGAGGGTAAAAAAACACCAATGTTGGAGAGGACTATGATGAGTTTTAGTTAAAAATTGATTTCTAAATGTGGAATCAGAATAAAGTAATACATGTATAATATAAGCATATATCATTGTTTCTAAATTATCATGTTAAATTTCATAAATATCTATTAGATCTCTTAAAAAATTGATATCATCAGAAAAAAACTCCATTTTTATCCTCTTCCTGGGAAATATTTTCTATTCCCACACTGAAATTTTTTTCTTAAACTTGGTTTTAGCTTTTATTTTGACACCTGTGTTTGTATATTCATTTTTTTTAAATCGAGGATTACTTGCATATATCATCTAATCACCAGTTTTTAATTCAATGTAATCACACACACACACACACACACACACACACACACACACACAGAGGCACGCACATTGATCAGGTGTTATTACCATCCTTTTTCTTTATGAGGCAGCAGAAGCACAGAGAAGATACAGAATATGCCCAAGACTCCACAGTGCATTCCCTACTGAATGTTTGTGTCTCCTCCAAATTTATGTTGAAGCCCTAATGCCAATGTGATGGCATGAGAAGTGGGGCCATTGGGAGGTAATCAGATTTTGATAGGCCAGGGGGGCATGTCTCCCAAGATGAGATTAGTGTTCTCAGAATTTGAAAAAAAGACCAGGGCTTACTTGCTCTCCACCAAGTGAGAAGCAGCCAGCTATGAGCAAAAAGAGGGCTCTTTCCAAGAATTCAATCTATCAGTACCTTGACCATGAACTTCCCACCCTCCAAAATGGGGAGAAATAAATGTTTCTTAAGCTTAGAATATTTTGTTGTAGCAGCTAAAACTGACTAGGACAGTCAGTGAAAGGACTTTGTGAATATTCAATGAAATAATGTATGCAAAGTGGTCTATGAATATAAGCTATTGCATTATCACCTTCATCATCATTACCATTTTTCCTAGCCAAATGGCATAGGAGCTATTTTTCACGCCTAATTTAATTCCAAAAGAAGCCACTGATATTTCTCCAGCAGAAAGAGGTTATGACTGCTCCAGATGGGTGACTACCTAGATTTTCAGGTTTTTTGTGGCCATTTTATGGATCTACATAGACATTTGGGTGCTCTGTAAATGAGTTTTATGACCCATCATGAGATTTATACCTCTGTGCCATCAATACCATTCCCTTTTAGGGTGTCCGATTTCATGTGTCGACTCTTGGAAGAGAAGCAATTCATTTGTTTTCATGCACCTGGCTTTTTAATTGAATGGAAACAAACCTATTTTCTTTTTTATCCTTCCCTCATAGGCAGCAGAACTTTCTCCAGTGAGGCATCTTTGTTATACTAGGTTTGGGATATCCATGTTGGCAGAAACTCCCAGAGCTGGTACACTGTAGGCATGTGATGTGCTGAAACAATGCATGGAAGAATGAATAGGTAATGCCATCAGATTGTGAGCTCAAGGAAGCAAAATAACACTTTTTGGCACAACAAATGCCAGAGGACTTTTACAACAAAGCATATCTCTTTCTGGGGCCAGTAAGGATTTTTAGGCCAAATCCTGATCCCTGGAGAGTATTTTCTTTTTTCTTGAACAAACAACTTCAATTTGAAAGTTTAATATTCCTAAGCACCATTTATACAAAGGTGTTACAATTAGGATCATTCTTAGTCATCCATCAGCATTTTGATGTTTTATAAGAGAATGCCTGTCAGAAGAGAACTAACTACAGAAGTTTGTTATCCAATTAGAAATGATCACTCTATTCCAAGTTTTCTAAGGAATCTCCATACTTCTTTCCATATTGGGTGCACCAATTTGCAGTTCCACCAGCAAAGTATGAGTGTGTATTTTTCCCCACATCCCCACCAACACTTATTGTTGTTTTTCTTCTTAATAGCTGCCATTCTGACTGGAGTGAGATAAAATCCTAGAGTAGTTTTGATTTGCATTTCTCTAATTGCTAGAGATGTTGAACATTTTTTTTCATATATTTGTTGATTGATTGTAATCATCTTCTATACCACTCCTCAGTCTATAGACTCCTCAGTCTATACTCATCTTCTATACCACTCCTCAGTCTATACCCAAAGGACTTAAAAACAACATACCACAGAGACATGGCCACATCAATGTTTATAGAAGCACAATTTACAGTAGCTAAACTGTGGAACCAAGCTAGATGCCCTTTAGTAGATTAATGAATAAGGAAAATCTTATATATATATGCACAACAGAATATTAGTCAACAATAAAGAGAATAAAATCATGGCATTTGCAGGTAAATGGATAGAGTTGGAGAATATAATGCTAAGTGAAGTTAGCCAATCCCCCAAAACCAATTGCCAAATGTTTTCTCTGATATAAGGAGGCTGATTCATAGCGGGGTTGGAAGGGGTAGCATGGGAGGATTAGAACAACTCTAGATGGGCAAAGAGATGGGAGGGAAAGGAAAGGGACATGGGGGTTAAAAAGATGGTGGAATGAGATGGACATCACTACTCTTAATTACATGTATAAAGACACAAATGGTGTAATTATACTTTATATACAACCAGAGATATGAAAAACTGTGATCTATATGTGTAATATGAATTGTAATGCATTCTGCATAACAAATTAAGATAAGAAATAAAATTTTAAAAGAAATTATTGCTCTAGCTGGGAACACACACAATACAATGTCATCTTAAACAACTACAACAAACTAATTTTTAACATGACCAGATATAATCCTATGTATTTGGGGATTAACTGTATCTTTAGAAACTAATTTTCCAAGGTTTAATGGATGGTTATTCATAAATGGAACTTGAAATCTGATACTGTAAAATTGCAATTCCATCATAATTTTAAAAGGAATGCTACAGATAGACAAGAGTTAGGTTCTGGTACATTATGTCTAATCCATCATCTTCAGCACAGTCTGTATGAATATAACTCAGTAAGACTAATGTGGAGGGAACTCTCAGATGCCAATACTCTTGGTAAGATGTTTTAGTCTATTGTATTATGCAGCTTCTGACCATGCTTCACTCTGAATTTTTCTCACCTACATCACTACTCCATCATTTTCTTCTATCCACTAACACAGAAACTTACACCTCAGCTAAACAGACATTTTTATACTGTAAAACTGTTGTATGATGTGGCATGTGATCTGCAGTATAACTCTGACTTTAAATTTATACATACTCATTTTATAAACTTTAAAAAATCAGAACTTAGAAGAATATAAGATAATAAGTCAAAGAAATCCATATTTCCATTATTTCCCAGTTTTAACTATCAAATATTTACCTTTAAACCTTCTTTGTAATAAACATTTATTAGGTGCTAAGTATGTACAAGGTTTATTGTAAAATTGCAAGTGGCAACCTGACTTCTAGGACCATAGCAAAACACAAGATAAAATTTGATTATGCAAAACTGTATTGCACAAGTAACATACAAATGAAAAAATGGATATTGCTATGTTAAGTGATAATAAAAATGTAAAACACTATGAGAAAATAAAAGGATTCCACTATTTTTAGCTAAAAATATTACAAAGTTCATTTTCTGACTTTAATGGAGTGAAATATTGTACAACTAGAATATGAAACTGGAAGAGAATTTATGAAATTTGGGCAAGCAAGGACCCAGATCTGGTGGGACATCCATAACTTGTTCCATCTTAATAGAGGCTGCATAAAGCAATGAGGTAATAGTAAGGGAAGACAACAGGAGACTATGGAGGGTCTTGGATCAGTGAAACATTAAGGTATTCCCAAAGAAAGATGTAATATATTAAATTAAAATAAGAATAATTTGATTATTATTATTATTATTATACATATTTTCACATATAATATAATGGATGTAATTACTAATAATTATTATTAATCTTCTTGATTAAGGCATGAGTAGTAGATGGAAGACCATTGTGACTATCCAGACAAGAATTACTAAATTCTTATTTGAAAAAGTGATAGAATTAACACAGAGAATGAATGCTTGACAAAAAGAGACAGAGGAGTTTTAGACAATCTAATAAGGAAGAAGTGAGATTTTCAACTAAATTTAAATTTTTCCATCCTTTCTGGGTTGCAATTTATCTATTAACAGATAAAGAACAGAAAGGATGAATCTATAATTTTTGACAATGAGTTTTGTGATAATTTAGATTTATATGAAAATTTTAAGATGTCAACATAGTACAGAGATCCTGTATAATCCCACACCCAATATCCCTTGTGTTAACATCTTACATTAGTAGGTACAATGGTCACAACTAAATAAACCAATGCTTTGGTATTAAATAAAATCTCTTTGATTCAGATTTCCCAGTGTATGCCTAATTTGCTTTTTGGTTCATAATTTCATTCAGGATATCATACTGTATCAAACCACCATTTCTCCTTAAGCTCCTTCATATCACCAGTATCTCAGATTTTCCTTGTGTTTAATGACCTTGACAATTTTGAGGATCATAGGGCAGATCTTATAAAATGACTCTCAACTGGAGTTTATTTGATTTGTTTTTTCTCATGAATCCACTTGGGAAAAATTTTGAGGCAGGAAGACCATACAGGTGGAGAGTCATTGATTATATACAGGGGATATGCAATCAACATGAATTACCATATTAACCTTGACTATATGGCCAGGTAGTATTTGTCACTGTCTTAAAAATCTCTCTCTCTCTCTCTCTCTCTCTCTCTCTCTCTCTCTCTCTCTCTCCCCCCCCCCACCCCTTTTTCCATGGTGCACCTATTGGAAGAAAGTCACTGTGCAGTCAACACTTACATGGTGTGGAGTTATGATCTGCCTTGTCAAGATGATAAATTCGAGTCAGGTTTGGTGGTACACACCTGTAACCCCAGAAGCTTGGGAGACTGAGGCGGGAGGATTGAAAGTTCAAAGCCAGCCTCAGCAACTTAGTGAGGTCCTAAGCAACTTAGCAAAACCCTATCTCAAAATAAAAAAAAATAAAAAATAAAAAGGACTGGGGATGTTGCTCAGTGGTAAAGCATCCCTGTGTTCAATCCCTGGTATAAAAAATATGAAAGTACTTTGGAGTTTTAGAGTTGGTATTTCAAAATGAAAAAAGTAGCCTATTTGCTAAGTAGATCAGTGGTCAGTCTAAATTAAGTATAACTTTTCCATCCATATAAATCATGAAATTATCCAGAGGACAACAAGCAGAGGTGGACATTAAGGCTATTTAGGATCCTGGTTAAATGAACACTCTCATAACAACTGTGTGACACATCATTCGATTCTCTAGAATGAAATCAGAGATAAATAGCCTATGAAAGAGCAAATTGTGTGTGTGCGTGTATGTATGTATACATAACACATATATATATATCTGTGCATATATATATATATATCCCTACAAATGTCATATCCCTACAAATTATACATATATACACATATAATATAATGTATGTAATTACTAATTATGATTCAAAAGAAAATCACATAAAGGCAATTTACAATAAAATGATATATAATTTAATATGTGAGGGCTAAAGCACAGACAACCTAGAAGATAGTAAACTAGGTTATAATTTCATCATTAATCAAGTTAAGTACCACCAGCTGCTGAACCAAGAACCCTTAATTCACAACAGCTTCTCAGGACTGGTTTCTCTCATAGTCTGTTCAAGCTCTATACAGTACTTTAGTACCTATATTTAGTACTAGTACCAGGCCTATACCCTGCAGAGAGTCCCCTATTCCAGGGCTCAGCTTTCTTCACAGCAGCCAGTCTTTCCAAGAGCCAACATGCTGGGAAGGCACTTGCTTTGAACTTCTGGCTGCAGAGGGTGCATAGGATGAGAAATGCTCCCATGGCCAGACCTGACTTAAGGGAGGCTGGAAAAACAGTTCAGCTGCTTAACAAGGAATAAGAAAAGAGGTGGGATTTGATCAACACGGAACCTGTTATGGTGTGAATCTGGAATGTCCCCCAAAAGCTCTTGTGTTGAAAGCATAGTCTCCAAGGCAGCAAGATTCAGAGATGGAGGTTTTAGGCAGCAATTGGATCTTACAGGTGAGAGTATACATACGCTTGACAGATGAATCCATTGATGGCTGGAAAAAATATTGGGAGCTGAGACCTAGCTAGAAGAAATAGGTCACTTGAGTTGTGCTTTGGAAAGGTTCACCTTCTTTACCTTCTCCCCAGCCCTGTCCCACCCCCACCTTCTCTCCCCCTTCCTAACTGCCATAAGCTGAGCAGCTTTCCTCCACCACACCTCACCACCAGTGATGTTTTATCTCATGTCATATAATGTCCAACATAATGGAACCAGCAGACCATGAGTCTTTTGAAACCACAAGTACAAAATCTTTCCTACTGTTAGTTGTTCTTGTCAGATATTATAGTCACAGCCATGAAAAGCTGATAACACAACCTATGTCTGCCACTCATCTAAAACCTGGTGAGTAGAGTGGCTACCAATAGAGACCAATATAGATGTACTTAATGGGCAACTCAACATCTACAAGGCATTTCTGTTAGTGTGTTTGTTTGTTTGTTTTTTCTGAAGTGGAGATGAATAGTTGTTAAAACTTGCAATAAAATGATGGTGGAATTTGAAGGACATTATTATCCAAAGTACAGGTATAAAGACATGGATGGTGTGACTTTAGTTTGTGCATAACCAGAGATATGAAAAATTATGCTCTATATATGTAATAAAAATCGTAATGCATTCTGCTGTCATATATAAATAAAAAATAATTTTAAAAAAGAAGTACAAGCTTCCATTGACTTTTGTAGTATTTGTTTTAATGGAAGATTCAGTTAATTAAAACTATACAAGATATTTCATACTTACGTGGAAAATAATCTGATCCTACACATGGGTAATTATAATCATACTTTCACCTACATTATTGTCCTTGTCTCTGCTTACAAAATGCCAGTGGGATTACTTCATCTCAGTTACTGAGATAAAGTAAATTACACTTTTCAGTTTTCAAAGCCTGGTGCAGGTGTTAGTATCTTGACTGTGAACTAAAGAATTGGTAAGAAGAAAGAGGGGGCAGACAGAGGTCAAGAGAAAAACAGGGTAGACAAAATGAAGCAATGTTTTAATTTGGCAAAAGTCAAAAAGACAGATTTGAGAAAGGAAACAATGAGAAAGTCCAGTAGACATTAGAAGATAGAAAATGAGATATAGTTTTTTTCCAGAATTTAAACTTGAAACTAGGTCATTAATGCCAAATAACATGTTTAATATCTATGTGCTATTCTTAAGTCAATAAAAATATTCAAGTGATGCATTTCACAGGAAAGAAAAACACTGATTCCACATGCAAATGTACAGTCTAATATTAGTGAGGTCCTTCTAAATGCTATTCATATTATGGAAACATTATCGTAGATGGCATATATGCCCAGGTTTGGCCACAGACATACTTGGCAATACCATAATGCTGCAACTTTGAGTTAGCACAGACCTGATTGCCCTAAACACTGCCCTCTGTTATCATTTTGTTTGGATTTGCACCCCTTTATTGGGTCTCACTTCTGGTTTAGGCTTCCTATAAGAGTCAAAGTCATGAAAAACAATAACTTTTATCCTCCCACTACACTCTTCCCTGATCTTTTACTGAAGCAAGTCACTTTCAAAGGCAGAAAGAATAGAAAATATGATTTTGAAAATATAATTCATGTCAAGGACAGAGGATTTGTTGTGTCACTATTTGTACAATAATTAAGAATCTAGGGGACAGAGGTGTAGCTCAGCGGTAGACAAGTGCTTTGCATCTGTGAAGCTCTCAGTTCTATCCTCAGCCCTAAAAATTTAAAAAAAATAATTTAAAAAAAGAAATGAAGGAAGGGACAAAAAAGGAGGTAAAAATAATTTGATAGTCAAGTCTTAATTAAAGTGTGCTTGTTTAATTTATCTATTAAAATTGCCTCAGATTGATATAATACAAGAGCCCCTTGTCCAGTTCTTTGCCTTTAGAGTTCAGTGAAGTTGCCTTCTGCCCTTCCCTTCTCCCGTCATCTATCGCACACATCTATCTTTCCTCAGAACCTAATATGACAACTGGGAATTAGTGTGCAGCATTCCAGGCAGGAAGCAGTTTGTCTGTGCTGTGTTGAGAGGGGATGGCAAGCACTATGAAGGACTCAGGGGCCATTGATGGGGCCTCAACAGGAGAAGGCAGGACAAGAGGGTGAGGCAGGTGTGCTGAGCAGAGTCCATGGGAATTCCACACAGGACAAGTACCCATGGACAGATTCCAGGGAAAATGTTGATACTAAAATGGAGGCACTCCAAAAATGTCTCTCACTTTGAGGATTCTCATTCAATGGAACTTTGACCCTCTTCTCTATGCTTTTTTATATTTGATTAACTGGTTTACAAGAAAGTCAATGATATAGCTTTCTCCTAAAATGCTTGGAGTAAAGAAGCAGATGGTCAAGAGGGATCCTAACCAATTAGCAGAGTTATTTGATATAAAGATGAGAAGTCTAGTGCCTGAGTCAGAATTCAATATTGGCATTAGAGTATTCAGTAAATAAATAAAAGTTCAGTTTGCAGAAGGTGTTTCATTAAGCAGAGCAAAATCTCATTATTTCAGACCCTACTCATTCAGAATAAATGACCTTCATTCAGGGATGATAGATATTATACTCATTTGTCCCACTTTTTATAAAATCTTCACTATATTTTTTCCATGAGCATACATAGAAACCCAAGTAGCTATTTACTTGCAAATAACTTTCTGAATGCAACAGATGATGATTATCCAGAGAGTAGAGAAAAAGTGAGAGAAAAAAAGAATTATTTTATGAAAGGAGGCTTTTAAATTTAATTTTAGAATTTAACCTACAGTAAATTTGAATATGTTTGTGTGTGCAATTCTAAAAATTGTAAAACATGCGCAGACTACTCATGCAACTATCACCAAAGCAGTTCCATCACCATGACTACCAGCTTTTTTTTCTTCCCTATTCAATCCCTTTTTAGGACACTCAGACTTTAAGGTTGTCCATCACTGTTCTGTCCATGCAAGGATATAAACCACTGAATACTAGCTTCTGTCACTTAGAATAATACCCTTGAGATCCATTTAGATTTCTTAGCATATTAATAGATTTCTCCTTTCATTGCTGTGTAGCGTTTCATTCTATATATTTATCATGCTGTGTTCTCCATTCGCATATTGAGGACATTACATTCCAGATTGAAGCAATGATGAAGGGAGTTGCAAAGATATTCACATGCAGAGTTTGATGGGACTATAAATTTTTATTTTTCTAGGATAAATACCCAGAATTCTATGACCACTATGTATTCAACTGTATTAGGAACTGCCAAATGGTTTCCCAGAGTGGCTCTACTAGTCCATATTCCCACTAAAAATGTGTGAGGACTTCCTTGCTCCATATCCCTACCACAGCCATTTTCAACACTTTATATACTTGTGATTCTATGGATGTGATTATTGGTATCTAACTGTCATCTTGAGTTGCATTGCTAGTGAGATTAAACATGTCTTCAAGTGGTTGTTTATCTGTCATATATCTTCTCTGGTGAAGGATCTAGTCAAGGTTTTTACTCATTCTAAATTTGAATTGTTTATTTACTGATGAGTTTTGAGAGTTTTTATTTCTCTATTTTATTTTTCTTCTTAATTCCGGGTATAGGACATTGGTCAAATATATAGTTTGCAACTGGCTGCTTCTTATCTATAGATGATATTTTCATTATTTCCACAAGAATTTCACAGAATAAACAGCTTTAATTAAATAAAGCTTGATTTATGGTTGTTTATAAGGGGCTGTGCTTTTGGTGTTATGCCTCATAATGTTTATTTGAGGCAGGATGGTATTCCTCAGCTTTCTTCTTAAAGTTTGATTGTTCTCATTTTATTTTTAAATTCACAATCCATTTTAAAATTGTCTTGTCTACATCTATAAAACTCCATTTTATGATTTTATTTATAATTGTGTTTAATCTGCAGTTTAGTTTGGAGTTGACACTGTTATTATGGTAAGTGTTCTAATCGATAAGAATACATTCAATTTATCCAAGGTATTCTTATATCTTTTATTAGTATTTGTGGTTTTCACCATATGGATCATATCTATATTTTAATAAAATTTACTTAAATAGGCCATATAGTATGCAGCAACCGGAGAAGTCACGTTGGGGGAACAGCAGAAAGCAGCCATCCGTTTACACTACTTTGCTCTAGCAGCTATCTTAATGATTTCAAGTGCGGCGGACATCAAGCAGGAGAATGGGATGGAAAGCGCCTCGGAAGGGCAGGAGGCGCACCGAGAAGTGGCGGGGGGCGCGGTGGCGGGGCTGAGCCCCCCCCCCACCACCACCGGCTCCAGTCCCTTTCCCCCTGGAGCCCGGGGACGCCGCGGCCGCCGCCGCCAGGGTGAGTGGAGAGGAAGGGGTAGTGGCGGCGGCGGCCGGAGCGGCGGCGGATCAGGTACAACTCCACTCGGAACTTCTGGGCAGGCACCACCACGCCGCCGCCAGCACCACCGCACAGACCCCGCTGGCCTTCTCGCCGGACCATGTCGCCTGCGTGTGCGAGGCGCTGCAGCAGGGGGGGCAACCTGGACCGCCTGGCCCGGTTCCCGTGGTCTCTGCCTCAGAGCGACCTGCTACGTGGCAACGAGAGCCTGCTGAAGGCGCGGGCGCTTGTGGCCTTCCACCAGGGCATCTACCCTGAACTCTACAGCATCCTCGAGAGCCACAGCTTAGAGTCGGCCAACCACCCGCTGCTGCAGCAGCTCTGGTACAAGGCGCGCTACACCGAAGCCGAAGGAGCCAGCGGCCGGCCGCTGGGCGCGGTGGACAAGTACCGGCTACGCAGGAAATTCCCCCTGCCCCGCACCATCTGGGACGGCGAGGAGACAGTGTATTGTTTCAAGGAGAAGTCGCGCAACGCGCTCAAGGAGCTCTACAAGCAGAATCGCTACCCTTCGCCCGCCGAGAAGCGGCACCTGGCCAAGATCACCGGCCTCTCCCTCACCCAGGTCAGCAACTGGTTCAAGAACCGCCGGCAGCGCGACCGGAACCCCTCGGAGACCCAGTCCAAAAGTGAATCAGATGGAAATCCCAGCACTGAAGATGAATCCAGCAAGGGACATGAAGATTTGTCTCCTCACCCACTCTCAGGTTCATCAGATGGTGTCACCAACCTCAGCCTTTCCAGTCACATGGAGCCAGTATATATGCAACAAATTGGAAATACTAAGATACTAAGCTCTTCTGGAGTTTTCTTGAATGGAAGCTTGGTACCTGCAAGTACTTCACCTGTCTTCCTTAATGGTAATATTTCAGTAAACTCAAGCACTTCGGATGGGGGCACATTTACAAGTGAGTCTGCCACAGTCCAGCAAGGAAAGGTTTTCTTGAGCTCTATTGCTCCCAGTGCAGTGGTATACACTGTTCCTAATTCAGGCCAGACTGTAGGATCTGTGAAACAGGGAAATTTGGAAAGGAGCCTGGTATTCAGTCAGTTGATGCCTGTCAATCAGAATGCACAAGTAAATGCAAACCTGTCTTCTGAAAATATCTCGGGGAGTAGCCTCCATTCACTGGCCTCCTCATTAGTTAATGTATCCCCAGCTCACAATTTTTCCCTGACTCCCCCTACACTACTAAATCCCACTGAGCTAAACCCTGACATTGCTGATAGCCAGCCAATGTCTGCACCTGTGGCAAACAAATCTACTGTGACATCTGTCAGCAACACTAACTATGCAACTCTTCAGAACTGCTCCCTTATTACTGGCCAAGACCTATTGTCAGTCCCTATGACTCAGGCTGCCCTTGGAGAAATAGTTCCTGCTGCTGAAGACCAGGTGGGTCATGCCTCCCCAGCAGTACACCAGGATTTTGTCAGAGAACATCGTTTGGTTCTGCAATCAGTAGCTAACATAAAAGAGAATTTCTTACAAAATTCTGAGAGTAAAGCAACAAGCAGCTTAATGATTCTGGACTCCAAATCCAAGTATGTCCTAGATAGCATGGTTGAAACTGTCTGTGAAGACCTGGAAACAGACAAAAAAGAGCTTGCCAAGCTCCAAACTGTCCAGTTGGATGAAGATATGCAAGACTTATAAACTTTATCCCCAAACCCTTTTTTTGGCATCAACAGCAAATCTTTTCATGAAGCCCCAAATCAAAACATTTTCCCATTGAAAGGAAAATATCTACTTTTGCAAGTAAATGCATTCAAGAAACTTTGGATTGATTGTGGTGAGCCGTTTCTGCGGACTGTGGTCACCATTACAAGATGGCGCTGGCTCCACTGTGGTCTGTAACAAACAACTCCTTATTTGGGAGAGTTGGCACAGGGTTTTTTAACACCCTATGAGAAAGCTCCACGTAGCAGCTTCGCATTGGGGCTTGGGATGCTTTATTAAGGCTGGGAGGGGCATCCGAGAAAAAGAAGAAGGAATAACAAGGACCTGAATAAACGGCTGAAAGAAGATTCCTGTTGTTGCGTCTTCCTTGCGGGCGAGGGGGTCGCGACAAGTGGTGCCGAGACCCGGGAAAAACCAGGACTCTCAGTCGTCAAGAGTGGTGCACCAGATCGTCCCGGTGAGTGGGACCCCATCGTCCCGGAGAGCGGGACCATATCGTCTCGGAGAGCGAGACCCCATCGTCCCGGAGAGCGGGACCACATCGTCTCGGAGAGCGAGACCCCATCGTCTCGGAGAGCGAGACCCGCGACCAAAGCGGAATCAGCTCCTCTACTAAGAAAGAGAGAGCCTCATATTTTATTGCAGCTGCACTGTGTACTTTCATTTTTGTTTTCTGTGTGCTTTCATTTTTGCTTTCTGTGTCTGTTTTGTTGCTGTGTCATCCCTTTACATTGACTCTCTTTGAGTCTTTCTCTGCCAATCAGCTAGAGGGACATATTAAATGAAATTGTCCCGAGGGGGATAGACGGGATCGGGAAGGCACGCCTGGAGCAGCGAGTGTCATTCCAAGTTTGATACTCAGGAACGCCCACTGCAGCCGGGTAACGGGAACAAGGGCCCACCCCGGGCCCCGTATGCCAGAGTGTACGGGACGGTCCAAAGACAGAACAAGCTGCTACCGCAGTAAGATCTTGGCCAGGCGGGGGAAAATGCAGACAAAATCATACAAAAGGCAATCGGCTAGGAAAACTTGGAGAACTTTTGCCCCGAGAACGGGCAGCGGACTCCATGTTGTTTACATCACCATGGTAACCATGGGGTGCCTGGCCGGAAGAGCAGCCTCCTGGTCCCACCTCCCACACTTTTGCGGGCTTCCGATTGGTTCTTCCACAGTCACTCAGACAGGACTTCTGGTCCCGCCTTTCAGCCACTAACCTGCTTTGCTGTGTTTCAGATTTCTACCGGAGCTGCTCAGAAAGATATCTTTTTCAGACAAAATTTAATTCCACGTGTTTCTATGTTACAGTCCTAAATTTAAACTAGTTCTAAGTTAAATAACCTGACTTTTCTCTGTAGTTGTGTTACTAAATAATGTTCTATTGATGAGAGATATCAAATATGCTTCTTTATATTTTACTTTTAATTTTAGAGGTCATGAGGATGCATTTACTCGCCACAGGAACAAACCGACAAAGTTCCTGTGATGACCAAAAAATCCTTATTTTCATTGCTAACCATAAAAATAAAAATGTATACTCAAGGATCTTATTTCAGTACATCTAGTGACGTCACATAGAAGAGTGCACTCCTAGTTAAAAATAAATTAAAATGGATCCAAATATTTTAAGACCACGTGGTTACATAAAGTTAATACAATTATAAGTTAAGTTCTTATTCTTAATATATATTTTTTAGATATTTAAATAACCTATATTTGTTAATCTATAAATTAATTAGCACATGCCTAATTGATTAATTAATATATATTTGCCTAATTGTTTTTCTTCAACAGGAAACCCATAATTTATGTTTTATATTTACATTTATCAGATACTCTGCCTTTTCAGTTACAGATATTTGAGATAAATGTGTTTACTATAAATTTGCTTTTAAGTAAAAATACAATCAAATAATTTCTAATTCTCAAAGTTACTATTTAAACTCATAAGATGATAAATTATTATAATTATTTCTACAAAATATCTAAGGGTTTTAACTATATTTTCATTGATATTTCTTATCAAAGTATAATAATTTGTTTATAGATCCTAAGGTGTTCAAAGATTGTTCCAAAGTATATTTTTTTTTTAAGAAAAAGATGTTCCAACAAAGAAGAAGTACACATGGATCCTAAGAAGAAGGAAGAAATCATCTTTGGGTAAAATAAGGTCTTTCTATTCATTTCCCTAAGTAAAAAGATTTTTATATTGTTATCTAAACAGAAAAGAGGAAAAGAATTTCATATACTAAACTGACTATAATTAACTTAAGGATATTTCAGTTTATTTTCCTAATTTAACCATACTAATGTGAGCTAAAATTTTGTCCATATTTTGACATGACAAACACCTATTAGAATGTGAGTTTATTTCTTTACAGAAAGATCCTTGTTGCCTAACAATTCTTACTGTTTAAGATAGGGATTAATTTTGGTAAATAAATTCACATTGTTGATTAAACATTAAGTATATTGAACTACTAACTTAAACCCCTGTATGACCTTTTGAGAGGAGGCCCCTCACCCACCTCCCTGCGAAAACTTACTCCAAAAGCCTTGAAGGCACTCAGATTAATAGAAACAGCCTTACAAGAGATGCAGGTTACCCAGATAGATTATTCTATACCCCTATCATTTATAATCCTGCCATCAAAATTAACTCCTACTGGAGTGTTTTGGCAGACTAGTCCCATCTATTGGGTCCATTTACCTGCTTCTAACTCTCGGGTGATAACTCCCTTTTATGAACTGGTGATAAATCTGCTCTGGAAAGCCAAATATTTGGGTGATGCACTATTTGGAAAGACTCTTGGCATTCTCATTCAACCTTATACCCAAGATATGATTTTAAAATTGCAACAAAAACATGATCTTTGGTGTCTTTTTCTTTGTACTTTCAAAGGTAAAATTGATAATCACTTTCCCCGACATAAACTTCTAGAAGGCCTTAAGAGATGTCCTATCATTTTTCCTAAAATTATTAAAAGAGAGCCTATTTCGGGAGCTCAAACTGTTTATACAGACGAAACAAAAAGGGGGGTTTGCTGTTGTTTTTGATGGATCTCAAGTAATTCGACACCCTGTTCCTAAACTGTCTGCCCAAAGATCAGAAGTTGAGGCTCTAATTATGGCCCTTAAACTATACAATTCCATCCCACTTAATGTGTATACTGATAGTCTCTATGTTGCTAAGTTAGCCTCAGTTATTGAAACAGCCCCTTATATTGGCAGGCAATCCACTCTCATGGAACAATTACAAACGGTTCAGCTCCTTGTTTGGGCTAGACGAGATCCTTTATTCATTGGACATATCCGAGGACACTCGGAGCTTCCTGGGCCTCTGGCGGAAGGTAATGCTAAAACAGATGCCGCCACTCATAATATGGGCCTAGTATACACTATAACCAAGTATGATGAGGCCTCACAACTCCATGCTAAATTCCATCTAAATGCACAATCCTTACGCTTCCGCACAGGATGCTCGCGTGATCAGGCTTTACAGATTGTTTCCCTATGCCCAGTATATGCTCCATTTCTTCATTTTCCCAGTTTGGGTGTTAACCCTAGAGGCTTACACCCCAATGATATCTGGCAAACTGATGTTACCCACTTCCCTAGTTTTGGTAAGCTGTCTTTTGTACATGTTTCTATTGATACATACTTTGGCTATATCTTTGTTACATTACACACTGGGAAAAAGGCCAAAGATGTTATTGGACATCTCTTAAAAGCTTTCTCTTGCATGGGCAGTCCACGTTGTCTCAAAACAGACAATGGACCCACATATATAAGCCAAACAATTCAACGGTTCTGCACCCAATGGGAGATTGAACACAAAACAGGTATTCCTTATAACCCCCAGGGACAAACTATTGTGGAACGAGCCCATCAACATTTAAAAATTTATCTACAAAAAATAAAGGAGGGGAAAATATATAGATGCTGCCAGGGACCTAAGGCCTATTATTGTGCCTCCTGGGGATGTGAAACCTCTAGTAATGGGTATTGACTTAAGAATTCACCTAGGAATGACTATGCCCATTTCTGGCAAACAAATATTACTATTCAGTTTACTTCCAATGGAAGACAACAACCAGATTGGACTTAAGGATATCTCTGGGGGCTGAGTATTTACACCCCCGGACAGTACAATCCTGGCCTGCTTTTTCGGCTCAAATTGACCACAGAACAGCCTACTGGAAGTCTAATAGGACCTAATCAGGTGCTCGGAGACCAAAAGGCCCCATCTGGACCCAAGCAGCCCATAGCCCCAACAGTAAAACCTTCCCCCAGCGGTCAAACAAAAACTATGGGCTATCAAACCTTTGATTATGCCCCTGAGCCCATATACCCTGGAACTGGAGATCGCCTTCTTAATTTGGTCCAAGGAGCCTTCTTCGCTCTCAATGCCACTAATCCTAACAGGACCCAAGATTGCTGGCTATGCTTGACCTCCAGGCCGCCCTATTATGAGGGGGTAACGATACTGTCTAATTTATCCTCTAATACCACTGCAGATCCTAAATGTTATTCTCTGCCCAGCTATAAGTTGACTATCACGGAGGTCATGGGGCAAGGGGTTTGCTTGGGAAAGGTGCCGCTTTCACGCCAACATTTCTGCAACATCACCCGACTTATAAATCAATCCCAATCTGATTATTTGTGGGGTCCCAAAGGGTCCTAATTTGCTTGCAATACTGGGTTAACTCCCTGTGTTTCCATGGCAGTCCCAAATACAACTACTGATTTCTGTGTGCTGATACAATTATGGCCGAGGATATCTTATCATGGGTCAGACTACACCCTGGGACACCTTGAGGGACATACTCGGCTCCCCAGAGAACCCATAACTATGACTATTGCCCTCCTACTGGGCATAGGCAGAATAGCAACCGAAATAAGAACAGGGACAGCCGCCTATGTCCAGGGAGGTCAATTACTAAAGCTACAAATGGCTATGAATGAGGATTTAACAGCCATGGCCAAATCAATTACCGCCTTGGAAAAGTCCCTCACCTCCCTCTCAGAAGTTGTGTTACAAAATAGGAGGGGACTAGATTTATTGTTCGTAAGGGAAGGAGGACTATGTATAGCTTTATAGGAACAGTGTTATGCTTATGCAGATCACACTGGGGTAATCCTGAAACTATAGAAAAGGTCACGGAAAGATTGGCTAAAAGACAAAAGGAGTTTGAAGCACAACAAGGATGATTTAAACAGTGGTTTAAAAATACCCCATGGTTAACTCCTTTGATATCCACTGTAATGGGACCGCTTTTCAGTCTCCTCCTTATAGCTGCTGTAGGCCCCTGCCTAGGTAAGAGAGTGACACAATTTATTAAAGATCAAATTAACATTCTGACTTCTAAGCCAATACAGGTTCATTATCAACGCCTACAAACCAAGGATGATTTTGCTGAAGTTTGTCTCCGACCAATTCGAAGATGATTTTTCTACAATAATCCCTGCTTCATGCCTTCCTCCTTTCACCCTCTTTCTTCTTTATTTTATTATTCCTCTCCTCTGACTTTATGCCTTGTTGAACCGGAACCAATTAGAGACCTAATGATGACTGGCTGAGTAGATACCATTAAACGCCTTGGCAACAACGAGCTGATCTTGTAGTACCCAGAGACGGGCAACTTTCACGCTTACACTGCAACCTAAGACAGGGGAATGGGGCCTCCCCAAAGACGGGTAAGCAATGTAAGGACAGTGAACGACCTAAGACAGGGGCTACTTGATTCCCTTTGACGTGCAACAAACAAAAGGAAAAAACTGCTGGCAGTGGTTTCCCCCCAGCCCCCAGGGCTTGGATCCAGCCCTGAATTTTATGCACGTCAAGGAGGCCAGCTCACAGGGCCTTGTAAGATTTGTGGTGTCTGTTTTCATATTCAGCCAATAACGGTCATGTGGGAACGTCCTGACCTGCTTGGGTCTGATAAGGTTCCTGGTTGAAGGCTTAGTATGAGTAATGGCAATTCACCTCAAGTCTGGCTTGCGCAAATTAAACAGTAAATCTTTGACATGGTCGTTGCACCCCAAGTTTTACGGACATTGCACTGGGAACGACATGTCTCTTCTTGCTATTCTCTTAGTGTTGGAAAGCCCTTGCACTCTGCCGGCTTTACTGCCATTGCACGCAGATGGGTTTCCACACTAGTGCTTTTCTATCGCCTTAAGACCCGTGCCTTTCTTTTAGGGTGTTACCAACTTGTTTATCGTTGTATTTCTATACAGCCACAGTTCAGCCTCAGCTATCCCCCTTCGTCCACCATCGTCACGATACAGGATGCGAGGCAAAGCACTGCACTTGAGTGATCCTTGAAGTGGACCTCAAGGAAAGCATGTCCTATTGCATGCGGGTTAGACGCGTCCACGCCCCGTCCCACGAAAAAAAGCGTCGGCTGATATGGCCTCGGATCTGGGGAAGGCGCCTCCTTGGGGCTGAGCCATACTATGCAGCCACTTCTGCACAGTGGGATAGGACCTCTACTCTCGCCTGTGTTGTTCTTAGAAAACAAAAGGGGGAACTGTGGTGAGCCGTTTCTGCGGACTGTGGTCACCATTACAAGATGGCGCTGGCTCCACTGTGGTCTGTAACAAACAACTCCTTATTTGGGAGAGTTGGCACAGGGTTTTTTAACACCCTATGAGAAAGCTCCACGTAGCAGCTTCGCATTGGGGCTTGGGATGCTTTATTAAGGCTGGGAGGGGCATCCGAGAAAAAGAAGAAGGAATAACAAGGACCTGAATAAACGGCTGAAAGAAGATTCCTGTTGTTGCGTCTTCCTTGCGGGCGAGGGGGTCGCGACAATTGATCTGCATGAAGATCAGTTAAAAATACAATCGTAGAACTGCATTACTCCAGCTTTTTTGTTCACACATAATGTTCTCTTTTAAATAGATGGAGACAAAGGAACAAGATGAAACGTATCAAGTCAGAGTATATCATTTAGTTGGCAATATCATTCTAAGGTCAAAATAGAACTTTATAGTTTTTTAAATTAAAAATGCATACACCTAACAGAATTAAGTATAGCTAAAGACTGTTAGAAACAATGCAATTGTTTTTGTTTACTTTTACTCCATGGGCATTGATAAGGTTAAGAAACAAATGGTACTGCAAACTATTTTAAGAGTGTTTTTTTTTAAGGTTAAAAAGCTTAAAACATTATACATATATATATATATGTATGTTCATACACACATTTCTCTTTCAGTGTTTTTGAGGAAGTCTTGGTTAAGTCTCTACACATTTCCAAATATTATTGCTAACAGTTCACTGTGGCTGAGGAAGTTTGAACCTCCACAAAAACTCTGAAACACTTCAGTATGAATGTAAATATATCAGTTCTGTAAGTAGGATTTGAGTAAGTACAGTGAATTTTATTTATACTGTGTATGTTTCTCTTATACTTCAGGCGTTATAAACTGAAAAGAAAAATGTTTTCTTACTGTTTAATTTATTTTTATTGTTTGAACAGGAAGTGAACATCATTGTTTCCAACAAAGTTTTACTTTTTTGTAGAATTTTAAAAACAATGATTTTTATCAGGCGTCTATTAAGGTCAATATTAATAACACTGAAACAGGAACTCTAACTCCCAATATTGGAATTTTGGTACTTTTTTCATACCTTTTTTCTTTAGTTAGCAACACAATTCATTTAAATATGTTTTATATAGAATTCTATGTGCCTTTTTACCTTGTGGCCTTTTTATTAGTAGTGAGGTACAGAAGTGTCAACAAAAGCACTGATGATTCTTTTCTACTATCTAACAGGGTCAATTTCATCCCAATTGCTTTAAGTCTGGAGAACTTAAGTTTCACTAAATAATATGTGTTATGATTATCATGCAAATGGATCAATTATTATTGATGATTTTCATTACAGTGAAAATAAACTGTAGAAGACCATGTAAAATCAATTATGCAGCCAGGAAAACAAAAATCTTAAAGAAAAAAATATGTATTTTTTTTTCCTATTGAGCAAAATTCTATCCCATCGAAACTTCATTCTTAGTGTTTTGAATCAGTTATTACACTATAACACATGACTGTTTGCACTATATTAACAAGTCTTTTGTAAAAGTAAATTTTGGGGGTTTCTTTAAGTTTGCTTGATAATGTTTATGTTTATCAGGACTCTGAATGCAAGATGTAATAATGCAATTCATTTATATAGTGAATAAAGTTACCTCTGGCCTCTAAAAAGCCAGAAAAGTGAAAAATGGTCTCTTCAGTGAGGACTTAAAGTTGTTAAACATAAAAATGTTACATCTTGTTTACTTTAAGATGTGGATAAAGCGTCCTCTCTAGAGCTCTGCATGCCATCAGCAGAGCATATTGAATAAGGGCCATAGAGTACTTAACTTTTGCTATTATTGCAAATGTAAATCACAGGCATAGATGAAAACACCTATGAAGAATTCTTCTCCCTTCATTTTGATAAAGAACTTACTACATCTTTCTTTTTTTTTTTATGAAATTGGTGACTATTCCTAAGCTGCTGAAACTATGTTTTTTGCCTTGGTTTTTACAAAGTCAGGTGTTTTAGAGCTCTTTTCCATTCTACCACTACTTATACAGCTTTCTTTTTCTTTGGTTCTGTGTTATCAAGATTAATTACATGGCTCTGTACTGTAGTGTACATAAAAATGATGTTTTCCATTTGATTACTGCAACTATCAAGAGTTTGTTAATTATTTAAAACCACTCATCCAGTAAGGGAGATAAGCAGGTTTTAAAAGTTATATATGGCACATATGTAACTGGAAAAATTTTATATGTCTTCCAAAAATATAAGCCTTTTATTTAGAGTTCTTCTCCCCTTATGAAAAAGATAGCACAAAACTTAAGACTTACCTAGGAAACCCCTTTATATTTTCAACATGATATAATAATAACCCTACAATTATTCTAGGTAGCTACACAATATACCAGGTTAAAAATCAATGCACATTGTAAAGAACTTATTGTTCTTTTCTATTATTTCAGTAAAGTAAGGGCCAGTTGGCATGTAGCTCATGTATATGTGAATGGAATAAGATAAACCCCATGATCTCCTTGCACAGAATTGCAAATGTTTTGTTTTTTTATTTTTATTTTTTGCAACATCAAGGGCCAGACTCAGAACCCTTGGAGTTCATGTGGCAAAATATCCTTACATAAACCAATGCTTGAAGATGCTACAGATGACCCTCTAGTGGCCCTGAAGAAGAATTGGAATGGGGCAAATAACCCTTCAAATCCCAACCCCTGCTGCTGGCTTTTGGGATTTTTGGTGTGAGCCTATCTATGCACTCTATCAGCCAGAATTTGGCATTTTGCTCTTAGTCATATCTAGTAAAGGACAGTCTGTTGTTTAAATAGAAGGTGTATTTGTTTCTTAAGCAAGAGCACCTGGGTTATACTGCATTATATCTCATGTATAATTATAGTAAAGACTTTGAATTAAACACACACTCTAGTGCCTTTCTTATGTTGTGAAAGGCAGGTAGATGTTTTAGCCATAGATTAAAAAAAATTAGTTAAATTGCACACTGACCTTAAATCTCCCTGTATGTGCCCTTGTATCTTGCATGTTAAAAGTTGGATAATTGGGCATGTGTAGCAGCAACCTGCCCTGCTACATCCTAGAGAGTATGCTTTCTTACATAGCCACCAGTACTTAACATTCTTTAAAATGTGTTAACAGATCATCTCATATAAAAATAATTCAGGAAAACTGTAGGGAAAAGAAATATATTTTACAAAAGATGTTTCAAAGTCATCCTACTACTTAGATGATAGGGTCTAACAGTTATTTTGTATCTAACTGATACATTTCAAGTTAATTAAATATTACCACCATACATTTTATTAGTCAAAATTATATAGCATGTGATTCTTTTGGCTTTCAGGGTTCTTAAAATTTTTTATTCTTTTGTTGCATGTACTATATGTTCAGAGGCAATCAGTTATGTACTCAAAATGGTTTTACTGTGCCTTACACAAAGAAACTCTATACAGAATGTATATCATGGGGTGGGGGAACAGAGTCTTTACTGCACTGTTAGGTGATGGCACACAGAGCATGTTCCAGAACATTTCTGTGCTTAATTACCCAACCAAAGAGATCTAAAGTATGTATGTTGTACTGTAATGGGGGTTTATGCCTGGACAATTAAGTGTTTTATTTGTTTTCTGAAATGATGTGAACTTATTTTTCTAAACACTATGCTAAATAAACTTTATATTTATACATAAAAAAAAATTTACTTAAATATTCCATTTTTTTGAAACTTTTGGAAATCTTAGTCATAATAATTTAATATATTTTCCAATGTTTATCTCTAATATGAAAAAATGATTTAAGTTTTATGCATTGATCTTGAACTCTGCAATTATCATAAGCTTATTTATTAGTTTTAGAATATAGACTTGCATATTTCTTTGGATTGTTCATGTACATCATTCTCATTGTCTTGAAGAACAGTCATTTTATTTCTTCATTTCTAATCTGTAGGCCTCTATTTTTCTTACTGTATATTGTCTAGAACTTTTTTAACTTTTTTAAAAATTGATTTAAATAAATAAATGACAGCAGAATGCATTACAATTCTTATTACACATGTATACTACAATTTTCATATCTGTTTGTATATAAAGTATTTTGACACTAGTTTGTCTCTTCATACATGTACTTTGGATAATGATGTCTATCACATTCCACCATCCTTCCTAATCTCCTGCCCCCTACCTTTCCCTCCCACCCCTCTGCCCTATCTACAATTCATCTATTCCTCCCATGCTCCCCCTCCCTACCCCACTATGAATCAGCCTCCTTATATCAGAGAAAACATTTGGCATTTGTTTTTTGGAGATTGACTAACTTCACTTGCATTATCTTCTCCAATGCCATCCATTTACCTGCAAATGCCATGATTTTATTCTCTTTTATTGCTGAGTAAAATTTCATTGTGTATATATGCCACATTTTTGTAATCCATTCACCTACTGAAGGGCATCTAGGTTGGCTCCACAGTTTAGCTATTGTGGATTGTGCTGCTATAAACATTGGTGTGGCTGTGTTCCTGTAGTATGCTGTTTTTAAGTTCTTTGGGTATAGTCCCAGGAGAGGGATAGCTGGATCAAATGGTGGTTCCATACCCAGATTTCTAAAGAATTTCTAAGGAATCTCTATACTGGTTTCCTTATTGGCTGCACCAATTTGCAGTCCCACCAGCAATATTGCATAGAAGTGCTAAGCATAGACTTCCTCATCTTGTTGCTGTTTTAAAGGGGAAAACATTGAGTATTTTGGCATTGAGAATGACAAAGGCTGGTAATCCTGGGAACCATCTGTGAATGATGAGCAACAGAGAAAAGTAGCTCATGGCATGGGTGGGAAGTTCCTTTTCTATTCTCTGGACCCAATTGTGTAGAATTGGTATTCTTTCCTCTATTCAAAAATCAATCAATGTGGATCCATAGGTGTGTATATATATATATATGAAGGTTTTTGACTACAAATTCAACTTCTTTAATAGTAATGGTACAATTTGGTTATCTGTTTCATCTTGGATATATTATAGTCGTTAGTGATTTTTTTTTAAAATTTGCTTTTTGTTTTTGCTCTGGGTATCAAACCCAGAGTCTTGCACTTGCTGGGCAAGCATTCTGCCACTGAGCCACACCCCCAACTATTTTGTGAAGTTGTTTCATTTCATCTATCTTCTTAAACTTATATGTTGAACCTTTCTATTATGTTGAACCTTTATATGAATTAACCAGCATTATGTGATTTCTGTCTTTTAAAATGGGTTAAATTTGCTTTTTGTCCAGGATGATCTAACTTGGTTAATTTTCTATGTGTACTTGTAAAGAATTTGTATTTTACTGTTTGTGGTTGTATTGTCAGAAAAATGTGAATTAAATCCTGTTGTTTGATAAGGGTGCACATTTCTTTGTTGTACTTGCTGATTTTCTGTCTATTCATTCTATCAATACTGAGAGAGGAAACATCCAACTAGATGGTTGATCTGTTTGGTTTGTTTCTCTTTTTAGTTGTAGGTTTTTTGTTTCAGGTTTTTGATTATGACTTTGTTAACATGAAATGTCCTTCTTTTTCCTTGATAACTTTCATTTCTCTGAAGTCTAGTTTGTCTAATACTAATAGAGGTGATTCCAGCTTACTTTTTATTTGGGGCTTCTTTATCTAATTGAATTTTCATGTAAAATATATTACATATATTATAAAAGAGCTTTTTACAGGTTTAGGTTTGCAGATAAACATGGGGTAGAAATGTAAGAGACTTCCTTATGTGTTCCACTTACACACATGCACAACTTCTCTTGCTAGCCACATCCCATGCCACATCAGTACATCCTGACTATGGATGAACAGACACTGACATATGACTATCACTCAAAGCCCAAGTTTTCCATTAGGGTTCTTTCTTGGTGGTGTACATTACATGAACTTCAAGAAATGTATGCTGACATAATATATCTGCCATTGTAGTATAATAAAAAATAGTGTCAATGACCTAAAAATCCTTTGAGCTTCTGCCTGTTCATTATTATAATTACTGACAAGCACTGATTTTTACTTCTCCACTGTTTCTCCTTTTCCAGAATGTTAAGAAGTTATAATAATATAGTATGAAGAACTTTATAATCATATAGTATGAAGCACTTTAAGATTTTTTTTTTCACATAGTAATATGTATTTAAGATTCCATGCCTATTCCTGGCTTGATAGGTTATTTATTTTAGCACTAAATAATAGCCTTAAATAATATTCCATGGATATACCAGTTTATCTATTTAACTACTGAAGGATATCTTGGTTGCTTTCAAATTTTGACAATATGAATAGAACTGCTATAAACATTGATATGCAAGAATTTGTATGAACATAAAGTTTTCAATGCTCCTGAGTAAATAGCAAGGAATGCTGGATCATAGAGTAAGTGTTCAGTTGGATATGAAAATCCCTAGCTGTCATCCAAAGTTGCTGTATCATTTTGCATGACTGCCAGCAATGAACGGGAGTTCCTATTCCTCCACATCTGTGTAAGCATTTGGAGATGTCAGTGTTTTGAATTTTCACCATAATAGTAATGTACCAATATCTTATTGTTGTTTAAATTTGCAGTCTCCTGATAACATATGATGATGATAATTTTTCCTGTACTTGTCTAATCTCTGGATATTTTCTTTGGAGCAGAATATGTTAGGCCTTTTGCTCATTTTTCTGTTGATTATGGTTTTATTGTGGAAATTTTAGGAGTTCAGCATATATCTAAAATAACTGTCAATTATCAGATATGATCTTTGCAAATAGTTTCTAGTGGTGTGCAATGAATCTTTTTATGACATTGTTTTTAACAAAGCAGAATTTATTTTTAATAAATTCCATCATATCAATTGCTTTTCTCATGATCATAACTTTTGTATTATATCTGAAAATTTATTATTATATCCAAGGTCTTCTGTAGTTTACAACAACTTTATATCTGCATTTTACATATAGTTCTTTGATACATTTTTAGTTGTTACTAGCTTTTTCTTATTTCCTTTCTTTTCTTTTTCTTTCTTTCTTTCTTTTTTTTTTTTGCATGTTTATATTCAGTTGTTATGGCATGTTAGTTGTAGAGGTAAAAACACTGTACTTACTTTTGTTTCTTTGAAACAGCAGTTGACTAGATTTATGTGGTTCTCTTTCTGAACTCTCTGTACCCTTGGTTGATTTCTGTTTTTCATTAGTAACACACTGTATTTATAACTGTAGCCTTATTGTAAATCTTGAGTTGGGAACTATCAGTCCTTCAATTTTGTTATGCAAATTAATTCAATATTAATGTTTTCTATTCTTTGCCTTGTAGCTTCATAAGCATTTTATAATCAGTTTGTCAAAATCCACAATATAATTTGCTGGAATCCTGATTGAGAATGCATGGAATCTATTGATCAACTTAGGAAGAACTGACATCCTGGCAATACTGAATTTTCGTATCTATGGATATACAGTATATCTCCACTTGTTTAATTTTGCCTTGACTTCTTTTATCAAATTTTGTAATGTTATCATAGAGATATAGCACATGTTTCTGCTAGATTTACATGTATATAATTGATTTTTGAGAAGGTGCTAATGGAAATGAAAGCATATGTTTAATTCTATATTGCATTTTCTTGGTACTGGCATATAGAAAATGATCAAATTTGTATATTAATCATATATTTTACAATCCTGCCCTGATTACTATTATATTCCATTTAAATATGTTTACTTTTTCACTATGAATAACCATATATATGAAATAATTTTCCTAAAGAGAATTTACATTTTTATATTGTTTGGTGTTAATTTAAAACTTACTTTTATACTTTCTGACTTTCAACTGGTGTGCTAAGATCATTTTAATTTAATGTAACATTTGATGTGATTAGGTTCAATTCTTCTCTTTAAAATGTGTATTTTAGGGGCTGGGGATGTGGCCCAAGCGGTAGGGCGCTCGCCTGGCATGCGTGCGGCCCGGGTTCGATCCTCAGCACCACATACCAACAAAGATGTTGTGTTCACCGAGAACTAAAATATAAATATTGAAAATTCTCTCTCTCTCTCTCTCTCTCTCTCTCTCTCTCTCTCTCTCTCTCTCTCCTCTCTCACTCTCTCTTTAAAAAAAAAAAGAAAAAAAAATAAAATAAAATGTGTATTTTAGTATTCTCTCTCACACTCCTGTTCTTCTATTTTGGTTTTGGTTATTTGAACAACTCTTAGCACTAAATTTTAATTTAAAATATTTTATATGTTTTTTAAAAATATTATTTATTGAACAAAAACAGCATGATAGTGGCATAAAAACAGACACATAAACTAATGGGACAAAATAGAGGTCCTGGAAATAAACCCACACATGTAAGGTAAACTGAGTTTTGAGAAAGTTTACATTGGCAAAAGGACAGACTTTTTAAATAAATGGTGGTGGGAAAACTGGATATTCAAATGCAAAAGACTAGAACTTGTCCCCTATTTCTCTCTCCTAGTCAGAAGTTAACCAAAGTCAGTCAGTAAATGTCAGACCTGATACTCAGAAAGTACTACAGGAAAATATTATAATGGAAACACTTTAAGATATAGTTAAATATAATGATTTTCTGGATTAGACCCCCAAACCACGATGGGATATCAAACTAAAAAGCTCTACAAAGCAAATAATCAACAGAGAAGTCCACATATAGAATTGGAGGAAATCTTTGCCAGCACTTCATGTGATTAATATACAGAATATAAAGAAAAAATTCAAAAACTTAACAAAAACAAGTCATTCAATTTTAAAAAAATAGACAAATTATCAGAATAAGACTCTAATCAAAAGAAGAAATATAAAATTTCAATCATTACATAAAAAACATTCAATATCATTAGTCAACAGATAGATGCCAATCAAAATTACAAAGGAATGCCCCCTCACCACAGTCAGAATGGTTATGTTATATTTTTAAATTTATGTTTTTAAATAACATAAATTTATTTTCTGACAGTTGTAGATGATAAAATTCCAAGATAGTTATTGATAGTTATTTCTTCTGAGACTTCTCTCCTTAGCTTGAAGATGTTCACATTTTTTTTTTGGTGTTTATTTAACATTTCTTCTATGTGCATATATCCCTAATTTCTTCTTGCATTTGCATTTTCAAATTTCCTCTTCTTATTTTTTTTTGTATTTCACTTTTCCTTTAAAAATTCTTCTTTTTAGACATACATGAAAATAGATGTGTTTTGATATATTACATGTATGTAAATTATAACTCATTCTAATTAGGATCCATTCTTTTGTTGGACACAATCTGGAGTTTGGGTCATGTATTCATAAACGAACATAGGATAGTAATGTCTGATTCATTATACTGTCTTTCTACTCTAATCCCCTTCCCTTCTCTTCATTCCCTTTTGTCTAATCCAATGAAATTTTATTCTTCCTCCCTTCCCCCACCATATTGTATGTTAGCATCCACATAACAGAGATACAATTTGGCCTTTGGTTTTGGGGATTGCTTTATTTAATTTAGCATGATAGTCTCCAGTTCCATCCATCCATTTACCAGCAAATGCCATAATTTCATTCTTCTTTATGGCTGGGATATATATATATATATATATATATATATATATATATATATATATATATATAATAACATTTTCTTTATTATTAATCTGTTGAAGGGAATCTAGTTTCATTCCATAGCTTAGCTATTGTGAATTGAGTTGCTATAATCATTGATGTAGTTTCATCACTGTCCCCTAAGCAGGAGGAAGAGGCCCTTGCCCTTCTCACTGCAGCTTCATAGCTTGTCCAGAAGGAGCCCATGACTCTAGCACCATACCAGGGAAGTACTGAGGTACACTCTGGATTATAGGCTACACTGGCCCTACAGAGGGCTGGACCTTTGAGGATGTGAAAGTAAGAAGGAGAAAAAGTGTTTCTATGAGAAATACTGAGCAAAGAAACATCAAATATCAGATTCTTAATAGAAAAGCTCTCTGCATTTTAAATTAGTGTCTATTCTTGTGAAATTTAGACTTTTTTTTTTTTGCAGGCATACATGGATTAAGGGAATGAAGGAACAAAGTCATCTTTTGATTAAAAATGGGTGTTGTATTTTTTTATACACTCAATTATCAAGTTCACATGAGTTATGAGTAGGATTCAGTGTACAATACCCATGGATGATGGAGGACCTTGGTCTTGCAGGAGGTTTTGGAGAAGTAAAGTGTGGCCATCAGGAAGCATCCAAGATGATCTCATGTTCCATTAGAAACTGGAATGGATTTGGAATTCTTGGAGGTTTTGTTGGGTGGCTTCTGAAGCCAGTGAGTGGGTCTCAGGGAACTCAGGTCAGTCCCCTGGCACCTACTTAGTTGTGGAGGAGGCTGGCCTCCCCAGTAGTGTTTGCTAAGGTGCCCTAATGGATTCTCTCAAGCTAATGGGAACAGAAGATTCTGGCTATGTCCCTGGGTCTGGCCTAGGCAGGACCTGACATAGAGGAGAAGAGGGAATGTGGGCTTGCAAAGGGGAAACCTTGGAGCAGAGAACACAGGGAGGAAAGATCATGGATTAAAGGCAGGTATAATGGGGGGTGGTGCTGCAGCAGGATAGAGCATCCTGGAAACACTGCTGGGAAGGAACTGGAACAGTGATGGCCAGGTTTTCCTCCCTGCTAGACCTCGGAGTAGCCCAGGCAGTCTAGGACATTTCCTCCAACTGGAATCCTCCCAAGGACACCACTGGGGAATTCTCACATGTTCCTTTCTATTCCAGTGGAGACCAGTCCTACAGAATTGGGATGGTTGACCAGACACCTCTCTACTCTGTACATGGAGACATGTATGCCTACTTTTCTCTGAGATTTTCACCTGCTCTCCTCTCTAGTGGTCATTTTCATCCTGAAGAGAGTGTTTGTTGGGGCTGAGGACTGAGGTCACCAGTGTCAGTTTCACTCTTGGGCCCAGGACAATTGTGCTCAGGAGGATGAGGGAGTAAAGTGCAATTCTTTGCTTTGGGACATTCCTGAAAACTGATTTCCCAGGTAAAGATCTGTGTTCACTGAAGAACTAGTTCTTACCTGAACAAAGAACTACCTTACCAAATAGAGGTTTACTAATCAACACCCACAGCAAAATCCCCCAAGCCTAGTGCATACCAACCCTTCCCAGTCCAACGCTGGTTACATGGATACTCATCAAAACTCTTCTTGACAGACCTGCCTTAAAACTCTCCAGAACACATTTTTCAACACTAGAACCATCCCCTGTTCTTCCCCTAGTTAACCATAAATAAGATCCTGCCACAGTGAAATTCTACTTAATACTAACATGAAGTTTTGTATGACTGATGATTTCCTGTGGCTTTTGGGATTGGCAGATCAAGTTGATAAGAATGTTTTGATCAAGTTCCGATGGAATCAACTGATCCTGGGGAGGTAGAGGAGCCTTCCCCTAATCTCTCAGGAATACCTAGACAGAGATGGGAGGAGACTTCCTCCACAGCATGTGGCATGCTCTCTGCTGTCAGGATAATCAGAACAAGCAGGAAGGGCCTTTGGTGCCCTGCTGGTGGCAGGTTTTTGTCTCACTTCCCTGTCTGCCTGTGTCACTGTGAGCAGCACTACTATCCCACACCTGACAGTAATAGTCAGCCTCATCTCCAGCCTGGGCCCCACTGATGGTCAGGGTGGCTGTGTTCCCAGAGTTGGAGCCAGAGAATCGGTCAGGGATCCCTGAGGGCCGGTTGCTATCTCTGTAGATGATGAGCAGGGGGGACTGTGCTGGCTTCTGCTGGTACCAGTACACACTTTTACTACCAATGTTGTTTCCTCCACAGGTGATTCTGGCCGTCTGTCCAGGGGTCACGGATACTGACGATGGCTGAGTCAGCACATAAGAGGCTACAGAACCTATAAGGAAACAAAAGAAGAGAGGGGACTAATGGTGACAAACACTTCCCATGAGATGCCCAGTTTTCCCCTAGCCTGAAAGAACTTCAGGAAATATGTGCAACAAAGTGCATCCCCTGGCATCAAAATCAGTCATAGTGGCCCATGATCCTGACTGAGGAATGGAGATTTGAATCCATGAGCAAGCCCAACCCCTTTCCTTCAAGCCAGAGAGCACAGTGTTGGAATTTCAGCCTAAAGTCTCATTCTGAAGCAGGTCCTGAGCATCCTGCCCACCACAGACAGAGCTCTGCTGAGCTCAGAATTAGGCCAGATTAGTTATACAGGAGCCTTGGGATGGCATGTATATTGGGGCCTGGGAGCAGCACCTGTGTAATGAGCCAGGAGGCTGATGAGAAGGGCCTTCCAAGTCATAGCGCCTGTGGCTGCTTCTTGAGTCCTAGGCTGGTCTGTGTTCCCCAAGGCCTCTTTATTCCCTTGTTGGGGACAGCTGCCTGTTATGCAAATCAGCCTAGGTCAGGGCTGCTACTGGAGGAAGTTATGTGGTGTCCAGAGAAGGGCTCATCCCCAGGGAGCCAAAGAGTGGGAGGGGCATCACTGAAGAACTACCCTCAGCTCACAGAATACTCCTTTATTTTCTAGTCCCAACTTCTTGGCCATGCCTCCATCCCAGGCTATTTTCTAGCCAGGAATCTGGGCTGACCTTGTTATATAAAAATGAGTCTGTCTTTGTCATCAGAACAAACTAAAAGGTTGACAATAAGAGGTTTCCTCAGCTATGGGATTCTGTCCCAGATACATCCTCTAAAGCTATGTGGGTCAATAAAATTCTTCCATAAATATACCTGGTATCTTAAAGGTCCAGTGAGGTAAATAGCTCTCTGTCCTTAATGTGAAGGCCTGAGGCAGATCTTGGGTTCCCAGGCTCACATATCCTAATGATTGCAGGCGGGTTCTCTACCTCCCCTACAATACTAACATTTACAGAGCTTCAGCATGAATGGTGGCCTGAGGAATACTAGACCTCTTCCATATCAACAGGGACATTCTACAAAGAGAAGGGATTTCTGGGAGACACAGACATCAATGAACATATACATCAATGTTATTCCCCATACTGAAGAAAAATCCAGCATTTCCTCCAGGTCTCATGTCATGGTCACTAACCCTCCTGCATGTGAAATCTCCCTTCTAAGGTGAGATCTGGTGTTTGGGGAAGGGAAGGGTGTGTCAGGAAAAGCAGGAAGATTTCCTGTTCAAACATCTAAAATAGGAAAATTCTGGAAGAGTTGGAATGAGAAAAATGAAGACCAAAAATTTGTACTTGCTTCAAAGATGATATTGTAGAAATATGACACCTTTTCCTCTAGATCTCAGGTTGTGGTTACTAGTAAAGCTCTTGCACTTTTGAATCCTGAAGACCAGGCCCAGCCCAAGCCTAGGGAGCTTTGTCAGGTGATTCTCAACTGCCCCCTAGTGGCCACTCTACACTAGTTGCTTCATGTCATGGCATCCTTGGTCAAGGTGCAGATTCAGAACTTGCCCCTCAGGCCCAGGTTTTCTTGATCTTTGGCCAACTGAGGGAATTCACCTTCTTCCTATGGATGTTACCGGTTTTAGGATCAGGAAGGAGAGGCTCACATTACACAGGAAAATATGAACAGGTGCATTTGGTAGAGGAAGTTTAAAACCCACCTGAGTTATCACTGCATATTTTTTAGGGTGGTGAATGGTCAAAGGAAGTGGTTCCAGGTCCTGGTGCTGGGTAACACTGGACTCAGGAACTGGCTCTTCTTAGTGTCAGCTGCAGGTGCAGAGTCAATAAGAGTGAGTTGTGAGAAGCACAGACACAGACAGGAGTCCCTTCACACCAATGTCTATTCAGACACACTGTGGTCTCCACCTACTTCCATTGTGGGAATTCAGCAGGAACATTATGCATCCTTTGCTCTAGGAGTTTCTACCTTCTGGCTTTGCTTTGGATACACCTTGTGTGCAGTTTAATAGTCTGTCCCACCCACCAGAGCCTGTGCTTAGTCTGCTCTCTTTCTTGAAAATCCAGACACATTTTCCAAAATAAACATCCAGCATTGACCATGTAGTACAACACACAACCATGGCATGGAACACTCAGTTCACCAGAGTTCCTTGTCAATGCAAGCCTGCACTTGTGAGGGAGAGAAATATGTTGGTCATTGCATCATTTTGCTCCTTAAATTCAGGTGTGATGGCTGGAGCTGCAAGAGCCATCTAGGGTCTTTAGTCAACAACAAAAATGGAAGGCTAAGATGGTAAGGATGGTGGAACAGAAGCTGAAAAAGGCCCCAAGTCCCACAATAAAAAAGTAAGAAAGACAGAAAACATCATGCCTTAGTTATATTTTGTTTGTTTTTTCATAAGTATTTATTTCTAAGTGCCTTGCTTTTGCAAGAGAAGAAATTAACCTCCATGTGCTCATGAGTCTGTTTTAATGCATGTATTCTTGCATTTAAAAAAAATCTACAACCCACTAGGGAAATAATTAACAAAAATAAATCAATTAACTAAAACAATGCTGGTGAAAAAACCATTCAGTGGTAATGATATGCAGGTAATTAATACACTGATTAGAGAGAGTGACAGGCAGGCTGGGATATAACCTGAGGCTGGGACTCCCCTGCAGATGTGTCACTGGAGCTGTCCTCAGGACTGGTAAGAAATCACAGCACATGTGTGGGGACAGCAGAATCCATGAATTGGGGAAGAGTCTGGGTGTGTGATGATTGGAGAAGAAAGTGGCAAAGTGAGGAGACCAGGACTGCAACCTGTTTAGTCCAAGATACTATTATCTCCTAAGAAGAATTTTGATGTCAGGGCAAATGCACAGTCAGAATTGTTGATGGTAAAATTTCCAAGTAATAAACTCAGTTCAATGGCATCTTTGTAGCAGATTATGAATCTCAAGTCCAGGGAGAGATGAGACACAGTGGGTTCCTCTAATCACAATCCTGCTTACATGGGACTTGATATACCCAGAGGGTGGTTGCTTGTTCCTACCCTCTACCCTGTACCTACCATGCAGCCAGGTGGGAACTTAGGCTACAGCCTGTGCCTCCTGAACTGGGACAGGTGTTGAGTGTCTCCTAGTGTCTGATGAGTGACACAGCAGTGTTTTCCTTGACAAGCCACAGATTCCCTGACCTGAAAGCATGGAATATTGGAAGTATACCTCATAGGGAGAGAAAAAAAAGTGGGGCTGAGAAACCGAGTGACAATTCCTATGTCATTCAAGGAGGAGATGAGAAAAACAAAAGCATTTAGACTCCCAATAATTACCTTCCCTGGATATACAAGGGTCATCCTGGACAAATCCACCTCATTTTCTCATCCTGGGATTTGTCTAGTTAGATTCTGATCTATTTCAATGAGCATATCTCCTTGGTGTGTGGAAATATCCTCAGTCAAAATATGAGGATACTGAAGCTTCATCCTCTGATTAATCGGCTGCATGTAGGGGCTGGTACTACCCCTCACACGAGCCTGGACAGATTATTGGAAGTGTGTCCAGCTCCCTGCACCATTCCCAAAGACCAAATATCCAGATTAGAAGCAACTACAGCAGTCATTTCATGGATATTTACCCAAACATTTCCCTGAATTATCACTTAGGCCCTATGTATTAATATACAAAATGTCATCTATTGTCAACTCAGGGTCTATTTGAATTAAAGGTAAATTTAATAATCAGTAGTAGTTTGTGCAGTAAATTATTTGTAGTTTGTTTTTTCCTTTATGGTACAGCATTTCTACAAATAACAGTTCATATGCAAGTCTGGAAGATGTATGTAGATACTTTTTATTTTGCTTTGTTAAAATGTCCATAATGGCTCATCTATGTGATCTGAAAGACCTGGAGTAACCTTTTAAAACCATTTGTCCTAATGAAGAATCCATCCTGGATATAATATTATTAGGGGTTTCCTTTCATATATAGGACAAATCTAAATATGGCTTTGCAAATATCATGGTCATACACCTGTTCTACGTTCTGACTATGCGCGCGCGCTTTCTCTCTCTCTCTCTCTCTCTCTCTCTCTCTCTCTCTCTCTCTCTCTCTCCACATACCCAGCCCTATTTTGTATTTTATTTAGAGACAAGGTCTCACTGAGTTGCTTAGCACCTCTCTTTTGCTGAGGCCAGCTTTGAACTTGTGATCCTTCTGCCTCAGCCTCCCTAGCCACTGAGATTATAAGCATGTGCCACCACAACCACCTAGATTCTGATCTCTTTCAATGACTTGTCTTTGCATAAAAGTTTCATTCCAATCCAGAATTTATCTCTTTAATGACAAACATGTACCTGTTTTGTGCTGCTCAGTATTTAATTTTGATCAGAATTGGGAGACTTATAAGCATATCTCCTTGGTTGTGGGAATGAGGGGGATTTGTCCTTGATCAAATCTAAGAGACATGGGGAACTGCCTAATGGCATGGGCTACTGGGTGATCTTACATCAAACACCAACTTCTTTTCTGGGCACATAAGCCCTTCTCATCCTGAGGACTCCATACTGTTAGGCTCATAATTTTTTGTCTTAACCCAATGCCAAATTCTGAGAGGAGGGTCAGAAACCAGGTCTCCCTTCTGACACACTCCAAAGTGAAATGGAGGGAAGAGAGTGCTTGTATCTAACCAGGCTCTCTGGAGTCCTTCCATCCCAGAATCTGTGAACTAGTTTCTGCAAGGCTTTTTATGGAAGTGACAAGACTTTGTATATAAGATCTAACTAATTCCTTGGGTAAACCACATTTCCAATAGACATCTATGCTGTTCTGTAATTTAGCCATAGAGAGAAACCAGGTGAATATGTGGAGACCAAAGTCATGGTCATTGTTCAAAGGATGAGTGAGACTCAGCCTTGGGTGAGGAAGAGCCTGCCCCATGTGTGTATCCGTATTATTGTGAAACAGTGTGAGTGGCACTCACTGCCATTTACTATGGCATAGAAATAGTCACTCTTGTCTCCAGCCTGGCCCCACTGATGGACAGATTGGCTGTGTTTCCCAAATTGGAGCCAAGGGATTACTCAGAGTTGTGTGGGAGCCATATGCTGTCATCAGAGATGAGCATCCCAGGTGCCAATCTGGTTTTTGTTGGTAACAATGTGCATATTTATTCCCTAATATACCTTCAGAGCATATGGTTCTAGCTTTCTACCTGGAGGTCAATGTTGCTGAGTAGTTGTACTGAGTCAGCTCTTAGGAGGCTTGAAGACTGCCAGGGGGGAAAAGCAGTGGGAATAATAATAAAGGGATCTTCCAGAAGTTCCTCTGTCGGCCTACTCTGTTCTCTCTCAAGGGAATCTTTGGGTCCTCACCCCACCCACTTCAATCTTAGTTCCAATAGCCTATGACTCTGGGAGGGGAATGAAGCCTTTGACTCATGAGGAAGCCTGTCCATCTTACTGGCAGTTGCAGCCCCTTAGGCTCACACAAGCCAATAATCACAGTGTGGAAACCTCATCCATTTAGCCCCCTCTCCTGCATCAGGATACTGAACACCTGCTCACCACAGACAGGGCCCAGAGAGCTCAGAATCAGGGTTAGGCTGATCCCTAACACCTAAGATGTGGGTGGGCAGCATCCCTGGGGCAGAAACTGCACAGTGAAGAGGAGTCCAGCTCATAGTAGAGGCCTCCTGGATATTGCTTCCTGAGGCTCAGACTGGCCTGCCTTCCTCCTAAGCCAGCCTCATCCCTTTACTGGAGATCCATGTCTATTATGCAAATCAGCTAGAATCCAGGACAGTTCCTAGAGGAGCTCTGTGTTTTCCAGAGCAGGCCTTGGCCTCAGAGACACAGGAGAGATCTGCCCTGAAGACCCACCCTCAGCTCGGGAAACACACCTTCATAAGCTGATTTCACAGTCTGGGCAACATTTCCATCCATTGATAGAAATAGTGATAGTAGTACTCTGAAATAACTGGTCATGGGACTATGCATAACCATCAGAAGCAAGGTAGGTACATTTATAAAGAATGATTCCATGTGGCTGTCCTGAGGTCTGATCTGCAGAGAAAAATGGGCATGATTCATCATCTTTTGATGTAGTAGATATATGGCCAACTTGTTTCTTGTTGTTTCTAAACCCTCAGAATTTATGAAGAAAGTTCAAGAGGAACTATGCTAAGACCCATTTCAACCCTCAATTTTAGATGTGAACCATTTTTTTTTTCAGGCAAAATGCACTGCAAGAAGTGTCCCCAAAGAACATCCCCAGCATAAGAGAGCACTTTAAATTCAGGGAGAGCAAAATATAGCTGCTGCCTATATTTCTAAAGTTTCATGGGCACCACAATGCCTGCATCTTTAAGGTTTTCAATGGTGCTATATCACTGCCAGGGCAGATCTGATGTTTGCAACATGGACTATATGACTCGGAAACATTAAACCATTTCATGCCAGAACCATTATGTTCATGCTACACAATGAGTCTTCCCCTATTTCTACCCTATTCAAATTTGCTAATTGAAAATAGCATAATAGCATATTGGGCTGGGGATGTGGCTCAAGCGGTAGCACGCTTGCCTGGCATGCGTGCGGCCCGGGTTCGATCCTCAGCACCACATACAAAAAAAGATGTTGTGTCTGCCAAAAACTAAAAAATAAATATTAAAAAAAATTCTCTCTCTCTCTCTCTCAAAAAAAAAAATAAAAATAGCATATCTTTGGATGGGTAGTAGGATAAAATAGTGCCACCTTTAAGATCCAAGGGAATCATGGTTATGGTTACTTTTAATATTGATTTAATTTATGAATTGCCTACAATAACATTTGAATAAATCCTGCAAGGTAGAAGTAGATTTCTGCATATCTAGACAGAAAGTCATCTTACTGTCCATTACTCAATGAGTGGTGGACTGTGCTAGACCAGAGTAACATGGTGAAGTTGGGTCCCTAGAGAGGCAGAGCCAGGCACCTTGACCTCAGGCAGTCATCAGATCTGAATCACCCTCTGTGTGGGAATGGGTAGTTGGTCTTGCAGAGGGCTATCACAAGGACCACTACACTGGTTTGCTGTGTTCAGAATCACAGCAAATATGATTCTGCATAGGAATCTGTGGCTCCAGAAACTTATCAACAGCTGGGCAGTCCTGGGACTAATCTGGGACATAAGGACCTCAAGTTTCCCAGTCTACACTAAAAGTAAATTCAGGGATCAAGAACAGAGGTCAGGCCTGGCGTAGTGGCACATATCTGAAGTCCCAGAGGCACGGGAGGCTGACACAGGAGGATCAAAAGTTCCAAGCCAGCCTCAGCATAGGCGAGGCGCTTAGCAACTCAATGAGACCCTTCTCAAAATAAAATACAAAATAGAGATGTGGATATGGCTAAATGGTTGAGTGCCTTGAGTTCAGCCCAAGTACCCCCTCCAAAAAAACAAAGAAAGAAAGAAAAAAACAGAACAGATCAGACAATGCCTTCTGTCTGTCCTTCCACTCAGGTCCTCTATCCCTGACACACACCTACAGGAAAAAAAAAAAAAAAAAACCACCAGAACACCCTGGTTATGTCACCTGTAAATCC
Organism: Spermophilus citellus; assembly: GCF_964194105.1. Classification (NCBI taxonomy): domain Eukaryota; kingdom Metazoa; phylum Chordata; class Mammalia; order Rodentia; family Sciuridae; genus Spermophilus; species Spermophilus citellus. The sequence continues at coordinate 105,994,579 of NC_138184.1, forward strand.
ACTCCTGGTCCCCTCTGCAGAGCCTATCTGGATGCTGAAGGAAAGGGCAGCCTAGGGCCTTACATCTGAGTGAGCTTGCAAGACCAGTTTATGACTTGAACACCTGTCCTCCTAGGGGTTATAAGAATGTGTTACAGAAAACAAAGGAGTTTGTGTCCACTTCCCCATCTGCTGAGTCACTGTGGGTTTCAGGATTGCTCTCCCACCTTTGACAATAATAATCTGCCTCATCTCCTACCTGGGCCCTGTTGATTGTCAGGGTGGCTGTGTTTTCTGAGCTGCAACCTAAGAATTGGTCAGGGATCCCTAAAGGCCAGTTGCTGTCCTCATTCAGGGGACTGAATTGGCTTTTTCTGGTACCAGTGAACATATGCCTTAAAACGTTTTCTCCAGAGCAGGTGACTGTGACCCTCTGCCAGGGGGATACTCACCCTAAGGGTGACTTGTCAGTACATAGGAGCTGGTGGAATCTGCAAGACAATGTTTATAGCAGCTCAATTCACAATAGCTAAACGATGGAACCAACAGTCCTTCAATAGATGAATGGATAAAGGAAATGTGGTATATATATTCAATGGAATATTACTCAGCTTTAAGAACAATTAAATTATGGCATTTTCTAGTAAATGGTTGGAGTTGGAGAATATCATGCTAAGCAAAGTACACCAATCCCCAAAAACCAAAGGCCAAAGATTTTCTCTAATACATGTATGCTAATTTACAATAAGTCAGGGGGGGGATGATAGAGAATACTATTATCTTAGATTAGGTAGAGGGAAGTGAAGGGAGGGGAGGGGCGGAGATGTGGGGATAGGAAAGATAGTAGAGAGAAACAGACATTATTACTTTATGTATATAGGTGACTGCATGAACAATATGATTATAAAACATGTATACTCAGAAAATGAGAAATTATATCCCATCTATATATGATATATCAAAGTTCATAAATGCATTCTACTGTCATGTATAACTAATTAAAACAAATTTAAGAATTTTAAAAAAGAGAGAGAGAGGAGAGGGGGACGTGAAGATGAATGATCCATTATAAGAGACCCAATCACTATGTTGAACTGAGCTCCTGGTTTGGCGTGGACCCAGCTCAGGGTCCTGTGGGAGTTGAGTCTGTGGATAACCCAGAACATCACCTGTGCAGACAGAGACAAGGGTGAGCAGGAGGGGGTACAGACCATGGTGGAAATATCCCAGAAGTCTGTCTCCTGAGACCAACAGCACAACTGGGCTCCCCAGGCTCTCTCATCCCTTCTCAGCTCCTTTGACAAAGAATATTTGGTGCTTATGCAAACTTACTACTCCCGGTGGGCTCTTCATTGAGGGCAAGTGGACAATAGTTTCAGCAGCTATGGGGTAAGAAAAAGAGACTGAGGAACAAGTATGGAGCTCCAAATTCCTCCAGATGCTTCTAGGGGCAGAAAATTAGCCTTGGACTCCATGGTCTCACATCAGAGCCTCCTTCCAGGAATTGATACCACGACAAAAGTCCCAGACCTCCTGGGCTTAGGTGTGTCCTAGGCCCAGCTCAGCAGGGCTATTAACCTTACAAGAGCCAGGCCATGGGCTGAGATGGAATCTTCTCAGAGACCAGTGATAACACCCCACTCAGCTGAAGGTGAGTCACGGATTCTTGCCTTCCTCCACCTCTTCATGTGTCTCTCAGCTGCACTTTTGTCCCATCATTATCATTTGTATTCGATCCTACAGTATAAGCCTTTTAGGTAAATTTTTTTTCACATAGGATATGGTTCTTGGGAAATAAGCACCTGTGTTTTTATTCATCACAGCTTCTGCTCTCATTTAACATTAGGTGATTTTTCCTTTCTATGGCATCCTCCTTCTTGGAATAGACTAGGAATTGAAACAGGAAAGCTCTCTTTTATTAATCATTTATCAGTGTTTTATGTAACCTTGTTAAAAGGGCCAGGCATCAGACTTGTCTGAGAGTTGAGATTTTTACCATCTTTGGATGTCATCATGGTAGATGGAACTGATCTCTGGATCAGAGGTTCTGCCTATAAGAAGAACCCTCTCAGTGCACCATGGACAGTCAGTGCAATGACTTCATCAGTGCCCTAAATAAGGTCATGGATGCTCTTTCCAGGGGAAATTCCTGGAGTCTCCCCAAATATTGAGATTGCAACTGATCAGAAGAGCTGCCATCTTCAGATGTACTTGGAGGTGGAAGAAGAGGCCAGTTTGGAGGACCAGGTGTCTCCGAAAATGCTTATGAGAAATGGATCAGCCCCTGGGCCACTACTGGATGCAAGGGATTGTGCTGTGTAAGTGGGTAAGAGACTCAGGCAGCTGTTGTAGCTGAAGAACCCGGGCTGGAAAATCCATACTCTCAAAATGACCTTGCTGGTAGACACCTGAACATCATGTAGTCTCCACAGCAAATGTAGAGCCTTCTAGCAGCTTCCAAACCTGATACCTGGGACCACTTTCTCCAGTGCATTTCTTCCTATGACCAACTTCTGTGATTCTGGGTTGAAAAAGTCTGAGTCTGACCCTCACAACATTTGGTCACTAAAGTCCAAGGCCATAGGATGAACTCTCCTGACTTCCAATCTGCACACTGTTCCTTGGATACCTGTTGACCTCCAAGGCTGGCCTTCCTCTTGGGTTATCCTGGGCATTTGCAACTTCTGTTTTGATTTATCCTTGTATCACTTCTGGTGCCCCCTGCCAGTGTAGGAGATTCAGAGTAGGGGCTTACCTCATCCAGGTGACCCTTAAGACCCTGTCATCTGAAAGGGTATGGGTATGGATTACAGCCTCAATTTGTGGCAGCCTCACCCACCCTTTCCTTCTCAGCACAGTGCAGAGAGGTGGTCTCTTCAATGTTCTCCAAGATAAGTCATGAACAGCTTATGTAATTGAGTGTCCAAATATAAAATCTGTTTCTGGTCCATGTGTTTTGATAGAAGAAGGGAAAGTGCAGAATAAACTGCAGCCCTACTACAGAGGTTCCTGGTCAGAGAAACCTAAGTGACAGGCCTAAGAGAACTTTCTTTACAATACATAAAAATAGGCATCAAAACTGATGTTACTCCTTCTCCCATCACAGCATGTGTGGGGCTACTGGAACACAGGATGTGTTTGGCACCACAGCTCATCTGTGTGCTTATGCCACCACTAATATCCTTGTCCTCCTCCTCCGTCTCTACTTTCCTTCTCCTGCTCCTCCTCCTCTTCTTCCTCCTCCTCCTCACCATCATAATTTTTACTAAAATTATTATACTTCATCACAATATATACTTTGTATTTCACCACACAATTTTCACCACACAATTTTCACCATTCATTAATGTATAATCATGAGTAGCCTGTATATTATAATCTTGCATCAAAGACAATTTAGTAATAAATCATTTTTAAGTAATATTAGCAAACTTAAAAAAATCTTCTGATAATGGTCACATCCAACTTTTTGCACAAAAAAATGGCATAAAGTTTGTGATGATTATGCAATGAAATTCTAGGTTGTGGGGGAGAACTTCTGCAAATTATCTGAGTCTCTCCTGGGGAAGTTCAGGCCCACCTCACAAAATATTTGTGATTCTTTTCAGATTTACTCAGAGGAAGGAGAGGGCTCCAATGACTGTGCCACTTAGCAAGACCTGGGATGTCTCCTTTGAATTAAGATTGTTTTTGTTCTTTGTGTCACTATGTGTACTTATTTTTTTCCCCTAAAGATTGGTATATGCTTCCCCACTTCACAATAGGTAAAGTCCAGGAGAAGTGAAAACAATGGTGTCAAGCTGATCCAGGTCTTGGAATTCAGGTCCTGGCTCTATCAGACAGAACATGACCACAGCAGGGAGAGGAAGAGCTGGGATGCAAAGCAGGTCCCATGTGCTCTTTGGTTCACTGCTATTTCCATTATGGCTTGACTGTCACCAGGAGCCCAGCTTAGTTAGCAGGGAGTCTTTTGGTAAGTGGACACACTAGGGCCTCCTGTTACAGATATTGTGATGTTGCCTGAAAATGTACCCTTTGTGTTCTGATCAGAAGGAGCCAAGTTGTACTGATGGCAAAGAGAAGCACAAGAGCCTCCAACCATGAGGACAGAGCTGGCCCCTGTTGTTGCCCAGTTTGTGTGATAGAGAAGTGAGTCAAGGTGCTTAGCATGAGGGTGGCACTGGAAGTGTGTACCAACACAGAAATTGTGTTCATATTTGTGACCACAAGGCCTGCGGTGTGCTCATGTGAGTCCCAGATACTGTGGTGGAATATAGATCCAGACATGTCTCATACATATTTTCTGGCCTTGATTTTTCTGTTCAGGTGTGAGCAACATGCACTGATGGAGAGCAAAAAGAGATCAACTAGGTCTTCCTCTTGTCTCTGACATGCTTCTGCCAGTAGGATTCCCCATTAAATTGTACTCTGCAAATCTAGAACTGTCTGTGTCACAACCTGCACAACATCAAAAAATGAATCATGAGTAGATTCAACTGGAGATGGAGAAAAACATACAAAGAAAACACAGAGATTTTTTATGGAAAGCTGGGGTCAGGTTGACCACTGCCCTCTGATGGAGGAACAATGACACAGAACCAACTATGCAAGTTTTTTTATATAAGGTCTCATAATCAGGAAGCTAAACTATAGGGGCATTGTAAATTTTTCAAGGCTCATGAGTTGTCATATGCTACTTTGTGCACTAAAAATTTACAGAGCTGGAAACAATTTGCAGCTATCTTACTGTTGCACTGCTAAAATCATTCTGCTATTATCCTGCTGTAACCAGGACAGCCATTGTCCTGAGATATCTGATAACTGTTAGCACCAGCAGTGAGAGTCAAGGCTGATAACATCATGGCCTTTGGCAAGGAATGTTTCCTAGGCTTGGCTTTTTGAAACTCCACAGGATGAGCCAATGACTGTGGGTTCATCTACTCTCCACTGGGTCTTGTTTTTACCTAGGATCACACTTCTGTCCATAAGTTCCACAATAAATTGGACTTTTCACAAATATAGAATGATTTTTTTCACTCTTGTGGCACCTTGAGCCCCGTTCTCTTATACTGTGGCTGGATTGTTCTTGAAAAACACCCACATTCATTGGTATCCTAAAACAAATTCAAACAATTACATGTGAAGTTGTTCAAATCTCTGAAACTATGTGTTTAATGCTTCCTCCATTTTATAGATAATATGATGGATAGAATAGCAAAAGTAGACTTGACCAGAGGTTCCAAATTAGTTGGAATTAAACCACATGTACTCTTTCTTCTAGAGTTCATCTAGCTAACACATGGGTACAGAATTATTAGACTGTGAAACATATTGCGTTTGTGTGTTCATGTGTATGGGGTGGGGGTGTTTCCTATGGGTGTCTTGCTGTTTTCTAGGCTGATCTTGAATTTGGGCTCAAGTGATCCTCTGGATTCAGCCTGCCAAGCTTTGGGACTATAGGTGCCCACCACCATATCTGGCTATATACGTTGCCTGAAAGGAAGCAATTTTTTTTTCATACTAGCACTGGAACCCAGGGGTGCTTGATCACTAAGCCGCAGCCCAAACACTTTTTATATTTGAGACAGGATCTCACGAATTAACTTTGGGCTTCACAAAGTTGCTGAGGCTTGCTTTGAGCTCCTGATCCTCTTGCCTCAGGATCAGAGCCACCTTTACAACTAAAGAAAGAAAATCTGACAGGACTTCTCAATGACAGTATGAAGAATCTTTTTTTTTTTCCAGAAAATGTTAACTTTAATTAATTAATTAATTAATTTATTTATTTTTATTGGTTGTTCACAACATTACAAAGCTCTTGACATATCATACTTCATACTTAGATTGAAGTGGGTTATGAACCCCCAATTTTACCCCAAATTCAGATTGCAGAATCACGTCGGTTACACATCCACAATTTTACATAATGCCCTATTAGTAATTGTTGTATTCTGCTACCTTTCCTATCCCCTACTATCCCCCCTCCCCTCCTCTCCCTTCTTCTCTCTCTACCCCATCTACTGTAATTCATTTCTCTCCTTGTTAATTTTCCCATTCCCCTCACAACCTCTTATATGTAAATTTGTATAGCAATGAGGGTCTCCCTTCATTTCCATGCAATTTTCCTCTTCTCTCCCTTTCCCTCCCATCTCATGTCACTGATTAATGTTACTCTTTTCTTCCTACTCTTCCTCCCTGCTCTGTTCATAGTTGCTCTCATTAAATCAAAGAAGACATTTGGTATTTGTTTTTTAGGGATTGGCTAGCTTCACTAAGCACAATCTGCTCTAGTGCCATCCATTTCCCTGCAAATTCTATGATTTTGTCATTTTTTATTGCTGCATAGTACTCCATTGTGTATAGATGCCACATTTTTTTTTATCCATTCATCTATTGAGGGGCATCTGGGTTGGTTCCACAGTCTAGCAATTGTGAATTGTGCTGCTATGAACATCGATGTGGCAGTATCCCTGTAGCATGCTCTTTTAAGGTTGTCAGGGAATAGTCCGAGAAGGGCAATAGCAGGGTCAAATGGTGGTTCCATTCCCAGCTTTCCAAGGAATCTCCATACTGCTTTCCAAATTGGCTGCACCAATTTGCAGTCCCACCAGCAATGTACAAGTGTACCCTTTTCTCCACATCCTCGCCAGCTCTTGTTGTTGTTGGACTTCATAGTGGCTGCCAATCTTACCGGAGTGAAATGGTATCTTACGGTGGTTTGATTTGCATTTCTCTGACTGCTAGAGATGGTGAGCATTTTTTCATGTACTTGTTGTTGATTGTATATCCTCCTCTGAGAAGTGTCTGTTCAGGTCCTTGGCCCATTTGTTGATTGGGTTATTTGTTATCATATTGTCTAATTTTTTGAGTTCTTTGTATACTCTGGATATTAGGGCTCTATCTGAAGTGTGAGGAGTAAAAATTTGTTCCCAGGATGTAGGCTCCCTATTTACCTCTCTTATTGTTTCTCTTGCTGAGAAAAAACTTTTAAGTTTAATTAAGTCCCATTTGTTGATTCTTGTTGTTAACTCTTGTGCTATGGGTGTCCTATTAATGAATTTGGAGCCCGACCCCACAATCTGTAGATCGAAGCCAACTTTTTCTTCTATCAGACACAGAGTCTCTGGTTTGATATCAAGCTCCTTGATCCATTTTGAGTTAACCTTTGTGCATGGTGAGAGAAAGGGATTCAGTTTCATTGTGTTGCATATGGATTTCCAGTTTTCCCAACACCATTTGTTGAAGATGCTATCCTTCCTCCATTGCATGCTTTTAGCCCCTTTATCAAATATAAGATAGTTGTAACTTTGTGGATTAGTCTCTGTGTCCTCTATTCTAAACCATTGGTCCACCCGCCTGTTTTGGTACCAGTACCATGCTGTTTTTGTCACTATTGCTCTGTAATATAGTTTGAAATCTGGTATCGCTATACCACCTGATTCACACTTCCTGCTTAGAATTGCTTTTGCTATTCTGGGTCTTTTATTTTTCCATATGAATTTCATGATTGCTTTATCTATTTCTACAAGAAATGCCATTGGGATTTTGATTGGCATTGCATTAAACCTATAGAGAACCTTTGGTAATATCGCCATTTTGATGATGTTAGTTCTGCCTATCCATGAACAGGGTATATTTTTCCATCTTCTAAGATCTTCATCCACTTCTCTCTTTAGGGTTCTGTAGTTTTCATTGTATAGGTCTTTCACCTCTTTTGTTAGGTTGATTCCCAAGTATTTTATTTTTTTTGAGGATATTGTGAATGGAGTGTTTTTCCTCATTTCCGTTTCAGAAGTTTTGTCGCTGATATACAGAAATGCCTTTGATTTATGCGTGTTGATTTTATATCCTGCCACTTTGCTGAATTCATTTATTAGTTCTAGTAATTTCTTTGTAGACCCTTTTGGGTCTTCTAGGTATAGAATCATGTCATCTGCAAATAGTGATAATTTAAGTTCTTCTTTTCCAATTTTTATGCCTTTAATTTCTTTTGTCTGTCTAATTGCTCTGGCCAGTGTTTCGAGAACTATATTGAATAGAAGTGGAGATAGAGGGCATCCCTGTCTTGTTCCGGATTTTAGAGGGAATGCCTTCAACGTTTGTCCATTCAGAATGATGCTAGCCTGAGGCTTAGCATAGATAGCTTTTACAATGTCAAGATAAGTTCCTGTTATCCCTAGTTTTTCTAATGTTTTGAACATAAAGGGATGCTGTACTTTGTCAAATGCTTTCTCTGCATCTATCGAGATGATCATATGGTTCTTATCTTTAAGTCTATTGATGTGGTGAATAACATTTATTGATTTCTGTATATTGAACCATTTTTGCATCCCAGGGATGAATCCTACTTGATCATGGTGCACAATTTTTTTGATGTGTTTTTGTATTCGATTCGCCAGAATTTTATTGAGGATTTTTGCATCTAGGTTCATTAGAGATATTGGTCTGTAGTTTTCTTTCTTTGAGGTGTCTTTGTCTGGTTTTGGAATCAGGGTGATGTTGGCCTCATAGAATGAATTTGGAAGAGATCCCTCTTTTTCTATTTCCTGAAATAACTTGAAAAGTATTGGTATTAATTCTTCTTTAAAGGTTTTGTAAAACTCTGCTGTATACCCATCCGGTCCTGGGCTTTTCTTGGTTGGTAGTCTTTTGATGGCTTCTTCAATTTCATCCATTGATATTGGTCTGTTCAAATTGTGTGTATCCTCCTGACTCAGTCTGGGCAAATCATATGACTTAAGAAATTTATCGATCTCTTCACTATCTTCTATTATGTTGGAATATAGGTTTTCAAAATAATTTCTAATTGTCTTCTGTATTTCTGTAGCATCTGTTGTGATATTGCCTTTTTCATCCCGTATGTTAGTAATTTGAGTTCTCTCTCTTCTTCTCTTGGTTAGCATGGCTAAAGGTCTGTCGATCTTATTTATTTTTTCGAAGAACCAACTTTTAGTTTTGTTAATTTTTTCAATAGTTTCTTTTGTTTCAATTTCATTGATTTCCGCTCTGATTTTAATTATTTCTTGCCTTCTGCTACATTTGCTGTTGTTTTGCTCTTCCTTTTCTAGGGCTTTGAGGTGAAGTGTGAGCTCATTTATTTGTTGGTTTTTTCTTTTTTTGAGGAATGACCACCAGGCGATGAATTTTCCTCTTAAAACTGCTTTCATGTGTCCCATAGATTCTGATATGTTGTGTTTGTATTTTCATTTATCTCTAAGAAATTTTTGATTTCCTCCTTTATGTCTTCTGTAACCCATTGATCATTCAGTAACATATTGTTCATTTTCCATGTGATGTAGGATTTTTCCTTCCTTCTTTTATCATTGATTTCCAGTTTCATTCCATTATGATCAGATAAAATGCATGGTATTATCTCCACCCTTTTATATTTACTGAGGGTTGCCCTATGGCATAATATATGGTCTATTTTTGAGAAGGATCCATGTGCTGCTGAGAAAAAAGTATATCCATTTGATGATGGTTGATATATTCTATATATGTCAGTTAAGTCTAGGTTATTGATTGTGATATTGAGTTCTATAGTTTCTTTATTCAATTTTTGTTTGGAGGATCTGTCCAATGGTGAGAGAGGTGTGTTGAAGTCACCCATAATTATTGTGTTGTGGTCTATTTGATTCTTGAACTTGAGGAGAATTTGTTTTATGAATGTCACAGCACCATTATTTGGTGCATAAATATTGATAATTGTTATGTCTTGTTGGTGAATGGTTCCTTTTAACAGTATATAATGACCTTCTTTATCCCTTTTGATTAACTTAGTCTTGAAGTCGATTTTATTCTATATGAGGATGGCCACCCCTGCTTGCTTACGAGAACTGTGTGCGTGGTATATTTTTTCCCATCCTTTCACCTTCAGCCTGTGTATGTCTTTTCCAATCAGATGTGTCTCCTGGAGGCAGCATATTGTTGGATTTGTTTTTTTTAATCCATGATACCAGCCTATGTCGTTTTATTGGAGAGTTTAAGCCATTAACATTCAGAGTTACTATTGATATATGGTTTGAACTTCCATCCATGTTTGATTGTTTATCCTTTTTAAAAAAAAAAAATAGTTTGTTTTTCCGTGATTATCTTTCCCCTCGCCCTCTGTCTTTACTGAGGCACTTCCCACTGATGGTTTTGGGTATTGTTTTTCATTTCTTCCTCGTGTAGTATTTTGCTCAAAATGCTTTGCAATGCTGGTTTTCTGGCTGCAAATTCTTTTAACTTTTGTTTATCATGAAAGATCTTTATTTCGTTGTCATACCTGAAGCTTAATTTTGCTGGATACAGAATTCTTGGTTGGCATTCATTGTCTTTCAGTGTCTGAAATATATTGTTCCATGACCTTCTTGCTTTCAGTGTCTGTGATGAAAAATCCATTGTTAACCTTATTGGTTTACCCCTGAATGTAATCTGTCTCCTTTCTCTTGTAGCTTTTAATATTTTCTCTTTGCTTTGTATATTGGATATCTTCATAACAATGTGTCTTGGTGTTGGTCTACTGTGATTTTGTGTGCTCAGTGTCCTGTATGCATCTTCAATTTGTATATCTGTTTCCTTTTTTATTTCTGGAAAGTTTTCTGTAATTATTTCATTCAGCAGGTTTCTCATTCCCTTGGTTTGAATCTCTGTACCTTCTTCTATCCAGATGACTCGTAAGTTTGGTTTTTTCATGTTATCCCATAACTCTTGGATGTTTTACTCGTGATTTTTTACCAGCCTTTCTGAGTTGGCTAGCCTCTTTTCAAGATTGTATATTTTGTCTTCATTATCTGACGTTCTGGCTTCTACTTGCTCCACTCTGTTAGTGATACTCTCAATTGAGTTTTTAATTTGGTTTATCGTTTCCTTCATTTCTAGAATTATTGTTTGATTTTTTTTATAATCTCTATCTCCTGATAAAGATGCTTAACTTCTTTTTTTAGCTGTTTATGTAATTCATTCTCGATGTGTTCTTTCGCTGCTTGAATTTGCTGTCTTGTATCCTCTTTAAGGTTCCGTTCCATCTGTCTAAGGTGTTCCTTGAGGTCTTTATATGACCATTTTTCTGATGACTCTAGGTCCTCCTGAATATTTAGGCTGTCCTGCATTGTTTGTACTCCTTTTCTTCCCTGCTTCTTGAGGCTGCTCATGTTGCTTCTTGTTCTGTTTGACTGCTGAGTTACTGTTTACTCCTATAAATTTATTTGATGCTTGGGAGGAAATGTATTAGAAGGGAAAGGAAGAAGTCACTAAAGAGAATGAGAGTAGGAAAGGGGGATAATAAAAATGAAAAGACAAAAGAAGAAAGAAATAGGAACTAAAAAATGAAAAAAATTTAAAAAAAATAATAATAATAATTAAAAAAAATTAAAATTAAAAAATTAGAAGAGAAAAAAGAAGAAAAGAAAACAAGATAGAAAATGAAGATGAAAGAAAAACCCAAATCAAAAAAAAAAAAAAAACAAAAACAAAAACTAATAAATGCCGTCTTAGAGATTGATTAACTTCTCTTCCAGTAGGTGGCGCTGTGCCCACCAGGTCAAGTCTCTCCTGTCAGTACGCGGGAACCAATCACTGTGCAGCAGCTCCTCCCAGACTGGGCGAGTCTCCAATCCTGAGTGCCTAGGGCCTCCTCTTGTGTCCAGTCACTTCCCACTCTTCCTCTAGCCAGGCCCCTCTCACGGGTGCCGCTCACCACAATACTGGCTTCACGCCAGGTCTGCTGCTCCCGGGAGCCCTGTCTTCATGAACGACTGGGGTCACTCATCCAGATTGCCATTCCCTCAGACCCCAAGTTTGTAGAGCTTGGGGCTGAGAATCCTCAGCGAATTTTACTTGCCCTCCGGTAGCCACTCCCCCGTAGCTGGTGCAAGAGACCTCAGCAGTCAGCCCTGGCGGGAGCGGCAGTCCCACGCGGCGGGTCCCGCACCACCTCTGACTCCCTTGGGCTGGCTGTAGCACTCACGAGAGAACTGGGAGGGGCCCTTAAGGTTTCCCGATGCGTGGAGAGGGAAAGCCAGGAGACCACACACCTGCTGCAGCAGGCTTCAATGAAGTTATCTCCTCCGCTGCAGTCTGGCGACGCCAGCCCTCCGCCACAGTGGTGTCCCCCCCAGACGGCGACAGTTCGCCTCCCCCTGCCGGGCGACCAACGCAACGGGCAGGTCCCCACTGTCTCTCCCAAGCCCCGCCTAGAACCTGCGGCCACTACCCACGAAGGCCCGGCAGGCATCCACCTCCATAGGATGAGAAGGGCTGACCAGCCAGTATGAAGAATCTTTATTCTTAAAGTAACCTAATCTGAGATGTACACCTGTTTTCATGTAAAGCATATTGTGTGATTGCAGTATAAACATCTGAACATATGGACAAGTGTTTCAACTAAAATTCTGAAATGAACACTATTAATGGCATTACCAATATGGGGTATCTACAGAGAGATGGCACAAAAATAAGAGATGGCACAAAAATAAGGGATGGCACAAAATAAGGGATCCATTTCCAAACAATAGTCTTGTGATTTCATAGAAAATTCCATAGTTGCCTGAAAATTCATTCCAACTCATCTGTTTTGATTTTTTGAGTCACAGAGGTATATTTTTCTACATTTTTTGTGTTCCTCTGTCCATAATAAAACTGACTTTGACACTTGAAACACAGGAGAAACAGAACCACTGAGAAAATGTTTCTTCCTAATGTTTCTCATAAAAAAATTTATGAAATGCTTTTTAGTCCCTGTAGTTTCAATTTTTTGGTTTATACTAATAAAATTTTCATATTGAAACAGTAGGAATCTTTTCTTTTTTGCAGGTAAGATGAAGTAAGCACATGTTCTCTGGTCTCTCTATCAATGCAGTTAAAATAAAATTCTGCCAAGAATGTGTGGAGCAGCTGTGTGTGAACCCTGAAATACAAGTCACAGAAGGGAAGGTAGGGAGAAAGGATACTTAAGTGCAACTTACCCATAGGTGAGCTATCTGCTTCTCCTGTTTTCTCTTTGGCTTGGGCTCCATGCAATCCTGGGATTGAAAGAGGCCCTACATGAGACAGGACAAACCAAATGTTTACTGTTACATCCTGAGAAAGGTGACTCCTGAGGGTCAAAATAAGATTGAAAAATCATGTTTTGTTTCTTTTGTCTTCCTACTGTCCATTTCAAAACCCAGCTACCAGCACATTCTGCTCCACTGACAACAGTCACAGCAGAGGGAAGAAGGACCTGATCTTCTTCTTCTAGGAGTGCATTACCAAGAGCATGGCATGAAGCTCCCTTGGCCCTATTCCTGTTTTTTGGTACTCAGTGTAGAAATGTGAACAGGTACAGATGGGCTCAGCAATAAACATACACATTATTTAACCAGGGAATGAAGGGATAACACCACAGATAAGGTAGAATTAAGGAGGTTTTTGAGAGGAATGAGGTTGAGGAAGCAACTGGATCGCTTATGAGCCTCTGGTATTGTCTCTATAATGCAGACACATGAATCTGATGCTAAAGAAAATGGAAAAAAACTGAAAACAGGATTGATGGGTAGGTCCACAACCATTTCCCAGGTAGGAGACTGCATGGTGTATACAATAAGTAAATGCAAATAGTATTGCAAAGCTTTTATAGATTAACTTAAGATAGGAACCATAATGTACCCATGGAAAATTAGAACTTGTATCTGGAACTGAACTTGGAAGACTGCCTGCTAAGAGAGAAATATGCAAATAGTGTCTGAACAAGATGCAGATTTTTATAATATAATACTGGAATGTCTGGGATAAAGTTCAACTATCTTGATATATAATGGATTAAGAAAACCATAATATTCATGTGAAAGATCAAAAAGAGATGAAAGAGGTTAGGCTTTAAGGTACAAAGGCTTTAAGGGCAACCATTGCAAAATCAAGCCCAGAAATATGAGCCAACACTGCTGAAGTAAATGTATATCTAGAAAAATACAGTAAGGCAATTAAAATTTAAAGGCAAGCTGTGTGGAATTATTATAGATAGATGATTTCCTGGAAAACATGAAATAAAGATTAGATACTAAACAGGAGTCACACTGATGGCCTTACATATAAATTAATCAAGGAAATAGAAGGGAAAATTAAGCAAGAAGAATCCTCCCCACCTCCAAAAGGAAAATTTATCAGTAACGTGGGGGATTATCATGTGACGTATTATATAGGAAATGAATTTCTTCATAGGAGAAGAAACAGGTAGACATAGTCTACATCTGGTTCATGAAATTGATAAAATCCACACATTCAAAAAGTTCAATAAATGTCAGCAAAGGAACATGGAGGGAACCACATGCAGGCTCATTAACTGCATCCACTTGTTTTTCATTGAAACTTTTTGGAGCCTGGTCGGGCTTCTGCAATATTTTTATTGTTAGTAAATTATTAGTTATGAAGTATGTTCCCTGGAGATTCCGTCAGGAATTTTCCTTTTCTCTCTCACTTTCCCTGGCCCCAGTAACAACACAAACTCCAATCTCAAGACACCTCCTCACTTTCTCAGAGTGGGTGCTGGATTCTGTTCATAGCATCACAAGTCAGCTTTTTATTCATGGCCTGGAAGACTACATGAAAAACGCCCCTGAGGGTACTTATTTATTATGTGGATGGAGAGCATGTGCCCCAGCAAAACTGAACTAAAATGCTTCTAAAGTTTTATGAACAATGGTGTCAGGACAAGATAATGGAGAGCTACACAGATTTGAAGCCATGCATTAGAATGAAATTTGTTTATGGACTTAGATTTGAGAAATCCTGATTCCTATTTTGTAGTGAGAGGCATCCTGAAATACTTTTACTAGTCTCAACACCTGTGGATAACAGTGATGGGCCTGGGGCAGAAGAAAATCAGAAGAGTGGATCTGGTTAGAGCAGCAGGCCAGTTTCCATTCTTTCCCTATCTATGGCTCTGCCTACCAGGCCCTCTCTACCCCATTTTTTTGTCCTCCACAGAGAGTCAGACACAAATTTGTAGAAAGTGAGTCCAGTTGGGATTGGTAATACAGTATCAGGGAGAGAACCCTGTGTGCCTCATGAATGCTAAGTGTCCCCCTCCCTCTCAGACATGTTCCTAGTTAGACTCATTCAACTGGGGAAGCTGACTTTCAAAGGCACTGGCAACAAAGACATCATGTACTCCTGAGGATATCATGCCAGATGGAGGCCCAGATTCTTGTATATACTTTCCTATCTCTGCTAGTCTCATCAGAATCATGAGCAGGAATTTTCTAATTTTCCTTCTTACCTGAAGTCCCATGTTATGGTTTAGATATGAGGTATTCCCCAAAAGCTCACATGTGAGACAATGCAAGAAGGTTTGGAGGAGAAATGATTGGGTTATAGCCTTAACCCAATCAATGAATTTATCCCTGATGGGATTAACTGAGTAGTATTTCCAGTGATAACTGGAAGCAGGCACTGGAGGCTAGAGGAGGGGCATTGGAGGCATGGATTTTGGATATATATTTGTATCTGGCAAGTAGAGGTCTCTCTGGGCTTCCTGATCTTCATGGGAGCTGTTTCCCTCTGCCACAGTCTTCCACCATGATTCCAACTCAAACCCTGTGGAATGGAGCCTGCTATCTATGGTTGAGACCTCTAAAACCATGATCCCATAAATAACACCTTCCTCCTCTGCAGTTTTTCTGGCTGGGTCTTTTAATTACAGCAGTGAAAAAGCTAAATAAATACCCCCATCATCAATCTACTTTCCCTCAAAAGAAGTGTTATCAAACTGGGTGAACTGGAGCAGGCCTGGAATTCCAATGACTCAGGAGATTGAGGCATAAGGATCAACATATTAAAGCAAGATTCAATAACTGAGTAAGATCCTGTCTCAAAATTAAAAAAAAAATTAAAAATGACTGATAATATGAGTCAGTTGTTAAGTTCCCTTGGGTTCATTCCGTGGGTTCATTGCCCCACCACAAACAAAATGTTTTCAATTCACTGCTGGAGATCTTGAGCTAAGGAGCAGAGAATATGAGGAAACTTACCCTTAACAAAAGTCCTGTTGGATGTGAATTCCCAGAAAAAAGAACACATCAATATCAGATGACCAAGGGAGAAAAGCTGTCACTTTTTGCCATGATGCTTTCTTGCATGGAATGAGAAAAAATGGAATGAGTGAACATAGTCACCATCATTGGTGTTCATTGCATCATAAATATTTATTTTATCAATCCCTCATACTGCAAAAATATATTTATATCTTGAAATCATCTTTAGGATTACACAATAATAGATTGTAAAATTAAGTGAAATGAACCTGGATTATTTCCCTTTGTTTAACTTCAAAGAATATGAACTCAGAATATAATTCAGAGTAGACATGAATTTTATAAGAAAAATATAAAGCAAGAGTAAAGTGTTCGTCTGAACTCTTTTGGTATTAGGTCTAACAAAATATCCCTGAATCCAGGAACAAAGAAAATGAAAGGATGAAATCTGGCCCAAGGCCCTGCACTGTCACCTCATTTTGCTATGATAAAATGGAAATGGAAGCATGGTCCTTCCTCCTTGCACTTCCAGCATGTCCAGAACACACCCACGCAGAATGTGGAAAAGAAGAAAAGATGCATCTGAAGGTAAAATTCATGGAGGTTCCAAGAATGAGGCAAGTATGCAGCCTTGGCTCTTAGCCATGGAATTCCCTGAGGAAAGTGGGAATTGGACTGAATGTGGAGTTCCCTATGGCACTAAAGAGTGAAACATTGGCAGGCATTTTGAAATATGGAAACTTCAAATGTCCAAATTTGCTTATCCATAGTTAGAAAGCATTTTCTCATATTATTAAAAAATATATGCATATGTAATTTAATTATTGGAAAAAGCATAGGAAGATGTTGATGTATGCTGAATCAAACATCCAAAGCCTGCAAAGCGCAATGGTAGGTATAGAAATGTCATATTGGAGTGAACGTAAAGATGTCAGGACTTGGAAATTTCATTGATAACACTGGAAATTTTTTGGCAAACTGGTGAATGTTGATGACTGTTCTATCTTGTCTGGGGCCTCCACCAGCTGATTAAAGAATTCCTGAAAATATAATGAAATACATATATACATATATATGTACACACACACACATATATTTATATTTATATATATTGTACATGTATATTACATGTACATATATCTTACTGTGGACAGTGGTGACAGAGATTGGGAGAGCAGGGTATGAGACTGGGGTCTCTGATGACCTCATGGCTTTGGAAAGCGTAGTGACTGTGGATGTTCCTATACAAGTTTGCAGGATGCCTAGCTGCTGTGGCAATGTCCTTCATGAGAAGGTTTTGCAGAAGAATCTTATCAGCCTCAACCTTGATCTCAGGGCACATAGTTCCTGGGAAAATAGAGGAAATCTCCTGATAGACAACCGCAATGTTTCACCAGCTCCATTAATTCCAAAGCTGGCCACTTAACAGTAACTTTAAACAACGGACTTCCTTGAGAGATACACAAAGCTGGTAACATTGCACATTGCAATTGTAAACTACAATTGCAGTAAAGCTACATAAATGTTTCTAGCCCTGTAGTTTATTGAGTATGAAGAAAAATACTTTGCATAGTCTTTAACCTAATAATGGGATATATATATATATATATATATATATATATATATATATATATACACACACACACACACATATATACATAATATATATATATATATATATATACATTATATATGTGTATATATATATATGTGTGTGTGTGTATGTATGTGTGTGTGTATATATATATATATATATATATATATATATATATATATAATGGCTAGTGTATCTCTTTAGATCTACTTCTCCCTCAGAGAATAGCACTCCACCTGATCCCTGATATGTTATCTTCAAAATCTGCGTCTGTAAGTCTTTTATTTCTAGCCCCTATCATACCTCACCAGAACCTGTTAGACTGGCTAGACTGGTCACGGCATATTACAACCAATAAAATTTATACTTCCTATTTTCAATTTTGATCTTTCTCAGTGTAGCTGCATGTGTGTTGTACCTTAATTGCAATACTGAGAAGCTCCACTATGCTTTGCAATTACAAGGGCTAATAATATACTCTTCAGTATATGGTGTTGGTAAGCAATGAAGTTCATCAGGCTAGGGGTACTAAAGGCACCATTTACTTATATTTTTGATTTATGTGGTTTTTCATGATGGAACTATCATTGCAGACCAAATGTCTGTATATATAATTAGCATTTCATTCTAATTGGGGTTCTACTTAGTCATTGGGTTGGTATATAATGTACATTGAAACTCCTGAGGAATGGGGTTCTCACCCACCAAATACCTTTGCATTATTGAAAAATGGATCCCTTTAGTTAGGAGTTCATACTATGCGAGAGAAAATTCGGATGGATACAGGGGTCTATTGACTTGTGATTCTATAAAAGAAGGAGATTCCACTCTCAATCTCTCCTGCTCAGTTTCTTTCATTTGGGTTTAGAAATGAGTGACATTGATGAAAACTTGCACTTACTCTGTCTCACTCCCTTGGCAACATTATTAACATTGTTAGGGATGGACTCCTCAGGACTGATCTACCCACCAGACCCCCACTGTGAAACTATTTTTCCATGTCTTTTACATGTCTCTCCAACTAGTCTCAGTTGAACTTCCTTCAAGAAAAGGCAAAAAATAAATCACCCATCCAGGGTCACCCTGACTGAAGCATGGTGAATATGAAATGAATAAAACAATGTCATTGAAGACAAACTACACCAAGGCAGGCCTCCACCATGGAGGGATATGGAGGCTTTTACAATGATGATTTCACTGATAACTGGAGGAATTGTACCTATAGATATGGACTTGACCCTCTTAAACAAAATGAAGAGTTGGACAGATACACATCTCCTGAGACCACTTCACACTGAGCAGAGTATGCTGTCAGTGTACCAGGAACATAAAATGGGATATATTTTGGTCATTATTTCACCATGGGACTGGAGAATAGCTGAAAGGGAACTGAATTTCTAGTCCATGTTTCAGGAAGCTTACTCTTCAGAGTTAAGAAAGCTTTATCAGAGCAAGAAGGAGCTTTTGTCCTTAGGAGAGGTTTTGGTCTCACTTCTCCTTCAACTTGGCCCACTGTGGTAATTGTTATTGCCTGCATATGAACAGCAGTAGTAATCAGCCTCATCCTCCAGCTGCAGCCCAGAGATGGTCAGAGAGGCTGTGTTGCCAGTCTTGGAGCCAGAGAAGCGAGCAGGGATCCCTGAGGACCGACTTATAACATAATAAATCATGAGTTTATGGGTTGTTCCTGGACGATGTTGGTACCAGGAGACAAGATTATATCGCCCAATATCACTGCTGGTTCCAGCACAGGAGATGGTGACTGACTGTCCAGGAGTTCCAGAGACAGAGGGAGGCTGAGTCAGAGCAGACTGGGCCCAGAAACCTGAAAAGAGGAGAAAGCTCATGATGTTGAATCAGACCCTGGCCAAGGTAAACCTGAGAAGGAGTTGACAAAACCTTAGCCCAGATTTCCCCAAGACCCCCTTTTCTGCAAATGTCACACAGGTACCCTGATTGAGGAGTGTGAGGACAAGCACAGTCCAAGCCATGGTGGTGGTACCCCAGAGCACTCCCTCCTGAGACTCCAGCACTGAACCTGGCACCTCCAGACTTATTTATCTGCTTCATTGCCTCAGAGAAATGAAGGAGGTCCTCAATGCAAATCTGCTTTTTGCATCTGCCTCTCCTCAGCCCACTCTGGCCTTTCCTGAACTCTACACATTTAAATCTCTATCCTGAAGAGTTCAGGTGAGCAGATATAATCTCCCTGTCTTAGATTTCCTAAGGATCAGAAACATACATTGTCTATTCTTGCTTGAACAGGAAAGAAAGATCTGCTGAAGTCCATCATCTCTGTGAGCATCTAGCACTTCAGTGTCTCTGCTGAGATCTCACTGTGTCTGTGACCCTCCAGGCCTGGGTCACACCCCACAGTGCCCTCTTCTGGTGCTCATTCTCCAAGATCTCTCTACTGTGAGGAAACAAGTCTGTCCACCCAGGAAACACCTGCTATAGTTGTTGTTGGTGGGGTCTCTCCATAGGCAGCCGTGTTTCTGCCCCTCCCCTGTGCTATGTGTGGAAGCACATGCAGCATCAAATTCTATCAGTATTTGAGTCACTCCCTGGTCACTCACCACATGCCTTGTGGATCATCCAGTGGTCACTGGAAAGGAGTCTCATGAAGGAAACTGGGTGCCCCACCAAGGACCATAGTCCTGATCTGATTCTGCATTTTCATTCCTGTTTGACCATTACCAACTAATGACCAATTCTTGCTAAGGGACTGAATCTCAGTCTCAGAAGTGAGTTCTATGTATCCTTCTTCTTGTGTAGGGGATATACAAGGAGATGAGGGCAAAATGGGAAGGAAAAATGTTGGAAAATGGGATATTTTTGTTTAAACAAGAGCTATTTATTTTAAGTCATTTTATTTTATTTATTGTGGGAATTGAAATTGGTGTTGCTGTTATATTGTATTATAGACAGGGCTAACTGAGTTGCTGATAGCCTCGGTAGCCTGCTGACACTGGCATTGAACTCATAACCCTCCTGCCTCAGTCTCGCAAGCTGCTTGGATTATAGGAATACCCCACCTTGCCTAGCCAAATGTTTTATATTTTAATTTATATTTTATATTTTAGTTTGTACTATCTGGTACAGTGTGTTATTGTTACTAATAGATAAATTGTTGAATGATTAATTCAGGCTAATGAATTAACTCACTTTGTTTTTTGAAGCAGCTTCATTGAGTTGTAGCTCATATATCAACAATTCAATTATTTCATGTAGTCACTCCAATGCCTCTTATTGTGTTCAGAATTGTGCAACAATTGCCACAATTAATTTTAGGGCATTTTCATCACCCAAGAAGGAAAATTCATGACCATTAGTTGTCCTTCCAAATGCTTTCTCCCTCAACATATTCATCCACTCTGCCCACCTGTGTAAGAATCACTTATCCTCTTTTCATTTTTATGTAATTCTTTCTTCAGAAATTTCAAAATCACTTTTATTTGAGGAGAATATTTAAGTTATATTTCAATCAATTTTGAAATATATAATCTTTTAGTATTAACTATAGTCACCACACTATGCAGTAGACCACTAGAAATTATTTCTTCTGTCTGAAAATTTGTCACCTTTTATTAAATCATACTTTAACCTGCTCCCTTCCCCACCTCACCCCTATTGAGGAACCATTTTACTGACTACCTCTGTGAGTTCTTGTCCTTCTCTTATAGATTACACATATAATTGAAATCATGGAGTTTTTATCTTTCTGTGCCTAGCCTATTTCACCTAGTACAAACATCTTTTAATTTTACTATAGACTTCATTCTTACCTGAAGTTTACATTCAATTTTATGTTTAACTTATGTGTCCAGTCCAAGAGAAGCAACTATTTAGATTATTTTCATGGTTAATTTCCATCCTACCTCATGAATGTGGCATGACCAAGCAGACTTATCTCAAAGATATAAAATAAAAACTACACAAGTGTGACAAAGAGTCCTCATTCATTAAAGTACTTTCTATCATTCTGCATTTTGTGTGGCCTGTGATTCAGATTGATTTAATTTCCTAAGTAAAAATATCATTATTGTTTTCAGATTCCATTTAGGATAGAGTAAGCACACACTCTCTTTTCAGACCAAATTCAGCAATTAAATCTCAGACAGCATACATGGAGATCTTTGTGACCACCTATGAAAGCAAATCACAGAAGGCAGACTGGAGGAATCAGCAGCACATTAAAAATACCACATTGGAGAGTTTTTCACTTCTTCCCTTCATACTTGATCTGCTCTCAGGCAGCCTGGGACCTTGCTGAATTCTAGGACATGCCCCACTGTTGGGAGCTGCAAATAAATTGTCCCTTTGTCTGAGCCATTTTTAAGTGAAGGTGTGCACCTCAGAGAACTCTTGGTGTCATCCCATAGATCTGAGGCCTCTCTATTATTTTGGCGACTTCCTGCTCAAAGAAATTCTTTGATAACATGGAATTTATTGGTTCAGACAGCCCTATGTTCAAATGCAACTTTCTGGAGGCCAGGGAAAAAAAAAACACCAGGGAGCCCAAAGAGCCTTGAAGCACCAGCTGCCTGGAGGAGGAAGAATTACTGCTCAAGAGATAAATCTCCAATCAGGCCAGTTTCCCTAAAGCCTCTCCTTTCTCCTTTCTTGTTTATCTTGCAAAAGTTTTCCTCACAATAAATCCCCCTTTGGTTTTTTTTTTTTTTTGTTTTGTTTTTTTTTTTTTTTTTTTTTTGCTATACATAACACTCTAGCAGGCTTTTTCTCTTTTTTAAGGAAGGACTCCTCAGTACTGATCAACCCACCAGACCCCTGCTGTGAAACTATTTTGCATATCTTTATCTCTAAATATTATTTCAGACTTTTGATTTCCCAGCAAATTCACACATTTGTTTGCTTTACTGATCCCTTGCTGTGCAGGACACAGGGACACCCCACTCTTCTGTCTCCTGCAGAAGAAAAGGAATTCCTCATGCTCTGACAAACTTGGAATGTCCACACTTTCTTTTTCTTAGGGTTTTTCTTTCTCCATTCTACTTGATCTTGACTTGGGAAATTGTCTGTGTTCACAGTGGTGGCAGCAGAGACTGTGGGAGCTTTCCTTTCTCATTTGAGGAGATGATTTCCCAAGAGAGTGTCACTTTAAAAAAAAAAACCTGGTAAGCACAGGTTGCCCAGATGTTTGTAAAGAGTGACAGAGGTTTAAGCCATATTGGTGGACTGTGGAAAACAGAGAGCCTGGATATGCATCAGATAAATAGGCAGCTTCTTCAGAGTCAGATGTGAGAGATGGGGAGCCAGAGGAGCTGATCATATGTGTCAAAATGATGCTATTGTAGCAAAATGTCCTTAAGGTGCCTGGAATGGAACAAAGAGAAAGACCTGGAAAGTCTAAGACTGACAACAATTACTTTGACTAAGCAAGGAAACACATGTGGGCTCAGCAAGGGTATATGTATGGTGAATACTCAGCCAGTTTCTGCTGCCCATCAGTTCATCCCCCTGCCTTGGGAGCACCGCCAGAATCAAACCCTGGGTCCCTCAGGGCCTGGGAGGGTGGCCAGATCTGCACCCTTTGGCTGTTCAGAATCTGCCAGCAGAAATACTCCAGATTTTAATCAACTAGAGTGGCCTGTTCATGATCATTTACCTGAGTAAAAACATGAAGGATTGTCTAGCACTAAGTAATTTCCCCATATAAATAGTCTACCTGACATAATTTCTTATCAGTTTTGGGTGAAAAAAAATTGTAGCTACTGAAACCAAAGTGTGATTTTAACTGCTTTTTTGAGCAGAGTATGATTTTCTTTCATGTGTGTCTCCATTCCTATGGTATGTCAGTACTAATGAAAGGTTAATAAAATAGGTACTTGTCACTCTGTTTTTCTATATGCTTAACAAAACACTGTTGAAATCTTGTTCCCAGGATGTGCTGTCCCCAACTGTGAACTGTTTGCTAATCTTGTTCCCAGAATGTGTTGTCCCCAATTGCCAAACTGCAGGATGCACTCCCTCACTCGGTTGCAGGCATGAACTTCCCTCCCTGCCCTCTCCAAGGAAAGTATATAAGCTCTGCTTAAGCTGTTCTCAGGGCTCTCTCTCTTTGCTCTAGTGAGCTCTGAGCCCCAGCATGCTGGTCCCCAAATAAACCCTTTTGCTGTTGCAAAAGGCAGTCTCTTGGTGGTCTCTTCCTCCGACGTTTTGCCGGTCCCTTACACTAATACGGGCATACTAGAGATATATTCTGTTTCCATTTTAGAAATTTCCCCCCTCATAATTTCTCCTGAGGTATGTGTCATGAAAGGTAATTTCTAAAACAATTAACCAAGGCATTGTGAAGGGAAGTGCAGACCATGTGGCAGCTTTGTTCAAACCCTAGAGAAGATATTTTTGGTAGTGTGATAACACTAGGCTCACAGGAAGCCATGGCCATCACAGCTGGGAATCATGGACACATGGTCATCTCAGCCCAGCCCTTTTCCCAAGAACAAATTTTCCCTGGGCTGGTCTCATCTTTCACAGCATTGTCCCCACCGGTTGATAGTGAAGAAACCTAATATTATGTCCAGACATGTCTCCTCATACATATTTTCTGGCCATGATTTTTCTGTTCAGGTGTGAGCAACATGCACTGATGGAGAGCAGAAAGGGATCAATTAAATCTTCCTCTTGTCTCTGACATGCTTCTGTCAGTAAGATTCCCCATTAAATTGTATTCTGTGAAAATCTAGAACTATCTGTGCCACAACCTGCATAACATCAACAAATGAATCATGAGTAGAGGCAACTGGAGATGGAGAAAAACATACAGACAAAGAAAACACAGAGACATTTTTATGGAAAGCTGGGGGCAGGTTGGTCACTGCTTTCCGATGGAGAAACAATGACCCAGAACCAACTCTGCAAGTTTTTTATATAGGGTCTTATAATCAGGAAGCTAAACTATAGGGGCATTGTAAATTTTTCAAGGCTTATGAGTTGTCATATGCTACTTTGTGCACTAAAAATTTACAGAGCTGGGAACAATTTCAGCTATCTTACTGCTGCAGTGCTAAGAACATTCTGCTATTATCCTGCTGTAACCAAGACAGCCATTGTCCTGGGATATCTGATAACTGCTAGCACCTGCAGTGAGAGTCAAGGCTGATAACATCATGGCCTTTGGCAAAGAATGTTTTCAAATTTGGCTTTTTGAAAACTCCACAGGATGACCCAATTACTGTGGGCTCATCTACTCTCCATTTGGTCTTGTTCTTGCCTAGGATCACACTTCTGTCCATAAGTTCCACAATAAATTGGAGTTTTCACAAATATAAAACAATTTTTCTTCACTCTTGTGGCACCTTGAGCCCCATTCTCTTATACTGTGGCTGGATTGTTCTTGAAAAACACCCACATTCATTGGTATCCTAAAACAAATTCAAACAATTACATGTGAAGTTATTCAAATCTTGGAAACTATGTTTAGTGCTTCCTCCATTTTTTAGATAATATGTTGGATAGAATAGCAAAAGTAGACTTGACCAGAGGTTCCAAAGTAGTTTGAATTAAAACACATGTACTCTTTCTTCTAGAGTTCATTTAGCTAACACATGGGTACAGAATATTAGACTGGGAGACATATTGTGTTTGTGTGTTCATGTGTATGGGGGGGAGTTTTTCCTATGGGTGTCTTGCTGTTTTCTAGGCTGATCTCGAACTTGGGCTCAAGTGATCCTCTGGATTCAGCCTGCCAAGCATTGGGACTATAGGTTCCCACCACCATATCTGGCTATATACGTTGCCTGAAAGGAAGCAATTTTTTTTTTCATACTAGCACTGGAACCCAGGGGTGCTTGATCACTGAGCCACAGCCCTAACACATTTTATATTTGAGACAGGGTCTCACGAATTAACTTAGGAACTCACAAAGTTGCTGAGGCTTGCTTTGAGCTCCTGATCTTCTTGCCTCAGGCTCTGAGCCATCATGCCAACTAAAGAAAGAAAATCTTACAGGACTTCTCAATGACAGTAGGAAGAATCGCTATTCTTAAAGTAACCTAATCTGAGATGTACACCTGTTTTCACGTGAAGCATATTGTGTGATTGCAGTATAAACATCTGAACATATGGAAAAGTGTCTGAACTAAAATTCTGAAATGAACACTAGTAATGGCATTACCAATATGGGTTATCTACAGAGAAATGAGTGAATAAAAGGGATGACACAAAAATAGGGGATCCATATCCAAGCAACAGTCATGTGGCTTCGTGTCAAATTCCACAATTGCCTGAAAATTCATTTTGATTCATCTGTTTTGATTTTTTGAGTCACAGAGATATGTTTTTCTACATTTTTTTGTATGTTCCTCTGTCCATGATAAAACTGATTTTGAAACTTGAAACACAGGAGAAACAGAACCACTAAGAAAATGTTTCTTCCTAATGTTTCTCATAAAAAATTTATGAAATGCTTTTTAGTCTCTATAGTTTCAAATTTTTTGGTTTATACTAATAAAATTTTCATATTGAAAACAGTATGAATCTTTTCTCTTTTGCAGGTAAGATGAAGTAAGCACTTGTTCTCTGGACTCTCTATCAATGCAGTTAAAATGAAATTCTGCCAAGAATGTGTGGAGCAGCTGTGTGTGAACCCTTAAATACAAGTCACAGAAGGGAAGGTAGGGAGAAAGGAGACTGAGGTGCAACTTACACACAGGTGAGCTTTCTGCTTGTCCTGTTTTCTCCTTGGCTTGGACTCCATGCAATCCTGGGACTGAAAGAGGCCTTACATGAGATAGGAAAAAACAAATGTTTAGTATTACTCCTGAGGATCAGAATAAGACTGAAAAATTATGTTTTTGTTTCTTTTGTCTTCCTACTATCCATTTCAAAACCCAGCCACCAGGACATTTTGCTCCACTGACAGCAGTCACAGCAGAGGGAAGAAGGACCTGATCTTCTTCTTCTAGGAGTGCATTCCCAAGAGTATGGCCTAAAGCTCCCTTGGTTCTGTTCCTGTGTCTTCTTGGTACTCAGTATAGACATTGGACAGGTAAAGATGGACTCAGCAATAAAAGTACATGTTGTTTAACCAGGGAAAGAAGGGAGAACACCACAGATCAGGTAGAATTAAGGAGGATTTTGAGAGGAATGAGGTTGGGAAAGCAACTGGATCACTTATGAGCTTCTGGTGTCACCTCTATAATGCAGACACATAAATTAGATGCTAAAGAAAATTTTTAAAAAATGAAAACATGATTGATGGGTAGTCTACAACCAGTTCCCAGGTGGGAGACTGCATGGTGTATACAATAAGTAAATGCAAATAGTATTGCAAAGCTTTTATACATTAACTTAAGATAGGAACCAACCTACCCATGGACAGTTAGAACTTGTATCCTGAACTCAACTTGGCAGATTGCCTGCTAAGAGAGAAATATGCAAATAGTGTCTGAACAAGATGCAGAGTTTTATAAAATAATACTGGAATGTCTGGGATAAAGTTCAACTATCTTGATATATAATGGATTAAGAAAACCTTAATATTCATGTAAAAGATAAATAAGAGATGACAGAAGTGCAGGCTTTAGGGTACAAAGGCTTTAAGGGCAACTATTGCAAAATCCAGCCCAGAAATATGAGACAACACTCCTGATAATCTAGAAAAATACAGCAAGGCAATTAAAATTTAAAGGCAAGCTGTGTAGAATGATAATAGATGGAAGCATTCTTGGAAAATATGAAATCAAGAATAGATACTAAACAGGAGTCACACTGATAGCCTTACATATAAACTAATCAAGGAAATAGAAGGGAAAATTAAGCAAGAAGAATCCTCCCCACCCACAAAAGGAAAATTTATTAGTAACCTGTGGAATTATCATATAACCTATTGCCACAGTCTGGCTGGGCACCATTCAGGAGCCACTTGTCAAAAGAAACAAACTTTATTTTTAGAACCACACACGCCAAAAAAAACAGCTCCTCAGGAAAACCTTCAGAGCCCAACTGCCACCACCGGTTTCCCACAAGCTTCTCCAGATCCCCCACTCCTCCTGCTCTTGAGGCTGATTGGCTGGGTCGCATGGGCAGAGCCAAAAAATGTCCCCCAATGAGCATCTCCATGGTCTGAAAGGGCAGGGAAACAGCCCAATGAGCATCACTGCAGAGGAGCCAATCAGTTGGCAACTAGAAGTTTGCTGGGGCTGCTGTGAGCCAATCATCAACTGGCAGCTCGAAGTTTGCTGGCAGCTGGAAGTTTGCTGGGGCCCCGTCAGCTGTGGCTCTCAACATCTCCCCCTCTCTGTTTAAACAACAAGCATGTGGCTTAGGGACCATGCCTGCCTTAGGTTGTCCAATAGTACATATGGTTCTTACCCGTTATCGGATGAGCTGACCTCAAGGCGTCAGCCTCCTGTCTTAGGTTGGTACCATTGCAATTGGATCTTACCCGTCACTGACTACCAGTCCAGTATACAGACACACCTGTGGATAGGTCTTTGTACCAGCGGGAGGGGGGGTGAGGTTCTTTGCCTCACCTCTGTTTGCCCCCAAATTTTAGCTGAATGACCATGACAAGCAGAAGGGAAGAAGATACACCAAGCCAATTGACAGCTCCTTTTGGAAAAATTGTACCACCGATGACATCATCAGCACAAATACCCCAACACTACCACAAGTCGCTGCACCAACAGATAGTTCACAATGCATACAGGTGAGTTCACAATGCATACAAGTGATACATAGTCCAGGCTAGTTCTGCAAGCAGTTCAGTGATGGCTATTGCAGAAGCTGTAGATTGGTTTTATCTTTGTCTTCACCAGCACTGGGATGAAGATAGGAATTCTGGCAATAATGGCTAAAGAAAAAATTATATAACATTCCAGAAGGCACTAAAAAAAAACAATTTTCTTAACAATGTACCTTATCTTGAAAAGAATTATAAATACAATGAAAAGGAAAGGTAAAAGTAAACAAACATATCTGTTAATCTCCTTTTTTGTTTATATATTAAAACAATCCTCAACAATTGTTTACCCAATTTAAATTAAACCATTTAAATCATGTGAAAAAAAATATTTGGATCCATTTTATCATGAGCGCTCATCATATATGATATATGGATATACGTACATTCAAACATATAACACAAAACACAAGTGTGCACACATAATATAATACATACAACACATAACATAATAGTAAAGGCCTTATAAATTTTTACAGGTGAAATCTCCATTGCAATGTTTAAAAACTCTATAGTCAAAAAATAGAACTGATCAGCAAAACATTAACCTAGGTCTGTATGAGCTCAAAACACAAAATAGAACTTCATGATGTGGGAAAGGGCAATAATAAAATAGATATTGAAAAAAGCATCCTGGTTTTGTTGCAGATGTAAGGGTAGCCAAACTGGAGTTCTGGATATCAGCTGTTATGGATTTGAGCCAAATCATCTTATTTTTGGTCTGTAGAAATTGCTTTAGTTAATCTCTCTGGAATCCAAATCAGCTGCTGATCTCCCTGTGGAAACACACAAACAGACCACCGACTCCAGACAATCACTGGGTCAGGATCTTAGTTAATCTCTCTGGAATCCAAATCGGCTGCTGTTCTCCCTGTGGAAACACACAAACAGACCCCTGACTCCAGACAATTATTGGGTCAGGACCTTTCCATTGTCCTGTTAGAATATCCTTCCAAAGTACCTTGGGCTTATGCACATTTTTGGGACACATATGCCTTTCCACAGCACTAAGACCTGATGAATCCAAATTTAAAAAGTTTAGAGTAAAAAGGGTTATTTTAAGTTTATCTTTGAAGAATATGTACCCCTTCCCAATTCCCTCTTTTTGCTTTAATAAGTACACTTTAATAGTTTGATGAGCTCTTTCAACTATGCCTTGTCCCTGTGGATTGTATGAGATTCCTGTTATATGAATAATGCCAAATGATGAGCAAAATTGTTTAAAAGAGGTAGAAGTATAACCAGGGACATTATGTGTTTTTAACTGTTTTGGAACACCCACAGTGGCAAAATTTTGTAAGCAATGAGCTATAATATCTTTAGTTTTTTCTCCGGCATGAAG
This sequence comes from Spermophilus citellus, assembly GCF_964194105.1. Lineage (NCBI taxonomy): Eukaryota > Metazoa > Chordata > Mammalia > Rodentia > Sciuridae > Spermophilus > Spermophilus citellus. The sequence continues at coordinate 106,024,191 of NC_138184.1, forward strand.
GGAGCCCATCAAAAATCCAGAAGAAGTATCAACAGAAACATGCAAATATTTTAATTTTCCAAATTCTGGCAAGTGTGTGACGTCCATCTGCCAATGGTTAGGTATCAGTCCTCTAGGATTGACTCCAAGATTAACTTGTGGTAAAAAGGTCACACAATTTTGACATTATTTTATTATTTGTCTAGCTTGTTCCTTAGTTATTTTAAAATGCTTTTGTAAAGTATTAGCATTGGCATGGAACTTTTAATGAAAATTTGTAGCTTCTTCTAGTGTAGAGAAAATATGTATATCATGTGTAGTTTTATCTGCTAAATCATTGCCCAAATTAAGGGCTCCAGGCAATCCTGTATGTGCCCTGATATGTCCTATAAAGAATGGATCTTTTCTGTCCCAGATTAGACTTTGTATAGTGGAAAGCAAAGAGAAAACAGTAGAGGAAGGGGAAATCCTACCAGCATCTTCAAGGGATACTATAACATTAACTATATACTGACTATCGGAAAATAAATTAAATACAGAATCTTTAAACATCACAAAAGCTTGTAATACTGCATTAAGCTCTACCTTTTGAGCTGATTGTTTGGGTACTAAAAAACGTAAACGTTTGATCAGGTGTAACTATTGCTGCTTTACCATTATTTGACCCATCAGTGGATATATTTGGAGCATTCATGATAGGTCTTTTTCTTGTCATTTTTGGAAAAATTACAGGATGTGATGACCAAAAAGACAATAAAGGATGAGATGGTAAGTGGTTATCAAATGAAACATTAGATTGCACATGATTATTGCCCAAGTATTTAACTCATTAGCTAACTCATCAATTTGATTCATAGTATATGGAGTAATAATTTTATTGGGAAAAATTCCAAACACTCCCTTTGCTGCTTTTATTCCTTTGAGTATTAATTGTCCTACAGCCTCAGGATACCTAGGAAGAATAGTGTTAGGAGAATAAGATAAATGTATCCATAATAATTGACCTTCTTGCCAAAATACTCCTGTAGGAATATTTTTTGTTGGTAGTACAATAAATAATAAAGGCAAACTTATATCAATTCTATCCAAATGCATATTTTCCATATATGTTTCAATGATTTTTAATGCCTTTCTTGCTTCAGGCGTTAACATTCGGGGTCAATTTGGATCTGATAGACCTTTTAGGATATCAAATAAAGGTCCCAACTCCCCTGTTGGTATACCTACGTAAGGCCTTATCCAATTTATGTCTCCTAATAACTGTTGAAAGTCATTAAGTGATTTGAGTTGATCTACTCGTATTTGAATTTTTGGTGGATTGACCATGGTTGAGGATAATAGAACTCCTAAATAATTAATTGGAAAAATTAATTGTACTTTATCTATTACTATCTCTAGAATAGATTTTTTAAATAAGTTTTTAAGTTTGGCATAACATTCTAGCAATGTGTTTTTATCTTTATGTGCTAATAATACATCATCCATATAGTGAAATATTTGTAGTTCAGGATTTTGATTTCTAAGTGGCTGGATTACTTTGTTAACATAAATTTGACACATAATTGGGCTGTTAGCCATCCCTTGAGGGAGTACTTTTCATTCATATCTCTGATCAGGACCTTCATGACTCAGTGCAGGGATAGTAAATGCAAAACGTGGACTATCCTCAGGACAAATTGGAATTGAAAAAAAAATCTTTAATATCTATAGCTAAAACATACCAGGTTTTTGGCAAAGCAGACAATTGAGGAATCCCTGATTGAGCAGGTCACATAATAACCACCTCATTATTAATGGCTCTTAAATCCTGCAATAATCTCCATTTACCAGATTTCTTTTTGATGACAAAAATGGGAGTATTATGGGGAGATACAGAAGGTTGTATATGTCCTTCCGCTAATTGTTTTTTGACCAGGTCATGGGCTGCTTGTATATTTTCTTTAGTCAGGGGTCACTGAGGAACCCATACTGGTCTTTCTGATTTCCAAGTAATTTTGATTGTCTCAGTGGCCCTTTCTGAAAATCCAAGCCACGTTTGTCTGTTCCTTGATCTATTTGTATTGGTGCTGCTATAACTTGTTCTTGTTTTTCTAATCTTTTTCTTTTCCTAAAACCTTGTCTAGTCATAATAGTGGGTGCATTTGGGTTGATGTTATTTGTTAATGTCAAACCTAATTGATCTAGGACATCTCGTCCCCATAAATTTATGGGAAGATGATCCAATACATATGGCTGTATAGTTCCTTCACATCATTCAGGATCCTTCCAATCTAATACCATTGCACTTCTATGGGGTTTAGTCACCACTCCTAGGCCTCAAAGCGTTTGAGTGGCTTGTTGTAATGGCCAATGTTTTGGCCATTCTTGATGAGAGATGATGCTAAGGTCTGCACCTGTATCCAGTAGCCCATTAAATTCATGTCTTGAATATTTAGTTTTAGCATGGGGCGAGAATCTAAATTTAAAGAAAGCATATCCCAATCTACACCTGTGGAGCCTAATCCCTTGGAACCTCTTTCTACAGTATGACTGGAAAATTTATCATGTAGGCTGGGTATTATTAGTAACTGTGCTATTCTATCTCCTGGTGAAATTACTGATATACCCTTTGGAGAACTGGCTATAATTTTTATTTCATCTTCATAATTGGGATCAATTACTCTAGGACTTATCATAAGTCCTTTTAGAGTAGAAGATCTGTGTCCCAATAATAAGCCTACTGTTACTTTGGGAAGAGGTCCTTTTACCCCTGTGGGAATGATTTGAACTCCCATCTCTGGAGTTAGTACTGTTCTGGCGGAGGCGCAGATGTCCAATCCTATGCTTCCTTTGGTTTGTCTAGTGAGGGATTTAATGGACAATGTGTCCTGGGCACTACCCTGATGGGGTTGCTGGGTTCCTCCAGTGCTCTATATATTTGTGTTCTTGTTCCCCAGAGCACTGGGCCCCCCTGTCCATTTTTTGGCAATGGAGCCCGATGCCTTTCTCCACAATATCGTGGATCGACACCTGGTCCTTGTTCGTTTTTGTATAATGTTCATTTTGTACCCTTTATGGTGGTTTGAGAACAGCATTCATTAGCCCAATGTCTCCTTCTATGGCATCGTGGGCAAATACCCAGTATTCTACTTCTTTGATACCTAGTTTTATTAAACCCTCCTCCTATGGGGCAATTCCTTTTAAAATGTCCTGTTTGTTCACAATTGTAGCATGTTCTTGGCCTGGCATCTAAAGCCTGTTTTACTGCAGCTGCCACGACTTGCCCTTGTTCTAAAGCCTGTTTTACTGCAGCTGCCACGACTTGGTCTTGGTCATTAATGTCTCTACATAATTTAATATATGTGTTTAAATCTTCATGTTTCCATGGTCTAATGACTTGTCTGCACCAACAATTTGCTTGCTCATAAGCCAGTTGTTTTAGTAATGGCATTGCTTGTTCTGTATTCCCAAAAACTCTGGTAGCTTTTTGAATAAGCCTATCTACAAATTCAGCATAAGATTCATTAGCTCCTTGTATTACCTTAGACAATTGACCTTGTAAACCTCCATGTCCTTGTAAAGTCTTCCATGCCTTAACTGCATCTGAAGCAATTTGTGCATATACACCAGGATCATATGCAATTTGTTGCTGCTGATCCTCACAAGGTCCCTTTCCTAACAACATATCTAGATTTCTCTGAGGATAACCAGCTGCTGCATTTCGCCTAGCCGTCTCCTTGCAAAATTCCTTATTGGCAACCTTCCATAACAGGTATTGTCCTCCATTTAGCACAGTTTTACACATATTAGCCCAATCTGCTGGTGTCATATTCAAGTTGTTAATGGATTCGACCATGCTTACAGTGAAGGGTGCTTGAGGACCATAGGTTGTTACAGCCTCTTTTAGCTGCTTCACTGTTTTGAAATTTAAAGCATGGTGAATTTGCTGCCCTCCTGCCTTAAATACAGGGCATGTTAATATTTGAGGTCCTTTCTCAGGATCCCAACTATCAACTGTGGGGGTTTGGAGCCTCCCAGCATATGGAGGTGGCCTTGTTAGTTGGACACTTACGTCCTCTGGTGATAGAAAGGTGTTAGTAGCAGTCTCCTGTAGAGGTGGTGCTGTTGGTTGGACACTTACACCCTCTGGTGATAGAAAGGTGTTAGTAGCAGTCTCCTTTTGTAACTTTCCCCCTAATGGCTTTTTCTGCTGTAAACTTTCTTTCTCTGTCTGACTAGCTTGAGAGGCCTTCTCCTATATTTTAATTTTTTCCTCTGTCTGACTCGTTCGAGAGACCTTCTCTTTTACTTGAATTTTTTCCTCTGTCTGACTAGCTCAAGAGGCCTTCTCTTTTACTTGAATTTTTTCCTCTGTCTGACTAGCTTGAGATACCTTCTCTTTTACTTGAATATTTCTACTATAACTATAATACAACCCAAGAAGATAACGCCAAACAAAACTGAAACAGAGTGAAACAAAATTGGAACAACAACAACAACAAAAAAACATTATAGGCTTTCTATCCTCCTGAAATGTCCATCAGTCCTTTCTCCCTATCTGTTCCTCAGATGTGAGCGGTTTTTCTTCCATCTTACACATCTCCAGGGACAGGCAACTTAAAACAAAAGTGAAGCAAAACAAAAGAAGAATCTTAAAATGGCTACCCATCCTCTCGCCCTGCCCTCAGGGGTGAGCAGTTTACCTTATCATTTACCCTCAGTCGTTCCCGGTGCGGCCCACCAAATGCCGCAGTCTGGCTGGGCACAATTCAGGAGCCACTTGTCAAAAGAAATGAACTTTATTTTTAGAACCACACACGCCAAACAAAACAGCTCCTCAGGAAAAACTTCAGAGCCCAACTGCCACCACCGGCTTCCCACAAGCCTCTCCACCTCCCTCACTCCTCCTCCTATGTCTACCTGTTTCTTTTCCTATGTCTTCATAGGAGAAGAAACAAGTAGACATAGTCTAATATCTAGTTCATAAAATCGATAAAGTCCACACATTCAAAAAGATCAATAAATGTCAGCATAGGAACATGGAGGAAGCCACATGCAGGTTCATTAACTGCATCCACTTGTTTTTCATCGAAACTTTTTGGAGCCTGGTCAGGCTTCAGCAATATTTTTATTATTAGAAAAATATTAGTTATGAAGTATGTTCCCTGAAGATTCCATCAGAAAGTTTCCTTTTCTCTTTCACTTTCCCTGGCCCCAGTAACAACACAAACTCCAATCTCAAGACACCTCCTCACTCTCTCAGAGTGGGTGCCAGATTCTGTTAATAGCATCACTAGTCAGCTTTTTATTCATGGCCTGGAAGACTATATGAAAAATGCCCCTGAGGTTACTTATTTATTATTGGATGGAGAGCATGTGCCCCAGCAAAACTGAACTAAAATGCTTCTAAAAGTTTCACAAACAATGGTGTCAGGGCAAGATAACAGAGAGTTACACAAATTTGAAACCATGCACTACAATGAAATTTGGTTTGGGATTTAGATTTGAGAAATCCTGATTCCTATTGTGTAGTGAGAGCCATCCTGAAATACTTGTACTAGTCTCAATGCCTGTGGATAACAGTGAAGGGCCTGGGGCAGAAGAAAATCAGAAAGAGTGAGTGGACCTGGTTAGAGCAGAAGGTCAGTTTCCATCGTTTCCCTATCCATGGCTCTGCTTACCAGGCCCTTTCTACCCCATTTTTTTTTTCTCTGCAGAAAATCAAACACAAATTTGTAGAAATGAGTCCAGTTGGAGTTGATGATATGGTATCAGGGAGAGAACCCCTGTGCCTTATGAATGCTAAGTGTCCCCTCTCCCTCTCAGAAATGTCCCTATCAGACTCATTCAACTGGGGAACCCGACTTTCAAAGGCACTGGCAGCAAAGACATCATGTACTCCTGAGGATATCTTACCAGGTCGATGCCCTGAAAATGTTTGCCTCCCATATTGGAGAATTCACATTATGCTGGTCTAGTGCAGAGGTTTTATTTACAAAAGGAGACTGCTTCCACAGGAGACACAAGAATGACTTAATTAACCTGGGTCTAAATCCCTTTGGACTACTCTGAAAAGAAATCATTAGACCAAGTTGGGGCTATTGGGTCACGATTGGTCCTGATAATCAGGGAACTGGGTTGTCACTGCAGATGTGAAGTAAGAAGGCACCTGCATGGGATGCAGATGATAACTTTCTTACTCTGTAATTAAAGTCAGAAAACCAGCACAACCCAATTCAGAAGGACTTTTGATGGACCAATAGTGTCTGGAATGAAGATTTTCACCAACACACTTGGCAAGACTATTAAAAAACACTTGCTAAGGCATTTTTTTTTGGTGGTAAAGAGAATATGAAGTGTGGACTGAAGAATGTTACAATAATGACCACAGGAATTAGAATTATATGGAAAAAAATTTTTTTGTATTTTACTGTGATTGTATTTGAATTTTTTTCCTTCCCTGTCTGACCCAAGTGACATCCAATGTAAGATGTGTTAAATATAATTCACTTTATATCCCAGTATTTATGTGACATTACCAAATATTAAGAAACAATGAACATACTTGACGATGAAAAGTATGTTGTATATTCCTGGAGTAAAAAGAATGGCATTTTCTGTTTTAGTTCTTTGTTGGGTAATTTGCCATATTAAAGGTAGCAAGGTTATCATAATTGTCCTTATTTTGAGATGATGAGATCATGGAAATTGGAATGACTTTCTGGTTCACATAGGTGGAATGTGGTAGTTTTATTTGTTCTAACTTTGATAGGCTTACATATATTTCTCAGAATTACTCAAATGTATATTTCTGGTTGGGATAGTAGCAAAAATAACTTTTGTTGTACAAGGTATGCAGGTTAGAAATGAAGGACTTTGATTCTGTAACTCACACCTGTAGCTGGGTATCTGTTGGGTCACTATGTAGACATGAGGGCTCTGGTCATCCACGTATCCCTGGATTTACCTCCAATATGGGTCTGATGCTTCAAATCTTTCATAATCCACAATACATAAGATGTAATTTTTACATTTTACAAAAATTCAAGGAAAATTTGGTATTAGTGCATTAGAGCATTTACAGTGGGAATTCAGAACGAGACAGCAGCTTTTTAATATAGAATGGCTTTCATGCTCCATTTTTTAGTTAGTTATTTTGTTGCTGTGACCAAAAAAAACAATAAGAACTATTTAGAGGACTTTTTTGTTGCATGCTTTTAGAGGTCATAGTCTGTAGATAGCCAGCTCCATTGATCCAGGCCCAAGGGGAGGCAGAATATCATTGAGGAAAGATGTAGAGGAGGAGATCATCTCAATTCATGGCAATTAGGAAGCAGAGAGAGAGCACTACTCACAAGGGACAAAATATAAAACATAAAGACATGCCCCCAGTGATGAACATCCAGTGATGACCACCCTGCCTACTGTTAACACCCATATCAGTGGATTAAGCCATTGATTAGTTTATACCTTGTAACCTAATCATTACTTTTCTAAACATTCTTGCATTTTGTCACACATGAACTTTTTTGGAAGACCACATATCCAAACCATTAGAGTCCCTGGATGTCGACATTGGAAACACCTGAACTTCATTGATCAGATGTCTGGTGCAGACTCTGAGGTAGAGAATGATGCTCAGGCTGCCTTGAAGTCAGAGATGGAGGCAGTACTGTGCTGAAACAGACAGTGACCCTTAGGTGACAGTTGACCACTCAGCATCCCAACAGATTGTTTTGGATGACCTGCAGGACACCCTAAAATGGGGCAGGACTCTGAGGTCATGGCCTCAACCAACCATTAAACTGAACCTGTCAGAGAAAGATGTGAACCTGGAAAAGCAGTTTCCTGTAACCAACATCACTTTTACTGAGGGCATCTCTGTGAGCTGTGAGATAGGTGAGATTCTATGTGAGGTTGAGTGAGCTCTGAAGAGGAAATCAAGCTCAATCCCTCTCTGTACACTATACTTATCTTCTATGTTCAGCATGAAGGTTGCCATGGGAACCTAAGTTTACAGGGTCTGAGAAGTGCTGAATAACTCAAGGGCTAGAAATCTAGAACATTAGGGCCCTAGAGAGGTCCAGGCATCATAATATGGAAATCCAGAAACCATGACATGGAAGGATGGCTCTTTCTATCTTTGTTTCCATTTTTTTTCTTTCTCACTGTCTGGTTAAGAAAACACCATGACAATCTGTCTTGATGATCATAAAATCATCCCTGACCTTTCTCCTTTGTTGAGCCTCACTTTAGGGCTGGGAAGAAGCAGTATACGGGCCTCATCTCTGGATGAGCTGAACCAGTCCTGCTCAAGGCTCTCTTTGCAGTCCTACTGAATCTGGAGAAAAGAGTGACACTTACAAGGTAGATGTTTGTGTCTCACTTCCCTATCATCATATATTATCATCATATATTACCAGCAGAGGGCTCTGTCCTGGGTGCTGCTGCTGGAATCAGTCTGCATAATATTTAGACAATTCATCTCCAGAGCAGGTGATTGTGGCTGTCTGTCCTTGGGTTACTGAGACTGAGGCTGGCTGAGTCAGCTCATATTCGAGGCAGAACCTGCAAGATAAGGGAGAGATGAAGGACCCCTACCCAGGGTACCCATTAAATCTATGTCCAAATGAGCTTAGACTTGGGGGCAAGGTCCAGCTCATGATCCTGTGGTACCCCGATAGGTAGAGTCTGGGACAGGGCAGAAAAGATCACCTGAGTAGAGCAAGAGGAGTTGGAAGAGTAGCGGTGTGCTTTTCATGGTGGAGACATGTCAAAACTCTTTGAGCTGATATGCACAGAACAGTTGGATTCTCCAGGACCTCTCTTATTTCTTTCAAGATGTTTGGGTAAATGCATGTCTGATGATCATGCAAATTATCCATTCTCTGTAACCACCAATCATGGGAAGTCACTGAAATCAGCTGTGGTTACAGAAGAAGAGACTGAGAAGGTGGAGGTAAAGCATTCAACTTTCTACAAGATGCTTTGAGCAAAACATCAGCTTTGATTTCTATGACCTCTGATTAATGTCATTTTCCAGGAATTGACCCCTTGTCCACTGTTTCGTTTTTCTGGGCTGTTTCTTCTCTGGCTGTATTTTAGCAGGACTGTGAAGATTTCAGGAGCCTGGCCATGGGCTGAGCTGGGCCCGGTTGTGGTGGACAATGGACCCTCATCTTCCTCACATTGTTTCCAAGATGTACTTTGTTTTCATCTTTGGTATTTCATTAATGTTTTTTTGTTCTGGTTGTTGGGATGCTTTTAAATATGTCACACATTATACCTTGTTCACTTAAGTAACCACATTCTTTCATGTGTTCCTACATTTTCTGGCCTCAAAAACACTGTTTAACATACCTCATTCCACAATATACAAGCAATAGTCAAGAGTATGCTATTTTTTAAACATCCATGTTTTTTTGTAATAGGTTTAAAAGTATCAGAATTCAAACTTGATGGAGAAAACAGCTTTAGGCCTCATATTCTCTATGAAGTTCATCAGTGTCACAGTTTTGAACATGGCTGAACTCTATACAGTGGGTTCTCAAAGATCTCTCAAGCACCAGGATCCTATCACTGAACAGAGGTTAATTCAAGGTTCAGGAATGTGATGTGAGGCAGATGGTGGACAGTGTTATTCTGAGAGTCTCCTCAGGGAGCCTGTGCATACTCCATCGAGGGACAACGGACCAAATACTTCTTCTCTCATCCAAGACTGCACCTGAGCATAGGAGACCCAGCGTGGGGCAAGATATGCCTGGAGGTGAGAGAAAAGGCCAGGGGGGAGTGTATAGAAATGTTTCAAAGTGTCTAGAATGAAGCAGTCATCCCTGCGATGACTTCTGGACAGTGATTAAATGGTGCCCTGAGATTAGGAGGAGGCCCATTTCTCATGCTGAGAAAATGACATAGACCCTGGTAAATTCATCTTCTCATGCTGTGCTCCATGCTGCAGCACCTGGACCGGTGCTTGGTTTCTCCAGTGAGTTTTACCCAGAAAAGGCTGCCATGCTGACAGATATGACTAGGCTCCTCCATGGGTAATTTCCAACTGAGGTCCTCTTTGTGCCTAGGCTCTTTACAATGTCCTGCAGTGATCCTATGATAGCCTGATCCTAAGAATGGGCTCACTGCAGGACAGGGCATAGTTTGGACTTTTCTGATGTCTAAATTTGAGAATGAAATTGGATACCCCTTGTCTCCCAGAGCTGGCTTCACTCTTGGACTAAGCCTGTTCAGCAGCCTGTTTGCTGTCTAGATAGTTACTGCTGTGCTGGGCCCTGCTGGTTGAGTATACCCAGAGCAAGAGCCTATCACTCCTTGGTGAGCTCAAAGCCTTTGTCACCAAAGAGCCTGTGTCCAGCCTCACTCCTGTGACTACTGTAGCCACACCAACGTGCCCTGTAATTCTCAGATTGGTGGCATTCTCAGTGGATGGGGAGTCATTTCAGTTCCAGATCTTGTGACAGGTGTTTTGTTTTTATTAGAAGATGGTCAAATTATCTGTGGTCTTTCTCCAAAAATACAACAGAGAAAATGTGTTAAACCATAAGGGGACCCAGGCTTCTTATGTATTGAGTAACCAAGTCTCATATTTTTCATTTAATGTTATTAATGATAATGAAATTATCCTGTCAATGTGATGTTAGTCTTCTACATGTAACTTATCTTTTTTTTTTTATGTTCTTCATTGCTCCACTACTGGTTTCCATTGTGATTGGTTGATTATTCCCCAGTATACCATTTTGATTACCTCTTCATGTCCATTTGCGTATATTTTCATAGTGGCTACTATGTGAATGACACATACTGACTTATCTAACAATAGAGTTTGAATTGAAACTTAATTAGTTTCATCAGCATATGATCATCATCAAGGGCTCAGTCAGGTGCAAAACTCTGACACTAATAAATTTCACAGAGAATATCAGCATATGTTATCTTTCCACATACCCTTAGCTATTCCTTCTCCTTGTTTATTATGTTAATGTCACATTTGATGTGTGTGCATTTTGTTCCCATTTGTATTATCAATTCAAAATGTGACTTTTTTCATATTTTCATTCATGCAATAAAATAATACAAAATAAAATTACAATACTATAACATGTTTTAGGATTTATGTTTACCTATGTAGTTAGCTTTACTAGAGATCTTGAATTCTTCAGGTTATTCAGCTACCATCTCTTGTCCTTGTCTAGTCTTGGAACTGCCCTTAGGATGTCATCATGGGCAACACTACCAGAACTCTTACTAACCCACTTTTATTAGTCATCTTTTCATCACTCTGACCAAATACTGATAAAAACAACTTTGAGGAGGACATATTTATTTTGAATCACAGTTTTTTAGGTCTCTATGATTTGCTGACTCAGTTGCAGAAAACTCATGATAGAAGGGCTTCATGGAGGGAAGTTGGACAGCTCATGGAATCAGGGAATGAGGAAGAGAGAGAGACAGGAATAGAAGATAAAGAGGAAGAAGAAGAAGAAGAAGAAGAAGAAGAAGAAGAAGAAGAAGAAGGAGGAGGAGGAGGAGGAGGAGGAGGAGGAGGAGGAGGAGGAGGGTGAAGAGAAGGAGGAGGATAAGAAATAGAAAGAGGAGGAGGAAGAAGAGGAGAAGAATAGTGCATTAGCCAGGGAGAAGATAAATCTTTCTAAAGCAGCCCCACATTGATTTAATTTCCCCATGTAGGTTTCTTCTCCCAGTAATCCAGTCCATTCAACCACCATGGATTAATCCATTGAGGAAATCAGAACCCAGATGATCTAATAATTCCATAAATACCCCCCCTCTCTAACTCTAGATAGGGCAAAAGGGAGGGAGAGAAAGGGAGGGGATATGGGAGTAGGAAAGGCAGTGGAATGAGATGGACATCATTACCCTAAGTAAATGTATGAGGACACAAATGGTGTGATTATTCTTTGTATTCAACCAGAGATATGAAAACTTATGTTCTATATATGTAATATGAATTGTAATGCATTCTGCTGTCATGTATAACAAATCTAAATAAAATACTAAAAATATAATTAACATATTCTACTAGTAAGTAATTTGTATTTCTTTGAATACATATACTCATATTTTGTCCATTTTAATATTTCCAATAAAACTGATCATTTCCATACACATAATAAAATTTAAAGATATATATATATATATATATATATATATATATATGAAAATTTTATTAAAATTGTTAGTCTGAACATACTTTATATACAGAGATATGAAAAATTGTGTTCTATATATGTAATAAGAATTGTAATGTATTCTGCTGTCATGTATTAAAAAAATAAAAGCAATTAAAAACAAAAAATAGGAGGCTCAACATGGCCGCCGAGGAGGAAACAGCGACTCTAATGTCTCTGCACTAACGAGATCAAAAAGACCCTTTGGAACAGCGGCAGTCTTCACACTGAGGTAATTCTAGCAGAATTCCATGAAGAGGGGTCCTGCAGGGATCTGGTAGGTCTATTAGAAGTGTCGGTGTGTGGCCGCCGGGACTCGGGGCCTGGGGACTGTGGTACTTGCCGGAGTCAGGCCGTCGCCTCCCCGGCCCCGGGCGCCGCTGGAGCCGCGAGCCATAAAGACACGGACCGGGCCGCGGTGCTGCTAGAAGCCAGGAACGCCGGGGGCGGAGAGAGCGAAAAGGGCAGCGCCGGCTGTAGAAACCGCGGCGGAGAGAGGCGTGGGAGCTCGAGGCAGAGACACACCGGAGAGGGCGAGCCAGCACCCTGCCATCATCCTGAAATAACGAGAGGAGAAAGATGGCGGCGGGAAGTGAGCAAGCCCCTCCGTGTTCCGTGCGTGCTCTGCACCACCGCGTCTGACAGACAGCTGCGACTCAGCATTAAGCTATCCGGCTGAGGCGGCTGGTCAGCCCTTCTCATTTCCCGGAGGTGGATGCCTGCCGGGCCTTCGTGGGTAGTGGCCGCAGGGACCAGGCGGGGCTTGGGAGACAGCGGGGACCCGCCCCGTGGCGTTGGTCGCCCGGTGGGGGAGGCGAACTGCAGCCGTTTGCGGAAGACACCACTGTGGCGGAGGGCTGGCGTGGCAGGACTGCGGCGGAGGAGATAAATTCATTGAAGCCTGCTGCAGCAGGTGTGTGGTCTCCTGGTTATCCCTCTCCACGCATCAGGGAAACCTTAAGAGCCCCTCCCAGCTCTCCCAAGAGTGCTACAGCCAGCCCGAGGGAGTCAGAGGTGGTGCGGGACTGCCCTCCTTCCAGGACTGGCTGCCGAGGTCTCTTGCACCAGCTACGGGGGTGTGGCTACCGGAGGGCAAGCAAAATTCGCTGAGGATTCTCAGCACCAAGCTCTACAAGCTTAGGGTCTGAGGGAATAGCAATCTGGAGGAGTGAGCCCAGTCGTTCATGATAACAGGGCTCCCGGGAGCAGCAGACCTGGCCTGTAGCCAGTATTGTGGCGAGAGGGGCCTGGCTAGAGGAAAAGTGGAAGTGTTTGGACACAAGAGGAGGCCCTAGGCACTCAGGATTGGAGACTCGCACAGTCTGGGAGGAGCTGCTGCACAGTGATTGGTTCCCGCGTACTGACGGGAAAGACTTGACCTGGGGGGCACAGCGCCACCTAGTGGAAGAGAAGTTAATCAAACTCTAAGACGGCATTTATTAGTCTTTTTTATTGTTGTTGTTGTTGTTGTTTTTTTTTTTTTGTTTGTTTGTTTTTTCTTCTTTATTGGGGTTTTTCTTTCATCTTCATTTTTCAATCTTGTTTTCTCTTTCTTTTCTCTTTTTTTTCCTTCTTTCTCTTCTAATCTCAATTTTAATTTTTTTTAATTATTATTAATATTTTTTTAAATTTTTGTTCTTTTTTTAGTTCCTATTCCTTTCTTCTTTTGTCTTTTCATTTTTCTTATCCCCCCTACCTTGAATTCTACCTGCCTACTCACATTCTCCTTAGTGACTTCTTCCCTTCCCTTCTAATACCTTTCCTCCCTAGCATCAAATAAATTGATAGGAAAATAACAATAACCCAGCAGTCAACCAGAACAAGAAGCAACATGAGCAGCTTCAAGAAGCAAGGAAGAAGAGGAGTACAAGCAATGCAGGACAGCCTAAATATTCAGGAGGACCTAGAGTCATCAGAAAAATGGTCATATAAAGACCTCAAGGAACACCTTAGACAGATGGAATGGAACCTCAAAGAGGATACGAGACAGCAAATTCAAGCAGCGAAAGAACACATTGAGAAAGAGTTACATAAACAGCTAAAAGAAGAAGTTAAGCATCTTTATAAGGAGATAGAGATTATAAAAAATAATCAAACAATAATTCTAGAAATGAAGGAAATGATAAACCAAATTAAAAACTCAATCGAGAGTATCACTAACAGAGTGGAGCAAGTAGAAGCCAGAACGTCAGATAATGAAGACAAAATATATCAACTTGAAAAGAGTCTAGCCAACTCAGATAGGCTGGTAAAAAATCACGAGAAAAACATCCAAGAGATTTTGGATAACTTAAAAAAACCAAACTTGCGAGTCATCGGGATAGAGGAAGGCACAGAGATCCATGCCAAGGGAATGAATAACCTGCTGAATGAGATAATTACAGAAAACTTTCCAGAAATAAAAAAGGAAACAGATATACAAATCGTAGATGCATACAGGACACCGAGCACACAAAATCACAGTAGACCAACGCCAAGACACATTGTTATGAAGCTATCCAATATACAGAACAAGGAGAAAATATTAAAAGCTACAAGAGAAAAGAGACAGATTACATTTAGGGGTAAACCAATAAGGTTGACAACGGATTTTTCATCACAGACGCTGAAAGCGAGAAGATCCTGGAACAACGTATTTCAAACACTGAAAGACAATGGATGCCAACCAAGAATTCTGTATCCAGCAAAATTAAGCTTCAGATACGACAACGAAATAAAAATCTTTCATGATAAACAAAAGTTAAAAGAATTTGCATCCAGAAAACCTGCATTGCAAAGCATTTTGAGCAAAACACTACACGAGGAAGAAATGAAAAACAATAACCAAAACCATCAGTGGGAAGTGCCTCAGTAAAGACAGAGGGCGAGGGGAAAGATATTCACGGAGAAACAAACTAAATATTTGAAAAAAAAAAAGGATAAACATTCAAACATGGATGGAAGTTCAAACCATATATCAATAGTAACTCTGAATGTTAACAGCCTAAACTCTCCAATAAAGCGACATAGGCTGGTATCATGGATTAAAAAAACAAATCCGACAATATGCTGTCTCCAGGAGACACATCTGATTGGAAAAGACATACACAGGCTGAAGGTGAAAGGATGGGAAAAAATATACCACGCACACAGTTCTTGTAAGCAAGCAGGAGTGGCCATCCTCATATCGAATAAAATCGACTTCAAGACTAAGTTAATCAAAAGGGATAAAGAAGGTCATTATATACTGTTAAAAGGAACCATTCACCAACAAGACATAACAATTATCAATATTTATGCACCAAACAATGGTGCTGCGACATTCATAAAACAAACTCTCCTCAAGTTCAAGAATCAAATAGACCACAACACAATAATTATGGGTGACTTCAACACACCTCTTTCACCGTTGGACAGATCCTCCAAACAAAAATTGAATAAAGAAACTATAGAACTCAATATCACAATCAACAACCTAGACTTAACTGACATATATAGAATATATCAACCATCATCAAATGGATATACTTTTTTCTCAGCAGCAAATGGATCCTTCTCAAAAATAGACCATATATTATGCCATAGGGCAACCCTCAGTAAATATAAAGGGGTGGAGATAATACCATGCATTTTATCTGATCATAATGGAATGAAACTGGAAATCAATGATAAAAGAAGAAAGGAAAAATCCGACATCACATGGAAAATGAACAATATGTTACTGAATGATCAATGGGTTACAGAAGACATAAAGGAGGAAATTAAAAAATTCTTAGAGATAAATGAAAATACAGACACAACATATCGGAATCTATGGGACACAATGAAAGCAGTTTTAAGAGGAAAATTCATCGCCTGGTGGTCATTCCTCAAAAAAAGAAAAAACCAACAAATAAATGAGCTCACACTTCACCTCAAAGCCCTAGAAAAGGAAGAGCAAAACAACAGCAAATGTAGCAGAAGGCTAGAAATAATTAAAATTAGAGCGGAAATCAATGAAATTGAAACAAAAGAAACTATTGAAAAAATTAACAAAACTAAAAGTTGGTTCTTCGAAAAAATAAATAAGATCGACAGACCTTTAGCCATGCTAACGAAGAGAAGAAGAGAGAGAACTCAAATTACTAATA
Organism: Spermophilus citellus; assembly: GCF_964194105.1. Taxonomy (NCBI): domain Eukaryota; kingdom Metazoa; phylum Chordata; class Mammalia; order Rodentia; family Sciuridae; genus Spermophilus; species Spermophilus citellus. The sequence goes on from NC_138184.1 coordinate 106,040,455, forward strand.
TACGGGATGAAAAAGGCAATATCACAACAGATCCTACAGAAATACAGAAGACAATTAGAAATTATTTTGAAAACCTATATTCCAACAAAATAGAAGATAGTGAAGACATCGATAAATTTCTTAAGTCATATGATTTGCCCAGACTGAGTCAGGAGGATACACACAATTTGAACAGACCAATATCAATGGATGAAATTGAAGAAGCCATCAAAAGACTACCAACCAAGAAAAGCCCAGGACCGGATGGATATACAGCGGAGTTTTACAAAACCTTTAAAGAAGAATTAAAACCAATACTTTTCAAGTTATTTCAGGAAATAGAAAAAGAGGGAGCTCTTCCAAACTCATTCTATGAGGCCAACATCACCCTGATTCCGAAACCAGACAAAGACACCTCAAAGAAAAAAAACTACAGACCAATATCTCTAATGAACCTAGATGCAAAAATCCTCAATAAAATTCTGGTGAATCGAATACAAAAACACATCAAAAAAATTGTGCACCATGACCAAGTAGGATTCATCCCTGGGATGCAAGGATGGTTCAACATACGGAAATCAATAAATGTTATTCACCACATCAATAGACTTAAAGACAAGAACCATATGATCATCTCGATAGATGCAGAGAAAGCATTTGACAAAGTACAGCATCCCTTTATGTTCAAAACATTAGAAAAATTAGGGATAACAGGAACCTACCTTGACATTGTAAAAGCTATCTATGCTAAGCCTCAGGCTAGCATCATTCTGAATAGACAAACGTTGAAGGCATTCCCTCTAAAATCCGGAACAAGACAGGGATGCCCTCTATCTCCACTTCTATTCAATATAGTTCTTGAAACACTGGCCAGAGCAATCAGACAGACGAAAGAAATTAAAGGCATAAAAATTAGAAAAGAAGAACTTAAATTATCACTATTTGCAGATGACATGATTCTATACCTAGAAGACCCAAAAGAGTCTACAAAGAAACTACTAGAACTAATAAATGAATTCAGCAAAGTGGCAGGATATAAAATCAACACGCATAAATCAAAGGCATTTCTGTATATCAGCGACAAAACTTCGGAAACGGAAATGAGGAAAAACACTCCATTCACGATATCCGCAAAAAAAGTAAAATACTTGGGAATTAACCTAACAAAAGAGGTGAAAGATTTATATAATGAAAACTACAGAACCCTAAAGAGAGAAGTTGATGAAGATCTTAGAAAATGGAAAAACATACCCTGTTCATGGATAGGCAGAACTAACATCATCATAATGGCGATATTACCAAAAGTTCTCTATAGGTTAAATGCAATGCCAATCAAAATTCCAACGGCATATCTTGTAGAAATGGACAAAGCAATCATGAAATTCATATGGAAAAATAAAAGACCCAGAATAGCAAAAGCAATTCTAAACAGGAAGTGTGATTCAGGCGGTATAGCGATACCAGATTTCAAACTATATTACAAAGCAATAGTGACAAAAACAGCATGGTACTGGTACCAAAACAGGCGGGTGGACCAATGGTTTAGAATAGAGGACACAGAGACTGATCCACAAAGTTACAACTATCTTATATTTGATAAAGGGGCTAAAAGCATGCAATGGAGGAAGGATAGCATCTTCAACAAATGGTGTTGGGAAAACTGGAAATCCATATGCAACAAAATGAAACTGAACCCCTTTCTCTCGCCATGCACTAAAGTTAACTCAAAATGGATCAAGGAACTTGATATCAAACCAGAGACTCTGCGTCTGATAGAAGACAAAGTTGGATCCGATCTACAAATTGTGGGGTCGGGTTCCAAATTCCTTAATACAACACCCATAGCACAAGAGTTAACAACAAGAATCAACAAATGGGACTTAATTAAACTTAAAAGTTTTTTCTCAGCAAGAGAAACAATAAGAGAGGTAAACAGGGAGCCTACATCCTGGGAACAAATCTTTACTCCTCACACTTCAGATAGAGCCCTAATATCCAGAGTATACAAAGAACTCAAAAAATTAGACAATAAGATAACAAATAACCCAATCAACAAATGGGCCAAGGACCTGAACAGACACTTCTCAGAGGAGGATATACAATCAATCAATAAGTACATGAAAAAATGCTCACCATCTCTAGCAGTCAGAGAAATGCAAATCAAAACCACCCTAAGATAGCATTTCACTCCAGTAAGATTGGCAGCCACTATGAAGTCAAACAACAATAAGTGCTGAAGAGGTTGTGGAGAAAAGGGCACACTTGTACATTGCTGGTGGGACTGCAAATTGGTGCGGCCAATTTGGAAAGCAGTTTGGAGATTCCTGGGAAAGATGGGAATGGAACCACCATTTGACCCTGCTATTGCCCTTCTTGGACTATTCCCTGAAGACCTTAAAAGAGCATGCTACAGGGATACTGCCACATCGATGTTCATAGCAGCACAATTCACAATTGCTAGACTGTGGAACCAACCCAGATGCCCTTCAATAGATGAATGGATAAAAAAAATGTGGCATCTATACACAATGGAGTACTATGCAGCAATAAAAAATGACAAAATCATAGAATTTGCAGGGAAATGGATGGCACTAGAGCAGATTATGCTTAGTGAAGCTAGCCAATCCCTAAAAAACAAATACCAAATGTCTTCTTTGATATAATGAGAGCAACTATGAACAGAGCAGGGAGGAAGAGTAGGAAGAAAAGATTAACATTAAACAGAGACATGAGATGGGAGGGAAAGGGTGAGAAAAGGGAAATTGCATGGAAATGAAGGGAGACCCTCATTGCTATACAAAATTACATACAAGAGGTTGTGAGGGAATGGGAAAATAAACAAGGTGAGAAATGAATTACAGTAGATGGGGTAGAGAGAGAAGTTGGGAGGGGAGGGGAGGGGGGATAGTAGGGGATAGGAAAGGTAGCAGAATACAACAATTACCAATAGGACATTATGTAAAAATGTGGAAGTGTAACCGATGTGACTCTGCAATCTGCATTTGGGGTAAAATTGGGGGTTCATAACCCACTTCAGTCCAATGTATGAAGTATGTTATGTCAAGAGCTTTGTAATGTTGTGAACAACCAATAAAAAAAAAATAAAAACAAAAAATATTGGATTTTAAAGAGCTACTATTTTTAATATTTTTTGTATTTAATATTTAAATGTATGTGTTGTATTTGTAGTCATCTTCTCTTGTGATATTAAAAAATGCATCCAAATTTTGAGATTTTTTTATAAAGAAGTATGATTGTAAAACATTAAAAATAAAAAAACATGCACTTAAAAAAAACTCACCTCTGAACGTTGCTGCATTGGGGAGCTTGCTTTAAACACTTGTACATTTTTGGAAACATGGAAGATCCAAACCATAATAACATTTTAATTTTAGAAGAATAGTTTTACCTGGTATATAATTCTTGAAAGAAAGAAACTCTTTTCTTTCATTACTTGATATTTTATCCCTGCCTTGTGGCCTGAATAGCTTCAGATGAGAAGTGAAATATTAATATTACTGAGGATCATTTGAGTTTGAAGAGATTCTTCTCTCTTTCTCATCTCAATATTTTGTTTTCACACTTGACTTATGATAGTTGTCATAACATACATCACTCTCAAACTCTGATTTTACCTCATTGAACTCCTTGAAGATATAGGTCTTTTCTCATGTTTGCACTTTTAGTTATTATTTCACAAGATATTTCTTCAGCTTCATCTTTCTTCTTGTGAGACACACACAATGCATCTATTGCTTTGTTTAAGGTTGCCCATAGGTCTCTCATATGTTGTTAATTTTATTAATTAATTAATGTTTTTCTTCATACAATGTGATCTCAATTAATGTCTCTTCAGTAAATTGATTATTCTTTGGTTTGCTCAATGCTGCTGTTGACCACCCATGGAGAAGCTTTGGTTTTTGCTCTTGATCTTTTCTATTCCAAAATGTTTGGTTCTTCTTTATATGTATTTTTAATATTTCTTGCTTATGCAGACATAATTTTCCTAATATTCTATAGATCTTTTTCCATAAGTTTCTTTATCCCCATGAACATATTTACAAGGTTAATTTATTTTTGTTTTCACCCTTCCTCAGGTATGCTATGTCTCCTCAGGAAATTTTCAGATGATTTTCCCACCATGAATGTGTCACACTTTCTTATTCCTTGGTAAGCTTAGTATATTTTTTTTTTGGAATTCTGAATTGAATGTTGTGATGTTGTAACTTTGAAAACCATATTAGTCACAATCTCTAGTTGGTGATGTTGCCTGTTGGAGAGGCAAAATTTTTCATTTGTTCAGGGAATTTTCCATACTGTTTGCAAAGGCTGCATTCCCAGTCAGCATAATCTTTGAAGTCTGTTCAGTTATTATTGTGGTCAGAAATTGAGCTGAGAAAGACTTGCTTATGTCTACCCATTCTCCATCAGCACTTACTTGAATGCAGGATTGCTGTGGGTAGATTTCATCATTCCCATGCAGTTGATTCAGATACTTCTTGCAAATTGAATAGCTACTTTTGAGAAGGGATCAATTTCTAGAATGCCCTTCTGTGATATTGCTCTAAGAGCAGCTATTTCTGTATCCTCTTCATCACTATATCTCAAACAAAGGTCTCTCATATGTCTTGGACTGTATGTTGTCTTTGAGTTCCATTCATATTTGTTGAATGCATAGATAAATTAGATAAATTTATCTATGCATTCAACAAATATGAACACTCAGTTCAGTTACCATGAAGCATGTACTGAGGAGCTATTTTTTTTTCTATGCAACAACAACCTTCCCTTTGATTCATATTTTATTCAGTATTTATGTGACCTCATTTTCTGGTGGATATTGAAGCATGAGTTCATGATTAAAAGAAAAAGGAAACAAACAACCCCAATTCTGATGATTGAAAAGTCCTTTTGTATTATCCTGGAGGGTTGGAATTCTTTCTTATTTTTAGATAATATTGAGATATCATAGAAGGCCTTTGGTCTGGAGAATAAGGCAATTGTGCCTGTGATTTGAGAAGATAACCTGCTGAAATGCATCAAATGAAAATTCAGTTAATAGTGATAACATTTCTATATTTTCCTCTCAGATTGATAAAATTACCAGAAAAATAATGAATAGAGAATATGTGAACAACACTGTCAACCAAATTGAATTAAATGAATTTGTAGAAAAATCTCACCCACAACAGCAGGATAGACATTATTTTTTTCAAGTTTCAATGAGAGGTTTCCCAAGATTGTTCAAATTCTTGGTCATAAAACAAATGTTAACAAACATGACTTTATGCATGCTAGATAATTCATTGAATTAAAACCTGCACAATTTTATGAAGTCTTTAATTATATCTAAAGAAAAAACTTAGAGCTCTACATAACCCATAGATGAAACATAAAATCACAGATGATATAAATTAGAACACTTTAAATTTTTTAAATAGAAAAGCACAACATGAAAAATTTAAGGAATACAGCTAAAGCAGGTGCTGTAATGGAAACTTATACCTTTAAATATAAGTGTAATGAGGAACCAAAGTATGTAATGGATAGGCAGGCTACATAGTCTCTGCCCACCATGAATATGCACAGAATCCTCCATAATCTTTTATAATTTCTTTTTATTTGTTCTAATTAATTATACAAGATAGCAGAGTGCATTTTGACTCATTGTACACAGATGGAGCACAACTTTTCATTTCTGGTTGTACATGATGTAGAGTTGCACCACATCTGCAGTCACACATTTATCTAGGGTAATGATGCTCATCTTATTCTACCATCTTTCCTAGGACCATGCCTCCTCCCCTTCTCTCCCTCCTCTTTTCCCATTCAAAATTCCTCCATTCTTTCTCCCCATGCTCCCCCACCCCCATTATGGGTTAGCATCCACTTATCACAGAGAACATTTGGCCTTCGGTTTGGGGGGATTGGCTTACTTTACTTTGCATAATATTCTCCAACTCCATCCATTTACCTGCAAATGCCATATTTTAGTCTGTTTTAATGCTAAGTAACATTCCCTTGTGTATATGTACCACAATTTCTTTATCCATTCATCTATTGAAGGACATCTAGGTTGCTTCCACAGTTTAGCTACTGTGAAACATTTGAAACATTTGAATAGGCTGCATCACTGTAGGTGTATGCTGTTTTTAAGCCTTTAGGGTACAGATCTAGGAGTGAGATAGCTGGGTCAAATGGTGGTTTTATTTCAAGTTTTCTAAGGAATCTCCACATTGCTTTCCAGATTGGTTGCACCAATTTGCAGTGTCATCAGCAATGTATGAGCGTGCATTTTCCCTCACATCCTTGCCAACACTTATTGTTGCTTGTATTCCTAATGACTACCATTCTGACTGGAGTGAGAAGAAATCTTAGAGTACTTTTGGTTTGCATTTCTCTAATTTCTGGAGATGTTGAACACTTTTTATATATTTGTTGATTGATTGTCTTTCTTCTCTGAGAAGTGTCTGTTCAGTTCTTTAGCCCATTTATTGCTTGGGTTGTTTGTTTTCTTGGTTTTTTTTTTTTTTGAGTTCTTTCTATATTCTAGAGATTAGTGCAGTATCTGATGTGTGTGTGACCAAAATTTACTTCCAAAATGTAGGCTCTCTCTTCATCTCAACTGATTGTTTCTGTTGCTGAGAAAAAGCTTTTTAATTTGAATCCATCTCATTTATTGATTATTGTTTTTATTTCTTGTGCTTTAGGACTCTTGTTAAGGAAGTCTGGGTGTAATCCAACGTGATGAAGATTTGGGCCTCTATTAGGTCCTCTGGTCTAATTCCTAGGTCCTTGATCCACTTTTAGTTGAGTTAAAATAAGAGACCCAGAATAGCCAAAGCAATCATTAGCAAGAAGAGTGAAGCAGGAGGCATCCCAATCCCAGACCCTAAACTATACTATAAAGCTATAGTAACAAAAATGGCATGGTATTGACACCAAAATAGACATGCAGACCAATGGTACAGAATAAAAGACACAGAAACATACCCACAGAAATATAGTTCCTCCATACTAGACAAAAGCACCAAAACATACATTGGAAAAAAAATGTTGTTGAGAAAACTGGAAATCCATATGCATAAAAAAAGAAACTAAACCCCTACCCCTCCATAATCTTTTAAACTACATGTTTGTGGAAGAGCTGTCGTACTGTTAGGTGTTGAGAGCCAGAGCTGAAGGGGCCCCAGCAAACTTCCAGCTGCCAGAAAACTTCCAGCTGCCAGCTGATGATTGGCTCACAGCGGCCCCAGCAACATCTAGCTGATTGGCTCCTCTGTGGTGATGCTCATTGGAGATGCTCATTGAGCTGTTTCCCCGCCCTTTCAGACTGCCAACTGATGATTGGCTCACAGCGGCCCCAGCAACATCTAGCTGATTGGCTCCTCTGCGGTGATGCTCATTGGGCTGTTTCCCTGCCTTTTCAGACCATGGAGCTGCTCATTGGGGGACTTTTTTGGCTCCGCCCACACGACCCAGCCAATCGGCCTCAAGAGCAGGAGGATTGTGGGAGGTGGTGAGGCTTGTGGTTGAGGGAGAGGTTTGTGGGAAGCTGGTGGTGGCAGTTGGGCTCTGAGAGTTTTTCCTGAGGAGCTGTTTTGTTAGGCATGTGTGGTTCTAAAAATAAAGTTTGTTTCTTTTGACAAGTGGCTCCTGAATTGTGCCCTGCCAGACTGCGGCAGTTAGGGAGGTCATTGTGGTTTTCCTACTCACCTTCTGTGCTCATCTCCATCTTCAAGGCCCCAGTTGTGATTCAGCATTTGTGTGCCTCAGTTTCCTTCAGCCCTGGCATCATGATCCTGGTCTTGGGAGAACGGGAGGGAAGGAATGATTGAAAAGCTGATGCGTATTTATAAATAAATATATACATTTAAATAGTGTATGTTTTATTCTGGGAAGAAAGTTAGAATGACTATAATTCTGTATTCCTCATTTTTTGTATACTTAAAACTTTTCTAAATAAAAAGATGTTAATGAACAAAGAAAAATTATATTATGAGTCCAAATGATGTAAAAGAAATAGGAATAGATGATTATGAGGAGAATTCTTTGTTTTACTTTGTTTTAAATGAGAACTAGCTTTGAGGATATTTTCATTATAAATTTGTTTTTACCTTAATTAGATCTGTATTTATAGTTATACCCACTAGTTGGGTTCATCCTAATGCATTCATTCATGGAAATTGATTTCAGTTTATGACTCCCTTTTCCCTTTCATCCTCCCTACCCTCTTCTATCCTCCTTCCTCTACTCTACTTTACTTTCTTTAACCTATCCATTAATTTGTATTTGAATGGTACTTTATTTATCCTATCCTTTCTTCCCATATTTCTCATCTTATTCTGCAGATAACAGAAAATATTTCACCTTTCAGTTTCTGAGTTTGGCTTATTTCATTCAGCCTGGTATTCTCCATTTCCATCCACTTACCTGCGAATGCCATAACATTCTTTTTCAAAGCTAACTAGAACTCCATCTTACATATTTCATATATATATATATATATATATATATACATATATCATATGTATGTCACAACTTTTTTTGCATTTGTCTATTGATGGCCATCTGGATTGAATCAATAATTTAGCTAATGTGAATTGTGCTTCTGGAAACTTTCAAGAGGCTACTTCACTGTAGAATCAAAAAATATATCTTGGAAAAATACACAGCCTTTTTAACAAATAATGCTGGGTAAACTGCACAGCTACATGTAGAAAAATAAAATTAGACCCTCTCTCACCCTGCCTATTTTCAATCTTTTGGGAAAATATGAAAGATTAGGATAGCTGGGTCATAGGGTAGCTAAATCTCTATTTTTTAAGGACAATATGCTGTTTTCCAGAATGTGTGTCCTAGTCTGCAGTCCCACCAACAGTATACAAGTGCACCTTTTCCCCTACACCCTCATCAGCATTTCTTGTTGTTTATATGCTTGATTGTTGACATTCTGACTGGAGTGACATGAAAACTTTAGTGCAGTTTTCATCAGCATTCCCTGATTGATAAAGATGTTGAACATTTTTACGTGTAGTTGCTGGCCATTTCTATATCTTCTTTTGAGAAGTTTCTGTTTAGTACTTTTACTCACTTATTGATTGGGTTGTTTTTGTTTTTTGTTTTTTTTTTTTTTTTTTTTTTTTTTTTTTGGTGTTGACTTTTTTGGTATATTTATCCCCTGTTGGAGAAATTAATTCCCTGTTGGAGAAAGAGCTGGACAGTATATTATCCCATTTCATGGACCCTCTCCTCAAGATCTTAATTATTTCTTTGCTGTGCAGAAGAGTTTTTGTTTTGTTTTTACTTTGGTGGCCTTCCACTTATTAATTCTCGTTTTTATTTCTTGTGCCTTGGGAGTCTTTTTAAGGAAGTTGGTGTCACCATCCATATGATAGAGTGTGGATTCTGTGTTTTCTCCCAGCACTTGCAAACTTTCTGGTCTAATTCCTAAGTCTTTCATCCATTTCAATTTGAGTTTTGTGTAGGGTGAGAGACAGGGGTTTAATTTCATCTTTCTACATATAACTAACCAGTTTTCCCAGCATCAATTGTTAAAAAGGATGTCTTTTTTTCCAAGATATATTTTGGTCTTCATCAAGTATCAGATGGCCATAGGTATGTGGGTTTATCTCTGTGAGTAGAATACATGCCCTTCTTTGTACTAACTTCTTTGTTATTAAAATTTAGAATGGGTTTCTTGCACACCACAAATATGTTTGGATCTTGGTGTAGAATTCAGTCTGACCATATGTGTATTTTCCTTGTGGCACTTAATCACTTCTGATTAACATAATTCAAAATATAATTTGTTTAAATATACCATCTGTCTTCACTTTCTATTTTCACCTTAGCTCTGTTTTTATTTTCATTTGTGTCATTCATTAATTCATTCATTCATCTATTTTAATTGTTTTTTTTAAAGAGTTCCCCTTCATCTATTTGCTTACTTAAGTGATGGTTGATTTTTGAATTTGCTAGACCACATACATTGATTTCTTTTAATTTTTTTTTATTTTTTATTGGTTGTTCACAATATTACAAAGCTCTTGACATATCATATTTCATACATTAGATTGAAGTGGGTTATGAACCCCCAATTTTACCCCAAATGCAGATTGCAGAATCACGTCGGTTACACATCCACAATTTTACATAATGCCCTATTAGTAATTGTTGTATTCTGCTACCTTTCCTATCCCCTACTATCCCCCCTCCCCTCCCCTCCCATCTTCTCTCTCTACCCCATCTACTGTAATTCATTTCTCTCCTTGTTTATTTTCCCATTCCCCTCACAACCTCTTATATGTAATTTTGTATAGCAATGAGGGTCTCCCTTCATTTCCATGCAATTTCCCTTTTCTCTCCCTTTCCTTCACATCTCATGTCTCTGTTTAATGTTAATCTTTTCTTCCTACTCTTCCTCCCTGCTCTGTTCATAGTTGCTCTCATTATATCAAAGAAGACATTTGGTATTTGTTTTTTAGGGATTGGCTAGCTTCACTAAGCATAATCTGTTCTAGAGCCATCCATTTCCCTGCAAATTCTGATTTTGTCATTTTTTATTACTGCATAGTACTCCATTGTGTATAGATGCCACATTTTTTTTATCCATTCATCTATTGAAGGGCATCTGGGTTGGTTCCACAGTCTAGCTATTGTGAATTGTGCTGCTATGAACATCGATGTGGCAGTATCCCTGTAGCATGCTCTTTTAAGGTCTTCAGGGAATAGTCCGAGAAGGGCAATAGCAGGGTCAAATGGTGGTTCCATTCCCAGCTTTCCCAGGAATCTCCAAACTGCTTTCCAAATTGGCCGCACCAATTTGCAGTCCCACCAGCAATGTACAAGTGTACCCTTTTATCCACATCCTCGCCAGCACTTGTTGTTTGACTGCATAGTGGCTGCCACTCTTACTGGAGTGAGATGGTATCTTAGGGTGATTTTGATTTGCATTTCTCTGACTGCTAGAGATGGTGAGCATTTTTTCATGTACTTGTTGATTGATTGTATATCCTCCTCTGAGAAGTGTCTGTTCAGGTCCTTGGCCCATTTGTTGATTGGGTTATTTGTTATCTTATTGTCTAATTTTTTGAGTTCTTTGTATACTCTGGATATTAGGGCTCTATCTGAAGTGTGAGGAGTAAAGATTTGTTCCCAGGATGTAGGCTCCCTATTTACCTCTCTTATTGTTTCTCTTGCTGAGAAAAAACTTTTAACTTTAATTAAGTCCCATTTGTTGATTCTTGTCATTAACTCTTGTACTATGGGTGTCCTATTAAGGAATTTGGATCCCGACCCCACAATATGTAGATCGGAGCCAACGTTTTCTTCTATCAGACGCAGAGTCTCTGATTTGATATCAAGCTCCTTGATCCATTTTGAGTTAACTTTTGTGCATGGCGAGAGAAAGGGATTCAGTTTCATTTTGTTGCATATGGATTTCCAGTTTTCCCAACACCATTTGTTGAAGATGCTATCCTTCCTCCATTGCATGCTTTTAGCCCCTTTATCAAATATATGATAGTTGTAACTTTGTGGATTAGTCTCTGTGTCCTCTATTCTATACCATTGGTCCACCCGCCTGTTTTGGTACCAGTACCATGCTGTTTTTGTCACTATTGCTCTGTAATATAGTTTGAAATCTGGTATTGCTATACCACCTGATTCACACTTCCTGCTTAGAATTGCTTTTGCTATTCTGGGTCTTTTATTTTTCCATATGAATTTCATGATTGCTTTATCTATTTCTACAAGAAATGCCATTGGGATTTTAATTGGCATTGCGTTAAACCTATAGAGAACTTTTGGTAATATATCCATTTTGATAATGTTAGTTCTGCCTATCCATGAACAGGGTATATTTTTCCATCTTCTAAGATCTTCTTCTACTTCTCTCTTTAGGGTTCTGTAGTTTTCATTGTATAAATCTTTCACCTCTTTTGTTAGGTTGATTCCCAAGTATTTTATTTTTTTTGAGGATATTGTGAATGGAGTGTTCTTCCTCATTTCCGTTTCAGAAGTTTTGTCGCTGATATACAGAAATGCCTTTGATTTATGCGTGTTGATTTTATATCCTGCCACTTTGCTGAATTCATTTATTAGTTCTAGTAGTTTCTTTGTAGACCCTTTTGGGTCTTCTAGGTATAGAATCATGTCATCTGCAAATAGTGATAATTTAAGTTCTTCTTTTCCAATTTTTATGCCTTTAATTTCTTTCGTCTGTCTAATTGCTCTGGCCAGTGTTTCAAGAACTATATTGAATAGAAGTGGAGATAGAGGGCATCCCTGTCTTGTTCCGGATTTTAGAGGGAATGCCTTCAACTTTTGTCTATTCAGAATGATGCTAGCCTGCGGCTTAGCATAGATAGCTTTTACAATGTCAAGGTAAGTTCCTGTTATCCCTAATTTTTCTAATGTTTTGAACATAAAGGGATGCTGTACTTTGTCAAATGCTTTCTCTGCATCTGTCGAGATGATCATATGGTTCTTATCTATAAGTCTATTGATGTGGTGAATAACATTTATTGATTTCCATAAGTTGAACCATCCTTGCATCACAGGGATGAATCCTACTTGATCATGGTGCACAATTTTTTTCATGTGTTTTTGTATTCGATTCACCAGAATTTTATTGAGGATTTTTGCATCTAGGTTCATTAGAGATATTGGTCTGTAGTTTTTTTTCTTTGAGGTGTCTTTGTCTGGTTTCGGAATCAGGGTGATGTTGGCCTCATAGAATGAATTTGGAAGAGCTCCCTCTTTTTCTATTTCCTGAAATAACTTGAAAAGTATTGGTATTAATTGTTCTTTAAAGGTTTTGTAAAACTCCGCTGTATACCCATCCGGTCCTGGGCTTTTCTTGGTTGGTAGTCTTTTGATGGCTTCTTCAATTTCATCCATTGATATTGTTCTGTTCAAATTGTGTGTATCCTCCTGACTCAGTCTGGGCAAATCATATGACTTAAGAAATTTATCGATGTCTTCACTATCTTCTATTTTGTTGGAATATAGGTTTTCAAAATAATTTCTAATTGTCTTCTGTATTTCTGTAGCATCTGTTGTGATATTGCCTTTTTCATCCCTTATGTTAGTAATTTGAGTTCTCTCTCTTCTTCTCTTCATTAGCATGGCTAAAGGTCTGTCGATCTTATTTATTTTTTCGAAGAACCAACTTTTAGTTTTGTTAATTTTTTCAATAGTTTCTTTTGTTTCAATTTCATTGATTTCCGCTCTGATTTTAATTATTTCTTGCCTTCTGCTACATTTGCTGTTGTTTTGCTCTTCCTTTCCTAGGGCTTTGAGATGAAGTGTGAGCTCATTTATTTGTTGGTTTTTTCTTTTTTTGAGGAATGACCACCAGGCGATGAATTTTCCTCTTAAAACTGCTTTCATTGTGTCCCATAGATTCCGATATGTTGTGTCTGTATTTTCATTTATCTCTAAGAATTTTTTGATTTCCTCCTTTATGTCTTCTGTAACCCATTGATCATTCAGGAACATATTGTTCATTTTCCATGTGATGTAGGATTTTTCCTTCCTTCTTTTATCATTGATTTCCAGTTTCATTCCATTATGATCAGATAAAATGCATGGTATTATCTCCACCCCTTTATATTTACTGAGGGTTGCCCTGTGGCATAATATATGGTCTATTTTTGAGAAGGATCCATTTGCTGCTGAGAAAAAAGTATATCCATTTGATGATGGTTGATATATTCTATATATGTCAGTTAAGTCTAGGTTATTGATTGTGATATTGAGTTCTATAGTTTCTTTATTCAACTTTTGTTTGGAGGATCTGTCCAATGGTGAGAGAGGTGTGTTGAAGTCACCCATAATTATTGTGTTGTGGTCTATTTGATTCTTGAACTTGAGGAGAATTTGGTTTATGAATGTCGCAGCACCATTATTTGGTGCATAAATATTGATAATTGTTATGTCTTGTTGGTGAATGGTTCCTTTTAACAGTATATAATAATGACCTTCTTTATCCCTTTTGATTAACTTAGTCTTGAAGTCGATTTTATTTGATATGAGGATGGCTACCCCTGCTTGCTTACGAGAACTGTGTGCATGGTATATTTTTTCCCATCCTTTCACCTTCAGCCTGTGTATGTCTTTTCCAATCAGATTTGTCTCCTGGAGGCAGCATATTGTTGGATTTGTTTTTTTAATCCATGATACCAGCCTATGTTGCTTTATTGGAGAGTTTAAGCCATTAACATTCAGAGTTACTATTGATATATGGTTTGAACTTCCATCCATGTTTGATTGCTTATCCTTTTTTTTTTTTTAAATTTAGTTTGATTCTCCGTGATTATCTTTCCCCTCGCCCTCTGTCTTTACTGAGGCACTTCCCACTGATGGTTTTGGTTATTGTTTTTCATTTCTTCCTCGTGTAGTGTTTTGCTCAAAATGCTTTGCAATGCTGGTTTTCTGGGTGCAAATTCTTTTAACTTTTGTTTATCATGAAAGATTTTTATTTCGTTGTCATACCTGAAGCTTAATTTTGCTGGATACAGAATTCTTGGTTGGCATCCATTGTCTTTCAGTGTTTGAAATACATTATTCCATGACCTTCTTGCTTTCAGTGTCTGTGATGAAAAATCCGTTGTTAACCTTATTGGTTTACCCCTGAATGTAATCTGTCTCCTTTCTCTTGTAGCTTTTAATATTTTCTCTTTGCTCTGTATGATGGATATCTTCATAACAATGTGTCTTGGCGTTGGTCTACTGTGATTTTGTGTGCTCGGTGTCCTGTATGCATCTTCAATTTGTATATCTGTTTCCTTTTTTCTCTGGAAAGTTTTCTGTAATTATTTCATTCAGCAGGTTTCTCATTCCCTTGCTTTGAATCTCTGCACCTTCTTCTATCCCGATGACTCGTAAGTTTGGTTTTTTTATGTTATCCCATAACTCTTGGATGTTTTCTCATGATTTTTTACCAGCCTTTCTGAGTTGGCTAGACTCTTTTCAAGATGGTATATTTTGTCTTCATTATCTGATGTTCTGGCTTCTACTTGCTCCACTCTGTTAGTGATACTCTCAATTGAGTTTTTAATTTGGTTTATCGTTTCCTTCATTTCTAGAATTATTGTTTGATTTTTTTTATAATCTCTATCTCCTGATAAAGATGCTTAACTTTTTCTTTTAGCTGTTTATGTAATTCATTCCCAATGTGTTCTTTCGCTGCTTGAATTTGCTGTCTTGTATCCTCTTTAACGTTCCATTCCATCTGTCTAAGGTGTTCCTTGAGTTCTTTATATGACCATTTTTCTGATGACTCTAGGTCCTCCTGAATATTTAGGCTGTCCTGCATTGTCTGTACTCCTTTTCTTCCTTGCTTCTTGAAGCTGCTCATGTTGCTTCTTGTTCTGTTTGACTGCTGAGTTACTGTTCACTCCTATAAATTTATTTGATGCTTGGGAGGAAAGGTATTAGAAGGGAAGGGAATAAGTCACTAAATAGAATGAGAGTAGGCAGGTAGAAGTCAAGGAAGGGGGGATAAGAAAAATGAAAAGACAAAAGAAGAAAGAAATAGGAACTAAAAAAAGAAAAAAAATTTAAAAAATAATAATAATAATTTAAAAAATTAAAATGAAAATTAGAAGAGAAAAAAGAAAAAGAAAGAAAAAAAACAACGAGATAGAAAAATGAAGATGAAAGAAAAACCCAAATTAAAAAAAAAAAAAAACCTAATAAATGCCGTCTTAGAGTTTGATTAACTTCTCTTCCACTAGGTGGCGCTGTGCCCACCAGGTCAAGTTTCTCCTGTCAGTACGCAGGAACCAATCACTGTGCAGCAGCTCCTCCCAGACTGGGCGAGTCTCCAATCCTGAGTGCCTAGGGCCTCCTCTTGTGTCTAGTCACTTCCCACTTTTCCTCTAGCCAGGCCCCTCTCACGGGTGCCGCTCACCACAATACTGGCTACACGCCAGGTCTGCTGCTCCCGGGTGCCCTGTTTTCATGAACAACTGGGCACACTCTTCCAGTTTGCCATTCCCTCAGACCCTAAGTTTGTAGAGCTTGGGGCTGAGAATCCTCAGCGAATTTTACTTGCCCTCCGGTAGCCACTCCCCCGTAGCTGGTGCAAGAGACCTCAGCTGTCAGCACTGGTGGGAGCGGTAGTCCCGCGCTGCGGGTCCCGCACCACCTCTGATTCCCTCAGGGTGGCTGTAGCACTCACGGGAGAACTGGGAGGGGCCCTTAAGATTTCCCCGATGTGTGGAGAGGGAAAGCTAGGGGGTTACACACCTGTAGCAGCAGGTTTCAATGAAGTTATCTCCTCCACCGCAGTCTGGTGACGTCAGTTGTCTGCCATAGTGGTGTCTCTTGCAAATGGCGACAGTTCGTTTCCCTTTGCCGGGCGACCAATGCAACGGGTGGGTCCTTACTGTCTCTCTCAAGCCCCGTTTGGAACCTGTGGCCACTACTTATGAAGGCTCGGTAGGCATTTACCTCCGTATGATGAGAAGGGCTGATCAGTTGTTTCAGCCGGATGGATTAATGCTGAGTCACAGCTGTTTGTCTCATCTTTTCAGATGCGGCGGTGTGGGGCGTGGAGCACGGAGTGGCTTACTCATTTCCCGCAGCCATCTTCCTCTTCTCGCTATTTCGGGATGATGGCGGGGTGCTCGCTCCGCTCCCTCCGGTGTGTCTCAGCCTCGGGCTCCCGCACCTCGCTCCGCCGCGGCCTCCACAGCCAGCACCGCCCCGGCAGCTCTCTCCGCCCCCGGCGTTCCCGGCTTCTGGCCGCGCCACAGCCCACTCCGTGTCTCTCCGGCTCGCGGCTCCAGCGGCGCACGGGGCCGGGGAGGCGACAGCCACTCCCCGGCAAGTACCGCAGTTCCCGGGCCCCGAGTCCCGGCGGCTACAAACTGACACTTCTAATAAACCTACCAATTCCCGGCAGGTCCCCTCTTCACGGAATTTTGCTAGAAGTTCCTCAGTAGGTAGACTGCCGCTGTTCCAAAGGGTCTTTCTGATCCCGTTAATGTGGAGACATTGGAATCGCTGCTTCCTCGCCGGCGGCCATGTTGGATTCCCAAAATATATAATAGCCTTGTAGATTCAAACAGCAATTCTTTATTCCCGAACTCTCACCGGAACTCTATGCACACATTCTGGGGAAAATCCACCGGCACTCTACATGCACGTTCTGGGAAAAATCCACACTCTCCACCCCCAGGTTTTCTTGATCTTTGGCCAAGGGAGGAAATTCATCTTCTTCCTATGGATGTTACCGGTTTTCGGATCAGGAAGGAGAGGCTCACATTACACAGGAAAATATGAACAGGTGCATTTGGTAGAGGAAGTTTAAAACCCACCTGAGTTATCACTGCATATTTTTTGGGGTGGTGAGTGGTCAATGGAAGTGGTTCCAGGTCCTGGTGCTGGGTAACACTGGACTCAGGAACTGGCTCTTCTTAGTGTCAGCTGCTGGTGCAGAGTCAATGTGAGTGAGTTGTGAGAAGCACAGACACAGACAGGAGCCCCTTCACACCAATGTCTATTCAGACCCACTGTGGTCTCCACCTACTTCCATGCTGGGAATTCAGCAGGAACATTATGCATCCTTTGCTCTAGGAGTTTCTACCTTCTGGCTTTGCTTTGGATACACCTTGTATGCAGTTTAATAGTCTGTCCCACCCACCAGAGCCTGTGCTTAGTCTGCTCTCTTTCTTGAAAATCCAGACACTTTTTCAAAATAAACAACCAGCATTGACCATGTAGTACAACACACAACCATGGCATGGAACACTCAGTTGACCAGAGTTCCTTGTCAATGCAAGCCTGCCCTTGTGAGGGAGAGAAATATGTTGGTCATTGCATCATTTTGCTCCTTAAATTCAGGTGTGATGGCTGGAGCTGCAAGAGCCATCTAGGGTCTTTAGTAAACAACAAAAATGGAAGGCTAATTTGGTAAGGACAGTGGAAGAGAAGCTGGAAAAGGCCCCAGATCCCACAATGAAAAAGTTAGTAAAGAAGCCAGAAAACATCATGCCTTAGTTGTTTTGTTTTTTTCATAAGTATTTATTTCTAAGTGCTTTGCTTTGGAAGAGAAAATTAGCCTCCACCTGCTCCTGAGTCTGTTTTAATGCATGTATTCTTGCATTTAAAAAATATCTACAACCCACTAGGAAAATAATTAACAAAAATAAATCAATTAACTAAAACAATGCTGGTGAAAAAAACCATTCAGTGGTAATGATACGCAGGTAATTAATACACTGATTAGAGAGAGTGACAGGCAGGCTGGGATATTGAAAGGAAAGTGACCACAACACTCAGAGTGACCAAAAGATCTTTATTGCAGCAGTGCAACAAAGAGAAAAGAAGGAAGGAAAGAGAGAGAGAGAGAGAAGAGAAGAGATGAACAGGGAGAGAGCAAGAGCAAGAGAGAGACAGAGAGCGCGCACAAGAAAGATAAGGAGAAAGATGAGGAGGGAGTTTTTATAGCCCAAATCTAATGGGGCCTCTGGGTCTGCAAGCTGCCTTGTTGGCCCAAGGGGGGTTGAGTGCTCAGCCTTGAGCAGGACTTGACACAAACAGGTGATAAAGGACCAGATAGAGGGGGGTTTGAGTGTGTGGGCTACCTTGCAGCCAACATCTGTTCAGCCTGCCCTACAGACAACACAGTTCAGCCTGCTCTGCACCCAACAGATATAACCTGAGGCTGGGACTCCCCTGCAGATATATCACTGGAGCTGTCCTCAGGACTGGTGAGAAATCATAGCACATGTGTGGGGACAGCAGAATCCATGAATTGGGGAAGAGTCTGGGTGTGTGATGATTGGAGAAGAAAGTGGCAATGTGAGGAGACCAGGACTGCAACCTGTTTAGTCCAAGATAATAGTATCTCCTAAGGAGAAATTTGATGGCAGGGCAAATGCACAGTCAGAATTGTTGATGGTAAAATTTCCAAGTAATAAACTCAGTTCAATGGCATCTTTGTAGCATATTATGAATCTCAAGTCCAGGGAGAGATGAGACACAGTGGGTTCCTCTAATCACAGCCTTGCTTACATGGGACTTGATATACCCAGAGGGTGGTTGCTGGTTCCTCCCCTCTACCCTGTACCTACCATGCAGCTAGGTGGGAACTTAGGCTACAGCCTGTGCCTCCTGACCTTGGACAGGTATTGAGTGTCTCCTAGTGTCTGATGAGTGACACAGCAGTGTTTTCCTTGACAAGCCACAGATTCCCTGGCCTGCAAGCATGGAATATTGAAAGTATACTTCATAGGGAGGGAAAAAAGTGGGGCTGAGAAACCGAGTGTCAATTCCTATGTCACTCAGGGAGGAGATGAGAAAAACAAAAGCATCTAGACTCCCAATAATTACCTTCCCTGAATATACAAGGATTATCCTGGGCAAATCCCCCTCATTTTCTCATCCAGGGATTTTTCCAGCTAGATTCTGATCTATTTCAATGAGCATATCTCCTTGGTGTGTGGAAACATCCTCAGTCAAAATATTAGGATACTGAAGCTTCATCCTCTGATTAATCGGCTGCATGTAGGGGCTGATGCTACCCTTCACAGGAGCCTGCACAGATTATTGGAAGTGTGTCCAGCTCCCTGCACCATTCACAAAGACCAAATATCCAGATTAGAAGCAACTACAGCAGTCATTTCATGGATATTTACCCAAACATTTCCCTGAATTATCACTTAGGCCCTATGTATTAATATACAAAATGTCATCTATTGTCAACTCAGGGTCTATTTGAATTAAAGATAAATTTAATAATCAGTAATAGTTTGTGCAGTAAATTATTTGTAGTTTGTTTTCTCCTTTGTGGTCCAGCATTTCTACAAATAAGACATCAGTTTATATGTAAGTCTGGAAGATGTACGTAGATACCTTTTTATTTTGCTTTTTTAAAATGTCCATAATGGCTTATCTATGTGATCTGAAAGACCTGGAGTAACCATTAAAACCATTTGTCCTAATAAAGAATCCATCGTGGATATAATATTATTAGGGGTTTCCTTTCATATATAGGACAAATCTAAATATGGCTTTGCAAATATCATGGTCATACACCTGTTCTACCTTCTGACTGTGTTCTCTCTCTCTCTCTCTCTCTCTCTCTCTCTCTCTCTCTCTCTCTCTCTCTCTCCACATACCCAGCCCTATTTTGTATTTTATTTAGAGACAAGGTCTCACTGAGTTGCTTAGCACCTCTCTTTTGCTGAGGCCAGCTTTGAACTTGTGATTTTCCTGCCTCAGCCTCCCTAGCCACTGAGATTATAAGCATGTGCCACCACAACCACCTAGATTCTGATCTCTTTCAATGACTTGTCTTTGAATAAAAGTGTCATTTCAATCCAGAATTTATCTCTTTAATGACAAACATGTGCCTGTTTTGTGCTGCTCCGTATTTAATTTTGATCAGAATTGGGAGACTTATAAGCATATCTCCTTGGTTGTGGGAATGAGGGGGATTTGTCCTTGATCAAATCTAAGTGACATGGGGCACTGCCTAATAGCATGGGCTATTAGGTGATTTTATAATCAAATACCAACTTCTTTTCTGGGCACATAAGCCCTTCTCATCCTGAGGACTCCATACTGTTGGGCTCATAATTTTTTGTCTTAACCCAATGCCAAATTCTGAGAGGAGGGTCAGAAACCGGGTTTCCCTTCTGACACACTCTACAATGAAATGGAGGGAAGGGAGTGCTTGTATCTAACCAGGCTCTCTGGAGTCCTTCCATCCCAGAATCTGTGAACTAGTTTCTGCAAGGCATTTTATGGAAGTGACAAGACTTTGAATATAAGATCTAACAATTCCTTGGAAAAACCACATTTCCAATAGACATCTATGCTGTTCTGTAATTTAGCCATAGTGAGAAACCAGCTGAGTGAGTGGAGACCAAAGTCATGGTCATTGTTCAAAGAGTGAGTGAGACTCAGTCCTGGGTGAGGAAGAGCATGCCCCATATGTGTATCTGTGTTATTGTGAACCAGTGTGAGTGGCACTCACTGCCATTTACTATGGCATAGAAATAGTCACTCTTGTCTCCAGCCTGGCCCCACTGATGGACAGATTGGCTGTATTTCCAAAATTGGAGCCAAGGGATTGGTCAGAGTTGTGTGGGGGCCATATGCTGTCATCATAGATGTACAGCACAGGGGCCAACCTGGTTTTTGTTGGTAACAATGTGCATATTTATTCCCTAATATACCTTCAGAGCATATGGTTCTAGCTTTCTACCTGGAGGTCAATGTTGCTGAGTAGTTGTACTGAGTCAGCTCTTAGGAAGCTATGAAGATTGCCAGGGGGAAAAAAAGCAGTGGGAATAATAATAAAGGGATCTTCCAGAAGTCCTCTGTCTGCCTAGTCTGTTCTCTCTCTAGGGAATCTTAGTTCCAATAGCCTATGAGTCTGGTAGGTGAATGAAGCCTCTGACTCATGAGGAAGCCTATCCATCTTACTGGCAGTTGCAGCCCCTTAGGCTCACACAAGCCAATGATCACAATGTGGGAACCTCAGGAATTTAGCCCCCTCTCCTGCATCAGGATACTGAGCACCTACTCACCACAGGCAGGGCCCAGAGAGCTCAGAATCAGGCTTAGGCCGATCCCAGACACCTGGGCTGTGGGTGGGCAGCATCCCTGGGGCAGAACCTGCACAGTGAAGGGGAGTCCAGTTCATAGTAGAGGCCTCCTTGATATTGCTTCCTGAGGCTCAGACTGGCCTGCCTTCCTCCTAAGCCAGCCTCATCCCTTTACTGGAGATCCCTGTCTATTATGCAAATCAGCTAAAATCCAGGACAGTTCCTAGAGGAGCTCTGTGTTTTCCAGAGCAGGGCTTGGCCTCAGAGACACAGGAGAGATCTGCCCTGAAGATCCACCCTGAGCTCAGGAAACACACCTTCATAAGCTGATTTCACAGTCTGGGCAACATTTCCATCCATTGATAGAAATAGTGATAATAGTACTCTGAAATAACTGGTCATGTGACTATGCATAACCATCAGAAGCAAGGTAGGTACATTTATGAAGAATGATTCCAAGTGGCTGTCCTGAGGTCTGATCTGCAGAGAAAAATGGGGATGATTCATCATCTTTTGATGTAGTAGATATATGACCAACTTGTTTCTTGTTGTTTCTAAACCCTCAGAATTTATGAAGAAAGTTCAGAGGAACTATGCTAAAACACATTTCAACCTTCAATTTTAGATGTGAACCATTTTTTTTTCAGGAAAAAAATGGAAAAATGCACTGCAAGAAGTGTCCCTAAAGAACATCCCCAGCATAAGAGAGCACTTTAAATTCAGGGAGAGCAAAATATAGCTGCTGCCTATATTTCTAAAGTTTCATGGGCACCAAAATGCCTGCTTCTTTAAGTTTTTCAATGGTGCCATCTCACTGCCAGGGCAGATCTGATGTTTGCAACATGGACTATATGAGTGGGAAACATTAAACCATTTCATGCCAGAACCATTATGTTCATGATACACAATGAGTCTTCCCCTATTCAAATTTGCAACTTAAAAATAGCATAATAGCGTATTTGGCTGGGGATGTGGCTCAAGCAGTAGCATGCTTGCCTGGAATGCGTGCAGCCCGGGTTCGATCCTCAGCACCACATACAAACAAAGATGTTGTGTCTGCCGAAAACTAAAAAATAAATATTAAAAAATTCTCTCTCTCTCTCTCTCTCTCTCTCTCTCTCTCTCTCTCTCTCTAAAAAAAATATTTTTAAAAAAATAAAAATAGCATATCTTTGGATGGGGAATAGGATAAAATAGTGCCACCTTAAAGATCCAAGGGAATCATGGTTATGGTTAGTTTTAATATTGATTTAATTTATGAGTTGCCTACAATAACCTTTGAATGAATCCTGCAATGTAGAAGTAGATTTCTGCATATCCAGACAGAAAGTCATCTTACTATCCATTATTCAATGAGTGGTGGACTGTGCTAGACCAGAGTAACATGTCTTCAGGTGCATGGAATGCACAGTTGATGGGGAAGTTGAATTCCTCTCTATTCCTCTAAGAATGCAGGGTCACAAAATGGTGTGCATTCACAGGAAATGCACATCACTGCATATATGCATTTTACCTCTGTACTTCATTCACTCTCCATGTGTGCTTGGACCAATGTGACAACCAGAAGAAACTCCTGGAACTCTACTATTTCATTGAAACTGTATTGGATGAGTACAAATTGGCAAGTATATTGAATGATTTGCAGAGACATGCATTCCAGAGAGTTAGAGAAAGATATCATAATAAATTTTATTCTCCATATTAGCTCAAATATTTAGGGTTTAGCTGTTTGGAGCTTTCCAAGCCAAAATAATGGAAAAATCTTCCACAAAATAATGTTTCCACAAATAATCTTCAACAAAATTATTTGATTTTACCCTTCCCACCAATGGGAGGAGAATCCCTCAAAACTTCTAAGATTTGCACAAACAGCTTTGGGGATATTGGTCCAATTCTAATATTAAGAGACAATGATGAGTAGGTGTGGATTCCACAGCAGGAATGATCTCTATGTGTCACACAAGGGGGTCAGTTGCCTATCCGTGCGGGGAATTGTATCCAGTAGTCTCTGTGATAGTTTTGAAGTTGGCATGAGAGCACAAACATTGTGTTTAGGTTAGTGTCCTCTAGAAGAATTTCCATGTTGAATATGGAGTTCTGGATTAAGACCATGTTATCTATAACAGGAATTATGCAGCTTTTGAAAACCAGACCCTCAATTCCAGGTCCTGGCAGAAGCAAGTTTACATGGGATTTCAAGGGATCACACATCCAGAACTGTGTGAACCAGCAGTCATCATGTCAGACAGATCTAGTAGTGATCATTGTGTGATCAATGATCAGGAGCAGAACTGAGGCTCAGTGACACCTGGGCAGGTGTTCCATATCCTGGGTATGTCTGTGGAGAGGCATTCTAATATTCAGTAGCCACTCATGGATTTGAAGTCTGGACTGTTCTGGGTCATCTGTGGCAAGCTCTAGTGAGGCCCTTCTTACTTACTGTTGGGAACACTCTGCAGTGTCTCAAGATGGTATAAGGCATTATATGGTGATAGATACAGATAGATAAGACTCATCCTTGCTCATGTTTCTCCTTCTTGTCTTTTTGGAACTGTGCCTCACACTTACCATCTCATTTAATTTCCATCTCATTTAATTTCCCCCAAAGTTACCACTTCCAAATATCATGATCACATTGTTTCCATCTTCTTAATATCTGACAATTAGGGTAAAATTCAGCATAAGTTAAGGTGGGAACCTTAAACAATTGGTCCAAAAATATCAGTTCAGCATGATTCCTTGCTTTTCCATAATAAAGATGGTCTTGCCTCCTGTTCTTGAAAACCCACTGCTCCTTTCCATCTAAGCCCTCATCAGCATGATGTCCTCATCTGTCCACAAATGTATCAGTGTTCTGGTCATGACCACATAGCCAAGCCCTCCCTCTCCAGGGGACAATCAGACATGCCAGGGAGATGAGTCGAAGCAGGATCTCATTTATTGAGGAAGTACACACAACTTATATACTGCACAGGAGCCAATCAGGATAAAGGTCAGAGAGGTGGAGCGAGTTCACATGTACACCCATCCCATTGTCCATAAGGAAAGGCATGAACTGTCCACAAGGGCGAAAGAGTTCTGGACCTATTCGGGAGGTGGTCTGTTTTTTCCATCACCACCCATAGCACCACCTCCTGGCTGATCCCCAGGAGCCATCCCAGCCACATGTGCAGTCCCAAGACCGGGAAGTGGGCAGCAAGTCATGCCCTACACCCCTTCTTCCTCTCATCTTCCATCATAAGACATGCTAACTTTATTTCTTTGTCTTTGAGATAAGTGTTTGAAAATGTAATGTGGATCAGTTCTGGGAAGAATTATGTCATCCAAAAGTCAGAAAGAATTTTACATAGTTTTATGGTGAAAGAGTGAACATGTTTATGGTTTTTAAATTTATTTTTTAGTAGTAGATGGACACAATATCTTTATTTTATCAAATATTTTATGTGGTGCTGAGGATTGAACCCATAGCCTCAGGCATGCAAGGCTAGTGCCTTACCACTGAGCCACAACTCCAGTCATGTTTATGGTTTTAACTAGCATAGTTTCATGGGAGCATGGATCATGGTATCATCTTTCTTTGGACATTGTGTGGATTATGAATTGTGTAGGTTCCAATAACCCGTTGGTGGACCGTGTGCTTTATATTTTGAAATATTTCCCAGAATTTTCTTTATTCTATGTTTCTGGATAGCCTGTTGAAAAGAAGTTTGCCTGTGTGAAATTCTGCATTACCAAGGAATTTCTAGGAACTATTAACAAGCGCAACATCAGTTAAGAAATTTTCCAGGTATGGTATAAAACACTTGGTTGAATGTATTAATGACTGTGTTTCCCTGGGGTGTAAGAAGGCATACCATGATCACCTGGTGGCTGAAACGGCAGTTGGAGCCATGATATCTGTAGTTAGGTGAAGTTGGATCCCTAGAGAGGCAGAGCCAGGCACCTTGACCTCGGGCAGTCATCAGATCTGAAACACCCTCTGTGTGGGAATGGGTAGTTGGTCTTGCAGAGGGCTACCACAAGGACCACTACACTGGTTTGCTGTGTTCAGAATCACAGAAAATATGATTCTGCATAGGAATCTGTGGCTCCAGGAGCTTATCAAGAGTTGGGCACTACTGGGACTAATCTGGGACATATGGACCTCAAGTTTCCCAGTCTACACTAAATGTAAATTCAGGGATCAAGAACAGAGCCAGGCCTGGCATAGTGGCAAATGCCTGAAGTCCCAAAGGCCCAGGCGGCTGAGACAGGAGGATCAAAATTTCAAAGCCAGACTCAGCAATGGCGAGGTGCTTAGCAACTTAATGAGACCATGTCTCAAAATAAAATACAAAATAGAGCTGGGGATATGGCCAAGTTGTTGAGTGACCCGAGGTCAATCCCCAGTACTCCTTCCAAAAACAAGAACAGGTCTGATGATACCTTCTCTCTGTCCTTCCACTCAAGTCCTCTTATCCCTGACTCAGACCACACACCTAAAAAAAAAAAAAAAAAAACCGAAAACCACCAGAACACTCTGGTTATGTCACCTGTATATCCACTGCTGGTCCCCTCTGAAGAACCTACCTGGATGATGGAAAGAAAGGGCATCCTAGGGCCTTAGATCTGAGGGAGCTGGCAGGCAAGACCAGTTTATGACTTTAACACCTGTCCTCCTGGGGGTTATAAGAATGTGACACAGAAAAGAAAGGGGTTTGTGGCTCACTTCTCCATCTGCTGAGTCACTGTGGGTTTCAGGATTGCTCTCCCACCTTTGACAATAATAATCTGCCTCATCTCCAGCCTGGGCCCTGCTGATGGTCAGGGTGTCTATGTTTTCTGAGCTGAAGCCAGAGAATTGGTCAGGGATCCCTGAAAGCCAGTTGCCATCTTCATAAATCACTAATTCAGGGGATTGAATTGGCTTTTGCTGGTACCAGTGAACATGTGCCTTAGAACATTTTTTCCAGAGCAGGTGACTGTGGCCCTCTGACAGGGGAATACTCACCCTAAGGGTGACTTTGTCAGTACATAGGAGCTGGTGGAATCTGCAAGACAATGTTTATAGCAGCTCAATTCACAATAGCTAAACTATGGAACCAACCTATGTGTCCTTCAATAGATGAATGGATAAAGAAAATGTGCTATATATACTCAATGAAATATTTCTCAGCTTTAAGAAGAATGAAATTATGGCATTTGTCAGTAAATGGTTGGAGTTGGAGAATATCATGCTAAGCAAAGTACACCAATCCCAAAAACCCGAAGTCCAAAGATTTTCTCTAATACATGTATGCTAATTTACAATAAGTCAGTGGGGGATGATAGAGAATAGTATTATCTTAGATTAGGTAGACGGAAGTGAAGGGAGGGAAGGGGAGGAGATGCAGGGATAGGAAAGATAGTAGAGAGAAACAGACATTATTACTTTATGTATGTAGGTGACTGCATGACCAATATGATTCTACAATATGTATACTCAGAAAATAAGAAATTATACCCCATCTATGTATGATATATTAAAGTGCATAAATGCATTCTACTATCATGTATAACTAATTAAAACAAATTTAGAAATTTTAAGACAGATATATAGAGAGAGAGACAGAGAGGAGAGGGGGACCTGAGGATGAAGCACCCACTAGAAGAGACCCAATCACGATGTTGGACTGAGCTCATGGTTTGGCGTGGACCCAGCTCAGGGTCCTGTGCCTAGCACATCACCTGTGCAGACAGAGGCAAGGGTGAGCAGGAGGGGGTACAGACCATGGTCAAAATTTCCGAGAAGTCTGTCTCCTGAGACCAACAGCACAACTGGGCTCCCAGGCTCTCTCATTCCTTCTCAGTTCCTTTGAGACAATGAATATTTGGTGCTTATGCAAACTTACTACTCCCCATGGGATCTTCATTGAGGGCAAGTGGAGAATATTTTCATCAGCAGTGAGGTAAAAAAAAAAGAGACTGAGGAAGAAAAATGGAGCCGCCCCAAATTCTTCCAGATGCTTCTAGGGGCAGAAAATCAGCCTTGGACTCCATGGTCCCACATCAGAGCCTCCTTCCAGGAATTGATACTATGACAAAAGTCCCAGACCTCCTGGGCTTTAGTGTGCCCTGGGCCCAGCTCAGGAGGACTGTTGACCTTCCAAGAGCCTGGCCATGGGCTGAGATTGAATCTGTCAGAGACCAGTGATAACACCTTACTCAACTGAAGGTGAGTCATGGATGCTCACCTTCCTCCAACTCTTCATGTGTCTCTCAGCTTAACTTTTCTCCCATCGTTATCATTTGTATTCAATCCTACAGTATAAGCCTTTTGGGTAAATTTTTTTCACATGGGATATTGTGCTTGGAAAATAAGCACCGTGTTTTTATTCGTCACAGCTTCTGGTCTCATTTTACATCAGGTGTTTTTTCCTTTCTATGGCATCCTCCTTCTTGGCATAGACTAGGAATTGGAACAGGAAAGCTCTCTTTTATTAATCTTTTATCAGTGTTTTATGTAATCTTGTTAAAAGGGCAAGGCACCAGACCTGTCTGAGAGTTGATATTTTGACCTGTGGTCTCTAGATGTCATCATGGTCACAGGTACACGGAGCTAATCTCTGGATCATAGATTTTGCCTATAAGGAGAACTCTCTCAGTGAACCATGGACTGTCCCATGGTCAATGCTGTGACTTCATCAGAGTGTCCTAAATAAGGTCATGGATGCTCTTTCCAGGGTTAATTCCTGGAGTCTCCCAAAATATTGAGATTGCAACTGATCAGAGGAGTTGCCATCTTCAGAGCTGATGTACTTGGAAGTGTAAGAAGAGGCCAGTGTGGAGGACCAGGTGTCTCTGCAAATGCTTATGAGAAAGGGATCAGCCCCAGGACCACTACTGGACAGCAAGGATTGTGCCCTGTAAGTGGGTAAGAGACCCAGGAAGCTGATGTAGCTGAAGAACCCAGGCTGGAATATCCATCCTCTCAGAATGAGCTTGCTGGTAGAACACCTGAACATCATGTAGTCTCCACAGCAAATGTGGAGCCCTCTAGTAACTTCCCAGCCTGATACCTGGGACCATTTTCTCCAGTGCATTTCCTCCTATGACCAACTTCTGTGATTCTGGGTTGAAAAAGTCTGACCATCACAACGTTCGGTCACTAAAGTCCAAGGCCATAGGATGAACTCGCCTGACTTCCAATCTGAGGATCGTTCCTTGGATGCTGTTGACCTCCAAGGCTGACCTTCCTCTTGGGTTACCCTGTGCATTTGCAACTTCTGTTTTGATTTCTCCTTGTAGCAGTTCTGGTGCCCCCTGCCAGTGTAGGAGCTTCAGAGTAGGGGCCTACCTCATCCAGGTGACCCTTAATCCCCTGTCATCTGAAAGGGTATGGGTACAGATTACAGCCTCAATTTGTGGCAGCCTCACCCACCCTGTCCTTCTAAGCACAGTGCAGAGAGGTGGTCTCTTCAATGTTCTCCAAGATAAGTCATGAACAGCTTATGTAATTGAGTGTCCAAATTTAAAATCTGTTTCTTGTTCATGTGTTTTGATAGAAGAGGGGAAAATGCAGAATAAACTGCAGCCCTACTACAGAGGTTCCTGGTTCAGAGAAACCTAAGTGGCAGGCCTAAGGGAAATTTCCTTATGATACATAAAAATAGGCATCAAAACTGATTTTACTCCTTCTCCCATCACAGCATGTGTGGGGCTACTGGAACACAGGATGTGTTTGGCACCACAGCTCATCTGTGTGCTAATGCAACCACAAACATCCTTGTCCTCCTCTTCCATCTCTACTTTCCTTCTCCTGCTCCTCCTCCTTTTCTTCCTCCTCCTCCTCCTCACCATAGTCATTTTTACTAAAATTATTATATTTCATCACACATATACTTTGTATTTCACCACAAAATTTTCACCATTCATTAATGTATAATCATGAGTAGTCTGTATATCATAAGCTTGCATCAAAGACAATTTAGTAATAAATGGTTTTTAAGTAATAATAGCAAACAAAAAAAAATCTTCTCATAATGATCACATTCCACTTTTTGCAACAAAAATCTGGCATAAAATTTGTGATGATTATGCAATGAAATTCTAGTTTGTGGTGGAGAACTTCTGCAAATTTTTCTGGTCTCTCCTGGGAAAGTTCAGGCCCACCTCACAAAATATTTGGTTTGCTGAGTCCATTTTTCAGATTTCCACAGAGGAAGGAGAGGGCTCCAATGACTGTGCCACTTAACAAAACCTGGGATATCTCTTTTGAATTAAGAATATTTTTATTCTTTGTGTCTCTATGTGTATTTTTTTTCCCTAAAGATTAGTACACACTTCCCCACTTCACAATAGGTAAAGTCCAGGAGAAGTGAAAACAATGGTGTCAAGTTGACCGAGGTCTTAGAATTCAGGTCCTGGCTTTATCAGACAGAACATGACCACATCAGGGAGAGGAAGAGCTGGGCTGAAAAGCAGGTCCCATGTGCTTTTGGTTCACTGCTATTTCCGTTATGGCTTGACTGTCACCAGGAGCCCAGCTTAGTTAGCAGGGACTCTTTTGGTAAGTGGACACACGAGGACCTCATATTACACATATTGTGACATTGCCTGCAAATGTACCTTTTATGTTCTGATCCTAAGGAGCCAAGTTGTACTGATGCCAATCGGAAGTACAAGAGCCTCCAACCATGAGGACATAGGTGCCCCCTATTGTTGCCCAGGCTGTGTCATGGAGAAGTGAGTCAAGGTGTTTGGCATGAGGGTGTCACTGGAAGTGTGTACCAACACAGAAATTGTGCTCATATTTGTAACCACAGGGCTGCGGTGTGTTCATGTGAGTCCCAGGTACTGTGGAGGAATATAGATCCAGACATGTCTCCTCATACGTATTTTCTGGCCATGATTTTTCTGTTCAGGTGTGAGCAACATGCACTGATGGAGAGAAGAAAGAGATCAACTAGGTCTTCCTCTTGTCTCTGACATGCTTCTGTCAGTAAGATTCCCCATTAAATTGTACTCTGTGCAAATCTAGAACTGTCTGTGTCACAACCTGCATAACATCAACAAATGAATCATGAGTAGAGGCAACTGGAGTTGGAGAAAAACATACAAAGAAAACACAGAGACATTTTTATGGAAAGCTGGGGCCAGGTTGGCCACTGCTCTCTGATGGAGGAACAACAACCAAGAACCAACTCTGCAAGTTTTTTATATAAGGTCTTATAATCAGGAAGCTAAACTATAGGGACATTGTAAATTTTTCAAGGCTTATGAGTTGTCATATGATTCTTTGTGCACTAAAAATTTACAGAGCTGGAAACAACTTGCAGCTATCTTACTGTTGCACTGCTAAGAATATTCTGCTATTATCCTGCTGTAACCAAGACAGCATTGTCCTGGGATATCTGATAACTGTTAACAAGAGCAGTGAGAGTCAAGGCTGATAACATCATGGCCTTTGGCAAGGAATGTTTCCTAGGTTTGGCTTTTTGAAAACTCCACAGGATGAGCCAATGACTATGGTCTCATCTACTCTCCACTGGGTCTTGTTCTTGCCTAGAATCACACTTCTGTCCATAAGTTCCACAATAAATTGGAGTTTTCACAAATATAGAACTATTTTTCTTCAATTTTGTGGCACCTTGAGCCCCGTTCTCTTGTACTGTGGCTGGATTGTTCTTGAAAACCACCCACATTCATTGGTATCCTAAAACAAATTTTAAAAATTATATGTGAAGTTGTGCAAATCTCTGAAACTATGTGTTTAGTGCTTCCTCCATTTTTTAGATAATATGTTGGATAGAATAGCAAAAGTAAACTTGACCAGAGGTTCCAAAGTAGTTGGAAATAAAACATATGTACTCTTTCTTCTAGAGTTCATTTAGCTAACACGTGGGTACAGAATATTAGACTGGGTGACATATTGTGTTTGTGTGTTCATGTGTGTTGGGGGGGTGTGTTTCAAATGGGTGTCTTCCTGTTTTCTAGGCTGACCTCGAACTTGGGCTCAAGTAATCCTCTGGATTCAGCCTGCCAAGCATTGGGGCTATAGGTGCCCACCACCATATCTGGCTATATACCTTGCCTGAAAGGAAGCAAATTTTTTTTCATACTAGCACTGGAACCCAGGGGTGCTTAATCACTGAGCCACAGCCCTAACACATTTTATATTTGAGACAGGGTCTCATTAAGTAACTTAGGGCCTCACAAAGTTGCTGAGGCTTGCTTTGAGCTCCTGATCCTCTTGCCTCAGGCTCTGAGCCACCATGCCAACTAAAGAAAGAAAATCTGACAGGATTTCTCAATGACAGTAGGAAGAATCTTTATTCTTAAAGTAACCTAATCTGAGATGTACACCTGTTTTCACATGAAGCATATTGTGTGACTGCAATATAAAAATCTGAACATATGGACAAGTGTCTGAACTAAAATTCTGAAAAGAACACTGTTAATGGCATTACCAATATGAGGTTTCTACAGAGAGATGGCGCAAAAATAAGTGATGACACAAAATAAGGGATACATATCCAAACAACAGTCATGTGGTTTCATGGCAAATTCCATAATTGCCTGAAAATTCATTTCGATTCATCTCTTTTGATTTTTTGAGTCACAGAGATATGTTTTTCTACATTTTTTGTGTGTTCCTCTGTCGATGATAAAACTGACTTTGAAACTTGAAACACAGGAAAAACAGAACGACTGATAAAATGTTTCTTCCTAATGTTTCTCATTTAAAAAAATTATGAAATGCTTTTTAATCTCTGTAGTTTCAATTTTTTGGTTTATACTAATAAAATTTTCATATTGAAAACAGTATGAATCTTTTCTCTTTTGCAGGTAAGATGAAGTAAGCACTTGTTCTCTGGACTCTCTATCAATGCAGTTAAAATGAAATTCTGCCAAGAATGTGTGGAGCAGCTGTGTGTGAACCCTTAAATACAAGTCACAGAATGGAAGGTAGGGAGAAAGGATACTGAGGTGCAACTTACCCAGACGTGAGCTTTCTGCTTGTCTTTTTTTCTCCTTGGCTTGGACTCCATCCAATCCTGGGACTGAAAGAGGCCCTACATGAGATAGGACAAACCAAATGTTTACTATTACTCCTGAGGGTCAGAATAAGACTGAAAATCATGTTTTGTTTCTTTTTTCTTCCCACTATCCATTTCAAAACCCAGCCACCAGGACATTCTGCTCCACTGACAGCAGTCACAGCAGAGGGAAGAAGGACCTGATCTTCTTCTTCTAGGAGTGCATTCCCAAGAGCATGGCATAAATCTCCCTTGGTTCTATTCCTGTGTCTTCTTGGTCCTCAGTCTAGACATGTGAACAGGTACAGATGGGCTCAGAAATAAAAGTATACATTGTTTAACCAGGAAAATAGGGAGAACACAACAGATAAGGTAGAATTAAGGAGGTTTTTGAGAGTAATGAGGTTGGGAAAGCAACCGGATCGCTTATGAGTTTCTGGTATCACTTCTATAATGCAGACACATAAATTTGATGCTAGAGAAAATGAAAAAACTGAAAATAGGATTGATGGGTAGTCCACAACCATTTCCCAGGTAGGAGACTGCATGGTGTATACAATAAGTAAATGCAAATAGTATTGCAAAGCTTTTATAGATTAATTTAAGATAGGAACCATAATGTACCCATGGAAAGTTAGAACTTGTATCCTGAACTGAACTTGTAAGACTGCCTGCTAAGAGAGAAATATGCAAATAGTGTCTGAACAAGATGCAGAGTTTTATAAATTAATACTGGAACATCTGGGATAAAGTCCAACTATCTTTATACATAATGGATTAAGAAAACATCAACATTCATGTGAAAGTTCAAAAAGAGATGACAGAGGTGTGGGCTTTAGGGTACAAAGGCTTTTAGGGCAACCATTGCATAATCCAGCCCACAAATATGAGACAATACAGCTGAATTAATCTAGAAAAATACAGCAAGGCAATTAAAATTTAAAGGCAAGCTGTGTAGAATGATAATAGATGGAAGCTTTCCTGGAAAATATGAAATAAAGATTAGACACTAAACAGGAGTCACACTGATAGCCTTACATATAAGGAAATATATTCAAGGAAATAGAAGGGAAAATTAAGCAAGAAGAATCCTCCCCAATGACAAAAGGAAAATTTATCAATAACCTGGGGGATTATCATGTGACTTATTATATAGGAAATGAATGTATTCATAGGAGAAGAAACAGGTAGCATAGTCTAATATCTGGTTCATAAAATCGATAAAATCCACACATTCAAAAAGTACAATAAATGTCAGCACAGCAACATGAAGGAAGCCACATGCAGGCTCATTAACCACATCCTCTTGTTTTTCATGGAAACTTTCTGGAGCCTGGTCAGGCTTCAGCAATATTTTATTATTAGAAAAATATTAGTTATGAAGTATTTTCCCTGGAGATTCCATCAGAAAGTTTCCTTTTCTCTCTCACTTTCCCTGGCCCCAGTAACAACACAAACTCCAATCTCAAGACACCTCCTCACTCTCTCAGAGTGGGTGCTGGATTCTGTTCATAGCATCACTAGTAAGCTTTTTATTCATGGCCTGGAAGACTATATGAAAAATGCACCTGAGGGTACTTATTTATTATGTGGAGAGCATGTGCCTCAGCAAAACGGAACTAAAATGCTTCTAAAAGTTTCACAAACAATGGTGTCAGGACAAGATAACAGAGAGCTACATAGATTTGAAGCCATACACTACAATGAAATTTGTTTATGGATTTAGATTTGAGAAATCTTGATTCCTATTGTGTAGTGAGAGCCATCCTGAAATACTTGTACTAGTCTCAATGCCTGTGGATAACAGTGAAGGGCCTGGGGCAGAAGAAAATCAGAAAGAGTGAGTGGACCTGGTTAGAGCAGGTCCCTATCCATGGCTCTGCCTACCAGGCCCTCTCTACCCCATTTTTTTTTCTCTGCAGAAAATCAAACACAAATTTGTAGAAAGTGAGTTCAGTTGGAGTTGGTAACATGGTATCAGAGAGAGAGAGAACCCGTGTGCCTTATGAATGCTAAGTATCCCCTCTCCCTCTCCCTAGTCAGACTCATTCAACTGGGGAAGCTGACTTTCAAACGCACTGGCAGCAAAGGCATCATGTACTCCTGAGGATATCATACCAGGTCGATGCCCTGATTCTTGTCTATACTTTCTTATCTCTGCTAGTTTCATCAGGATCATGAGCAGGAATTTTCCTTATTTTTTTTCTTCTCACCTGAATTCCCATGTTATTGTTTGGATGTGACATGTCCCTCAAAAGCTCACGTGTGAGACAATGCAAGAAGGTTTGGAGAAGAAATGATTGGGTTATAGCCTTCACCTAATCAATGGCTTTATCCCTGAAGGGATTAACTACGTGGTTATTCCAGTGATAACTGGAATCAGGCACTGGAGGCTAGAGGAGGAGGAGCATTGGAGGTATGGCTTTGGGATATATATTTTTAACTGGCAAGTGGAAGTCTCTCTGTGCTTCCTGGTCATCATGGGAGCTGTTTCCCTCTGCCACAGTCTTCTACCACGATGCCCTGCACCACCTCAAACCCTGTGGAATGGAGCCTGCTTTCTATGGTTGAGACCTCTGAAACTATCATCCCCAAAAATAACACTTTCCTTCTCTGCATTTTTTCTGGTTTGGTCTTTTAGTCACAGCAGTGAAAAAGCTGAGTGAAATACCCCATCATTCAGAACTATCATCAATCCCCTTCCCCTCAAAAGAAGTGTTATCAAACTACTTGAGGTGGTTCAAACCTGTAATTCCAATGATTCAGGAGGTTGAGCCATAAGGATCACCGTTTCA
The DNA here is from genome assembly GCF_964194105.1 of Spermophilus citellus. Classification (NCBI taxonomy): domain Eukaryota; kingdom Metazoa; phylum Chordata; class Mammalia; order Rodentia; family Sciuridae; genus Spermophilus; species Spermophilus citellus. Next base: position 106,075,795 of record NC_138184.1, read on the forward strand.
AAGCAAGCTTCAACAGTTGAGTAAGACCCTGTCTCAAAATAAAAAATTAACAAGGACTGAGAATGTGACTAAGTTGTTAAGTACCCCTGTTCATTCCATGGTATTGCCCACCACAATCAAAAGTGTTTTCACTTCACTGGTGGAGATCTTAAGCTAAGGAGCAGAATATGACACAATTTATTCGTAACAAAAGTCTTGTTGAATGTGAATTCCCAGGAAAAAAAAAGAAACATCAATATCAGATAGCCAAGAGAGAAAAGCCCTCACTTTTTGCCATAATGCTTTCTTGCATGGGATGAAAAAAAAAATGGGATGAGTGTTCATTGCATTGTAAGTATTTATTTTATCAATCCCTCACACTGCAAAAATATATTTATATCTTGGAATATTCTTTAGATAAGATACATTACACAATAATAGATTGTAAAATTAAGTGAAATGAACCTTGATTTTTTCCTTTGTTTAACTACAAAGAATAGGAACTCCAAATATAATTTAAAATATACATAATTTCTCTAAGAAAAATATAAAGCAAGACTAAATTGTTAATCTGAACTCTTATGGTATTGGGCCTAACACAATATCCCTGAATCCAGAAACAAAGAAAATGAAAGGATAAAATCTGGCCCAAGGCCCTGCACTGTCATGTTATTTTGCTATGATAAAGTGGAAGTGGAAGCTTGTTCCTTCTTCCTTGCACTTCCAGCAGGTCCAGGACATACCCAGGCAGCAGGTTGGAAAAGAAGAAAAGATGCATCTGAAGGTAAAATTCCTGGAGGTTCCATGAATGAGGCAAGAATGCAGCTTTGGCTCTTAGCCATGGAATTCCCTAAGGAAAGTGGGAATTGGACTGAATGCCGAGTCCCCTATGGCATTGAAGAATGAAACATTGGCAGGCATTTTGAAATAGGAAAACGTCAAATGTTCAAAATCACTTATCCATAGTAGGTAGGCATTTTCTCGTATTTTTAAAAAATATATGCACGTGTAATTTAATTATTGGAAAAAGCATAGGAAGATGTTGATGCATGATGAATCATCACATCCAAAGCCTGCAATGTCCAATGGTGGGTATGGAAATGTCATATTGGAGTTAACATAAAGATGTCAGGACTTGAAAATTTCATTGCTAACACTGGAAATTTTTTGGCAAACTGGTGATTGTTGATGACTGTTCTATCTTGTCTGGGGCCTCCACCAGCTGTCAGCTGTTTAAAGAATTCCTGAAAATATTATATATATATATATATATATATATATATATATATATATATATATATATATATTACATGAACATATATACCTTACTGAGGATACTGTGAAAAGTGGTGACAGAGAATGGGAGAGCAGTGTCTGAGATTGGGGTCTCTGATGATCTCATGGCTTTGGAAAGCCTAGTGCTGGGGAAGCTGAATGTTCCTTTGCAAGTTTGCAGGATGCCTAGCCTCTGTGGCAATGTCCTGCATGAGAAGGCTCTGCAGAAGATTCTTATCAGCCTCGACCTTGATCTCAGGGCCCATAGTTCCTGGGAATAGAGGAACTCTCCTGCTAGACAACCACAATGTTTCACCAGCTCCACTAATTCCAAAGCTACCCACTTAACAGTGATTTTTAAAAACAGACTTTCTTGAGAGCTACACAAAGCTCCTAACATTGCACATTGCAACTGTAAACTACAACTGCAGAAAAACTACATAAATGTTTCTAGCCCTGTAATTTATTGAGTATAAAGAATAATACTTTGCATAGTCTTTAACCAAATAATGGGATGGATATATATATCTCACTGGTGCAAATCTTTAGGTCTGCTTCTCCATCAGAGAGTGGCACTCCACCTGATCCCAGCTATTTTGTCTTCAAAATCTGCATCTGTGAGTCTTTTATTTCTAAGCCCCTATCATACCTCACTGGAACCTGCTAGAATGGCTATACTGGTCATGGAATATTACAACCAATAAAATTCATACTTCAAGTTTTCAATTTTGATCTTTTCTCAGTGTAGCTACATGTGTGTTGTAACTTGATTGCAATACTGAGGAGCTCTAGTAAGCCTTGCAATCACAAGGGCAAATAACATACTCTACCGTATATGGTATTGGTAAGCAATAAAGTTCACCAGGCTAGGGGTACTAAAAACAATGTTTACTTATATCTTTGATTCATTTGTTTTGTCATGATGTAAATATCATTGCGGACAAAATGCTGTATATATAATTAGCGTTTCATTCTAATTGGGGTTCTACCTAGTCATTGGGTTGATACATTATGGAAATAATGTACATTGAAAATCCGTAGGAATGGTGTTCTCACCCACTAAATACCTTTTCATTATACAAAAAAAGGATTCCTTTATTTAGGAGTGCATATTATCCAATAGAAAATTCAGGTACAGGGGTTTATTGACTTGTGATTCTATAAAAGGAGATTCCATTCTCAATCTTTGCTGCTCAGTTTCTTACCTATGGGTTTAGAAATTAGTGACATTGATGAAAACCTACACTTACTCTATCTCACTCCCTTGGCAACATTATTAAGACTAGTCTCAGTTGAACTTCCTTCTAGAAAAGGCAAAAAAGAGATCACCCATCCAGGGTCACCCTGATTGAAGTTTGGTGGATATGAAATGAATAAAACAATGTCATTGATACCAAAATGCACCAAGGCAGGCCTGCATCATGCAGGGACTTGGAGGCATTTACAATGTATCTGACAAGTGGAAGTCTCTCTGTGCTTCCTGGTCATCATGGGAGCTGTACCTATAGGTTTGGACTTGACCCTCCCTTCAAGCAAAATGAAGAGTTTGGAGAGATACACATCCTCTGAGAACACTTCGCACTGAGCAGAGTATGCTGTCACTGTACCAAGAACATAAACTGGAGTATGTTTTGTTCATTATATCACCATGGGACTAGAGGAAAGCTGAATGGGAATTTAATATTTAGTCAGTGTTGCAGGAAGCTATCTCTTTAGAGTTTAGGAAGCCTCATCAGAGCAAGAAGGAGCTTTTGTCCTTAGGGGAGGTATTGGTCTCACTTCTCCTTCAACTTGGCCCACTGTGGTAATTGTAATTGCCTGCATATGAACAGCAGTAATAATCAGCCTCATCCTCCAGCTGCAGCCCAGAGATGGTCAGAGAGGCTGTGTTGCCAGTCTTGGAGCCAGAGAAGCGAGCAGGGATCCCTGAGGACCGACTACTAACATAATAAATCATGAGTTTATGGGTTGTTCCTGGACGATGTTGGTACCAGGAGACTTCATTATATTTCCCAATGTCACTGCTGGTTCCAGCACAGGAGATGGTGACTGACTGTCCAGGAGTTCCAGAGACAGAGGGAGGCTGAGTCAGAGCAGACTGGGCCCAGAAACCTGAAAAGAGGAGAAAGCTCATGATGTTGAATCAGACCCTGGCCAAGGTAAACCTGAGAAGGATGAAACAAAACCTTAGCCCAGATATCCCAAAGACCTCCTTTTCTTCAAAGGTCATATAAGTACCCTGATTGAGGAATGTGAGGACAAGCAGAGTCCAGGCCATGGTGGTGATGCCCCAGAACACTCCCTCCTGAGACTCCAGCACTGGAACTGCCACGTCCAGACTTATTTATCTGCTTCATTGCCTCAGAGAAATGAAGGAGGTCCTCAATGCAAATCTGCTTCCTGCATCTGCCTCTCCTCAGCCCACTCTGGCATTTCCTGAACTCTATACACTTTTACATTTCTCTCCTGAAGAGTTCACATGAGCAGATATAATCTCCCTGCCTATAGATTTCCTGAGAATCAGAAACATAAATTATCTATTCTTGCTTGAACAGGAAAGAAAGATCTGCTGAAGTCCAACATCTCTGTGAGCACCTAGCTCTTCAGTGTCTCTGCTGAGATTTCACTGTGTCTGTGACCCTCCGGACCTGCGTCACAGTGCCCTCTTCTGGTGCCCATCCTCCAAGATCTCTCTACTGTGAGGAAACAATTATGCCCACCCAGGAAACACCTGCTATGGTTGTTGTTGGTGGGGTCTCTCCATAGGCAGCCGTGTTTATGCCCCTCCCCTGTGTTATGTGTGGAAGCACATGCAGCATCAAATTCTATCAGTATTTGAGTCACTCTCTGGTCACTCACCACATGCCATGTGGATCATCCAGTGGTCATTGGGAAGGAGTCTCAGGAAGGAAACTGGGTGCCCCACCAAGGGCCATATTCCTGACCTGATTCTGCATTTTCATTCCTGATTAACCATTCCCAACTAATGACCAATTCTTGCTAAGTGACTGAATCTCAGTCTCAGAAGTGAGTTCCATGAATTCTTCTTCTTGTGTAGGGGATCTACAAGGAGATGAAGGCAAAATGGGAAGGAAAATGTTGGAAAATGGTCCATTTTTATTAAAATAAGAGTTATTTATTTTAATTTATTTTATTTTATCTTATTTTGGTTTTTTTTGGTTGTGGGAATTGAAAATATGGTAGCTGAATTACTAAGGTACATCCTCAGCTCTTTTTTATATCATATTATAGACTGGGTCTCACTGAGTTGCTGATGGTCTTGGTAAGTTTCTGAGGATGGCTTTGAACTCATACTCCTCCTGCCTCAGTCTCTCAAGCTTCTTGGATTATAGGCATGCATCACCTTGCCTAGCCAAATATTTTATATTTTAATTGACATTTTATATCTTAGGTTATACTACCTGGTATAGTGTATGTATAAATTGTTGAATGATTAATTCAGGCTAATGAATTTACCTAACTTTGTTTTTTAAAGCAGCTTTATTGAATTGTAACTCATATAACAACAATTCAATTATTTCCCATAGACACTCCAGTCCTCTTACTGTGTTCAGAATTTTGCAACAATCACCACAATTAATTTTAGGGCATTTTCATCACCCAAGAAGAAAAAATCATGACCATTAGCAGTCATTCCAATTGCTTTCTCCCTCAACATACTCATTCACTCTGCCTATCTGTGAAAGAAATCACTTTTCCTCTTTCCATTTCTGTGTGATTCTCTCTTCAGATATTTCAAAATCACTTTTATTTGAGGAGAGTATTTAAGTTATATTTTATTCTACTTTGCGATACATAATCTATTAGTATTAACTATAGTCAGCACACTATGCAGTAGACTACTAGAAATTATTTCTTTTGTCTGAAAATTTGTCCCCTTTTTCTAAATCTCACTTTATCCTGTTCCCTTCCCCCACCTCACCCCTATTGTGGAACCATTTTACTCTCCACCTCTGTGAGTCCATGTTCTTCTCTTATAGATTACACATATAATTGAAATCATGTAGTTTCTATCTTTCTGAGCCTAGCTTATTTCACCTAGTATAAACATCTTTAAATTTTACTATAGACTTCATTTTCACCTGAAGATTGCATTCAATTTTATATTTAACTTATGTGCCCAATCAGTTATTTAGATTATTTTATGGCTAATTTCCATACTACCCCATGAATGTGGCATGATCAAGCAGACTTATCTCAAAGATATAAAATAAAAACCACACAAGTGTGACAAAGAGTCCTCCATTCATTAAAGTACTTTCTATCATTATGTGTTTTGTGTGGCCTGTGGTTCAGATTGACTTAATTTTCTAAGTAAAAATATCATTATTGTTTTCAGATTCCATTTAGGATTGAGTAAACATACACTATCTTTTAAGACCAAATCCAGCAATTAAACTCCAGACAGCATACACAAAGATCTTTGTTACCACCTAGGAAAGCAAATCATAGAAGGCAGACTGGAGGAGTCAGAAGCATATTAAAAATATGACAGTGGAGAGTTTTCCACCTCTACTCTGTGTACTTGGTCTGCTATCAGGCAGCCTGGGACCTGGCTGAATTCCAGGATATGTCCCACTGTTGGGAGCTACAAATAAATTTTCAGCTTGTCTGAGACATTTTTAAGTGAAGGTGTGCCCCTCAGAGAACTCTTGGGGCCAAGTGGAGGTGTGCCCCTCAGAGAACTCTTGGTGTTATCTCAGAGATCTGAGGCCTCCCCATTACCTTAGCGACTTCCTGCTCTAAGAGAATTCTGTGATAACATGGAATTCATTGGTTCAGACAGCCCTATGTTCAAATGCAACTTTATGGAGGCAGAAGAAAATACCAGGGAGCCCAAATAGTCTTGAGGCACCAGCTGCCTAGAGGAGGAAGAATTACTGCTCAAGTTATAAGTCTCCAATCAGGCAAGTTTCCCTATAGCCTCTCCCTTCCTGTTTATCTTGCAAAAGTTTTCCTCACAATAAATCCCCCTTTGATTTTTTTGTTTGTTTTTGCTATAAATAACACATTAGTGGGCTTTTTCTCTTTTTTAGGGAAGGACTCCTCAGGACTGATTTACTCACCACACCCCAGCTGTGAAACTATTTTCCGTGTTTTGGTCTTTATCTCTAAATATTATTTCAGATTTATTTTATTTCAGACTTTTGATTTCCCAGCAAGTTCACACATTTGTTTGGTTTACTGATCCCTTGCTGTGCAGGACACAGTGACACCCCACTCTTGTGTCTCCTACAGAAGAAAAGGAATTCCTCATTCTCTGGGAAACTTGGAATGTGCACACTTTCTTTTTCTTAGGGTTTTTCTTTCTCCATTCTACTTTATCTTGACTTGGGAAATTGTCTGTGTTCACAGTGGTGGCAGCAGAGACTGTGGGGGCTTTCCTTTCTCATTTGAGGAGCTGATTTCCCAAGAGAGTGTCACTTAATTTTACTATTTCTATTACTCTGTGTCCTCTTAGTACTTGGTGGCATCCTGACCTCTGTCATAGGAAATGGGCAGAAGACAAAGGAAGGCCCGAGGACACACACATAGTGGGAAAGTTGTGGAAAGGAATGAACTTAGAAAAATCACCCTACAAATCAGGCTCAATTCTGAGCTACCCTTGCAATCATTCTGATTCCAGATGGGATACAAAAGAATATGGACTAGAATTGACATGTAGAGTTCGACCTGGAACACAGCTGATAACTGCAAATCTCACAATAAAGAAAGACCCGAATGTCATGGCTAAGGGTTTGTAAATTGGTACAATATCAAAACCACAATCCAGAGAAATTTGGTTTAATCTAAATGGATATATTGTCTACTGAAACAAAAATATCAACATAGGATTTTATTTATTTATTTTACATTAATCATAGATGACATTTTATTTATGTTTTTGTATTTTCAGTAGATATATCATATCACAATACATAATTAGACATATCCTGTATAAAATACAAGACGACTAGACATGTAAAGAACCAAAAAGTCTCAACTGATATTAGGAAAATGAACAGATATTCTATTGACCAAATTGATCAGCCAATATCATAATAAAGACTGTATTGAAAAGATTCTCCATCAACCTTTAAAAATAATAATAGAAATAATGTCAAAATATCTGTAAATGAGTAGAGAGAGATAAAGTTACATCAAGGAAACAGAAGATAAAGCAAGCCACAAAGTGGCAGTACCACAGATAAGAGGTATGCTAAAAGGGATTAAGAGAAGATTATCTCTGTAGAATGAAAGAGTAGTGAGATCTCCAAGTCAGAACAATGAAACCATCCCATCATGTAACATAAAAAGGAAAAGGGATTTATTTTTGCTTATTTAATCAAAAATGATTTCTAGTTTCTGGTATGGAATGTCAGAAACTTGCAAGTTGTCACACTTTTCACTTTTACACCCTGTAGTTCATTTTGTGTATGAAAACTATAAAGCCCTTGATAGCATTATTGGGCTCATGGAGAGCCTACAGAAGATTCCCTTGATGTGTTTAGACTGAGACCAGATTCCTCCCTTGATCCCCTTCCTTGCAGCATCACCTGATCCCATTCCTCTATCCCTCGCTGCTCACACCCTCTTCACTCTGTGTCCTCTTAGTATTGGTGGGATCCTCTTCACTCTGATCCTCCCTCCAAGTCTTCCTTTCTGCTATTCTAGATCCTGAGATGTCCTTGGCCCTTCTTTCCTTAGTTCATCACTCAGGCTTACTTCCAAGAATGGAGAGAAATAAACCTTTCCATTGTCTCTGAAAAGTGTAAGGAAGGGAACAAGTTTCGGATGTCTGTAAGTTCAGGAAAATGAGGTAGAAGTAGTTACTGTATCTCATCTTCTGGAAAATAAACCTAAGTGCATTCACAAATTCACAAAGAATTTTGTGACTATATTTTTATGTGTAAATGTACTTACAGAAGCTTATAAATGGGATTCTAGCTAGAAATTGGTTGGAGTCACCATTGAAATCATGAACTGTGAGGAACTACTGAGGGGGAAGGGGTACACCCACAAGACATCTCTTCCTTCTGGAACAAAAAAAACCTTTTCAGGACAAGCCTATCCTACTGAGACAGTTCACCTGCAGGACACATCCAGCACAGGGTTTCAGGTTTCTAAGGGAATAGAGAATCCTGATTAAGAACACAGTCTCGAAGCCTGGTGCCAAGCCAGAGCAGAAGAGGAAGCGAGGCCCCGCCCAGTGTGCTATCCAGAGGAAGCACATCAACCCTTAAAACCCATCAAAGGGAGTGTGGCTACCAGCATGGTTCTGAGTCTGATTTAGGTACCCAGTTTCCAACTCCCCCACCCTTAGCTGCGATAACTCAAAATATTTACCACAAGCTTTGGGGGGTTATAGCTATCAACGCAAAACAACAACTGTACAGGCACCTGGTTTCCACCTCAGAGACTAGAGTAGGGAAGATACAGGTGGAAGCTCATGTCTTTTCACACTGGCTATATCCACCACCCTGAACACAGAAGCTCAAGCTAGGAATAGACAATGCCACCTACTGGAAGCAAGGAAAACAGTGTTCTGAGAGGCTTTTTTTTTCTCTTTCTCTCTTTTCTTCTCTTTCACAACCTCAAAATATGTGAAATCAAGAACTGTGCATGAACAACCGAATCACCAAAATAATATAAGATAGAAGAATTGCATATACCACACCTACCCCCCATATTTTTTTCTTTATTTCTATCTTACTTTCTTTTTCCTTCTCTCTTATTTCTCTCTTATTCCTTGTTATTTTTTTTTCTTTTCTTCATTCGTATTCCCTCTATTCCACTTTCAACCTCCTAACTTCTGCTATCTATACATAGGGTAACTATCTAAATACAGATAGGAGGTTGAGTCTATACATTCTTCCATCAATTACCAGTCTATTGGTTAGAGTTCTCCAAAGTTGCTAAGTTAGTTTATCCTCATATCCTCACTCCTTTCCCTCTAAGTATAACATCCTTCATCTGAAATTAAGTTTTCTATATGCCACCAGATATGGTATGCCTTTTATGAAACTAATGACTACATTCTTAAATAATAATTAAAACCAATATCTGTGGACTTAGAATCTAACTATAAATGTATTAATAATGAAAACTTGTGCTTAGAGGATGTACTGTTGATATTGGGAATTGTTAACATTGTCTTTCTCAGCAAAAAGAGGGATTTTGGAGCTATACAAGAACAATATAAATATATAAGGGGAAAACCATTAACACAACAGTTTCACAAAGCTAGAAAGAAACATGAGCAGTATGAAAAGACAAGGAAAGAAAAGACCACAAACAATACAGGTCAATTCAACATAAGATGAGGTAATATCTGCAGCTTATGGAATGTCAGATAAAATGTTCAGGATATACATGTTTCAGATGATCTGGAGTCTCAAGGAAGACAGTATACAGCAAATTCAGACAATGAAAGATCATTTTGACAATGAATTACATAAACAAATCCAAGAAGCAAAAGATCAACTCTATAGGGAGATAGATGATATTAAAAAAAAAAAAAAACAGAAATCCTGGAAATGCAGGAAACAATAAACCAAATTAAAACCTCAAATGAGAGTATTACCAGCAGAGTAGAACACTTAGAAGATAGAACTTCAGACAATGAAGACAAAGTTTTTCAACTTGAAAAGAACATAGACAGCTCAGCGAGAATGTTAAGAAATCATGAGCAGAACATCCAAGAATTATGGGATAACATAAAGAAACCAAACTTAAGAGTTATTGGCATACAAGAGGGTATAGAGGCCCAAACCAAAGGAATGAGCAATCTATACAATGAAATAATACTAGAAAACTTCCCAGACTTAAAGAATGAAAAAGAAATCCAAATACTAGAAGCCTACAGGACACCGAATGTACAAAATCATAAGAGATCCACACCAAGACACATAATAATGAAGATGCCCAACATACAGAATAAAGAGAGAATCTTAAAAGCCACAGAGAGAGGAAGCAGGTTACATTTAGGGGTAAACCAATCAGGATAATGGCTGATCTTTCAACACAGACTCTGAAAGCTAGAAGATCCTGGAACAACATATTTAGAATGCTGAAAGAAAAAAATGTTCCAACCAAGAATCATGTATCCAGAGAAATTAAGCTTCAGGATTGAAAATGAAATAAAAATCTTCCACAATGAACAAAAGTTAAAATATTTGCAGCTAGAAAACCAGCTCTTCAAAACATCCTTGGCAAAAGATTACAGGAAGAGGAAATGAAAAATAACAATGAAAACCAACAGCAGGAGGTAGTACAGTAAAGGAAAAACTAATCATAGAGGAAAAACAAATCATGTTAAGTAACATACATAATCAAATATGGCTTGAAATACAAACCATATCTCAATACTAACCCTAAATGTTAATGGCTTAAATGCACCAATCAAAAGACATAGGCTAGTAGAATGGATTTTTTTAAAAAAAAGATCCAACAATATGCTGCCTACAGGAGACTCATCTGATAGGAAAAGACATACACAGACTGAAGGTGAAAGGTTGGGAAAAATCATACAACTCATATGGACCACAGAAGCAAGCAGGGATGTCCATACTTTTATCAAATAAAATAGACTTCAAGCCAAAGTTAATCAAAAGGGATAAACAAGGACACTACATACTGCTAAAGGGAACCATACACCAACAAGACTTGACGATCATTAATATATATGCCCCAAACAATGGTGCAACTACAATCATGAAACAAACTCTTCTCAAGTACAAGAGTCAAATAGACCACAACACAATAACCCTATACTCTAATAAAATAGAGGATAGTGAAGGCATTGATAAATTCCTTAAGGCATATGAAATACCCAGATTGAGTCAGGATGATATAAACAACCTAAACAGACCAATATCAAGTGAGGAAATAGAAGAAGCCATTCAAAAACTACGAACCAAGAAAAGCCCAGGACCAGACGGATATACAGCACAGTTTTATAAGAACTTAAAGGAACTAATACCAAACTCTACAATCTATTTCAGGAGATAGAAAAAGAGGGAGTACTTCTAAATTCATTCTCTGAGGCCAATATCACCCTGATTCCCAAACCTGATAAAGACACCTCAAAGAAAGAAAACTACAGACCAATATCCCTAATGAATTTAGATGCAAAAATCCTCTTTAAAATTCTGGCAATCAGATAAAAAACATAACAAAAAGATCATGCACCATGACCAAGGGGGATTCATCCCTGGGAAGAAATGTTGGTTAAATATACAGAAATCAATAAATGTAATCCACCTCATCAATAGACTTAAAGATAAGAACCATATGATCATCTCAATAGATGCTGAAAAAGCATTCGACAAAATACAGCATCGCTTTATGTTCAAAACTCTAGAAAAATTAGGGATAACAGGAAATTACCTCAAAATGGTAAAAGCTATATATGCTAAGCCTCAGGCCAGCATCATTCTAAATGGAGAAAAATTGAAGGTATTCCCTTTAAAATCTGGAACAAGACAGGGATGCCCTCTCTCACCACTTTTATTCAACATAGTTCTTGAAACACTAGCCAAAGCAATTAGACAGATGAAAGAAATTAAAGGCATAAATATAGAAAAAGAAGAACTTAAACTAGCACTATTTGCTGATGACATGATCCTATACCTAGCAGACCCAAAAAATTCAACCAAGAAATTTCTAGAACTAGTAAATGCATTCAGCAAAGTGGCAGGATATAAAATCAATACCAAAAAATCAAAGGCACTGTATATCAGAGACAAATTCTCTGAAATGGAAATGAGGACAACTACTCCATTCACAATATCCTCAAAAAAATAAAATACCTGGGAATCAACTTAACAAAAGAGGTTAAATAGCTATACAATGAAAACTACAGAATCCTGAAGAAAGAAAGAAGACCTTAGAAGATGGAAGGATTTACCTTGCTCATGGATTGGTAAAATTAATATTATTAAGATGGCCACACTACCAAAAGCACTTTACAGATTCAATGCACTTCCCATCAAAATCCCAATGATATTCCTTGCAGAAATAGAAAAAGCAATCATGAAATTCATCTGGAAAAACAAGAGACCCAGAATAGCTAAAGTAATTCTAAGCAGGAAGAGTGAAATTGGTGGTATAGCGATTCCAAATTTTAAACTATACTATAGAGCAATAGTAACAAAAACAGCATGGTACTGTTACCAAAACAGGCTGGTAGATCAATGATACAAAATAGAGGACACAGAGCAAATCCACAAAATTACAACTACCTTATATTAGACAAAGGTGCTAAAACCATGCAATGGAGAAAGGATAGCATCTTCAACAAATGGTGATGGGGGAACTGGAAATCCATATGCAAGAAAATGAAATTGAATCCCTTTCTCTCGTCATGCACAAAATTCAACTCAAAATGGATCAAGGAGCTAGGAATCAGACCAGAGACTCTGCATCTAATAGAAGATAAAGTTGGTCCTAATCTTCATCACGTGGGGGCAGGCCCCAAATTTCTTAATAAGACACCTATAGCACAAGAGTTAAAACCAAGAATCAACAAATGGGACAAATTCAAACTAAAAAGTTTTTTCTCAGCAAGAGAAATAATACGCAAGGTGAATAGGGAGCCAACATCCTGGGAACACATTTTTACCCCTCAAACATCAGATAGAGCTCTAATCTCTAGAGTATATAAAGAACTCAAAAAGTTAAACAACAAAAAAGCAAATAACCCAATCAACAAATGGGCCAAGGACTTGAACAGAAACTTCTCAGAAGAGGATATACAATCAATCAACAAATACATGAAAAAGTGCTCACCATCTCTAGCAATCAGAGAAATGCAAATTAAAACTACTCTAAGATACCATCTAACTCCAATAAGAATGGCAGCCATTATGAAGTCAAACAAGAATAAGTGCTGGTAAGGATGCGGGGAAGAAGGTACACTCATACATTGCTGGTGGGACTCCAAATTGGTGCAGCCAATTTGGAAAGCAGTATGGAGATTTCTTGGAAAGCTGGGAATGGAACCACCATTTGACCTAGCTATTCCCCTTCTCAAACTATACCCAAAACACCTAAAAAGAGCATACTACATTGACACAGCCACATCAATGTTTATAGCAGCACAATTCACAATAGCTAGAATGTGGAACCAACCTATATGCCCTTCAATAGATGAATAGATTTTAAAAATGTGGCATTTATACACAATGGAATATTACTCAGCAGTAAAAAAATAATAAAATCATGGCATTTGCGGGCAAATGGATGGCATTAGAGCAGATTATGCTAAATCAAGTTAGCCAATCCCTAAAAAGCAAATGCCAAATGTCTTCTCTGATATAAGTGGGGTGACTCAAAATAGGATAGGGAGGAAGAGCATGAGAAGAAGACTGCCACTAAATAGGGAAGAGAGGTGGGAGGGAAAGAGGGAGAAGGGGAGTTGCACAGAAAATGGAAGGAGAACCTCATTGTTATACAGAATACATATATGATGTTGTAATGAAAAAAAAATGTGTCACATTAGATTGGATAGAGAGAAAGAATGGGAGAGGAGGGGAGGAGTAGAGAGGATAGGAAAAGCAGCAGAATAGAATAGACAACATGATTGATGTATGTACATTCCATGTATGTATTATATATCAAAATGCATTCTATTGTAATGTATGACTACAAAAATAAATAAAAATTGAAATAATCCAAATAAATAATTAAATAAATAACACAGTCTCCACTTAAATTCTGTGTGGGACACCTCACTTGACTATGATAATAAAAGTCTATGATTTAAAGACAGCATCTTTCCCTTTGTCCTCATTCCCTCAGTAATATCCTCAGATGTTCTCAGTGATTGTTACTTTACCAGAAGAAACAAATAGAGAGATTTTGACCTCAGCATGAGGGATGCAGAAGGGATTCCAGGCAGGTCTGAACAATATGGGAGTAGGAGGCAGTAAAATGAGGTTTTCCCTGAGAACTACTGGGACTGAACCAAATAGGCATCTTCATATTATTCTGCCCCTACTCTAAGGATGTGAAAAAAAGTTGCACATGTAGGTACAACATCACACAGCAAATGGAAAGCTGTGGTTGTCCTTACACAATAAATAAAAAATTGTGTTTTCTTTATGGTAGAACAAATGTGGCACTGATAGAGAAATGAATTCTCAAGGGCCCTGTGCAATGTAGCCCTCTCTGTGAAGGATTGAGGAAGCATCTTCAGAGTGAAGAGGAAAATGTGATCTCAGGGCAGGCTTTAGACCCACTTCCCCATTAACCTGGAACACTGTGTAAAGTGTTGCTGCTTGTATATGAGCAGCAGTAATAATCAGGCTCATCCTCAGGCTGAAGGGTCAGAGAGACTGTGTTGCCAGATGTTTAGCCAGAGAAGTGATCAGGTAACCCAGAGGGACAATTAGTGACTCAATAAATCAGAAGTGTGGGGGATGATCCCAGGAGATTTCGATACCAGAAGACATCATTATATCTCCCAATATCATTGTTGATTCCAGTGCAGGAGATGGTGACTGTCTGTCCTGCAGACCCAGAGGCTGATGGAGGCCGAGTCAGAGCAGACTGGGACCAGGATCCTGAAAAGAGAGAAAAACACACTCTGGTATGTCAGTGCTGGTCCTAGGTACCCCCATAGGTAGAGTCTATGCCAGGGCTGTAGAGAGCAATAGAGGGAGCAGGACAGATATGCAGATCTTGGTGGAGACACCAGAACTCTTTTTCCTGACATGTACATCACCACTGAGCTTCCCAGGGCCTCTCTTATTTCTTTCACAATGTTTGGGGAAGTACATGTTTGGTGATCGTGCAAATTAAGCATTCTCTGTGACCACTAATTATTGGAAGTCATTCAAAATTCCTGTGGGTACAGAAAAAGAGACTGAGAAAGTAGAGGTTGAGTATTCAATTTTCTCCAAGCTGCTATGGGCAAAAAATCAGCCTTGAATTCCATGTCCTTTGTTCACAGTCACTTTCTGAGAATTTACCCCATGACTACTGTCCCAATGCTAGGCTCATTTTTATCTTGATCCACTTAATTAAGGCCTTTGACCTTCTAGGAGCCTGACCATAGGTTGCACTCCACCCTGTTGAAAAGCCATTGATGACACCTGACTCAGCAGAAGATGGACCACTGGACCCTTACTTCCTCACCTTCTCTCAGTGGTGCTCAGATGCACTTTGGTTTCATAGTTGGTGTTTTATTCAATGTTTTTCTGGTTGGAGGATGATTGTTAATTGTGTCACCAATTAGGACTTATTTATTTAATCAACCACTCTTTTGTAGGTTTACCACTATTTCTAGCCTCAAAATGAGAATGTTTTACATCCCCCATTTTACAGTATATAAAACTTGGGCTAGTTTATTATTTTTAATTATCCATATTTTTTGTGATCTGATTAAAAGTGCCAAAATCCACACTTTATGGAGTAAACAACATTAATATCCTTGATCATTATGAAGGTCATCGATGTCACAGTTTCTAGGCTGTAGCTCTAGAAGATGTTTTGTCAGGGTTCCCTCAAGCAAAAGGGATACTATGATTGAAGAAAGGTAAACTCTGGATTCAGGGATGTCACCTAAGGCATATGACCGACAACATCACTTTGAGAATCTCATCAATGAGCCTTTGCATAGTCCATCTAGGAACAAGTGACCAAGTGCCCCTTTCCTCCACCAAGTGCCCCTTTCCTCCATCCAAACTTGCACCTAAGAATAGGAGATACAAACAGCCTGAGGGAAGGTTTGCACAGAGGTAGGAGGAAAAGCAGGAATGACTATGCAGACATCTTTGGAAGTGCCTCAGTTAGAAGAGTTACCCTTGGGATGGCTTCTGGACAGCCACAAATGCTGCCCTGAGTTTAGAAGGAGGCCCACGCAATTATGCTGCAAAAATAACACAGGTCCTGGGAGCCTCACTTCTTATGCTGTGCTCCTTCCTAAGACCATGAAACTCGGTTTGGTCTTCCCAGTGGGTTTCATACCAGCAGGTGCTTTTAAGGCTGACCAGGCTTCTTTAGCACATTTCCAGGTGAAGTCCTTATTGTTTCTGGGCTCTTGCCAGGGTCATGGTGTGACCTTGTATTAATCTAATATCAGAACATTGTCAATGCAGCCCAAGGCATAGTTTGGACTCTCCTGATGTCCAGGTTCAGGACTGAAATAGGAAACTTTTTGGTTTCAGGGCTGGCCTCCCTCTTGGACTCTGTGCAGCCCCACCCACTTTCTGGCTGCTTCTTGGTGCTGCTGTGTTTCCCCCTGCTGGTTCAGGATTCACATAGAGAGAACCTCCCTCCTGCTGACACCAAAGCCTCTCTCACCTGTCAGCCTGTTGTCAGGGTGTCCAGTCTCACTCTGTGCCAGGTGTGCCCACCCTACTCTACCCTGTGCCTCTCAGATTGGTAGTATTTGCAGTGCATAGGGTTCATGGCAGATCGAGGTCCCGTTACCAAGTTCTTTGTTTTTGTTAGAAGAGAACACACCATTGGTAGCCTTTCTCCAAAAATATAATATAAAGAAAATACAGTTTAGAGAAACTGTATTAAACATTTTGAGGACTTACATTTCTTAGTATATAGGAATTAAGACTCTTGTTTTCCATCTAATGTCTGCTGTTCCATCTAATATTGCAGATAATGAAAGACATCTGTCAATGTGCTCTTAGCTTTCTACATGTAACTTAGTATTCTTATATGTTCTTCACTGCTCCACTAGTGGCTTCCATTGTGATTGGTTGATTTTATTTTCAGCATACCATTTTGATCTCTTCTTTATATCTTTTTACCTTTATATTCAATTTGTTTTTATTGTGGCTATTATGTGTATAAGAACTGCATTGTAAATTAGTACAATTATTTTGGAAATCTGTTTAGAGTTTCCTCAAAAGGCAAGGCACTGATTGTGGTGAACTTACTCAATGCCTCCTTTGCCTAGTCATGACAGGAAATCATCAGGTCAAGCTGAGGTACAGACTGGTGATTGACCACGAAGGGGAAACTGTGTGGTCACTCCAGAATGGATAAGAAGGAGCATTATTGAGTGAAGGACACTGTTTAGCACTCCCTAAGTCTGCAGATAAATAAAGAAAATAAATACATACCAATTAAACAGAGCTATTAATCACTGAATCTTTTCAGGAATGAAATAAATGGTTTCTAGGGGCAAAAAACATTTGGCTTTTTCTGATATAAATACCATTGACTATGGATTAATCTAACATTTTTGTTTTCTTCCCTATCTCATCTCAGTATCATCTAAGATAAGAGATGAATTAACAGTATTTAAATTTATATTTCAATTTTTAAGTTATGGGATATCAAAGAGGAAGAAAAATGAAGACACTGGAAGACAAAAGAAAGTATCTTGTTCCTTCTTTGCAGAATCAGCCAATGTGTTCTTGACTGTGAGCCAATTTTGTCATATGAATTGAATCATTGTTACCATTATTGTCTTTATATGGAAATTTGGTTGTTCATGGATACAGGAGTGGATTTTGTGTGTCACATTTATGCTGCTTTTTTAAGTGCCAATTTGACAGGTTGAAGTATAGAAATGGACTTGATATTGATAGGTAAGCTTGGGGAAATAAAAATTATTTTTCTGATACATGTGGTCTATAGAAGGGAGGTGGATTCCTCTCTGTTATACATACCCATGGGTGTACATCTGCAAGTGTCACTGTGTAAACTGAGTCTATGCCTAGATTGTCCTCCAAGATGGCTCTACCCCTCCAACTCTATTTCATAACCCAAAGTACCTAGAAAGTAAAGCTCTGTTTTAATTTTATAGAATAAAGAAACATTGGCTATAGCTGCTGCTGTGAGCACTTACACTGGGAATTTAGGAGCTGTGCATGCATTCTGGGTGTAGTGTGGCCTCCAAGTTCTCTGAATTCCCTTGTTGGGTACAGTAGCTCTCCTCTGATTGGGTGTCCTGGATACAGACTCTGAAATGGAGAATGGCGCTTAGGCTATCTTGAAAGTAGAGAGGGAAGCAGCAGTGGGTGGAAAGAGAGTGTGACCCCATAAGGTGGCAGATAAAGTGAGGGTTTCCCTTCAGGACATGATGAATAGGGACAGGGCCCTGGTTCATGGCCTCAGGAAGTCACTAAACTCAAGCCCTCTGAGAAGGATGTGAACTTTGGCTGTTCCTTGCAACCAGCCACACTTTCTTAAGGGCACCTGTGTGAGCTGCCAGAACTCTGAGCTTCTGTGGATGAGGAAGTGTGAATACCCCATAGTGTGAACTACATTGGTTGGTGTTGTTCAGGATCCCATGCTGCCAATGGAACACAGGATCTATGAGCTCAGATGAGCTGCACAGTTCAAGGAAGTAATCTAGAATATTTGGGCTGTTCAGTAGCCATGCCATATTTGGTACCAGCTATTCTTAACATGTGACTAGGAGCATGAACAACATGTTACACATGAAAAGTACTGACTTTTCTCCTAAATTATCAATGTAAATTTTAACAACATCAATTCAATCTGATTTTTGCTTTATTTGTGTGAAATGAAGACAGAGTCCGACTTACTAGGTTCTCTGAGTTATGAAATAGAGTTGAAGGTCCATATCAGTAAACATAGAGACAATATAGTTGTCATGAGAATATACAGATGACTCAATTTATTTATCTATCCCTTGGCCCCCTTTTCCTCCACACAACCTTGCCAGAAAACACCAGGAAGGCCTACTTCTGCCAGGCCTAAATCTACACAGATCCACTTCTGCAAAGCTTGGCTAGAGGGGTGGGAGGAAAGGGCAGCTTGGGGTCTCAGGTCTGGGTAAGCTGGGAGAGACCTGCACATGGTTTTATCTTTATTTCTCTTCATTCTGGGTGAAAAGTATGACATAGATAAGGGCAGGTGTTTGCACCACACTTCCCCATCTGCCTGAGTCACTGTGAGCATCATTAGTATTCTTTTACACCTGAAAACAGTCAGCCTCATCCCCAACTTGAGACCTACTAATGGTCAGCATGGCTGTATTCCCTGAGTAGGAGCCAGAGAATTGGTCAGGGATCACTGAGGCCTGATTGCTCTTACCACAGATGATCAGCATCAGGTTCATACCTGGCTTCTGCTGCTACTAGTGCCCAGCATTCTCATTGATAAGGCCATCTCCAGAGCAGATGATAGTGGCCATCTGTTCCAGAGCAACTATTATCAAGGCGAGATATGTCAGCTCAAAGACAGTCACAGAGCCTATAAGAGGAGACAAGAGGAGTTCTGAGGAGAAGGACCCATTCCCAAAGTTTTATCCTGAGGCAAAGTCAGGGTATGGGTGAGTTCATTTTAGGGTTCTGCAGGGGCTGAGTCTGGAACAGGACTGAATATGTCATCTGTTTAGAGAATGAGGGGAGCAGAAAAGAGAACTACCCTGGGAATTAGCCAGAGCTCAAAGACCTGATATCCAGAACACAACTGGGGTCACCCAATTATCTTATGCTCTCTCATAGTTTGGGAGGCAGTAAGTGGTTGTTGATTGTGCAACTTTGCTCCTCCCCTTGGGCAGCTGATTTACAACTATAGAGGAGGCTTCTTCCAAGTATTGGGGCTCAAGAGGAGACTGAGGGGGAGGGATGGAGCCCCAACTTCCTCTATCTGCTCTTCTGGGCATAGAATCATTCTTATTTTCCAAGGTCCCAGTTCTAAAGCACTTTCCAGGATTTGACCCATGACTAGGGTTCTCATCCTCCTGGACTATGGTATGTCGGTGGGCCCAGCTCAATAATCCTGTTGATCTTCCAGGAGCCTTGCCTGGAAGGAGCTAGGCAGCTATGACTACTGATGACATCTGATTCATCAGAAAGAGGACCAGAGACTTCTTACCTTGTCCTACTGAACTGTGGGTTGCCCAATTAACTTGTGTCCCTCATTGCCATTTCATTATAATATGACACTGTTACATTTCATTCTGTGAAATGAGTTAATACGTGGCAGTCTGTTTGTTAAGCAATCTCCTGCTTCTGTGGATTTCCCACATTAATTAATCTCATTTCATAGGTGGTATTTGTTTTCTTCTTTGACAGCTTCCGTCCCACAGTAGACTGTCAGCAGACACAGAGAATTCTTACTTTTTCCTCTTGTTGCTTCAGTGTTATACATAATATAGTTCAAGAGCTTGAAACTGGACTTGCATACGAAATGCACTGAGACCCAAGTGTTTCTGTGAATTTTGTCAGCATTGAGGTTGCACAGAGCTGAGCTCTTGTGGGTGGGTGGTCAGGTGTACCTCCAGTCAGGGGGATAATATTATAAAACCAAAGAAGCCTAAGGATCAGAGCTTTAAGGAGAGGCACATGACAGTCCATGTCATTCTATAGAGTATTCTAAAGGAGGCTGTGGATTGTACATCCAGCAACAAGGTCCCAAGAGGACTCTCCCCACCTTGAGATTCTATCTATGCACAGGAGCTGCTGTCCTGATGGCTGATCTGCTTGGAGATCAGGAGAGAGACAAGGAAGATAACAATAGAGGCCAGGAAGGAGAGGGAAAGTGTCCTAGATATGACCTAGAGATAGTATTTATCCCTGGGACCACTGCTGCACAGAAAGACACCATGCCCAGAGAGTGGTAAGGAGGCCTAGGCAGCCATCCTTAGTGAAGGGCACAGGCTGTGGGATCACCTTCCTCTCACAGTGAGATACCCCTAGAGCACCTGAACTTGGGATGTTCACCCTAGTAACTCAGAGTTCTGGGGGAGATGCTCAAGATGATAAATGGGATCAGACTCCTCATTTCCCATATGAGGACCACAGTGAATCTTGGGTTCTACCAGTATGCTAGGCACTATGGCACTGTGACAATTTTTAGTCTGATTCTTAGAACATGGTCAGAGCAGCCCAGGTATAGAATGCACTGTCTTCACTTCCAGTCCAAGAACTATCCTTGAACCCCTGTTGGTCACTGGGCTGGACTTCCTACTGGTAGTGCCTAGGGCAACCCTAGCTTTCCTTCTGACTGCTTCTGGTAAAACTCTGCTGTCCCCTGAGGGTGAAGAATGTATGCCCTTCCTCTCAGCCCTGTTAGCTGGGATAATGTGGACAGGGAGTCCAGCCTCACTCTGTGCCAGATGCCTCCACCTAGCCATGCCCAGCACAAAGCCCAGAGGTGAAATCTGTGGTGTTCAGGAAGGTTCAGATTCTGTGAGCCTGTCCCAAGTTGACAGTTCCTTCCCTGGTGCTATTTTCTATATGGGAAGGAAAGGAGAGAGTTCTATCTACAACTCTTCTGGGGGAAAAAAGCAAAGAAAACACTAGAGAAATGTAATTGATATTTTCAGTGGAGCCTGTGTATTTACAGCCACAAGTAGTGCATCCCCCTTACAACAAGAGCAGCTATCTGTTCAGTGAGAACACAGGAGGTTTCTGGCAATAAATCTTGTTAGTGTCCATATATCATGTTGTCATCATTCCCATCATTTACATAGCTAAGATTTTCATTTCATTCCACACTTCTTATTCAAGGTTGTCAATTTTTATATTTGCTTTACATAGCTAAGATTTTCATTTCATTCCACACTTCTTATACAAGGTTCTCAATTTTTACATTTGCTTTAGGTGCCCTTTGGATAAAATCCACAAGCTCTGGCTTGATTAGGCCCATGAATACCTGTTCCCACCCATGACAAAACACACCCCTAGCTGACCCCATTTCCTTGTATTCCCACAGCAGAACTGCAAGAAATTCTGAGAACTGGGCCCCATTCCTGAGACCACAGAAAATCCAGGTTTAATTAGTAAGAGTCAATCATGGCTTTATGTCATTTATTTCTGAAAAACAGTTTCCAAAGGTCAGCATAGGTATCCCTACTTCACTTCAGGTAAAACTTAGGTCCAGAGAGCTGATGTTGCAGATGAGTGTAAACACCAGCATTGTCAAGAACAGAAGTGGACCCAGGTGTACTAACTTCTAGTCCTGTGCTCTTTGTGGCACATCATGACTATGATAGGAGGTGTAATGTTTGAGCAAACTCAGGCCCCAGGGCTTGTGTTCCAACAATCTCCCTGCTATCCCCAATCATGGTCTGTACATCTCCAAGAGCCCAGCTCAGCCTGCAGGTAATAGTTTTGAGAGACTGTGCCCAGGTTAGAGCTGGATAATCTCTGGGGAGTACATAAAATGCTCTGCTCTTCAGGGTTGGCCTGGGTCCATCTGATTAACTTTGCAGTGTTACCTTCACCTATCTCTGCTAAAGAGATGAGTGAAAAATGTATTTTGGGCATCAGAGACTTAGAAGATCCCAGGGGCTAAAGGTTGATGATTCCATTGAGCTCATTCTCAGTGCTCTGCTCCCTGAAAAATACCCAGGGCTGAACTCAAAGTCAGAGCGAGATTTTGGGTTCTGGGTGTAGGGCTGAATCTCATTATAGCACCTTGGTTTCTTACCCATGAAGACAGGGGGAGGAGAGGCATTCAGGTTATTGTTGAGATGCTCCAAAGCTCTCTCTTCTATCATGCTCCCAGGAAGGTAAGGCTTGAAGGTCAATACCTGAATTGAGGTAGGTGCTATTTTACAGGGCTCCAGCGTAGCTATCCAGCACCTATTCTAGGGTCACACTGACCCTGAAGAGGGCATAATGGTATTGTGACCATGGCAATAATTGTGAAGAACCACTCTTTTCATGTAGAATAATAAACAAATTATGCACATTCTTTAGATTTTTCTCTTTTAGTACTACCTGTTTCATATTATTAAATTATTGTGAAACTCTTAAAAAACATTTCAGTGAATGAATAAATGAACCAATGAACAGTATTCATTTCTCAATATTTAAATTGGTGTTGAGTTTCAGTTTGTCCAGTCATTTGTTGAGTTCCCATGAGTAATGGGGATGGAGGTAGAGAATATCAATTGGGTGACAAAAGAGCTTTAGTTATGTAGTAGATTTGGGCAGGTGAATGCATGTGTGTAAAATAATAGGCATCCAACATGACATCAGAGGTTCTCCTCTAAGGCTGGGGTGATCCTGAGCCTCCCTAAGAAGTCCTTCCTGGATGAGGTAGCACATAAGAGTTAGCCATCAGCAACTCAGTTCAGCTCCCTGGCATCTACCTGACTATGGAGGAGGCTGACAACCTGTGTGGTGGTTTGCTATGGTGCCCCATGACCACTTTGCATCTGGGTGGGAAGAAAACCATCTAGCCATGCCTCTAGGCCTAATCTCCTTTGCATTGTCTAGCAAGGAGGAGAGGGAGAGGCCTGAGTGTGCAGAAAGGATTGTTGTAGGAAAAGATGATGTCAGACACCAAAGGAGTACCAGGAAGAAGTTAATTTGGCTGCAACCAGGTTCAGAGGGAAAAGCTTTTTCTGTAAGCAATCCATCCCCCTGAACCCTGAGTATAGGGAGTTTTAGAACTTTATAGAGGGAGAGATTCAGAGGTTCACAATCTACAGAAGTTCCCATGACAACAGGTTTTTCCTACAATGTTCTGGGCAAATTAGTCCCTCAAAGACATTTTTTTTGTGTGTGTGCAAGAAGCAACACTTGAAAAAAGGAAAGCTTCTTCTCCCCTTTCTTCCCTCTCCCTGCAAACTGTTTCCATGGAACCCAATTAGTAAAATCTTCTCTTCTTTGAAATGTAGGTATCCCTGTAAATCTCCCTGCCCCAAGGCCATAGACCTTTATGAAAAAATCTATTTTTTATCATACTCTGCATTTGCAAACACACTTACCACTTGAAAATTTTTATAAAATACTATGATATATCATTTTTAAACTATATTTTTAAATCTATATCACTAGATATCCCATAAATGTTGTGGAAGACTAGTAAATCAGCACCAAGAGTGCTGATTTCCTTCATGCCTGTGGCAAAATAAGATAGGGAAACAGAAAATAGGCAGCTAAACTATATTAAACTTTTTTGTAGGTATTCTTTTGCTGATAGTTCTAAGATAAATTATGGTAAATTTTCTGGAGAAGCTTAATTACAATTTTATGTGGAGTGTGAGGGGGGTGCCATTACAGGAGAGCTTGGGATAGGAAGCAGTGGAGTGTAGATCATGAAGGTGATAGAGTAGTGTGGGTGGTGTGAGACAAGGGGCCCTGCAGAAGGTGGGAGAAGCCTGAATATACTCAGGCAAGGAGCTGGTTCAGGGAGGGCCAGGTTCCATCCCAGATAGTCTTTGACCTGGTTGGGGACAGGGACAATCACTCAGTCTGCACCCCAACACAGGACTTCACTGGGGGCTCCCTTACAATGTCATTTGTATCCCAGGGGTGATGAGACCTGCAGAACTGGGCTGACTGTCCCAGTACATCTTAGCCTTACTCATGGAGATGTGTCTGTCTGTTTCCCTATGGGAATGAAGCTCACACCCTTCTCCCTGGCTGATGATCTATTCATGATGCAGTGAGTGCTGTTAGTGCTGATGCCTGAGTCCACCTGAGTCAGCTTCATCGTGGGACCCAGGACACTTGTGTTCAGGAGTCTTATGGAATAAATAGTACCTAAGTCACTCTTTGTTTCAAGACATTCCTGAAATCCAATTGTACAGAGAAACAGTTGGCTGCATAGAGCTCACACTTTTCATCTGGGCAAGTTATTTTGTTATTAATTATCAAATAAATGGTTGGTAATCAAAATTCACTTAAAGGTCAAGATTCTTTTTGCCATGCCCTCTGCCCCTTTGCTATTATGCTACAGATGTGAATTCTAACTACTTCTTTCCTTAAAATAATGGCATAAACCCACTCAAGTGCAGGATCCAGTACTTCTTGATATCTTCTATTGATGTCCCTCTTCTGAGAACTGAGGTGGTGCCTAGGGTTATTCTCCCTTAGTAATTTAAGTCTTGCTGGTGCCTATTTGACAGAGTTGCTGCAGTCTTAGGGAGCTGGCAGTACATATCATCCAAACTGTCCTGCTGAAGCCAGAATTAAAAGAGGCAGTCAGTAGAGATAAGTAAGACCAGATAGGATCAAGGAGGCCAATTGGAGTCCTGGAAGTGGGAGACCCCCTGAAGAACTGAAATGCTAATGCCTTCAGTGTCCTTCCTTTACTCTTATGAAGATAGCCTTCCTTGTTCCAACCTGTTGCTCAGGTAACCTGTCCCAGGGATTGTCCCTCCCGACAGGGCATTGTAAAAGATTTTTTTAATTTATATAATGCATTACAATTCTTATTACACATATAGAGCACATTTTTTTCATATCTCTGTTTGTATACAAAATATATGTACATCAATTTGTGCCTTCATACATATATTTTGGATAATAATGATCATCACATTTCACCATCATTAATGACCCCTTGCCTTTTCCCTTCCCCTCCCACCCTTCTTCCCTTCTAGCATTCATCTATTCCTCCCATGCTCCCTATCCTTATCCCACTATGAATCACCCTCCTTATATCAAAGACAACATTTTGCATTTGTTTTGGGGAGGATTGTCTAACTTCACTTAGCATTATCTTCTAACTCCATCTATTTAACTGCAAATGCCCTGGTTTTATTCTCTTTTATTGCTGAGTAATATTCCAGAATGTATAAATGCCACATTTTTTTATCCATTCAACTATTGAAGGGCATCTAGGTTGGCTCCACAGTTTATCTATTGTGAATTGTGCTGCTATAAACATTGATGTGGCTGTGTCCCTGTAGTATGCTGTTTTTAAGTCCTTTGGGTATAGACCGAGTAGAGGGATAGCTGTGTCAAATGGTGGCTCCATTCCCAATTTTCCAAGAAATCTCCATACTGCTTTCCATATTGTCTACAGCAATTTGCACTGCCATCAGCAATATATGAGTGTACCTTTTTCCCCACATCCTCGCCGACATTTATTGTTGTTTATCTTCATAATATCTGCCATTCTGACTGCAGTGAGATGAAATCTTAGAGTGGTTTTGATTTCATTTCTCTAATTGCTATAGATGATGAATGCTTTTTCATATATTGGTTGATTGATTGTATATCCTCTTCTGAGAAGCGTATGTTCAGGTCCTTGGCCCATTTATTGACTGGTTTATTTGTATTTTTCAGTGCTTAGCTTTTTGAGGTCTTTATACACCCAAGAGATTAATGTTCTAAATGGTGTGTGAGGGGTTAAGATTTTTTCCCAAACTGCAAATTGGTGCAACCAATTTGGAAAGCAGTATGGAGATTTCTTGGAAAGCTGGGAATGGAACCACCATTTGATTCAGCTATTCCCCTTCTGGGTCTATTCCCTAAAAACCTAAAAATAGCATGCTTCAGGGACACTGCTACATCGATGTTCATAGCAGTACAATTCACAATAGCAAGACTGTGGAAGCAACCTAGATGCCCTTCAATAGACGAATGGATAAAAAAATGTGGCATTTATACACAATGGAGTATTACTCTGCATTAAAAAATGACAAAATTATAGAATTTGGAGGGAAATGGATGGCATTAGAGCAGATTATGCTAAGTGAAGCCAGCCAATCCCTAAACAACAAATGCCAAATGTCTTCTTTGATATAAGGAGAGTAACTAAGAACAGAGTAGGGAAGAAGAGCATGAGAAGATGACTAACATTAAACAGGGATGAGAGGTGAGAGGGACAGGGAGAGAGAAGGGAAATTGCTTGGAAATGGAAGGAGACCCTTAGGGTTATACAAAATTACATACAAGAGGAAGTGAGGGGAAAGGGAAAAATAATACAAGGGGGAGAAATGAATTACAGTAGAGGGGGTAGAGAGAGAAGAGGGGAGGGGAGGGGAGGGGAGGGGGGATAATAGAGGATAGGAAAGGCAGCAGAATACAACAGACATGAGTATGTCAATATGTAAATCAGTGGAAGTGTAACTGATGTGACTCTGCAATCTGTATACGGGGTAAAAATGGGAGTTCATAACCCACTTGAATCAAAGTGTGAAATATGATATATCAAGAACTATGTAATGTTTTGAACAACCAATAAAAAAAAAAAAAGTATTGTGAATGAAACAAAAAAAAAAAGATTTTTTTCCCAAGATATAGCCTATTTACCTCACAGATTGTTTCTTTTGCTGAAAAGACTCTTTTTAATTTGAGTCCATCCCATTTTTTTGATTCTTCATTTTAATTTTTATCCCAAAGGAGTCTTCTTAAGGATGTTGGGGACTAATCCCACATCATGAAGATTAGGGCCTACTTTTTCTTCTATTAAACACAGGGTCTCCGGTTGTATTCCTAAGTCCTTGGTCCATTTTGAGTTGAATTTGTGCATGGTGAGAAATAGGGGTTTAATTTCATTTTGATGCATATGGATTTCCAGTTTCCCCAGCACCATTTGTTGAAGAGGCTATCTTTTCTCCAATGCATGTTTTTGGCATCTTTGTCTAATATAAGATAATTGTAATTTTGTGGGTTAGTCTCTTTGTCCTCCATTCTGTACCACTGTTCTACCATTCTGTTTTGATGCCAATACCATGCTGTTTATTTTTTACTATTGCTCTGTATTATATGATTCTATACCTAGAAGACCCTCAAAGTTCCACCAGGAAATTTCTAGAACTAGTAAATGAATTTATCAAAGTAGTAGGATATAAAATCAACATCCATAAATCAAAGGCATTTCTGTACATCAGTGATAAATCCTAAGAAATGGAAATGAGGAAAACTAACCCTTTACAATAACCTCAAAAAAAAAATAAAATAAAATACTTGGGAATCAACAAAACAGGTGAAAAATCTATATAATGAAAATTACAGAACCCTAAAGAAAGAAGTCAAAGAAGACCTTAGAAAATGGAAAGATCTACCTTGCTCTTAGATAGGCAGAATTAATATTATAAAAATGACAATACTTCAAAAAACCAATATACATATTTAATGTGATTTCAATCAAAATCCCAATGATATTCCTCATAGGAATAAAAAAAGGAATCATGAAATTTATCTGGAAATATATGAGAGCCAGAATAGCTAAAGCAATCCTTAGCAGGAAGAGTGAAGCAGGTGGCATTACTATACCAAACCTTAAGCTATACTACAAAGTTTTTAATTAATGTTTCCTGAGCTACTCCATTGGGCCCTTGCCCTTGTCCATCTGCTTCTCACCTTTTGGCCATCCCACCAGAGCATCTCCTGGACATAGTCACTATGCAGGAAGGAGAAAGATAAGAGGAAGAAATCAAGAGAACAAAGGAAGCTTAGGACATATAAAAAGGTACTTATTGGGGTACCATAACACCAGCTATGGCCCTGTTCTCCCTCCTAGAAGAAGCATCTATTACCCCTTTTTAAGTAAACCCTCAGTGTGCTTCTCTAATTTTATACTTCAACAGGTGAAGAAGCAGGACTCCTCAGTGGTAATCAGTGGTATCACTGCTGAAGTTTCAGAGGCTCCAGATGAGCCTGAGAGGTCCAGGATCTCACCCCACTGCCCATCTCTCAAGTATGTGAGATCAGGGGTAAGACTAAAAAGTTGCAGTCTATGCATCAGGCCCTCTTCTGATTATATGACTCCCACAGGAAGGGAACATGTGATCTCAGCTGGTGGCAGCTTTGAGTCTCACTTCCCCTTCTGCCTGTGTCAATGAGCTTCATCACTGTGGTAGGAAAACTGACAGTAATGGCCTCATCCCTAGCATAAGCTGTGCCGATGTTTTAGGTAACAAGGTCCCCAGAATTGGAGCCACAGAATTCTTCAGGGATCTTTAAGGGCTGGTTGCTATTGATATTGAAAGCTTGGTCTATTTCCAATAATGAGAAGAAAGTTTACAGAAAAAGGAAAAAGGAGTTTAATTATTTTGCCAGCAAAGCAGAATATATAGGAGACTTCTCTAACAGAGATTGTGATTTTAACAGCCAGGAAGAACAATGGGCTTCTTTTTATTTTTTTATTAAAACAAATATTTTATATATGGGACACCAAAAGCACAATCTACACAAGGAATATTTTATAAAATGTCAATGTTATCAAAATGAAGAGTTACTCTTAAAATAATGCCATTAAAAACATTGAAAAGCGAGACATACATTGGGGCTGAATATTTTCTAGTCACCTAGCTGCTCAAGATTTGCATGTAGAATGTATTAAGACTTCTCAAAATTCAATAATATAACAAACACCAACATTTTTAATGAAGAAGAGAGGATACATGGATTTCAAAAACATAAGAAATGTTGATATAATTCATCTTTAGAGAAATACAAATTAAAAGTATAGTGAGGTTATTACCCTTATTAGAATGATTGAAATTTATCAAAATAAATGCCAACAAGCATATGGTGGAACTGAAATTGCCCTACAATCTGGTGTGGATGTCAAATGGTTCAAAAACTTTTGTAAAAGTGGTTTTAGGAAGTTAACATACCTAGACAATGATAAGTTCTAAAGAGGGTGAAACTATATGAAATATTCACTTATTGCTGGAAAAAAATTCAAAAAAAAAATGTTACAGTCATGTTAGAGAACAGTATGGCAATTTCCTTTTTTTCTAATATATATGTTCTACATGACAATAGAATCCATGTTGACATAGCAATAAATGCATGGGACATATCATGTTGTAGGTCAGATACCAGTACCTCTCCTTCCCCTTCCCTTTCCCAATATCATGATTCCTTCCCACTATTGATCTCTCATTAACCTATAGTTATTTTTAATTAATTTCTCATGGATGAAGTCAATATTGAGATTTAATATGGTATATTCAAGTACACACATTGGAAATTTATGTCAGATTCATTCTACTGTCTTTCCTTTTCCCATCCACCTCTCTTCCAATCCTCATTGACTACTCCACTGAACTTCTACTCTCTGCCCACCTTATTGCAGGTTAGCTTCCAGTGAAATTTTAAAGAGAGGATACAAAGGTTACACTCCAGCTATGGCCAGTCAGGACTCATAATTCATTAGTAGACTTGAGGGATAGCTATTTTTTAGATATGTAGGTGTCAGCTGTGTATTCTGTATTCTCTCATTTATGAAATCTGTGAGCAGAAGAATACATAACTTAGTTTATCAGGGAAAAAAGGATAATCTTGATTACCCCATGATTAGGGCAGAGGAGACAAAAAGAAAAAGGGAAAAATTGTTAGTTTTTAAAAAGATATACAGGCATAGCATTAACAGGTTATATTTAAAGCATGAAGTGAATTCATAGATGATCAGCTTTTTGTGGGTCTCATTTGTACTGAAACCAATTCGCAGAAGAGCTGTCAATGCTGTTGCCCCCATAGGTGATCCTGGCTGTCTGCTGTGGGGGCCACTTACATGGAGGATAGTTCATTCACCTCCTCAAATGCTGCAGAGCCTGCAAGGAGGAAAAAAGAGCGTTGTGGAAATAAGAATTAAATTTCCCAACAGTTGCCTCTACAAAGTCTCAATGAGCTCCATAGATCTCTGTGCCTACAGTGCCCAAGAATATCAGCATCACTGATTCATGGGCTTGATTAGAAGACTAATCTTTTCAACGCCTGAGTACATATGTCATAGATTCTTAGCAGCTGAATCCCTCAGGCTCACACAAACCTAGAAGCACAGAATGGAAATTTCATCCTGCACCAGGTTCCTGAGCATCCTACTTACCCAAAACAAGGACCTGCTGAGCTCAGAATCAGGACCAGGCTGTCCCAGAGCTTGTGGCTGTGTGGGTGAGTAGGGTTCTTAGAAAAGCACCTTGTTCAGTGATCCAGGAGGCTCAGGAAAAGTGGGGTCCATGCCATGGTTGAGCCTCCATAGATATCACTTACTGAGTTCCAGAATAGGCTGGCTTCATCCCAGGCTTCTCCTGTGCCTATCTGGGAAATGCTACCCAAAATGCAAATCAATCTGAGCTCAGGTCAGCTGCTGGAGGAATTTTGTAGAGTATTCAGGCCTCAGCCTCTGAGAAACAGAGGGGAGAAGTAAAGTCGTAGACTGAATTACAGCCCAGGGTAAGTGCCTTCACTAGCTGTTTCCATAGCCTAGGTGGCATCTCACCCTTGGACTCTGTCCTGGCCTAGCTCTTATGCTGTTCTCACCATGCGGTCAGAGGTGAGAGTCTCTGAATTTCCCACTTATTCTGAAACTCTGCCCATGGTATGATCCTGGTTCTATTCAACAGGTAGCCTGAAAGACACAGTGCTGACTTTTAAATTATCCTGGAATGAATCCCAGGCATTCCTGTAATTCACCCTGCCTCAAGAGGAAGGTGATTAATTGTGATCTGAGCCTTCAAGGGTGTTCTGTCCATAAATGCTTTCCAGCAGAGTGCAGATATCAAGTGAGTTTTAACTGCATTTTAGAGGTTTTTTCACAGAACTGAATATGGCAATTCTCCCCATATTACTACATGTGCAGAAACACTCTTACACAGTACATGATCCTTTCCAAGATCATGAGCTGCAGTGAAGAGCTAAGATAAAATCCCTGCATTGCCAAATGCACCTGGAATGTTTAAAGATACTTGAAATGCAGTAAGTTTCTGTCTTTTCTTGTGAGCTCTTGGGGCCTTTGATAAATTTTACCTAGGTATCCCCAGTGTGCACCCATGGCAGGACCAAATCACATTGTGATAGAAGAAAGTTCTAGCAGTCTGGAAACTCCAGGATCTCTTCATATAAGTGTTAATTATAATTAAGTTTTGTTCCTTTGCTGGGTAAAATCTAACAAATGGGGAAAAAATGTTCAGTCAGGTACAGAGGCTCATGTCTGGTACTCAGGAAGTTGAAGCAGGAAGATCACAAGTTCAAGGCCATCCTGGGCAACTGAATGCTATCCTGTGTCAAAATTCAGGAAAAAGAAAAAAGAACTATAAATATAGCTAAGTGATAGAATCCCTTGAGTTCAATGATTAGATTGCAAAACAAAAACAAAAAAAAAAACTTAATTAAGTCTAAACAAGGTTAATAGGAATTCTCAGTGTGCATTCACAATAAGAATTCATAGAGGAAAATTTGGTCCCTAAAAGAGAAACAGTCATAGACCAGGTAGAGTGTAAGGTGAGGGAACTTCTGGAGAATGAGAAGATGCAATATCTGGCATTAAACTTATTTTATGGATTGGAGCAGAAGAAAGTGGGACACTGGTGAGTGCAGGATGCCCAGTTGTTTATTAACAATGACAGAGTTTCAGTAGAAATGGGCAGATTTAGGGGAAACAGAGAGCCTGGATGTGTACCAGATAAATAGACAACTCCTTCAGAGTAAGATCTATGCGGGCACTTCCCAAATCAAACACTGGGTGGCTCAGGGACTGGGAGGGTGGCCATATCTGCACACTTTGGCTGCTCAAAATCTGCCAGCAGAAATATTCTAGATTTTAATCAACTAGAGAAGCCTTTTTGTGATCTTTGTCCTGAGGAAAAACATGAAGGATTGTTTATGACTGAGGAATTTCCTCATAAAGAGTCTACCTGACCTTACCATTACTTGGGTAAGGAATCTCTAGCTACTATATGCAAGTGTGATCTTCAGTACTTTTTGAGCAGAGTATGATTTTACTTCACGTGTTTTCCCATTCCCATGAAATGTCAGTATTGATACTGACATAGTAGAGCTAGAAGTAGGTTCTCTGTTTATTGTTTAAAAATTTTCCCCTAACAATTTGTCCTTAGGTAAGTACCCTGAAAGTCGATTCCTAAAAACATTAACCAAGGAATTGTGAAGGGAAGTGCAGGTTATGTGGCAGCTTTGTTCAAACCCTGAAGAAGCTATTTTTGGTGGAGTGATAACACGAGGCTCTCAAGAAGCTATGGCCATGACAGATGAGCCTGTGCTGTGAGTTACTCTGGGTCATACTTGAATTGAGCACATCCTTCCCCCTGGAGAGGTGGGACTTCTCCTGCTGGCATTTATTAAAAGCTCCCTTCATGTCCCCAGGTTTTCATGGGGTGCAGATGCCCTTCTTTCTAGAATTCAAGAGATGGGCAACCTCAAGCCATGTGAGGATATTTATCTCTAGGGTACTACTATCATAGGCTTATAAAACCTCCCCCTTCTCAGGACATCAAGTTCTCAGGGAAAAGAAGGGAAGGTACTCATCACCTGTTCCAGGTTGTGTTAAAGAAGTGGGGAAAGACTGTCTCTTTCTCAAGCCCACCTCCCAGCTCTCCCAGAGGAGGAGCTCACAAGCCTGACACACTCTGAATCTATTGTCACTGCAGCACACATAGAAAGGAAACCAATCAGAATTCCCTTTGCCTCATGATTTTTACAAAGATTGAATACCCCTAACCCCCAACCTGCTGCTGCTTCTGCCACTGTCTTCTCCTTACTTCTTAGATGTGAATGGTGGCAGGAGAGGGGAGCAATTTGACTTCCTGCAATTGGCTCTCTATATTCAGGGAGGAGCTGGGAAGCTACAGCTGCAGCCAGAAAGCAGCAGGCTTCCTCAACAGCTTCTTTTGGTTAGCTTTTAAATTCTAGAATCTCTTTACTTAAAATCCAGGGCTTTTGAGAAGCGAGCCAAGTAGAAGGTTTCTGCACCATACCCACCATATAAGCAAACAGTACAAATAGGATGTTCATTTTCTGGAAAATGCTCCGTGTTTCCCCATTCACCTCTTTGACTCTGGTGTATTTCCTTTGCTACATCTCTGGACTTCCCTATATACCTGAGAATCAATTTGCCCATTGTCCTCCTCATTGTATTGTTAATGAAACCTTATTCAGGTGTACTCCCCTCATATAAAGTTAGCTATCTTGTAGGCCATACAAACCAAGCCTCGTGGCATCTACAAGGGTTTGTCTCTAAATTCTGGGTGGAAAGCCATGTGCTGGAAAGAAGTCTAATTTTCTCATCTGAGGAATGCAGAACCTCCCAGGCTTTGATGGGGCATCAGCTGACCAGGTGCCAATCCTGGTCTTTTTGAAACCATATTTCTGAGGAAGACCAAGATTTGGTAGAGAGAGATGTCAGACAGTGCTGCTTGGGTAAGTCTTGGTAGCAGTAAAGTACCATTGCCATTCAAAACACCTACATGTGTTATTGTGGACAAACAATAAATAAGTTATAGGTAGAAAGGCAACAAAAGGACAGACCAGGAAATACAACTTATTGATTGAAAGCCTTGTGCTACTGTTCACCCTTTAACTCCCAAGTTAGTTCTGTCTCCTAGGCCTGCTTCTTTATGTGTCAGATTCCTGGCCCTGGTCCTCAGTAACACCATCAGAATGTATCCCTGTAGAACTAAGGCCAATTGATTTGTCTTCTCACCACTCTGTGATGAGTATCAGCACTTCTCTAGCTGCCTCTTTTGAGAGAAACTAGGGCTGGGAGGATGACCTTAGCGCCAAAAGACTAGAAACACAATTGCCAATGCTTTAAAAACTTTCCTCTGATCTGTGTGAGATGAGCCAGACTTTCTTTCTAGTCCTTCTGGTGCTGGAAGAAAGTGACACTGACAGGGAAGGAGTTTGTCTCACTTCCCACCTGTGTGTGTCAGTGTGAGGTGTGTACCACTGCTGTTGATGACTAACAATAATAGCCACATCCTTGGCTTCTGCTGTGTTGACAGACAGGGTGGCTATTGTCCCCTAGCTGGAGCAACATACCTCTCAGGTATCTCTGAGGGCTGCTCAATCTGTATATCATTTAACACAGGTCTGATCTGGCTTAAGCTGGTTCCAATGGATGTATTCTTTGGGCAGTTCATCTCCAGAGCAAGGAATCATGGCCATCTGTTCCAGGGGCACTGAAACTGAGGACATGGGTGTGAGCTCTTAGGAGGCCAAAGGTCCTGCAAGAGGGGAGAGGAGAGAAGGCCTCAGGATGAAGAATCCATTCTGAGTAGCCCAACTTAGCATAGTATTTGAATCATACCCAGCTCAAGATACTTTGAGGGTTGAACCTAGGGTCAAGACACAGGCAGATCACTTATACAGAGAGTGAGAGGGTGAACAGGAGTAAGATTTAGAGGAATGTAATGTCCCAGAGCTCTGTGTTTTGAAATCTACAGCACAGCTGATCTCCCCAAGGTCTCTCTCAGGTCCTTTGGGACAGTCATTGGTTATTATGAAAATCCTCCCTTCACTGAGTGTTTGTGGTTAACATTCTAACCAGATATGGGGTATTTCAGGAGGATAAAGAGAAGAGAGAGAGCCCCAACTCCCTCCAGCTGCTCATGGCAGAAATTTAGCCTTATACGCCAAGGCCACCTTCCAGATTTTGACCTGTGACCATCTTCCTATTTTCTTTATACTATGGTTGGTCTGGGCCCAGCTAAGCAGGACTGTTCACTTTCCAGGATCCTGGGAGGATCCTGGAACCCTCTGACACTGCTGAGGACACATGACACCAGAAGGTGGGCCACTGATATATGACTTCCCCCTCCTCTCCTCTCCTGACTTTAGATTCAGTTTGGCCCATTCCTGGTCATTTCATTTTAATGTGGCACTTTGTCATTAGAACAGTTGCTAAATCATTTCATATAACACATTGTGTTTGCTAAAGAACCACCTGAATGTGTGGACTTATCACAATTTGCAGTTTCATTTCAACATGGTATTCTCTCTTTTCTGTGACAGCCTCCTTCCACAAAAGATTAGTAACTGGCATCAAAAATTTATTCTTAATTTTTCTCTTTGCAAAAGGATTTACCTAACATTGTTACTAGTTGCAGAAGCCATTGCTGTTTGAGAAAAAAAAAAAAACGAAATCCCCATGGTATCTTTAAGGGTTGTGGGAGTCACAGTTGTACATGCATGATCTTTGGAGGGTGGGTGGATAAGGATCCCCCCAGCAATGAGGATCCTTTTTCTTAACCAAGGTCAGGCTCATGGTCATACCTAAGGCCCTGAGGCACATGAGATTCCAGAGCACTCTTCAGAATCTCCTCAGAGGTTGTTCATGCTCCATCCAAGGAAGGAGCCCAAGTGTCCCTTCCCCCACCTGTACCTACACATGATCACAGAGCCTTAAAGACGATGTGAGTGGACATGGGAGAAGAGGCCAGGGATAAGTCAGAAGGCATCTCTGCAAATTCCCAGCATGGAGGAGTAATACCTGGGACAACTTATGAACAATGAACAATTGTACTCTAAAATTAAGCTAGGAACCCTTGGAGCCATATGGGAGGAAGTACATGGGTGTAGAAGCCCAAATTTTCACACTTAGCTCCCTACTGGATCTCATCTTGGTCTCTTTAGTGATTTTTAGCCCTACCTGCTGATACCTAGGGCCAGCTTTCTCCACTTCCTTTCTTAGGTGAGTTCTGTACTGTGTCCTGGGCTCATTTAAATGAGATTCTGACCCTCAAACCATGGTCACAGTAGCCCAGGGCATAAAATGGACTTCCAGATCAAAGCCTAAATTTAGTTTACCTGTCCTGGACCCCCAGGCTGGCCTCTCTCTTGGTCTCTTCTGTGTAGCTCTAGCCTCTGTCTTGGTAGCACCTCTGCTGCCATCTGTTGGTGGAGGAGACCAAGAACTGCTGCTTCCCTCTAGGTGACACCAAAAGCCTCTGTCACCTGCAATATTGTGGACAGAGTGCTGCCTCACTCTGTGCCAGCTGTACTCTGCTCAGCACAGCACAGAGAGGCAGCATTTGTGTTTTGCAGGGAGGCAAGATGGGGTAGTTCTGTAATTGAGTCTCAGTATAAAAAGCTGTCTCTGGGCCTTGTGTTTTGATACGAAAATAGAGCTTACAGAATAAACTGTAGGTGTTCTGTAAAGTGCCATTTCCAGAGAAACTTTTATGACACCCTTCAGAGACATTTAGTGCCTTTATATTATACATAGGAATCTAGGCTGATGCTTTTTCCTGATCTGATAGCAGTAGTAGCAATGTCATCAGAACACCTTATGCTCTAGCACCAGAGTCCAACTGTGTTTCCATCACCAATACCATCAACATCTTTCTAATCCTCATCATTATCACCTCTATTACAACTATTATTATATGACCCACTTTTACCTACCATGCATTTTGCAGGACTTGCTCATCATCCCAGTATGCCTTCACTTTCTAACTGGGAACTTCCTTTTCTGTTCTCTGCATAAGAAGCATGTTCCCACCACTTGTAAAAATAAGTGTTTGAAGATTTTACATATTGCCCCAGAATCATTTCCCCAGAAGGACAGTACTCTAAGGATGGTGTCACTCAGTGAAATCCAGGCTGAGCGTCTTTTAATTAATGAGACTCTTTTTGTTATTTTGTCATTTAATTTGGAAAAATAATTAAAGATCCATTCAAGTCTTCACATTTCAAAGTAGATATAGTTGAGGTCAAGGAAGACTCAATTTCTAGGACAACAGAGAAGAGTATTTTCAAGTTGTGGAAATGACCCAGGTATCCTACACTTAGGTCTGTCTCTATGTAGAAGAATTTGGCCAGGTCACCTGGGGAGAGGTGAGGGCATGAAGGCCAGTCTAGGAGGCACACTTTGTGTCCCACACAGCTCAATGCCCACTCCTCCATGGCCTGGCCATCACCACGAGCCCAAAATCAGCCTGCAGGTGATTGAGTCCATGGTGCTGTGCCCAGATTACAACTGTCAAACATGGAAAATGAGCAGGCTGCTATGCTGAGCATGGCTGATCTGGATCCTGCTGGTTCTCTATGCTCTCTTACCTTGTCCCCTCTTTCTTGTGTAGGTGGCTGACATGGTTCTCATGGCCACCTCTACAGGGGCAATCTGATTCTCATAAGAACCCAGTACATCTAGTTTTAGGGGACGGAAGTCTCATTCTCATAGGCTCACCCCAACATGCTTCCATGCTTTGAGGTCAGGGTCAGGCCAGAATACTAAGGACAGGAGTCTGGGGACAGGGCCTTGGCTTGTTACCTTTGTAGTGGGAGCAGCAGAGGATTACAGGCCATGCCAGAGATGCCTTAGATTTCTACCTCCTGAGCCCATAGCTGAGCAGGGATCATGGTCTCTAAACAGAAAGTGGAAATTCATGGGTCAGTGAGTAGTATTAATGGTAATGGTGCATTTCTAGATGTTTCCAAAGCATTTTAGAGGGGTCCAGACTAGTGGGAAATGGTTGGAGTGAATGGATCTTCCAGGCCACACAGCTGTCACCACTGAGTCCCCTAACTAGGAGGAAGAGGCCCCTGCCTTACTCTCTGCAGGTTTATAGCTTTTCCAGAAGGAGCCCAGGACTCTAGCACCACACCAGCGAGGTACTGAGGTACACTCTGGATTATAGGCCACACTGGCCCTACAGAGATCCTGTCCTTTGGGGATGTGAGAGTAAGAAACAGAAAGAGTGTGTCTATGAGGAATACTGAGTAAAGGAGCCCCAAATATCAGATTCTTCATATGAAATACTCCCTACATTTTATGTCAGTGT
This sequence comes from Spermophilus citellus, assembly GCF_964194105.1. NCBI lineage: Eukaryota > Metazoa > Chordata > Mammalia > Rodentia > Sciuridae > Spermophilus > Spermophilus citellus. Next base: position 106,114,208 of record NC_138184.1, read on the forward strand.
GTCTATTGTTGTGAAATTTAGACTTTTTTGCAGGCGTACATGGATTAAAGGAATGAAGGGATAGTCATCTTTTGATGTAAAAATGGGTGAGGTTTTTTTTGATACACTCAATTCTCAAGTTTACATGAGTAATAAGTAGGATAAAGTGTCCAATATCCACAAATAATGGAGGACCTTTGGTCTTGTAGGAGGTTTGGGTGGAGTTAAGTGTGGCCAGCAGGAGGCATCCAAGATGACCTCAGGTTCCATCAGAAACATGAATGGATTTGAGATTCCTGGAGGTTTTATTGGGCAGATTCTGAAGCCAGTCAGTGGGTCTCAGGAAACTCAGGTCAATCCCCTGGAACCTACAGAGCTGTGAAGGAGGCTGACCTCCCCAGGGTTTTTTGCTATGATGCCCTAATGGCTTCTCTCAAACTGATGGGGACAGAAGCTTCTGGCTATCTCCCTGGGTCTGGCCTAGGCAGGACCTGACATGGAGTAGAAGTGGGAACCTGGGCTTGCAGAGAAAAAGCCTTGGAGTAGGGCACAAAGGGAGGGGAGATCATAGATTAAAGGCAGGCATGTTGGGGGGGATGTGCTGCAGAGGGATGGAAGATCCTGGAGACACTGCTGGGAAGGAACTAGATCAGGAATGGCCAATTTTTCTTCCCTCTAGACCTCAGAATAGCCCAGGTAGTCAAGAATATTTTCTCCAACTGGAACCTTCCCAAGGACACCATGGGGAACTCTCACATGTTCATTTCTATCCCAGTGGAGATAAGTCCTACAGGACTGGGATCATTGACCTCCCTACCTATACCTGGAGGCATGTGTGTCTGTTTTGTTTTTTTCTTCTGGGAATGTCACATGCTCTCCTCTCAACTGGTCATTGTCATCCTGCAGAGTGTTTGTTGGGGCTGAGAACTGAGATCACCAGTGTCAATTTTATTGTTGGACTCAAGACACTTGTGCTCAGGAGGATGAGAGAATAAACTGCAATTTTTTGTCTTGGGACATCCCTGAAAGTGATTTCCCAGGTAAACAGCTGGGTTCACTGAAGAAAGAGTTTTTACGTGGACAACCAGCTACCTTATCAAATTGAAGTTTAATAATTTACACCCACAGACCTGCCTTAAACCTCCCCAGGACACATCTTCCAAACCTAGAACCATATCTGGTCCTTCCCCTTCTTAGCCATAAATAAGACCCTGCCACAGTGAAATTATCATTAATACTAATATGCAGTTTTGTATGACTGATGACTTGCTGTGGCCTTTGGGATTGGCAGACAAGTTAATAAAAATGACTTGATCAGGTGCCAATGGAATCAACTGATCCTGGGAAGGTACAGGAGCCTTTCCTTCATCTCTCAGGAATGTCTAGACAGGGATGGGAGTAGACTTCCTCCACAGCATGTGGCATGCTCTCTGCTATCAGGGTGAAGAGGGCAGGAAGAGGCCTTTGGTGCCAGGCTGCTGGCAGGTTTTTGTCTCACTTCCCTGTCTGCCTGTGTCACTGTGAACATCATTGCCATCCCACACCTGACAGTAATAGTCAGCCTCATCTCCAGCCTGGGCCCCACTTATGGTCAGGGTAGCTGTGTTCCCAGAGTTGGAGCCAGAGAATCGGTCAGGGATCCCTGAGGGCCGGGTGCTATCACCATAGATGACAAGCAGTGGGGACTGTGCTGGCTTCTGCTGGTACCAGTGCACACTTTTACTACCAATATTGTTGCCTCCACAGGTGATTCTGGCCGTTTGTCCTGGGGTCACTGATACTGATGATGGCTGAGTCAGCACATAGGAGCCTACAGAGCCTACAGGGAAATAAAAGAAGAGAGAGGAATATGGTGACAGACACTTCCCATGAGATGCCCAGTTTCCTTCTGGCCTGAAAGAGCTTCAGAAAATCTATGGAACCAAGGGCATTCCCTGGCATCAAAATCAGCCATAGTAGCCCATGAGCCTGAATGGAGAATGTAGATTTGAACTCATGAGTAAGCCCATCCCCTTTCCCCCTCAGGCTCACACAAGCCAAAGAGCACAGTGTTGGAATTTCAGCCTAAAACCTCATCCTGCAGCAGGTCCTGAGCACCATCCTGCCCACCAAAGATAGAGCCCTATTGAGCTAAGAATTAAGGCCAGGTTAGTTATACAGGAGCCTTGGGCTGGGGTGTATGTTGGGGTCTGGGGGCAGCACCTGTATAATGAGCCAGGAGGCTGATGAGAAGGGCCTTCCAAGTCATGGTGTCCCTGTAGCTGCTTCTTGAGTCCCAGGCTGGCCTGTGTTCCCCCCATGCATCTTTTATTTCCTTGTTGGGTACAGCTGCCTGTTATGCAAATCAGGCCAGCTTGGGGCTGCTACTGGAGGAAGCTGTGTGATGCCCAGAGAAGGGCTCATCCCTAGAGAGCCAAAGAGTGAGAGGGGCAGCTCTGAAGAACTACCCCCTGGTCACAGAATGCTCCTTTACTTTCTGGTCCCAATTTTTTGGCTATATCTCTATCCCAGGTTGTTTTCATCCAGGAATCTGGGCTGTCCTCATAATATAAAGATGAGTCTGTCCTTGTCATCAAAATCAACTGTTTGGTTGACAATAAGAGGTTTCGTCAGCTATGGGATCCTGTCCCAGATACAGCTTATAGGTTGTGTGGGTCAATCAAATTCTTCTATCAGTATACCTGGTATCCTAAAGGTCCAATGAGGTGCTTTATCTCTCTGTCCTTGGTGTGAATGCCTCATGCAGATTTGGGTGCTCTGCCTCACATCTCCTCATGGCTGTAGGCAGTTTCTACACTTATTTTGCAATACTAATAGGTACAGAGCTTCAACATAATTGTGAACTGAGGAATACTGAACCTCTGCCATATCAACAGGGACATACTTCACAGATCAGATCAAGGAGACACAGGCATCAACACTTATTTACATCATTGTTATTTGCCATACTTGGAGAAAAACCCAGCATTTTCTCCAGGTCTCATGTCATGGTCACTTACCCTCCTGCATGTGAAATCTCCCTTCAAGGGTGAGTGTTGGTCTCTCCTGAATTCTCATTCAGGAGAAGTGTGTGACAGGTCCAGAGTTTAGCTCAATGAGATGAGCTGGGAGACGGCAAGAAAGTGTCAGGAAAAGCAGGAAGATTTTCTGTGCAAACACCTAGGAAAATTCTAGAAGAGCAGATATGGGAGAAATGAAGAATAAAAAAAATGAACTTGTTTCAAAGATGACGTTTTTCTCTAGATCTCAGGTTGTGTTCACTACTAACCCTCCTGTATGTTTGAATCCTGAAGTCCAAGCCCAGTCAATACCTAGGGGGCTTTGTCAGGTGGTTCTCAACTGCCCCCTAATGGCCACTCTAAACTGGCTGCTGTATGTCAGGGCATCCTTGGTCCAGGTGCAGATTCAGAACCTGCTCTTCAGGCCCAGGTTTTCTTGATCTTTGGCCAAGGGAGGAAATTCATCTTCTTCCTATGGATGTCACCATACTCAGGACCAGGAAGGAGAGGCTCATATTACACAGGAAAATATGAACATGTGCATTTGGTAGAGGAAGGTCAGAACTCACCTGAGTTATCTCTGCATGATTTTTAGAGTGGTGAGTGCTCATGGAAGTGGTTCCTGGTCCTGGTGCTGGGTGACACTGGACTCAGGAACTGGCTCTTCTTAGTGTCAGCTGCAGGTACAGAGTCAATGTGAGTGAGTGGTGAGAATCACAGACAAAGACAGAAGCCCATTCACACAAATGCTTATTGAGACCCACTGTGATCTCCACCAGCTTCAGTGTTGAGAATCAAGGAGAGACATGATGCATCCTTTGCTCTAGGAGTTTCCATCTTCAGGATAAGACTGTGCTTTGGGACATACCTAGTGTGCAGTTTAATAGTCTGTTCCACCCACCAGAGACTGTGCTTTGTTCCCCCTGTTTCTTTGGAGATGCAGTCACTTTTTCCAACTTCTAAGCAGCCAGCATTGACCATGTAGTACAACACACAATCATGGCATGGAACACTCAGTTCACCAGAGTTTCTTGTCAGTGCAAGTCTGAACTTGTGAGGGAGAGAAATATATTGGTTTTTGTGTCATTTGTCTCCCTAACTACTGATGGGATGACTGGAGCTGCAAGACCAATCCTGGGGTCCCAAGTCAAAACAAAAATGGAAGGCTCAGATGATAAGAATGGTAAAAGAGAAGCTGAAAAAGGCCCCAGGTCACACAATGAATAGGTGAGTAAGGAAGCCAGAAAACATTATGCTTCAGGTTTGGGTTTTTTGTTTGTTTGTTTGTTTGTTTTTGTTTTTGTTTTTCTTAAGCTAAGTATTTATTTCTAAGTGCTTTATTTTTTGGAAGTGAAAAAAAATTATCCTCAATGTGCACATGAGTCTGTTTTCATGCATGTATTCTGGTATTTTAAAAAATCTACAACCCACTAGGGAAATACTTATTACAAATAAATCAATTAACTACAACAATGTTAGTGAAATTACCATGCAGGGGTAATGATATGCAGATAAGTAACACAGTGATTAGAGAGAGAGTGACAGGCAGGCTGGGATATAACCTGAAGCTGGGGTTCTCCCTGCAGATATGTCACTGTAGCTGCCTTCAGGACTGGTGAGAAATCACAGCACATGTGTGGGGACAGCAGAATCCATAAAGTGGGGGAAGAGACTGGGTGTGGGATGATGGGAGAAGAAAGTGGCAGGTGTTGAGTGTCTTCTAGTGTCTGGTGAGTGACACAGTACTATTTTCCTTGACAAGCCACACATTTCCTGACCTGAGAGCATGGAATATAGGGAGTGGTACTTCATAGGAAAGAAAAAAAATTCCAATGTCACTCAAGGAGGAGATGAGAAGAGTAAAAGCATCTAGACTCACAATAATTGCCTTCAATGCATGTACTAGGGTCATCCTTAACTGTGCAATGGTGTGGAAATATCCTCAGGCAAAAATATTAGGATTCTGAAGCTTCATCCTCTGATGAATCAGCTGCATTTAGTGGGTGCTGCTACCAGTCACATGGGACTGGACAGACTATTAGGAGTGGGTCCATCTCCCTGTACCATTCTCAAAGATGAAATATCCAGATTAGAAGAAACTACAGCAGTCATTTCATGGATATTTACCCAAAAACTTCCCTGAATTTTCATTTAGGTCCTATGTATTTGTATACAAAATATCATCTATTGTCAACTCAGAGTCTATTAGCATTAAAGGTAAATTAGCAGTAAAGGTGGTGTTTTGTGCAGTAAATTATTTGTAGTTTGTTTTTTTTCTATATGGACCAGCACTTCCACAAATTAGACATCAGTCCATATGCACGTCTGGAAGGTGTATGTAGAGACTTTTTATTTTGCTTTTTAAAATGTCTGTAATGTCATATCTATATGATCTTAAAGATCTGAGGGTAACCTTACAAAATCATTTCTCCTAGGATGTATGAAGTGTCCGGCCTGAATATAATATTATTAGGGGTTTCAGAAGACATTTTCAAATCTAAATATGGCTTTGCAATCCCATGGTAATACACCTATTCCAGCTTCCAGCTGATATTTCTCTCTATCCCTTTCTTTGGAGGGGCCTGAAGACACTGCTTAGAAGGAACTGGAACAGGGATGGCCAGATTTCCCTCCACGCTAGACATCAGAGCTGCCAGGAAGCCATGGACCTGGGAAGGACATTTCCCCCAACTGGAACCCTTCCAAGGACACCATTGGAGGAGTGTCACATGTTCGTCAGGGGGCATATGAAGTCACCACAGGAGGACGAGATAGGAGACAAGTGATCATACAGCGACCAATGAAACAAACAAGTATAGACATGTCAAGTATCAAAATTACACATATCATTAATTTTTTTAACCAGGAAATATTAGGAAGTTAAGATGTTAACCATGAAAATATTTTTTTTATTTTTTTTATATTGTCTGATATTATCTATCATTTTTTTAAATGAGGAATTTTTGTATCAATAAGAACAGTGTTATCTGTCAGATTAAAGCAACACATATTTTTTACTTGAATACATTTTTTATGGTGTAACAATAGTAAATAATCTATAGCAGTTCTATTATCCAAAACTCCTTGTTGTAAAACCTGTTGTTCTTTATTTAACAAGGCTAGAGCAGTACATGTACAATTAATTTTTTTGTCATTACACATGTCAATTTTGTAGCTGTCTTATAAGCTCCTACTGCCAATCCTGGGATCCCTACAAGGGAAAAAGTCAATGCATCAAACTCTGTTTTAGATAATAAGTTTATATCATCCTTATAGTCCAATGTTAGCATAGCCATTCTTCGTAAGCCACAAGAAGGATGTTCAGGAAGCAAATCACCAATGGAGGGAAGGAAAATTTTGAGACGACTAAGACAGCAATGTGTTCTATGAGTCATATTTGCCGGTATGTAGTTGAATGTATAAGTTTCACAGGAAAAAAACCAGTCTCTTGGAAGTGGCACATGTTCATAACTTGAAGGAACCACAAAGGAATTATTACATGCAAAGGAAGGTCCCATAGATCTACATTTAGTTGCACAATTGTGAAACTCAGCACAGGTGTCATTATCTGTTACAATAACAGTAGTGGTTATAACTTGAACTGCATTTTGGGGTAGGTGATAAGAAAGGGTGCCCCAATTAGAATAATTAGCATAAATAATAGTTTTATCAAAATTGGAGAAAAAGATCATTTTTTTTTAATTTTTTCTGCTGGATGACAGACAGGTAGTAAACAGGAACCCAATACTGCTCCCAAATGGACATCTTATTTTAGGCAGATATTATCAGTCCCTGCCAATTGAGCCAATCTCAGCCATACATTGGTATGATTGAAAGAGGCAACTTCCATAGCTCCAAAAAGGAGAAAAAGGGTTAGGGACAGCATCTATAAGATAAAACAAACCAAAGAGATAAAAGCATTTATGATGTAGTTTTAGAAGAGTCAAACTGTATCAAACGAGAAGGAATCCATTGAGGTCCAGGATCATTTTGCAGAAAAACACAGGCAGCTCCTTTTCCCCACATTAATGCAGGATCAGGACCCATCCATTGTCCTGTTAAAACATCTTTCCACATTACAAGTGGATGGGCTGTTTTCCCTTAGCATGCCATAAGCGATCTGCAGCTGTCAGTTTTGTAGGGTCTACAGTTAAAAAATTTAAAATAAATAATACATGTGCTAAACCGAGAGCGGGGACTGCCGCTACTCCCCCCCCCTTTTTTTTTTTTTTTGTTGTTGTTGTTTTTTTAAAGAGAGAATGCAAGAGGGAGAGAGAGAAAGAGAGAGAGAGAATTTTTTTAATATTTATTTTTTAGTTATTGGCGGACACAACATCTTTGTTTGTATGTGGTGCTGAGAATCGAACCCGGGCCGCACGAATGCCAGGCGAGCGCACTACCACTTGAGCCACATCTCCAGCCCCCCCCTTTTGTTTTTGACAGATATGTTTTAAGAGTTTGATGAGTTTGTTTTACTATATCTTGTTTTTGAAGGTTATAAGGAATATCTGTAGTGTGTTTTACATCATAAGTGTGAAGAAATTTTGTAAATGATGTATTAGTATATGTTGTTTTATTATCTGTTTTAATATGTTTAGGGAGACCCATAATAGAAAAAGGTTTTGTACAGTGAGCAATTACATCTTTGACTTTTATTTTTCAATGAGGAGAAGCATAAATGAAATGAGAGTAAGTATTTATAGACACATGAATATATGTTAATTTGTCAAAAATGTTAATGAGAAACATCTATTTGTTATAAATGACCCGGTAAAAGGCCTCTGGAATTATGTCAAAATTAGGAGAGTGTATCTGTGTAGAGTAGAGGGAACAATTGTGAATAATTTGAGAAGTTGTTTTATGAGAATTTTTACAATGATAAGTTAAAGAAGAAGCATTAAGGTGAAATTGAGAATGTAAAGTTTGGGGATCCATAGATAGAAAGGCAGACATTTTGGAGGCTAAATCAGCGGCAGCATTTTTTTACTAAGTGGTTTTGGTAAAATTGAATGACCTTTGTGTTTAATAGAGAAACCTTTAATTTTGTTACTTAGGGTTGGATAATTATACTAGTAAACACTAACTCTACCTGTGTAGGTTAGGAATATTTGTAGGCCTTAAACTAAAAACTTTTGTCTTTGGCATTTTTTTTTTGATAGTCTTTTTGTATAGTTATCAGACATTTTTGTCTGATAATTTTTTTTGTAGTTTTTAGTTTTATTTATTTTATTTATCTTAGGCTAATATAAGGTGTATATTTAAAATTATTATTATTATTATTATTACTATTATTATTATTATTTAAAATGCCAAGGAATGGCTATGTTTTGATTTTAACTGTTTTTTGTTGAGTGTTAAAGATGAAGTAGTTAAATTGACTTTTGTTTTTACTTATTATTAATAGTTGAGTTTTTATGGGAAATATTTTTGGGGAAACTTTATAGTAGTTTTTTTAGTTTTGTTAGTGTTATTTGTGTTAGGATGGGTCCAGGTTCTGTTTGACCATGTGGCTTCCCTCAAAAGCATCAGGAATGTTTTTTTTTATGATTTTTTTAATAGCAAATGTACTGATTGGCTTTTTGTTTTTTAGTGGTCTCATTAATCTCCCTGATCAGGAGGTCATGTGGCCCAGAGTTGTAAAATTTTTTAGAGAAGTTTTTTTGTCTTTTGGATTTAGATTGACCTAGAGGGCAAGAGCCAAATATTGGTTTTTTGGCCCTTTTGATTTAAGTTTAATTTTAAATTTTTATCTTGAACACTTAGTAAATACATTTTAACAGTCTTATATCAAGAGTACTGGGCTTTAATGTCTATAACTTTATAATTATTTATTTTTTTATTAATTGGGTTTTGTATTATCCTATCTGTCTTGTAGGTGATGGCTTATTATCTTAAATTAACTCAGTTTGTGTGTTTTTAAAGTAGTACTTTTATAAAATATTAACAGGTAATTTTTAGACCATTTATAAGAAAACTATAAAATAAAATTAAGAAGAGTGAAAACATATTTAGTTTGTGTAATAGTTATCTTGAATTTTGGCTGAGTTACATATTATATTTTTTGTTTGAGATTTTAGTAATTTTGATAGAAAAAAACAACTTTCGAACATAACTTTAAATGAACTAAAATTTGGCCTATTGTTTTTGTAGTTATTTTTATATGTAGTAAGATGGGACACAGAGCCTTATCTCAGGTAAGGTAGGACATTTTATAAATCTTAAGTGTTTTAGTTTTTAAGTTTATTTTTGTCTTTTAAATATTATTTTATAAATTTTACATAAATTGTTTGAGGTTACATGAACATTAGTTAACACCATATGATATCACATTTAAAACATGAATTAAAGAAAGGTTGAAAATTTTTAACCATTTGTGGAAAGGTAGTAAAATATTTTGTGTTTATAAATATTAACCTTTATATAGATTAGGCTCTCATTAACTTAAAAATATATTTAAATTATTTTTAATGTAAAAAGGAATATAAAACTTTATATATTTTATTGATAACAGGTAAATAAATTTCCAATATGTTTTTTAAGCTTAAAATTACCATACAATGGGGCTGGGGATGTGGCTCAAGTGGTAGCGCGCTCGCCTGGCATGCGTGCGGCCCGGGTTCGATCCTCAGCACCACATACCAACAAAGATGTTGTGTCCGCCGAGAACTAAAAAAAAAAAAATAAATATTAAAAAAAATTCTCTCTCTCTCTCTCTCTCTCTGTCTCTCTCTCTCTCTAAAAAAAAAAAAAAAAAAAAAAAAATTACCATACAATTTTAGAACATTAGTTTGATATAATGTTTTCTTAAAGTTTTTACCTTACAGAACTGTATATCTGGAAAATATGAGTACATTAATAGTATCACAATTACATTGATGTTTTTTATATTAACCAAGTTTAGCTTTTAAAGAAATGACAGTACAATTTTTTAAATAACAGTTTTTATTTAACTAGTTGTTTAATTTCTATGGTTACTTATTTTAGAAAAAATAAAACAATAAACACAATGTTATGGGTAAACATGTTTTAAGAAATTTTTGTTTTTTTAACACATGACTGATTGTAAAAACAAACTTATACAGATGTTAGTAAGTTAATCATATATCTAACAAAAGTATTTATGAATGAGTAATTTATGTCAAATTTATTTTATTTACTTTATCAAAATATTAGACAAGTATATTGAACAGTGTTAGTTATTTTTTTATTTTTATTTTTTTGAAGGAAAAGCTTTAGAACCAGGTATATTAGACATTTTATAGACATTAATATTTTATTAGTTTTTTTGAACAACATTGACAAACTTGTAAATTTAAAGATATTTATTTTTATTTGTTTATTAAATTTAAATTGAACCATTTTAATCACGTGAATTAAAGATTTTTGGATTCATTTTTTAAAATTTTTATGAGTGTTTTTTATATATGATAATTTGTATATTATATATATGATATATGGACATATGTACATATAGACATATAGCACATAACACAAGTGTGTACACATAACACAATAGTAAAGGCCTTATAGTTTTTTTAGGTGAAATTTTTATTGTAATGTTTTTTAAAAAAAACTTTATAGTTGATTAAAAATAGAATTGATCAGACAAATATTAACCTAAGTTTGTAGGATCAAAATCATGAGTTCAAAAAAATACAGAATTCACGAAACAGCAAGAGTCCTAGGGAAAAATGACTGGCCAGTAATTAGTAAATAACATACAATTTACTTTTTTTTTTTTTTTTTTTTTTTTTAGGCCTTAGATCAGTCTCCTACTGAGCTTGTAGCTTATAGGCTTTTTTTATTTGTATTTTAATGTAAGTTTTGACTAAAGTTGGAAGGATTAGGGAAAATTGTTATTTTGAGCAGACCCCTCATGTATAAGGCATTTTAACCATAAGTCATAATTTTTAGGTTTGGATGTTGAAAATATGATATAAGTTTAAGACACAATTTACAAAATTTTATATCTTTATATCTTGTTTTGTTAACAGATACCATACTATGATTTACTATCCTAGTCCAAATTAATGTACTGGTACACACAGTGAAATTTTTTTAGGTTACCCAATTTAAAAATTGGTGAAAAAAAAAAAACTTAATGATTGGGAGTTACTTGTCAACTTGGAAATAGAGTTTTTTAGTTTTTTATCCTATTATTTAAGTTTTTTGTCATGAATTATCTGAAATCATAAACTAAACAATTGCTTAAACCCAACTTTTAACTGAAAGATTGTGTAATGTTTTAAAAACTCATTTAGATAAGTAGACAGAGGTAACATAACCCTTACAGTGCAGGGAAGGAAGGCGGAGTTTCTGAAGCAAAATAGGGCTTTGGCAGCTGCTGGGAGTCCCTCAGTCCCTCCCTTTACTTACAGGATTAGTTCCTCTTTTGTAAGTGGTGGATTTTTGTTTTTAATTTAGAAGTGTCATAAATGGGGGCCTCATCATCTGAGGAATCACTTTTACTCACTGAAATTATTGATTTCCTGTCCTGAAACTTCATCCAAGTATTCTGTGTTTGTTGTAAAAAAATTACGCACTTTTACATCTGGAGATAAAAGTGTATTTTTTTTTATCAACTTTCACAAAGAAAAAGTAGCTACAGGTAAACTGTCAGGACTCTTTTTTAAAAATATTTTTGTAATTTTTTATATGTTTTTAATTAGGAACCATTAAATTTCCTGAGTACAAAAAACAAGGAAATGGGGCTGGGGATGTGGGTCAAGCGGTAGCGCGCTCGCCTGGCATGCTTGCGGCCCAGGTTCGATACTCAGCACCACATACAAACAAAGATGTTGTGTCCGCTAAAAACTAAAAAAATAAATATTAAATTCTCTCTCTCTCTCTCTCTCTCTCTCTCTCTCTCTCTCTCTCAAAAAAAAAGTTAAAAAAAAAAACAAGGAAATGTAGTTTTAATAGCACTCATAAAAGCAGAAGCTGTTTTTTTATTAATTACAATTTTTTGTTCCTCAAGTAAAGCCATAATTGTCTGTAGTATTTGACTTTTTGAGATTTTTGATCCCATGGTACCTCTCCCCTTCACTTACCTGCTGCCCACCCAGGGATGCTATTTGTCAGACCCGCTGACAATCTGTAATTCCTGGTACAGCAGAGATGCTTAAGAAAGATACACGCACACATGCATTCAGTAGAAAATGAGTACCATCTTTACTTTTTTCTCTTTCTTTTATACAGCATTGTTAATTAAAACAAGGGGAAAGAAAAAACATCCTTTTGTCAGCTTAATCCTTACAAGCATGGATAAATATTCTCAGGAAAACTTTGTTTATGGTCACAGTGCTCCATATTTCTTATCAATTAAGTTGTGGTTAGTTATTCCCAAGAAAACACATACACACACACACACACACACACACACACACACACACACACACACATATATATATATATATATATATATATATATATATATATATATATATAATTTTACACTTGGCAGAACATTCTTTTCTCCTATCTTCTTAAGACAGCAACAAGGACACAGTTCAAAGAGTTCATACTTTCTCACAGAACTCCTTGTTTTGCTAAGCATAGCAAAACTTAACGGTTTGTGTGCGTGAGCTCACACTAATTCATATATATATATATATATATATATATATATATATATATATAGAGAGAGAGAGAGAGAGAGAGAGATATGACTGCATGACCAATATGATTCTATAACATGTACACTGAGATAAATAAGAAGTTATATCCTATGTATGTATATCAAATTGCATAAATGTATTCTACTGTCATGTAGAAATAATTAAAACAAATTAAAAAATTTAAAAATCAGCACATGTGTGACTAAATGTTCTCTATTCATTTTCTTTTCTTTTTTTCTTTCTTTTATTTATTTTTTAAATACATGACAATAGTGGAATACTTTACACTCATTATTACCCTTATACACAACAATTTTTGTAACACTGTATATAAAGTATGTTCACGCCAAATTATGCCATTATATTTGTACTCTTATTTTTTTTCTCAATGAGGAGAAACTTCTCCGATAGAGGAGGAGTGATCTTCAGTCAAGGGTATACGAATAGCTGAGCTCCCCTGCTAGAAACTCCAAACAAGCTCTCCATCCATTTTCTGAAAGTACTTTTAAAAGTGATTTCTATCTGTGTTTTGCATAGCCTCTGGTTCAGAGTTATTTAATTTTCTACATAAAAATATCATTGTTGCTTTCAGATTTCATTTAGAGTGCATTAAGCACACACTATCTTTTCAGACTGAATCCAGCAAATAAAGCCCACACAGTATTCATGGAATATATTTGTGATCACCTAGGAAAACAAATCACAGAAACAGACTGAGGGAGCCATCAGCCCAGTAAAAACACCCAAATAGCAGAGAGTTTTCTACATCTACGTTGAATCCCAGGCCTGCTCTTAAAGTTCCTGGGACCCGAACAGGACACCAACATGTGGACAGAAAGATTCCAGAATAAGCCCCACTCTTGTGTCTCCAAGAGGAGAAAGGGGAATTCCTTATGCTCTGACAAACTTTGGAATCTGCATATTTTCTCTTCTCCATTCTACTTGATCCTGCCCTGGGAAATTCTTCTGTGGTCCCAGAAGAGGCAGTGGAAACCATAGAGCTTTCCTTTTTCATTTGAAGAGCTGATTCCCCAAGACAGTGTCACTTAATTCTACTACTTTTATTACTGTATCTTCTTAGCACTTGGTATGGCCTTGTCCTTTGTCACAGAAATACAGGGAAACTGAATTCCCAGTTTTGTTGCCAGAAGACCAGAAGGGAAGGCCTGAGGAGCCATGCAGAGTTGGAAGTTGTGGAAAGGAATGAGTTGGGAAAAATCCCCCTGCAACACAGGCTCAATTCTGAGCTACCCTTGAAACAATATGATCCCAGGGAGGGAAGAATGCAATGTCAAAACAACATTCCAGAGAAAGCTGATTTAGTCAAAATGGTCATATAGTCTGCTAAAACAAAAATATCAATTTAGGATTTTAAATAGTCTCATCATACCATAACATATAATTATACATATCCTGTAAAAAGTCAAGAGACCACTAGGCCCAGGAAAGTCTCAACTGATGTGAGGACAATGAAGATATGTTGTATGGACAAAATGAGACAAGAGTATCATAATTGAGAATATGTTGCAAAAACTCTACACAAAACTTTAAAAAATGATAGTAGAAATAATGTCAAAGTACATGGAATGGGTGGAGAGAGACAATGTTTTCTTTTTTTTAATTTTTGCATTACAATTCTTAATACACCATTATACCAGAATTTATCATATCTCTGATTATATATAAGGTTTGTTGACACCAAATTCACATCTGCATACATGTATGAGAGAGACAATGTTATAGCAAGGAACCAGGAGATAGAGTAAACCACAAAGCAACAGCAGCAGATTGACATCGAAGAACAAATGAGTACTGATCTACAAGTCATAGCAAGTAAACTGTCCCCTCATATAAAACACAGAGGGGAAAGTTGTAATTTGTTATTATTTTAATCAAAAAGGACTTCTATTTTCAGGTCTTGCATGTAAGAAGCTTGCACATTGTCACAGAGACTAATAAGCAAAGGCCACATACACCAAATTCAACAAGTCCTATGAGATAGACCAGAGATCATTGATCACCTCACAGCTGATCCACCTATCACTCTGCAGGGTGCACTCCATTCTCTGGGTGACAACTATAGAGACCTTGACAACACTATTTGCTCATGGGGAACCTACAGAAGAAAACTTATTGGCCTGTTTCTGTGTTCATTTAACCAGATTCCTCCTCTATTGTCGTTATCTGCAGAAGCCTCTGTTCCCACTTCTTAGCCCTCTTGCTCTGCCCACACCCTCTTCTCTCTGATCCTGCCTTTAAGATTTCCTTTATGTGCTTTTTATATTCTAAGGATTCCTGGGTCCTTCCTGAGTCCATGACTCAGGCTGATATCTGAGTCTCGATGTGCATGCCTTTATCATCAAAGGCATAGCTCCTTCCCTGTGTCAGTGGCCAGAAAAGTGCCCCAAAATCTTTCCTAAATGAGATCCTCCTTTGAAGTATCCTCATCAGTCTTTGTCATTATTTCCAGTGCACTGTTTAAAATTTATCTTTTAAAAATATTTCATTGTTCTGTATGCATGCCCCAATACTTGAAGAAAGAAGACTTGGTTCATCTTGATCCATTCCATGTTCTAAACCCACACTTGGATCATCAGGAATAACTGGTGATGGATACCAGAGAAAGGAGGGAGAAGCTGAGCTGTTCGCCGGTGCAAAGGATCTAACAGAACTTATTGGATTTGGTATATGTGGCCTTGCTTATTAGTCTGAGTGACAATGTGCAAGCATCTACTCCACAGACTAGGTTTCTAATGGCCACTTTCTCCAACCCAGCCCCATAGTAGGAAACATATATCAGTGAAGGTCTGTGCCACTCTCCTGTGTCCCAAATCAATGCCAACCTGTATTCTGCTTCACTTTCTCCTGCTCCAGCACTTACTGGAGGGAAGTAAACCTGTCCATTGTCTCAGACAAGTGTTAAGTAAAGGAACAAGCTTTGGATGTCTTTAGGTTCTGCAAACTAGGTAGAATGTTACTGTGTCTCATCTTCTGGGAACCAAGCCTATGCGTATTCACTTGTTTAAATAATTCTTGGCTATATTTTTATGTATAAGTGTACTCAGTTACCCATTTTAAGAGGAATCCTAGGTAGAAATTGGTTTGGGGTCACCATTGTAATCATGAACTGTTGGCAAGCACAGAGGGAGAAAAGGTATATACACACAACATATCTTCCTTCTTAAACAAAAGGATCCTTCCTTTGGCAAAAAATCTTATTCTATTGAGAGATGCAGGGCCATCCTGGACAACTGTTCAGGTGTCTGAGGGATGAGATAATCCTGGATAAGAACACAGTTGCAACTAAAATTCTGTCTGGTATACCTCACTTGACTTTGATGACAAAAGTTTAAGACTTAAAGGAAGACAGCATCTTTCAGTTTGTCCTCATTCCCTCAGTAATGTCCTCAGAATTTCTCAGTGGTTGTTACTTCACCAACAGATGTGCTCATGAAGAGCAAAAGCAGAGATGTTGACTGAGTAATTCCAAGCAGGCCTGTACAGGGAATAATATGGAAATAATATGGGAATAGGAGGTACCAAGGTTGAGGATTTCCCTCAGAACTACTGGCACTGGACCAAATGGGCATCTTCATAGTGTCCTGGCCCTAATGTAAGAATTTAAATAGAGTTGCACATTCAGGTACAATATCATATATATTATTGGCCTCAGACAATGAACAGGAAATTTTGTTTCCTTTCACATTTAATGGATGAACAAAAGAGGAACTGAGAGAGAACTGGATTCTCATGGCCCTGTGGCCTGAAGCTGTCTCTGCAGGGCTGAGGAAGAAACTTCTGAGTGAATAGGAACATGTGACTCAAGACACATTTTGCACCCACTTCCCCATGAACTTGGAGCACTGTGTAAATTGCTGCTGCTTGTATATGAGCAGCAATAATAATCAGCCTCATCCTCAGCCTGAAGGCTAGAAATAGTCAGAGAGGCTGAATTGCCAGACTGGGAGCCAGAGAAGCAATCAGGTACACTGGAGGGACGATTAGTGGCTCCATAAATCAGGATTTTGGGAGATGCTCCTGGGAGATTTCGATACCAGGAGACATTTTTATAAATCTCAATATCATTGCTGGTTCCAGTGCAGGAGACGGTGACTGACTGTCCTACAGACCCAGAAGCTGATGGAGGTTGAGTCAAAGCAGACTGGGACCAGGAACCTGAAAAGATAGAAAAACACACTCTGTTTTTTCATTGTTGGTGAGCCAGAGCTGGGGAAGATACATTATCCCAGATGTCCCTGTGTCCCTTCCCTGGGGAATCACCTGTGCCCTGAGTGAGGAGGGTAAGGACAAGCAGAGCCCAGGCCATGGTGGCAATGCCCGAAGAGTCTGCCTCCTGAGCCCCAACACTGGGCCTAGCTGCACAGACCTCTCTTATTCCCTCCCATGACTCAGAGGAGGGAGGGGCTTCCATGCAAATCTGTTTCTAGCATCTGCCTCTCCTCCCCCAACACTTAGATGCCTTGGATTCTGGATACCTCTGCCTTACTGGTCAAAAAGCTTAGCTGAGGGGATTAAAATTGCTTGATTACATTTTCTCAATCAGGATAGACTGAGCGTGTGACAGTGCTGAGGAATTAGAGCCCCTTTGGGATGTCCCTAACCTTCCAATAGTGGAGGTTCTGTGAATGTCACATAAAGATTCCCAGGACTTCTGTGTGCTGTGTGAGATATCCTGAGAACATAGTATCAGGATGGTGGGTAGATCCATTCTCTCCCATTCTCAGGAAGAGATATGGCTGGGAGAACCACACATGCTCCTCAATCTGCTGAACTTCTCCTGGCCCTTTCAGTTAGGATGTATGTTCAGATATTGCTGAGTCCTCTGTCTTGGGATAAAAATTGGGGCTGGGTTTGATGATGAGACCTGTTATTATTGATAGGTCTTCTGGAAAATAGTGCATTGTAGTTCAACATGTTTAGGATTGGCACCCTACTTCTTTAGAGATAACGAGTGGAAGCACCTGTTTGAACCACATTATATTCATGGTAAACTACAGCACCTGCTCTTTCCACTCCAGATTCTCACTGCCCCCTGGTGAATTCACAGGGAAGGTATGAAACTCCTGGAATGGAAGGGGAAAGGAGCTGGATAATCTGCTGTGCTTCCTGTCCTCAGTCCCGCCCCATCTCCCAATCTCTGGCTCCTTACTGGCCTCAAGTGCCTTCTAGTCTACCCCAGGTCCTCTTTCTTTTTTTTTTTTTTTTCATTGTTTTATTGATGCATTATAGTTGTACATAACGATGGGATTTGTTCTTATATATTTGCACATGCACAAATATAACAATATAACTTGGTCATTATCACTCCCCAACACTTCCTACCTTCCTTCTCTCCTCCCACCTCTTGTCCTTTTCCTTTACTGATCCATCTTGGCTTTCCATTACATCCCCTCAGCCCATCACCCTAACTTGTTTTCCTTATTTCCTCTCTAGCTTCTTTGTTTTAGAGAAAACATATAACTTTGACCTTCTAAATTTGGTTTATTTCACTTTACAGGACAGTCTCTACTTCCATCAACTTTTCTACAATGGACATATTTTCATTTTCTATGGCTGAATAAAGTTCTATTGTGTATATATATCACATTTGCTTCATTCATGCACCTGTTGATTGACATCAAGGCTGGTTCCTTAGTTTGGCTGTTGTAACTTGTGCTGCTGTAAACATGGGTATGCATGTATCACTATAATATGGTGAATTTAATTCCTTAAGATAAATACTGAGGAGTGGAATGGTGGGATCTTATGATGGTTCCATGCCTAGTCTTTTGAGGAACTACCATACTGATTTCTATTCTAGTTGTACTTTTTTACCATCCCATTAACAGAGTAAAATGTACTTTTTCTCCCCATCCTCTCCAGCATTTATTATTTGTATTCTCGAAGCTTGCCATTCTGATGGATGTAAGATGAAATTTCAGGGTAGTTTTGATTTTTATTTCCCTAATTAGTAATATTTTTCATAGATTTGTTTGTTGACCATTTCTTTTTTTTGAGAAGTATCTGTTTGTTTGATTGCCCATTTATCCTTTGAGTTATCTGATTTTTTGGTGTTAAAGGTTTTTGAGTTCTTTATGTAATCTATATATTAATCCTCTCTCAGAATAGTAGTGAGCAAAACTTTCTCCCATTCTGTAGGTTTTCTCTTCACATTCTGATCGTTTCCCTTACTGTGCAGAAGATTTTAAAGTTGATGTCATCCCATTTATTAAGTCTTGACATTATTTCCTGAGCTTTAGGGGTACTATTAACAAACTCATTGCCAGTGACTAATAGCTGGAGTGTTGATCCTATGTTTTATTCTAGCATTTGCATAATTTCTGCTCTAATTCATAGATCTTTATTCATTTGAGTTGATTTGTATGCAGGGTGATTCTAGTTTCAATCTTTAACATATGGATAACCAGTTTTCTCAGCATCAGTTGTTAAAAAGGCTATCTTTTCCCCAATGACCACATGACCAGATGACTACAGATGTCCACACACCTGCAGTCTGTGTCCATGTCTTCTTTCTTGTACCATTGGTCTATGTGTCTGTTTTATGCCAGTACCATGCAGTTTTTGTTACTATAACTCTGTAATATAATTGGAAGTAAAGTGTTGTGATGCCTGCCTACAGCATTGGTTTTGTGGCTTAGAACAGCTTTGGCTACTCCGGGTCTTCTTTCAAATGAATTTTAGAATTATTTTTTTCTAGTTCTGTGAATAATGTAATTGGAATGTTTCTGGGGATTATTCTGAACCTGTATATTGCTTTTGGTAGTGTAGGTGCCTTTTTCTTTGTCCTCTGACTTCCGTCAGGATGGAATGTGTCTTCTTCCTCACCAGGTGCCCACATCCACACTCTCAGGATTCTTTGCTTGCCTCAGGACTGCCTGTCTCAAGTGAGTGTTCCTGCACCATATCTGGACTCAGGTCTTTGAAAATGTAATCGCTTAAATCATTACATTTTTATCTGATCGTAAAACTGAATGAGACAAAAGTGGATCAGGAGAAGATGATCAACTTTTCAAGTAAGTTCAAAGAAATAACTTGTGTGACAATGAGTATGCTCAGTGAGGTTTGGGAATGGCTCTGGGGAGACAGAATGTGAATTCCCATGTTTGGGAGAAGAAACTGGGGTCTAGATTGCTGTAAAGGACCCTCCCACAGACTTCACATCTGGGTGTACTTGTCACACAGGTCACAAGACCCATTTCCCTCTAAAGTCTGTGCTTTAGGAAACCACCTCAATTCACAGATGTGCATGTTCCTAAGGTAAGATTGCCTCTTCCTTCTTCCTTCTAGAGAAAGATGCTTAATCTATCAAGATTTTTCAAGATAGAATTGGGTTTTTGTTACACAGTGATCAAGCCTGACTGCTCTTTGACAGAATAGAAAGAAGAATGTTTCTTCATAGCCTGCCATGGTGGCACATTCCTATAATTTCAGCTGCTTGGAGGCTGAGGCAGGAGGATCCTGAGTATAAAGCCACCATCAGTAACTTAGCAAGGCCCTAAGCAACTCAGCAAGATCCTGTGTCTAAATAAAATGTTTTTTTTTTTTTTTAAATGGCTGTAATGTGTCTCAGCTATTAAGTGAGGCTGGGTTAAGTCCCTTGTACAAATAAAATATATCTTTAGACATTTTATAGAGCACAAACATTATGAACAATTACTTTAATGCCATTGTTCACACTATATCCACATGACAAACGTGTTCATTAGCATAAAGAGAGGTGATTGATGGCCAGTTCAAAGGTGGAATGACCTGAAAGATGGCCTCTCAGCATGGGTAGAAGGAATGTGTGTTTGGAGCAAAAGATGATTTGGGAACTGAGACTAGGGATTGTGTGTGTGTTTCTGACATTATGCTATTTGAGGAGTTAATTTAAATTATAGTGTCTGTTATTGTAGATATTAATAAAAGAGTAGTGTGTTGTTGACCTGCTCAGAAACCTTTAGATGAACTCCTGAAACCAGCATTCTGGGTCATTGTTGCCTGAGATCGTTGTGTAAAGTTTCCTGGGAACATTCCAGGTGCCCTGGCTCTTCCTGAAAGAAGTAACTTCTGATTTTTATGCCTGTTTTATTGTACCATGTCATATTGTCAATGTGAACATATTCAGGGTACCCATGCTGAAGGAGCCACTGTTTCACTTCAAGTGGTTGTGGAAATTTTTTCACCCCATAATCCATGACATAGAAATAATAAGCATGAGTTCCTATAAAGGACCCCAAATGACCATGGCATAAAACATGATTAATATCTAATGGAGCTAAACAAATCAATCAAAATACATAGGAATAAATTCCCAGAGCATAGTGTTGAAGAAAAGTCAATATGTTGTTTCCTTGTACAATAACAATGACATAAAGGACAAAATATCCACATGAGATGCAATGGAAAATGAGTGGTCCCTAACCCTGAAGATCTAAAGACCACTTATTATCATTGCTCTGATATGCCAAGTTCCTATGGCATTCAATAGTAAAGTCCTGTGAATATTTTGATGGTTAATATTTTTCAAATTACCTCTATTATTAGTGACTTTTTTATTGTCTCTTCAAAATATTTATGGAGAAAGTTGGTGAACCTATACTATGTTATATTCAGGCAAGATAAATTAGATCTACTGTTCTATAGTACTTTAGGGTAAATTTTCATCAGGATTATGTACTATATTTTAAATATTTTTATCATTACATTATAGTCATTTGTAATCTTGGGGTTCACTTAGATATATTTTCTTCAATTTTAAATCCATAGTATTTCCCCTTTCCCTCATATTCTCGTTCTCCATTAAACTTTTTCTCTACTCTATTGGTGTTTATTCTATTCACTTATTACTTTTTTAAAATTGGTGCATTATAGTCATACATAAAAGTGTCATTCATCATGATATATTCATCTGTGCACATAGTGCAATTAGGTCATTTGCACTCTGCAGATGCTTCCCTTCCCCACCCCTCATATTTTCCTTTCTATTTTCTTCTTCTACTCCCCTGTTCTCTTTTATATTTTCATGAAATCCCCCTGTTTTTATTCTTTGTTTCTCTTTAGCTTGTTTTTATGAAATAAAATATTTGACTTTTGTCTTTCCTAGTCTGCCTCATTAAAATTAGCATCCTGTTCTCAAGTTCCATCAATTTACCAGAAATTGACATTATGTCATTCTTCTATATGGCTGAGTAAATCTCCTTTATATATATATATATATATATATATATCTCATTTTCTTTATTCATGCATCTGTCAATGAGCACGTAGGTTGGTTTCGTAACTTTGCTATTGTGAATTGTCCTACTATAAACTTTGGTATGCATGTTTTACTATATTTTGTTGATCTTACTTCTTTTGGAGAAACATCAAGACATGGGATAGCTGTGTCATATTATGATTCCATTTCTTATTTTTTAAGAAATCTTCATACTGCTTTCTAAAGTCATTGTACTAATTTGCTGTCCCACTAAAAATATATACATGTAACTTACCCCTACATCCTCACCAACATTGATGATATGTATTCTTGATGATTCACATTCTAATTGGATCTAGATGAAATCTCAGTGTACTTTGATTTTTATTTCCCTGTTTGCTATGGATGTTGAACTATTTTCATACATTTATTGCCCATTTATACTACTTACTTTGAGAAAAATCTCTTTAGTTTGTTTGCACATCATATTATTTTTTGGGGGGGATAATTTTTTTAAATAGTTTATATATTTTAGATATAAAACTCATTTCAAAAGAGTACCTAGCAAAGATTTTCACCAATTCTGCAGGATTTTCTTCAAACTTTTTATTGCTTACCTTGCTATGGAATAGAAGGTGTCACACAGAGACATATCCACGTAGATACAATCATCTGATCCTTTCCAGAGTTGCCCAAAACACACATTGCAGTAAAGGTGGTCTTCTTAAAAATGTTGCTAAAAAACTGTATACTCATATGTAGAAGAATAAAACTACATCCCTGTCTCTCACCCTGCACATATTTTCTTCCAACTCAAAGTGAATCAAATATACAGGAATTAGACCAGAAACACTGTATCTGCTAGAAGAAAACATAAAGTCATCATTTAATCATATTGGCACAGAAACATACTTCTTTAATAAGACTTTTAAGGGTTTAGAAATAAAACACAAATCAGCAAGTGGGATGACTTTAAGTGTACTATGTTTTTGAAAAATGCTAGTGAAAAGGATTTTTGAATGTTTTCACCACATGGAAATGATGAGAATTCAAGAATATAATATCTAGACTGTGGAACCAAGCTAGGTTTCCTCAGTAGATGAATGGATAAAGACATGCAGTATATATACTCAACGGAATATTACGCAGCCTTAAAGAATGAAATTATGGCATTTGCCAGTAAATGGATAGCATTGGAGAACATCATGCTAAACAAAATAAGCCAATCCCAAACAACCCAAAGCCAAATATTTTCTGTAATATTCAGATACTAATTCACAATAAGGCAGGAGGTACTAAGGAAGAATACCATTGCCTTAGATTAGGCAGAGGGAAGTGATGGGAAGGAGAGGAGGGCATGTGGGGATAGTAAAAATAGTAGAATGAAACAGACATTATTATTGTATGCATATATGTGAATACATGACCAATATGATTCTACAGCATGTACACTCAGAGAAATGAAAAATTATATTCCAACTATGTATGATATATCAAAATGCATAAATGGATTCTACTGTCATGTACAACCAATTAAAACAAAACAAAAAAGATATATAAAGCTTTAAGTTGAAAAATGAAGATTGAAATAAACTGTTATTGCTTAAAAAAAAGAATATAAATGTGCTTCTCCTGATTTGAAGATTTATTGATACATACACAACATAGACAGGTTTTGAAATCTTGCATGAGTTTGGTATCAAATATGTATCATTTTATGTCTCAACTGAAACAATGCAGAAGAAGTTATAGGAAATCTGTTATATGTATATAACTGTTTGCATATATATATATATATATATATATATATATATATATATGCAAACACATTTATTTGAATGTATATTGTATAATTATTTGAAAAACCACAGAAAATTTGCTCCTCTGATTTGAGTCTGTACATACATAAGACACAAATGTTAGGATACCTTCAGAATATCATATTAGAAGGGTCACATTCTCTAAACCTCTTGCTACTGCTATTCTTTGTAATGCTCTCTATTTAAAATACTAAGTACATTATCATGAGGAACATGTCATCTTTATTAAGAGCAGAATCACTAGAGTGGACATTGAGAAGTGCCTAGCCTTTCTTCACATGCAGATATTGGGTAAAGTATTCATAGTAATGCAACTAGAATCAGGGAGCAAGTGTCAACTCAGATGCCTGAAAAGACAGGACAGTTTCCTCTCCACCTCCTGCTAGTTGTCACCAAAATAATAAACACTATGAGCAAGTACAGCCTCAGATCAAGTTCACAAATACAGACCTGGACACTCAGAACACTATTTCAAGTCTTCCAAGCCATAGAGAGGCCCCTTCCCTCTGCTGCTATGACTTTGTTTTTCAGGGGTAAAGTTTTGTGTCTGATTAAGCCTCAATGACTAAAGTTTTAAGGTGTAGATTATTGATGGGGATAGACGATGGTAATGGGAAAAAATACTGGAAAAATAATTAAAAAGCACATGAAGAGAAAACTTGGGTTCTCAGGTATGATGATCATCCTCCCTGATTTGTCCAGGAAAGAGGTTGCTGCCAGGCCTTGGAACATTCAGTGTGAAAATGGAATTTCTGGAAACCTGGAAGAATTAATTGGTCATTGGGCTAGATATTCTGGGAACTGAATCTGATTTCATTTGGATATAAAAGTAAGCTTTATATTATTAAATAACTATTGAATTTGTAAATGAGAATATGTAGATATGTACTGGGAAGATTTGGACACCAGGAGACAAGATTATATCCCCCAAATTCACTGCTGCTTCTCCCACAAGGGATGGTGACTGTCCAGAAGACTCAGGCTGAGGGAGTTTCAGTCAGAATAGACTGGGCCCATGGTCCAGAAATAGTTAGGGCTTGTGTGTGTGTGTGTGTGTGTGTGTGTGTGTGTGTGTTTGTGTGTGTGTGTATGTGTTGGTGTGTGTGTGTGTATGTGTTGGTGTGTGTGTATGTGTGTGTGTGTGTGTGTGTATTTCCATCCTGAGTCTGCCCTTCTCATCTTTCTCTGTTCAATCTTAAGCAATGATCATTTTCTTCAGAGAAGTCAACTACCTGTTTAAAGTATGAAGTCAACTACCTGTTTAAGGTATCTAAGGAAAATGCAGGCAAGATGGGAAGGATAAAATTTGATCATGGGTGATTTCTATGCAAAAAAGTGCCATTTAAGCATTAACCATAAAATTATATTTTTTGTAAATTATATATATATATATATATATATATATATATATATATATATATATGAGTGTAGAGTCTGTTACTACCCACGTACACATAGTTGAATCAGGTTAATGAACATATCCATTATTTCAGCTTATTTGTTTTCTTAAAGCAGCATTGTTAAGTAATAATTCACATATCAGCAATTTAGCCATTTAACATAGATGATACAATGACTATTACTATGCTCACAGTTGTGCAGATATCACCACAATCAATTGTAGAGCATTTTCTTCATGCAAGAAGGAAATTCTATGACCTTCAGCTGTCAATCCCAATTGCTTCCTTGCCTCTACTCTATGGATCATTCTCCAATTTACCCATAGTTATTTTTAAAATTAATTCCTTTAGATGTACACAATGGTGAGAGTCCCCGTGGGATAATTATATAAGTAAATAGGAATGTTAAGTCAGTCACTCTAGTGTCTGATCCTTATCTCATCTCTCATTCCTGTCCTTCATTTCCCTTTGTCTACTCCACTGAAATTTCATTGTTTTCAATCCCCCCACTTTATTGTGTATTAGCTTCTATCTGTCAGAGAAAAATTCAACATTTGGCTTTTGGGGACTAGCTTATTTCACTTATCATGATAGTCTCCAATTCCATGCATTTACTGGCAAATGACATAAAGTCATTCTTATTTATGACTGAGTAGTACTCAATTGTGTATATGTACCACATTTTCTTTACCCATTTATCTGTTGAAAGGCACCCAGGTTGGCTCTATAGCTTAGCTATTGTGAATTGTGCTGCTATAAACACTGATGTGGCTATGTCATTATATTATGCTGATTTTAAATTCTTTGGATGTACATACCCAGGGGTGAGATAAAATGGGCCTACCATATTTTTAGAGGAATCTACATACTGCTTTCCAGAGTAGTTGTAGCAATTTGCAGTCCCACAAGCAATGTGTGAGTGTACTTTTTTTCTCCACATCCTCACAACATTTATTATTAATTTTATTCTTGATAACTACTATTCTGATTGAAGTGAAATGAAATCTCAATATAATTTTAATTAGAGTTTCTGTAATAGTAAAGAGTGGTAGGACACTCGTGAGAAGAAAATGTGAGATAAACACTCCAATATGTTGGCTCAGGAACTCACTATCTTAACAAGATTTCTGAAGCACAAGAAGTAAAAGCAAAGATTAATAAATGAGATGGCATCAATTTACAAAAAAATTCTTCAAAACAAAGGAAAAACTAAGAGCATGAAGAGGAGCCTACAGAATGGGTAAAAATCTTTTCCACCTGCTCCTCAGATAGGATATTAATAAAAAAACCCTCCAAATTCTCAACATGAAAAAACAAATAATGCAATCAATAAATTGGCAAAAGAATGTTTCTAAAAAATGAATACAAATGACCAATAAATATATGAAAGATGTTCAATAAATATATGAAGAAATATATAAAAATCTGGCATGGATTCAGCACAGCTAATCTCACCATCTTATGCATTCACAACACAAATGATTTTTAGAAAAAGTATAATCCAACAGCAGAAATATTAGTAGAGTACAGAGAAGGGTACAGGGCTTGGGAGAATGCAAGGGAGAGGGGAAATAATGGAGGAAATAATGAGGAAATAATAAAAACAAATTTTATTTGCATGCTTTTATAGTTATGTCAAAATGAATTCTATTCTGATGTATAACTAAAAAGAGCCAGTAAAAATTTTTATTTTTATTGAAATACATCCATGGCCATTCATTTAAGATTTGTCAGTGACTGCTTTTATATCTCACCTGTAGAAATTAGGTGTTGTAACTGACAATATATAGCTTGCAAACTCAAAAACATTTACTACATGGTTGTCAGTGTACAAAATAAAGTGTTTCCCCACTGCCACCCCATCCATGATGATAAATAATACTAATAATATTCCATCATGATGTGGCCTCCTGCTTCAGCCTCCCAAGTCACTGAGATTACAAGCACTCACCATGGCATCCAGATAAATGATACATTTTAACAGAGCCATGTGTGCTTTTCCCAATCACCTGCAGTGGAACTGTCTTGTCTCTGAGATCCACAGCTGGTCTGTGCGGGTCAACATATCTTTCTACATACACCATATCACTGTGGTCACAATAATTTGTGCTTTCTCCAGTGAAAGCTCCCAGGACAGAAGATCTGAGAATGGCTTCTTCTATCACACTTTACTAAATGGAGAAAAGAGATTGTCAATGTTTCATATATGGACCAGGCTCTGTTTACAATCTCTACTACCTGCAAATAGGTCTATGCAGGGCCTGAAATAAAATGACAGTGATTCAGATTTAAAATGCAACTAATTCCCCAGAAGTTTTTTGAGGCTGTGGAGAATGGGATAGTTTTCCTAAATTCTCTTCGAATTGATTCATCATTGGTATAGGGAATGCAATTGACTTATGAGAGTTATTTTTATATCCTGCTACTTTGCTGAATTCATTTATGAATTCTAGAAGTTTTCTGGTGGAGTTTTTGGGACTTCTAAATTTAGGATCATGTCATCAGCTAATAGGGATAGTTTGAGCTCCTATTTTCCTAGTTGTATCCCTTTAATTTCTTTCTTTTGTGTAATCACTTTGAATGCAATCTTAAGAAGATTTTTTTCACACTATTTGCCAAAATATTTAGGGTTTAGTTGTTTGAAGCTTTTTGAGCTGTTTCCCACAAAATAATGAATAATTGTTTCATCTCATACTACACCAAGAAGAAGCACAAAGTTTACAGGACCACTGTGATTTCAGGAAGTAGGATACTTCAAATTTGGGGATTTTGCTCCAATTTATGTAAGAGAAAGTGAAAATTCCAAATGGATTAAAGCATTCCAATGTGAAGATGTACTAGGACAAAAAGTGGTGCCAATGGCCCAGCTGTATGAACAATTTTATCCCCTAGATCTGTAACAATAAGAAATTGGTAATAGGGAAAAAAGCTGGTGTTTAGATCAAGACCCTTAGGAGAATCCCAGTTGTAGACCATGAGGTTTGAGCAACAGTCTTTATCACCAGCTGTAGAGAATTAGATACCATTTTGAAACAGCTCATGATACAAACCCAGGACTTGATAGGCGCAGACAACATCAGGAATCACTTGAACTTGAGGTCAGAACTGTGAGCTCCACCAGTCATGAGTGGTCAGCCAAGATTAGTAAGATTAGTCTCATGGGCAGTTTGTTGATGCCTCATGTCTCTGCCTTTCCAGTACAAGAAACTCCCCCTGGATTCACACTTATATACTTTGGGTGGAGAAGTGGATTCAGGTCCCAGGTGATTTTAAGGAGCCTGACACCTGAGATATCCAGTTCAGCAGCCTCTAATAATAATATATTCATTAATTTGGGTTTTTTATGCATTCAAGTCTACTAATCACATTAAAATTAAAAAGAGATGCATAACTATTTTAATAGTAAATATCACAAACTACATCAAAATAGTACCAATTTCACAAGAAACTAATAAAAAGTTATTTATGTTGTATTTTCCATTCTTTTTCTCATGTTATTTTTTAAAAATATAATATTATTATACATTACATTGCATGTCAATTTGGACACAAATGTTTTCTTCAGAAATATTTGATCTTTTTTTTCATTTTATCTTTTACATTTGTTAAGATAGGTTTAAGTAACCAACTTGAGTGAAGCATGCTTGATAATATTATAACCACTGAATTATTACATAAATAATATTTATATTTTGGAATTTGCACCACACATATTAAGCTGGTTCATGTTTCCTAGAATTATTTTGACTTTGAAGAACAGAAATGTTAGTTTAAAATGTACACTGTTTGACCAAGTGGCTTAAAAATTCCATAATAGAAATAATGTACTACCACAGTATTTATAAAGCTGAATAATGTGATTTTGGGGTGTGTATGAATCAAATCAATGTTTTGGGTGAAAAAGTTATAAACTCTTGCTATTATTCAAATGTATGTTCAAAAATGCAATATTGATTTTAAGGACTATATTTATCATCACTTTTTTACTGTAAAAAACACTTTTTATCCAACTCAGTGTGCATTTGCAACATCATTGAACTATTTTGGTACTATGTGATGTCATGATCACCAAAAAGTGAGTGACCTGTAAAGGAAATGATCCTAGTGATCAGATGAATCTTGCCTCATTCTGTGTCTGTCAGTTAACTTCTTTCTCTAGACACACATGTGTTTTGCCTAAAATATTCATATTCAATATGTCCATGATGGCATGGATGGAGATTATTCATGGGATCATTAAAATAGATTTCCAGTCATAAAGGTGACCAGCCTATATTGTCTCTGCTCCATTTCAAAACATCAAAACCAACCCTGAGTTCCTAATATGAGATTATTCCCTCTGGGAAACACCTTGAGGTACCTGAGGGCAGATTAGACCTTTCATCATAGCAGATTAACCTTAGTTCTTACTGGAATAGGCATGTACTTATGAGAGAACTTGTTTTCCTTTCCTGCAATGCTTCTGCTAAACTGTTTTCCATGAACTTAGGGAACATGAAAACCACTATAATGGTATTAAACATGGGCTTCTGAGTACAACATTTATGTAACAGCCAATAAAGGACAATAATGGGGACATGCTCCTGCCATTATTACTCTCATGATTGTCCCATACATCCTCAAATACCAAGCTTGATAGAAAGGTTGAATGATACTGAGAACTCAGTGATAAAACAAGTTGAGTGACTATGTGCAAGTCCAATAAAAAAATACTATTTTTTGTGTAGCTAGGTTTCTGGAACAGGAGAGAGGGCATGGAATTGGGAGTTACACCATTCCCTATCCTTAGTCACCAACTAGCACAATGTTTGCCTCCCATATTGGAGAATTCACATTATGCTGGTCTAGTGCAGAGGTTTTATTTACAAAAGGAGACTGCTTCCACAGGAGACACAAGAATGACTTAATTAACCTGGGTCTAAAGCCCTTTGGACTATTTTGAAGGAAATCATTAGACCAAGGTGGGGCTATTGGGTCACGATTGGTCCTGATAATCAGGGAACTAGGTTGTAACTGCAGACTTGAAGTAAGAAGGCACCTGCATGGGATGCAGATGATAAATTCCTTATTCTGTAATTAAAGTCAGAAAACCAGCACAACCCAATTCAGAAGGACTTTTGATGGACCAATAGTGTCTGGAATGAAGATTTGCACCAACACACTTGGCAAGACTATTAAAAAACACTTGCTAAGGCATTTTTTGGTGGTAAAGAGTATATGAAGTGTGGAGTGAAGAAGGTAACAATAATGACTGCACGAATTAGAATTATATGGAAAAAACATTTTTTTGTATTTTCTGTGATTGTATTTGAATATTTTTTCCTTCCCTGTCTGACCCAAGTGACATCCAATGTAAGATGTGTTAAATATAATTCATTTTATATCCCAGTATTTATGTGACAATACCAAATATTAAGAAACAATGAACATACTTGATGATAAAAAGTATGTTGTATGTTCTTGGAGTAAAAAGAGTGGCATTTTCTGTTTTAGTTCTTTGTTGGGTAATTTGCCATATTAAGGGTAGGAAGGTTATCATGATTGTCCTTATTTTGAGATGATGAGATCATGGAAATTGGAATGAGTTTCTGGTTCACATAGGTGGAACGTGGTAGTTTTATTTGTTCTAACTTTGATAGGCTTACATATAGTTCTCAGAATTACTCAAATGTATATTTCTGGTTGGGATAGTAGCAAGAATAACTTTTGTTGTACAAGGTATGCAGGTTAGAAATGAAGGACTTTGATTCTGTAACTCATACCTGTAGCTGGGTATCTGTTGGGTCACTATGTAGACATGAGGGCTCTGGTCATCCACGTATCCCTGGATTTATCTCCAATATGGGTCTGATGCTTCAAATATTTCATAATCCAGAATACATAAGATGTCATTTTTACATTTTACAAAAATTCAAGGAAAATTTGGTATTAGTGCATTAGAGCATTTACAGTGGGAATTTAGAAGGAGACAGCAGCTTTTTAAATATAGAATGGCTTTCATGCTTCGTTTTTCAGTTAGTTATTTTGCTGCTGTGACCAAAAAAAACCAATAAGAACTATTTAGAGGACTTTTTTTGATGCATGCTTTTAGAGGTCACAGTCTGTAGATAGCCAGCTCCATTGATCCAGGCCCAAGGGGAGGCAGAATATCATTGAGGAAAAGCAGAGAGGAGGAGATCATCTCAATTCATGACAATTAGGAAGCAGAGAGAGCACTACTCACAAGGGACAAAATATAAAACATAAAGACATGCCCCAAGGGATGAACATCCAGTGATGACCAACCTGCCTACTGTTAACACCCATATCAGTGGATTAAGCCATTGATTAGTTTACACCTTGCAACCTAATCATTTCTTTTCTGAACATTCTTGCATTTTGTCACACATGAACTTTTTTGGAAGACCACATATCCAAACCATTAGAGTCCCTGGATGTCGACATTGGAAACACCTGAACTTCATTGATCAGATGTCTGGTGCAGACTCTGAGGTGGAGAATGATGTTCAGGCTGCCTTGAAGTCAGAGATGGAGGCAGTACTGTGCTGAAAGAGACAGTGACCCTTAGGTGACAGTTGACCACTGAGCATCCCAACAGATTGTTTTGGATGACCTGCAGGACACCCTAAAATGGGGCAGGACTCTGAGGTCATGGCCTCAACCAACCATTAAACTGAACCTGTCAAGAGAAAGATGTAAACCTGGAGAAGCAGTTTCCTGTAACCAACATCCCTTTTAGTGAGGGCATCTCCATGAGCTGTGAGATGGGTGAGATTCTGTGTGAGGTTGGGTGAGCTCTCAAGAGGAAATCAAGCTCAATCCCTCTCTGTACACTATACTGGTCTTCTGTGTTCAGCATGAAGGTTGCCATGGGAACCTAAGTTTATAGGGTCTGAGAAGTGCTGAGAAACTCAAGGGCTAGAAATCTAGAACATTAGGGCCCTAGAGAGGTCCAGGCACCATAATATGGAAATCCAGAAACCTTGACATGAAGGTGTGGCTCTTTCTATCTTTGTTTCCATTCATTTCTTTTCTTTCTCACTGTCTGGTTAAGAAAACACCATGGCAATCTGTCTTGATGACCATAAAATCATCCCTGACCTTTCTCCTTTGTTGAGCCTCACTGTAGGGCTGGGAAGAAGCAGTATAGGGGCCTCATAGAACTAGCTGAACTAGTTCTGCTCAAGGCCCTGTTTGCAGTCCTACTGAATCTGGAGAAAAGAGTGACACTTACAGGGTAGAGGTTTGTGTCTCACTTCCCTATCTTTCTGTGTCACTGTGGGAAGTTCATTATCACCTTCACCATATGATGAAGAACAGTAATAGACAGCCTCATCGTCAGTCTGAGTTCTGCTGATGGTCAGAGTGGCTGTTGGCCCTGAGCTGGACCCAGAAAATCTCTCCGGGATCCCTGAGGGTCACTTATTATCATCATATATTACCAGCAGAGGGCTCTGTCCTGGGTGCTGTTGTTGGAATCAGTCTGCATAATATTTTGACAATTCATCTCCAGAGCAGGTGATTGTGGCTGTCTGTCCTGGGGTTACTGACACTAAGCCTGGCTGAGTCAGCTCATTCGAGGAAGAACCTGCAAGAGAAGGGAGAAATGAAGGACCCCTACCCAGGGTACCCATTAAATCTATGTCCAAATGAGCTTAGATTTGGGGGGAAGGTCCAGCTCATGATCCTGTGGTACCCCCATAAGTAGAGTCTGGGACAGGGCAGAAAAGATCACCTGTGTAGAGCAAGAGGAGTTGGAAGAGTAGAGGTGTGCTGTTCATGGTGGAGACACGCCAAAACTCTTTGTGCTGATATGCACAGCACAGTTGGGTTTTCCAGGACCTCTCTTATTTCTATCAAGATGTTTGGGTAAATGCATGTCTGATGATCATGCAAATTATCCACTCTCTGTAACCACCAATTATGGGAAGTCACTGAAATCAGCTGTGGTTACAGAAGAAGAGACTGCGAAGGTGGAGGTTAAGTATTCAACTTTCTACAAGATGCTTTGAGCAAAACATCAGCTTTGATTTCTATGACCTATGATTAATTAATTTTCCAGGAATTGACCCCTTGACCACTGTTTCGTTTTTCTGGACTGTTTCTTCTCTGGTTGTATTTTAGCAGGACTGTGAAGATTTCAGGAGCCTGGCCATGGGATGAGCTGGGCCCGGTTGTGGTGGACAATGGACCCTCATCTTCCTCACATTGTTTCCAAGATGTACTTTGTTTTCATCTTTGGTATTTCGTTAATGTTTTTTTTCTGGTTGTTGGGATGCTTTTAAATATTTCACACATTATACCTTGTTCACTTAAGTAACCACATTCTCTTATGTATTTCCTACATTTTCTGGCCTCAAAAACACTGATTAACATCCCTCATTCCACAATATACAAGCAATAGTCAAGAGTATGCTATTTTTTAATCATCCATGTTTTTTGTAATAGGTTTAAAAGTGTCAGAATTCAAACTTGATGGAGAAACCAGCTTTAGGCCTCATATTCTCTATGAAGTTCATCAGTGTCACAGTTTTGAACATGGCTGAACTCTATACGGTGGGTTCTCAAAGATCTCTCAAGCAACAGGATCCTGTCTCTGAACCGAGGTTAATTCAAGGTTCAGGAATGTGATGTGAGGCAGATGGTGGATAGTGTTATTCTGAGAGTCTCCTCAAGGAGCCTGTGCTTACTCCATCCAGGGACAATGGACCAAATGCCTTCTTCTTTCATCCAAAACTGCACCTGAGCATAGGAGACCCAGCCAGGGGCAAGATATGCCTGGAGGTGAGAGAAAAGGCCAGGGGGAAGTGTATAGAAATGTTTCAAAGTGTCTAGGATGTAGCAGTCATCCCTGGGATGACTTCTGGACAGTGATAAATGGTGCCCTGAGATTAGGAGGAGGCCCATTTCTCATGCTGAGAAAATGACATAGACCCTGGTAAATTCATCTTCTCATGCTGTTCTCCATGCTGCAGCACCTGGACCGGAGCTTGGTCCCTCCAGTGAGTTTTACCCAGAAAAGGCTGCCATGCTGACCGGTATGACTAGGCTCCTCCATGGGTATGTCCCAACTGTGGTCCTCTTTGTGCCTAGGCTCTTTACAATGTCCTGCAGTGATCCTATGATAGCCTGATCCTAAGAATGGGCTCACTGCAGGCCAGGGCATAGTTTGGACTCTTCTGATGTATAAATTTGAGAATGAAATTGGATACCCCTTGTCTCCCAGAGCTGGCTTCACTCTTGGACTAAGCCTGTTCAGCAGCCTGTTTGCTGTCTAGATAGTTACTGCTGTGCTGGGCCCTGCTGGTTGAGTATACCCAGAGCAAGAGCCTCTCACTCCTTGGTGAGCTCAAAGCCTTTGTCACCAAAGAGCCTGTGTCCAGCCTCACTCCTGTGACTACTGTAGCCACACCAACCTTCCCTGTAATTCTCAGATTGGTGGCATTCTCAGTGGATGGGGAGTCATTTCAGTTCCAGATCTTGTGACAGGTGTTTTGTTTTTATTAGAAGATGGTCAAATTATCTGTGGTCTTTCTCCAAAAATACAACAGAGAAAATGTGTTAAACCATAAGGGGACCCAGGCTTCTTATGTATTGAGTAACCAAGTCTCATATTTTTCATTTAATGTTATTAATGATAATGAAATTATTCTGTCAATGTGATGTTAGTTTTCTACATGTAACTTATCTTTTTTTATGTTCTTCATTTCTCCACTACTGGTTTCCATTGTGATTGGTTGATTATTCCCCAGTATACCATTTTGGTTACCTCTTCATGTCCTTTTGCCTATATTTTCAAAGTAGCTACTATGTGAATGACACATACTGACTTATCTAATTAACAATAGAGTTTGAATTGAAACTTAATAAGCTTCATCAGCATATGATCATCATCAAGGGCTCAGTCAGCTGCAAAACTCTGATACTAATAAATTTCACAGAGAATATCAGCATATGTCACCTTTCCACATACCCTTAGCTATTCCTTCTCCTTGTTTATGATGTTAATGTCACATTTGATGTGTGTGCATTTTGTTCCCATTTATCAATTCAAAATGTGACTTTTTTCATATTTTCATTCATGCAATAAAATAATACAAAATAAAATTACAATACTATAACATGTTTTAGGATTTATGTTTACCTATGTAGTTAGCTTTACTAGAGATCTTGAATTCTTCAGGTTATTCAGCTACCATCTCTTGTCCTTGTCTAGTCTTAGAACTGCCCTTAGGATGTCATCATGGGCAAGACTACCAGAACTCTGAGTAACCCATTTTTATTAGTCATCTTTTCATCACTCTGACCAAATACTGATAAAAACAACTTTGAGGAGGACATATTTATTTTGAATCACAGTTTTTTAGGTCTCTATGATTTGCTGACTCAGTTGCAGAAAACTCATGATAGAAGGGCTTCATGGAGGGACGTTGGACAGCTCATGGAATCAGGGAATGAGAAAGAGAGAGAGACAGGAATAGAAGATAAAGAGGAAGAAGAAGAAGAAGAAGAAGAAGAAGAAGAAGAAGAAGAAGAAGAAGAAGGAGGAGGAGGAGGAGGAGGAGGAGGAGGAGGAGGAGGAGGAGGAGGAGAAGGAGAAGAAGGAGAAGAAGAAGAAGAAGAAAAGGAGGAGGAGGAGGAGGAGGAGGGAGAAGAGGAAGATGAGGATAAGGAATAGAAGGAGGACTAGGAAGAAGAGGAGGAGAATGGTGCATTAGCCAGGGAGAAGATAAATCCTTCTAAAGCAGCCCCACATTGATTTAATTTCCCCATGTAGGTTCCTCCTCCCAGTAATCCAGTCCATTCAACCACCATGAATTAATCCATTCAGGACATCAGAGCCTTCATGATCTAATAATTCCATAAATACCCCACCTCTCTAACTCCAAATAGGGCAAAGGGGAGGGAGAGAAAGGGAGGGGATATGGGAGTAGGAAAAGGCAGTGGAATGAGATGGACATCATTACCCTAAGTAAATGTATGAGGACACAAATGGTGTGATTATTCTTTGTATTCAACCAGAGATATGAAAACTTATGCTCTATATATGTAATATAAATTGTAATGCATTCTGCTGTCATGTATAACAAATTTAAACAAAATATTAAAAAGATAATTAACATATTCTACTAGTAAGTAATTTGTATTTCTTTGAATATGTATATTCATACTTTGTCCATTTTAACATTTTCTATAAAGCTGATATTTTCCATACAGATAATAAAAATTTGAAGCTGTGTGTGTGTGTGTGTGTGTGTGTGTGTGTGTGTGTATATATATATATATATATGAAAATTTTATTAAAAATGTTGGTGTGAACATACTTTATATACAAACAGAGACATGAAAAATTGTGTTCTATATATGTGATAAGAATTGTAATGTATTCCACTGTCATGTATTTAAAAAATAAAAGCGATTAAAAAATAAAAAAATATAGGATTTTAAAGATCTACAATTTTTAAGATTTTTTGTATTTAATATTTAAATGTATGTGTCATATTTGTAGTCATCTTCTCTTGTGATATAACAAAAATCATGCAAATTTTGAGATTTGTTATAAAGAAGTATGATTGTAAAACAATAAAAATTAAAAAAAACATGCACTTAAAAAAAACCTCACCTCTGAACGTTGCTGCATTGGGGAGCTTGCTTTAAACACTTGTACATTTTTAGAAACATGGAAGATCCAAACTTTAATAACATTTTAATTTTAGAAGAATAGTTTTACCTGGTATATAATTCTTGAAAGAAAGAAACTCTTTTCTTTCATTACTTGATATTTTATCCCTGCCTTGTGGCCTGAATAGCTTCAGATGAGAAGTGAAATATTAATATTACTGAGGATCATTTGAGTTTGAAGAGTTTCTTCTCTCTTTCTCTTCTCAATATTGTGTTTTCACACTTGACTTATGATAATTGTCATAAAATACATCACTCTCAAACTCTGATTTTACCTCATTGAGCTCCTTGAAGATAAAGATCTTTCCTCATGTTTGCACTTTTAGTTATTATTTCACAAGATATTTCTTCAGCTTCATCTTTCTTCTTGTGAGACACACACAATGCATCTATTGCTTTGTTTAAGGTTGCCCATAGGTCTCTCATATGTTGTTAATTTTATTAATTAATTAATTTTTCTCTTCATACAATGTGATTTCAATTAATGTCTCTTCAGTAAATTGATTATTCTTTGTTCTGCTCAATGCTGCTGTTGAACACCCATGGAGAAGCTTTGGTTTTAGCTCTTGATCTTCTCTATTCCAAAATATTTGGTTCTTTTTTATATGTATTTGTAATATTTCTTACTTATGCAGACATAATTTTCCTAATATTCTATAGATCTTTTTCCATAAGTTTCTTTATCCCCATGAACATATTTACAAGGTTAATTTATTTTGTTTTCACCCTTCCTTAGGTATGCTATGCCTCTTCAGGAAATTTTCAGATGATTTCCCCACCACGAATGTGTCACACTTTCTTATTCCTTGGTAAGCTTAGAAATATTTTTTTTGAATTCTGAATTGAATGTTGTGATGTTGTAACTTTGAAAACCAGATTAGTCACAATCTCTAGTTGGTGATGTTGCCTGTTGGAGGGGCACAATTTTTCATTTGTTCAGTGAATTTTCCATACTGTTTGCAAAGGCTGCATTCCCAGTCAGCGTAATCTGTGAAGTCTGTTCGGTTACGTATGTGGTCAGAAATTGAGCTGAGAAAGACTTGCTTATGTCTACCCATTCTTCATCAGCACTCTCCTGAATGCAGGATTGCTGTGGGTAGATTTCATCATTCCCATGCAGTTGATTCAGATACTTGTTGCAAATTGAATAGCTACTTTTGAGAAGGGATCAATTTCTAGAATTCCCTTCTGTGATATTGCTCTAAGAGCAGCTATTTCTATATCCTCTTCATTACTATATTGCTGAGGGCCATTGCCAAGTAGGAATGATGCATCGATATTTCCTTGCCAGCGTACCCTATGTTAAATGGACTTGCCTTGGAAATTTGCTGTGACCTTGCATGTGTGTTTGAGAAAGGTGACCCTGCTCAATGACCAGGGTGGATCCAGGATTAGGGTGTATCCTGCAGTTTGAGGAAGTATCCCGCTCCTTGGGTTTAGGGCGTTCCCAGTTTAAGACTATGGGTTTTAGGGAAGTTCGATGTTGAGGATTATTGCTGCTGGAAATAGGGCGTTCCTGCTACCTGAGCTCCCTTTGAGTTCTCCTGAGATTCAGAGAGGATTTTGGGAAGAAAGCCTCGTGGAGTAGGTGAATTGGGCAGCAGAAGAACTGGGATTTTCCCCAGAGCATGTGTGGAGGCCGGTGTGAGTTCGGGAATAAAGAATTGCTGTTTGAATCTACAAAGCTGTGTGGTGGCTCGTGATTCTGTGCCCAGCCAAGACTGCGGCATTTGGTGGCCCGTACGGGGAACGTCTGAAACTTGGAGGTAAGTGAAATTGCTCGCCCCTGAGGGAAGGCGAGAGAATGGGTGACCATTTTAAAAAACAATGTGTTCTTGTTTTGATTTATTTTGTTTTTGTTTCAAGCTGCCTGTCCCTAGAAATTTCTCAGGCAAACTGGGAAAAATGGTTGGCTCAAGGTTTGAAGTTTGTCCACCCTGAGGAAGAGAAATTTGATACAACGATTTTTTATTTAGTTTTTGTTTCATTCAGTTGCGGTTTTGTTTTGTGTTATCTTATTGGGTTGCGTTATCTTTATAGAAGATTAGAAATTAGTAAAAAAGAAACTGAAAAGGTGTTAAGTAAATTGTTAGAGATTCAGACCATAGAGAAAGATATTTTAGATCAAGCAAAAGAGAAGATCTCTCGAGCTAGTCAGAGAGAGGAAGAAAATTTAAAGGAAAAGGGGTTATTAGGAAAAAGGCCACAACAAGAGGCTGTTACTAACTCCGTTTTATTACCAGAGGGTGTAATTCAACCAACAGCCCCACCGATGGAAACAGCTGAGTGGCCCTCAAACCCCGTAGTTGATAAGTGGGATCCTGAGACAGGACCTCAAAGATTAGCATGCCCCATACTTGAGCAGGTAGGAGGGCAGCGAATTCACCGTGCTTTAGATTTTAAAACAGTGAAGCAGTTAAAGGAGGCTGTAACAACCTACGGTCAACAAGCTCCCTTCACGGTAAGCATGGTCGAATCCATTACTAACTTGGACATGACACCAGCAGATTGGGCTAGCATGTGTAAATCTGTGCTAAATGGAGGACAATATTTGTTATGGAAAGTTGCCAATGAGGAATTTTGCACGGAGACAGCTAGGCGAAATGCAGCAGCCAGTTACCCTCAAAGAAATCTAGATATGCTTTTAGGCAAAGGACCTTATGAGGGTCAACGGCAACAAATTGAATATGATCCTGCTATATATGCACAAATTGCTGCAGACGCAGTTAGGGCATGGAAGACTTTACAAGGACATGTATCTAAGGTAATACAGAGACCTAATGAACCTTACGCTGACTTTGTAGATAGGCTTATTCAAACAGCCGCCAAAATTTTTGGGGATACAGATCAAGCAATGCCATTAATAAAACAACTGGCTTATGACCAAGCAAATCGTTGCTGCAGAGAGGTTATTAGACCATGGAGACATGAAGACTTAAATACATATATTAAATTATGTAGAGATATTAATGAACAAGGGCAAGTCTTGGCAGCTGCAGTACAACAGGCTTTAGATGCCAGGCCAGAAACATGCTATAATTGTGAACAAACAGGACATTTTAAAAGGAGTTGCCCCATAAGAGGAGGTTTTAACAAAACTAGAAATCAAAGGAATAGAATACCGGTATTTGCCCACAATGCCGTAGAGGGAGACATTGGGCTAATGAATGCCGTTCTCAAACCACCATAGAAGGTACTCCGTTATCAAAAAACGGACAAGGATCAGGTATTTACCCACGATATCATGGAGAAAGGCATCAGGCTTCATTGCCAAAAAACGGACTGGGGGGCCCAATGCTCCGGGGCCCACAACCACAAATATACGGGGCAGTGGAGGAACCCAGCAACACCATCAGGGTGGTGCCCAGGACACATTGTCCATTAAATACCTCATCAGACAAACCCAAGGGAGCGCAGGGTTGGACATCTGCGCCTCTGCCAGAGCAGTATTAACTCCAGAGATGGGAGTTCAAATCATTCCTACAGGAGTAAAAGGACCTCTTCCCCAAGGAAGAGTAGGCTTATTATTGGGACGTAGTTCATCTACACTAAAAGGACTTATGATAATTCCTGGGGTAATTGATCCTGATTATGTAGGTGAAATAAAAATTATAGCTAGTTCTCCAGGAGGTATATCAGTAATTTCACCTGGAGATAGAATAGCACAGTTGTTAATAATACCCAGCCTACATAATAAGTTCTCTAGTCATAATGTAGAAAGAGGTTCTAAGGGATTAGGCTCCACAGGTGTAGATTGGGCTATGTTGTCTTTAAATTTAGATTCTCGCCCAATGCTAAAACTAAATATTCAAGGTCACGAGTTTAATGGGAATGGGCTGCTGGACACAGGTGCTGACCTTAGCATCATATCTCTTCAAGAATGGCCAAAACATTGGCCATTACAACAAGCCACTCAAATGCTTCAAGGCCTAGGAGTGGCGACTAATCCCCATAGAAGTGCTATGGTATTAGATTGGAAGGATCCTGAAGGATGTGAAGGAACTATACAGCCATATGTTTTGGATCACCTTCCTATTAATTTATGGGGACGAGATGTCCTGGATCAACTAGGTTTGATGTTAACAAATAACATCAATCCTAATTCGCCCACTACTAGGGCTAGACAAGGTGTTAAGAAAGAAAAAAGATTAGGAAAACAAGAACAAGGTATAGCAGCACCAATTCAATTAGATCAAGGAACAGACAGACATGGGTCGGATTTTCAGAAAGGGCCACTGAGACAATCAAAATTACTTGGAAATCAGAAAGACCAGTGTGGGTTCCGCAGTGGCCCTTGACTAAAGAAAAGATACAAGTAGCCCATGATCTGGTCAAACAACAATTAGCGGAAGGACATTTACAACCTTCTGTATCTCCCCATAATACTCCCATTTTTGTCATCAAAAAGAAATCGGGTAAATGGTGATTATTGCAAGATTTAAGAGCCATTAATAATGAGATGGTTATTATGGGACCTGCTCAATCAGGGATTCCTCAATTGTCTGCTTTACCAAAAACGTGGCATGTTTTAGCTATAGATATTAAAGATTGTTTTTTTTTTTTTCGATTCCAATTCATCCCGAGGATAGTCCACGTTTTGCATTTACTATCCCTGCATTAAATCATGAAGGTCCTGATGTGAGATATGAGTGGAAAGTACTCCCTCAAGGTATGGCTAACAGTCCAACTATGTGTCAAATCTATGTTAATAAAGCAATCCAGCCACTTAGAAATCAAAATCCTGAACTACAAATATTTCACTATATGGATGATGTATTATTAGCACACAAAGCTAAAACACATTGCTAGAACGTTATGCCACACTTATGAACTTATTAAAAAATTATAATCTAGAGATAGGAATAGATAAAGTACAATTAAATTTTCCAATTAATTATTTAGGAGTTCTATTATCCTCAACCATGGTCCATCCACCGAAATTTCAAATACGAGTAGATCAACTCAAATCACTCAACGATTTTCAAAAGTTATTGGGAGACATAAATTGGATAAGGCCTTATCTAGGCATACCAACAGGAGAGTTGGGACCTTTATTTGATATTCTAAAAGGTCCATCAGATCCAAATTCACCCCGAATATTAACTCCTAAAGCTAGAAAGGCATTAAAAATTATTGAAACATATATGAAAAATATGCATCTAGATAGAATTGTTATAAGTTTGCCTTTATTATTTATTGTACAACCAACAAAAAATATTCCTACAGGAGTATTTTGGCAAGAAGGTCCTTTATTGTGGATACATTTATCTTATTCTCCTAACACTATTCTTACTAGGTATCCTGAGGCTGTAGGACAATTAATACTCAAAGGAATAAGAGCAGCAAAGGGAGTGTTTGGAATTTCTCCCAATAAAATTATTACTCCATATACTATGGATCAAATTGATGAGTTAGCTAATGAGTTAAATACTTGGGCAATAATCATGTGTAAATCTAATGTTTCATTTGATAATCATTTGCCATCGAATCCTTTGTTGTCTTTTTGGTCTAAGCATCCTGTAGGAAAACACCTATCATGAATGCTCCAAATATATTCACTGATGGGTCTAATAATGGTACAGCAGCCGTAGTTACCCCTGATCAAACTTTTACATTTTTAGTACCCAAACAATCAGCTCAAAAGGTAGAGCTTAATGCAGTTTTACAAGCTTTTGTGATGTTCAAAGATTCTGTATTTAATTTACTTTCTGATAGTCAATATATAGTTAGTGCTATTATATCCCTTGAAGATGCTGGTAGGATTTCCCCTTCCTCTACTGTTTTCTCCTTGTTTTCCACTATACAAAGTTTAATCTGGGGCAGAAAAGATCCATTCGTTATAGGACATATTAGGGCACATACAGGGTTGCTTGGAGCCCTTAGTTCGGGCAATGATTTAGCAGATAAAACTACACATGATGTACATATTTTCTCTACATTAGAAGAAGCTACAAATTTTCATAAAAGGTTTCATGTTAATGCTAATACTTTACAAAAGCATTTTAAAATAACTAAGGAACAAGCCAGGCATGTAATAAAACAATGTCAAAATTGTGTGACCTTTTTACCACAAGTTAATCTTGGAGTCAATCCTAGAGGAGTGATACCTAACCATATTTGGCAGATGGACGTCACACACTTGCCAGAATTTGGGAAATTAAAATATTTACATGTTACAGTTGATACTTCTTCTGGATTTTTGATGGGCTCCCTTCATGCCAGAGAAAAAACTAAAGATGTTATAGCTCATTGCTTACAAAATTTTGCCACTGTGGGTGTTCCTAAACAGTTAAAAACTGATAATGGTCCTGGTTATACTTCTGCCTCTTTTAAACAATTTTGCTCATCATTTGCTATTACTCATATAACAGGAATCCCATACAATCCACAGGGACAAGGCATAGTTGAAAGAGCTCATCAAACTATTAAAACATACCTATTAAAGCAAAAAGAGGGAATTGGGAAGGGGTATATATCCCCCAAAGATAAACTTAAAATAACCCTTTTTACTCTAAACTTTCTAAATTTGGATTCATCAGGACTTAGTGCTGTGGAAAGACATATGTACCCGAAAAATGTACATAAGCCTAAGGTACTTTGGAAAGATATTCTAACAGGACAATGGAAAGGCCCTGATCCAGTTATTGTCTGGAGTCAGGGTTCTGTTTGTGTGTTTCCACAGGGAGAACAGCAGCTGATTTGGATTCCAGAGAGATTAACTAAAGCAATTTCTACAGAAGAAAAAAGATGATTTGACTCAAATCCATAACAGCTGATATCCAGAGCTCCAGCTTGGCTATTCTTACATCTGCGACAGTGATTAACCACGGTGCTTTTTTCAATATCTATTTTATTATTGCATTTTTCCCACATCGTAAACTTCTATTTTATTTTTTGAGCTCATACAAACCTAGGTTAATGTTTTTCTGATCAGTTTTATTTTGTGA
The DNA here is from genome assembly GCF_964194105.1 of Spermophilus citellus. Taxonomy (NCBI): domain Eukaryota; kingdom Metazoa; phylum Chordata; class Mammalia; order Rodentia; family Sciuridae; genus Spermophilus; species Spermophilus citellus. The sequence goes on from NC_138184.1 coordinate 106,157,851, forward strand.
CTGTGTTTTATTTTTTGACTAGAGTTTTTAAACATTGCAATGGAGATTTCACCTAGGTAAAACTACAAGGCCTTTATTGTCTTATGTGTTGTATGTTATGTGTGCACTGTTTTGTGTTGTATGTCTGTATGTGTGTATGTCCATATTTCATATATGAGGAGCGCTCATGAAAAAATGGATCCGAATTTTTTTTATTCACGTGATTTAAGTGGTTTAATTTAAATTAGGTAAACAGCTGTTAATGATTGTTTTTAAAGGTGGTTAACAGATCTGTTTGCTTACTAATTTAAATTAGGTAAACAGCTGTTAAGGATTGTTTTTAAAGGAGGTTAACAGATCTGTTTGTTTACTTTCACCTTTGATTTTCATTATATTTAATAATTCTGTTCAGGATAATGTCTCTTTAGCATCATTGCCAGAATTCCCATCTCCATCCCAGTGCCGGTGAAGACTAAGATAAAACCAAACTACAGCTTCTATGATAGCCATCACAGTAAACTGTATAAACTGATGCATCAATGAATATAACTCAACAAGTAATGCTCAATCAAGGACTTGATTTACTTTGGGAGGAAATGGACATATTGATAGACTCCTCCAATTTGACCTGCCTGCAGAACTTGCCTGGACTATATATCAGTTGCATGCATTGTGAAATATCGTCTGGTGCAGCGAATTGTGGTACTGCTGGCATATCTTTGCTGATGGTGTCACCAGTGATGCAATTTTCTTGCCAGCGCACCCCATGTTAATTGTGGTAATGCTGGCATATCTTTGCTGATGGTGTCACCAGTGACGCAATTTTTCCAAAGGAGCCGTCAATTGGCTTGGTGTCGTGGCATTTCTGTATCCTCCTCCCTTCTACTAGTGATGGTCTAAAATTTGGGGGCCAACAGAGGTGAGGCAAAGAACCTCACCCCCCCCACTGGCACCAAGGCTAAATTTGGGGGCCAACAGAGGTGAGGCAAGAACCTCACCCCCCCACTGGTGCATAGGCCTATCCACAAGCATGGCTGAATGCTGGACCGGTAGTCAGTGACGGGTTGATCTGATTGCAGTGGATTCAACCTAAGACAGGAAGCTGACGCCTAAAGGTCAGTTCTCCCATGACAGGTAAGAACCATATGTTGAATTGGACAACCTACCAGGCACGGTCCTTAAGCCACATTGCTTGTTGTTTAATTAATCAGAAGGGGGTACTATATCTCAAACCAAGGTCTCTCATATGTCTTGGACGGTATGTTGAATTTGAGTTCCAATCATATTTGTTGAATGCATAGACAAATTTATCTATGCATTCAACAAATATGAACACTCAGTTCAGTTACCATGAAGCATGTACTGAGGAGCTTATTTTGTTTCTATGCAACAACAACCTTTCCTTTGATTCATATTTTATTCAGTATTTATGTGACCTCATTTTCCGGTGGACATTGAAGCATGAGTTCATGATTAAAAGAAAAAGAAAACAAACAACCCCAATGTCATCCTACCAGTAGAGGTGCATGATTTTGATGACTGACAAGTCCTTTTGTATATCATGTAGGGTTGGAATTCTTTCTTATTTTTAGATAATATTGAGATATCATAGAAGGCCTTTGGTCTGGAGAATAAGGCAATTGTGCCTGTGATTTGAGAAAATAACCTGCTGAAATGCATCAAATGAAAATTCAGTTAATAGTGATGACATTTCTATATTTTCCTCTCAGAGATTGATAAAATGACCAGAAAAAAAATGAATAGAGAATATGTGAACAACACTGTCAACCAAATTGAATTAAATGAATTTCTAGAAAAATCTCACCCACAACAGCAGGATGCACATTATTTTTTTTTTTCAAGTTTCAATGAGAGGTTCCCAAGATTGTTCAAATTCTTGGTCATAAAACAAATGTTAACAAACATGACTTTATGCATACTAGATAATTCATTGAATTAAAACCTGCACAATTTTATGAAGTCTTTCATTATATGGAAAGAAAAAACTTAGAGCTCTACATAACCCATAGATGAAAAATACAATCACAGATAATATAAATTAGAACACTTTAAATTTTTTTAAATAGAAAAGCACAACATGAAAAATTTAAGGAATACAGGTAAAGCAGGTGTTGTAATGGAAACTTATACCTTTAAATCTAAACAATGTAATGAGGAACAAAAGTATGTAATGGATAGGCAGGCTACATAGTCTCTGCCCACCATGAATATGGACAGAATCCTCCATAATCTTTTATAAGTTCTTTTCATTTGTTCTAATTAATTATACAAGATAGCAGAGTGCATTTTGACTCATTGTACACAGATGAAGTACAACTTTTCATTTCTGGTTGTACATGATGTAGAGTTGCACCACATCTGCAGTCACACATTTATCTAGGGTAATGATGCTAATCTTATTCTACCATCTTTCCTAGGACCATGCCTCCTCCCCTTCTCTCCCTCCTCTTTGCTCATTCAAAATTTCTTCATTCTTTCTCCCTATGCTCCCCCACCCCCATTATGGGTTAGCATCCACTTATCACAGAGAACATTGAGCCTTTGGTTTTGGGGGATTGACTTACTTTACTTTGCATGATATTCTCCAACTCCATCCATTTACCTGCAAATGACATAATTTTATTCTGTTTTAATGCTAAGTAACATTCCTTTGTGTATATGTACCACAATTTCTTTATCCATTCATCTATTGAAGGACATCTAGGTTGCTTCCACAGTTTAGCTACTGTGAAACATTTGAAGAGGCTACATCACTGTAGGTGTATGCTGTTTTTAAGCCTTTAGGGTACAGATCTAGGAGTGAGATAGCTGGGTCAAATGGTGGTTTTATTTCAAGTTTTCTAAGGAATCTACATATTGCTTTCCAGATTGGTTGCACCAATTTGCAGTGTCATCAGCAATGTATGAGTGTGCATTTTTCCCTCACATCCTTGCCAACACTTATTGTTACTTGTATTCCTAATAACTGCCATTCTGACTGGAGTGAGAAGAAATCTTAGAGTACTTTTGGTTTGCATTTCTCTAATTACTAGAGATGTTGAACACTTTGTATATATTTGTTGATTGATTGTCTTTCTTCTCTGAGAAGTGTCTGTTCAGTTCTTTAGCCCATTTATTGATTGGGTTGTTTGTTTTCTTGGTGTTTTTTTTTTTTTTGGAGTTCTTTCTATATTCTAGAGATTAGTGCTCTATCTGATGTGTGTGTGACCAAAATTTACTTCCAAAATGTAGGCTCTCTCTTCATCTCAACTGATTGTTTCTTTTGCTGAGAAAAAAACTTTTTAATTTGAATCCATCCCATTTATTGATTCTTGATTTTATTTCTTGTGCTTTAGGAATCTTGTTAAGGAAGTCTGAGTGTAATCCAACATGATGACGATTTGGGCCTCTATTAGGTCCTCTGGTATAATTCCTAGGTCCTTGATCCACTTTGAGTTGAGTTAAAAAAAGAGACCCAGAATAGCCAAAGCAATCATTAGCAAGAAGAGTGAAGCAGGAGGCATCCCAATCCCAGACCTTAAACTATACTACAAAGCTATAGTAACAAAAATGGCATGGTATTGGCACCAAAATATACATGCAAACCAATGGTACAGAATAAAACACACAGAAACAAACCCACATAAATATAGTTCCCCCATACTAGACAAAAACACCAAAACATACATTGGAAAAAGAAAAAATGTTGTTGAAAGAACTGGAAATCCATATGCAGAAAAAAAAGAAACTAAAACCCTATCCCTCCATAATCTTTTAAACTACGTGTTTGGGGAAGAGCTGTCGCACTGTTATGGAGGCCTTTGTGGTTTCCCCACTCACCTTCTGTGCTAATATCCATCTTCAAGGCCCCAGTTCTCCATCTTGATTCAGCATTTGTGTGCCTCAGTTTCCTTCAGCACTGGCATCATGATCCAGGTCTTGTGAGATTGGGAGGGAAGGAATGATGGGAAAGCTGATGCATATTTATAAATAAATATATACATTTATACAACTGATGTGATTCTGCAATCTGTATTTGGGGTAAAAATGGGAGTTCATAACCCACTTGATTCTAATGTATGAAATATGATATGTCAAGAGCTTTGTAATGTTGTGAACAACCAATAAAAAAATTCTGAAAAATATATATATATACATTTAAATGCTGTATGTTTTATTCTGAGAAAAATTTAGAATGACTATAAAAAATTTAGAATGACTTAAAACTTTTCTAAATAAAAACATGTTAATGAACAAAGAAAAATTATGAGTCCAAATGTTGTAAAAGAAATAAGCACAGATGATTATGAGAATTCTTTGTTTTACTTTGTTTTAAATGAGAACAAGCTTTGAGGATATTTTCACTATAAATTTGTTTTTACCTTAATTAGATCTTTATTTATAGTTATACCTAGTAGTTGGGTTCTTCCTGACGCATTCATGCATGGAAATTGATTTCAGTTTATAACCCCCTTTTCCCCTCCCCTTTTCCCTTTCATCCTACCTACACTTCTATCCTCCTTCTTCTACTCTACTTTCTTTAACCTGTCCATTAATTTGTATTTGAATGGTACTTTATTTATCCTATCCTTTCTTCCCATTTTTCTTATCTTATTCTGCAGATGACAGAAAATATTTCACCTTTCAGTTTCTGAGTTTGGCTTATTTCATTCAGCTTGGTATTCTCCATTTCCATCCACTTACCTGAAAATGTCATAACATTCTTTTTCAAAGCTAACTATAACTCCATCTTACATATTATATATATGTAATATGTATTTCACAACTTTTTGTTGCATTTGTCTATTGATGGGCATCTGGATTGAATCAATAATTTAGCTAATGTGAATTGTGCTTCTGGAAACTTTCAAGAGGCTACATCACGGTAGGCTCCAAAAATATATCTTGGGAAAATATACAGCCTTTTTAACAAATAATGCTGGAGGTAAACTGCACAGCTACATGTAGAAAAATAAAATTAGACCCTCTCTCACCCTGCCTATTTTCAATCTTTGGGGAAAATATGAAAGATTAGGATGGCTGGGTCATAGGGTAGCTAAATCTCTATTTTTTTTTTAAGGACAACATGCTGTTTTCCAGAATGTGTGTCCTAGTCTGCAGTCCCACCAACAGTATACAAGTGCACCTTTTCCCCTACACCCTCATCAGCATTTATTGTTGTTTATATTCTTGATTGTTGCCATTCTGACTGGAATGAGATGAAATCTTTAGTGTAGTTTTCATTTGTATTTCATCAGCATTCCCTGACTGCTAAAGATGTTGAACGTTTTTACATGTAGTTGCTGGCCATTTCTATATCTTCTTTTGAGAAGTTTCTATTTAGTACTTTTACTCACTTATTGACTGGGTTGTTTGTTTGTTTGTTTGTTTGTTTGTTTGTTTGTTTTTGGTGTTGACTTTTTTCGTATATTAATCCCCTGTTGGAGAAATTAATCCCCTGTTGGAGAAAGAGCTGGCCAGTATATTATCCCATTTCATGGACCCTCTCCTCAAGCTCTTAATTATTTCTTTGCTGTGCAGAAGAGTTTTTGTTTTGTTTTTAGTTTGGTGGCCTTCCACCTATTAATTCTTGTTTTTATTTCTTGTGCCTTGGGAGTCTTTTTAAGGAAGTTGGTGTCAGCATCTATATGATGGAGTGTGGATTCTGTCTTTTCTCCTAGCACTTGTAAATTTCTGGTCTAATTCCTAAGTCTTTCATCCATTTCAATTTGAGTTTTGTGTAGGGTGAGAGACTGGGGATTAATTTCATCTTTCTACATATAACTAACCAGTTTTCCCAGCATCAATTGTTAAAAAGGATGTCTTTTTTTCCAAGATATATTTTGGTCTTCATCAAGTATCAGATGGCCATAGGTATGTGGGTTTATCTCTGTGAGTAGAATACATGCCCTTCTTTGGACTAACTTCTTTGTTATTTAAATTTAGAATGGGTTTCTTGCACACCACAAATATGTTTGGATCTTGGTGTAGAATTCAGTCTGACCATATGTGCATTTTCCTTGTGGCACTTAAACACTTCTGATTAATATAATTCATAATATAATTTGTTTAAATATACCCTCTGTCTTCATTTTCTACTTTCTCCTTAAGATCTGTTTTTTTATTTTCATTTGTGTCATTCATTCATTCATTCATCTATTTTAATTGTGTGTTTAAAAAAAAAAAACAGTTCCCTTTCATCTATTTGCTGACTTAAGTGATGGTTGACTTTTTTTTTTATTGTTGGTCATTCAAAACATTACATAGTTCTTAATATATCATATTTCACAGTTTGATTCAAGTAGGTTATGAACTCCCATTTTTACTCCATATACAGATTGCTTTATCTCATCAGTTACACTTCCATTGATTTACATATTGCCATTCTAGTGTCTGATGTATTCTGCTGTCTATCCTATTCTCTACTATCCCCCCTCCCCTCCCCTCCCCTCCCCTTTCCTCTTCTCTCTCTACCCCATCTACTGTAAATCATTTCTTCCACTTGTATTATTCTTCTCTTACCCCTCATTTCCTCTTATATGTAATTTTGTATAACCCTGAGGATCCCCTTCCATGTCCATGAAATTTCCCTTCTCTCTCCCTTTCCCTCCTACCTCTCATCCCTATTTAATGTTAATCTTCTTCTCAAGCTCTTCGTCACTACTCTGTCCTTAGTTACTCCCCTTATATCAAAGAAGTCATTTGGCATTTGTTTTTTAAGGATTGGCTAGCTTCACTTAGCATAATCTGCTCTAATGCCATCCATTTCCGTCCAAATTCTATGATTTTGTCATTTTTTAATACAGAGTAATACTCCATTGTGTATAAATGCCACATTTTTATCCATTCATCTATTGAAGGGCATCTAGGTTGGTTCCACAATCTTGCTATCGTGAATTGTGCTGCTATGAACATTGATGTAGCAGTGTCCCTGTAGCATGCTCTTATTAGGTCTTTAGGGAATAGACCGAGAAGGGGAATAGCTGGGTCAAATGGTGGTTCCATTCCCAGCTTTCCAAGAAATCTCCATACTGCTTTCCAAATTGGCTGCACCAATTTGCAGTCCCACCAACAATGAACAAGTGTACCCTTTTCCCCGCATCCTCTCTAGCACTTGTTGTTGTTGCACTTCATAATGGCTGCCAATCTTACTGGAGTGAGATGGTATCTTAGGGTGGTTTTGATTTGCATTTCTCTGACTGCTAGCGATGGTGAGCATTTTTTCATGTACTTATTGATTGATTGTATGTCCTCCTCTGAGAAGTGTCTGTTCAGGTCCTTGGCCCATTTGTTGATTGGGTTATTTGTTATCTTATTGTCTAATTTTTTGAGTTATTTGTATACACTGGATATTAAGGCTCTATCTGAAGTGTGAGGAGTAAAGATTTGTTCCCAGGATGTAGGCTCCCTGTTTACCTCTCTTATTGTTTCTTTTGCTGCGAAAAAACTTTTTAGTTTGAGTAACTCCCATTTGTTGATTCTATTTGTTAACTCTTGTGCTATGGGTGTCCTATTGAAAAATTTGGAGCCTGACCCCACAGTATGTAGATCATAGCCAAATTTTTCTTCTATCAGACGCCGTGTCTCTGATTTAATATCCAGCTCCTTGATCCATTTTGAGTTAACTTTTGTGCATGGCGAGAGAAAGGGATTCAGTTTCATTTTGATGCAAATGGATTTCCAGTTTTCCCAGCACCATTTGTTGAAGATGCTATCCTTCCTCCATTGCATGCTTTTAGCCCCTTTATCAAATATAAGATAGTTGTAGTTTTGTGGATTGGTTACTGTGTCCTCTATTCTGTACCATTGGTCCACCCGCCTGTTTTGGTACCCGTACCATGCTGTTTTTGTTACTATTGCTCTGTAGTATAGTTTGAGGTCTGGTATCGCTATACCCCCTGATTCACACTTCCTGCTTAGCATTGTTTTTGCTATTCTGGGTCTTTTATATTTCCATATGATTTTCATGATTGTTTTATCTATTTTTACAAGAAATGCTGTTGGGATTTTGATTGGCATTGCATTGAACTTATAGAGAAATTTTGGTAATATCGCCATTTTGATGATGTTAGTTCTGCCTATCCATTAACAGGGTATATTTTTCCATCTTCTAAGATCTTCTTCTATATCTCTCTTTAGGGTTCTGTAGTTTTCATTGTATAAGTCTTTCACCTCTTTTGTTAGGTTGATTCCCAAGTATTTTATTTTTTTTTTTTGAGGATATTGTGAATGGAGTGGTTATCCTCATTTCCATTTCAGAGGATTTTTCGCTGATACACAGGAATGCCTTTGATTTATGCGTGTTGATTTTATATCCTGTCACTTTGCTGAATTCATTTATTAGCTCTATCTAATAGTTTCTTTGTAGACCCTTTTGGGTCTGCTAGGTATAGAATCATGTCATCTGCAAATAGTGATAATTTAAGTTCTTCTTTTCCTATTTTTATGCCTTTAATTTCTTTCGTCTGTCTAATTGCTCTGGCCAGTGTTTCGAGGACTATGTTGAACAGTAGTGGTGAGAGAGGGCAACCCTGTCTTGTTCCAGATTTTAGAGGGAATGCCTTCAATTTTTCTCCATTCAGAATGATGCTGGCCTATGGCTTATCATAGATTGCTTTTACAATGTTGAGGTATGATCCTGTTATCCCTAATTTTTCTAGAGTTTTGAACATAAAGGGATGCTGTACTTTGTCGAATGCTTTTTCTGCATCTATCGAGATGATCATATGGTTCTTATTTTTAAGTCTATTGATGTGGTGAATAACATTTATTGATTTCTCTATATTGAACCAGCCTGGCATCCCAGGGATGAATCCTACTTGATCATGGTGTATAATTTTTTTGATATGTTTTTGAATCTGATTCGCCAGAATTTTATTGAGGATTTTTCCATCTAGGTTCATTAGAGATATTGGTCTGTAGTTTTCTTTCTTTGAAGTGTCTCTGTCTGGTTTAGGCATCAGGGTGATGTTGGGCTCATAGAATGTATTTGGAAGTTCTCCCTCTTTTTCTATTTCCTTAAATAGCTTGAAAAGTATTGGTGTTAGTTCCTCTTTAAAGGTTTTGTAAAACTCTGCTGTATACCCATCCGGTCCTGGGCTTTTCTTAGTTGGTAGTCTTTTGATGGTTTCTTCTATTTCCTCTATTGTTATTGGTCTGTTTATGTTGTCTATATCTTCCTGACTCAATCTGGGCAGATCATATGACTTAAGAAATTTATCTATGCCTTCACTATCTTCTATTTTACTGGAGTATAAGGATTCAAAATAATTTCTGATTATATTCTGTATTTCTGAAGTGTCTGTTGTGATATTGCCATTTTCATCCCGTATGCTAGTGATTAGAGTTCTCTCTCTTCTCTTCGTTAGCATGGCTAAGGGTCTGTCGATTTTATTTATTTTTTCAAAGAACCAACTTTTAGTTTTGTCAATTTTTTCAATAGTTTCTTTTGTTTCGATTTCATTAATTTCAGCTCTGATTTTAATTATTTCTTGCCTTCTACTTCTTTTGCTGTTGTTTTGCTCTTCTTTTTCTAGGATTTTGAGATGAAGTATGAGATCATTTATTTGTTGTTTTTTTTTTCTTTTTTTAAGGAATGAACTCCAAGCAATGAATTTTCCTCTTAGAACTGCTTTCAATGTGTCCCATAGATTCCGATATGTCATGTCTGTGTTTTCATTTAACTCTAAGAAGTTTTTAATTTCCTCCTTGATGTCTTCTAAAACCCATTGATCATTCAGTAACCTATTGTTCATTCTCCAAGTGATGCATGATTTTTCATTCCTTCTTTTATCATTGATTTTCAGTTTCATTCCATTATGATCAGATAAGATGCATGGTATTATCTCTACTCCTTTATATTGTCTAAGAGTTGCCCTGTGACATAATATATGATCTATTTTTGAAAAGGATCCATGTGCGGCTGAGAAAAAAGTGTAACTGCTTGATGTTGGGTGGTATATTCTATATATGTCAATTAAGTCTAGGTTATTAATTGTGTTATTGAGTTCTATAGTTTCCTTATTTAACTTTTGTTTGGAAGATCTGTCCAGTGGTGAGAGAGGTGTGTTGAAGTCTCCCATGATTATTGTATGGTGGTCTATTAGACTCTTGAACTTGAGAAGAGTTTGCTTGATGAACATAGCTGCCCCATTGTCTGGGGCATATATATTTATGATTGTTATGTCTTCTTGGTGTATGGTTCCCTTGAGCAGTATGTAGTGTCCCTCTTTATCCCTTTTGATTAACTTTGGCTTGAAATCTATTTTATTAGATATGAGTATGGACACTCCTACTTGTTTTGGCAGTCCATATGAGTGATATGATTTTTCCCAACCTTTCACCTTCAGTCTATGTATATCTTTTCCTATCAAATGTGTCTCCTGTAGGCAGCATATTGCTGGGTCTTGTTTTATGATCCATTCATCTAGCCTGTGTCTCTTAATTGGTGAGTTTAAGCCATTAACATTTAGGGTTATTATTGAGATATGGTTTGTTCTTCCAGCCATATTTGTTTATTAATGTTACTAAACCTGATTTGTTTTCCTCTTTAATTACTTTCCCCCCTTTACTGTCCTACCTCCCACTGTTGGTTTTCATTGTTATTTTCCATTTCCTCTTCCTGTAATGTTTTGCCAAGGATTTTTTGAAGAGATGGTTTTCTAGCTGCAAATTCTTTTAACTTTTGTTTATTGTGGAAGGTTTTAATTTCATCATCCATCCTGAAGCTTAATTTCACCGGATACACGATTCTTGGTTGGAACCCATTTTCTTTCAGTGTTTGAAATATGTTATTCCAGGATCTTCTAGCTTTCAGAGTCTGTGTTGAGAGATCAGCTGTTATCCTGATTGGTTTACCCCTAAATGTAATCTGCTTCCTTTCTCTTGTAGCTTTTAAAATTCTCTCCTTATTCTGTATGTTGGGCATCTTCATTATAATGTGTCTAGGTGTGGATCTCTTATGATTTTGCACATTCAGCGTCCTGTAGGCTTCTAGGATTTGGGATTCTGTCTCATTCTTCAAGTCTGGGAAGTTTTCTCATATTATTTAATTGAATAGATTGTTTATTCCTTTGGTTTGGAGCTCTGTGCCTTCCTGTATCCCAATGACTCTTAAGTTTGGTCTCTTTATGTTATCCCATATCTCTTGGATGTTCTGCTCATGGTTTCTTAGCAGTCTTGCTGAGCTGTCTATGTTCTTTTCAAGTTGAAATACTTTGTCTTCATTGTCTGATGTTCTATCTTCTAAGTGATCTACTCTGCTGGTAGTATTCTCAATTGAGTTTTTAAGTTGGTTTATTGCTTCCTGCATTTCTAGGATTTCTATTTGTTTGTTTTTTAATACCTCTCTCTCCCTGTGTAATTGATCTTTTGCTTCCTGAATTTGTTTATGTAATTCCTTGTCAAAGTGATCTTTCATTGTCTGATTTTGCTGTCTCATGTCTTCCTTGAGATTCCAGATCATCTGAAGCGTGTATATCCTGAACTCTTTATCTGACATTCCATCTGTTGCAGCTATTACCTCTTCTAAAGTTGAGTTGACCTGCATTGCTTGTGGTCCTTTCTTTCCTTGTCATTTCATACTGCTCGCGTTTCTTTCTGCTTGGTGAAACTGTTGTGTTTTTGAAATTTTCCCCCTATTTATTTATATTGCTCTTGTATAGTTGGAAAATCTCCCTTACAGGGCGGGTAGTGGCTGTGCTCCTCCTCTAATTAGGGTGATCTGTCTACCACGCTGGTCGGTCGCAGGTCTGCCCACCCTGCAGACGCGGGTAGCGGCTCTGCTCTGCCCCCACTCCAATTGTGGTGACATGACTACCATGCCCTCGGGTTGTTGGTCCTGATCCGGATGTGGACGGCGGATCTGCTCGGCCCCTATTCCAACTGGTGTGACATGTCTACCACGCTGGCAGGCCTCTAGGCCTGTTCGGCCGGTGGGTCGCAGGTCTGCCTACCTTACGGTCTTGGGCGGCAGTTCTGCTCAGCCCCCACTCCAAATGGGGCTACCTGACTGCCTCTCCAATGGGTTGCTGGGCCTTTTCCAGACACGGTCGGCGGCTCTGCTCCACCCCCACTCCAACCAGTGTGACGTGACTGCCTCGGTGCTACGTGTCCACCACGTTGGCAGGCTACCGGGCCTATCCTGCCAGTGGGTCGCAGGTCTGCCTACCTTGCAGGCTCAGACAGCAGTTCTGCTCAGCCCCCACTCCAAATGGGGCTACCTGACTGCCTCTCCAATGGGTTGCTGGGCCTTTTCCAGACACGGTCGGCGGCTCTGCTCCACCCCCACTCCAACCAGTGTGACGTGACTGCCTCGGTGCTACGTGTCCACCACGTTGGCAGGCTACCAGGCCTATCCTGCCAGTGGGTCGCAGGTCTGCCTACCTTGCAGGCTCAGACAGCAGCTCTGCACAGCCCCTACTCCAAATGGGGTGACTAGACTACCGCGCTGTCGGGTCGCTGGTCATGTTCCAGGCGTGGGCAGCTACTCTCTTCCGCCCCAGCTGCAGTTGGGGTGTCATGATACCATGCCGGCGGGTCCCTTGGCCTGTTCTGGGTGCAGGCAGCAGCTCCACTCTGCCCCTCTGGCCCCCATAGCACCCAGCAGGACCCGGACTGAGATGCAGTTACCGCGGGTTCCCCAGCCCTGGGCCAAAGCAGCTCCGGGAGCCTGAACCAGGCCGCTCTGAGCTCAGTGCACGCTCTGCTAGGAGAAGGTTCCCAGAAGCAGTCTCTGTGGGTTCCCCACTTCTGAGCCAAAGCAGCTCCGGGAGCCAGAACCTGGCCGCCCCGTGCTCGGTCCATGCTCTGCTAGGAGCAGGCTCCAAGAGTCAGTCTCTGCGGGTTCCCCAGCCCTGGGCCAACATAGCTCCGGGAGCCAGAGCCCGGCCTCTCCGAGCCCGGTGCACGCTCCGCTAGGAGCAGGCTCCAAGGAGCAGTCTCCGCGGGTTCCCCAGCCCTGGGCCAAAGCAGATCCAGGAGCCAGAGCCCGGCTGTTCCAAGCTCTCCGAGCTCGGTGCACACTCTGCTGAGAGCAGGCTCAAAGACGCAGTCTCTGTGGGTTCCCCAGCCCTGGGCCAAAACTGTTCCGGGAGTCAGAACCCAGCCGCTTCGAGCTCGGTGCACACTCCATAGGAGCTGGCTCCAATACGCAGTCTCCGCGGGTTCCCAGCCCTGGGCTAAAGCAGCTCCGGGAACCAGAACCCAGCAGCTCAGAGCTCGGTGCACACTTTACTAGGAGCGAGCCCCAAGGAGTATTCTCCACAGGTTCTCTAGCCCTGAGCCTGAGCAATCTGTCTGCGAGACGCAGGCAAATACCAGCCTGAAATCACCTGTTCCGTAGCTGAATGAGCTGAGATCAGTAGAAAACAGGGATGATTACATCAGCTCTCCAAGATGGCGGCCGCTGTCCTCCTCCGTGGTCCGACCGGTGTTGAGAACCGAACTGGACTGCTTCTCTCCTCCGTCTCAAAGCCAGAACTCAGCACTAAGCATGACCATTTCACCGCTGGCAGGAGCCCCCAGAATCCGCATCGCTGCACCCCCGCTCGGCACCTCGCCGCTTCACAGTGCACGCCGCAGACTCCAGCCGCGGGGCAATCCGCTGATCAGGCAATGTGACCCTCCATGCGGAGAAATCACCCGAGTCCGAGCCCCCGCTGCCGAACCTCGCGTGATGGAAATCCCTCCACTAGATTCTGGAGCACCTCAGTTTCACTGGAAATTCCCAACAAGACAGCCTTCAGCTGTTTCACCTCATCTTTCTCCCGCACAGTGATGCGGCGCACGGGGGTGATGCACTCCCTTCGCCGCCATCTTCTGCTCCCGATGGTTGACTTTTGAATCTGCTAGACCACATACCCACATTGATTTTGTCAAACACATGTATGAATGCTGTCTGAGATTGTTTTTCTTATGTGATTAACATTTAATCAGTTATCACTGAGAAAAGCATGTTTCCCTTTATGATGTCCATAGGCCTCAAGCAGAGTCAAAAAACTTTAAGGCAAATCCAGAGATTTCCAATGTACTGTCCTGCTAAATTCAGACTCAAGATTTGAAACTTACCTTTTAATGAATTATCAGGCTGCAGCCTGCCCAGCTGATGTAGACCTCACCAGCCACCACAATCATGTGAGCCAATTTAGTAGAACACTTGTCTCTCTATATATGTGTGTTTCTTTCTGTATATATAGATCTATTTTATCTATCCAAACTTGCACTGCTATAATGGTGTTTGGTTATTATAGACTGCATGTATAGTGGTGGTCTCAGAAGGCTACAATGGAGTAACTTTGTTTTGTCATACAATTCTATGTTTGAAGTACAACAGATTACTCATGTGTATGGTGATAATGGAGCAAGCAGTGCTACTGTGAAGCCTATCATGTATAAGTATCACAAAATTATATGCAGTAGATAATATTTTAGAATGATAATAAATATCTATGATGTTGTCTCTGTATTTATTACACTATAATTCTCGTTGTTAATCAGAGTGTACTCCTTCTAATTATAAAAATGCTTAGTGTAAAGCTGTTTGTGGTGCTATCCTTACAACAGCCTCATACCTCTCGTGTGTACCCAGTCTCTTAGATGGCCAGACTAATGCACTGCTCCTGCCCCACAATGGCAGCTACCATCTCTTGATTTCATTGTCTCTTGTTCAGATTCAAATCTCATGTATTTTTATTCATGGCCCAAGAAGCTATAGGCTTCATATACATTATACACATAATATTAGCACATAATATATATGTATGTATGCTATATACATTCACACACACTCCTATGGCCTTGGTGTTTAGCAGTCTTTACCACTTACATTTGTGTTATGTGGGATATATGCCATATACATTGACACACACTCTATATGGCCTTGGTGTGTAGCAGGCTTTATCACCTACATTTGCGTTAAGTGGACTGCCTCATTTTCATGGAATGATGAAATTGCCTAACAATGTATCTCTGAAGACATACAACTATTGCTAAGTGATACAGCATTGCATGCCATATATATATATATATATATATATATATATATATATATATATATATACCTATATCTCCACATTCATTATTTATATTATATGTTCTGCATCTTTAGCTTTCACAAAACATGAATTGCTAATGTTTTGTAAAAAACTGCATCTGTACTAAACATGTGTATATTTAATTTTTTTCTTTATCAATCCCTGCAAATAATAAAGAAATATTACACAGAAAAAAATTATATCTATATTATCTATAATCTCTACTTACCCATTTTATTTTATGTCTGCTTTCTGTAATCTGTCAATCTATCTATATCTACATGTATCTTATTCTATGTCTCCAATTAATTCTATTTCCTTGGAGAATGCTAGTAAAGTTTATCATCTATAGCTCTTTGGTGTTTTATTTTTATCATACTATAAGGTTAAATAAATAAATGAATAAATAAATAAATATATATTATATTATATATATATATATATATATATATATATATATATATATGAACAATGGACACCATTAAGTGATATTATATACTTCATTGAAAAATATGAACTTCATAACATGTTCTTTATCCTTTCATCTTTTGTGATACATGTTATGTAATTTCCATGTAATACAATCTAAACCAAAATATAGTTTCCTTCAAATAGTCAATGATCTCCTATAGAGGATAACAAAATTCAGAATTATTTATTTTTATCCATGTTGTCACCATATCTGATGCTTCCCACATATTTTATGAATGAACTTTTCTACATTATGGCATTTCCTTCTATGAGGGGTCTTTTACTTTTACTGGAAGTGAGGGTCTGCAGGTCAGTTTATTATCATTATTTTTTGTACTGAAAATTAGTCAGATGTTGCTTTGCAACAGAGCCAGAACCCTAGTATTCTCACTTTTTTATTTTAAGACACGGGTTCACTAATTTGTTGAGGCTCTCGGGAAAATTCTGAGTATGGCCTCAAAGTTACAATTCTCCTGACTCAGCCTACTGAGTCACTGGGAATACAGACATGCACCACTGTTCTTGAGTGCAGGTGAATTTTAATGTCTTGTAAAATTTTAATTCTCTCTTAACGTTTAGAATATATTACCACTGGGTAAAGAATTCCGGGTTAATAGAATTTTTTCCTTTCATATTGAAAGGTTAGAGGCCCTGTCTTATTAAGCTCCAAATGCCCTTTCCCTGCTGGTTATATTGAGTTACATTGAAGCCATATTTAAAGATAAGTAGTTAGTGTAGTTAGGTAAATCAGGTCTAATATCCAGTACAATAAAGAAAATGGAGACCTTAAAGAGAATGAAGTTCATAAAAAAGATGGAGTCGGATCTGAGCCCCTGAAACTAGAACAACACCTGTGGAAACTGAAATGTTAATGTCCCCAAGGCCCCAGGTCCATCCTAAAAACTGTTAATGAAGTAGCTTCCTGCAAACAGGGAGGTGCTAATCAAACCATCCCAGGCCCCTTCCCACAAGATTACTCCTCCCTGCCTCATTGCCCCACCTGTCTCTCCTTTTTCCCTTTCCACCTGCATACTATCACTGTAGGATAGAGGGAACAAAGGACAGGAATGTGGCAGGATAAAAGAAGACTTAGATATAAAAAAGGAAAGACTTCCCCTTTCCAAGAATTCTGCCTTTTGGGTCAGGTCCCCTTCTTCCTGGGGGGGGGGGGCATCTTTTCTGTTCTCCTTTAATAAAGCCTTCCACTTTCCACTCTACACTTGCCTCCCTGTGCTTCTCTGGTGTTATACTTCACCATTCAGGGAAGCAAGGACACCAGTAAGCAGCAGTAAGGACATCATATGTGCTAGCAATGTTTTCCTCATGTTTCCTAGGACTGATTTTTCTGAATTTCTTGAGCATGTTGGATTATAATTTTCCCCACTTGTAGAACATTTTTGGCCATTGATTTCTGTCCCAAGTGGGCAAAATTGTAACATATATAGTCGAGGGTAGAAATAAAGAATGTCCACAGGCTTCTGCCCTTTTCATGCTTTATTCACTCAAAATACTCAATACAATTTCACTCTATAGGTTCTTAATGAAGAAAATGACAATCCTTAATGCTAGGTAGTGCAATAGACATAATCAATTCACAGCAAACAATTCTAGGTTAATTAATTTACAGCAAATAATTTTAGGTTAATTCTAAGCACTGCAAAACACACTTAATCATGACAGGCTAATGACAGACATTCCCTCTGTGTGCTAAGTTCAAATGTCAGATCAAAAGTCTTAAGAATTAGGCTTTATGTACAGCAGATGCACACTCACTCAGACTGCAGTGATCAGTTCTGGAACCAAGACAGGGTTTTTGTAGCATGGAGTGGATGACTGTTAAACCACAATGCAAAGAAAAGACCACTGACTCCAATTAAAATCAAATTAACTCTATAAATTAAAGCAAGCTTGTAATTTTGACTGGCTGGGCTGTCTCTCCCGAAAACTGTGGGAACAGAAGGAAGCCCCACAGTTCTCTAGGAGCACAGCTTTATAGCACAGAAAGTTACAAAAAAGGGGGGTGTCTTGAGAACTTACAGATAACAAAATTTTGACAAGTATAACACAAAGGCTAGTTAATGGTCTACTGTCATCACTTAGGGAATAAATTAGATTTCTACATAAGGAATTTAAGAGGCACCATTAGAGTTTCAGAAAGGGTTATTATCTGGCCAGGGAAAGCCAGAATTTATGAGTGCCACTAAAGTTTCAGAGAGGGTTGCTATCTGGTAAGGGGAAACCAGGCATGGGTGAGTCCAAAACATGGGCAGGCATTCCAAGCAAGTTTAGAAATCGCAGTAATTTATAGTAAAGCTGCAATTAACTTTTTATGCCTCTGGCGAGATGGCTTCCAATCTAAAGAGGGAATTAGGCTGGGTTTATCACAACCAGTTGAGGGGAGGGTCAAAGAGAGAAGTTGTGCCTCTCAGCAAGGTCCAGACAAGGCAATAGAGTTTGTGAGCACTGAGGATCATGCAGAGAATCCGTAATGATGACAAGTGATGTGATGTCATGTCCTCATCAGGCTCCCCAACTCAAGTGCATCCTTGTTCTGGCTGGCTGAATCCCTGTTCATTTGCTCTATTATTTATACTACACTTTGGGGCTTTGGCTCTTACCCCTTTCAATCCTTATCAGCTACCACTGGATTTCTCAGTTATATCATTTACCCTGGGGTCAGAAACAGCTGGTCTGGTGATCTCCACCCTGATCTTCTCCCCTTTCCCTCTTATCAGGCAAGCACAGCCTGCCAGAGGCTTTACTCTGTTTATCAGGGTGAGGGGACATAACTTGTTTGAATCCATACTGGAGGGCTCTGTGAGTGTACTTGGTGAGACTGCAGGTTTCAAACCGGAGTTTTTTAAATGGAGTTGCTTAGGCTTAGGCCTAAGGCTATCCTCAATGTCTGGAACCACTGAGTCCCCTAAGTAGGAGGAAGAGGCCCCTACCCTGCTCACTGCAGCTCATAGCTTGTCCAGAAGGAGCCCATAACTAGCACCACACCAGGGAGGTACTGAGGTACACTCTGAATTATAGGCTACACTGGCCCTGCAGAGGGCCTGTCCTTTAAGGATGTGACAGTGAGAAGGAGAAAGAGTGTGTCTGTGAGGAATAGTAATCAAAGGAACTCAAATATCAGATTCTTCATAGAAAAGCTCCTTGCTTTTTAAATTAGGGTGTATCTATTCTTGTGAAATATAGACATTTTTGGCAGGCATACATGGATTAAAGGAATGAAGGAATAGTCATCTTTTGATGTAAAAATGAGTGTTGTGTTTTTTGATACACTCAATTATCAAGTTCACATGACTTATGAGTAGGATTCAGGGTTCAATACCCATGGATGATGGAGGACCTTTGGTCTTGTAGGAGGTTTGGGTGGAGTAGAGTGTGGCCAGCATGAGGCATCCAAGATGCCTCAGGTTCCATTAGAAGCTGCAATGAATTTGGGATTCCTGGAGGTTTTATTGGGCTGTTTCTGAAGCCAGTGAGTGGGTCTCAGGGAAAACTCAGGTCAGACCCCTGGCACCTACTTAGTTGTAGAGGAGGATGACCTCCCCAGAGGTGTTTGCTATGGTGCCCTAATGGCTTCTCTCAAGCAGATGGGGACAGAAGCTTCTGGCTATGTCCCTGGGTCTGGCCTAGGCAGGACCTGATACTGAAAAGAAGAGGGACTCTGGGGTTGCACAGGGGAAGCCTTGGAGCAGGGGACAGAGGGAGAGGAGATGGTGGATGAAAGGCAGGCACGATGGGGAGGGGTGCTGCAGCAGGATAGAGAATCCTAAAGACACTGCTGGGAAGGAACTAGAGGAGGGAAGGCCAGGTATTCCTCTCTGTGAGACCTCAGAGTAGCCCAGGTAGTCAAGGACATTTCTTCTAGCTGGAACCCTCCCAAGGACACCACTAGGGAACTCTCACATGTTCATTTCTATCCCAGTGGTGACAAGTCCTACAGAACACGGATGGTAGACCCAACACCTGTGTACTCTGTACATGGAGACATATGTGCCTATTTTTCTGTGAGAATTTCACATGCTCTCCTCTCTAGTGGTCACTTTCATCCTGCAGATAAAGTTTGATGGGGCTGAGGACTGAAGTCACCAGTGTCAGTTTCACTGTTGGAACCAGGATGCTTGTAATCAGGATAATGAGAGATTAAACTGCAATTCTTTGCTTTGGGACATTCCTGAAAACTGATTTCTCAGGTTAAAAAACTGGATTCACTGAAGAACTAGTTCTTACCTGAACAAACAGCTACCTTGTCAAATAGAGGTTTACTAATCAACACCCACAGCAAAATCCCCCAAGCCTAGTGCATACCAACCCTCCACAGTACAACACTGGTTACATGAATACTCATCAAAATTCTTCTTGACAAATCTGCCTTAAAACTCCCCAGGACACATTTTTCAACACTAGAACCATGCCCTGTTCTTCCCCTAGTTAACCATAAATAAGACCCTGCCACAGTGAAATTCTACTTAATTCTAACATGCAATTTTGTATGACTGATGACTTTCTGTGGCTTTAGGGCCTGGCAGATCAAGTTGATAAGAATGAGTTGATCAAGTTCCGATGAAATCAACTGATCCTGGGAAGGTACAGGAGCCTTCCCCTCATCAGTCAGGAATATCTAGACAGAGATGGGAGGAGACTTCCTCCACAGCATGTGGCATGCTCTCTGCTGTCAGGCTAATCAGAGCCAGCAGGAAGGGCCTGTGGTGCTCTGCTGGTGGCAGATTTTTGTCTCACTTCCCTGTCTGCCTGTGTCACTGTGAGCAGCACCACTATCCCACACCTGACAGTAATAGTCAGCCTCGTCTCCAGCCTGGGCCCCACTGATGGTCAGGGTGGCTGTGTTCCCAGATTTGGAGCCAGAGAATCTGTCAGGGATCCCTGAGGGCCGCTTGCTAGTACCATAGATGATAAGCAGTGGGGACTGTGCTGGCTTCTGCTGGTACCAGTACACATTTTTACTACCAATGTTGTTTCCTCCACAGGTGATTCTGGCCGTCTGTCCTGGGGTCACCGATACTGATGATGGCTGAGTCAGCACATAGGAGGCTACAGAACCTATAAGGAAATAAAAGAAGAGATGGGACTAATGGTGACAGACACTTCCCATGAGATGCCCAGTTTTCCCCTAGCTTGAAAGAACTTCAGGAAATATGTGCAACAAAGTGCATCCTCTGGAATCAAAATCAGTCATAGTGGCCCATGAGCCTGACTGAGGAATGGAGATTTGAATCCATGAGAAAGCCCAACCCCTTTTCTCCAAGCCAGAGAGCACAGTGTTGGAATTTCAGCCTAAAGTCTCATCCTGAAGCAGGTCCTGAGCATCCTTCCCACTACAGACAGAGCTCTGCTGAGCTCAGAATTAGGCCAGATTAGTTATACAGGAGCCTTGGGCTGGCATGTATATTAGGGCCTGGGGGAAGCACCTGTGTAATGAGCCAGGAGGCTGATGAGAAGGGCCTTCCAAGTCATGGTGCCTGTGGCTGCTTCTTGAGTCTTAGGCTGGTCTGTGTTCCCCCAAGGCCTCTTTATTCCCCTGTTGGGGACAGATGTCTGTTATGCAAATCAGCCTAGGTCAGGGCTGCTATGGGAGGAAGCTATGTGGTGTCCAGAGAAGGGCTCATCCCCAGGGAGCCAAAGAGTGGGAGGGGCATCCCTGAAGAACTACATTCAGCTCACAGAATGCTCCTTTACTTTCTGGTCCCAATTTCTTGGCCATGTCTCCATCCCAGGCTATTTTCTAGCCTGGAATCTGGGCTGACCTTGTTATATAAAGATGAGTCTGTCTTTGTCATCAGAACAAACTATAAGGTTGACAATAAGAGGTTTGTGCAGCTATGGGATTCTGCCCAGATACAGCCCCTAAAGCTATGTGGGTCAATCAAATTCTTCCATAAGTGTACCTGGTATCTTAAAGGTCCAGTGGGGTAGAATATCTCTCTGTCCTTGGTGTGAAGGCCTCAGGCAGATCTTGGGTTCTCAGGCTCACATGTCCTAATGACTGTAGGCGGGTTCTCTACCTACCTTACAATACTAACAGTTACAGAGCTTCAGCATGAATGGTGGCCTGAGGAATACTAGACCTCTGCCATATCAACAGGGACATTCTACAAAGAGAAGCATTTCTGGGAGACACAGACATCAATGAACATATACATCAATGTTATTCCCCAAACTGGAGAAAAATCCAGCATTTCCTCCAGGTCTCATGTCATGGTCACTAACCCTCCTGCATGTGAAATCTCCCTTCTAGGGTGAGATCTGATGTTTGGGCAAGGGAAGGAGGTGTCAGGAAAAGCAGGAAGATTTCCTGTGCAAACATCTAAAATAGGAAAATTCTGGAAGAGCTAGATATGAGAGAAATGAAGACCAAAAAATTTGTACTTGCTTCAAAGATGATATTGTAGAAATATGACACCTTTTCCTCTAGATCTCAGGTTGTGGTTACTACTAACCCTCTTGCACTTTTGAATCCTGGAAGCCCAGGCCCAGCCCAAGCCTAGGGGGCTTTGTCAGGTGATTCTCAACTGCCCCCTAGTGGCCATTCTACACTGGTTGCTGCATGTCATGGCATCCTTGGTTTAGGTGCAGATTCAGAACTTGCCCCTCAGGCCCAGGTTTTCTTGATCTTTGGCCAAGGGAGGAAATTCATCTTCTTCCTATGGATGTTACCGGTTTTCGGATCAGGAAGGAGAGGCTCACATTACACAGGAAAATATGAACAGGTGCATTTGGTAGAGGAAGGTTAAAACCCACCTGAATTATCACTGCATATTTTTGGGGGTGGTGAGTGGTCAATGGAAGTGGTTCCAGGTCCTGGTGCTGGGTAACACTGGACTCAGGAACTGGCTCTTCTTAGTGTCAGCTGCTGGTGCAGAGTCAATGTGAGTGAGTTGTGAGAAGCCCAGACACAGACAAGAGCCCCTTCACACCAATGTCTATTCAGACCCACTGTGGTCTCCACCTACATCCATACTGGGAATTCAGCAGGAACATGATGCATCCTTTGCTTTAGGAGTTTCTACCTTCTGGCTTTGCTTTGGATACACCTAGTATACAGTTTAATAGTCTGTCCCACCCACCAGAGCCTGTGCTTAGTCTCCTCTCTTGCTTGAAAATCCAGACACTTTTTCCAAGATAAGCATCCAGCATTGACCATGTAGTACAACACACAACTATGGCATGGAACACTCAATTGACCAGAATTCCTTGTCAGTGCAAGCCTGCACTTGTGAGGGAGAGAAATATGTTGGTCATTGCATCATTTTGCTCCTTAAATTCAGGTGTGATGGCTGGAGCTGCAAGAGCCAACTAGGGTCTTTAGTCAACAACAAAATGGTAGGCTAAGATGGTAAGGACGGTGGAAGAGAAGGTGAAAAAGGTCCCAAGTCCCACAATAAAAAAGTGAGTAAGGAAGACAGAAAACATCATGCCCTATTTTGTTGTTTGATTTTTCATAAGTATTTATTTCTAAGTGCCTTGCTTTTGCAAGAGAAGAAATTAGCCTCCATGTGCTCATGAATCTGTTTTAATGCATGTATTCTTGCATTTAAAAAAAATCTATAACCCACTAGGAAAATAATTAACAAAAATAAATCAATTAACTAAAACAATGCTGGTGAAAAAAACCATTCAGCGGTAATGATATGCAAGTAATTAATACACCAATTAGAGAAAGTGACAGGCAGGCTGGGATATAACCTGAGGCTGGGACTCCCCTGCAGATGTGTCACTGGAGCTGTCCTCAGGACGGGTGAGAAATCACAGCACATGTGTGGGGACAGCAGAATCCATGAAGTGAGGGAGGAATCTGGGTGTGTGATGATGGGAGAAGAAAGTGGCAATGTGAGGAGACCAGGACTGCAACCTGTTTAGTCCAAGATACTATTATCTCCTAAGGAGAATTTTGATGTCAGGGCAAATGCACAGTCAGAATTGTTGATGGTAAAATTTCCAAGTAATGAACTCAGTTCAATGGCATCTTTATAGCACATTATGAATCTCAAGTCCAGGGAGAGATGAGACACAGTGGGTTCCTCTAATCACAGTCCTGCTTACATGGGACTTGATATACCCAGAGGGTGGTTGCTGGTTCCTACCCTCTACCCTGTACCTACCATGCAGCCAGGTGAGAACTTAGGCTACAGCCTGTGCCTCCTAACTTGGGACAGGTGTTGAGTGTCTCCTAGTGTCTGATGAGTGACACAGCAGTGTTTTCCTTGACAAGCCACAGATTCCCTGGCCTGCAAGCATGGAATATTGAAAGTATACTTCATTGGGAGGGAAAAAAGGGGGTCTGAGAAACGGAGTGACAATTCCTATGTCACTCAGGGAGGAGATGAGAAAAACAAAAGCATCTAGACTCCCAATAATTACCTTCCCTGGATATAAAAGGGTCATCCTGGACAAATCCCCCTCATTTTCTCATCCTGGGATTTGTCCAGCTAGATTCTGATCTATTTCAATGACCATATCTCCTTGGTGTGTGGAAATATCCTCAGTCAAAATATGAGGATACTGAAGCTTCATCCTCTGATTAATCGGCTGCATGTAGGGGCTGATGCTACCCCTCACACGAGCCTGGACAGATTATTGGAAGTGTGTTCAACTCCCTGCACCATTCCCAAAGACCAAATATCCAGATTAGAAGCAACTAAAGCAGTAATTTCATGGATATTTACCCGAACATTTCCCTGAATTATCACTTAGGTCCTATGTATTAATATACAAAATGTCATCTATTGTCAACTCAGGGTCTTTCAAATTAAAGGTAAATTTAATAATCAGTAATAGTTTGTGCAGTAAATTATTTGTAGTTTGTTTTCTCCTTTGTGGTCCAGCATTTCTACAAATAAGACATCAGTTCATATGCAAGTCTGGAAGATGTATGTAGATACTTTTTATTTTGCTTTTTAAAAATGTCCATAATGGCTTATCTATGTGATCTGAAAGACCTGGAGTAACCTTTTAAAACCATTTGTCCTAATGAAGAATCCATCCTGTATATAATATTATTAGGGGTTTCCTTTCATATATAGGACAAATCTAAATATGACTTTGCAAATATCATGGTCATACACCTGTTCTACATTCTGACTATTCTCTCTCTCTCTCTCTCTCTCTCTCTCTCTCTCTCTCTCTCTCTCTCTCTCTCTCTCCACATACCCAGCCCTATTTTGTATTTTATTTAGAGACAAGGTCTCACTGAGTTGCTTAGCACCTCTCTTTTGCTGAGGCCAGCTTTGAACTTGTGATCCTTCTGCCTCAGCCTCCCTAGCCACTGAGATTATAAGCATGTGCCACCACAACCAGCTAGATTCTGATCTCTTTCAATGACTTGTCTTTGCATAAAAGTGTAATTCCAATCCAGAATTTATCTCTTTAATGACAAACATGTGCCTGTTTTGTGCTTCTCAGTATTCAATTTTGATCAGAATTGGGAGACTTATGAGCATATCTCCTTGGTTGTGGGAATGAGGGGGATTTGTCCTTGATCAAATCTAAGAGACATGAGGCACTGCCTAATGGCATGGGCTATTGGGTGATCTTACATCAAACACCAACTTCTTTTCTGGGCACATAAGCCCTTCTCATCCTGAGGACTCCATACTGTTAGGCTCATAATTTTTTTGTCTTAACCCAATGCCAAATTCTGAGAGGAGGGTCAGAAACCAGGTCTCCCTTCTGACACACTCCAAAGTGAAATGGAGGGAAGAGAGTGCTTGTATCTATCCAGGCTTTCTGGAGTCCTTCCATCCCGGAATCTGTGAACTAGTTTCTGCAAGGTGTTTTATGGAAGTGACAAGACTTTGCATATAAAATCTAACTAATTCCTTGGAAAAACCACATTTTCAATAGATATCTATGCTGTTCTGTAATTTAGCCATAGTGAGAAACCAAGTGAGTGAGTGGAGACCAAAGTCATGGTCATTGTTCAAAGGATGAGTGAGACTCAGCCTTGGGTGAGGAAGAGCATGCCCCATGTGTGTATCTGTGTTATTGTGAACCAGTGTGAGTGGCACTCACTGCCATTTACTATGGCATAGAAATAGTCACTCTTGTCTCCAGCCTGGCCCCACTGATGGTCAGATTGGCTGTGTTTCCCAAATTGGAGCCAAGGGATTGGTTAGAGTTGTGTGGGGGCCGTATGCTCTCATCATAGATGAGTAGCACAGGGGCCAATCTGGTTTTTGTTGGTAACAATGTGCATATTTATTCCCTAATATACCTTAGCATATGGCAGAACCTGCACAGTGAAGGGGAGTCCAGCTCATAGTAGAGGCCTCCTTGATATTGCTTCCTGAGGCTCAGACTGGCCTGCCTTCCTCCTAAGCCAGCCTCATCCCTTTACTGGAGATCCCTGTCTATTATGCAAATCAGCTAGAATCCAGGACAGTTCCTAGAGGAGCTCTGTGTTTTCAAGAGCAGGGCTTGGCCTCAGAGACACAGGAGAGATCTGCCCTGAAGACCCACCCTCAGCTCAGGAAACACACCTTCATAAGCTGATTTCACAGTCTGGGCAACATTTCCATCCATTGATAGAAATAGTGATAATAGTACTCTGAAATAACTGGTCATGTGACTATGCATAACCATCAGAAGCAAGGTAGGTACATTTATGAAGAATGATTCCAAGTGGCTGTCCTGAGGTCTGATCTGCAGAGAAAAATGGGGATGATTCATCATCTTTTGATGTAGTAGATATATGGCCAACTTGTTTCTTGTTGTTTCTAAACCCTCAGAATTTATGAAGAAAGTTCAAGAGGAACTATGCTAAGACCCATTTCAACCCTCAATTTTAGATGTGAACCATTTTTTTCAGGTAAAATGCACTGCAAGAAGTGTCCCCAAAGAACATCCCCAGCATAAGAGAGCACTTAAAATTCAGGGAGAGCAAAATATAGCTGTTGCCTATATTTCTAAAGTTTCATGGGCACCACAATGCCTGCTTCTTTAACTTTTTCAATGGTACCGTCTCACTGCCAGGGCAGATCTGATGTTTGCAACATGGACCACATGACTGGGAAACATTAATCCATTCCATGCCAGAACCATTATGTTCATGCTACACAATGAGTCTTCCCCTATTTCTACCCTATTCAAATTTGCAAATTAAAAATAGCATAATAGATAGCATATTGGGCTGGGGATGTGGCTCAAGCAGTAGCGCGCTCGCCTGGCATGCGTGCAGCCCGGGTTCAATCCTCAGCACCACATACAAACAAAGATGTTGTGTCTGCCGAAAACTAAAAAATAAATATCAAAAAAATTCTCTCTCTCTCTCTCTCTCTCTCTCTCTCTCTCTCTCTCTCTCTAAAAATATTTTTAAAAAATAAAAATAGCATATCTTTGGATGGGGAGTAGGATAAATTAGTGCCACCTTAAAGATCCAAGGGAATCATGGTTATGGTTAGTTTTAATATTGATTTAATTTATGAGTTGCCTACAATAACATTTGAATGAATCCTGCAAGGTAGAGGTAGATTTCTGCATATCCAGACAGAAAGTCATCTTACTGTCCATTACTCAATGAGTGGTGGACTGTGCTAAACCAGAGTAACATGTCTTCAGGTGCATGGAATGCACAGTTGATGGGGAAGTTGAATTCCTCTCTATTCCTCTAAGAATGCAGGGTCAAAAATGGTGTGCATTCACAGGAAATGCACATCACTGCATATATGTATTTTACCTCTGTACTTTATTCACGCTCCATGTGTGCTTGGACCAATGTGACAACCAGAAGAAACTCCTGGAACTATACTATTTCATTGAAACTGTATTGGATAAGTACAAATTGGCAAGTATATTGAATGATTTGCAGAGACATGCATTCCAGAGAGTGAGAGAAAGCTATCATAATAAATTTCATTTCTCCATATTAGCTCAAATATTTAGGGTTTAGCTTTTTGGAGCTTTCCAAGCCAAAATAATGGAAAAATCTTCCACAAAATAATGTTTCCACAAATAATCTTCCACAAAATTATTTGATTTTACCCTTCCCACCAATGGGAGGAGAAACCCTCCAAACTTCTAAGATTTGCACAAACAACTTTGGGGATATTGGTCCAATTCTAATATTAAGAGACAATGATGAATAGGTGTGGATTCCAGAGCAGGAATTATCTCTATGTGTCACACAAGGGGGTCAGTTGCCTATCTGTGTGGGAAATTGTATCCAGTAGCAGAGAGCACAAACATTGTGTTTACGTTAGTGTTCTCTAGAAGAATTTACATGTTGAATATGGAGTTCTGGATTAAGACCATGTTATCTATAACAGGAATTATGCATCTTTTGAAAACCAGATCCTGCAATTCCAGGTCCTGGCAGAAGCAAGTTTTCATGGGACTTCAAGGGATCACACATCCAAAACTGTGTGTACCAGCAGTCATCATGTCAGACAGATGTAATAGTGATCATTGTGTGATGGAGTTTACAAGTCTAAGATGGAGAAGGAGCAGAACTGAGGCTCAGTGACACCTGGGCAGGTGGTCCATACCCTGGGTATCTGGGTGGAGAGGCATTCTAATATTCAGTAGCCACTCACGGATTTGAAGTCTGGATTGTTCTAGGTCATCTCTGGCAAGCTCTTGTGAGGCCCTTCTTACTTACTGTTGGGGACACTCTGCAGAGTCTCCAGATGGTATAAGGCATTATATGGTGATAGATACAGATAGATAAGACTTATCCTTGCTCAGGTTTCTCCTGCTTGTCTTTTTAGAACTGTGACCCACCCTTACCATCTCATTTAATTTCCATCTCATTTAATTTCCCCCAAAGTTACCACTTCCAAATATCATGATCACATTGTTTCCATCTTCTTAATATCTGATAATTATGGTAAAATTCAACATAAGTTAAGGTGGGAACTTTAAACAATTGGTCCAAAAATAACCAGTTCAGCATGATTCCTTGCTTTTCCATAATAAAGGTGGTCTTGCTTCCAGTTCTTGAAAACCCACTGCTCCTTTCCATCTAAGCCCTCATCAGCATGATGTCCTCATCTGTCCACAAATGTATCAGTGTTCTAGTCATGACCACATAGCCAATCTCTAAGAAGTTATAACTTTTCCTAATACTTTAGTCTTCTGGCTCCTCAACAGAATCACCCATAACTTTCCATTTTCAGCATTTTGAACTTTTTCTAGCCTTTTTCTCTAAGGTCCTCCAATCTATGTTTCTAAATTTTTATGTATTGGTTACTGACAAAGATCTTATTTCCCATTTCTGATTTTCTTAGTCCTTTTATTTCAGGTAATCACTGATTACAGACTGGTAACTTAGGAGGTAAAAAGGTTTATTTAGCTCCATATTCTATATGTCCAGGAACATGGCACCAGCATATATTTGGTCTCTGGTGTCTTTCTGCTGACAGAGACTCTGCAGAGTCCTGAGGTGGCAAGGCAGAATCGTTGCTCAGGTTTCTCTTCCTCATCTAGAGCCACAGTACCATTGGATTAAGACTCTTCTCTATTCCTTCATTTAACCTTGATTAACTTTCAAAGGTCTCACTTCTAAATATATAGTCGGATTACATTTCTACCCTCTAACTATCTCAAAATGCGGACTGAATTTCAACCTCAGTGTTGGTTGAGACACTAAAGCCATAGCACAAAGAATATGGATCAAATGTAGGCAGTCCTCTGTTCACCAATGATTCTTGATTAAAAATAGAAAGTCACCATATCTTCATTAACGCAGGGATAAAAAGGGACCAGGGATGTCAGGAATAAACTTTGAGTCCTCATACTGGGGAATGGAGGTGTCTGCTGAAGGTTCAGGTGATGTGGAATACATAGTGAAGAGTCATATGAGTATCAGCTATGACCTTGGGACCAGTAACAAGGAGTTTCAAGTATTTAACATGAATATGTAGATACAGTTTAGCCCAATATTTCTGTTTTCTCATCCCCATTTGTCAGGGTTTTTAGCCCCCATTTCCTCCTGACCAGCAGGAGAAGCAGGGAAAGCACACCGCAACCAGGACGAGCCAAGAAAGGTAAAGGTCGACTGGTGACACGCACCCAGCCCTCCCTCTCCAGGGGACAATCAGACGCGCCAGGGAGACAAGTCGAACGAAGCAGGATCTCATTTATTGAGGAAGTACACACAACTTATATACTGCACAGGAGCCAATCAGGATAAAGGTCAGAGAGGTGGAGCGAGTTCATGTGTACACCCATCCCATAGTCCCTAAGGGAAGGCATGAACTGTCCATGAGGGCGGAAGAGTCCTGAACCTATTCTGGAGGTGGTCTGTTTTTTCCATCACCACCCACAGCACCACCTCCTGGCTGATTTCCAGGAGCCATCCCAGCCACATGTGCAGCCCAAAGACCAGGAAGTGAGCAGCAAGTCATGCCCTACACCCCTTTCCTCTTATCTTCCAACATAAAACATGCTAACTTTATTTCTTTGTCTTTGAGATAAGTGTTTTAAAATATAATGTGGATCAGTTCTGGGAAGAATTATGTCATCCAAAAGTCAGAAAGAATTTTGCATAATCTTATGGTGAAAGAGTGAACATGTTTATGGTTTTTAAATTTATTTTTTAGTAGTAGATGGACACAATATTTTATTTTATCAAATATTTTATGTGGTGCTGAGGATTGAACCTAGAGCCTCAGGCATGCAAGACTAGTGCCCTACCCCTGAGCCACAACTCCAGCCATGTTTATGGTTTTAACTAGCACAGTTTCATGGGAGAATGGATCATGATATCATCTTTCTTTGGACATTATGTGGATTATAAATTGTGTATGTTCCAATAACCAGTTTGTGGACTGTGTGCTTTATATTTTGAAATATTTCCCAGAATTTTCTTTATTCTATGTTTCTGGATAGCCTGTTGAAAAGAAGTTTGCCTGTGTGAAATTCTGCATTACCTAGGCATTTCTAGGAATTATTAACAAGTGCAACATCAGTTAAGAAATTTTCCAGGTATGGCATAAAACACTTGGTTGAATGTATTAATGACTGTGTTTCCGTGGGGTGTAAGAAGGCATACCATGATCACCTGGTGGCTGAAAGGGCAGTTGGAGCCATGATATCTGTAGTTAGGTGAAGTTGGATCCCTAGAGAGGCAGAGCCAGGCACCTTGACCTCAGGCAGTCATCAGATCTGAATTGCCCTCTGTGTGGGAATGGGTAGTTGGTCTTGCATAGGGCTACCACAAGGACCACTACACTGTTTTGCTGTGTTCAGAATCACAAGCTGCATAGGAACCTGTGGCTCCAGGAGCTTATCAAGAGTTCGGCACTACTGGTATTAATCTGGGACATATGGACCTCAAGTTTCCCAGTCTACACTAAATGTAAATTCAGGGATCAAGAACAGAGACAGGCCTGGCATAGTGGCAAATGCCTGAAGTCCCAAAGGCCTGGGCAGCTGAGACAGGAGGATCAAAATTTCAAAGCCAGCCTCAGCAATGGCGAGGTGCTTAGCAACCCAATGAGACCATGTCTCAAAATAAAATACAAAATAGAGCTGGGGATATGGCCAAGTTGTTGAGTGCCCTGACTTCAATCCCCAGTACTCCTTCCAAAAACAACAACAGGTCTGATGATGCCTTCTGTCTGTCCTTCCACTTAGGTCCTCTTATCCCTGACACAGACCACACACCTAAAAAAAAAAAAAAAAAAAAAAAAAAAAAAAAAAAAACAAAACACCAGAACACCCTGTTATGTCAACTGTATATCCACTCTTGTTCCACTCTGCAGAGCCCACCTGGATGCTGGAAAGAAAGAAAGGGCATCCTAGGGCCTTAGATCTGAGTGAGCTGGCAAGACCAGTTTATGACTTTAACACCTGTCCTCCTGGGGGTTACAAGAATGTGACACAGAAAAGAAAGAGGTTTGTGTCTCACTTCTTCATCTGCTGAGTCACTGTGGGTTTCAGGATTGCTCTCCCACCTTTGACAATAATAATCTGCCTCATCTCCAGCCTTGGCCCTGCTGATGGTCAGGGTGGCTATGTTTTCTAACCTGAAGCCAGAAAATTGGTCAGGGATCCCTGAAAGCCATTTTCCATCCTCATAAATTACTAATTCAGGGGACTGAACTGGCTTTTGCTGGTGCCACTGAACATGTGCCTTAGAACATTTTCTCCAGAGCAGGTGACTTTGGCCCTCTGACGGGGATACTCACCCTAAAGGTGACTTTGTCTTACATAGGAGCTGGTGGAATCTGCAAGACAATGTTTATAGCAGCTCAATTCACAATAGCTAAACTATGGAACCAACCTATGTGTCCTTCAATAGATGAATGGATAAAGAAAATGTGGTGTATATAGTCAATGAAATATTACTCAGCTTTAAGAAGAATGAAATTATGGCATTTGTCAGTAAATGACTGGAGTTGGAGAATATTATGCTAAGCAAAGTACACCAATCCCAAAAACCCAAAGGCCAAAGATTTCTCTAATACATGTATGCTAATTTACAATAAGTCAGCGGGGGATGATAGAGAATAGTATTATGTTAGATTAGATAGAGGGAAGTGAAGGGAGGGGAGGGGAGGAGATGCAGGGATACGAAAGATAGTAGAGAGAAACAGATATTATTACTTTATGTATGTAGGTGACTGCATGACCAATATGATTCTACAACATGTATACTCAGAAAATGAGAAATTATATCATATATACATATATATATATATATATATATATATATGCATAAATGCATTCTTCTGTCATGTATAACTAATTAAAACAAATTTAAAAATTTTAAAAAATATATAGAGAGAGATGAGAGGGCGACCTGAGAATGAAGAACTCATTAGAAGAGACCCAATTACTATGTTGGACTGAGCCATGGTTTGGCGTGGACCCAGCTCACGGTCCTGTGCCTAGCACATCACCTGTGCAGACAGAGACAAGGATGAGGAGGAGAGGTACAGTCCATGGTGGAAATTTCCCAGAAGTCTGTCTCCTGAGACCAACAGCACAACTGGGCTCCCCAGGCTCTCTCATTCCTTCTCAGCTCCTTTGAGACAATGAATATTTGGTGCTTATGCTTACTACTCCCAATGGGATCTTCACTGAGGGCAAGTGAAGAATATTTTCATCAGCTGTGGGGTAAAAAAAAGAGGCTAAGGAAGGATAATGGGGCCCCAAATTCCTCCAGATGCTTCTAGGAGCAGAAAATCAGCCTTGGACTCCTGGTCCCATATCAGAGCCTCCTTCCTGGAATTGACACCATGACAAAAGTCCCAGACCTCCTGGGCTTCGGTGTGTCCTGGGCCCAGCTCAGCAGGGCTGTTGACCTTCCAAGAGTCTGGCCAGGGACTGTGATGGTATCTGTCAGAGACCAGTGATAACACCTTACTCAGCTGTAGGTGACTCATGGATGCTCACCTTCCTCCACCTCTTCATGTGTCTCTCAGCTGCACTTTCCTCCCATCATTATCATTTGTATTCAATCCTACAGTATAAGCCTTTGAGTAAATTTTTTCACATGGGATATTGAGCTTGGAAAATAGTGTTTTTATTCATCACAGCTTCTGGTCTCATTTTACATCAGGTGTTTTCTCCTTTCTATGGCATCCTCCTTTTTGGAATAGACTAGGAATTGGGACAGGAAAGCTCTCTTTTATTAATCTTTTATCAGTGTTTTATGTAATCTTGTTAAAAAGGCCAGGCACCACACCTGTCTGAGAGTTGAGATTTTGACTTGTGGTCTTTGGATGTCATCATGGTCACAGGTACACAGAGCTGAACTCTGGATCATTGGTTCTACCTATAGGGAGAACCCTCTCAGTGAACCATGGACAGTCCCATGGTCAGTGCTGTGACTTCATCGGAGTGTTCTAAATAATTTTCCAGTGAAAATTCCTGAAGTCTCCCCAAATATTGAGATTGCAACTGATCAGAGGAGCTGCCATCTTCAGAGCTGATGTACTTGGAGGAGGAAGAAGAGGCCAGTGTGGAGGACCAGGTGTCTCTGCAAATGCTTATGAGAAAGGGATCAGCCCCAGGACCACTACTGGACAGCAAGGGATTATGCCCTGTAAGTGGGTAAGAGACCCAGGCAGCAGATGTAGCTGAAGAACCCAGGCTGGAATATCCATCCTCTCAGAATGAGCTTGCTGGTAGAACACCTGCACATCATGTAGTCTCCACAGCAAATGTAGAGCCCTCTAGCACTTCCCAGCCTGATACCTGGGACCATTTTCTCCAGTGCATTTCCTCCTATGACCAACTTCTGTGATTCTGGGTTGAAAAAGTCTGACCCTCACAAATTTGGTCTCTAAAGTCCAAGGCCATAGGATGAATTCTCCTGACTTTCAATCTGAGGACTGTTCCTTGGATACCTGTTGACCTCCAAGGCTGGCCTTCCTCTTGGGTTACCCTGGGCATTTGCAACTTGTGTTTTGATTTATCCTTGTATCACTTCTGCTGCCCCCTGCCAGTGTAGGAGCTTCAGAGTAGGGGCTTACCTCATCCAGGTGACCCTTAAGCCCCTGTCATCTGAAAGGGTATGGGTACGGATTACAGCCTCAAATTGTGGCAGCCTCACCCACCCTTTCCTTCTCAGCACAGTACAGAGAGGTGGTCTCTTCAATGTTCTCCAAGATGGGTCATGAACAGCTTATGTAATTGAGTGTCCAAATATAAAATCTGTTTCTGCTCCATGTGTTTTGATAGAAGAGGGGAAAATGCAGAATAAAGTGCAGCCCTACTACAGAGGTTCCTGGTTCAGAGAAAACTAAGTGGCAGGCCTAAGGGAAATTTCCTTATGACATAAAAATAGGCATCAAAACTGATGTTACTCCTTCTGCCATCACAGCATGTGTGGGGCTACTGGAACACAGGATGTTTGGTACCACAGCTCATCTGTGTGCTTATACCACCACAAACATCCTTGTCCTCCTCTTCCATCTCTACTTTCCTTCTCCTGCTCCTCCTCCTTTTCTTCCTCCTCCTCCTCCTCACCATCGTCATTTTTACTAAAATTATTATACTTCATCACACATATATACTTTGTATTTCACCACAAAATTTTCACCATTCATTAATGTATAATCATGAGTAGTCTGTATATCATAATCTTGCATCAAAGGCAATTTAGTAATAAATGGTTTTTAAGTAATACTAGCAAACTAAAAAAATCTTCTCATAATGGTCACATCCCACATTTTGCAACAAAAAATTGGCATAAAATTTGTGATTATTATGCAATGAAACTCTAGTTTGTGGTGGAGAAATTCTGCAACTTTTTCTGGTCTCTCCTGGGGAAGTTCAGGCCCACCTCACCAAATATTTGGTTTGCTGAGTCCATTTTTCAGATTTCCTCAGAGGAAGTAGAGGGCTCCAATGACTGTGCCACTTAGCAGGACCTGGGATATCTCTTTTGAATTAAGAACTTTTTTATTCTTTGTGTCACTATGTGTAGTTTTTTTCCCTAAATATTAGTACACATTTCCCCACTTCACAATAGGTAAAGTCCGGGAGAAGTGAAAACAATGGTGTCAAGTTGACCGAGGTCTTAGAATTCAGGTCCTGGCCCTATCAGACAGAACATGACCACATCAGGGAGAGGAAGAGCTGGGCTGCAAAGCAGCTCCCATGTGCTCTTTGGTTCACTGCTATTTCCATTATGGCTTGACTGTCACCAGGAGCCCAGCTTAGTTAGCAGGGACTCTTTTGGTAAGTGGACACACTAGGACCTCATATTACACGTATTGTGACATTGCCTGCAAATGTACCTTTTATGTTCTGATCAGAAGGAGCCAAGTTGTACTGATGGCAAAGGGAAGCACAAGAGCCTCCAACCATGAGGACAGAGCTGGCCCCTGTTGCTGCCCAGGCTGTGTGATAGAGAAGTGAGTCAAGGTGCTTGGCATGAGGGTGGCACTGGAAGTGTGTCCCAACACAGAAATTGTGCTCACATTTGTAATCACAGGGCTGCGGTGTGCTCCTGTGAGTCCCAGGTACTGTGGTGGAATATAGATCCAGACATGTCTCCTCATACATATTCTCTGGCCATGATTTTTCTGTTCAGGTGTGAGCAACATGCACTGATGGAGAGAAGAAAGAGATCAACTAGGTCTTCCTCTTGTCTCTGACCATGCTTCTGTCAGTAAGATTCCCCATTAAATTGTACAAATTCCCCATTAAATTGTACAAATTTATAACTGTCTGTGCCACAACCTGCATAACATCAACAAATGAATCATGAGTAGAGGCAACTGGAGTTGGAGAAAAACATACAAAGAAAATACGGAGACATTTTTATGGAAAGCTGGGGCCAGGTTGGGCACTGCCCTCTGATGGAGGAACAACAACCAAGAACCAACTCTGCAAGTTTTTTATATAAGGTCTTATAATCAGGAAGCTAAACTATAGGGGCATTGTAAATTTTTCAAGGCTTATGAGTAGTCATATGCTTCTTAGTGCACTACAAATTTACAGAGCTGGAAACAATTTGCAGCTATCTTACTGTTGCAGTACTAAAAATATTCTGCTATTATCCTGCTGTAACCAAGACAGCCATTGTCCTGGGATATCTGATAACTGTTAGCAACAGCAGTGAGAGTCAAGGCTGATAACATCATGGCCTTTGGCAAGGAATGTTTCCTAGGTTTGGGTTTTTGAAAACTCCACAGGATGAGCCAATACTGTGATCTCATCTACTCTCCACTGGGTCTTGTTCTTGCCTAGGATCACACTTCTGTCCATAAGTTCCACAATAAATTGGAGTTTTCACAAATATAGAACTATTTTTCTTCACTTTGTGGCACCTTGAGCCCCATTCTCTTATACTGTGGCTGGATTGTTCTTGAAAAATACCCACGTTCATTGGTATCCTAAAACAAATTCAAAAAATTACATGTGAAGTTGTGCAAATCTCTGAAACTATGAGTTTAGTGCTTCCTACATTTTTTAGATAATATGTTGGATAGAATAGCAAAAGTAGACTTGACCAGAGGTTCCAAAGTAGTTGGAATTAAAACACATGTACTCTTTCTTCTAGAGTTCATTTAGCTAACACGTGGGTACAGAATATTAGACTGGGAGACATATTGTGTTTGTGTGTTCATCTGTGTTGGGGGGGGGGGTGCTTCCTATGGGTGTCTTGCTGTTTTCTAGGCTGACCGTGAACTTGGGCTCAAGTGATCCTCTGGATTCAGCCTGCCAAGCACTGGGACTATAGGTGCCCACCACCGTATCTGGCTATATACCTTGCCTGAAAGAAAGCAATTTTTTTTCATACTAGCACTGGAACCCAGGGGTGTTTAATCACTGAGCCACAGCCCTAACACTTTTTATATTTGAGACAGGGTCTCACTAAGTAACTTAGGGCCTCACAAAGTTGCTGAGGCTTGCTTTGAGCTCCTGATCCTCTTGCCTCAGGCTCTGAGCCACCATGCCAACTAAAGAAAGAAAATCTGACAGGACTTCTCAATGACAGTAGGAAGAATCTTTATTCTTAAAGTAACCTAATCTGAGATGTACACATGTTTTCATGTGAAGCATATTGTGTGATTGCAATATAAACATCTGAACATATTGACAAGTGTCTGAACTAAAATTCTGAAATGAACGTTATTAATGGCATTACCACTATGGGGTTTCTACAGAGAGATGGCACAAAAATAAGCGATGGCACAAAATAAGGGATCCATATCCAAACAACAGTCATGTGGTTTCATGGAAAATTCCATAATTGCTTGAAAATTCATTCCAATTCATCTGTTTTGATTTTTTGAGTCACAGAGATATGTTTTTCTACATTTTTTGTGTGTTCCTCTGTCGATGATAAAACTGACTTTGAAACTTGAAACACAGGAAAAACAGAACCACTGATAAAATGTTTCTTCCTAATGTTTCTCATAAAAAAATTATGAAATGCTTTTTAGTCTCTGTAGTTTCAATTTTTTTGGTTTATACTAGTAAAATTTTCATATTGAAAACAGTATGAATCTTTTCTCTTTTGCAGGTAAGATGAAGTAAGCATGTGTTCTCCGGTCTCTCTATCAATGCAGTTAAAATGAAATTCTGCCAAGAATGTGTGGAGCAGCTGTGTGTGAACCCTGAAATACAAGTCACAGAAGGGAAGGTAGGGAGAAAGGATACTGAGGTGCAACTTACCCAGAGGTGAGCTTTCTGCTGGTCCTGTTTTCTCCTTGGCTTGGACTCCATGCAATCCTGGGACTGAAAGAGGCCCTTCATGAGATAGGACAAACCAAATGTTTACTGTTGTTACATCCTGAGAAAGGTGACTCCTGAGGGTCAGAATAAGACTGAAAAATCATGTTTTGTTTCTTTTGTCTTCCTACTATCCATTTCAAAACCCAGCCACCAGGACATTCTGCTCCACTCACAACAGTCACAGCAGAGGGAAGAAGAACCCGATCTTCTTCTTCTAGGAGTGGATTCCCAAGAGCATGGCATGAAGCTCTCTTGGTTCTGTTCCTGTGTCTTCTTGGTCCTCAGTCTAGACATGTGAACAGGTACAGATGGGTTCAGCAATAAAAGCACACATTGTTTAACCAGGGAAATAGGGAGAACACCACAGATAAGGTAGAATTAAGGAGGTTTTTGAGAGGAATGAGGTTGGGAAAGCAACTGGATCGCTTATGAGCTTCTGGTATCACTTCTATAATGCAGACACATGAATTTGATGCTAAAGAAAATGAAAAAAACTGAACACAGGATTGATGGGTAGTCCACAACCATTTCCCAGGTAGGAGACTGCATGGTATATACAATAAATAAATGCAAATAGTATTGCAAAGCTTTTATAGATTAGCTTAAAATAGGAACCATAACCTACCCATGGAAAGTTAGAACTTGTATCCTGAACTCAACTTGGCAGATTTCCTGCTAAGAGATAAATATGCAAATAGTGTCTGAACAACATGCAGAGTTTTATAAAATAATACTGGAACGTCTGGGATACAGTCCAACTATTTTTATACATAATGGATTAAGAAAACATCAACATTCATGTGAAAGTTCAAAAAGAGATGACAGAGGTGTGGGCTTTAGGGTACAAAGGCTTTTAGGGCAACCATTGCAAAATCCAGCCCATAAATATGAGACAACACAGCTGAAGTAATCTAGAAAAATACAGCAAGGCAATTAAAATTTAAAGGCAAGCTGTGTAGAATGATAATAGATGGAAGCTTTCCTGAAAAATATGAAATAAAGATTAGATACTAAACAGGAGTCACACTGATAGCCTTACATATAAGGAAATATATTCAAGGAAATAGAAGGGAAAATTAAGCAAGAAGAATCCTCCCCACCCACAAAAGGAAAATTTATTAGTAACCTGTGGGATTATTATGTGACCTATTATATAGGAAATGAATATCTTCATAGGAGAAGAAACAGGTAGCATAGTCTAATATCTGGTTCATAAAATTGATAAAATCCACACATTCAAAAAGTTCAATAAATGTCAGCACAGCAACATGGAGGAAGCCACATGCAGGTTCATTAACTGCATCCTCTTGTTTTCATGGAAACTTTTTGGAGCCTGGTCAGGCTTCAGCAATATTTTTATTATTAGAAAAATATTAGTTATGAAGTATGTTCCCTGGAGATTCAGTCAGAAAGTTTCCTTTTCTCTCTCACTTTCCCTGGCCCCAGTAACAACACAAACTCCAATCTCAAGACACCTCCTCACTCTCTCAGAGTGGGTGCTGGATTCTGTTCATAGCATCACTAGTCAGCTTTTTATTCATGGCCTGGAAGACTATATGAAAAACACCCCTGAGGGTACTTATTTATTATGTGGAGAGCATGTGCCTCAGCAAAACTGAACTAAAATGCTTCTAAAAGTTTCACAAATAATGGTGTCAGGACAAGATAATGGAGAGCTACACAGATTTGAAGCCATACACTACAGTGAAATTTGTTTATGGATTTAGATTTGAGAAATCTTGATTCCTATTGTGTAGTGAGAGCCATCCTGAAATACTTGTACTAGTCTCAACACCTGTGGATAACAGTGATGGGCCTGGGGCAGAAGAAAATCAGAAAGAGTGAGTGGACCTGGTTAGAGCAGAAGGTCAGTTTCCATCCTTTCCCTATCCATAGCTCTGCCTACCAGGCCCTCTCTACCCCATTTTTTTTTCTCTGCAGAAAATCAAACACAAATTTGTAGAAAGTGAGTCCAGTTGGAGTTGGTAATATGGTATCAGAGAGAGAACCCGTGTGCCTTATAAATGCTAAGTATCCCCTCTCCCTCTCTCTAGTCAGACTCATTCAACTGGGGAAGCTGACTTTCAAACGCACTGGCAGCAAAGGCATCATGTACTCCTGAGGATATCATACCAGGTCGATGCCCTGATTCTTGTCTATACTTCCTTATCTCTGCTAGTTTAATCAGGATCATGAGCAGGAATTTTCCTTATTTTTTTTCCTTCTCAGCGGTAGTCCCATGTTATGGTTTGGATGTGACATGTCCCCCAAAAGCTCACCTGTGAGACAATGCAAGAAGGTTTGGAGAAGAAATGATTGGGTTATAGCCTTCACCTAATCAATGACTTTATCCCTGAGGGCATAAACTAAGTGGTAATTCCAGTGGTAACTGGAATCAGTCAGTCAGTGGAGGCTAGAGGAGGAGGAGCCTTGAAGGTATGGCTTTGGGATATATATTTTTATCTGGCAAGTGGAAGTCTCTCTGTGCTTCCTGGTCATCATGGGAGCTGTTTCCCTCTGCCACAGTCTTACACCAGGATGCCCTGCACCACCTCAAACCCTGTGGAATGGAGCCTGCTTTCTATGGTTGAGACCTCTGAAATTATTATCCCCTAAATAACACTTTCCTACTCTGCAATTTTTCTGGTTGGGTCTTTTAGTCACAGCAGTGAAAAAGCTGAGTGAAATGCCCCATCATTCAGAACTATCATCAATCCCCTTCCCCTCAAAAGAAGTGTTATCAAACTGCATGAGGTGGTGCAGGCCTGTAATTCCAATGATTCAGGAGGTTGAGCCATAAGGATCACCATTTCAAAGCAAGCTTCAACAACTGAATAAGACCCTGCCTCAAAATTAAAAAAAAAAAATTTAAGGGACTGAGAATGTGACTCAGTTGTTAAGTACCCCTGGGTTGATTCCATGGTATTGCCCCACCGCAATCAAAAGTGTTTTCACTTCACTGGTGGAGATCTTAAGCTAAGGAGCAGAGAATATGACGAAATTTAATCGTAACAAAAGTCTTGTTGGATGTGAATTCCCAGGGGAAAAAAAAAAAACATCAATATCAGTTGGCCAAGAGAGAAAAGCCCGCATTTTTTGCTATAATGCTTTTTTTCATGGGATGGTGTTCATTGCATTGTAAATATTTATTTTATCAATTCCTCACACTGCAAAAATATATTTATATCTTGAAATATTCTTTAGATAAGATACATTACACAATTATAGATTGTAAAATTAAGTGAAATTAACCTTGATTATTTTCCTTTGCTTAACTACAAAGAATAGGAATTCAGAATGTAATTTAAAATATACATAATTTCTGTAAGAAAAATAAAAAGCAAGAGTAAAGTGTTAGTCTGAACTTTTTCGCTATTGGGCCTATCACAATATCCCTGAATCCAGAAACAAAGAAAATAAAAGGATGAAATCTGACCCAAGGCCCTGCACTGTCACCTTATTTTGCTATGATAAAGTGGAAGTAGAAGCTTGGTCCTTCTTCCTTGCACTTCCAGCAGGTCCAGAACAGACCCAGGCAGCAGATTGTAAAAGAAGAAAAGATGCATCTGAAAGTAAAATTCCTGGAGGTTCCATGAATGAGGCAAGAATGCAGCTTTGGCTCTTAGCCATGGAATTCCCTAAGGAAAGTGGGAATTGGACTGAATGCCGAGTCCCCTATGGCATTGAAGAGTGAAACATTGGCAGGTATTTTGAAACATGAAAACTTCAAATGTTCAAATTCACTTATCCATAGTAGGTAGGCATTTTCCTCATATTTTTTTAAATATATATATATATGTATAATTTAATTATTGGAAAAAGCATAGGAAGATATTGATGCATGATGAATCATCACATCCAAAGCATGCAAAGTGCAATGGTGAGTATGGAAATGTCATAATATTGGTGTTAACATAAAGATGTCAGGACTTGGAAATTTCATTGCTAACACTGGAAATTTTTTGGCAAACTGGTGAATATTGATGACTGTTCTATCTTGTCTGAGGCCTCCACCAGCTGTTTAAAGAATTCCTGAAAATATAATTACATATAAATACACACACACACACACACACACACACACACACACACACACACATATATATATATATATATATATATATATATATATATATAAATGTACATATATCTTACTGTGGACAGAGGTGACAGAGAATGGGAGAGAAGTGTCTGAGACGGGGGTCTCTGATGACCTCATAGCTTTGGAAAGCCTAGTGCCTGTGAATGCTCCTTTGCAAGTTTGCAGGATGACTAGCTGCTATGGCAATGTTCTGCGAGAGAAGGCTCTGCAGAGCAGTCTAATCAGCCTTGACCTTGATCTCACGGTACATAGTTCCTGGGAATAGAGGAAATCTCCTGCTAGACAACCACAATGTTTCACCAGCTCCACTAATTCCAAAGCTGCCCACTTAACAGTAACTTTAAAAAACAGACTTTCTTGAGAGCTACACAAAACTCCTAACGTTGCACATTGCGACTGAAAACTACAACTGCAGAAAAACTACATAAATGTTTCTAGCCCTGTAATGTATTGAGTACAAAGAATAATATTTGCATAGTCTTTAACCAAATAATGGGATATATATATATATATCGCTCCACCTGTGGTCCTATTCCTTGATTGTCCCCCAATTGACTCTTCCCCACCTGACACTCAACAGATTCTTACCTTCCTTCACAACCTCTTTTACCTAACACCACATCTTTAAAACACTTTCTCACTTCTCACCTTAAACTTTCTACAGAGGACCTACAATTTCTCTCTACCCTCTCTGCCTCCTGTGAAATCTGTCCAAAAAACAATGTCACCTCCAATCTCCACCCACCTGCCTTCCCTTTACACCAGGCAAGAGAACATCTCCCTTGCTTTGACTGGCAGCTGGATTTCACCCATATGCCCCTGGTCAAGTAGTACAATACACCCATATGCCCCTGGCTATACTGGTCATGGCATATTACAACCAATAAAATTCATACTTACAGTTTTCAATTTTGATCTTTTCTCAGTGTAGCTACATGTGTGTTGTAACTTGATTGTAATACTGAGGAGCTCCAGTAAGCCTTGCA
Organism: Spermophilus citellus; assembly: GCF_964194105.1. NCBI lineage: Eukaryota > Metazoa > Chordata > Mammalia > Rodentia > Sciuridae > Spermophilus > Spermophilus citellus. The sequence continues at coordinate 106,200,585 of NC_138184.1, forward strand.
ATCACAAGGGCAAATAACATATTCTACAGTATATGGTATTGGTAAGCAATAAAGTTCACCAGGCTAAGGTGAAAACTTGCACTTACACTGTGTCACTCCCTTGGCAACATTATTAAGACTAGTCTCAGTTGAACTTCCTTCAAGAAAAGGCAAAAAGGAGGTAACCCATCCAGGGTCACCGTGACTGAAGTATGGTGAATATGAAATGAATACATTGTCATTGATACCAAACTGCACCAAGGTGAGCCTGCACCACGGAGGGACTTGGAGGCATTTACAATGAAGATGTCCCTGATAACTGGAGGATTTGTACCTATAGGTTTGGACTTGACCCTCTCTTCCAGCAAAATAAAGAGTTTGGAGAGGTACACATCCCCTGGGACCACTTCAAACTGAGCAGAGTATGCTGTCACTGTACCAAGAACATAAACTGGAATAAGTTTTGTTCATTATTTCACCATGGGACTAGAGGACAGCTGAATGTGAATTTAATTTTAGTCAATGTTGCAGGAAGTTATCTCTTTAGAGTTTAGGAAGCCTCATCAGAGCAAGAAGGAGCTTTTGTCCTTAGGGGAGGTTTTGGTCTCACTTCTCATTCAGCGTGGCCCACTGTGGTAATTGTCATTGCTTGCATATGAACAGCAGTAGTAATCAGCCTCATCCTCCAGCTGCAGCCCAGAGATGGTCAGAGAGGCTGTGTTGCCAGTCTTGGAACCAGAGAAGCGAGCAGGGATCCCTGAGGGATGACTACTAACATCATAAATCATGAGTTTATGGGTTGTTCCTGGACGATGTTGGTACCAGGAGACAAGATTATATTGCCCAATATCACTGCTGGTTCCAGCACAGGAGATGGTGACTGACTGTCCAGGAGTTCCAGAAATGGAAGGAGGCTGAGTCAGAGCAGACTGGGCCAGGAAACCTGAAAAGAGGAGAAAACCCGTGGTGTTGAATCAAATGCTGGCCAAGGTAAACCTGAGAAGGAGGAAACAAAACCTTAGCCCAGATGTCCCCAAGACCCACTTTTCTTTAAATGTCACATAAGTACCCTGATTGAGGAGTGTGAGGACAAGCAGAGTCCAGGCCATGGTGGTGATGCACCAGAGCACTCCCTCCTGAGACTCCAGCACTGGACCTGGCACCTCCAGACTTATTTATCTGCTTCATTGCCTCAGAGAAATGAAGGAGGTCCTCAATGCAAATCTGCTTCCTGCATCTGCCTTTCCTCAGCCCGCTCTGGCCTGTCCTGAACTCTATACACTTTTACAACTCTCTTCTGAAGAGTTCAGATTAGCAGATATAATCTCCTTGTCCTTAGATTTCCTGAGAATCAGAAACATAAATTATCTATTCTTGCTTGATCAGGAAAGAAATATCTGCTGAAGTCCCTCATCTCTGTGAGCACCTAGCTCTTCAGTGTCTCTGCTGAGGTCTCACTGTGTCTGTGACCCTCCAGGCCTGGGTCACAGTGCCCTCTTCTGGTGCTCATCCTCCAAGATCTCTCTACCGTTAGGAAACAAGTCTGCCCACCCAGGAAACACCTGCTATGGTTGTTGTTGGTGGGGTCTCCCCAGAGGCAGTGTTGTTACTGCCCCTTCCCTGTGCTATGTGTGGAAGCACATGCAGCATCAAATTCTATCAGTATTTGAGTCACTCCCTGGTCACTCATCACATGCCATGTGGATCATCCACTGGTCACTGGGAAGGAGTCTCATGAAGGAAACTGGGTGCCCCACCAAGGGCCATATTCATGACCTGATTCTGCAGTTTCATTCCTGTTTGACCATTCCCAACTAATGACCAATTCTTACTATGTGACTGAATCTCAGTCTCAGAAGTGAGTTCCATGAATCCTTCTTCTTGTGGAGGGGATCTACAAGGAGATGAAGGCAAAATGGGAAGGAAAAATGTTGGAAAATGGTCCATTTTTATTAAAATAAGAGCTATTTATTTTAAGTTATTTTATTTTATCTTATTTTATTTTTTGGTTGTGGGAATTGAAACTAAGGCACCTCCTCAGCTTTTTTTTAATATTGTATTATAGAATGGGTCTCACTGAGTTGCTGATGGTCTTGGTAACTTGCTGAGGCTGGCTTTGAACTCATGATCCTCCTGCCTCAGTCTCTCAAGCTGCTTGGATTATAGGCATGCATCACCTTGCCTGGCCAACTATTTTATATTTTAATTTATATTTTATATCTTGGGTTATACTACCTGGTACAGTGTATGTATAAATTGCTGAATGATTAATTCAGGCTAATGAATTTACCTCACTTTGTTTTTTAAAGCAGTTTTATTGAATTGTAACTTATATATCAACAATTCAATTATTTCATGTAGACACTCCAGTCCTCTTACTGTGTTCAGAATTGTGCAACAATCACCACAATTAATTTTAGGGCATTTTCATCACCCAAGAAGAAAAATTCATGACCATTAGCAGCCATTCCAATTGCTTTCTCCCTCAACATACTCACCCACTCTGCCTATCTGTGAAAGAAATCACTTTTCCTCTTTCCATTTCTGTGTGATTCTCTCTTCAGATATTTCAAAATCACTTTTATTGAGGAGAATATTTAAGTTATATTTTACTCTATTTTGAGATACATAATCTATTAGTATTAACTGTAGTCACCACACTATGCAGTAGACCATTAGAAATTATTTCTTCTGTCTGAAAATTTGTCCCCTTTTTCTAAATCTCACTTTATCCTGTTCCCTTCCCCCACCTCACCCCTATTGTGGAACCATTTTACTCTCCACCTCTGTGAGTCCTTGTCCTTCTCTTATAGATTACACATATAATTGAAATCATGTAGTTTCTATCTTTCTGAGCCTAGCTTATTTCACCTAGTATAAACATCATTAAATTTTACTATAGGCTTCATTTTCACCTGAAGATTACATTCAATTTTATGTTTAACTTACCTGTCAAGTCCAACAGATGCAATTATTTAGATTATTTTATGGCTAATTTCCATCCTACCCCATGAATGTGGCATGACCAAGCAGACTTATCTCAAAGATATAAAATAAAAACCACACAAGTGTGACAAAGAATCCTCCATTCATTAAAGTACTTTCTATCATTCTGTGTTTTGTGTGGCCTGTGGTTCAGATTGATTTAATTTCCTAAGTAAAAATATCATTATTGTTTTCAGATTCCATTTAGGATTGAGTAAGCATACACTGTCTTTTCAGACCAAATCCAGCAATTAAACTCTAGACAGCATACACAGAGTTCTTTGTGACCAACTAGGAAAGAAAATCATAGAAGGCACACTGGAGGAGTCAGCAGCACATTAAAAATTACACAGTGGAGAGTTTTCCACTTCTACTATGCATACTTGGTCTGCTCTCAAACAGCTTGGGACCTGGCTGAATTCCAGGATATGCCCTGCTGTTGGGAGCTGCAAATAAATTTTCAGCTTGTCTGAGACATTTTTAAGTGAAGGTGTGCCCCTCAGAGAACACTTGGGGCTAAGGGGAAGTGTGCCCCTCAGAGAACTCTTGGTGTTATCTCAGAGATCTGAGGCCTCCCCATTACCTTAGCGACTTCCTGCTCAAAGAGAATTATGTGATAACATGGAATGCATTGGTTCAGACAGCCCCATGTTCAAATGCAACTTTCTGGAGGCAGAAGAAAATACCAGGGAGCCAAAATAATCTTGAGGCACCAGCTGCCTGGAGGAGGAAGAATTACTGCTCAAATGATAAGTCTCCAATCAGGCAAGTTTCCCTATAGCCTCTCCCTTCTTGTTTATCTTGCAAAACATTTCCTCACAATAAATACCCCTTTGTTTTTTTTTTGTTTGTTTGTTTTGTTGTTGTTGTTGTTGTTTGCTATAAATAAAACATTAGTGGGCTTTTTCTCTTTGTTAGGGAATGACTCCTTAGGACTGATCTACCCACCAGACCCCAGCTGTGAAACTATTTTCCATGTCTTGGTCTTTACCTCTAAATATTATTTCAGACTTTTATATTATTTCAGACCTTTGATTTCCCAGCAAGTTCACACATTTGTTTGGTTTACCAATCTCTTGCTGTGCAGAACAAAATGACACCCTACTCTTGTGTCTCCTACAGAAGAAAAGGAATTCCTCATGCTCTGGGAAACTTGGAATGTCCACACTTTCTTTTTCTTAGGGTTTTTCTTTTCTCCATTCTACTTGATCTTGACTTGGGAAATTGTCTGTGTTCACAGTGGTGGCAGGAGAGACTATAGAGGCTTTCCTTTCTCATTTGAGGAGCTGATTTCCCAAGGGAGTGTCACTTAATTCCACTACTTCATTACTCTGTGTACTCTTAGTACTTGGTAGCATCCTGACCTCTGTCATAGGAAATGGGCAGAAGACAAAGGGAAGGCCCGAGGACACACACATAGTGGGAAAGTTGTGGAAAGGAATGAACTTAGAAAAATCACCCTGCAAATCAGGCTCAATTCTGAGCTACCCTTGCAATTATTCTGATCCCAGAGGGGATACAGAAGAAAGAATATGGACTAGAATTGACATGTAGAGTGCGACCTGGAACTCAGCTGATCCCTGCAAATGTCACAATAAAGAAAGACCCAAATGTTATGGCTAAGGGTTTCTAAACTGGTACAATATCAAAGCCACAATCCAGAGAAATTTGGTTGAATCTAAATGGATATATAGTCTACTGAAACAAAAATATCAACATAGGATTTTATTTATTTTTTTACATTAATCATAGATGACATTTTATTTATTTTTCCTGTATTTTCAATAGATATATCATATCACAATACAAAATTAGACATATCCTCTATAAACTACAAGACCACTAGGCATGTAAAGAACCAGAAAGTCTCAACTGATATTAGGAAAATGAACAGATATTCTATTGACCAAATTGGACAGCCAATATCATAATAAAGACTGTATTGAAAAGATTCTCCATCAACCTTTAAGAATAATAATAGAAATAATGTCAAAATATCTGTAAATGAATATAGAGAGATAAAGTTACATCAAGGAAACAGAAGATAAAGCAAGCCACAAAGTGGCAGTACCACAGTTAAGAGGTATGCTAAAAGGGATTATGAGAAGATTATCTCTGGAGAATGAAAGAGTAGTGATCCCCAAGTCAGAGCAAGGAAACCATCCCATCATGTAACATACAAAGGAAAAAGGATTTATTTTTGCTTATTTAATCAAAAATGATTTCTAGTTTCTGGTCTGGAATGTCAGAAACTTCCAAGTTGTCACACTTTTAACTTTTACACTCTGTAATCCATTCTGTGTACGAAAACTATAAAGCCCTTGATAGTATTATTTGGCTCATAGAGAACCTACAGAAGATGCCCTTGATGTGTTCAGACTGAGACCAGATTCCTCCCTTTATCCCCTTCCTTGCAGCATCACCTGATCCCATCCCTCCACCCCTCTCTGCTCACACCCTCTTCACTCTCTGTCCTCTTAGTATTGTTGGGATCCGGTTTACTCTGATCCTCCTCCAAGTCTTCCTTTCTGCTCTTCTAGATCCTGAGATGTCCTTGGCCCTTCTTGCCTTAGTTCATCAATCATGCTTACTTCCAAGAATGGAGAGAAATAAACCTGTCCATTGTCTCTGAAAAGTGTAAGGAAGGGAACAAGTTTTGGATGTCTGTAAGTTCAGGAAAATGATATAGAAGTAGTTACTGTATCTCATCCTCTGGAAAGTAAGCTTAAGTGCATTCACAAATTCACAAAGAGTTTTGTGACTATATTTTTATGTGAAAATGTACTTACAGAAGCTTATAACTGGAATTCTAGCTAGAAATTGGATGGAGTCACCATTGAAATCATGAACTGTGAGGAACTACTGAGGGGGAAGGGGTACACCCACAAGACATCTCTTCCTTCTGGAACAAAAAAAAAACTTTCTCAGGACAAGCCCATCCTACTGAGAGACAGTTCACCTGAAGGACACATCCAGCACAGGGTTTCAGGTTTCTAAGGGAAGAGAGAATCCTGATTAAGAACCCAGTCTCCACTTAAATTCTGTGTGGGACACCTCACTTGACTATGATGATAAATGTCTATGATTAAAAGAAAGACAGCATCTTTTCCTCTGTCCTCATTCCCTCAGTAATATCCTCAGATGTTCTCAGTGATTGTTACTTTACCAGTAGACACAAATAGAGATTTTGACCTCAGCATGATGGATGCAGAAGGGATTCCAGGCAGGTCTCAACAATATGGGAGTAGGAGGCAGTAAAATGAGGTTTTCCCTGAGAACTACTGGGACTGAACCAAATAGGCATCTTCATATTATTCTGCCCCTACTATAAGGATGTGAAAAAAGTTGCACATGTAGGTACAACAACACACAGCAAATAGAAAGCTGTGGTTGTCCTTACACAATAAATAAAAAATTGTGTTTTCTTTTACAGTTATGGTAGAACAAAAGTGGCACTGATAGAGAAATGAATCCTCAAGGGCCCTGTGCAATGAAGCCCTCTCTGTGCAGGACTGAGGAAGCATCTTCAGAGTGAAAAGGAAAATGTGAACTCAGGGCAGGTTTTAGACCCACTTCCGCATCAACTTGGAACACTGTGTAAAGTGCTGCTGCTTGTGTATGAGCAGCAGTAATAATCAGGCTCATCCACAGGCTGAAGTCTAGAAATGGTCAGAGAGACTGTGTTGCCAGACTTTGAGCCAGAGAAGCGATCAGGTATCCCAGAGGGACAATTAGTGACTCAATAAGTCAAAAGTGTGGGGGATGATCCCGGGAGATTTCGATACCAGAAAACATCATTATATCTCCCAATATCATTGTTGGTTCCAGTGCAGGAGATGGTGACTGTCCTGCAGACCCAGAAGCTGATGGAGGCTGAGTCCAAGCAGACTGGGACCAGGATCTTGAAAAGACAGAAAAACACACTCTGGTATGTCAGTGCTGGTCCTAGGTACCCCCATAGGTAGAGTCTATGCCAGGGATGTGGAGATCACCTGTGTAGAGCAAGAAGGGGAGCAGGATAGGTGTGCAGATCTTGGTGGAGACACACCAGAACTCTTTCTCCTGACATGGACAGCACCACTGAGCTCCCCAGGGCCTCTCTTATTTCTTTCAAAATGTTTGGGGAAGTACATGTTTCGTGATCATGCAAATTAAGCATTCTCTGTGACCACTAATTATAAAAGTCATTCAAAATTCCTTTGGGTACAGAAAAAGAGACTGAGAAAGTGGAGGTTGAGTATTCAATTTTCTCCAAGCTGCTCTGGGCAAAATATCAGCCTTGAATTCCATGTCCTCTGTTCACAGACACTTTCTAGGAATTTACCCCATGACTACTGTCCCAATGCTAGGCTCATTTTTATCTTGTTCCAGTAAATTAGGGCCTTTGACCTTCTAGGAGCCTGGCCATAGGTTGCACTTCACCCTGTTGAAAAGCCATTGATAACACCTGACTCAGCAGAAGATGGACCACTGGACCCTTACTTCCTCACCTTCTCTCAGTGGTGCCCAGATGCACTTCGGTTTCATAGTTGGCGTTTCATTCAGTATTTTTCTGGTTGGAGGATGATTGTTAATTGTGTCACCAATTAGGACTTATTTATCAACCACTTTTTTGTGGGTTTACCACTATTTCTAGCCTCAAAATGAGAATGTTTTACATCCCCCATTTCACAGTATATAAACCTTAGGCAAGTTTATTATTTTTAATTATCCATGTTTTTGGTGATCTGATTAAAAGTGCCAAAATTCACATTTTATGGAGTAAACCACATTGATCTCCTTGATCATTATGAAGGTCATCAATGTCACAGTTTCTAGGCTGTAGCTCTAGAAGATGTTTTGTCAGGGTTCCCTCAAGCAAAAGGGATACTATGATTGAAGAAAGGTAAACTCTGGATTCAGGGCAGTCACCTAAGGGATATGACAGACACCATCACTCTGAGAGTCTCCTCAAGGAGCCTTTGCATAGTCCATCCAGGAATGAGGGACCAAGTGCCCCTTTCCTCCACCAAGTGCCCCTTTCCTAAGCATAGGAGATACAAACAGCCTGAGGGAAGGTTTGCCCAGAGGTAGGAGGAAAAAACAGGAAGGACTATGCAGACATCTTTGGAAGTGCCTCGGATAGAAGAGTCATCCTTGGGATGGCTTCTGGACAGCCACAGATGCTGCCCTGAGTTTAGAAGGAGGCCCATGCAGTTGTGCTGCAAAAAGGACACAAGTCCTGGGAGCCTCATCTTCTTATGCTGTGCTCCTTCCTAAGACCATGAAATTAGGCTTGGTCTTCCCAGTGGGTTTCATACCAGCAGGTGCTTTCCAGGCTGACCAGGCTTCTTTAGCACATTTCCATGTGAAGTCCTTATTCTTTCTGGACTCTTGTCAGGGTCCTGGTGTGACCCTGTATTAATCTAATATCAGAACATTGTCAATGCAGCCCAAGTCATTGTTTGGACTCTCCTGATGTCCAGGTCCAGGACTGAAATAGAACACCTTTTGGTTTCCCGGGCTGGTCTCCCTCTTTGACTCTGTGCAGACCCACACACTTTCTGGCTGCTTCTGGGTGCAGCTGTATTTTCCCCTGCTGGTTTAGGGTTAAAATAGAGAGAACCTCACTCCAGTGACCCCAAAGCCTCTTTCACCTGACAGCCTATTATCAGGGTGTCCAGCCTCACTCTGTGCCAGGTGTGCCCAACCTACTCTACCCTGTGCCTCTCAGATTGGTAGAATTTGCAGTGCATAGAGTTCATGGCAGATCCAGGTCCTGTTACCAAGTGCTTTGTTTTTGTTAGAAGAGAATCACGCCATCTGTAGCCTTTCTCCAAAAATATAATATAGAGAAAATACAGTTTAGAGAAACTATATTAAACTTTTTGAGGACTTACATTTCTTAGTATATAGGAATTAAGACTCATGTATTCCATCTAATGTCTGCTGTTCAATTTAATATTGCAGATAATAAAAGACTTCTGTCAATGTGCTCTTAGCTTTCTACATGTAACTTAGTATTCTTATATGTTCCTCACTGCTTCAGTAGTGGCTTCCATTGTGATTGGTTAATTTTATTTTCAGCATACCATTTTGGTCACCTCTTTATATCCTTTTACCTATATATTCAATTTATTTTTATTGTGGCTATTATGTGTATAAGAACTGGGTTGTTAATTAGTACAACTATTTTGGAAATCTGTTTACAGTTTCCTCAAAAGGCAAGGCATGGACTCACTAAATGACTCAATTATACCACTCCTCAATATTCATCCTGAAGAATTAAAGTCTTCATTCTACAGTGACACAAACATACCAATGTTTATAGAAGCACAATTCACAGTAGTCCAAATATGCAACCAGGCTCGGTGTCCATCAGTGGATAACTAGATAAATAAAATGTGGTACATATATTCAGTCATAAAAGAAAGTGAAATTGTGTCATTTGTATGAAATTGTATGGAAACAGAGACCATAATGCTAAGTGAAATAAGTCAAACTCAGGTTGAGGGTCATGATTTCTCTCCTATGCAGAAACTAGAGAGGAAAATAAGAAAGGAAGAAAGAAAGAAAAGAAAAAAACACAAAACAAACAAAAACAAACAAACAAACATTAAGGCAGGTGGTAGTCCATATCACTCTTCAGAATGTTGTATGGGAGGCTATGAATCCTCCATTTAGATAAGACCCTAAGTGCCCTCTGTTCTCACCTGAGATTGTACCTGAGCACAGGAGCTTCCATTCTCAAGGCAGATCTGGCTGAAACTTGGAGGAGAGTAAAAGAAATGGTACAGGCATATTTGGAAGTGCCCAGGATAGAGAGGTTAGTTCTGGGATGACTACTAGTCATAAGCAAAGGTGCTCTGGGATTGGGAAGGACACCTGGGAAGCTGTCCTGGGTGAAGGACATAGGTCTGCAACTTCCATCCTCTCATATAGAACTTTCCCCTAGAGGGAACTTGATATAGTTTCCCCATTTTCTTGAAGGTATCTTCAAGAGCTGACAACAGAGACCTGCTCCAGGGCATTTCCCAGGTGAGGCCCTCACTGTTTATAGGTTCCTGTCAGTGTCCACAAGACCCACTTGTGTGTATGATCATCAGAATGTATTCACTGCAAACCAGGCATATGATGGATTCTCAGGACTTCCATTACATGGAAACATGTTGAACTCTCTGGATGGGCATTCCTCTTGGCCTCCTCTTTTGCTTACCCAGCATCTTCCTGGCTGCTCCTGACTGTAGCTGTACCTCCCCCTGCTGGTGGAGGAACACTGAAGAAGTAGTTCCCTCCTACAGATGAATTCAAAGGCCATTTACCCAAGAAGCTGTATAGGGCATTCAGCCTCACTCTCTGCTAGATGCACCCACTTTGCCCTGCCAAGTTCAGTACAGAGAATTGATGTCCATTAGGTGAAGTAAGGTGAATAGCTTGCAGATTCTGTGACCCTATCCCGGTGTAAAATGTCCCTTCCCCGTGTTTTGTTTTCTTTAGGGAAAGGAGAGAGCTCTTGCTTCTCAGCTCTTCTGAAGAAACAGGAAAATCCCAAGATATAGGTTGATGCTGTCTATGGAGCCAGGACTGATGATGCCCCCATGGCAATGAGAGCTGCTGTGGGATCAGTGGGAGTCCAGGATGTTTTTGTAGTAAATCCCAGGAGGGTCCTTACATCATTATCATCAATCAATGCAATTTTTATTAATAATATTCTTATTTCATCAAATAACTCATAGTTCATGGTCAAAGATTTGTACACCACCCTCAGCAGATCTTTTATAAAATTGGACCTCATTCCCAGGGGTTAATTCCAGCAGCATTAGCTGGACTGATCTCAGAATCATGGCAGGATCAATATGCTGTGGGTTTGCTGCTGGGGACAGGATCTGTGTGTAGAGAAGGGAGACCTTGGGGCAGAGGCAGAGGGAGGGTGGGCCATAGTGTTGAGGTAGGCAGTTAGGTTGGTAGAAGAGAAGCTGGCTCCACAGGATGAAGGAGGAGGTGCTGCTAGGGAGAAGCTGGAGCAAGGATAGTCAAGCTTCTATTCCTGGCCCAGTTCAGGCAATGAAATAACTTGGGTTGTCTATTCCGTTGATCTGAACACTGAATCAAATGCACTTGCAATATACTGACTTAGTCATTTCTACCCTGGGGGCATATGTTCTGCAGGTTTGAAGCAAGTGAACCAGCAACTCTCAATCAGCCCTGTACTTGGATAGGGGTGTGTGTGTGTGTGTGTGTGTGTGTGTGTGCGTGTGCATGCATACGTGCATGTCTGAGAATATCACAAGCTCCTGAATCTCTCATGATCATTGTTAACCTGCAGTAAGACTGATTTGTGCTAAAGATTGATGGCACCTCTGTCAGCTTCATTATTGGGCCCAGGAAGATTAGGGAGTAAATAGTATCTACCTTACTCTCTGTATCAGGCCATTGCTGAAAATCTATTGTACACAGTTGACTCCTCTGATTACATAGCTCTCCCTAAGCCAAATTGGAAGTTTAAGCAATGAGTTTCCTAATTAAATTCCATAGTGAGTCTTCTCCCTGCACTGATTCCCTGAGGTCCACCAATCTTATGAATTATGTCATAAACATGTCCCGACACCAAGAGGAACATTTCTTGAAGGATGTTCCTTAAATGTTCCCAGTGTACATCTTCCTATCTATAACCATTCCCTGGCCCCCACTGCTTTATAACCATAACTAAACCACTGTCTCAGTGAAATTCTTACCAGCAAGGCTTAGTGTTGTGTGACTGAAGACTTTCTATGGCCACTAGGAGCTGGCCGTTTCAGTCAATAAAAATGACCTGCTTGTGTTCCAACAAAATTAGTTGAGCCTGGAGATGTTCAGGTACCTCCCCCATATTTCAGGAATATGAGGGCAGGGGCAGGAGTAGTAACATAAACTCCATGTGGCAGACTATCATCTGTCAGTGTGACCAAGGCAGAAAGGACACCTAGGAAGCTAACAAGCAGATTTTCCCTCTTTCCTATCTGATGACATCACTGAGAGCTGGGATGCAATTCCTACACATGACAGTAATAGACAGGATCCTACCTGACTTGGGCCCTGTCTATTTCCTGAGTTGGAGCCAGAGAATGATTAGGGAAAGCTGAGGAACTGGTGTCATCATTATAGATGACAAGCACATATGCAGTGATCCAGGAGATTGAGAATGAGGGGCATCCAGGGGATCCTTCAGGGATCCTGAGGCAGCTTCCTTATGTCATGTGGGCTAATTTCTAGCCAGGCCTCTCTTATCTTCTTGCTTGGAGAACTATCTGGTATGGTAAATCAGACCAAGCTCAGGACTGCTGCTGGTGGAAGTAGTGGTGTAGAGATCAGGACTGAGTCCCAGGAATACATAAAAGTGAAAGGAAGCCTTGCAAACCTAGCCTTAACCCACAAAGTCTCTTTTCTTTGCTGATCCTACCATCTTTGTAAACATCTCCCCTAATCTGTGACTTTTGTTATTGTTGTTGTTTGTTTTGGGGTACGAGGGATTGAACTCAGGGGCACTCAGCCACTGAGCCACATCCCTGGCACTGTTTTGAACTTTATTTAGAGACAGGGTCTCATGAGTTGCTTAGTGCCTCACTTTTGCTGAGGCTAGGTTTGAACTTACAATCCTCCTGCCTCTGCCTCCCACGTTGCTGGGATTACAGGTGTACATCACTATGCCTGGTCTAATCTGTGTCTTGAACTTGCTTCTGGGCTGGTCTGTCCACCTTGAATTTAGGAGTGAGTTTGTCTGTGTTTTCTGAACTCAGGCTTAAACAGTATAAGTCAGCATATAAGAGGATATAGAGCCTAAATGGAAAGAGAAGTAGAGGTCTGCACAGATCTTAGCTCTTGGGCTTCATGGTAGGAATATAATTACTCTCTGACAAAGTTTTCATGAAATTTTGAAATTCCAATGAGGTACTATAACTCTTTCTTTATTGTGAGTTCCTTATTCAAATTCTAGTGCTTTGCCTCCATCTCCAACACAATCTGGGCAGGTTCCAAACTTTGTGCTTCAATACTGCCGGAAAGTTTACAGAAATTCAACAGGAATGATGGTCTAGGAGGAAAGGAAGAGCCAGTATCTCAACACATTAATTTCTCTAAATTGTTTAAGCCAGAAAGTTAGAGACCCAGAAACCAAAGAATCTTTATGTGAATGTCAAAGTCAATGTTGTAGAAAAATGGAACCTTTTCCTGCAGGTCTCAAGTCTTAGTCACTAATCCCCTTGTGTTTTAAAACAGATCCAGCCCATACTCAGCTGGCTTTGTCAGATGGGCTCTGCTGCCCCTGGTGGCCTCTCCAATCATCATTGAGCCACCAGCTCAATGGTGACCTTTGACAATATGTAGATTTAAAACCTACTAATGTTTTCAAGTCCTCTGGGTATAAACCAAGGAGTGGGGTAGCAGCCACATCAGTGTTTATAGCAGCACAATTCACAATAGCTAAATTGTGTAACTAACCTAGATGCCCTTCAGTGGATGAATGAATAAAGAAACTGTGGTATATATACATGTCGGAATATTATTCAGCATTAAAAGAGAATAAAATCATGGAATTTGCAATAAATGGATGGAGTTGGAGAATATCATGCTAAGTGAAGTAAGACAATCTCCAAAAAACCAAAGGCCAAATGTTTTATCTGATAAGTGGATGCTTATCCATATGGGAATGCTGTGGGAAGCATGGGAGGAAAGGAGGAACTTTGGATAGGGCAAAGAGAAGGGAGGGAAATGGAGGAGGGGCATATGGGTAGAAAAGATGGTGAAATGAGATAGACATCATTACCCTAAGTACATGGATGAAGACATGAGTAGTATAACTCTACATTGTATACAACCAGAGAAATGAAAAATTGTGTTCCATATGGGTACTATGAATTAAAATGCACTCTGCTGTCCTATATAACAATTTATAATAAATAAGTAAATTTTAAAAAATAACAAATAAAACCTACTGCTCAGGTCTGGCCATTCTTTATGTTTCTGTTGTCTCCAGGGAGAGAATAATGATAAAGCAGGTGCTTTTCCATACCTTGCAGAGCTTACAATGTCCTCCAGAATGCTGTTATGTTCTAAATCAGTGTCTAATACATGGTTCTATTTTCCCATGGTCAGGATTCCTGGAAGAAAAATTAAAGTATTGAAATGGGAGTGACTTTACCTTCAATATTTTCCAAAATTATCCCTAGTTATCCCCTAGCACAGTTTGCTGCCCATTCCTGTGACTTATCTTATGCTCATGTAGTGTAGAGGCCTCAGTTCCAGAAGAAGGATGCTTCCAAAAGAGACTCACACTGCTTGTGATGAACTCACTCAATGCCTCCTTTGCCTAGTCATGACAGAAAATCATCAGGTCAAGCTGAGATACGAACTGGTGATTGACCATGAAGGGGAAACTGTGTGGTCATTCCAGAATGGATAAGGAGGAGCATTATTGAGTGCAGGACACTGTTTAGCACTCCCTAAGTCTGCAGATAAATAAAGAAAATGAATACATACCAATTAAACAGAACTATTAATCACTGAATCTTTTCAGGAATGAAATAAATGGTTTCTAGGGGCAAAAAACATTTGGCTTTTTCTGATATAAATACCATTGACTATGGTTTTCTTCCCTATCTCATCTCAGTATCACGTAAGATAAGAGATGAATTAATAGTATTTAACTTTATATTTAACTTTTAAATTTATGGGATATCAAAGAGGAAGAAAAATGAAGACACTGGAAGACAAAAAAAAGTATCTTGTTCCTTCTTTGCAGAATCAGCCAATGTGTTCTTGACTGTGAGCCAATTTTGTCATATGAATTGAATCATTGTTACCATTATTGTCTTTATATGGAGATTTGGTTGTTCATGGATAGAGGAGTGGATTTTGTGTGTCACATTTATGCTGCTTTTTTAAGTGTCAATTTGACAGGTTGAAGTATAGAAATGGACTTGATATTGATATAGGTAATCTTGGGGAAATAAGAATTATTTTTTTGATACATGTGGACTATAGAAAGGAAGTAGATTCCTTTCTGTTATACATACCCATGGGTGTACATCTGCAAGTGTCACTGTATAAACTGAGTCTATGCTTAGATTGTCCTCCAAGATGGCTCTGCCCCTCCAACTCTATTTCATAATCCAGAGTACCTAGAAAGTAAAGCTCTGTTTTAATTTTATGGAATAAAGAAACATTGGCTATAGCTGATGATTTGAGCACTTACACTGGGAATTTAGGAGCTGTGCATGCATTCTGGGTGTAGTGTGGCCTCCAAGTTCTCTGAATTCCCTTGTTGGGGACAGTAGCTCTCCTCTGATTGGGTGTCCTTGATACAGACTCTGAGATGGAGAATGGCGCTTAGGCTATCTTGAAAGTAGAGAGGGAAGCAGCAGTGGGCAGAAAGAGAGAGTGACCCCATAAGGTGGCAGTTAAAGTGAGGGATTCCCTTCAGGACATGATGAATAGGGGCAGGGCCCTGGTTCATGGCCTCAGGCAGTTATTAAACTCAAGCTCTCTGAGAAGGATGTGAACTTTGGCTGTTCCTTGCAACCAGCCACACTTTCTTAAGGGCACCTCTGTGAGCTGCCAGAACTCTGAGCTTCTGTGGATGGGGAAGTGTGTATACCCCATGGTGTCAACTACAGTGGTTGGTGTTGTTCAGGATCCCAGGCTGCCAATGGAACACAGGCTCTAGGAGCTCAGATGAGCTGCACAGTTCAAGGAAGTAATCTAGAATATTTGGGCTATTCAATAGCCATGCCATATTTGGTACCAGCTATCCTTAACATGTGACAAGGACCTTAGAGGACATGTTAAACATGAAAACCACTGACTTTTCTCCTAAATTATCAATGTATATTTTAACAAACATTAACTCAATCTGATTTTTGCTTGACTTTGTGTAAAATGAAAACAGAGTCCAACTTACTAGGTTCTCTGAGTTATGAAATAGAGTTGAAGGTCCAGATCAGTAAACACAGAGACAATATAGTTGTCATGAGATTATTCAGATAACTCAATTTATCTATCTATCCCTTGGCCCCCTTCTCCTCCACACAACCTTGCCAGAAAACACCAGGAAGGCCTAGTTCTGCCAGGCCTAAATCTACACTAATCCACTTCTGCAAAGCCTGGCTAGAGGGGTGGGAGGAAAGGGAAATTTGGGAGTCTCAGGTCTGGGTAAGCTGGGAGAGACCTGCACATGGTTTTGTCTTTATTTCTCCTCTTTCTGGGTGAAAAGTATGACATAGATAAGGGCAGGTGTTTGCACCTCACTTAGCCATCTTCCTGAGTCACTGTGAGCATCATTAGTATTATTTTACACCTGAAAACCGTCAGCCTCATCCCCAACCTGAGACCTACTAATGGTCAGCATGGCTGTATTCCCTGAGTAGGAGCCAGAGAATAGGTCAGGGATCATTGAGGCCTGATTGCTCTCACCACAGATGATCAGCATTAGGTTCATTCCTGAATTCTGTTGCTACCAGTGCCCAGCATTCTCATTGATAAGGCCATCTCCAGAGCAGATGATAGTGGCCATCTGTTCTGGAGCAACTAACATCAAGGTGAGATATGTCAGCTCAAAGACAGTCACAGAGCCTATAAGAGGAGACAAGAGGAGTTCTGAGGATAAGGACCCATTCCCAAAGTTTTATCCTGAGGCAAAGTCAGGGTATGGGGTGAGTCCATTTTAGGGACCTGCAGGGGCTGAGTCTGGGAACAGGACTGAATAAGTCACCTGTAAAGAGAATGAGGGGAGCAGAAAACATAACTACCCTGGGAATTACCCAGAGCTCAAAGACCTGATATCCAGAACACAACCGGGGTCACCCAATTATCTTATGCTCTCTCATGGTTTAGGGGGCAGCAAGTGTTTGGTGATTGTGCAACTTTGCTCCTCCCCTTGGGCAGCTGATTTACAACTATAGAGGAGGCTTTTTCCAAGTATTGGGGCTCAAGAGGAGACTGAGGGGGAGGGATGGAGTCCCAACTTCCTCTATCTGCTCTTCTGGGCATAGAATCATTCTTATTTTCCATGGTGCCAGTTCTAAAGCACTTTCCAGGAGTTGACCCATGACCAGGGTTCTGATCCTCCTGGACTATGGTAAGTCCTTGGGCCCAGCTCAATAAGCCTGTTGATCTTCCAGGGGCCTGGCCTGGAAGGAACTGGGCAGCTAAGACTACTGATGACATCTGATTCAGCAGAAAGAGGACCAGAGACTTCTTACCTTGTCCTCCTGAACTGTGGATTGCCCAATTAATTTGTGTCCCTCATCGCCATTTCATTATAATATGACACTGTTACATTTCATTCTGTGAAATGAGTTAATACGTGGCAGTCTGTTTGTTAAGCAATCTCTGCTTCTGTGGATTTCCCACATTAATTAATCTCATTTCATAGGTGGTATTTGTTTTCTTCTTTGACAGCCTCCTTCCCACAATAGACTGTCAGCAGACACAGAGAATTCTTACTTTTCCCTCTCGTTGCTTCAGTGTTATACATAATATAGTTCAAGTGCTTGAAACTGGACTTGCCTACGAAATGCACTGAGACCCAAGAGTTTCTGTGAATTTTGTCAGCATTGAGGTTGCACAGAGCTGAGCTCTTGTGGGCGGGTGGTCAGGTGTCCCTCCAGTAGGGGGATAATATTATGAAACCAAAGAAGCCCAAGGACCAGAGCTTTAAGAAGAGGCACATGATAGTCCATGACATTCTATAGAGTATTCTAAAGGAGGCTGTTGATTGTACATCCAGCAACAAGGTCCCAAGAGGACTCTCCCCACCTTGAGATTCTATCTGTGCACAGGAGCTGCTGTCCTGATGGCTGATCTGCTTAGAGATCAGGAGAGAGACAAGGAAGGAGATGGAAAGTGTCCTGTATGTGACCTGAAGATAGTATTTAGCCCTGGGACCACTGCTGCACAGAAAGACACCATGCCCAGAGAGTGGTAAGGAGGCCTATGCAGCCATCCTCAGTGAAGGGCACAGGGTGTGGGATCACCTTCCTCTCACAGTGACATACCCCTAGAGCACCTGAACTTGGGATGTTCACCCTAATAAATAACAGTCTTGGGGGAGATGCTCAAGATGATAAATGGGATCAGACTCCTCATTTCCCATATGAGGACCACAGTGAATCTCGGGTTCTACCAGTGTGCTAGGCTGATTCTTACAACATGGCCAGAGCAGCCCAGGTATAGAATGCACTGTCTTCACTTCCAGTCCAAGAACTATCCTTGGACCCCTGTTTGTCACTGGGCTGGACTTCCTACTGGTAGTGCCTTGGGCAGCCCTAGCTTTCCTTCTGACTGCTTCTGGTAAAACTCTGCTGTCCCCTAGGGTGAAGACTGTATGCCTTTCCTCTCGGGTTTCTTGAAAGACCTGTTAGCTGGGATAATGTGGACAGGGAGTCCAGCCTCACTCTGTGCCAGATGCCTCCACCTAGCTATGCCCAACACAAAGCCCAGAGGTGCAATCTGTGGTGTTCAGGCAGGTTCAGATTCTGTGACCCTGTCCCAAGTTGACAGTTCCCTCCCTGGTGCTATTTTCTATATGGGAAGGAAAGGAAAGTTCTATCTACAACTCTTCTGGGGGAAAAACAAAGAAAAGACTAAAGAAATGTAATTGATATTTTCAGTGGAGCCTGTGTATTTACAGCCACAAGTGATTCATCCCCCTTAACAACAAGAGCAGCTGTGTGTTCAGTGAGAACACAGGAGGTTTCTGGCAATAAAGCTTGTTAGTGTCCATATGTCATGTTGTCATCATTGCCATCATTTACATAGCTAAGATGTTCATTTCATTCCACACTTCTTATTCAAGGTTGTCAATTTTTACATTTGTTTTAGGTGCCCTTTGGATAAAACCCACAAACTCCAGCTTGATTAAGCCCATGAATACCTGTTCCCACCCCTGACAAAACACACCCCTAGCTGACCCCATTTCCTTGGATTCCCACAGCAGAACTGAAAGAAATTCTGAGAACTGGGCCCCATTCCTGAGATCACAGAAAATCCAGGTTTAATTAGTAAGAGTCGATCGTGGCTTTATGTCATTTATTTCTGAAAAACAGTTTCCAAAGGTCAGCATAGGTATCCCCACTTCACTTCAGGTAAAACTTAGGTCCAGAGAGCTGAAGTTGCAGATGAGTGTAAACACAGCATTGTCAAGAACATAAGTGGACCCAGGTGTACTGACTTCTAGTCCTGCACTCTTTGTGGCACATCATGACTAGTATGGAAGGTGTAATGTTTGAGCAAAACCAGGCCCCACGGCTTGTGTTCTGACAATCTCCCTGCTATCCCCTATCATGGTCTGGACATCTACAAGAGCCCAGCGCAGCCTGCAGGTAATAGTTTTGAGAGACTGTGCCCAGGTTAGAGCTGGATAATCTCTGGGGAATACAGAGGCTGCTCTGCTCTTCAGGGTTGGCCTGGCTCCTTCTGATGCTCTCTGCAGTGTTACCTTCACCTCTCTCTGCTAAAGAGATGGGTGAAAAATGTATTTTGGGAATCAGAGACTTAGAAGATCCCAGGGGCTAAAGGTTGATGATTCCAGTGAGCTCATTCTCAATGCTCTGCTTCCTGAAAAATGACCAGGGCTGAACTCAAAGTCAGGGCCAGATTTTGGGTTCTGGGTGTAGGGCTGAATCTCATTACAGCACCTTGGTTTCTTACACATGAAGACAGGGGAAGGAGAGGCATTCAGGTTATTGTTGAGATGCTCCAAAGCTCTGTCTTCTGTCATGTTCTCAGGAAGGAAAGGCTTTAAAGTCAATACCTTAATTGAGGTAGGTACTATTTTACAGGGCTCCAGCGTAGCTGTCCAGCACCTATTCTAGGGTCACACTGACCCTGAAGAGGGCATAATGGTATTGTGACCATGGCAATAATTGTGAGGAACCACTCTTTTCATGTAGAATAATAAACAAATTATGCACATACTTTAGATTTTTCTCTTTTAGTACTACCTGCGTTTCATATTGGTACATTATTGTGAAACTCTTAACAAACATTTCAGTGAATGAATAAATGAACCAATGAACAGTATTCATTTCTCAATATTCAAATTGGTGTTGAGTTTTAGTTTGTCCAGTCATTTTTTGAGTAATGGGGATGGAGCTAGAGAAAGAATATCAATTGGGTGACAAAGGAGCTTAAGTTATGTATGAGATTTGGGCAGGTGAAGGCATGTATGTAAAATAATAGTCATCCAACATGACCTTAGAGCTTCTCCTCTGAGGCTGGGGTGATCCTGAGCCTCTCTAAGAAATCCTTCCTGGATGAGGTAGCACATAAGAGTTAGCCATCAGGAACTCAGTTCAGCCTCCTGGCATCTACCTAACTGTGTAGGAGGCTGACAACCTGTGTGGCAGTTTGCTATGGTTCCCCATGACCACTCTGCATCTGGGTAGGAAGAAAACCATCTAACCATGTCTCTGGGCCTAATCTCCTTTGCATTGTCTGGCAAGGAGGAGAGGGAGAGGCCTGAGTGTGCAGAAAGGATCGTTGTAGGAAAAGATGATGTCAGACACCAAAGGAGTACCAGGAAGCAGTTAATTTGGCTGCAACCAGGTTCAGAGAGAAAAGCTTTTTCGGTAAGCAATCAATCCCCCTGAACCCTGAGTTAAGGAAGTTTTAGAACATTATAGGGGGAGGGACTCAGAGGTTCACGATCTACAGAAGGTCCCATGACAACAGGTTATTCCTGCAATGTTCTGGGCAAATTAGTCCCTCAAAGACATTTTTTTGTGCAAGAAGCAACACTTGATAAAAAGAGAGCTTCTTCTCCCCTCTCTTCCCTCTCCCTGCAAACTGTTTCCATGGAACCCAATTAGTAACATCTTCTCTTCTTTGAAATGTAGGTATCCCTGTAAATCTCCCTGCCCCAAGGCCAGAGACCTTTATGAAAGAATCTGTTTACTCTGCATTTGCAACACACTTACCACTTGAAAACTTTTACAAACTATGATATATCATTTTCAAATTAGGTAATCTATATCACTAGATAGCCCATACATGTTGTGGAAGACTAGGAAAGAGTATTCAGCACCAGGAGTGCTGATTCCTTCATGCCTGTGGCAAAATAAAATAGGGCAACAGAAAACAGGCAGCTAAACTATATTAAACTCTTTTGTAGATATTCTTTTGCTGATAGTCCTAAGATAAATTATAGTAAATATTTCTGGAGAAACTTAATTACAATTTTATGTGGAGTGTTGGAGGTGCCATTATAGGAGAGCTTGGGATAGGAAGCAGTGGAGTGGAGATCATGGAGGTGATAGACTAGTGTGGGTGGTGTGAAATAAGAGGCCCTACAGAAGGTGGGAGAAGCCTTAATATACTCAGGCAAGGAGCTGGTTCATGGAGGGCCAGGTTGCATCCCAGATAGCCTTTGACCTGGTTGGGGACAGGGACAATCACTCAGTCTGCACCCCAACACAGGACTTCACTGGGGGCTCCCCCACAATGTCATTTCTATACCAAAGGTTATGAGACCTGCAGAACTGGGCTGGCTGTTCCAGTACATCTTAGCCTTACTCATGGAGATGTGTCTGTCTGTTTCCCTATGGGAATGAAGCTCATACCCTTCTCCCTGGCTCATGATCTATTCATGATGCAGTGAGTGCTCTTAGTGCTGATGCCTGAGTCCACCTGAGTCAGCTTCATCATGGGACCCAGGACACTTGTGTTCAGGAGTATTATGGAATAAATAGTATCTAAGTTACTCTTTGTTTCAAGACATTCCTGAAATCGATTTGTACAGAGAAACAGTTGGCTGCATTCAGCTCACAGTTTTCATCTGGGCAAGTTATTTTGTTATTAATTATCAAATAAATGGTTGGTAATCAAAATTCACTTAAAGGTCAAGATTCTTTTTACCATGCCCTCTGCCCCTTTGCTATTATGCCACAGATATGAATTCTAACTACTTCTTTCCTTAAAATAATGGCATAAACCCACTCAAGTGCAGGATCCAGTACTTATTGATATCTTCTATTGATGTTCCTCCTCTGAGAACTGAGGTGGCGCCTAGGGTTATTCTCACTTAGTAATTTAGTCTTGCTGATGACTGTTTGACAGAGTTGCTGCAATCTTAGGGAGCTGGCAGTACATATCATCCAAACTGTCCTGCTGAAGCCAGAATTAAAAGAGACAGTCAGTAGAGATAAGTAGGACGAGATAGGAAAAAGGAGGCCAATTTGAGTCCTGGAAATGGGAGATCCCCTGAAGAACTGAAATGCTAATGCCTTTAGTGTCCTTCCTCCACTCTCATGAAGATAGCCAGCCTTGCTTCAACCTGTTGCTAAGATAACCTGTCCCAGGGATTGTCCCTCCCTACAGGGCATTGTAAAAGATTTTTTTAAATTTATATAATGCATTACAATTCTTATTACACATATACAGCACAATTTTTCATATCTCTGGTTGTATACAAAATATATGCACACCAATTTGTGCCTTCATACATATACTTTGGGTAATAATGATCATCACACTTAACCATCATTAATAACTCCTTGCCTTTTCCCTTCCCCTCCCACCCTTCTGCCCTATCAAACATTCATCTATTCCTCCCATGCTCCCTATCTTTATCCCACTATCAATCAGACTCCTTATATCAAAGACAACATTCCGATTTTGTTTTGGGGGATTGTCTAACTTTACTTAGCATTATCTTCTCTAACTCCATCTATATACCTGCAAATGCCCTGATTTTATTCTCTTTTATTGCTGAGTAATATTCCAGAATGTATATATGCCACATTTTTTAATCCATTCAACTATTGAAGGGCATCTAGGTTGGCTCCACAGTTTAGCTATTGTGAATTGTGCTGCTATAAACATTGATGTGGTTGTGTCCCTGTAGTATGCTGTTTTAAAGTCCTTTGGGTATAGACCGAGGAGAGGGATAGCTGGGTCAAATGGTGGCTCCATTCCTAATTTTCCAAGAAATCTCCATACTGCTTTCCATATTATCTACAGCAATTTGAACTCCCACCAGCAATGTATGAGTGTATCTTTTTCC
This sequence comes from Spermophilus citellus, assembly GCF_964194105.1. NCBI lineage: Eukaryota > Metazoa > Chordata > Mammalia > Rodentia > Sciuridae > Spermophilus > Spermophilus citellus. The sequence continues at coordinate 106,223,563 of NC_138184.1, forward strand.
CCACATCCTTGCCAACAGCTACTGTTGTTTATCTTCATAATAACTACCATTCTGATTGCAGTGAGATGAAATCTTAGAGTGGTTTTGATTTTCATTTCTCTAATTGCCAGAGATGATGAACATTTTTTAATATATTGGTTGATTGATTGTATATCCTCTTCTGAGAAGCATCTGTTCAGGTCCTTGGCCCATTTATTGGCTGGTTTATTTGGTTTTTCGGTGCTTGGCTTTTTGAGTTCTTTATATACCCTAGAGATTAGTGTTCTAAACGATGTGTGAGGGGTTAAGATTTTCTCCCAAGATATAGCCTCTCTATTTACCTCACAGATTGTTTCTTTTGCTGAAAAGACTCTTTTTAATTTGAGTCCATCCCATTTATTGATTCTTGATTTTAATTCTTGTGCCAAAGGAGTCTTATTAAAGATGTTGGGGCCTAATCCCATATCATGAAGATTAGGGCCTACTTTTTCTTCTATTAAACACAGGGTCTCTGGTTGTATTCCTAAGTCCTTGATCCATTTTGAGTTGATTTTTTTTTGCATGGTGAGAAATAGGGGTTTAATTTCATTTTAATTCATATGGATTTCCAGTTTTCCCAGCACCATTTGTTGAAGAGGCTATCTTTTCTCCAATGCATGTTTTTGGTACCTTTGTCTAATATAAGATAATTGTAATTTTGTGGGTTAATCTCTGTGTCCTTCATTCTGTACCACTGTTATACTATTCTGTTTTGATGCCAATACCATGCTGTTTTTTTTTAATTATTGCTCTGTATTATATGATTATATACCTAGAAGACCCTCAAAGTTCCACCAGGAAATTTCTAGAACTAGTAAATGAATTTACCAAAGTAGCAAGATATAAAATCAACATCCATAAATCAAAGGCATTTCTGTATACCAGTCATAAATCCTCAGAAATGGAAATGAGGAAAACTACCCCTTTAAAATAACCTCAAAAAAATAAAATAAAATACTTGGGAATCAACATAAGAAGTGAAAAATCTATATAATGAAAATTACACAACTCTAAAGAAAGAAGTCAAAGAAGACCTCAGAAGATGTTAAGATCTACCTTGCTTTTGGATAGGCAGAATTAATATTATAAAAATGACCATACTTCAAAAACCAATATACATATTTAATTCAATTTCAATCAAAATCCCAATGATATTCCTCATAGAAATAGAAAAATCAATCATGAAATTTATCTGGAAATATATGAGAGCCAGAATAGCTAAAGCAATCCTTAGCAGGAAGAGTGAAGCAGGTGGCATTACTATACCAAACCTTAAGCTATACTACAAAGTTTTTAATTAATGTTTCCTGAGCTACTCCATTGGGCCCTTGCCCTTGTCCATCTGCTTCTCACCTTTTGGCCATCCCACCAGAGCATCTCCTGGACATAGTCACTATGCAGGAAGGAGAAAGATAAGAGGAAGAAAGCAAGAGAACAAAGGAAGCTTAGGACATATAAAAAAGGTACTTATTGGGGTACCAGAACACCAGCTATGGCCCTGTTCTCCCTCCTAGAAGAAGCATCTATTACCCCTTTTTAAGTAAACCCTCAGTGTGCTTCTTTAATTTTATACTTCAACAGGTGAAGAAGCAGGACTCCTCAGTGGTAATCAGTGGTATCATTGCTGAGGTTGCAGAGGCTCCAGATGAGCCTGAGAGGTCCAGGATCTCACCCCACTGCCCATCTCTCAAGTATGTGAGATCAGGGGTAAGACTAAAAAGTTGCAGTCTATGCATCAGGCCCTCTTCTGATTATATGACTCCCACAGGAAGGGAACATGTGATCTCAGCTGGTGGCAGCTTTGAGTCTCACTTCCCCTTCTGCCTGTGTCAATGAGCTTCATCACTGTGGTAGGAAAACTGACAGTAATGGCCTCATCCCTAGCATAACCTGTGCCGATGTTTTAGGTAACAAGGTCTCCAGAATTGGAGCCACGGAATTCTTCAGGGATCTTTAAGGGCTGGTTGCTATTGACATTGAAAGCTTGGTCTATTTCCAATAATGAGAAGAAAGTTTACAGAAAAAGGAAAAAGTAGTTTAATTATTTTGCCAGCAAAGCAGAATATATAGGAGACTTCTCTAACAGAGATTGTGATTTTAACTGCCAGGAAGAACAATGGGCTTCTTTTAATTTTTTTATTAAAACAAACATTTTATATATGGGACACCAAAAGCACAATCTACACAAGGAATATTTTACAAAATGTCAACGTTATCAAAATGAAGAGGTACTCGTAAAATAATGCCATTAAAAACATTGAAAAACGAGACATACATTGGGGCTGAATATTTTCTAGACACCTAGCTGCTCAAGATTTGCATGTAGAATGTATTAAGACTTCTCAAAATTCAATAATATAACAAACACCAACATTTTTAATGAAGAAGAGAGGATACATGGATTTCAAAAACATAAGAAATGCTGATATAATTCATCTTTAGAGAAATACAAATTAAAAGTATAGTGAGGTTATTACACTTATTAGAATGATTGAAATTTATCAAAATAAATGCCAACAAGCATATGGTGGAACTGAAATTGCCCTACAATCTGGTGTGGATGTCAAATGGTTCAAAAACTTTTGTAAAAGTGGTTTTAGGAAGTTAACATACCTAGACAATGATAAGTTCTGAAGAGGGTGAAACTATATGAAATATTCACTTATTGCTGGAAAAAAATTCAAAAAATGTTACAGTCATGTTAGAGAACAGTTTGGCAATTTCCTTTTTTTCTAATATATATGTTCTACATGACAATAGAATCCATGTTGAGATAGCAATAAATGCATGGGACATATCATGTTGTAGATCAGATACCAGTACCTCTCCTTCCCCTTCCCTTTCCCCATATCATGATTCCTTCCCACTATTGATCTCTCATTAACCTATAGTTATTTTTTAATTAATTTCTCATGGATGAAGTCAATATTGATATTTAATATGGTATATTCAAGTACACACATTGGAAAGTTATGTCACATTCATTCTACTGTCTTTCCTTTTCCCATCCACCTCTCTTCCAATCCTCATTGACTACTCCACTGAACTTCTACTCTCTGCCCACCTTATTGCAGGTTAGCTTCCAGTAAAATTTTAAAGAGAGGATACAAAGGTTACACTCCAGCTATGGCCAGTCAGGACTCATAATTCATTAGTAGACTTGAGGGATAGCTATTTTTTAGATATGTAGGTGTCAGCTGTGTATTCTGTATTCTCTCATTTCTGAAATCTGTGAGCAGAAGAATACATAACTTAGTTTATCAGGGAAAAAAGGATAATCTTGATTCCCCCATGATTAGGGCAAAGGAGACAAAAAGAAAAAGGGGAAAAATTGTTAGTTTTTAAAAAGATATACAGGCATAGCATTAACAGGTTATATTTGAAGCATGAAGTAAATTCATGTTACACTATCACCATAGATGATCAGCTTTTTGTGGGTCTCATTTGTACTGAAACCAATTCGCAGCAGAGCTGTCAATGCTGTTGCCCCCATAGGTGATTCTGGTTGTCTGCTGTGGGGGCCACTCACATGGAGGATAGTTCATTCACCTCCTCAAATTCTACAGAGCCTGCAAGGAGGAAAAAAGAGCGTTGTGGAAATAAGAATTAAAATTCCTCTACAAAGTCTCAATGAGCTCTATAGATCTCTGTGCCTACAGTGCCCAAGAATATCAGCATCACTGATTCTGGGCTTGATTAGAAGACTGATCTTTTCAATGCCTGAGTACATATGTCATAGATTCCTAGCAGCTGTATCCCTCAGGCTCACACAAACCTAGAAGCACAGAATGGAAATTTCATCCTGCACCAGGTTCCTGAGCATCCTGCTTACCAAAAACAAGGACCTGCTGAGCTCAGAATCAGGACCAGGCTGTCCCAGAGCTTGTGGCTGTGTGGGTGAGTAGGGTTCTTAGAAAAGCACCTTGTTCAGTGATCCAGGAGGCTCAGGAAAAGTGGGGTCCATGCCATGGTTGAGCCTCCATAGATATCACTTGCTGAGTTCCAGAACAGGCTGGCTTCATCCCAGGCTTCTCCTGTGCCTATCTGGGAAATGCTACCCAAAATTCAAATCAATCTGAGCTCAGGTCAGCTGCTGGAGGAATTTTGTAGAGTATTCAGGCCTCAGCCTCTGAGAAACAGAGGGGAGAAGTAAAGTCATAGACTGAATTACAGCCCAGGGTAAGTGCCTTCACTAGCTGTTTCCATAGCCTAGGTGGCATCTCACCCTTGGACTCTGTCCTGGCCTAGCTCTTATGCTGTTCTCACCATGAGGTCAGAGGTGAGGGTCTCTGAATTTCCCACTTATTCTGAAACTCTGCCCATGGTATGATCCTGGTTCTATTCAACAGGTAGCCTGAAAGACACAGTGCTGACTTTTAAATTATCCTGGAATGAATCCCAGGCATTCCTGTAATTCACCCTGCCTCAAGAGGAAGGTGATTAATGGTGATCTGAGCCTTCAAGGGTGTTCTGTCCATAAATGCTTTCCAGCAGAGTGCAGATATCAAGTGAGTTTTAACTGCATTTTAGAGGTTTTTTCACAGAACTGAATATGGCAATTCTCCCCATATTACTACATGTGCAGAAACACTCTTACACAGTACATGATCCTGTCCAAGATCATGAGCTGCACTGAAGAGCTAAGATAAAATCCCTGCATTGCCAAATGCACCTGGAATGTTTAAAGATACTTGAAATGCAGTAAGTTTCTGTCTTTTCTTGTGAGCTCTTGGGGCCTTTGATAAATTTTACCTAGGTATCCCCAGTGTGCACCCATGGCCAGGACCAAGTCACATTGTGATAGAAGAAAGTTCTAGCAGTCTGGAAACTCCAGGATCTCTTCATATAAGTGTTAATTATAATTAAGTTTTGTTCCTTTGCTGGGTAAAATCTAACAAATGGGGAAAAAATGTTCAGTCAGGTACAGAGGCTCATGTCTGGTACTCAGGAAGTTGAAGCAGGAAGACCACAAGTTCAAGGCCATCCTGGGCAACTGAATGCTATCCTATGTCAAAATTCAAAAAAAAGAAAAAAAAGAACTATAAATATAGCTAAGTGATAGAATCCCTTGAGTTCAATGATTAGATTGCAAAACAAAAACAAAAAAAAAACTTAATTAAGCCTAAACAAGGTTAATAGGAATTCTCAGTGTGCAATCACAATAAGAATTCATAGAGGAAAATTTGGTCCCTAAAAGAGAAACAGTCATAGACCAGGTAGAGTGTAAGGTGAGGGAACTTCTGGAGAATGAGAAGATGCAATGTCTGGCATTAAACTTAGATCATGGAGTGGAGCAGAAGAAAGTGGGACACTGGTGAGTGCAGGATGCCCAGTTGTTTATGAACAATGATAGAGTTTCAGTAGAAATGGGCAGATTTAGGGGAGACAGAGAGCCTGGATGTATACCAGATAAATAGACAATTTCTTCAGAGTAAGATCTATGCGGGCACTTCCCAAATCAAACACTGGGTGGCTCAGGGACTGGGAGGGTGGCCATATCTGCACACTTTGGCTGCTCAAAATCTGCCAGCAGAAATACTCTAGATTTTAATCAACTAGAGAAGCCTTTTTGTGATCTTTGTCCTGAGGAAAAACATGAAGGATTGTTTATGACTGAGGAATTTCCTCATAAAGAGTCTACCTGACCTTACCATTACTTGGGTAAGGAATCTCTAGCTACTATATGCAAGTGTGCTCTTCAGTACTTTTTGAGCAGAGTATGATTTTACTTCATGTGTGTTCCCATTCCCATGAAATGTCAGTATTTATACTGACATAGTAGATCTTGAAGTAGGTTCTCTGTTTACTGTTTAAAAATTTTCCCCTAACAATTTGTCCTTAGGTAAGTACCCTGAAAGTCAATTCCTAAAAACATTAACCAAGGAATTGTGAAGGGAAGTGCAGGTTATGTGGCAGCTTTGTTCAAACCCTGAAGAAGCAATTTTTGGTGGAGTGATAACACGAGGCTCTCAAGAAGCTATGGCCATGACAGATGAGCCTGTGCTGTGAGTTACTCTGGGTCATACTTGAATTGAGCACATCCTTCCCCCTGGAGAGGTGGGACTTCTCCTGCTGGCATTTATTAAAAGCTCCCTTCATGTTCCCAGGTTTTCATGGGGTGCAGATGCCCTTCTTTCTAGAATTCAAGAGATGGGCAACCTCAAGCCATGTGAGGATATTTATCTCTAGGGTACTACTATCATAGGCTTATAAAACCTCCCCCTTCTCAGGACATCAAGTTCTCAGGGAAAAGAAGGGAAGGTACTCATCACCTGTTCCAGGTTGTGTTAAAGAAGTGGGGAAAGACTGTCTCTTTCTCAAGCCCACCTCCCAGCTCTCCCAGAGGAGGAGCTCACAAGCCTGACACACTCTGAATCTATTGTCACTGCAGCACACATAGAAAGGAAACCAATCAGAATTCCCTTTGCCTCATGATTTTTCCAAAGATTGAATACCCCTAACCCCCAACCTGCTGCTGCTTCTGCCACTGTCTTCTCCTTACTTCTTAGATGTGAATGGTGGCAGGAGAGGGAAGCAATTTGACTTTCTGCAATTGGCTCTCTATATTCAGGGAGGAGCTGGGAAGCTACAGCTGCAGCCAGAAAGCAGCAGGCTTCCTCAACAGCTTCTTTTGGTTAGCTTTTAAATTCTAGAATCTCTTTACTTAAAATCCAGGGCTTTTGAGAAGCGAGCCAAGTAGAAGGTTTCTGCACCATACCCACCATATAAGCAAACAGTACAAATAGGATGCTCATTTTCTGGAAAATGCTCCGTGTTTCCCCATTCACCTCTTTGACTCTGGTGTATTTCCTTTGCTATATCTCTGGACTTCCCTATATACCTGGGAATCAATTTGCCAATTGTCCTCATCATTGTATTGTTAATGAAACCTTATTCAGGTGTACTCCCCTCATATAAAGTTAGCTATCTTGTAGGTCACACAAACCAAGCCTCATGGCATCTGCAAGGGTTTGTCTCTAAATTCTGGGTGGAAAGCCATGTGCTGGAAGGAAGTCTAATTTTCTCATCTGAGGAATGCAGAACCTCCCAGACTTTGATGGGGCATCAGCTGACCAGATGCCAAACCTGGTCTTTTTGAAACCATATTTCTGAGGAAGACCAAGATTTGGTAGAGAGAGATATCAGACAGTGCTGCTTGGGTAAGTCTTGGTAGCAGTAAAGTACCATTGCCATTCAAAACACCTACATGTGTTATTGTGGACAAACAATAAACAAGTTATAGGTAGAAAGGAAACAAAAGGACAGACCAGGAAATACAACTTATTGATTGAAAGCCTTGTGCTACTCTTCACCCTTTAACTCCCAAGTTAGTTCTGTCTCCTAGGCCTGCTTCTTTATGTGTCAGATTCCTGGCCCTGGTCCTCAGTAACACCATCAGAATGTATCCCTGTAGAACTAAGGCCAATTGATTTGTCTTCTCACCACTCTGTGATGAGTGTCAGCACTTCTCTAGCTGCTTCTCTTGAGAGAAACTAGGGCTGGGAGGATGACCTTAGCGTCAAAAGACTAGAAACACAATTGCCAATGCTTTAAAAACTTTCCTCTGATCTGTGTGAGATGAGCCAGACTTTCTTTCTAGTCCTTCTGGTGCTGGAAGAAAGTGACACTGACAGGGAAGGAGTTTGTCTCACTTCCCACCTGTGTGTGTCAGTGTGAGGTGTGTACCACTGCTGTTGATGACTAACAATAATAGCCACATCCTTGGCTTCTGCTGTGTTGACAGACAGGGTGGCTATTGTCCCCTAGCTGGAGCAACATACCTCTCAGGTATCTCTGAGGGATGTTCAATCTTATATCATTTAACACAAGTCTGATCTGGCTTAAGCTGGTTCCAATGGATGTATTCTTTGGGCAGTTCATCTCCAGAGCAAGGAATCATGGCCATCTGTTCCAGGGGCACTGAAACTGAGGACATGGGTGTGAGCTCTTAGGAGGCCAAAGGTCCTGCAAGAGGGGAGAGGAGAGAAGGCCTCAGGATGAAGAATCCATTCTGAGTAGCCCAACTTAGCATAGTATTTGAATCATACCCAGCTCAAGATACTTTGAGGGTTGAACCTAGGGTCAAGACACAGGCAGATCACTTATACAGAGAGTGAGAGGGTGAACAGGAGTAAGATTTAGAGGAATGTAATGTCCCAGAGCTCTGTGTTTTGAAATCTACAGCACAGCTGATCTCCCCAAGGTCTCTCTCAGGTCCTTTGGGACAGTCATTGGTTATTATGAAAATCCTCCCTTCACTGAGTGTTTGTGGTTAACATTCTAACCAGATATGGGGTATTTCAGGAGGATAAAGAGAAGAGAGAGAGCCCCAACTCCCTCCAGCTGCTCATGGCAGAAATTTAGCCTTATACGCCAAGGCCACCTTCCAGATTTTGACCTGTGACCATCTTCCTATTTTCTTTATACTATGGTTGGTCTGGGCCCAGCTAAGCAGGACTGTTCACTTTCCAGGATCCTGGGAGGATCCTGGAACCCTCTGACACTGCTGAGGACACATGACACCAGAAGGTGGGCCACTGATATATGACTTCCCCCTCCTCTCCTCTCCTGACTTTAGATTCAGTTTGGCCCATTCCTGGTCATTTCATTTTAATGTGGCACTTTGTCATTAGAACAGTTGCTAAATCATTTCATATAACACATTGTGTTTGCTAAAGAACCACCTGAATGTGTGGACTTATCACAATTTGCAGTTTCATTTCAACATGGTATTCTCTCTTTTCTGTGACAGCCTCCTTCCACAAAAGATTAGTAACTGGCATCAAAAATTTATTCTTAATTTTTCTCTTTGCAAAAGGATTTACCTAACATTGTTACTAGTTGCAGAAGCCATTGCTGTTTGAGAAAAAAAAAAAAACGAAATCCCCATGGTATCTTTAAGGGTTGTGGGAGTCACAGTTGTACATGCATGATCTTTGGAGGGTGGGTGGATAAGGATCCCCCCAGCAATGAGGATCCTTTTTCTTAACCAAGGTCAGGCTCATGGTCATACCTAAGGCCCTGAGGCACATGAGATTCCAGAGCACTCTTCAGAATCTCCTCAGAGGTTGTTCATGCTCCATCCAAGGAAGGAGCCCAAGTGTCCCTTCCCCCACCTGTACCTACACATGATCACAGAGCCTTAAAGACGATGTGAGTGGACATGGGAGAAGAGGCCAGGGATAAGTCAGAAGGCATCTCTGCAAATTCCCAGCATGGAGGAGTAATACCTGGGACAACTTATGAACAATGAACAATTGTACTCTAAAATTAAGCTAGGAACCCTTGGAGCCATATGGGAGGAAGTACATGGGTGTAGAAGCCCAAATTTTCACACTTAGCTCCCTACTGGATCTCATCTTGGTCTCTTTAGTGATTTTTAGCCCTACCTGCTGATACCTAGGGCCAGCTTTCTCCACTTCCTTTCTTAGGTGAGTTCTGTACTGTGTCCTGGGCTCATTTAAATGAGATTCTGACCCTCAAACCATGGTCACAGTAGCCCAGGGCATAAAATGGACTTCCAGATCAAAGCCTAAATTTAGTTTACCTGTCCTGGACCCCCAGGCTGGCCTCTCTCTTGGTCTCTTCTGTGTAGCTCTAGCCTCTGTCTTGGTAGCACCTCTGCTGCCATCTGTTGGTGGAGGAGACCAAGAACTGCTGCTTCCCTCTAGGTGACACCAAAAGCCTCTGTCACCTGCAATATTGTGGACAGAGTGCTGCCTCACTCTGTGCCAGCTGTACTCTGCTCAGCACAGCACAGAGAGGCAGCATTTGTGTTTTGCAGGGAGGCAAGATGGGGTAGTTCTGTAATTGAGTCTCAGTATAAAAAGCTGTCTCTGGGCCTTGTGTTTTGATACGAAAATAGAGCTTACAGAATAAACTGTAGGTGTTCTGTAAAGTGCCATTTCCAGAGAAACTTTTATGACACCCTTCAGAGACATTTAGTGCCTTTATATTATACATAGGAATCTAGGCTGATGCTTTTTCCTGATCTGATAGCAGTAGTAGCAATGTCATCAGAACACCTTATGCTCTAGCACCAGAGTCCAACTGTGTTTCCATCACCAATACCATCAACATCTTTCTAATCCTCATCATTATCACCTCTATTACAACTATTATTATATGACCCACTTTTACCTACCATGCATTTTGCAGGACTTGCTCATCATCCCAGTATGCCTTCACTTTCTAACTGGGAACTTCCTTTTCTGTTCTCTGCATAAGAAGCATGTTCCCACCACTTGTAAAAATAAGTGTTTGAAGATTTTACATATTGCCCCAGAATCATTTCCCCAGAAGGACAGTACTCTAAGGATGGTGTCACTCAGTGAAATCCAGGCTGAGCGTCTTTTAATTAATGAGACTCTTTTTGTTATTTTGTCATTTAATTTGGAAAAATAATTAAAGATCCATTCAAGTCTTCACATTTCAAAGTAGATATAGTTGAGGTCAAGGAAGACTCAATTTCTAGGACAACAGAGAAGAGTATTTTCAAGTTGTGGAAATGACCCAGGTATCCTACACTTAGGTCTGTCTCTATGTAGAAGAATTTGGCCAGGTCACCTGGGGAGAGGTGAGGGCATGAAGGCCAGTCTAGGAGGCACACTTTGTGTCCCACACAGCTCAATGCCCACTCCTCCATGGCCTGGCCATCACCACGAGCCCAAAATCAGCCTGCAGGTGATTGAGTCCATGGTGCTGTGCCCAGATTACAACTGTCAAACATGGAAAATGAGCAGGCTGCTATGCTGAGCATGGCTGATCTGGATCCTGCTGGTTCTCTATGCTCTCTTACCTTGTCCCCTCTTTCTTGTGTAGGTGGCTGACATGGTTCTCATGGCCACCTCTACAGGGGCAATCTGATTCTCATAAGAACCCAGTACATCTAGTTTTAGGGGACGGAAGTCTCATTCTCATAGGCTCACCCCAACATGCTTCCATGCTTTGAGGTCAGGGTCAGGCCAGAATACTAAGGACAGGAGTCTGGGGACAGGGCCTTGGCTTGTTACCTTTGTAGTGGGAGCAGCAGAGGATTACAGGCCATGCCAGAGATGCCTTAGATTTCTACCTCCTGAGCCCATAGCTGAGCAGGGATCATGGTCTCTAAACAGAAAGTGGAAATTCATGGGTCAGTGAGTAGTATTAATGGTAATGGTGCATTTCTAGATGTTTCCAAAGCATTTTAGAGGGGTCCAGACTAGTGGGAAATGGTTGGAGTGAATGGATCTTCCAGGCCACACAGCTGTCACCACTGAGTCCCCTAACTAGGAGGAAGAGGCCCCTGCCTTACTCTCTGCAGGTTTATAGCTTTTCCAGAAGGAGCCCAGGACTCTAGCACCACACCAGCGAGGTACTGAGGTACACTCTGGATTATAGGCCACACTGGCCCTACAGAGATCCTGTCCTTTGGGGATGTGAGAGTAAGAAACAGAAAGAGTGTGTCTATGAGGAATACTGAGTAAAGGAGCCCCAAATATCAGATTCTTCATATGAAATACTCCCTACATTTTATGTCAGTGTGTCTATTGTTGTGAAATTTAGACTTTTTTGCAGGCGTACATGGATTAAAGGAATGAAGGGATAGTCATCTTTTGATGTAAAAATGGGTGAGGTTTTTTTTGATACACTCAATTCTCAAGTTTACATGAGTAATAAGTAGGATAAAGTGTCCAATATCCACAAATAATGGAGGACCTTTGGTCTTGTAGGAGGTTTGGGTGGAGTTAAGTGTGGCCAGCAGGAGGCATCCAAGATGACCTCAGGTTCCATCAGAAACATGAATGGATTTGAGATTCCTGGAGGTTTTATTGGGCAGATTCTGAAGCCAGTCAGTGGGTCTCAGGAAACTCAGGTCAATCCCCTGGAACCTACAGAGCTGTGAAGGAGGCTGACCTCCCCAGGGTTTTTTGCTATGATGCCCTAATGGCTTCTCTCAAACTGATGGGGACAGAAGCTTCTGGCTATCTCCCTGGGTCTGGCCTAGGCAGGACCTGACATGGAGTAGAAGTGGGAACCTGGGCTTGCAGAGAAAAAGCCTTGGAGTAGGGCACAAAGGGAGGGGAGATCATAGATTAAAGGCAGGCATGTTGGGGGGGATGTGCTGCAGAGGGATGGAAGATCCTGGAGACACTGCTGGGAAGGAACTAGATCAGGAATGGCCAATTTTTCTTCCCTCTAGACCTCAGAATAGCCCAGGTAGTCAAGAATATTTTCTCCAACTGGAACCTTCCCAAGGACACCATGGGGAACTCTCACATGTTCATTTCTATCCCAGTGGAGATAAGTCCTACAGGACTGGGATCATTGACCTCCCTACCTATACCTGGAGGCATGTGTGTCTGTTTTGTTTTTTTCTTCTGGGAATGTCACATGCTCTCCTCTCAACTGGTCATTGTCATCCTGCAGAGTGTTTGTTGGGGCTGAGAACTGAGATCACCAGTGTCAATTTTATTGTTGGACTCAAGACACTTGTGCTCAGGAGGATGAGAGAATAAACTGCAATTTTTTGTCTTGGGACATCCCTGAAAGTGATTTCCCAGGTAAACAGCTGGGTTCACTGAAGAAAGAGTTTTTACGTGGACAACCAGCTACCTTATCAAATTGAAGTTTAATAATTTACACCCACAGACCTGCCTTAAACCTCCCCAGGACACATCTTCCAAACCTAGAACCATATCTGGTCCTTCCCCTTCTTAGCCATAAATAAGACCCTGCCACAGTGAAATTATCATTAATACTAATATGCAGTTTTGTATGACTGATGACTTGCTGTGGCCTTTGGGATTGGCAGACAAGTTAATAAAAATGACTTGATCAGGTGCCAATGGAATCAACTGATCCTGGGAAGGTACAGGAGCCTTTCCTTCATCTCTCAGGAATGTCTAGACAGGGATGGGAGTAGACTTCCTCCACAGCATGTGGCATGCTCTCTGCTATCAGGGTGAAGAGGGCAGGAAGAGGCCTTTGGTGCCAGGCTGCTGGCAGGTTTTTGTCTCACTTCCCTGTCTGCCTGTGTCACTGTGAACATCATTGCCATCCCACACCTGACAGTAATAGTCAGCCTCATCTCCAGCCTGGGCCCCACTTATGGTCAGGGTAGCTGTGTTCCCAGAGTTGGAGCCAGAGAATCGGTCAGGGATCCCTGAGGGCCGGGTGCTATCACCATAGATGACAAGCAGTGGGGACTGTGCTGGCTTCTGCTGGTACCAGTGCACACTTTTACTACCAATATTGTTGCCTCCACAGGTGATTCTGGCCGTTTGTCCTGGGGTCACTGATACTGATGATGGCTGAGTCAGCACATAGGAGCCTACAGAGCCTACAGGGAAATAAAAGAAGAGAGAGGAATATGGTGACAGACACTTCCCATGAGATGCCCAGTTTCCTTCTGGCCTGAAAGAGCTTCAGAAAATCTATGGAACCAAGGGCATTCCCTGGCATCAAAATCAGCCATAGTAGCCCATGAGCCTGAATGGAGAATGTAGATTTGAACTCATGAGTAAGCCCATCCCCTTTCCCCCTCAGGCTCACACAAGCCAAAGAGCACAGTGTTGGAATTTCAGCCTAAAACCTCATCCTGCAGCAGGTCCTGAGCACCATCCTGCCCACCAAAGATAGAGCCCTATTGAGCTAAGAATTAAGGCCAGGTTAGTTATACAGGAGCCTTGGGCTGGGGTGTATGTTGGGGTCTGGGGGCAGCACCTGTATAATGAGCCAGGAGGCTGATGAGAAGGGCCTTCCAAGTCATGGTGTCCCTGTAGCTGCTTCTTGAGTCCCAGGCTGGCCTGTGTTCCCCCCATGCATCTTTTATTTCCTTGTTGGGTACAGCTGCCTGTTATGCAAATCAGGCCAGCTTGGGGCTGCTACTGGAGGAAGCTGTGTGATGCCCAGAGAAGGGCTCATCCCTAGAGAGCCAAAGAGTGAGAGGGGCAGCTCTGAAGAACTACCCCCTGGTCACAGAATGCTCCTTTACTTTCTGGTCCCAATTTTTTGGCTATATCTCTATCCCAGGTTGTTTTCATCCAGGAATCTGGGCTGTCCTCATAATATAAAGATGAGTCTGTCCTTGTCATCAAAATCAACTGTTTGGTTGACAATAAGAGGTTTCGTCAGCTATGGGATCCTGTCCCAGATACAGCTTATAGGTTGTGTGGGTCAATCAAATTCTTCTATCAGTATACCTGGTATCCTAAAGGTCCAATGAGGTGCTTTATCTCTCTGTCCTTGGTGTGAATGCCTCATGCAGATTTGGGTGCTCTGCCTCACATCTCCTCATGGCTGTAGGCAGTTTCTACACTTATTTTGCAATACTAATAGGTACAGAGCTTCAACATAATTGTGAACTGAGGAATACTGAACCTCTGCCATATCAACAGGGACATACTTCACAGATCAGATCAAGGAGACACAGGCATCAACACTTATTTACATCATTGTTATTTGCCATACTTGGAGAAAAACCCAGCATTTTCTCCAGGTCTCATGTCATGGTCACTTAGCCTCCTGCATGTGAAATCTCCCTTCAAGGGTCAGTGCTGGTCTCTCCTGAATTCTCATTCAGGAGAAGTGTGTGACAGGTCCAGAGTTTTTAGCTCAATGAGATGAGCTGGGTGTGGCAAGAAAGTGCCAGGAAAAGCAGGAAGATTTTCTGTGAAAACACCTAGGAAAATTATAGAAGAGCAGATATGGGAGAAATGAAGAATTAAAAAAAATGAACTTGTTTCAAAGATGACGTTTTTCTCTAGATCTCAGGTTGTGTTCACTACTAACCCTCCTGTATGTTTGAATCCTGAAGTCCAAGCCCAGTCAATACCTAAGGGGCTTTGTCAGGTGGTTCTCTACTGCCCCTAATGGCCACTCTAAACTGGCTGCTGTATGTCAGGGCATCCTTGGTCCAGGTGCAGATTCAGAACCTGCCCTTCAGGCCCAGGTTTTCTTGATCTTTGGCCAAGGGAGGAAATTCATCTTCTTCCTATGGATGTCACCATACTCAGGACCAGGAAGGAGAGGCTCATATTACACAGGAAAATATGAACAGGTGCATTTGGTAGAGGAAGGTCAGAACTCACCTGAGTTTTCTCTGCATGATTTTTAGAGTGGTGAGTGCTCATGGAAGTGGTTCCTGGTCCTGGTGCTGGGTGACACTGGACTCAGGAACTGGCTCTTCTTAGTGTCAGCTGCAGGTGCAGAGTCAATGTGAGTGAGTGGTGAGAATCACAGACAAAGACAGAAGCCCATTCACACAAATGCTTATTGAGACCCACTGTGATCTCCACCAGCTTCAGTGTTGAGAATTCAGGAGAGACATGATGCATCCTTTGCTCTAGGAGTTTCCATCTTCAGGATAAGACTGTGCTTTGGGACATACCTAGTGTGCAGTTTAATAGTCTGTTCCACCCACCAGAGACTGTGCTTTGTTCCCTCTGTTTCTTTGGAGATGCAGTCACTTTTTCCAACTTATAAGCAGCCAGCATTGACCATGTAGTACAACACACAATCATGGCATGGAACACTCAGTTCACCAGAGTTTCTTGTCAGTGCAAGTCTGAACTTGTGAGGGAGAGAAATATATTGGTTTTTGTGTCATTTGGCTCCTTAACTACTGATGGGATGACTGGAGCTGCAAGACCAATCCTGGGGTCCCAAGTCAAAACAAAAATGGAAGGCTCAGATGATAAGGATGGTAAAAGAGAAGCTGAAAAAGGCCCCAGGTCACACAATGAATAGGTGAGTAAGGAAGCCAGAAAACATTATGCTTCAGGTTTGGGTTTTTTGTTTGTTTGTTTGTTTGTTTTTGTTTTTGTTTTTCTTAAGCTAAGTATTTATTTCTAAGTGCTTTATTTTTTGGAAGTGAAAAAAAATTATCCTCAATGTGCACATGAGTCTGTTTTCATGCATGTATTCTGGTATTTTAAAAAATCTACAACCCACTAGGGAAATACTTATTACAAATAAATCAATTAACTACAACAATGTTAGTGAAATTACCATGCAGGGGTAATGATATGCAGATAAGTAACACAGTGATTAGAGAGAGAGTGACAGGCAGGCTGGGATATAACCTGAAGCTGGGGTTCTCCCTGCAGATATGTCACTGTAGCTGCCTTCAGGACTGGTGAGAAATCACAGCACATGTGTGGGGACAGCAGAATCCATAAAGTGGGGGAAGAGACTGGGTGTGGGATGATGGGAGAAGAAAGTGGCAGGTGTTGAGTGTCTTCTAGTGTCTGGTGAGTGACACAGTACTATTTTCCTTGACAAGCCACACATTTCCTGACCTGAGAGCATGGAATATAGGGAGTGTACTTCATAGGAAAGAAAAAAAATTCCAATGTCACTCAAGGAGGAGATGAGAAGAGTAAAAGCATCTAGACTCACAATAATTGCCTTCAATGCATGTACTAGGGTCATCCTTAACTGTGCAATGGTGTGGAAATATCCTCAGGCAAAAATATTAGGATTCTGAAGCTTCATCCTCTGATGAATCAGCTGCATTTAGTGAGTGCTGCTACCAGTCACATGGGACTGGACAGACTATTAGGAGTGGGTCCATCTCCCTGTACCATTCTCAAAGATGAAATATCCAGATTAGAAGCAACTACAGCAGTCATTTCATGGATATTTACCCAAAAACTTCCCTGAATTTTCATTTAGGTCCTATGTATTTGTATACAAAATATCATCTATTGTCAACTCAGAGTCTATTAGCATTAAAGGTAAATTAGCAGTAAAGGTGGTGTTTTGTGCAGTAAATTATTTGTAGTTTGTTTTTTCCTATATGGACCAGCACTTCCACAAATTAGACATTAGTCCATATGCACGTCTGGAAGGTGTACGTAGAGACTTTTTATTTTGCTTTTTAAAATGTCTGTAATGTCATATCTATATGATCTTAAAGATCTGAGGGTAACCTTACAAAATCATTTCTCCTAGGATGTATGAAGTGTCCGGCCTGAATATAATATTATTAGGGGTTTCAGAAGACATTTTCAAATCTAAATATGGCTTTGCAATCCCATGGTAATACACCTATTCCAGCTTCTGATATTTCTCTCTATCCCTTTCTTTGGAGGGGCCTGAAGACACTGCTTAGAAGGAACTGGAACAGGGATGGCCAGATTTCCCTCCACGCTAGACATCAGAGCTGCCAGGAAGCCATGGACCTGGGAAGGACATTTCCCCCAACTGGAACCCTTCCAAGGACACCATTGGAGGAGTGTCACATGTTCGTCAGGGGGCGTATGAAGTCACCACAGGAGGACGAGATAAGAGACAAGTGATCATACAGCGACCAATGAAACAAACAAGTATAGACATGTCAAGTATCAAAATTACACATATCATTAATTTTTTAACCAGGAAATATTAGGAAGTTAAGATGTTAACCATGAAAATATTTTTTTATTTTTTTATATTGTCTGATATTATCTATCATTTTTTTAAATGAGGAATTTTTGTATCAATAAGAACAGTGTTATCTGTCAGATTAAAGCAACACATATTTTTTACTTGAATACATTTTTTATGGTGTAACAATAGTAAATAATCTATAGCAGCTCTATTATCCAAAACTCCTTGTTGTAAAACCTGTTGTTCTTTATTTAACAAGGCTAGAGCAGTACATGTACAATTAATTTTTTTGTCATTACACATGTCAATTTTGTAGCTGTCTTATAAGCTCCTACTGCCAATCCTGGGATCCCTACAAGGGAAAAAGTCAATGCATCAAACTCTGTTTTAGATAATAAGTTTATATCATCCTTATAGTCCAATGTTAGCATAGCCATTCTTCGTAAGCCACAAGAAGGATGTTCAGGAAGCAAATCACCAATGGAGGGAAGGAAAATTTTGAGACGACTAAGACAGCAATGTGTTCTATGAGTCATATTTGCCGGTATGTAGTTGAATGTATAAGTTTCACAGGAAAAAAACCAGTCTCTTGGAAGTGGCACATGTTCATAACTTGAAGGAACCACAAAGGAATTATTACATGCAAAGGAACGTCCCATAGATCTACATTTAGTTGCACAATTGTGAAACTCAGCACAGGTGTCATTATCTGTTACAATAACAGTAGTGGTTATAACTTGAACTGCATTTTGGGGTAGGTGATAAGAAAGGGTGCCCCAATTAGAATAATTAGCATAAATAATAGTTTTATCAAAATTGGAGAAAAAGATCATTTTTTTTAATTTTTTCTGCTGGATGACAGACAGGTAGTAAACAGGAACCCAATACTGCTCCCAAATGGACATCTTATTTTAGGCAGATATTATCAGTCCCTGCCAATTGAGCCAATCTCAGCCATACATTGGTATGATTGAAAGAGGCAACTTCCATAGCTCTGAAAAGGAGAAAAAGGGTTAGGGACAGCATCTATAAGATAAAACAAACCAAAGAGATAAAAGCATTTATGATGTAGTTTTAGAAGAGTCAAACTGTATCAAACGAGAAGGAATCCATTGAGGTCCAGGATCATTTTGCAGAAAAACACAGGCAGCTCCTTTTCCCCACATTAATGCAGGATCAGGACCCATCCATTGTCCTGTTAAAACATCTTTCCACATTACAAGTGGATGGGCTGTTTTCCCTTAGAATGCCATAAGCGATCTGCAGCTGTCAGTTTTGTAGGGTCTACAGTTAAAAAATTTAAAATAAATAATACATGTGCTAAACCGAGAGCGGGGACTGCCGCTACTCCCCCCCCCTTTTTTTTGTTGTTGTTGTTGTTGTTTTTTTAAAGAGAGAATGCAAGAGGGAGAGACAGAAAGAGAGAGAGAGAATTTTTTTAATATTTATTTTTTAGTTATTGGCGGACACAACATCTTTGTTTGTATGTGGTGCTGAGAATCGAACCCGGGCCGCACGAATGCCAGGCGAGCGCACTACCACTTGAGCCACATCTCCAGCCCCCCCCCTTTTGTTTTTGACAGATATGTTTTAAGAGTTTGATGAGTTTGTTTTACTATATCTTGTTTTTGAAGGTTATAAGGAATATCTGTAGTGTGTTTTACATCATAAGTGTGAAGAAATTTTGTAAATGATGTATTAGTATATGTTGTTTTATTATCTGTTTTAATATGTTTAGGGAGACCCATAATAGAAAAAGGTTTTGTACAGTGAGCAATTACATCTTTGACTTTTATTTTTCAATGAGGAGAAGCATAAATGAAATGAGAGTAAGTATTTATAGACACATGAATATATGTTAATTTGTCAAAAATGTTAATGAGAAACATCTATTTGTTATAAATGACCCGGTAAAAGGCCTCTGGAATTATGTCAAAATTAGGAGAGTGTATCTGTGTAGAGTAGAGGGAACAATTGTGAATAATTTGAGAAGTTGTTTTACGAGAATTTTTACAATGATAAGTTAAAGAAGAAGCATTAAGGTGAAATTGAGAATGTAAAGTTTGGGGATCCATAGATAGAAAGGCAGACATTTTGGAGGCTAAATCAGCGGCAGCATTTTTTTACTAAGTGGTTTTGGTAAAATTGAATGACCTTTGTGTTTAATAGAGAAACCTTTAATTTTGTTACTTAGGGTTGGATAATTATACTAGTAAACACTAACTCTACCTGTGTAGGTTAGGAATATTTGTAGGCCTTAAACTAAAAACTTTTGTCTTTGGCATTTTTTTTTTTGATAGTCTTTTTGTATAGTTATCAGACATTTTTGTCTGATAATTTTTTTTGTAGTTTTTAGTTTTATTTATTTTATTTATCTTAGGCTAATATAAGGTGTATATTTAAAATTATTATTATTATTATTATTATTACTATTATTATTATTATTTAAAATGCCAAGGAATGGCTATGTTTTGATTTTAACTGTTTTTTGTTGAGTGTTAAAGATGAAGTAGTTAAATTGACTTTTGTTTTTACTTATTATTAATAGTTGAGTTTTTATGGGAAATATTTTTGGGGAAACTTTATAGTAGTTTTTTTAGTTTTGTTAGTGTTATTTGTGTTAGGATGGGTCCAGGTTCTGTTTGACCATGTGGCTTCCCTCAGAAGCATCAGGAATGTTTTTTTTTTATGATTTTTTTAATAGCAAATGTACTGATTGGCTTTTTGTTTTTTAGTGGTCTCATTAATCTCCCTGATCAGGAGGTCATGTGGCCCAGAGTTGTAAAATTTTTTAGAGAAGTTTTTTTGTCTTTTGGATTTAGATTGACCTAGAGGGCAAGAGCCAAATATTGGTTTTTTGGCCCTTTTGATTTAAGTTTAATTTTAAATTTTTATCTTGAACACTTAGTAAATACATTTTAACAGTCTTATATCAAGAGTACTGGGCTTTAATGTCTATAACTTTATAATTATTTATTTTTTTATTAATTGGGTTTTGTATTATCCTATCTGTCTTGTAGGTGATGGCTTATTATCTTAAATTAACTCAGTTTGTGTGTTTTTAAAGTAGTACTTTTATAAAACATTAACAGGTAATTTTTAGACCATTTATAAGAAAACTATAAAATAAAATTAAGAAGAGTGAAAACATATTTAGTTTGTGTAATAGTTATCTTGAATTTTGGCTGAGTTACATATTATATTTTTTGTTTGAGATTTTAGTAATTTTGATAGAAAAAAACAACTTTCGAACATAACTTTAAATGAACTAAAATTTGGCCTATTGTTTTTGTAGTTATTTTTATATGTAGTAAGATGGGACACAGAGCCTTATCTCAGGTAAGGTAGGACATTTTATAAATCTTAAGTGTTTTAGTTTTTAAGTTTATTTTTGTCTTTTAAATATTATTTTATAAATTTTACATAAATTGTTTGAGGTTACATGAACATTAGTTAATACCATATGATATCACATTTAAAACATGAATTAAAGAAAGGTTGAAAATTTTTAACCATTTGTGGAAAGGTAGTAAAATATTTTGTGTTTATAAATATTAACCTTTATATAGATTAGGCTCTCATTAACTTAAAAATATATTTAAATTATTTTTAATGTAAAAAGGAATATAAAGCTTTATATATTTTATTGATAACAGGTAAATAAATTTCCAATATGTTTTTTAAGCTTAAAATTACCATACAATTTTAGAACATTAGTTTGATATAATGTTTTCTTAAAGTTTTTACCTTACAGAACTGTATATCTGGAAAATATGAGTACATTAATAGTATCACAATTACATTGATGTTTTTTATATTAACCAAGTTTAGCTTTTAAAGAAATGACAGTACAATTTTTTAAATAACAGTTTTTATTTAACTAGTTGTTTAATTTCTATGGTTACTTATTTTAGAAAAAATAAAACAATAAACACAATGTTATGGGTAAACATGTTTTAAGAAATTTTTGTTTTTTTAACACATGACTGATTGTAAAAACAAACTTATACAGATGTTAGTAAGTTAATCATATATCTAACAAAAGTATTTATGAATGAGTAATTTATGTCAAATTTATTTTATTTACTTTATCAAAGTATTAGACAAGTATATTGAACAGTGTTAGTTATTTTTTTATTTTTATTTTTTTGAAGGAAAAGCTTTAGAACCAGGTATATTAGACATTTTATAGACATTAATATTTTATTAGTTTTTTTGAACAACATTGACAAACTTGTAAATTTAAAGATATTTATTTTTATTTGTTTATTAAATTTAAATTGAACCATTTTAATCACGTGAATTAAAGATTTTTGGATTCATTTTTTAAAATTTTTATGAGTGTTTTTTATATATGATAATTTGTATATTATATATATGATATATGGACATATGTACATATAGACATATAGCACATAACACAAGTGTGTACACATAACACAATAGTAAAGGCCTTATAGTTTTTTTAGGTGAAATTTTTATTGTAATGTTTTTTAAAAAAAACTTTTTAGTTGATTAAAAATAGAATTGATCAGACAAATATTAACCTAAGTTTGTAGGATCAAAATCATGAGTTCAAAAAAATACAGAATTCACGAAACAGCAAGAGTCCTAGGGAAAAATGACTGGCCAGTAATTAGTAAATAACATACAATTTACTTTTTTTTTTTTTTTTTTTTTTTAGGCCTTAGATCAGTCTCCTACTGAGCTTGTAGCTTATAGGCTTTTTTTATTTGTATTTTAATGTAAGTTTTGACTAAAGTTGGAAGGATTAGGGAAAATTGTTATTTTGAGCAGACCCCTCATGTATAAGGCATTTTAACCATAAGTCATAATTTTTAGGTTTGGATGTTGAAAATATGATATAAGTTTAAGACACAATTTACAAAATTTTATATCTTTATATCTTGTTTTGTTAACAGATACCATACTATGATTTACTATCCTAGTCCAAATTAATGTACTGGTACACACAGTGAAATTTTTTTAGGTTACCCAATTTAAAAATTGGTGAAAAAAAAAAAAAACTTAATGATTGGGAGTTACTTGTCAACTTGGAAATAGAGTTTTTTAGTTTTTTATCCTATTATTTAAGTTTTTTGTCATGAATTATCTGAAATCATAAACTAAACAATTGCTTAAACCCAACTTTTAACTGAAAGATTGTGTAATGTTTTAAAAACTCATTTAGATAAGTAGACAGAGGTAACATAACCCTTACAGTGCAGGGAAGGAAGGCGGAGTTTCTGAAGCAAAATAGGGCTTTGGCAGCTGCTGGGAGTCCCTCAGTCCCTCCCTTTACTTACAGGATTAGTTCCTCTTTTGTAAGTGGTGGATTTTTGTTTTTAATTTAGAAGTGTCATAAATGGGGGCCTCATCATCTGAGGAATCACTTTTACTCACTGAAATTATTGATTTCCTGTCCTGAAACTTCATCCAAGCATTCTGTGTTTGTTGTAAAAAAATTACGCACTTTTACATCTGGAGATAAAAGTGTATTTTTTTTATCAACTTTCACAAAGAAAAAGTAGCTACAGGTAAACTGTCAGGACTCTTTTTTAAAAATATTTTTGTAATTTTTTATATGTTTTTAATTAGGAACCATTAAATTTCCTGAGTACAAAAAACAAGGAAATGGGGCTGGGGATGTGGGTCAAGCGGTAGCGCGCTCGCCTGGCATGCTTGCGGCCCAGGTTCGATACTCAGCACCACATACAAACAAAGATGTTGTGTCCGCTGAAAACTAAAAAAATAAATATTAAATTCTCTCTCTCTCTCTCTCTCTCTCTCAAAAAAAAAAAAAGTTAAAAAAAAACAAGGAAATGTAGTTTTAATAGCACTCATAAAAGCAGAAGCTGTTTTTTTATTAATTACAATTTTTTGTTCCTCAAGTAAAGCCATAATTGTCTGTAGTATTTGACTTTTTGAGATTTTTGATCCCATGGTACCTCTCCCCTTCACTTACCTTTGCCAGTAAGGGACTCTCTGCTGCCCACCCAGGGATGCCATTTGTCAGACCCGCTGACAATCTGTAATTCCTGGTACAGCAGAGATGCTTAAGAAAGATACACGCACACATGCATTCAGTAGAAAATGAGTACCATCTTTACTTTTTTCTCTTTCTTTTATACAGCATTGTTAATTAAAACAAGGGGAAAGAAAAAACATCCTTTTGTCAGCTTAATCCTTACAAGCATGGATAAATATTCTCAGGAAAACTTTGTTTATGGTCACAGTGCTCCATATTTCTTATCAATTAAGTTGTGGTTAGTTATTCCCAAGAAAACACATACACACACACACACACACACACACACACACACACACATATATATATATATATATATATATATATATATATATAAATTTTACACTTGGCAGAACATTCTTTTCTCCTATCTTCTTAAGACAGCAACAAGGACACAGTTCAAAGAGTTCATACTTTCTCACAGAACTCCTTGTTTTGCTAAGCATAGCAAAACTTAACGGTTTGTGTGCGTGAGCTCACACTAATTCATATATATATATATATATATATATATATATATATAGAGAGAGAGAGAGAGAGAGAGAGAGAGAGAGATATATGACTGCATGACCAATATGATTCTATAACATGTACACTGAGATAAATAAGAAGTTATATCCTATGTATGTATATCAAATTGCATAAATGTATTCTACTGTCATGTAGAAATAATTAAAACAAATTTAAAAATTTAAAAATCAGCACATGTGTGACTAAATGTTCTCTATTCATTTTCTTTTCTTTTTTTCTTTCTTTTATTTATTTTTTAAATACATGACAATAGTGGAATACTTTACACTCATTATTACCCTTATACACAACAATTTTTGTAACACTGTATATAAAGTATGTTCACGCCAAATTATGCCATTATATTTGTACTCTTATTTTTTTTCTCAATGAGGAGAAACTTCTCCGATAGAGGAGGAGTGATCTTCAGTCAAGGGTATACGAATAGCTGAGCTCCCCTGCTAGAAACTCCGAACAAGCTCTCCATCCATTTTCTGAAAGTACTTTTAAAAGTGATTTCTCTCTGTGTTTTGCATAGCCTCTGGTTCAGAGTTATTTAATTTTCTACATAAAAATATCATTGTTGCTTTCAGATTTCATTTACAGTGCATTAAGCACACACTATCTTTTCAGACTGAATCTAGCAAATAAAGCCCACACAGTATTCATGGAATATATTTGTGATCACCTAGGAAAACAAATCACAGAAACAGACTGAGGGAGCCATCAGCCCAGTAAAAACACCCAAATAGCAGAGAGTTTTCTACATCTACGTTGAATCCCAGGCCTGCTCTTAAAGTTCCTGGGACCCGAACAGGACACCAACATGTGGACAGAAAGATTCCAGAATAAGCCCCACTCTTGTGTCTCCAAGAGGAGAAAGGGGAATTCCTTATGCTCTGACAAACTTTGGAATCTGCATATTTTCTCTTCTCCATTCTACATGATCCTGCCCTGGGAAATTCTTCTGTGGTCCCAGAAGAGGCAGTGGAAACCATGGAGCTTTCCTTTTTCATTTGAAGAGCTGATTCCCCAAGACAGTGTCACTTAATTCTACTACTTTTATTACTGTATCTTCTTAGCACTTGGTATGGCCTTGTCCTTTGTCACAGAAATACAGGGAAACTGAATTCCCAGTTTTGTTGCCAGAAGACCAGAAGGGAAGGCCTGAGGAGCCATGCAGAGTTGGAAGTTGTGGAAAGGAATGAGTTGGGAAAAATCCCCCTGCAACACAGGCTCAATTCTGAGCTACCCTTGAAACAATATGATCCCAGGGAGGGAAGAATGCAATGTCAAAACAACATTCCAGAGAAAGCTGATTTAGTCAAAATGGTCATATAGTCTGCTAAAACAAAAATATCAATTTAGGATTTTAAATAGTCTCATCATACCATAACATATAATTATACATATCCTGTAAAAAGTCAAGAGACCACTAGGCCCAGGAAAGTCTCAACTGATGTGAGGACAATGAAGATATGTTGTATGGATAAAATGAGACAAGAGTATCATAATTGAGAATATGTTGCAAAAACTCTACACAAAACTTTAAAAAATGATAGTAGAAATAATGTCAAAGTACATGGAATGGGTGGAGAGAGACAATGTTTTCTTTTTTTAATTTTTGCATTACAATTCTTAATACACCATTATACCAGAATTTATCATATCTCTGATTATATATAAGGTTTGTTGACACCAAATTCACATCTGCATACATGTATGAGAGAGACAATGTTATAGCAAGGAACCAGGAGATAGAGTAAACCACAAAGCAACAGCAGCAGATTGACATCGAAGAACAAATGAGTACTGATCTACAAGTCATAGCAAGTAAACTGTCCCCTCATATAAAACACAGAGGGGAAAGTCGTAATTTGTTATTATTTTAATCAAAAAGGACTTCTATTTTCAGGTCTTGCATGTAAGAAGCTTGCACATTGTCACAGAGACTAATAAGCAAAGGCCACATACACCAAATTCAACAAGTCCTATGAGATAGACCAGAGATCATTGATCACCTCACAGCTGATCCACCTATCACTTTGCAGGGTGCACTCCATTCTCTGGGTGACAACTATAGAGACCTTGACAACACTATTTGCTCATGGGGAACCTACAGAAGAAAACTTATTGGCCTGTTTCTGTGTTCATTTAACCAGATTCCTCCTCTATTGTCGTTATCTGCAGAAGCCTCTGTTCCCACTTCTTAGCCCTCTTGCTCTGCCCACACCCTCTTCTCTCTGATCCTGCCTTTAAGATTTCCTTTATGTGCTTTTTATATTCTAAGGATTCCTGGGTCCTTCCTGAGTCCATGACTCAGGCTGATATCTGAGTCTCGATGTGCATGCCTTTATCATCAAAGGCATAGCTCCTTCCCTGTGTCAGTGGCCAGAAAAGTGCCCCAAAATCTTTCCTAAATGAGATCCTCCTTTGAAGTATCCTCATCAGTCTTTGTCATTATTTCCAGTGCACTGTTTAAAATTTATCTTTTAAAAATATTTCATTGTTCTGTATGCATGCCCCAATACTTGAAGAAAGAAGACTTGGTTCATCTTGATCCATTCCATGTTCTAAACCCACACTTGGATCATCAGGAATAACTGGTGATGGATACCAGAGAAAGGAGGGAGAAGCTGAGCTGTTCGCCTGTGCAAAGGTCTAACAGAACTTATTGGATTTGGTATATGTGGCCTTGCTTATTAGTCTGAGTGACAATGTGCAAGCATCTACTCCACAGACTAGGTCTCTAATGGCCACTTTCTCCAACCCAGTCCCATAGTAGGAAACATATATCAGTGAAGGTCTGTGCCACTCTCCTGTGTCCCAAATCAATGCCAACCTGTATTCTGCTTCACTTTCTCCTGCTCCAGCACTTACTGGAGGGAAGTAAACCTGTCCATTGTCTCAGACAAGTGTTAAGTAAAGGAACAAGCTTTGGATGTCTTTAGGTTCTGCAAACTAGGTAGAATGTTACTGTGTCTCATCTTCTGGGAACCAAGCCTATGCGTATTCACTTGTTTAAATAATTCTTGGCTATATTTTTATGTATAAGTGTACTCAGTTACCCATTTTAAGAGGAATCCTAGGTAGAAATTGGTTTGGGGTCACCATTGTAATCATGAACTGTTGGCAAGCACAGAGGGAGAAAAGGTATATACACACAACATATCTTCCTTCTTAAACAAAAGGATCCTTCCTTTGGCAAAAAATCTTATTCTATTGAGAGATGCAGGGCCATCCTGGACAACTGTTCAGGTGTCTGAGGGAAGAGATAATCCTGGATAAGAACACAGTTGCAACTAAAATTCTGTCTGGTATTCCTCACTTGACTTTGATGACAAAAGTTTAAGACTTAAAGGAAGACAGCATCTTTCAGTTTGTCCTCATTCCCTCAGTAATGTCCTCAGAATTTCTCAGTGGTTGTTACTTCACCGACAGATGTGCTCATGAAGAGCAAAAGCAGAGATGTTGACTGAGTAATTCCAAGCAGGCCTGTACAGGGAATAATACGGAAATAATATGGGAATAGGAGGCACCAAGGTTGAGGATTTCCCTCAAAACTACAGTCACTGGACCAAATGGGCATCTTCATAGTGTCCTGGCCCTAATGTAAGAATTTAAAAAGAGTTGCACATTCAGGTACAATATCATATATATTATTGGCCTCAGACAATGAACAGGAAATTTTGTTTCCTTTCACATTTAATGGATGAACAAAAGAGGAACTGAGAGAGAACTGGATTCTCATAGCCCTGTGGCCTGAAGCTGTCTCTGCAGGGCTGAGGAAGAAACTTCTGAGTGAATAGGAACATGTGACTCAAGACACATTTTGCACCCACTTCCCCATGAACTTGGAGCACTGTGTAAATTGCTGCTGCTTGTATATGAGCAGCAATAATAATCAGCCTCATCCTCAGCCTGAAGGCTAGAAATAGTCAGAGAGGCTGAATTGCCAGACTGGGAGCCAGAGAAGCGATCAGGTACACTGGAGGGACGATTAGTGGCTCCATAAATCAGGATTTTGGGAGATGCTCCTGGGAGATTTCGATACCAGGAGACATTATTATAAATCTCAATATCATTGCTGGTTCCAGTGCAGGAGACGGTGACTGACTGTCCTACAGACCCAGAAGCTGATGGAGGTTGAGTCAGAGCAGACTGGGACCAGGAACCTGAAAAGATAGAAAAACACACTCTGTTTTTTCATTGTTGGTGAGCCAGAGCTGGGGAAGATACATTATCCCAGATGTCCCTGTGTCCCTTCCCTGGGGAATCACCTGTGCCCTGAGTGAGGAGGGTAAGGACAAGCAGAGCCCAGGCCATGGTGGCAATGCCCGAAGAGTCTGCCTCCTGAGCCCCAACACTGGGCCTAGCTGCACAGACCTCTCTTATCCCCTCCCATGACTCAGAGCGGGGAGGGGCTTCCATGCAAATCTGTTTCTAGCACTTTCCTCTCCTCCCCCAACACTTAGATGCCTTGAATTCTGGATACCTCTGCCTTACTGGTCATAAAGCTTAGCTGAGGAGATTAAAATTGCTTGATTACATTTTCTCAATCAGGATAGACTGAGCTTGTGACAGTGCTGAGGAATTAGAGCCCCTTTGGGATGTCCCTAACCTTCCAGTAGTGGAGGTTCTGTGAATGTCACATAAAGATTCCCAGGACTTCTGTGTGCTGTGTCAGTATCCTGAGAACATAGTATCAGGATGGTGGATAGGTCCATTCTCTCCCCTTCTCAGGAAGAGATATGGCTGGGAGAACCACACATGCTCTTCAATCTGCTGAACTTCTCCTGGCCCTTTCAGTTAGGATGTATGTTCAGATATTGCTGAGTCCTCTGTCTTGGGATAAAAATTGGGGCTGGATTTGATGATGAGACCTGTTATTATTGATAGGTCTTCTGGAAAATAGTGCATTGTAGTTCAACATGTTTAGGATTGGCACCCTACTTCTTTAGAGATAATGAGGGAAAGCACCTGTTTGAACCACATTCTATTCATGGTAAACTACAGCACCTGCTCTTTCCACTCCAGATTCTCACTGCCCCCTGGTGGATTCACAGGGAAGGTATGAAACTCCTGGAATGGAAGGGGAAAGGAGCTGGATAATCTGCTGTGCTTCCTGTCCTCAGTCCCGCCCCATCTCCCAATCTCTGGCTCCTTACTGGCCTCAAGTGCCTTCTAGTCTATGCCAGGTCCTCTTTCTTTTTTTTTTTTTTTTTCATTGTTTTATTGGTGCATTATAGTTGTACATAACGATGGGATTTGTTCTTATATATTTGCACATGCACAAATATAACAATATAACTTGGTCATTATCACTCCCCAACACTTCCTACCTTCCTTCTCTCCTCCCACCTCTTGTCCTTTTCCTTTACTGATCCATCTTGGCTTTCCATTACATCCCCTCAGCCCATCACCCTAACTTGTTTTCCTTATTTCCTCTCTAGCTTCTTTGTTTTAGAGAAAACATATAACTTTGACCTTCTAAATTTGGTTTATTTCACTTTACAGGACAGTCTCTACTTCCATCAACTTTTCTACAATGGACATATTTTCATTTTCTATGGCTGAATAAAGTTCTATTGTGTATATATATATCACATTTGCTTCATTCATGCACCTGTTGATTGACATCAAGGCTGGTTCCTTAGTTTGGCTGTTGTAACTTGTGCTGCTGTAAACATGGGTATGCATGTATCGCTATAATATGGTGAATTTAATTCCTTAAGATAAATACTGAGGAGTGGAATAGTGGGATCTTATGATGGTTCCATGCCTAGTCTTTTGAGGAACTACCATACTGATTTCTATTCTAGTTGTACTTTTTTACCATCCCATTAACAGAGTAAAATGTACTTTTTCTCCCCATCCTCTCCAGCATTTATTATTTGTATTCTCGAAGCTTGCCATTCTGATCGATGTAAGATGAAATTTCGGGGTAGTTTTGATTTTTATTTCGCTAATTAGTTATATTTTTCATAGATTTGTTTGTTGACCATTTCTTTTTTTGAGAAGTATCTGTTTGTTTGATTGCCCATTTATCCTTTGAGTTATCTGATTTTTTGGTGTTAAAGGTTTTTGAGTTCTTTATGTAATCTATATATTAATCCTCTCTCAGAATAGTAGTGAGCAAAACTTTCTCCCATTCTGTAGGTTTTCTCTTCACATTCTGATGGTTTCCCTTACTGTGCAGAAGATTTTTAAGTTGATGTCATCCCATTTATTAAGTCTTGACATTATTTCCTGAGCTTTAGGGGTACTATTAACAAACTCATTGCCTGTGACTAATAGCTGGAGTGTTGATCTTATGTTTTATTCTAGCATTTGCATAATTTCTGCTCTAATTCATAGATCTTTATTCATTTGAGTTGATTTGTATGCAGGGTGATTCTAGTTTCAATCTTTAACATATGGATAACCAGTTTTCTCAGCATCAGTTGTTAAAAAGGCTATGTTTTCCCCAATGACCACATAACCAAATGACTACAGATGTCCACACACCTACAGTCTGTGTCCATGTCTTCTTTCTTGTACCATTGGTCTATGTGTCTGTTTTATGCCAGTACCATGCAGTTTTTGTTACTATAACTCTGTAATATAATTGGAAGTAAAGTGTTGTGATGCCTGCCTACAGCATTGGTTTTGTGGCTTAGAACAGCTTTGGCTACTCCGGGTCTTCTTTCAAATGAATTTTAGAATTATTTTTTTCTAGTTCTGTGAATAATGTAATTGGATTTTTTCTGGGGATTATTCTGAACCTGTATATTGCTTTTGGTAGTGTAGGTGCCTTTTTCTTTGTCCTCTGACTTCCTTCAGGATGGAATGTGTCTTCTTCCTCACCAGGTGCCCACATCCACACTCTCAGGATTCTTTGCTTGCCTCAGGACTGCCTGTCTCAAGTGAGTGTTCCTGCACCATATCTGGACTCAGGTCTTTGAAAATGTAATCGCTGAAATCATTACATTTTTATCTCATCGTAAAACTGAATGAGACAAAAGTGGATCAGGAGAAGATGATCAACTTTTCAAATAAGTTCAAAGAAATAACTTGTGTGACAATGAGTATGCTCAGTGAGGTTTGGGAATGGCTCTGGGGAGACAGAATGTGAATTCCCATGTTTGGGAGAAGAAACTGGGGTCTAGATTGCTGTAAAGGACCCTCCCACAGACTTCACATCTGGGTGTACTTGTCACACAGGTCACAAGACCCATTTCCCTCTAAAGTCTGTGCTTTAGGAAACCACCTCAACTCACAGATGTGCATGTTCCTAAGGTAAGATTGCCTCTTCCTTCTTCCTTCTAGAGAAAGATGCTTAATCTATCAAGATTTTTCAAGATAGAGTTGGGTTTTTGTTACACAGTGATCAAGCCTGACTTCTCTTTGACAGAATAGAAAGAAGAATGTTTCTTCATAGCCTGCCATGGTGGCACATTCCTATAATTTCAGCTGCTTGGAGGCTGAGGCAGGAGGATCCTGAGTATAAAGCCACCATCAGTAACTTAGCAAGGCCCTAAGCAACTCAGCAAGATCCTGTGTCTAAATAAAATGTTGTTTTTTTTTTTAAATGGCTGTAATGTGTCTCAGCTATTAAGTGAGGCTGGGTTAAGTCCCTTGTACAAATAAAATATATCTTTAGACATTTTATAGAGCACAAACATTATGAACAATTACTTTAATGCCATTGTTCACACTATATCCACATGACAAACGTGTTCATTAGCATAAAGAGAGGTGATTGATGGCCAGTTCAAAGGTGGAATGACCTGAAAGATGGCCTCTCAGCATGGGTAGAAGGAATGTGTGTTTGGAGCAAAAGATGATTTGGGAACTGAGACTAGGGATTGTGTGTGTGTGTTTCTGACATTATGCTATTTGAGGAGTTAATTTAAATTATAGTGTCTGTTATTATAGATATTAATAAAAGAGTAGTGTGTTGTTGACCTGCTCAGAAACCTTTAGATGAACTCCTGAAACCAGCATTCTGGGTCATTGTTGCCTGAGATCACTGTGTATAATTTCCTGGGAACATTCCAGGTACCCTGGCTCTTCCTGAAAGAAGTAACTTCTGATTTTTATGCCTGTTTCATTGTACCATGTCATATTGTCAATGTGAACATATTCAGGGTACCCATTCTGAAGGAGCCACTGTTTCACTTCAAGTGGTTGTGGAAATTTTTTCACCCCATAATCCATGACATAGAAATAATAAGCATGAGTTCCTATAAAGGACCCCAAATGACCATGGCATAAAATATGATTAATAACTAATGGAGCTAAACAAATCGATCAAAATACATAGGAATAAATTCCCAAAGCATAGTGTTGAAGAAAAGTCAATATGTTGTTTCCTTGTACAATAACAATGACATAAAGGACAAAATATCCACATGAGATGCAATGGAAAATGAGTGGTCCCTAACCCTGAAGATCTAAAGACCACTAATTATCATTGCTCTGATATGCCAAGTTCCTATGGCATTCAATAGTAAAGTTCTGTGAATATTTTGATGGTTAATATTTTTCAAATTACCTCTATTATTAGTGACTTTTTTATTGTCTCTTCAAAATATTTATGGAGAAAGTTGGTGAACCTATACTATGTTATATTCAGGCAAGATAAATTAGATCTACTGTTCTATAGTACTTTAGGGTAAATTTTCATCAGGATTATGTACTATATTTTAAATATTTTTATCATTACATTATAGTCATTTGTAATCTTGGGGTTCACTTAGATATATTTTCTTCAATTTTAAATCCATAGTATTTCCCCTTTCCCTCATATTCTCGTTCACCATTAAACTTTTTCTCTACTCTAGTGGTGTTTATTCTATTCACTTATTACTCTTTTAAAATTGGTGCATTATAGTCATACATAAAAGTGTCGTTCATCATGATATATTCATCTGTGCACATAGTGCAATTAGGTCAATTGCACTCTGCAGATGCTTCCCTTCCCCACCCCTCATATTTTCCTTTCTATTTTCTTCTTCTACTCCCCTGTTCTCTTTTATATTTTCATGAAATCCCCCTGTTTTTATTCTTTGTTTCTCTTTAGCTTGTTTTTATGAAATAAAATATTTGACTTCTGTCTTTCCCAGTCTGCCTCATTAAAATTAGCATCCTGTTCTCAAGTTCCATCAATTTACCAGAAATTGACATTATGTCATTCTTCTATATGGCTGAGTAAATCTCCTTGATATATATATATATAAATATCACATTTTCTTTATTCATGCATCTGTCAATGAGCACGTAGGTTGGTTTCGTAACTTTGCTATTGTGAATTGTCCTACTATAAACTTTGGTATGCATGTTTTACTATATTTTGTTGATCTTACTTCTTTTGGAGAAACATCAAGACATGGGATAGCTGTGTCATATTATGATTCCATTTCTTATCTTTTAAGAAATCTTCATACTGCTTTCTAAAGTCATTGTACTAATTTGCTGTCCCACTAAAAATATATACATGTAACTTACCCCTACATCCTCACCAACATTGATGATATGTATTCTTGATGATTCACATTCTAATTGGATCTAGATGAAATCTCAGTGTACTTTGATTTTTATTTCCCTGTTTGGTATGGATGTTGAACTATTTTCATACATTTATTGCCCATTTATACTACTTACTTTGAGAAAAATCTCTTTAGTTTGTTTGCACATCATAGTATTTTTTGGGGGGGATAATTTTTTAAATAGTTTATATATATTAGATATAAAACTCATTTCAAAACAGTACCTAGCAAAGATTTTCACCAATTCTGCAGGATTTTCTTCAAACTTTTTATTGCTTACCTTGCTATGGAATAGAAGGTGTCACACAGAGACATATCCACATAGATACAATCATCTGATCCTTTCCAGAGTTGCCCAAAACACACATTGCAGTAAAGGTGGTCTTCTTAAAAATGTTGCTAAAAAACTGTATATTCATATTTAGAAGAATAAAACTACATCCCTGTCTCTCACCCTGCACATATTTTCTTCCAACTCAAAGTGAATCAAATATCCAGGAATTAGACCAGAAACACTGTATCTGCTAGAAGAAAACATAAAGTCATCATTTAATCATATTGGCACAGAAACATACTTCTTTAATAAGACTTTTAAAGGTTAAGAAATAAAACACAAATCAGCAAGTGGGATGACTTTAAGTGTTCTATGTTTTTGAAAAATGCTAGTGAAAAGGATTTTTGAATGTTTTCACCACATGGAAATGATGAGAATTCAAGAATATAATATCTAGACTGTGGAACCAAGCTAGGTGTCCCTCAGTAGATGAATGGATAAAGACATGCAGTATATATACTCAATGGAATATTACACAGCCTTAAAGAATGAAATTATGGCATTTGCCAGTAAATGGATAGGATTGGAGAACATCATGCTAAACAAAATAAGCCAATCCCAAACAACCCAAAGCCAAATATTTTCTGTAATATTCAGATACTAATTCACAATAAGGCAGGAGATACTAAGGAAAAATACCATTACCTTAGATTAGGCGGAGGGAAGTGATGGGAAGGAGAGGAGGGCATGTGGTGATGGTAAACATAGTAGAATGAAACAGACATTATTATTGTATGCATATATGTGAGTACATGACCAATATGATTCTGCAGCATGTACACTCAGAGAAATGAAAAATTATATTCCATCTATGTATGACATATCAAAGTACATAAATGGATTCTACTGTCATGTACAACCAATTAAAATAAAACAAAAAAGATATATAAAGCTTTAAGTTGAGAAATGAAGATTGAAATAAACTGTTTTTACTAAAAAAAAGAATATAAATGTGCTTCTCCTGATTTGAAGATTTATTGATACATACACAACATAGACAGGTTTTGAAATCTTGCATGAGTTTGGTATCAAATACGTATCATTTTTATGTCTCAACTGAAGCAATGCAGAAGAAGTTATAGGAAATCTGTTATATGTATATAACTGTTCGCATGTATATATATATATATATATATATATATATATATGCAAACACATTTATTTGAATGTATACTGTATAATTATTTGAAAAACCACAGAAAATTTGCTCTTCTGATTTGAGTCTCTACATACATAAGACACAAATGTTAGGATACCTTCAGAGTGTCATATTAGAAGGGTCACATTCTCTAAACCTCTTGCTACTGCTATTCTTTGTAATGCTCTCTATTTAAAATACTAAGTACATTATCATGAGGAACCTGTCATCTTTATTAAGAGCAGAATCACTAGAGTGGACATTGAGAAGTGCCTAGCCTTTCTTCACATGCAGATATTGGGTAAAGTATTCATAGTAATGCAACTAGAATCAGGGAGCAAGTGTCAACTCAGATGCCTGAAAAGACAGGACAGTTTCCTCTCCACCTCCTGCTAGTTGTCACCAAAATAATAAACACTATGAGCAAGTACAGCCTCAGATCAAGTTCACAAATACAGACCTGGACACTCAGAACACTATTTCAAGTCTTCCAAGCCATAGAGAGGCCCCTTCCCTCTGCTGGTATGACTTTGTTTTTCAGGGGTAAAGTTTTGTGTCTGATTAAGCCTCAATGACTAAAGTTTTAAGGTGTAGATTATTGATGGGGATAGACGATGGTAATGGGAAAAAATACTGGAAAAATAATTAAAAAGCACATGAAGAGAAAACGTGCATTCTCAGGTATGATGATCATCCTCACTGATTTGTCCAGGAAAGAGGTTGCTGCCAGGCCTTGGAACATTCAGTGTGAAAATGGAATTTCTGGAAACCTGGAAGAATTAATTGGTCATTGGGCTAGATATTCTGGGAACTGAATCTGATTTCATTTGGATATAAAAGTAAGCTTTATATTATTAAATAACTATTGAATTTGTAAATGAGAATATGTAGATCTGTACTGGGAAGATTTGGACACCAGGAGACAAGATTATATCCCCCAAATTCACTGCTGCTTCTCCCACAAGGGATGGTGACTGTCTGTCCAGAAGACTCAGGCTGAGGGAGTTTTTCAGTCAGAATAGACTGGGCCCATAGTCCAGAAATAGTTAGGGCTTGTGTGCGTGTGTGTGTGTGTGTGTGTGTGTGTGTGTGTGTGTGTGTTTGTGTGTGTGTGTGTGTGTATGTGTTGGTGTGTGTGTGTGTATGTGTTGGTGTGTGTGTGTGTATGTGTTGGTGTGTGTGTATGTGTGTGTGTGTATGTGTTGGTGTGTGTGTATGTGTGTGTGTGTATGTGTTGGTGTGTGTGTGTGTGTGTATGTGTTGGTGTGTGTGTGTATGTGTTGGTGTGTGTGTGTGTGTGTATTTCCATCCTGAGTCTGCCCTTCTCATCTTTCTCTGTCCAATCTTAAGCAATGATCATTTTCTTCAGAGAAGTCAACTACCTGTTTAAAGTATGAAGTCAACTACCTGTTTAAGGTATCTAAGGAAAATGCAGGCAAGATGGGAAGGATAAAATTTGATCATGGGTGATTTCTATCCAAACAAGTGCCATTTAAGCATTAACCATAAAATTATATTTTTTGCAAATTATATATATATATATATATATATATATATATATATATATATATGAGTGTAGAGTCTGTTACTACCCATGTACACATAGTTGAATCAAGTTAATGAACATATCCATTATTTCAGCTTATTTGTTTTCTTAAAGCAGCATTGTTAAGTAATAATTCACATATCAACAATTTAGCCATTTAACATAGATGCTACAATGACTATTACTATGCTCACAGTTGTGCAGATATCACCACAATCAATTTTAGAGCATTTTCTTCATGCAAGAAGGAAACTCTATGACCTTTAGCTGTCAATCCCAATTGCTTCCTTGCCTCTACTCTATGGATCATTCTCCAATTTACCCATAGTTATTTTTAAAATTAATTCCTTTAGATGTACACAATGGTGAGAGTCCCCGTGGGATAATTATATAAGTAAATAGGAATGTTAAGTCAGAGTCACTCTAGTGTCTGATCCTTATCTCATCTCTCCTTCCTGTCCTTCATTTCCCTTTGTCTACTCCACTGAAATTTCATTGTTTTCAATTCCCCCACTTTATTGTGTATTAGCTTCTATCTGTCAGAGAAAAATTCAACATTTGGCTTTTGGGGACTAGCTTATTTCACTTAGCATGATAGTCTCCAATTCCATGCATTTACTGGCAAATGACATAAAGTCATTCTTATTTATGACTGAGTAGTACTCCATTGTGTATATGTACCACATTTTCTTTACCCATTTATCTGTTGAAAGGCACCCAAGGTTGGCTCTATAGCTTAGCTATTGTGAATTGTGCTGCTATAAACACTGATGTGGCTATGTCATTATATTATGCTGATTTTAAATTCTTTGGATGTACATACCCAGGGGTGAGATAAAATGGGCCTACCATATTTTTAGAGGAATCTACATACTGCTTTCCAGAGTAGTTGTAGCAATTTGCAGTCCCACAAGCAATGTGTGAGTGTACTTTTTTTCTCCACATCCTCACAACATTTATTATTAATTTTATTCTTGATAACTACTATTCTGATTGAAGTGAGATGAAATCTCAATATAATTTTAATTAGAGTTTCTGTAATAGTAAAGAGTGGTAGGACACTCGTGAGAAGAAAATGTGAGATAAACACTCCAATATGTTGGCTCAGGAACTCACTATCTTAACAAGATTTCTGAAGCACAAGAAGTAAAAGCAAAGATTAATAAATAAGACGGCATCAATTTACAAAAAAAATTCTTCAAAACAAAGGAAAAAC
Organism: Spermophilus citellus; assembly: GCF_964194105.1. Lineage (NCBI taxonomy): Eukaryota > Metazoa > Chordata > Mammalia > Rodentia > Sciuridae > Spermophilus > Spermophilus citellus. The sequence continues at coordinate 106,261,235 of NC_138184.1, forward strand.
TAAGAGCATGAAGAGGGAGCCTACAAAATGGGTAAAAATCTTTTCCACCTGCTCCTCAGATAGGATATTAATTTCCAGTAAATAAAAGAAACCTCCAAATTCTCAACATGAAAAAACAAATAATGCAATCAATAAATTGGCAAAAGAATGTTTCTAAAAAATGAATACAAATGACCAATAAATATATGAAAGATGTTCAATAAATATATGAAGAAATATATAAAAATCTGGCATGGATTCAGCACAGCTAATCTCACCATCTTATGCATTCACAACACAAATAATTTTTAGAAAAAGTATAATCCAACAGCAGAAATATTAGTAGAGTACAGAGAAGGGTACAGGGCTTGGGAGAATGCAAGGGAGAGGGGAAATAATGGAGGAAATAATGGAGGAAATAATAAAAACAAATTTTATTTGCATGCTTTTATAGTTATGTCAAAATGAATTCCATTCTGATGCATAACTAAAAAGAGCCAGTAAAAATTTTTATTTTTATTGAAATACATCCATGTCCATTCATTTAAGATTTTTCAGTGACTGCTTTCATATCTCACCTGTAGAAATTAGGTGTTGTAACTGACAATATATAGCTTGCAAACTCAAAAAACATTTACTACATGGTTGTCAGTGTACAAAATAAAGTGTTTCCCCACTGCCACCCCATCCATGATGATGAATAATACTAATAATATTTCATCATGATGTGGACTCCTGCTTCATCCTCCCAAGTCACTGAGATTACAAGTGTTCTCCATGACATCCAGATAAATGATACATTTTAACAGAGCCATGTGTGCTTTTTCCAATCACCTGCAGTGGAACTGTCTTGTCTCTGAGATCCACAGCTGGTCTGTGCGGGTCAAAATATCTTTCTACATACACCATATCACTGTGGTCACAATAATTTGTGCTTTCTCCAGTGAAAGCTCCCAGGACAGAAGATCTGAGAATGGCTTCTTCTATCACACTTTACTAAATGGAGAAAAGAGATTGTCAATGTTTCATATATGGACCAGGCTCTGTTTACAATCTCTAGAACCTGCAAATAGGTCTATGCAGGGCCTGAAATAAAATGACAGTGATTCAGATTTAAAATGCAACTAATTCCCCAGAAGTTTTTTGAGGATATGGAGAATGGGATAGTTTTCCTAAATTCTCTTCGAATTGATTCATCATTGGTATAGGGAATGCAATTGACTTATGAGAGTTATTTTTATATCCTGCTACTTTGCTGAATTCATTTATGAATTCTAGAAGTTTTCTGGTGGAGTTTTTGGGACTTCTAAATATAGGATCATGTCATCAGCTAATAGGGATAGTTTGAGCTCCTATTTTCCTAGTTGTATCCCTTTAATTTCTTTCTTTTGTGTAATCACTTTGAATGCAATCTTAGGAAGATTTTTTTCACACTATTTGCCAAAATATTTAGGGTTTAGTTGTTTGAAGCTTTTTGAGCTGTTTCCCACAAAATAATGAATAATTGTTTCATCTCATACAACCACCAAGAAGAAGCACAAAGTTTACAGGACCACTGTGATTTCAGGAAGTAGGATACTTCAAATTTGGGGATTTTGCTCCAATTTATGTAAGAGAAAGTGAAAATTCCAAATGGATTAAAGCATTCCAATGTGAAGATGTACTAGGACAAAAAGTGGTGCCAATGGCCCAGCTGTATGAACAATTTTATCCCCTAGATCTGTAACAATAAGAAATTGGTAATAGGGAAAAAAGCTGGTGTTTAGATCAAGACCCTTAGGAGAATCCCAGTTGTAGACCATGAGGTTTGAGCAACAGTCTTTATCACCAGCTGTAGAGAATTAGATACCATTTTGAAACAGCTCATGATACAAACCCAGGACTTGATAGGCACAGACAACATCAGGAATCACTTGAACTTGAGGTCAGAACTGTGAGCTCCACCAGTCATGAGTGGTAAGCCAAGATTAGTAAGATTAGTCTCATGGGCAGTTTGTTGATGCCTCATGTCTCTGCCTTTCCAGTACAAGAAACTCCCCCTGGATTCACACTTATATACTTTGGGTGGAGAAGTGGCTTCAGGTCCCAGGTGATTTTAAGGAGCCTGACACCTGAGATATCCAGTTCAGCAGCCTCTAATAATAATATATTCATTAATTAGGGTTTTTTATGCATTCAAGTCTACTAATCACATTAAAATTAAAAAGAGATGCATAATTATTTTAATAGTAAATATCACAAACTACATCAAAATAGTACCAATTTCACAAGAAACTAATAAAAAGTTATTTATGTTGTATTTTACATTCTTTTTCTCATGTTATTTTTTTAAAATATATTATTATACATTACATCACATGTCAATTTGGACACAAATGTTTTCTCAGAAATATTTGATCTTTTTTTTTCATTTTATCTTTTACATTTGTTAAGATAGGTTTAAGTAACCAACTTGAGTGAAGCATGCTTGATAATATTATAACCACTGAATTATTACATAAATAATATTTATCTTTTGGGATTTGCAGCCACATATATTAAGCTGGTTCATGTTTCCTAGAATTATTTTGACTTTGAAGAACAGAAATGTTAGTTTAAAATGTACACTGTTTGACCAAGTGGCTTAAAAATTCCATAATAGAAATAATGTACTACCACAATATTTATAAAGCTGAATAATGTGATTTTGGGGGTGTATGAATCAAATCAATGTTTTGGGTGAAAAAGTTATAAACTCTTGCTATTATTCAAATTAATGTTCAAAAATGCAATATTGATTTTAAGGACTATATTTATCATCACTTTTTTACTGTAAAAAACACTTTTTATCCAACTCAGTGTGCATTTGCAACATCATTGAACTATTTTGGTACTATGTGATGTCATGATCACCAAAAAGTGAGTGACCTGTAAAGGAAATGATCCTAGTGATCAGATGAATCTTGCCTCATTCTGTGTCTGTCAGTTAACTTCTTTCTCTAGACACACATGTGTTTTGCCTAAAATATTCATATTCAATATGTCCATGATGGCATGGATGGAGATTATTCATGGGATCATTAAAATAGATTTCCAGTCATAAAGGTGACCAGGCTATATTGTCTCTGCTCCATTTCAAAACATCAAAACCAACCCTGAGTTCCTAATATGAGATTATTCCCTCTGGGAAACACCTTGAGGTACTGAGGGCAGATTAGACCTTTCATCATAGCAGATTAACCTTAGTTCTTACTGAAATAGGCATTTACTTATGAGAGAACTTGTTTTCCTTTCCTGAAATGCTTCTGCTAAACTGTTTTCCATGAACTTAGGGAACATGAAAACCACTATAATGGTATTAAACATGGGCTTCTGAGTACAACATTTATGTAACAGCCAATAAAGGACAATAATGGAGACATGCTCCTGCCATTATTACTCTTATGATTGTCCCATACATCCTCAAATACCAAGCTTGATAGAAAGGTTCAATGATACTGAGAACTCAGTGATAAAGCCAGTTGAGTGACTATGTGCAAGTCCAATAAAAAATACTATTTTTGTGTAGCCAGGTTTCTGGAACAGGAGAGAGGGCATGGAATTGGGAGTTACACCATTCCCTATCCTTAGTCACCAACTAGCACAATGTTTGCCTCCCATATTGGAGAATTCACATTATGCTGGTCTAGTGCAGAGGTTTTATTTACAAAAGGAGACTGCTTCCACAGGAGACACAAGAATGACTTAATTAACCTGGGTCTAAAGCCCTTTGGACTATTTTGAAGGAAATCATTAGACCAAGGTGGGGCTATTGGGTCACGATTGGTCCTGATAATCAGGGAACTAGGTTGTAACTGCAGACTTGAAGTAAGAAGGCACCTGCATGGGATGCAGATGATAAATTCCTTACTCTGTAATTAAAGTCAGAAAACCAGCACAACCCAATTCAGAAGGACTTTTGATGGACCAATAGTGTCTGGAATGAAGATTTGCACCAACACACTTGGCAAGACTATTAAAAAACACTTGCTAAGGCATTTTTTGGTGGTAAAGAGAATATGAAGTGTGGAGTGAAGAAGGTAACAATAATGACCACAGGAATTAGAATTATATGAAAAAACATTTTTTTGTATTTTCTGTGATTGTATTTGAATATTTTTTCCTTCCCTGTCTGACCCAAGTGACATCCAATGTAAGATGTGTTAAATATAATTCATTTTACATCCCAGTATTAATACCAAATATTAAGAAACAATGAACATACTTGATGATAAAAAGTATGTTGTATGTTCTTGGAGTAAAAAGATTGGCATTTTCTGTTTTAGTTCTTTGCTGGGTAATTTGCCATATTAAGGGTAGCAAGGTTATCATGATTGTCCTTATTTTGAGATGATGAGATCATGGAAATTGGAATGAGTTTCTGGTTCACATAGGTGGAACGTGGTAGTTTTATTTGTTCTAACTTTGATAGGCTTACATATATTTCTCAGAATTACTCAAATGTATATTTCTGGTTGGGATAGTAGCAAGAATAACTTTTGTGGTACAAGGTATGCTGGTTAGAAATGAAGGACTTTGATTCTGTAACTCATACCTGTAGCTGGGTATCTGTTGGGTCACTATGTAGACATGAGGGCTCTGGTCATCCACGTATCTATCCCTGGATTTATCTCCAATATGGGTCTGATGCTTCAAATATTTCATAATCCAGAATACATAAGATGTCATTTTTACATTTTACAAAAATGCAAGGAAAATTTGGTATTAGTGCATTAGAGCATTTACAGTGGGAATTTAGAAGGAGACAGCGGCTTTTTAAATATAGAATGGCTTTCATGCTCCGTTTTTCAGTTAGTTATTTTGCTGCTGTGACCAAAAAAACCAATAAGAACTATTTAGAGGACTTTTTTTGATGCATGCTTTTAGAGGTCACAGTCTGTAGATAGCCAGCTCCATTGATCCAGGCCCAAGGGGAGGCAGAATATCATTGAGGAAAGACGGAGAGGAGGAGATCATCTCAATTCATGACACTTAGGAAACAGAAAGAGCACTACTCACAAGGGACAAAATATAAAACATAAAGACATGCCCCAAGGGATGAACATCCAGTGATGACCAACCTGCCTACTGTTAACACCCATATCAGTGGATTAAGCCATTGATTACTTTACACCTTGCAACCTAATCATTTCTTTTCTGAACATTCTTGCATTTTGTCACACATGAACTTTTTTGGAAGACCACATATCCAAACCATTAGAGTCCCTGGATGTCGACATTGGAAACACCTGAACTTCATTGATCAGATGTCTGGTGCAGACTCTGAGGTGGAGAATGATGTTCAGGCTGCCTTGAAGTCAGAGATGGAGGCAGTACTGTGCTGAAAGAGACAGTGACCCTTAGGTGACAGTTGACCACTGAGCATCCCAACAGATTGTTTTGGATGACCTGCAGGACACCCTAAAATGGGGCAGGACTCTGAGGTCATGGCCTCAACCAACCATTAAACTGAACCTGTCAGAGAAAGATGTAAACCTGGAGAAGCAGTTTCCTGTAACCAACATCCCTTTTAGTGAGGGCATGTCCGTGAGCTGTGAGATGGGTGAGATTCTATGTGAGGTTGGGTGAGCTCTCAAGAGGAAATCAAGCTCAATCCCTCTCTGTACACTATACTGGTCTTCTGTGTTCAGCATGAAGGTTGCCATGGGAACCTAAGTTTATAGGGTCTGAGAAGTGCTGAGCAACTCAAGGGCTAGAAATCTAGAACATTAGGGCCCTAGAGAGGTCCAGGCACCATAATATGGAAATCCAGAAACCTTGACATGGAGGTATGGCTCTTTCTATCTTTGTTTCCATTCATTTCTTTTCTTTCTCACTGTCTGGTTAAGAAAACACCATGACAATCTGTCTTGATGACCATAAAATCATCCCTGACCTTTCTCCTTTGTTGAGCATTACTGTAGGGCTGGGAAGAAGCAGTATAGGGGCCTCATAGAACTAGCTGAACTAGTTCTGCTCAAGGCCCTGTTTGCAGTCCTACTGAATCTGGAGAAAAGAGTGACACTTACAGGGTAGAGGTTTGTGTCTCACTTCCCTATCTTCCTGTGTCACTGTGGGAAGTTCATTATCACCTTCACCATATGATGAAGAACAGTAATAGACAGCCTCATCGTCAGTCTGAGTTCTGCTGATGGTCAGAGTGGCTGTTGGCCCTGAGCTGGACCCAGAAAATCTCTCCAGGATCCCTGAGGGTCACTGATTATCATCATATATTACCAGCACAGGGCTCTGTCCTGGGTGCTGCTGCTGGAATCAGTCTGCAAAATATTTTGACAATTCATCTCCAGAGTAGGTGATTGTGGCTGTCTGTCCTGGGGTTACTGAGACTAAGCCTGGCTGAGTCAGCTCATTCCAGGAAGAACCTGCAAGAGAAGGGAGAGATGAAGGACCCCTACCCAGGGTACCCATTAAATCTATGTCCAAATGAGCTTAGATTTGGGGGGAAGGTCCAGCTCATGATCCTGTGGTACCCCCATAAGTAGAGTCTGGGGCAGGGCAGAAAAGATCACCTGTGTAGAGCAAGAGGAGTTGGAAGAGTAGAGGTGTGCTGTTCACGGTGGAGACACGCCAAAACTCTTTGTGCTGATATGTACAGCACAGTTGGGTTTTCCAGGACCTCTCTTATTTCTTTCAAGATGTTTGGGTAAATGCATGTCTGATGATCATGCAAATTATCCACTCTCTGTAACCACCAATTATGGGAAGTCACTGAAATCAGCTGTGGTTACAGAAGAAGAGACTGTGAAGGTGGAGGTTAAGCATTCAACTTTCTACAAGATGCTTTGAGCAAAACATCAGCTTTGATTTCTATGACCTCTGATTAATGTCATTTTCCAGGAATTGACCCCTTGACCACTGTTTCGTTTTTCTGGACTGTTTCTTCTCTGGCTGTATTTTAGCAGGACTGTGAAGATTTCAGGAGCCTGGCCATGGGCTGAGCTGGGCCGGGTTGTGGTGGACAATGGACCCTCATCTTCCTCACATTGTTTCCAAGATGTACTTTGTTTTCATCTTTGGTATTTCGTTAATGTTTTTTTTTTTTTCTGGTTGTTGGGATGCTTTTAAATATGTCACACATTATACCTTGTTCACTTAAGTAACCACATTCTTTTATGTGTTTCCTACATTTTCTGGCCTCAAAAACACTGATTAACATCCCTCATTCCACAATATACAAGCAATAGTCAAGAGTATGCTATTTTTTAATCATTCATGTTTTTTGTAATAGGTTTAAAAGTGTCAGAATTCAAACTTGATGGAGAAACCAGCTTTAGGCCTCATATTCTCTATGAAGTTCATCAGTGTCACAGTTTTGAACATGGCTGAACTCTATACAGTGGGTTCTCAAAGATCTCTCAAGCAACAGGATCCTATCACTGAACCAAGGTTAATTCAAGGTTCAGGAATGTGATGTGAGGCAGATGGTGGATAGTGTTATTCTGAGAGTCTCCTCAGAGCCTGTGCTTACTCCACCCAGGGACAATGGACCAAATGCCTTCTTCTTTCATCCAAGACTGCACCTGAGCATAGGAGACCCAGCCAGGGGCAAGATATGCCTGGAGGTGAGAGAAAAGGCCAGGGGGAGTGTATAGAAATGTTTCAAAGGGTCTAGGATGGAGCAGTCATCCCTGGGATGACTTCTGGACAGTGATAAATGGTGCCCAGAGATTAGGAGGAGGCCCATGTATTCATGCTGAGAAAATGACATAGACCCTGGTAAATTCATCTTCTCATGCTGTGCTCCATGCTGCAGCACCTGGACCGGAGCTTGGTCCCTCCAGTGAGTTTTACCCAGAAAAGGCTGCCATGCTGACAGATATGACTAGGCTCCTCCATGGGTATGTCCCAACTGAGGTCCTCTTTGTGCCTAGGCTCTTGACAACGTCCTGTGGTGATCCTATGATAGCCTGATCCTAAGAATGGGCTCACTGCAGGCCAGGGCATAGTTTGGACTCTTCTGATGTCTAAATTTGAGAATGAAATTGGATACCCCTTGTCTCCCAGAGCTGGCTTCACTCTTGGACTAAGCCTGTTCAGCAGCCTGTTTGCTGTCTAGATAGTTACTGCTGTGCTGGGCCCTGCTGGTTGAGTATTCCCAGAGCAAGAGCCTCTCACTCCTTGGTGAGCTCAAAGCCTTTGTCACCAAAGAGCCTGTGTCCAGCCTCACTCCTGTGACTACTGTAGCCACACCAACCTTCCCTGTAATTCTCAGATTGGTGGCATTCTCAGTGGATGGGGAGTCATTTCAGTTCCAGATCTTGTGACAGGTGTTTTGTTTTTATTAGAAGATGGTCAAATTATCTGTGGTCTTTCTCCAAAAATACAACAGAGAAAATGTGTTAAACCATAAGGGGACCCAGGCTTCTTATGTATTGAGTAACCAAGTCTCATATTTTTCATTTAATGTTATTAATGATAATGAAATTATTCTGTCAATGTGATGTTAGTTTTCTACATGTAACTTATCTTTTTTTATGTTCTTCATTGCTCCACTACTGGTTTCCATTGTGATTGGTTGATTATTCCCCAGTATACCATTTTGGTTACCTCTTCATGTCCTTTTGCGTATATTTTCAAAGTAGCTACTATGTGAATGACACATACTGACTTATCTAATTAACAATAGAGTTTGAATTGAAACTTAATTAGCTTCATCAGCATATGATCATCATCAAGGGCTCAGTCAGCTGCAAAACTCTGATACTAATAAATTTCACAGAGAATATCAGCATATGTCACCTTTCCACATACCCTTAGCTATTCCTTCTCCTTGTTTATGATGTTAATGTCACATTTGATGTGTGTGCATTTTGTTCCCATTTATCAATTCAAAATGTGACTTTTTTCATATTTTCATTCATGCAATAAAATAATACAAAATAAAATTACAATACTATAACATGTTTTAGGATTTATGTTTACCTATGTAGTTAGCTTTACTAGAGATCTTGAATTCTTCAGGTTATTCAGCTACCATCTCTTGTCCTTGTCTAGTCTTAGAACTGCCCTTAGGATGTCATCATGGGCAACACTACCAGAACTGTGAGTAACCCATTTTTATTAGTCATCTTTTCATCACTCTGACCAAATACTGATAAAAACAACTTTGAGGAGGACATATTTATTTTGAATCACAGTTTTTTAGGTCTCTATGATTTTCTGACTCAGTTGCAGAAAACTCATGATAGAAGGGCTTCATGGAGGGAAGTTGGACAGCTCATGGAATCAGGGAATGAGAAAGAGAGAGAGACAGGAATGGAAGATAAAGAGGAGGAAGAAGAAGAAGAAGAAGGAGGAGGAGGAGGAGGAGGAGGAGGAGGAGGAGGAGGAGGAGGAGGAGGAGGAGAAGGAGAAGAAGGAGAAGAAGAAGAAGAAAAGGAGGAGGAGGAGGAGGAGGGAGAAGAGGAAGATGAGGATAAGGAATAGAAGGAGGAGGAGGAATAAGAGGAGGAGAATGGTGCATTAGCCAGGGAGAAGATAAATCCTTCTAAAGCAGCCCCACATTGATTTAATTTCCCCATGTAGGTTCCTCCTCCCAGTAATCCAGTCCATTCAACCACCATGAATTAATCCATTCAGGACATCAGAGCCTTCATGATCTAATAATTCCATAAATACCCCACCTCTCTAACTCCAAATAGGGCAAAGGGGAGGGAGAGAAAGGGAGGGGATATGGGAGTAGGAAAAGGCAGTGGAATGAGATGGACATCATTACCCTAAGTAAATGTATGAGGACACAAATGGTGTGATTATTCTTTGTATTCAACCAGAGATATGAAAACTTATGCTCTATATATGTAATATAAATTGTAATGCATTCTGCTGTCATGTATAACAAATTTAAACAAAATATTAAAAAGATAATTAACATATTCTACTAGTAAGTAATTTGTATTTCTTTGAATATGTATATTCATATTTTGTCCATTTTAACATTTTCTATAAAGCTGATATTTTCCATACAGATAATAAAAATTTGAAGCTGTGTGTGTGTGTGTGTGTGTGTGTGTGTGTGTGTATATATATATATATATATATATGAAAATTTTATTAAAAATGTTGGTGTGAACATACTTTATATACAAACAGAGACATGAAAAATTGTGTTCTATATATGTGATAAGAATTGTAATGTATTCCACTGTCATGTATTTAAAAAATAAAAGCGATTAAAAAATAAAAAGTATAGGATTTTAAAGATCTACAATTTTTAAGATTTTTTGTATTTAATATTTAAATATATGTGTCGTATTTGTAGTCATCTTCTCTTGTGATATAACAAAAATCATGCAAATTTTGAGATTTGTTATAAAGAAGTATGATTGTAAAACAATAAAAATTAAAAAAAACATGCACTTAAAAAAAACCTCACCTCTGAACGTTGCTGCATTGGGGAGCTTGCTTTAAACACTTGTACATTTTTAGAAACATGGAAGATCCAAACTTTAATAACATTTTAATTTTAGAAGAATAGTTTTACCTGGTATATAATTCTTGAAAGAAAGAAACTCTTTTCTTTCATTACTTGATATTTTATCCCTGCCTTGTGGCCTGAATAGCTTCAGATGAGAAGTGAAATATTAATATTACTGAGGATCATTTGAGTTTGAAGAGTTTCTTCTCTCTTTCTCTTCTCAATATTGTGTTTTCACACTTGACTTATGATAGTTGTCATAAAATACATCACTCTCAAACTCTGATTTTACCTCATTGAGCTCCTTGAAGATAAAGATCTTTCCTCATGTTTGCACTTTTAGTTATTATTTCACAAGATATTTCTTCAGCTTCATCTTTCTTCTTGTGAGACACACACAATGCATCTATTGCTTTGTTTAAGGTTGCCCATAGGTCTCTCATATGTTGTTAATTTTATTAATTAATTAATTTTTCTCTTCATACAATGTGATTTCAATTAATGTCTCTTCAGTAAATTGATTATTCTTTGTTCTGCTCAATGCTGCTGTTGAACACCCATGGAGAAGCTTTGGTTTTAGCTCTTGATCTTCTCTATTCCAAAATATTTGGTTCTTTTTTATATGTATTTGTAATATTTCTTACTTATGCAGACATAATTTTCCTAATATTCTATAGATCTTTTTCCATAAGTTTCTTTATCCCCATGAACATATTTACAAGGTTAATTTATTTTGTTTTCACCCTTCCTTAGGTATGCTATGCCTCTTCAGGAAATTTTCAGATGATTTCCCCACCACGAATGTGTCACACTTTCTTATTCCTTGGTAAGCTTAGAAATATTTTTTTTTGAATTCTGAATTGAATGTTGTGATGTTGTAACTTTGAAAACCAGATTAGTCACAATCTCTAGTTGGTGATGTTGCCTGTTGGAGGGGCACAATTTTTCATTTGTTCAGTGAATTTTCCATAGTGTTTGCAAAGGCTGCATTCCCAGTCAGCGTAATCTGTGAAGTCTGTTCGGTTACATATGTGGTCAGAAATTGAGCTGAGAAAGACTTGCTTATGTCTACCCATTCTTCATCAGCACTCTCCTGAATGCAGGATTGCTGTGGGTAGATTTCATCATTCCCATGCAGTTGATTCAGATACTTCTTGCAAATTGAATAGCTACTTTTGAGAAGGGATCAATTTCTAGAATTCCCTTCTGTGATATTGCTCTAAGAGCAGCTATTTCTATATCCTCTTCATTACTATATTGCTGAGGGCCATTGCCAAGTAGGAATGACGCATCGATATTTCCTTGCCAGCGTACCCCATGTTAAATGGACTTGCCTTGGAAATTTGCTGTGACCTTGCATGTGTGTTTGAGAAAGGTGACCCTGCTCAATGACCAGGGTGGATCCAGGATTAGGGTGTATCCTGCAGTTTGAGGAAGTATCCCGCTCCTTGGGTTTAGGGCGTTCCCAGTTTAAGACTATGGGTTTTAGGGAAGTTCGATGTTGAGGATTATTGCTGCTGGAAATAGGGCGTTCCTGCTACCTGAGCTCCCTTTGAGTTCTCCTGAGATTCAGAGAGGATTTTGGGAAGAAAGCCTCGTGGAGTAGGTGAATTGGGTGGCAGAAGAACTGGGATTTTCCCCAGAGCATGTGTGGAGGCCGGTGTGAGTTCGGGAATAAAGAATTGCTGTTTGAATCTACAAAGCTGTGTGGTGGCTCGTGATTCTGTGCCCAGCCAAGACTGCGGCATTTGGTGGCCCGTACGGGGAACGTCTGAAACTTGGAGGTAAGTGAAATTGCTCGCCCCTGAGGGAAGGCGAGAGAATGGGTGACTATTTTAAAAAACAATGTGCTCTTGTTTTGATTTATTTCGTTTTTGTTTCAAGCTGCCTGTCCCTAGAAATTTCTCAGGCAAACTGGGAAAAATGCTTGGCTCAAGGTTTGAAGTTTGTCCACCCTGAGGAAGAGAAATTTGATACAACGATTTTTTATTTAGTTTTTGTTTCATTCAGTTGCGGTTTTGTTTTGTGTTATCTTATTGGGTTGTGTTATCTTTATAGAAGATTAGAAATTAGTAAAAAAGAAACTGAAAAGGTGTTAAGTAAATTGTTAGAGATTCAGACCATGGAGAAAGACATTTTAGATCAAGCAAAAGAGAAGATCTCTCGAGCTAGTCAGAGAGAGGAAGAAAATTTAAAGGAAAAGGGGTTATTAGGAAAAAGGCCACAACAAGAGGCTGTTACTAACTCCGTTTTATTACCAGAGGGCGTAATTCAACCAACAGCCCCACCGATGGAAACAGCTGAGTGGCCCTCAAACCCCGTAGTTGATAAGTGGGATCCTGAGACAGGACCTCAAAGATTAGCATGCCCCATACTTGAGCAGGTAGGAGGGCAGCGAATTCACCGTGCTTTAGATTTTAAAACAGTGAAGCAGTTAAAGGAGGCTGTAACAACCTACGGTCAACAAGCTCCCTTCACGGTAAGCATGGTCGAATCCATTACTAACTTGGACATGACACCAGCAGATTGGGCTAGCATGTGTAAATCTGTGCTAAATGGAGGACAATATTTGTTATGGAAAGTTGCCAATGAGGAATTTTGCACGGAGACAGCTAGGCGAAATGCAGCAGCCAGTTACCCTCAAAGAAATCTAGATATGCTTTTAGGCAAAGGACCTTATGAGGGTCAACGGCAACAAATTGAATATGATCCTGCTATATATGCACAAATTGCTGCAGACGCAGTTAGGGCATGGAAGACTTTACAAGGACATGGAGATTTACAAGGTCAGCTATCTAAGGTAATACAGAGACCTAATGAACCTTACGCTGACTTTGTAGATAGGCTTATTCAAACAGCCGCCAAAATTTTGGGGGATACAGATCAAGCAATGCCATTAATAAAACAACTGGCTTATGACCAAGCAAATCGTTGCTGCAGAGAGGTTATTAGACCATGGAGACATGAAGACTTAAATACATATATTAAATTATGTAGAGATATTAATGAAGAAGGGCAAGTCTTGGCAGCTGCAGTACAACAGGCTTTAGATGCCAGGCCAGAAACATGCTATAATTGTGAACAAACAGGACATTTTAAAAGGAGTTGCCCCATAAGAGGAGGTTTTAACAAAACTAGAAATCAAAGGAATAGAATACCGGGTATTTGCCCACAATGCCATAGAGGGAGACATTGGGCTAATGAATGCCGTTCTCAAACCACCATAGAAGGTACTCCGTTATCAAAAAACGGACAAGGATCAGGTATTTACCCACGATATCGTGGAGAAAGGCATCAGGCTTCATTGCCAAAAAATGGACTGGGGGGCCCAATGCTCCGGGCACAAATATACGGGGCAGTGGAGGAACCCAGCAACACCATCAGGGTGGTGCCCAGGACACATTGTCCATTAAATACCTCATCAGACAAACCCGAGGGAGTGCAGGGTTGGACATCTGCGCCTCTGCCAGAGCAGTATTAACTCCAGAGATGGGAGTTCAAATCATTCCTACAGGAGTAAAAGGACCTCTCCCCAAGGAACAGTAGGCTTATTATTGGGACGTAGTTCATCTACACTAAAAGGACTTATGATAAGTCCTGGGGTAATTGATCCTGATTATGTAGGTGAAATAAAAATTATAGCTAGTTCTCCAGGAGGTATATCAGTAATTTCACCTGGAGATAGAATAGCACAGTTGTTAATAATACCCAGCCTACATAATAAGTTCTCTAGTCATAATGTAGAAAGAGGTTCTAAGGGATTAGGCTCCACAGGTGTAGATTGGGCTATGTTGTCTTTAAATTTAGATTCTCGCCCAATGCTAAAACTAAATATTCACGGTCACGAGTTTAATGGGAATGGGCTGCTGGACACAGGTGCTGACCTTAGCATCATATCTCTTCAAGAATGGCCAAAACATTGGCCATTACAACAAGCCACTCAAACGCTTCGAGGCCTAGGAGTGGCGACTAATCCCCATAGAAGTGCTATGGTATTAGATTGGAAGGATCCTGAAGGATGTGAAGGAACTATACAACCATATGTTTTGGATCACCTTCCTATTAATTTATGGGAACCAGATGTCCTGGATCAACTAGGTTTGATGTTAACAAATAACATCAATCCTAATTCGCCCACTACTAGGGCTAGACAAGGTGTTAGGAAAGAAAAAAGATTAGGAAAACAAGAACAAGGTATAGCAGCACCAATTCAATAAGATCAAGGAACAGACAGACATGGGTCGGATTTTCAGAAAGGGCCACTGAGACAATCAAAATTACTTGGAAATCAGAAAGACCAGTGTGGGTTCCGCAGTGGCCCTTGACTAAAGAAAAGATACAAGTAGCCCATGATCTGGTCAAACAACAATTAGCGGAAGAACATTTACAACCTTCTGTATCTCCCCATAATACTCCCATTTTTGTCATCAAAAAGAAATCTGGTAAATGGTGATTATTGCAAGATTTAAGAGCCATTAATAATGAGATGGTTATTATGGGACCTGCTCAATCAGGGATTCCTCAATTGTCTGCTTTACCAAAAACGTGGCATGTTTTAGCTATAGATATTAAAGATTGTTTTTTTTTTTTTCAATTCCAATTCATCCCGAGGATAGTCCACGTTTTGCATTTACTATCCCTGCATTAAATCATGAAGGTCCTGATGTGAGATATGAGTGGAAAGTACTCCCTCAAGGTATGGCTAACAGTCCAACTATGTGTCAAATCTATGTTAATAAAGCAATCCAGCCACTTAGAAATCAAAATCCTGAACTACAAATATTTCACTATATGGATGATGTATTATTAGCACACAAAGCTAAAAACACATTGCTAGAACGTTATGCCACACTTATGAACTTATTAAAAAATTATAATCTAGAGATAGCAATAGATAAAGTACAATTAAATTTTCCAATTAATTATTTAGGAGTTCTATTATCCTCAACCATGGTCCATCCACCGAAAATTCAAATACGAGTAGATCAACTCAAATCACTCAACAATTTTCAAAAGTTATTGGGAGACATAAATTGGATAAGGCCTTATCTAGGCATACCAACAGGAGAGTTGGGACCTTTATTTGATATTCTAAAAGGTCCATCAGATCCAAATTCACCCCGAATATTAACTCCTAAAGCTAGAAAGGCATTAAAAATTATTGAAACATATATGAAAAATATGCATCTAGATAGAATTGTTATAAGTTTGCCTTTATTATTTATTGTACAACCAACAAAAAATATTCCTACAGGAGTATTTTGGCAAGAAGGTCCTTTATTGTGGATACATTTATCTTATTCTCCTAACACTATTCTTACTAGGTATCCTGAGGCTGTAGGACAATTAATACTCAAAGGAATAAGAGCAGCAAAGGGAGTGTTTGGAATTTCTCCCAATAAAATTATTACTCCATATACTATGGATCAAATTGATGAGTTAGCTAATGAGTTAAATACTTGGGCAATAATCATGTGTAAATCTAATGTTTCATTTGATAATCATTTGCCATCGAATCCTTTGTTGTCTTCTTGGTCTAAGCATCCTGTAGGAAAACACCTATCATGAATGCTCCAAATATATTCACTGATGGGTCTAATAATGGTACAGCAGCCGTAGTTACCCCTGATCAAACTTTTACATTTTTAGTACCCAAACATTCAGCTCAAAAGGTAGAGCTTAATGCAGTTTTACAAGCTTTTGTGATGTTCAAAGATTCTGTATTTAATTTATTTTCTGATAGTCAATATATAGTTAGTCCTATTATATCCCTTGAAGATGCTGGTAGGATTTCCCCTTCCTCTACTGTTTTCTCTTTGTTTTCCACTATACAAAGTTTAATCTGGGACAGAAAAGATCCATTTTTTATAGGACATATTAGGGCACATACAGGGTTGCCTGGAGCCCTTAGTTCGGGCAATGATTTAGCAGATAAAACTACACATGATGTACATATTTTCTCTACATTAGAAGAAGCTACAAATTTTCATAAAAGGTTTCATGTTAATGCTAATACTTTACAAAAGCATTTTAAAATAACTAAGGAACAAGCCAGGCATGTAATAAAACAATGTCAAAATTGTGTGACCTTTTTACCACAAGTTAATCTTGGAGTCAATCCTAGAGGAGTAATACCTAACCATATTTGGCAGATGGACGTCACACACTTGCCAGAATTTGGGAAATTAAAATATTTACATGTTGCAGTTGATACTTCTTCTGGATTTTTGATGGGCTCCCTTCATGCCAGAGAAAAAACTAAAGATGTTATAGCTCATTGCTTACAAAATTTTGCCACTGTGGGTGTTCCTAAACAGTTAAAAACTGATAACGGTCCTGGTTATACTTCTGCCTCTTTTAAACAATTTTGCTCATCATTTGCTATTACTCATATAACAGGAATCCCATACAATCCACAGGGACAAGGCATAGTTGAAAGAGCTCATCAAACTATTAAAGCATACCTATTAAAGCAAAAAGAGGGAATTGGGAAGGGGTATATATCCCCCAAAGATAAACTTAAAATAACCCTTTTTACTCTAAACTTTCTAAATTTGGATTCATCAGGACTTAGTGCTGTGGAAAGACATATGTACCCGAAAAATGTACATAAGCCTAAGGTACTTTGGAAAGATATTCTAACAGGACAATGGAAAGGCCCTGATCCAGTTATTCTCTGGAGTCGGGGTTCTGTTTGTGTGTTTCCACAGGGAGAACAGCAGCCGATTTGGATTCCAGAGAGATTAACTAAAGCAATTTCTACAGAAGAAAAAGATGATTTGACTCAAATCCATAACAGCTGATATCCAGAGCTCCAGCTTGGCTATTCTTACATCTGCGACAGTGATTAACCACGGTGCTTTTTTCAATATCTATTTTATTATTGCATTTTTCCCACATCGTAAACTTCTATTTTATTTTTTGAGCTCATACAAACCTAGGTTAATGTTTTTCTGATCAGTTTTATTTTGTGACTGTGTTTTATTTTTTGACTAGAGTTTTTAAACATTGCAATGGAGATTTCACCTAGGTAAAACTACAAGGCCTTTATTGTCTTATGTGTTGTATGTTATGTGTGCACTGTTTTGTGTTGTATGTCTGTATGTGTGTATGTCCATATTTCATATATGAGGAGCGCTCATGAAAAAATGGATCCGAATTTTTTTTTTATTCACGTGATTTAAGTGGTTTAATTTAAATTAGGTAAACAGCTGTTAATGATTGTTTTTAAAGGTGGTTAACAGATCTGTTTGCTTACTAATTTAAATTAGGTAAACAGCTGTTAAGGATTGTTTTTAAAGGAGGTTAACAGATCTGTTTGTTTACTTTCACCTTTGCTTTTCATTATATTTAATAATTCTGTTCAGGATAATGTCTCTTTAGCATCATTGCCAGAATTCCCATCTCCATCCCAGTGCCGGTGAAGACTAAGATAAAACCAAACTACAGCTTCTATGATAGCCATCACAGTAAACTGTATAAACTGATGCATCAATGAATATAACTCAACAAGTAATGCTCAATCAAGGACTTGATTTACTTTGGGAGGAAATGGACATATTGATAGACTCCTCCGATTTGAACTGCCTGCAGAACTTGCCTGGACTATATATCAGTTGCATGCATTGTGAAATATCGTCTGGTGCAGCGAATTGTGGTACTGCTGGCATATCTTTGCTGATGGTGTCACCAGTGATGCAATTTCCTTGCCAGCGCACCCCATGTTAATTGTGGTAATGCTGGCATATCTTTGCTGATGGTGTCACCAGTGACGCAATTTTTCCAAAGGAGCCATCAATTGGCTTGGTGTCGTGGCATTTCTGTATCCTCCTCCCTTCTACTAGTGATGGTCTAAAATTTGGGGGCCAACAGAGGTGAGGCAAAGAACCTCACCCCCCCCACTGGCACCAAGGCTAAATTTGGGGGCCAACAGAGGTGAGGCAAGAACCTCACCCCCCCACTGGTGCATAGGCCTATCCACAAGTATGGCTGAATGCTGGACCGGTAGTCAGTGACGGGTTGATCTGATTGCAGTGGATTCAACCTAAGACAGGAAGCTGACGCCTAAAGGTCAGTTCTCCCATGACAGGTAAGAACCATATGTTGAATTGGACAACCTACCAGGCACGGTCCTTAAGCCACATTGCTTGTTGTTTAATTAATCAGAAGGGGGGACTATATCTCAAACAAAGGTCTCTCATATGTCTTGGACGGTATGTTGAATTTGAGTTCCAATCATATTTGTTGAATGCATAGATAAATTTATCTATGCATTCAACAAATATGAACACTCAGTTCAGTTACCATGAAGCATGTACTGAGGAGCTTATTTTGTTTCTATGCAACAACAACCTTTCCTTTGATTCATATTTTATTCAGTATTTATGTGACCTCATTTTCCGGTGGATATTGAAGCATGAGTTCATGATTAAAAGAAAAAGAAAACAAACAACCCCAATGTCATCCTACCAGTAGAGGTGCATGATTTTGATGACTGACAAGTCCTTTTGTATATCATGTAGGGTTGGAATTCTTTCTTATTTTTAGATAATATTGAGATATCATAGAAGGCCTTTGGTCTGGAGAATAAGGCAATTGTGCCTGTGATTTGAGAAAATAACCTGCTGAAATGCATCAAATGAAAATTCAGTTAATAGTGATGACATTTCT
The DNA here is from genome assembly GCF_964194105.1 of Spermophilus citellus. Taxonomy (NCBI): domain Eukaryota; kingdom Metazoa; phylum Chordata; class Mammalia; order Rodentia; family Sciuridae; genus Spermophilus; species Spermophilus citellus. Next base: position 106,280,337 of record NC_138184.1, read on the forward strand.
ATATTTTCCTCTCAGAGATTGATAAAATGACCAGAAAAAAAATGAATAGAGAATATGTGAACAACACTGTCAACCAAATTGAATTAAATGAATTTCTAGAAAAATCTCACCCACAACAGCAGGATGCACATTATTTTTTTTTTTCAAGTTTCAATGAGAGGTTCCCAAGATTGTTCAAATTCTTGGTCATAAAACAAATGTTAACAAACATGACTTTATGCATACTAGATAATTCATTGAATTAAAACCTGCACAATTTTATGAAGTCTTTCATTATATGGAAAGAAAAAACTTAGAGCTCTACATAACCCATAGATGAAAAATACAATCACAGATAATATAAATTAGAACACTTTAAATTTTTTTAAATAGAAAAGCACAACATGAAAAATTTAAGGAATACAGGTAAAGCAGGTGTTGTAATGGAAACTTATACCTTTAAATCTAAACAATGTAATGAGGAACAAAAGTATGTAATGGATAGGCAGGCTACATAGTCTCTGCCCACCATGAATATGGACAGAATCCTCCATAATCTTTTATAAGTTCTTGTCATTTGTTCTAATTAATTATACAAGATAGCAGAGTGCATTTTGACTCATTGTACACAGATGGAGTACAACTTTTCATTTCTGGTTGTACATTATGTAGAGTTGCACCACATCTGCAGTCACACATTTATCTAGGGTAATGATGCTCATCTTATTCTACCATCTTTCCTAGGACCATGCCTCCTCCCCTTCTCTCCCTCCTCTTTGCTCATTCAAAATTTCTTCATTCTTTCTCCCTATGCTCCCCCACCCCCATTATGGGTTAGCATCCACTTATCACAGAGAACATTGGGCCTTTGGTTTTGGGGGAATGACTTACTTTACTTTGCATGATATTCTCCAACTCCATCCATTTACCTGCAAATGACATAATTTTATTCTGTTTTAATGCTAAGTAACATTCCTTTGTGTATATGTACCACAATTTCTTTATCCATTCATCTATTGAAGGACATCTAGGTTGCTTCCACAGTTTAGCTACTGTGAAACATTTGAAGAGGCTACATCACTGTAGGTGTATGCTGTTTTTAAGCCTTTAGGGTACAGATCTAGGAGTGAGATAGCTGGGTCAAATGGTGGTTTTATTTCAAGTTTTCTAAGGAATCTACATATTGCTTTCCAGATTGGTTGCACCAATTTGCAGTGTCATCAGCAATGTATGAGTGTGCATTTTTCCCTCACATCCTTGCCAACACTTATTGTTACTTGTATTCCTAATAACTGCCATTCTGACTGGAGTGAGAAGAAATCTTAGAGTACTTTTGGTTTGCATTTCTCTAATTACTAGAGATGTTGAACACTTTGTATATATTTGTTGATTGATTGTCTTTCTTCTCTGAGAAGTGTCTGTTCAGTTCTTTAGCCCATTTATTGATTGGGTTGTTTGTTTTCTTGGTGTTTTTTTTTTTTTGGAGTTCTTTCTATATTCTAGAGATTAGTGCTCTATCTGATGTGTGTGTGACCAAAATTTACTTCCAAAATGTAGGCTCTCTCTTCATCTCAACTGATTGTTTCTTTTGCTGAGAAAAAACTTTTTAATTTGAATCCATCCCATTTATTGATTCTTGATTTTATTTCTTGTGCTTTAGGAATCTTGTTAAGGAAGTCTGAGTGTAATCCAACATGATGACGATTTGGGCCTCTATTAGGTCCTCTGGTATAATTCCTAGGTCCTTGATCCACTTTGAGTTGAGTTAAAAAAAGAGACCCAGAATAGCCAAAGCAATCATTAGCAAGAAGAGTGAAGCAGGAGGCATCCCAATCCCAGACCTTAAACTATACTACAAAGCTATAGTAACAAAAATGGCATGGTATTGGCACCAAAATATACATGCAAACCAATGGTACAGAATAAAACACACAGAAACAAACCCACATAAATATAGTTCCCCCATACTAGACAAAAACACCAAAACATACATTGGAAAAAGAACAAATGTTGTTGAAAGAACTGGAAATCCATATGCAGAAAAAAAAGAAACTAAAACCCTATCCCTCCATAATCTTTTAAACTACGTGTTTGGGGAAGAGCTGTCGCACTGTTACGGAGGCCTTTGTGGTTTCCCCACTCACCTTCTGTGCTAATATCCATCTTCAAGGCCCCAGTTCTCCATCTTGATTCAGCATTTGTGTGCCTCAGTTTCCTTCAGCACTGGCATCATGATCCAGGTCTTGGGAGATTGGGAGGGAAGGAATGATGGGAAAGCTGATGCATATTTATAAATAAATATATACATTTATACAACTGATGTGATTCTGCAATCTGTATTTGGGGTAAAAATGGGAGTTCATAACCCACTTGATTCTAATGTATGAAATATGATATGTCAAGAGCTTTGTAATGTTGTGAACAACCAATAAAAAAATTCTGAAAAAAATATATATATACATTTAAATGCTGTATGTTTTATTCTGAGAAAAATTTAAAATGACTATAAAAAATTTAGAATGACTTAAAACTTTTATAAATAAAAACATGTCAATGAACAAAGAAAAATTATGAGTCCAAATGTTGTAAAAGAAATAAGCACAGATGATTATGAGAATTCTTTGTTTTACTTTGTTTTAAATGAGAAAAAGCTTTGAAGATATTTTCACTATAAATTTGTTTTTACCTTAATTAGATCTTTATTTATAGTTATACCTAGTAGTTGGGTTCATCCTGACACATTCATGCATGGAAATTGATTTCAGTTTATAACCCCCTTTTCCCCTCCCCTTTTCCCTTTCATCCTACCTACACTTCTATCCTCCTTCTTCTACTCTACTTTCTTTAACCTGTCCATTAATTTGTATTTGAATGGTACTTTATTTATCCTATCCTTTCTTCCCATTTTTCTTATCTTATTCTGCAGATGACAGAAAATATTTCACCTTTCAGTTTCTGAGTTTGGCTTATTTCATTCAGCTTGGTATTCTCCATTTCCATCCACTTACCTGAAAATGTCATAACATTCTTTTTCAAAGCTAACTATAACTCCATCTTACATATTATATATATGTAATATGTATGTCACAACTTTTTGTTGCATTTGTCTATTGATGGGCATCTGGATTGAATCAATAATTTAGCTAATGTGAATTGTGCTTCTGGAAACTTTCAAGAGGCTACATCACGGTAGGCTCCAAAAATATATCTTGGGAAAATATACAGCCTTTTTAACAAATAATGCTGGAGGTAAACTGCACAGCTACATGTAGAAAAATAAAATTGGACCCTCTCTCACCCTGCCTATTTTCAATCTTTGGGGAAAATATGAAAGATTAGGATGGCTGGGTCATAGGGTAGCTAAATCTCTATTTTTTTTTTAAGGACAACATGCTGTTTTCCAGAATGTGTGTCCTAGTCTGCAGTCCCACCAACAGTATACAAGTGCACCTTTTCCCCTACACCCTCATCAGCATTTATTGTTGTTTATATTCTTGATTGTTGCCATTCTGACTGGAATGAGATTAAATCTTTAGTGTAGTTTTCATTTGTATTTCATCAGCATTCCCTGACTGCTAAAGATGTTGAACGTTTTTACATGTAGTTGCTGGCCATTTCTATATCTTCTTTTGAGAAGTTTCTATTTAGTACTTTTACTCACTTATTGACTGGGTTGTTTGTTTGTTTGTTTGTTTGTTTGTTTGTTTTTGGTGTTGACTTTTTTCGTATATTAATCCCCTGTTGGAGAAATTAATCCCCTGTTGGAGAAAGAGCTGGCCAGTATATTATCCCATTTCATGGACCCTCTCCTCAAGCTCTTAATTATTTCTTTGCTGTGCAGAAGAGTTTTTGTTTTGTTTTTAGTTTGGTGGCCTTCCACCTATTAATTCTTGTTTTTATTTCTTGTGCCTTGGGAGTCTTTTTAAGGAAGTTGGTGTCAGTATCTATATGATGGAGTGTGGATTCTGTCTTTTCTCCTAGCACTTGTAAATTTCTGGTCTAATTCCTAAGTCTTTCATCCATTTCAATTTGAGTTTTGTGTAGGGTGAGAGACTGGGGATTAATTTCATCTTTCTACATATAACTAACCAGTTTTCCCAGCATCAATTGTTAAAAAGGATGTCTTTTTTTCCAAGATATATTTTGGTCTTCATCAAGTATCAGATGGCCATAGGTATGTGGGTTTATCTCTGTGAGTAGAATACATGCCCTTCTTTGGACTAACTTCTTTGTTATTTAAATTTAGAATGGGTTTCTTGCACACCACAAATATGTTTGGATCTTGGTGTAGAATTCAGTCTGACCATATGTGCATTTTCCTTGTGGCACTTAAACACTTCTGATTAATATAATTTATAATATAATTTGTTTAAATATACCATCTGTCTTCATGTTCTACTTTCTCCTTAAGATCTGTTTTTTATTTTCATTTGTGTCATTCATTCATTCATTCATCTATTTTAATTGTGTGTTTAAAAAAAAAAAAAACAGTTCCCTTTCATCTATTTGCTGACTTAAGTGATGGTTGACTTTTTTTTTTTTATTGTTGGTCGTTCAAAACATTACATAATTCTTAATATATCATATTTCACAGTTTGATTCAAGTAGGTTATGAACTCCCATTTTTACTCCATATACAGATTGCTTTATCTCATCAGTTACACTTCCATTGATTTACATATTGCCATTCTAGTGTCTGATGTATTCTGCTGTCTATCCTGTTCTCTACTATCCCCCCTCCCCTCCCCTCCCCTCCCCTTTCCTCTTCTCTCTCTACCCCCTCTACTGTAAATCATTTCTTCCACTTGTATTATTCTTCTCTTACCCCTCATTTCCTCTTATATGTAATTTTGTATAACCCTGAGGATCCCCTTCCATTTCCATGAAATTTCCCTTCTCTCTCCCTTTCCCTCCCACCTCTCATCCCTATTTAATGTTAATCTTCTTCTCAAGCTCTTCGTCACTACTCTGTCCTTAGTTACTCCCCTTATATCAAAGAAGTCATTTGGCATTTGTTTTTTAAGGATTGGCTAGCTTCACTTAGCATAATCTGCTCTAATGCCATCCATTTCCATCCAAATTCTATGATTTTGTCATTTTTTAATACAGAGTAATACTCCATTGTGTATAAATGCCACATTTTTTATCCATTCATCTACTGAAGGGCATCTAGGTTGGTTCCACAATCTTGCTATCGTGAATTGTGCTGCTATGAACATCGATGTAGCAGTGTCCCTGTAGCATGCTCTTATTAGGTCTTTAGGGAATAGACCAAGAAGGGGAATAGCTGGGTCAAATGGTGGTTCCATTCCCAGCTTTCCAAGAAATCTCCATACTGCTTTCCAAATTGGCTGCACCAATTTGCAGTACCACCAACGATGAACAAGTGTACCCTTTTCCCCGCATCCTCTCTAGCACTTGTTGTTGTTGCACTTCATAATGGCTGCCAATCTTACTGGAGTGAGATGGTATCTTAGGGTGGTTTTGATTTGCATTTCTCTGACTGCTAGCGATGGTGAGCATTTTTTCATGTACTTATTGATTGATTGTATGTCCTCCTCTGAGAAGTGTCTGTTCAGGTCCTTGGCCCATTTGTTGATTGGGTTATTTGTTATCTTATTGTCTAATTTTTTGAGTTCTTTGTATACTCTGGATATTAAGGCTCTATCTGAAGTGTGAGGAGTAAAGATTTGTTCCCAGGATGTAGGCTCCCTGTTTACCTCTCTTATTGTTTCTTTTGCTGAGAAAAAACTTTTTAGTTTGAGTAAGTCCCATTTGTTGATTCTATTTGTTAACTCTTGTGCTATGGGTGTCCTATTGAGGAATTTGGAGCCCGACCCCACAGTATGTAGATCATAGCCAACTTTTTCTTCTATCAGACGCCGTGTCTCTGATTTAATATCCAGCTCCTTGATCCATTTTGAGTTAACTTTTGTGCATGGCGAGAGAAAGGGATTCAGTTTCATTTTGATGCAAATGGATTTCCAGTTTTCCCAGCACCATTTGTTGAAGATGCTATCCTTCCTCCATTGCATGCTTTTAGCCCCTTTATCAAATATAAGATAGTTGTAGTTTTGTGGATTGGTTACTGTGTCCTCTATTCTGTACCATTGGTCCACCCGCCTGTTTTGGTACCCGTACCATGCTGTCTTTGTTACTATTGCTCTGTAGTATAGTTTGAGGTCTGGTATCGCTATACCCCCTGATTCACACTTCCTGCTTAGCATTGTTTTTGCTATTCTGGGTCTTTTATATTTCCATATGATTTTCATGATTGTTTTATCTATTTTTACAAGAAATGCTGTTGGGATTTTGATTGGCATTGCATTGAACTTATAGAGAAATTTTGGTAATATCGCCATTTTGATGATGTTAGTTCTGCCTATCCATTAACAGGGTATATTTTTCCTTCTTCTAAGATCTTCTTCTATATCTCTCTTTAGGATTCTGTAGTTTTCATTGTATAAGTCTTTCACCTCTTTTGTTAGATTGATTCCCAAGTATTTTATTTTTGGGGGGTATATTGTGAATGGTGTAGTTGTCCTCATTTCCATTTCAGAGGATTTTTCGCTGATACACAGGAATGCCTTTGATTTATGCGTGTTGATTTTATATCCTGCCACTTTGCTGAATTCATTTATTACCTCTATCTAATAGTTTCTTTGTAGACCCTTTTGGGTCTGCTAGGTATAGAATCATGTCATCTGCAAATAGTGATAATTTAAGTTCTTCTTTTCCTATTTTTATGCCTTTAATTTCTTTCGTCTGTCTAATTGCTCTGGCCAGTGTTTCGAGGACTATGTTGAACAGTAGTGGTGAGAGAGGGCAACCCTGTCTTGTTCCAGATTTTAGAGGTAATGCCTTCAATTTTTCTCCATTCAGAATGATGCTGGCCTATGGCTTATCATAGATTGCTTTTACAATGTTGAGGTATGATCCTGTTATCCCTAATATTTCTAGAGTTTTGAACATAAAGGGATGCTGTACTTTGTCGAATGCTTTTTCTGCATCTATCGAGATGATCATATGGTTCTTATTTTTAAGTCTATTGATGTGGTGAATAACATTTATTGATTTCTGTATATTGAACCAGCCTTGCATCCCAGGGATGAATCCTACTTGATCATGGTGTATAATTTTTTTGATATGTTTTTGAATCTGATTCGCCAGAATTTTATTGAGGATTTTTGCATCTAGGTTCATTAGAGATATTGGTCTGTAGTTTTCTTTCTTTGAAGTGTCTCTGTCTGGTTTAGGCATCAGGGTGATGTTGGCCTCGTAGAATGTATTTGGAAGTTCTCCCTCTTTTTCTATTTCCTTAAATAGCTTGAAAAGTATTGGTGTTAGTTCCTCTTTAAAGGTTTTGTAAAACTCTGCTGTATACCCATCCGGTCCTGGGCTTTTCTTAGTTGGTAGTCTTTTGATGGTTTCTTCTATTTCCTCTATTGTTATTGGTCTGTTTAGGTTGTCTATATCTTCCTGACTCAATCTGGGGAGATCATATGACTTAAGAAATTTATCTATGCCTTCACTATCTTCTATTTTATTGGAGTATAAGGATTCAAAATAATTTCTGATTATATTCTGTATTTCTGAAGTGTCTGTTGTGATATTGCCGTTTTCATCCCGTATGCTAGTGATTAGAGTTCTCTCTCTTCTCTTCGTTAGCATGGCTAAGGGTCTGTCTATTTTATTTATTTTTTCAAAGAACCAACTTTTAGTTTTGTCAATTTTTTCAATTGTTTCTTTTGTTTCGATTTCATTAATTTCAGCTCTGATTTTAATTATTTCTTGCCTTCTACTTCTTTTGCTGTTGTTTTGCTCTTCTTTTTCTATGATTTTGAGATGAAGTATGAGATCATTTATTTGTTGTTTTTTTTTTCTTTTTTTAAGGAATGAACTCCAAGCAATGAATTTTCCTCTTAGAACTGCTTTCAATGTGTCCCATAGATTCCGATATGTCATGTCTGTGTTTTCATTTAACTCTAAGAAGTTTTTAATTTCCTCCTTGATGTCTTCTAAAACCCATTGATCATTCAGTAACCTATTGTTCATTCTCCAAGTGATGCATGATTTTTCATTCCTTCTTTTATCATTGATTTTCAGTTTCATTCCATTATGATCAGATAAGATGCATGGTATTATCTCTACTCCTTTATATTGTCTAAGAGTTGCCCTGTGACATAATATATGATCTATTTTTGAAAAGGATCCATGTGCTGCTGAGAAAAAAGTGTAACTGCTTGATGTTGGGTGGTATATTCTATATATGTCAATTAAGTCTAGGTTATTAATTGTGTTATTGAGTTCTATGGTTTCCTTATTTAACTTTTGTTTGGAAGATCTGTCCAGTGGTGAGAGAGGTGTGTTGAAGTCTCCCATGATTATTGTATGGTGGTCTATTAGACTCTTGAACTTGAGAAGAGTTTGCTTGATGAACATAGCTGCCCCATTGTCTGGGGCATATATATTTATGATTGTTATGTCTTCTTGGTGTATGGTTCCCTTGAGCAGTATGTAGTGTCCCTCTTTATCCCTTTTGATTAACTTTGGCTTGAAATCTATTTTATTAGATATGAGTATGGACACTCCTACTTGTTTTGGCAGTCCATATGAGTGATATGATTTTTCCCAACCTTTCACCTTCAGTCTATGTATATCTTTTCCTATCAAATGCGTCTCCTGTAGGCAGCATATTGCTGGGTCTTGTTTTATGATCCATTCAACTAGCCTGTGTCTCTTAATTGGTGAGTTTAAGCCATTAACATTTAGGGTTATTATTGAGATATGGTTTGTTCTTCCAGCCATATTTGTTTATTAATGTTACTAAACCTGATTTGTTTTCCTCTTTGATTACTTTCCCCCCTTTACTGTCCTACCTCCCACTGTTGGTTTTCATTGTTATTTTCCATTTCCTCTTCCTGTAATGTTTTGCCAAGGATTTTTTGAAGAGATGGTTTTCTAGCTGCAAATTCTTTTAACTTTTGTTTATCGTGGAAGGTTTTAATTTCATCATCCATACTGAAGCTTAATTTCACCGGATACATGATTCTTGGTTGGAACCCATTTTCTTTCAGTGTTTGAAATATGTTATTCCAGGATCTTCTAGCTTTCAGAGTCTGTGTTGAGAGATCAGCTGTTATCCTGATTGGTTTACCCCTAAATGTAATCTGCTTCCTTTCTCTTGTAGCTTTTAAAATTCTCTCCTTATTCTGTATGTTGGGCATCTTCATTATAATGTGTCTAGGTGTGGATCTCTTATGATTTTGCACATTCGGCGTCCTGTAGGCTTCTAGGATTTGGGATTCTGTCTCATTCTTCAAGTCTGGGAAGTTTTCTCATATTATTTCATTGAATAGATTGTTTATTCCTTTGGTTTGGAGCTCTGTGCCTTCCTGTATCCCAATGACTCTTAAGTTTGGTCTCTTTATGTTATCCCATATCTCTTGGATGTTCTGCTCATGGTTTCTTAGCAGTCTTGCTGAGCTGTCTATGTTCTTTTCAAGTTGAAATACTTTGTCTTCATTGTCTGATGTTCTATCTTCTAAGTGATCTACTCTGCTGGTAGTATTCTCAATTGAGTTTTTAAGTTGGTTTATTGCTTCCTGCATTTCTAGGATTTCTATTTGTTTGTTTTTTAATACCTCTCTCTCCCTGTGTAATTGATCTTTTGCTTCCTGAATTTGTTTATGTAATTCCTTGTCAAAGTGATCTTTCATTGTCTGATTTTGCTGTCTCATGTCTTCCTTGAGATTCCAGATCATCTGAAGCGTGTATATCCTGAACTCTTTATCTGACATTCCATCTGTTGCAGCTATTACCTCTTCTAAAGTTGAGTTGAACTGCATTGCTTGTGGTCCTTTCTTTCCTTGTCATTTCATACTGCTCGCGTTTCTTTCTGCTTGGTGAAACTGTTGTGTTTTTGAAATTTTCCCGCTATTTATTTATATTGCTCTTGTATAGTTGGAAAATCTCCCTTACAGGGCGGGTAGTGGCTGTGCTCCTCCTCTAATTAGGGTGATCTGTCTACCACGCTGGTCGGTCGCAGGTCTGCCCACCCTGCGGACGCGGGTAGCGGCTCTGCTCTGCCCCCACTCCAATTGTGGTGACATGACTACCATGCCCTCGGGTTGTTGGTCCTGATCCGGATGTGGGTGGCGGATCTGCTCGGCCCCTATTCCAACTGGTGTGACGTGTCTACCACGCTGGCAGGCCTCTAGGCCTGTTCGGCCGGTGGGTCGCAGGTCTGCCTACCTTACGGTCTTGGGTGGCAGTTCTGCTCAGCCCCCACTCCGAATGGGACTACCTGACTGCCTCTCCAACGGGTTGCTGGGCCTTTTCCAGACACGGTCGGCGGCTCTGCTCCACCCCCACTCCAACCAGTGTGACGTGACTGCCTCGGTGCTACGTGTCCACCACGTTGGCAGGCTACCGGGCCTATCCTGCCAGTGGGTCGCAGGTCTGCCTACCTTGCAGGCTCAGACGGCGGCTCTGCACAGCCCCTACTCCAAATGGGGTGACTAGACTTCCGCACTGTCGGGTCGCTGGTCATGTTCCAGGCGTGGGCAGCTACTCTCTTCCGCCCCAGCTGCAGTTGTGGTGTCATGATACCACGCCGGCGGGTCCCTTGGCCTGTTCTGGGCGCAGGCAGCAGCTCCACTCTGCCCCTCTGGCCCCCATAGCACCCAGCAGGACCCGGACTGAGATGCAGTTACCGCGGGTTCCCCAGCCCTGGGCCAAAGCAGCTCCGGGAGCCTGAACCAGGCCGCTCTGAGCTCAGTGCATGCTCTGCTAGGAGAAGGTTCCCAGAAGCAGTCTCTGTGGGTTCCCCACTTCTGAGCCAAAGTGGCACCGGGAGCCAGAACCCGGCCGCTCTGAGCTCAGTGCACACTCTGCTAGGAGCAGGCTCCAAGAATCAGTCTCCGCGGGTTCCCCAGCCCTGGGCCAAAGCAGCTCCGGGAGCCAGAACCTGGCTGCCCCGAGCTCGGTCCATGCTCTGCTAGGAGCAGGCTCCAAGAGTCAGTCTCCGCAGATTCCCCAGCCCTGGGCCAACGTAGCTCCGGGAGCCAGAGCCCGGCCTCTCCGAGCCCGGTGCACGCTCTGCTAGGAGCAGGCTCCAAGGAGCAGTCTCCGCGGGTTCCCCAGCCCTGGGCCAAAGCAGCTCCAGGAGCCAGAGCCCGGCCGTTCCAAGCTTTCCGAGCTCGGTGCACACTCTGCTGAGAGCAGGCTCAAAGACGCAGTCTCTGCGGGTTCCCCAGCCCTGGGCCAAAACTGTTCCGGGAGTCAGAACCCAGCCGCTTCGAGCTCGGTGCACACTCCATAGGAGCTGGCTCCAATACGCAGTCTCCGCGGGTTCCCAGCCCTGGGCTAAAGCAGCTCCGGGAACCAGAACCCAGCAGCTCAGAGCTCAGTGCACGCTTTACTAGGAGCGAGCCCCAAGGAGTATTCTCCACAGGTTCTCTAGCCCTGAGCCTGAGCGATCTGTCTGCGAGACGCAGGCAAATACCAGCCCGAAATCACCTGTTCCGTAGCTGAATGAGCTGAGATCAGTAGAAAACAGGGATGATTACATCAGCTCTCCAAGATGGCGGCTGCTGTCCTCCTCCGTGGTCCGACCGGTGTTGAGAACCGAACTGGACTGCTTCTCTCCTCCGTCTCAAAGCCAGAACTCAGCACTAAGCACGACCATTTCACCGCTGGCAGGAGCCCCCAGAATCCGCATCGCTGCACCCCCGCTCGGCACCTCGCCGCTTCACAGTGCACGCCGCAGACTCCAGCCGCGGGGCAATCCGCTGATCAGGCAATGTGACCCTCCATGCGGAGAAATCGCCCGCGTCCGAGCCCCCGCTGCCGAACCTCGCGTGATGGAAATCCCTCCACTAGATTCTGGAGCACCTCAATTTCACTGGAAATTCCCAACAAGACAGCCTTCAGCTGTTTCACCTCGTCTTTCTCCCGCACAGTGATGCGGCGCACGGGGGTGATGCACTCCCTTCGCCGCCATCTTCTGCTCCCGATGGTTGACTTTTGAATCTGCTAGACCACATACCCACATTGATTTTGTCAAACACATGTATGAATGCTGTCTGAGGTTGTTTTTCTTATGTGATTAACATTTAATCAGTTATCACTGAGAAAAGCATGTTTCCCTTTATGATGTCCATGGGCCTCAAGCAGAGTCAAAAAACTTTAAGGCAAATCCAGAGATTTCCAATGTACTGTCCTGCTAAATTCAGACTCAAGATTTGAAACTTACCTTTTAATGAATTATCAGGCTGCAGCCTGCCCAGCTGATGTAGACCTCACCAGCCACCACAATCATGTGAGCCAATTTAGTAGAACACTTGTCTCTCTATATATGTGTGTTTCTTTCTGTATATATAGATCTATTTTATCTATCCAAACTTGCACTGCTATAATGGTGTTTGGTTATTATAGACTGCATGTATAGTGGTGGTCTCAGAAGGCTACAATGGAGTAACTTTGTTTTGTCATACAATTCTATGTTTGAGGTTCAACAGATTACTCATGTGTATGGTGATAATGGAGCAAGCAGTGCTACTGTGAAGCTTATCATGTATAAGTATCACAAAATTATATGCAGTAGATAATATTTTAGAATGATAATAAATATCTATGATGTTGTCTCTGTATTTATTACACTATAATTCTCGTTGTTAATCAGAGTGTACTCCTTCTAATTATAAAAATGCTTAGTGTAAAGCTGTTTGTTGTGCTATCCTTACAACAGCCTCATACCTCTCGTGTGTACCCAGTCTCTTAGATGGCCAGACTAATGCACTGCTCCTGCCCCACGATGGCAGCTACCATCTCTTGATTTCATTGTCTCTTGTGCAGATTCAAATCTCATGTATTTTTATTCACGGCCCAAGAAGCTATAGGCTTCATATACATTATACACATAATATTAGCACATAATATATATGTATGTATGCTATATACATTCACACACACTCCTATGGCCTTGGTGTTTAGCAGTCTTTACCACCTACATTTGTGTTATGTGGGATATATGCCATATATATTGACACACACTCTATATGGCCTTGGTGTGTAGCAGGCTTTATCACCTACATTTGCGTTAAGTGGACTGCCTCATTTTCATGGAATGATGAAATTGCCTAACAATGTATCTCTGAAGACATACAACTATTGCTAAGTGATACAGCATTGCATGCCATATATATATATATACCTATATCTCCACATTCATTATTTATATTATATGTTCTGCATCTTTAGCTTTCACAAAACATGAATTGCTAATGTTTTGTAAAAAACTGCATCTGTACTAAACATGTGTATATTTAATTTTTTTCTTTATCAATCCCTGCAAATAATAAAGAAATATTACACAGAAAAAAATTATATCTATATTATCTATAATCTCTACTTACCCATTTTATTTTATGTCTGCTTTCTGTAATCTGTCAATCTATCTATATCTACATGTATCTTATTCTATGTCTCCAATTAATTCTATTTCCTTGGAGAATGCTAGTAAAGTTTATCATCTATAGCTCTTTGGTGTTTTATTTTTATCATACTATAAGGTTAAATAAATAAATGAATAAATAAATAAATATATATTATATTATATATATATATATATATATATATATATATATATATATGAACAATGGACACCATTAAGTGATATTATATACTTCATTGAAAAATATGAACTTCATAACATGTTCTTTATCCTTTCATCTTTTGTGATACATGTTATGTAATTTCCATGTAATACAATCTAAACCAAAATATAGTTTCCTTCAAATAGTCAATGATCTCCTATAGAGGATAACAAAATTCAGAATTATTTATTTTTATCCATGTTGTCACCATATCTGATGCTTCCCACATATTTTATGAATGAACTTTTCTACATTATGGCATTTCCTTCTATGAGGGGTCTTTTACTTTTACTGGAAGTGAGGGTCTGCAGGTCAGTTTATTATCATTATTTTTTGTACTGAAAATTAGTCAGATGTTGCTTTGCAACAGAGCCAGAACCCTAGTATTCTCACTTTTTATTTTAAGACACGGGTTCACTAATTTGTTGAGGCTCTCGGGAAAATTCTGAGTATGGCCTCAAAGTTACAATCCTCCTGACTCAGCCTACTGAGTCACTGGGAATACAGACATGCACCACTGTTCTTGAGTGCAGGTGAATTTTAATGTCTTGTAAAATTTTAATTCTCTCTTAACGTTTAGAATATATTACCACTGGGTAAAGAATTCCGGGTTAATAGAATTTTTTCCTTTCATATTGAAAGGTTAGAGGCCCTGTCTTATTAAGCTCCAAATGCCCTTTCCCTGCTGGTTATATTGAGTTACATTGAAGCCATATTTAAAGATAAGTAGTTAGTGTAGTTAGGTAAATCAGGTCTAATATCCAGTACAATAAAGAAAATGGAGACCTTAAAGAGAATGAAGTTCATAAAAAAGATGGAGTCGGATCTGAGCCCCTGAAACTAGAACAACACCTGTGGAAACTGAAATGTTAATGTCCCCAAGGCCCCAGGTCCATCCTAAAAACTGTTAATGAAGTAGCTTCCTGCAAACAGGGAGGTGCTAATCAAACCATCCCAGGCCCCTTCCCACAAGATTACTCCTCCCTGCTTCATTGCCCCACCTGTCTCTCCTTTTTCCCTTTCCACCTGCATACTATCACTGTAGGATAGAGGGAACAAAGGACAGGAATGTGGCAGGATAAAAGAAGACTTAGATATAAAAAAGGAAAGACTTCCCCTTTCCAAGATTCTGCCTTTTGGGTCAGGTCCCCTTCTTCCTGGGGGGGGGGGGGCATCTTTTCTGCTCTCCTTTAATAAAGCCTTCCACTTTCCACTCTACACTTGCCTCCCTGTGCTTCTCTGGTGTTATACTTCACCATTCAGGGAAGCAAGGACACCAGTAATCAGCAGTAAGGACATCATATGTGCTAGCAATGTTTTCCTCATGTTTCCTAGGACTGATTTTTCTGAATTTCTTGAGCATGTTGGATTATAATTTTCCCCACTTGTAGAACATTTTTGGCCATTGATTTCTGTCCCAAGTGGGCAAAATTGTAACATATATAGTCGAGGGTAGAAATAAAGAATGTCCACAGGCTTCTGCCCTTTTCATGCTTTATTCACTCAAAATACTCAATACAATTTCACTCTATAGGTTCTTAATGAAGAAAATGACAATCCTTAATGCTAGGTAGTGCAATAGACATAATCAATTCACAGCAAACAATTCTAGGTTAATTAATTTACAGCAAATAATTTTAGGTTAATTCTAAGCACTGCAAAACACACTTAATCATGACAGGCTAATGACAGACATTCCCTCTGTGTGCTAAGTTCAAATGTCAGATCAAAAGTCTTAAGAATTAGGCTTTATGTACAGCAGATGCACACTCACTCAGACTGCAGTGATCAGTTCTGGAACCAAGACAGGGTTTTTGTAGCATGGAGTGGATGACTGTTAAACCACAATGCAAAGAAAAGACCACTGACTCCAATTAAAATCAAATTAACTCTACAAATTAAAGCAAGCTTGTAATTTTGACTGGCTGGGCTGTCTCTCCCGAAAACTGTGGGAACAGAAGGAAGCCCCACAGTTCTCTAGGAGCACAGCTTTATAGCACAGAAAGTTACAAAAAAGGGGGGTGTCTTGAGAACTTACAGATAACAAAATTTTGACAAGTATAACACAAAGGCTAGTTAATGGTCTACTGTCAGCACTTAGGGAATAAATTAGATTTCTACATAAGGAATTTAAGAGGCACCATTAGAGTTTCAGAAAGGGTTATTATCTGGCCAGGGAAAGCCAGAATTTATGAGTGCCACTAAAGTTTCAGAGAGGGTTGCTATCTGGTAAGGGGAAACCAGGCATGGGTGAGTCCAAAACATGGGCAGGCATTCCAAGCAAGTTTAGAAATCGCAGTAATTTATAGTAAAGCTGCAATTAACTTTTTATGCCTCTGGCGAGATGGCTTCCAATCTAAAGAGGGAATTAGGCTGGGTTTATCACAACCAGTTGAGGGGAGGGTCAAAGAGAGAAGTTGTGCCTCTCAGCAAGGTCCAGACAAGGCAATAGAGTTTGTGAGCACTGAGGATCATGCAGAGAATCCGTAATGATGACAAGTGATGTGATGTCATGTCCTCATCAGGCTCCCCAACTCAAGTGCATCCTTGTTCTGGCTGGCTGAATCCCTGTTCATTTGCTCTATTATTTATACTACACTTTGGGGCTTTGGCTCTTACCCCTTTCAATCCTTATCAGCTACCACTGGATTTCTCAGTTATATCATTTACCCTGGGGTCAGAAACAACTGGTCTGGTGATCTCCACCCTGATCTTCTCCCCTTTCCCTCTTATCAGGCAAGCACAGCCTGCCAGAGGCTTTACTCTGTTTATCAGGGTGAGGGGACATAACTTGTTTGAATCCATACTGGAGGGCTCTGTGAGTGTACTTGGTGAGACTGCAGGTTTCAAACCGGAGTTTTTTAAATGGAGTTGCTTAGGCTTAGGCCTAAGGCCATCCTCAATGTCTGGAACCACTGAGTCCCCTAAGTAGGAGGAAGAGGCCCCTACCCTGCTCACTGCAGCTCATAGCTTGTCCAGAAGGAGCCCATAACTAGCACCACACCAGGGAGGTACTGAGGTACACTCTGAATTATAGGCTACACTGGCCCTGCAGAGGGCCTGTCCTTTAAGGATGTGACAGTGAGAAGAAGAAAGAGTGTGTCTGTGAGGAATACTAATCAAAGGAACTCAAATATCAGATTCTTCATAGAAAAGCTCCTTGCTTTTTAAATTAGGGTGTATCTATTCTTGTGAAATATAGACATTTTTGGCAGGCATACATGGATTAAAGGAATGAAGGAATAGTCATCTTTTGATGTAAAAAATGAGTGTTGTGTTTTTTGATACACTCAATTATCAAGTTCACATGACTTATGAGTAGGATTCAGGGTTCAATACCCATGGATGATGGAGGACCTTTGGTCTTGTAGGAGGTTTGGGTGGAGTAGAGTGTGGCCAGCATGAGGCATCCAAGATGCCTCAGGTTCCATTAGAAGCTGCAATGAATTTGGGATTCCTGGAGGTTTTATTGGGCTGTTTCTGAAGCCAGTGAGTGGGTCTCAGGGAAAACTCAGGTCAGACCCCTGGCACCTACTTAGTTGTAGAGGAGGATGACCTCCCCAGAGGTGTTTGCTATGGTGCCCTAATGGCTTCTCTCAAGCAGATGGGGACAGAAGCTTCTGGCTATGTCCCTGGGTCTGGCCTAGGCAGGACCTGATACTGAAAAGAAGAGGGACTCTGGGGTTGCACAGGGGAAGCCTTGGAGCAGGGGACAGAGGGAGAGGAGATGGTGGATGAAAGGCAGGCACGATGGGGAGGGGTGCTGCAGCAGGATAGAGAATCCTAAAGACACTGCTGGGAAGGAACTAGAGGAGGGAAGGCCAGGTATTCCTCTCTGTGAGACCTCAGAGTAGCCCAGGTAGTCAAGGACATTTCTTCTAGCTGGAACCCTCCCAAGGACACCACTAGGGAACTCTCACATGTTCATTTCTATCCCAGTGGTGACAAGTCCTACAGAACACGGATGGTAGACCCAACACCTGTGTACTCTGTACATGGAGACATGTGTGCCTATTTTTCTGTGAGAATTTCACATGCTCTCCTCTCTAGTGGTCACTTTCATCCTGCAGATAAAGTTTGATGGGGCTGAGGACTGACGTCACCAGTGTCAGTTTCACTGTTGGAACCAGGATGCTTGTAATCAGGATAATGAGAGATTAAACTGCAATTCTTTGCTTTGGGACATTCCTGAAAACTGATTTCTCAGGTTAAAAAACTGGATTCACTGAAGAACTAGTTCTTACCTGAACAAACAGCTACCTTGTCAAATAGAGGTTTACTAATCAACACCCACAGCAAAATCCCCCAAGCCTAGTGCATACCAACCCTCCACAGTACAACACTGGTTACATGAATACTCATCAAAATTCTTCTTGACAAATCTGCCTTAAAACTCCCCAGGACACATTTTTCAACACTAGAACCATGCCCTGTTCTTCCCCTAGTTAACCATAAATAAGACCCTGCCACAGTGAAATTCTACTTAATTCTAACATGCAATTTTGTATGACTGATGACTTTCTGTGGCTTTAGGGCCTGGCAGATCAAGTTGATAAGAATGAGTTGATCAAGTTCCGATGAAATCAACTGATCCTGGGAAGGTACAGGAGCCTTCCCCTTATCAGTCAGGAATATCTAGACAGAGATGGGAGGAGACTTCCTCCACAGCATGTGGCATGCTCTCTGCTGTCAGGCTAATCAGAGCCAGCAGGAAGGGCCTGTGGTGCTCTGCCGGTGGCAGGTTTTTGTCTCACTTCCCTGTCTCCCTGTGTCACTGTGAGCAGCACCACTATCCCACACCTGACAGTAATAGTCAGCCTCGTCTCCAGCCTGGGCCCCACTGATGGTCAGGGTGGCTGTGTTCCCAGATTTGGAGCCAGAGAATCTGTCAGGGATCCCTGAGGGCCGGTTGCTAGTACCATAGATGATAAGCAGTGGGGACTGTGCTGGCTTCTGCTGGTACCAGTACACATTTTTACTACCAATGTTGTTTCCTCCACAGGTGATTCTGGCTGTCTGTCCTGGGGTCACCGATACTGATGATGGCTGAGTCAGCACATAGGAGGCTACAGAACCTATAAGGAAATAAAAGAAGAGATGGGACTAATGGTGACAGACACTTCCCATGAGATGCCCAGTTTTCCCCTAGCTTGAAAGAACTTCAGGAAATATGTGCAACAAAGTGCATCCTCTGGCATCAAAATCAGTCATAGTGGCCCATGAGACTGACTGAGGAATGGAGATTTGAATCCATGAGAAAGCCCAACCCCTTTTCTCCAAGCCAGAGAGCACAGTGTTGGAATTTCAGCCTAAAGTCTCATCCTGAAGCAGGTCCTGAGCATCCTTCCCACTACAGACAGAGCTCTGCTGAGCTCAGAATTAGGCCAGATTAGTTATACAGGAGCCTTGGGCTGGCATGTATATTAGGGCCTGGGGGAAGCACCTGTGTAATGAGCCAGGAGGCTGATGAGAAGGGCCTTCCAAGTCATGGTGCCTGTGGCTGCTTCTTGAGTCTTAGGCTGGTCTGTGTTCCCCCAAGGCCTCTTTATTCCCCTGTTGGGGACAGATGTCTGTTATGCAAATCAGCCTAGGTCAGGGCTGCTATGGGAGGAAGCTATGTGGTGTCCAGAGAAGGGCTCATCTCCAGGGAGCCAAAGAGTGGGAGGGGCATCCCTGAAGAACTACATTCAGCTCACAGAATGCTCCTTTACTTTCTGGTCCCAACTTCTTGGCCATGTCTCCATCCCAGGCTATTTTCTAGCCTGGAATCTGGGCTGACCTTATTATATAAAGATGAGTCTGTCTTTGTCATCAGAACAAACTATAAGGTTGACAATAAGAGGTTTGTGCAGCTATGGGATTCTGCCCAGATACAGCCCCTAAAGCTATGTAGGTCAATCAAATTCTTCCATAAGTGTACCTAGTATCTTAAAGGTCCAGTGGGGTAGAATATCTCTCTGTCCTTGGTGTGAAGGCCTCAGGCAGATCTTGGGTTCTCAGGCTCACATGTCCTAATGACTGTAGGCGGGTTCTCTACCTACCTTACAATACTAACAGTTACAGAACTTCAGCATGAATGGTGGCCTGAGGAATACTAGACCTCTGCCATATCAACAGGGACATTCTACAAAGAGAAGCATTTCTGGGAGACACAGACATCAATGAACATATACATCAATGTTATTCCCCAAACTGAAGAAAAATCCAGCATTTCCTCCAGGTCTCATGTCATGGTCACTAACCCTCCTGCATGTGAAATCTCCCTTCTAGGGTGAGATCTGATGTTTGGGCAAGGGAAGGAGTTGTCAGGAAAAGCAGGAAGATTTCCTGTGCAAACATCTAAAACAGGAAAATTCTGGAAGAGCTAGATATGAGAGAAATGAAGACCAAAATATTTGTACTTGCTTCAAAGATGATATTGTAGAAATATGACACCTTTTCCTCTAGATCTCAGGTTGTGCTTACTACTAACCCTCTTGCACTTTTGAATCCTGGAAGCCCAGGCCCAGCCCAAGCCTAGGGGGCTTTGTCAGGTGATTCTCAACTGCCCCCTAGTGGCCATTCTACACTGGTTGCTGCATGTCATGGCATCCTTGGTTTAGGTGCAGATTCAGAACTTGCCCCTCAGGCCCAGGTTTTCTTGATCTTTGGCCAAGGGAGGAAATTCATCTTCTTCCTATGGATGTTACCGGTTTTTGGATCAGGAAGGAGAGGCTCACATTACACAGGAAAATATGAACAGGTGCATTTGGTAGAGGAAGGTTAAAACCCACCTGAATTATCACTGCATATTTTTTGGGGTGGTGAGTGGTCAATGGAAGTGGTTCCAGGTCCTGGTGCTGGGTAACACTGGACTCAGGAACTGGCTCTTCTTAGTGTCAGCTGCTGGTGCAGAGTCAATGTGAGTGAGTTGTGAGAAGCCCAGACACAGACAAGAGCCCCTTCACACCAATGTCTATTCAGACCCACTGTGGTCTCCACCTACATCCATACAGGGAATTCAGCAGGAACATGATGCATCCTTTGCTTTAGGAGTTTCTACCTTCTGGCTTTGCTTTGGATACACCTAGTATACAGTTTAATAGTCCGTCCCACCCACCAGAGCCTGTGCTTAGTCTCCTCTCTTGCTTGAAAATCCAGACACTTTTTCCAAGATAAGCATCCAGCATTGACCATGTAGTACAACACACAACTATGGCATGGAACACTCAATTGACCAGAATTCCTTGTCAGTGCAAGCCTGCACTTGTGAGGGAGAGAAATATGTTGGTCATTGCATCATTTTGCTCCTTAAATTCAGGTGTGATGGCTGGAGCTGCAAGAGCCAACTAGGGTCTTTAGTCAACAACAAAATGGTAGGCTAAGATGGTAAGGACGGTGGAAGAGAAGGTGAAAAATGTCCCAAGTCCCACAATAAAAAAGTGAGTAAGGAAGACAGAAAACATCATGCCTTATTTTGTTGTTTGATTTTTCATAAGTATTTATTTCTAAGTGCCTTGCTTTTGCAAAAGAAGAAATTAGCCTCCATGTGCTCATGAATCTGTTTTAATGCATGTATTCTTGCATTTTAAAAAAAAATCTATAACCCACTAGGAAAATAATTAACAAAAATAAATCAATTAACTAAAACAATGCTGGTGAGAAAACCATTCAGCCGTAATGATATGCAAGTAATTAATACACCAATTAGAGAAAGTGACAGGCAGGCTGGGATATAACCTGAGGCTGGGACTCCCCTGCAGATGTGTCACTGGAGCTGTCCTCAGGACTGGTGAGAAATCACAGCTCATGTGTGGGGACAGCAGAATCCATGAAGTGAGGGAGGAATCTGGGTGTGTGATGATGGGAGAAGAAAGTGGCAATGTGAGGAGACCAGGACTGCAACCTGTTTAGTCCAAGATACTATTATCTCCTAAGGAGAATTTTGATGTCAGGGCAAATGCACAGTCAGAATTGTTGATGGTAAAATTTCCAAGTAATGAACTCAGTTCAATGGCATCTTTATAGCATATTATGAATCTCAAGTCCAGGGAGAGATGAGACACAGTGGGTTCCTCTAATCACAGTCCTGCTTACATGGGACTTGATATACCCAGAGGGTGGTTGCTGGTTCCTACCCTCTACCCTGTACCTACCATGCAGCCAGGTGAGAACTTAGGCTACAGCCTGTGCCTCCTGACTTGGGACAGGTGTTGAGTGTCTCCTAGTGTCTGATGAGTGACACAGCAGTGTGTTCCTTGACAAGCCACAGATTCCCTGGCCTGCAAGCATGGAATATTGAAAGTATACTTCATTGGGAGGGAAAAAAGGGGGTCTGAGAAACGGAGTGACAATTCCTATGTCACTCAGGGAGGAGATGAGAAAAACAAAAGCATCTAGACTCCCAATAATTACCTTCCCTGGATATAAAAGGGTCATCCTGGACAAATCCCCCTCATTTTCTCATCCTGGGATTTGTCCAGCTAGATTCTGATCTATTTCAATGACCATATCTCCTTGGTGTGTGGAAATATCCTCAGTCAAAATATGAGGATACTGAAGCTTCATCCTCTGATTAATCGGCTGCATGTAGGTGCTGATGCTACCCCTCACACGAGCCTGGACAGATTATTGGAAGTGTGTTCAACTCCCTGCACCATTCCCAAAGACCAAATATCCAGATTAGAAGCAACTAAAGCAGTAATTTCATGGATATTTGCCGCAGTCTTGGCTGGGCACAGAATCACGAGCCACCACACAGCTTTGTAGATTCAAACAGCAATTCTTTATTCCCGAACTCACACCGGCCTCCACACACGTTCTGGGGCAATCCCAGTTCTCCTGCCACCCAAATCACCTACTCCACGAGGCTTATTTCCCAAAATGCTCTCTGAATCTCATGAGAACTCAACGGGAGCTCAGGCAGCAGGAACGCCCTAATTCCAGCAGCAATAATCCTCAACATCGAACTTCCCTAAAATCCAAGGTCTTAAACTGGGAACGCCCTTAACCCAAGGAGCGGGATACTTCCTCAAACTGCAGGACACACCCTAATCCTGGATCCACCCTGGTCACCTTTCTCAAACACACATGCAAGGTCAACAGCGAAATTAACATGGGGTACGCTGGCAAGGAAATTTCGATGTGTCATTCCTACTTGGTAATGGCCCTCAGCAGATATTTACCCAAACATTTCCCTTAATTATCACTTAGGCCCTATGTATTAATATACAAAATGTCATCTATTGTCAACTCAGGGTCTTTCAAATTAAAGGTGAATTTAATAATCAGTAATAGTTTGTGCAGTAAATTATTTGTAGTTTGTTTTCTCCTTTGTGGTCCAGCATTTCTACAAATAAGACATCAGTTCATATGCAAGTCTGGAAGATGTATGTAGATACTTTTTATTTTGCTTTTTAAAAATGTCCATAATGGCTTATCTATGTGATCTGAAAGACCTGGAGTAACCTTTTAAAACTATTTGTCCTAATGAAGAATCCATCCTGTATATAATATTATTAGGGGTTTCCTTTCATATATAGGACAAATCTAAATATGGCTTTGCAAATATCATGGTCATACACCTGTTCTACCTTCTGACTGTGTGCGCTCTCTCTCTCTCTCTCTCTCTCTCTCTCTCTCTCTCTCTCTCTCTCTCCACATGCCCAGCCCTATTTTGTATTTTATTTAGAGACAAGGTCTCACTGAGTTGCTTAGCACCTCTCTTTTGCTGAGGCCAGCTTTGAACTTGTGATCCTTCTGCCTCAGCCTCCCTAGCCACTGAGATTATAAGCATGTGCCACCACAACCAGCTAGATTCTGATCTCTTTCAATGACTTGTCTTTGCATAAAAGTGTCATTCCAATCCAGAATTTATCTCTTTAATGACAAACATGTGCCTGTTTTGTGCTTCTCAGTATTCAATTTTGATCAGAATTGGGAGACTTATGAGCATATCTCCTTGGTTGTGGGAATGAGGGGGATTTGTCCTTGATCAAATCTAAGAGACATGAGGCACTGCCTAATGGCATGGGCTATTGGGTGATCTTACATCAAACACCAACTTCTTTTCTGGGCACATAAGCCCTTCTCATCCTGAGGACTCCATACTGTTAGGCTCATAATTTTTTGTCTTAACCCAATGCCAAATTCTGAGAGGAGGGTCAGAAACCAGGTCTCCCTTCTGACACACTCCAAAGTGAAATGGAGGGAAGAGAGTGCTTGTATCTATCCAGGCTTTCTGGAGTCCTTCCATCCCGGAATCTGTGAACTAGTTTCTGCAAGGTGTTTTATGGAAGTGACAAGACTTTGCATATAAAATCTAACTAATTCCTTGGAAAAACCACATTTTCAATAGATATCTATGCTGTTCTGTAATTTAGCCATAGTGAGAAACCAAATGAGTGAGTGGAGACCAAAGTCATGGTCATTGTTCAAAGGATGAGTGAGACTCAGCCCTGGGTGAGGAAGAGCCTGCCCCATGTGTGTATCTGTGTTATTGTGAACCAGTGTCAGTGGCACTCACTGCCATTTACTATGGCATAGAAATAGTCACTCTTGTCTCCAGCCTGGCCCCACTGATGGTCAGATTGGCTGTGTTTCCCAAATTGGAGCCAAGGGATTGGTTAGAGTTGTGTGGGGGCCGTATGCTCTCATCATAGATGAGTAGCACAGGGGCCAATCTGGTTTTTGTTGGTAACAATGTGCATATTTATTCCCTAATATACCTTAGCATATGGTTCTAGCTTTCTACCTGGAGGTCAATGTTGCTGAGTAACTGTACTAAGAGTACAATTGTACTAAGAGCTGACTAAGAATCAGCTCTTAGGAGGCTATGAAGATTGTCGGGGGGAAAAAAGCAGTGGGAATAATAATAAAGGGATCTTCCAGAAGTCCTCTGTCTGCCTAGTCTGTTCTCTCTCTAGGGAATCTTTGGGTCCTCACCCCACCCACTTTAATCTTAGTTCCAATAGCCTATGAGTCTGGGAGGTGAATGAAGCCTCTGACTCATGAGGAAGCCTGTCTATCTTACTGGCAGTATCAGCCCCTTAGGCTCACACAAGCCAATGATCACAATGTGGGAACCTCAGGAATTTAGCCCCCTCCCCTGCATGAGGATACTGAGCACCTGCTCACCACAGGCAGGCCCCAGAGAGCTCAGAATCAGGGTTAGGCTGATCCCAGACACCTGGGCTGTGGGTAGGCAGCATCCCTGGGGCAGAACCTGCACAGTGAAGGGGAGTCCAGCTCATAGTAGAGGCCTCCTTGATATTGCTTCCTGAGGCTCAGACTGGCCTGCCTTCCTCCTAAGCCAGCCTCATCCCTTTACTGGAGATCCCTGTCTATTATGCAAATCAGCTAGAATCCAGGACAGTTCCTAGAGGAGCTCTGTGTTTTCCAGAGCAGGGCTTGGCCTCAGAGACACAGGAGTGATCTGCCCTGAAGACCCACCCTCAGCTCAGGAAACACACCTTCATAAGCTGATTTCACAGTCTGGGCAACATTTCCATCCATTGATAGAAATAGTGATAATAGTACTCTGAAATAACTGGTCATGTGACTATGCATAACCATCAGAAACAAGGTAGGTACATTTATGAAGAATGATTCCAAGTGGCTGTCCTGAGGTCTGATCTGCAGAGAAAAATGGGGATGATTCATCATCTTTTGATGTAGTAGATATATGGCCAACTTGTTTCTTTTTGTTTCTAAACCCTCAGAATTTATGAAGAAAGTTCAAGAGGAACTATGCTAAGACCCATTTCAACCCTCAATTTTAGATGTGAACCATTTTTTTCAGGTAAAATGCACTGCAAGAAGTGTCCCCAAAGAACATCCCCAGCATAAGAGAGCACTTTAAATTCAGGGAGAGCAAAATATAGCTGTTGCCTATATTTCTAAAGTTTCATGGGCACCACAATGCCTGCTTCTTTAAGTTTTTCAATGGTACCGTCTCACTGCCAGGGCAGATCTGATGTTTGCAACATGGACCACATGACTGGGAAACATTAATCCATTTCATGCCAGAACCATTATGTTCATGCTACACAATGAGTCTTCCCCTATTTCTACCCTATTCAAATTTGCAAATTAAAAATAGCATAATAGATAGCATATTGGGCTGGGGATGTGGCTCAAGCAGTAGCGCGCTCGCCTGGCATGCGTGCAGCCCGGGTTCGATCCTCAGCACCACATACAAACAAAGATGTTGTGTCTGCCGAAAACTAAAAAATAAATATCAAAAAAATTCTCTCTCTCTCGCTCTCTCTCTCTCTCTAAAAATATTTTTAAAAAATAAAAATAGCATATCTTTGGATGGGGAGTAGGATAAATTAGTGCCACCTTAAAGATCCAAGGGAATCATGGTTATGGTTAGTTTTAATATTGATTTAATTTATGAGTTGCCTACAATAACATTTGAATGAATCCTGCAAGGTAGAGGTAGATTTCTGCATATCCAGACAGAAAGTCATCTTACTGTCCATTACTCAATGAGTGGTGGACTGTGCTAAACCAGAGTAACATGTCTTCAGGTGCATGGAATGCACAGTTGATGGGGAAGTTGAATTCCTCTCTATTCCTCTAAGAATGCAGGGTCAAAAATGGTGTGCATTCACAGGAAATGCACATCACTGCATATATGTATTTTACCTCTGTACTTCATTCACTCTCCATGTGTGCTTGGACCAATGTGACAACCAGAAGAAACTCCTGGAACTATACTATTTCATTGAAACTGTATTGGATAAGTACAAATTGGCAAGTATATTGAATGATTTGCAGAGACATGCATTCCAGAGAGTGAGAGAAAGCTATCATAATAAATTTCATTTCTCCATATTAGCTCAAATATTTAGGGTTTAGCTTTTTGGAGCTTTCCAAGCCAAAATAATGGAAAAATCTTCCACAAAATAATGTTTCCACAAATAATCTTCCACAAAATTATTTGATTTTACCCTTCCCACCAATGGGAGGAGAAACCCTCCAAACTTCTAAGATTTGCACAAACAGCTTTGGGGATATTGGTCCAATTCTAATATTAAGAGACAATGATGAATAGGTGTGGATTCCAGAGCAGGAATTATCTCTATGTGTCACACAAGGGGGTCAGTTGCCTATCTGTGCGGGGAATTGTATCCAGTAGTCTCTGTGATAGTTTTGAAGTTGGCATGAGAGCACAAACATTGTGTTTACGTTAGTGTTCTCTAGAAGAATTTACATGTTGAATATGGAGTTCTGGATTAAGACCATGTTATCTATAACAGGAATTATGCATCTTTTGAAAACCAGATCCTGCAATTCCAGGTCCTGGCAGAAGCAAGTTTTCATGGGACTTCAAGGGATCACACATCCAAAACTGTGTGTACCAGCAGTCATCATGTCAGACAGATGTAATAGTGATCATTGTGTGATGGAGTTTACAAGTCTAAGATGGAGAAGGAGCAGAACTGAGGCTCAGTGACACCTGGGCAGGTGGTCCATACCCTGGGTATCTGGGTGGAGAGGCATTCTAATATTCAGTAGCCACTCACGGATTTGAAGTCTGGATTGTTCTAGGTCATCTCTGGCAAGCTCTTGTGAAGCCCTTCTTACTTACTGTTGGGGACACTCTGCAGAGTCTCCAGATGGTATAAGGCATTATATGGTGATAGATACAGATAGATAAGACTTATCCTTGCTCAGGTTTCTCCTGCTTGTCTTTTTAGAACTGTGACCCACCCTTACCATCTCATTTAATTTCCATCTCATTTAATTTCCCCCAAAGTTACCACTTCCAAATATCATGATCACATTGTTTCCATCTTCTTAATATCTGATAATTATGGTAAAATTCAACGTAAGTTAAGGTGGGAACTTTAAACAATTGGTCCAAAAATAATCAGTTCAGCATGATTCCTTGCTTTTCCATAATAAAGGTGGTCTTGCTTCCAGTTCTTGAAAACCCACTGCTCCTTTCCATCTAAGCCCTCATCAGCATGATGTCCTCATCTGTCCACAAATGTATCAGTGTTCTAGTCATGACCACATAGCCAATCTCTAAGAAGTTATAACTTTTCCTAATACTTTAGTCTTCTGGCTCCTCAACAGAATCACCCATAATTTCCATTTTCAGCATTTTGAACTTTTTCTAGCCTTTTTCTCTAAGGTCCTCCAATCTATGTTTCTAAATTTTTATGTATTGGTTACTGACAAAGATCTTATTTCCCATTTCTGATTTTCTTAGTCCTTTTATTTCAGGTAATCACTGATTACAGACTGGTAACTTAGGAGGTAAAAAGGTTTATTTAGCTCCATATTCTATATGTCCAGGAACATGGCACCAGCATATATTTGGTCTCTGGTGTCTTTCTGCTGACAGAGACTCTGCAGAGTCCTGAGGTGGCAAGACAGAATCGTTGCTCAGGTTTCTCTTCCTCGTCTAGAGCCACAGTACCATTGGATTAAGACTCTGCTCTATTCCTTCATTTAACCTTGATTAACTTTCAAAGGTCTCACTTCTAAATATATAGTCGGATTACATTTCTACCCTCTAACTATCTCAAAATGCGGACTGAATTTCAACCTCAGTGTTGGTTGAGACACTAAAGCCACAGCACAAAGAATATGGATCAAATGTAGGAAGTCCTCTGTTCACCAATGATTCTTGATTAAAAATAGAAAGTCACCATATCTTCATTAAGGCAGGGATAAAAAGGGATCAGGGATGTCAGGAATAAACTTTGGGTCCTCATACTGGGGAATGGAGGTGTCTGCTGAAGGTTCAGGTGATGTGGAATACATAGTGAAGAGTCATATGAGTATCAGCTACGACCTTGCGACCAGTCACAAGGAGTTTCAAGTATTTAACATGAATATGTAGATACAGTTTAGCCAAATATTTCTGTTTTCTCATCCCCCTTTGTCAGGGTTTTTAGCCCCCATTTCCTCCTGACCAGCAGGAGAAGCAGGGAAAGCACGCCCCAATCAGGACGAGCCAAGAAAGGTAAAGGTCGACTGGTGACACGCACCCAGCCCTCCCTCTCCAGGGGACAATCAGACGCGCCAGGGGGACAAGTCGAAGCAGGATCTCATTTATTGAGGAAGTACACACAACTTATATACTGCACAGGAGCCAATCAGGATAAAGGTCAGAGAGGTGGAGCGAGTTCATGTGTACACTCATCCCATAGTCCCTAAGGGAAGGCATGAACTGTCCATGAGGGCGGAAGAGCCCTGAACCTATTCTGGAGGTGGTCTGTTTTTTCCATCACCACCCACAGCACCACCTCCTGGCTGATTTCCAGGAGCCATCCCAGCCACATGTGCAGCCCCAAGACTGGGAAGTGGGCACCAAGTCATGCCCTACACCTCCTTCCTCTTATCTTCCAACATAAAACATGCTAACTTTATTTCTTTGTCTTTGAGACAAGTGTTTTAAAATATAATGTGGATCAGTTCTAGGAAGAATTATGTCATCCAGAAGTCAGAAAGAATTTTGCATAATCTTATGGTGAAAGAGTGAACATGTTTATGGTTTTTAAATTTATTTTTTAGTAGTAGATGGACACAATATCTTTATTTTATCAAATATTTTATGTGGTGCTGAGGATTGAACCCAGAGCCTCAGGCATGCAAGACTAGTGCCCTACCACTGAGCCACAACTCCAGCCATGTTTATGGTTTTAACTAGCACAGTTTCATGGGAGCATGGATCATGGTATCATCTTTCTTTGGACATTATGTGGATTATAAATTTTGTATGTTCCAATAACCAGTTTGTGGACTGTGTGCTTTATATTTTGAAATATTTCCAAGAATTTTCTTTATTCTATGTTTCTGGATAGCCTGTTGAAAAGAAGTTTGCCTGTGTGAAATTCTGCATTACCTAGGCATTTCTAGGAATTATTAACAAGTGCAACATCAGTTAAGAAATTTTCCAGGTATGGCATAAAACACTTGGTTGAATGTATTAATGACTGTGTTTCCGTGGGGTGTAAGAAGGCATACCATGATCACCTGGTGGCTGAAAGGGCAGTTGGAGCCATGATATCTGTAGTTAGGTGAAGTTGGATCCCTAGAGAGGCAGAGCCAGGCACCTTGACCTCAGGCAGTCATCAGATCTGAATTGCCCTCTGTGTGGGAATGGGTAGTTGGTCTTGCATAGGGCTACCACAAGGACCACTACACTGTTTTGCTGTGTTCAGAATCACAAGCTGCATAGGAACCTGTGGCTCCAGGAGCTTATCAAGAGTTCGGCACTACTGGGATTAATCTGGGACATATGGACCTCAAGTTTCCCAGTCTACACTAAATGTAAATTCAGGGATCAAGAACAGAGCCAGGCCTGGCATAGTAGCAAATGCCTGAAGTCCCAAAGGCCCGGGCGGCTGAGACAGGAGGATCAAAATTTCAAAGCCAGCCTCAGCAATGGCGAGGTGCTTAGCAACTCAATGAGACCATGTCTCAAAATAAAATACAAAATAGAGCTGGGGATATGGCCAAGTTGTTGAGTGCCCTGACTTCAATCCCCAGTACTCCTTCCAAAAACAACAACAGGTCTGATGATGCCTTCTGTCTGTCCTTCCACTTAGGTCCTCTTATCCCTGACACAGACCACACACCTAAAAAAAAAAAAAAAAAAAAAAAAAAAAAAAAAAAAAAACCACCAGAACACCCTGGTTATGTCACCTGTATATCCACTCCTGTTCCCCTCTGCAGAGCCTACCTGGATGCTGGAAAGAAAGGGCATCCTAGGGCCTTAGATCTGAGGGAGCTGGCAAGACCAGTTTATGACTTTAACACCTGTCCTCCTGGGGGTTATAAGAATGTGACACAGAAAAGAAAGGGGTTTGTGTCTCACTTCTTCATCTGCTGAGTCACTGTGGGTTTCAGGATTGCTCTCCCACCTTTGACAATAATAATCTGCCTCATCTCCAGCCTTGGCCCTGCTGATGGTCAAGGTGGCTATGTTTTCTGACCTGAAGCCAGAAAATTGGTCAGGGATCCCTGAAAGCCATTTTCCATCCTCATAAATTACTAATTCAGGGGACTGAACTGGCTTTTGCTGGTGCCACTGAACATGTGCCTTAGAACATTTTCTCCAGAGCAGGTGACTTTGGCCCTCTGACAGGGATACTCACCCTAAAGGTGACTTTGTCTTACATAGGAGCTGGTGGAATCTGCAAGACAATGTTTATAGCAGCTCAATTCACAATAGCTAAACTATGGAACCAACCTATGTGTCCTTCAATAGATGAATGGATAAAGAAAATGTGGTTTATAGTCAATGAAATATTACTCAGCTTTAAGAAGAATGAAATCATGGCATTTGTCAGTAAATGATTGGAGTTGGAGAATATTATGCTAAGCAAAGTACACCAATCCCAAAAACCCAAAGGCCAAAGATTTCTCTAATACATGTATGCTAATTTACAATAAGTCAGCGGGGGATGATAGAGAATAGTATTATGTTAGATTAGATAGAGGGAAGTGAAGGGAGGGGAGGGGAGGAGATGCAGGGATACGAAAGATAGTAGAGAGAAACAGACATTATTACTTTATGTATGTAGGTGACTGCATGACCAATATGATTCTACAACATGTATACTCAGAAAATGAGAAATTATATCATATATATATATATATATATATATATATATATATATGCATAAATGCATTCTACTGTCATGTATAACTAATTAAAACAAATTTAAAAATTTTAAAAAATATATAGAGATGAGAGGGGTACCTGAGAATGAAGAACTCATTAGAAGAGACCCAATTACTATGTTGGACTGAGCCATGGTTTGGCGTGGACCCAGCTCACGGTCCTGTGGGAGCATTCACACAGGATGATGTGCCTAGCACATCACCTGTGCAGACAGAGACAATGGTGAGGAGGAGAGGTACAGTCCATGGTGGAAATTTCCCAGAAGTCTGTCTCCTGAGACCAACAGCACAACTGGGCTCCCCAGGCTCTCTCATTCCTTCTCAGCTCCTTTGAGACAATGAATATTTGGTGCTTATGCAAACTTACTACTCCCAATGGGATCTTCATTGAGGGCAAGTGAAGAATATTTTCATCAGCTGTGGGGTAAAAAAAAGAGAGACTAAGGAAGGATAACGGGGCCCCAAATTCCTCCAGATGCTTCTAGGAGCAGAAAATCAGCCTTGGACTCCTGGTCCCATATCAGAGCCTCCTTCCTGGAATTGATACCATGACAAAAGTCCCAGACCTCCTGGGCTTCGGTGTGTCCTGGGCCCAGCTCAGCAGGGCTGTTGACCTTCCAAGAGTCTGGCCAGGGACTGTGATGGTATCTGTCAGAGACCAGTGATAACACCTTACTCAGCTGTAGGTGACTCATGGATGCTCACCTTCCTCCACCTCTTCATGTGTCTCTCAGCTGCACTTTTCTCCCATAATTATCATTTGTATTTAATCCTACAGTATAAGCCTTTGAGTAAATTTTTTCACATGGGATATTGAGCTTGGAAAATAGTGTTTTTATTCATCACAGCTTCTGGTCTCATTTTACATCAGGTGTTTTCTCCTTTCTATGGCATTCTCCTTTTTGGAATAGACTAGGAATTGGGACAGGAAAGCTCTCTTTTATTAATCTTTTATCAGTGTTTTATGTAATCTTGTTAAAAAGGCCAGGCACCACACCTGTCTGAGAGTTGAGATTTTTGACTTGTGGTCTTTGGATGTCATCATGATCACAGGTACACGGAGCTGATCTCTGGATCATAGGTTCTACCTATAGGGAGAACCCTCTCAGTGAACCATGGACAGTCCCATGGTCAGTGCTGTGACTTCATCGGAGTGTTCTAAATAATTTTCCAGGGAAAATTCCTGAAGTCTCCCCAAATATTGAGATTGCAACTGATCAGAGGAGCTGCCATCTTCAGAGCTGATGTACTTGGAGGTGGAAGAAGAGGCCAGTGTGGAGGACCAGGTGTCTCTGCAAATGCTTATGAGAAAGGGATCAGCCCCAGGACCACTACTGGACAGCAAGGGATTATGCCCTGTAAGTGGGTAAGAGACCCAGGCAGCTGAGGTAGCTGAAGAACCCAGGCTGGAATATCCATCCTCTCACAATGAGCTTGCTGGTAGAACACCTGCATATCATGAAGTCTCCATAGCAAATGTGGAGCCCTCTAGCAACTTCCCAGCCTGATACCTGGGACCATTTTCTCCAGTTCATTTCCTCCTATGACCAACTTCTGTGATTCTGGGTTGAAAAAGTCTGACCCTCACAACCTTTGGTCTCTAAAGTCCAAGGCCATAGGATGAATTCTCCTGACTTTCAATCTGAGGACTGTTCCTTGGATACCTGTTGACCTCCAAGGATGGTCTTCCTCTTGGGTTACCCTGGGCATTTGCAACTTGTGTTTTGATTTCTCCTTGTAGCAGTTCTGGTGCCCCCTGCCAGTGTAGGAGCTTCCGAGTAGGGGCTTACCTCATCCAGGTGACCCTTAAACCCCTGTCATCTGAAAGGGTATGGGTACGGATTACAGCCTCAATTTGTGGCAGCCTCACCCACCCTGTCCTTCTCAGCACAGTGCAGAGAGGTGGTCTCTTCAATGTTCTCCAAGATAAGTCATGAACAGCTTATGTAATTTAGTGTCCAAATATAAAATCTGTTTCTGGTCCATGTGTTTTGATAGAAGAGGGGAAAATGCAGAATAAACTGCAGCCCTACTACAGAGGTTCCTGGTTCAGAGAAACCTAAGTGGCAGGCCTAAGGGAAATTTCCTTATGATACATAAAAATAGGCATCAAAACTGATGTTACTCCTTCTCCCATCACAGCATGTGTGGGGCTACTGGAACACAGGATGTTTGGTACCACAGCTCATCTGTGTGCTTATGCCACCACAAACATCCTTGTCCTCCTCTTCCATCTCTACTTTCCTTCTCCTGCTCCTCCTCCTTTTCTTCCTCCTCCTCCTCCTCCTCACCATCTTCATTTTTACTAAAATTATTATACTTCATCACACATATATACTTTGTATTTCACCACAAAATTTTCACCATTCATTAATGTATAATCATGAGTAGTCTGTATATCATAATCTTGCATCAAAGACAATTTAGTAATAAATGGTTTTTAAGTAATACTAGCAAACTAAAAAAATCTTCTCATAATGGTCACATCCCACATTTTGCAACAAAAAATTGGCATAAAATTTGTGATTATTATGCAATGAAACTCTAGTTTGTGGTGGAGTAATTCTGCAAATTTTTCTGGTCTCTCCTGGGGAAGTTCAGGCCCACCTCACCAAATATTTGGTTTGCTGAGTCCATTTTTCAGATTTCCTCAGAGGAAGGAGAGGGCTCCAATGACTGTGCCACTTAGCAAGACCTGGGATATCTCTTTTGAATTAAGAACTTTTTTATTCTTTGTGTCACTATGTGTAGTTTTTTTTCCCTAAATATTAGTACACACTTCCCCACTTCACAATAGGTAAAGTCCAGGAGAAGTGAAAACAATGGTGTCAAGTTGACCGAGGTCTTAGAATTCAGGTCCTGGCTCTATCAGACAGAACATGACCACATCAGGGAGAGGAAGAGCTGGGCTGCAAAGCAGCTCCCATGTGCTCTTTGGTTCACTGCTATTTCCGTTATGGCTTGACTGTCACCAGGAGCCCAGCTTAGTTAGCAGGGACTCTTTTGGTAAGTGGACACACTAGGACCTCATATTACACATATTGTGACATTGCCTGCAAATGTACCTTTTATGTTCTGATCAGAAGGAGCCAAGTTGTACTGATGGCAAAGGGAAGCACAAGAGCCTCCAACCATGAGGACAGAGCTGGCCCCTGTTGTTGCCCAGGCTGTGTCATGGAGAAGTGAGTCAAGTTGCTTGGCATGAGGGTGGCACTGGAAGTGTGTCCCAACACAGAAATTGTGCTCATATTTGTAATCACAGGGCTGCGGTGTGCTCCTGTGAGTCCCAGGTACTGTGGTGGAATATAGATCCAGACATGTCTCCTCATACATATTCTCTGGCCATGATTTTTCTGTTCAGGTGTGAGCAACATGCACTGATGGAGAGAAGAAAGAGATCAACTAGGTCTTCCTCTTGTCTCTGACCATGCTTCTGTCAGTAAGATTCCCCATTAAATTGTACAAATTCCCCATTAAATTGTACAAATTTATAACTGTCTGTGCCACAACCTGCATAACATCAACAAATGAATCATGAGTAGGGGCAACTGGAGTTGGAGAAAAACATACAAAGAAAACACAGAGACATTGTTATGGAAAGCTGGGGCCAGGTTGGCCACTGCCCTCTGATGGAGGAACAACAACCCAGAACCAACTCTGCAAGTTTTTTTATATAAGGTCTTATAATCAGTAAGCTAAACTATAGGGGCATTGTAAATTTTTCAAGGCTTATGAGTAGTCATATGCTTCTTTGTGCACTACAAATTTACAGAGCTGGAAACAATTTGCAGCTATCTTACTGTTGCAGTACTAAAAATATTCTGCTATTATCCTGCTGTAACCAAGACAGCCATTGTCCTGGGATATCTGATAACTGTTAGCAACAGCAGTGAGAGTCAAGGCTGATAACATCATGGCCTTTGGCAAGGAATGTTTCCTAGGTTTGGGTTTTTGAAAACTCCACAGGATGAGCCAATACTGTGGTCTCATCTACTCTCCACTGGGTCTTGTTCTTGCCTAGGATCACACTTCTGTCCATAAGTTCCACAATAAATTGGAGTTTTCACAAATATAGAACTATTTTTCTTCACTTTTGTGGCACCTTGAGCCCCATTCTCTTATACTGTGGCTGGATTGTTCTTGAAAAATACCCACGTTCATTGGTATCCTAAAACAAATTCAAAAAATTACATGTGAAGTTGTGCAAATCTCTGAAACTATGTGTTTAGTGCTTCCTACATTTTTTAGATAATATGTTGGATAGAATAGCAAAAGTAGACTTGACCAGAGGTTCCAAAGTAGTTGGAATTAAAACACATGTACTCTTTCTTCTAGAGTTCATTTAGCTAACACGTGGGTACAGAATATTAGACTGGGTGACATATTGTGTTTGAGTGTTCATGTGTGTTGGGGGGCTGTGTTTCAAATGGGTGTCTTCCTGTTTTCTAGGCTGACCTCGAACTTGGGCTCAAGTAATTCTCTGGATTCAGCCTGCCAAGCATTGGGGCTATAGGTGCCCACCACCATATCTGGCTATATACCTTGCCTGAAAGGAAGCAAATTTTTTTTTTTCATACTAGCACTGGAACCCAGGGGTGCTTAATCACTGAGCCACAGCCCTAACACATTTTATATTTGAGACAGGGTCTCATTAAGTAACTTAGGGCCTCATAAAGTTGCTGAGGCTTGCTTTGAGCTCCTGATCCTCTTGCCTCAGGCTCTGAGCCACCATGCCAACTAAAGAAAGAAAATCTGACAGGACTTCTCAATGACAGTAGGAAGAATCTTTATTCTTAAAGTAACCTAATCTGAGATGTACACCTGTTTTCATGTGAAGCATATTGTGTGACTGCAATATAAACATCTGAACATATTGACAAGTGTCTGAACTAAAATTCTGAAATGAACATTATTAATGGCATTACCAGTATGGGGTTTCTACAGAGAGATGGCACAAAAATAAGCGATGGCACAAAATAAGGGATCCATATCCAAACAACAGTCATGTGGTTTCATGGAAAATTCCATAATTGCTTGAAAATTCATTCCAATTCATCTGTTTTGATTTTTTGAGTCACAGAGATATGTTTTTCTACATTTTTTGTGTGTTCCTCTGTCGATGATAAAGCTGACTTTGAAACTTGAAACACAGGAAAAACAGAACCACTGATAAAATGTTTCTTCCTAATGTTTCTCATAAAAAAATTATGAAATGCTTTTTAGTCTCTGTAGTTTCAATTTTTTTGGTTTATACTAATAAAATTTTCATATTGAAAACAGTATGAATCTTTTCTCTTTTGCAGGTAAGATGAAGTAAGCATGTGTTCTTCGGTCTCTCTATCAATGCAGTTAAAACGAAATTCTGCCAAGAATGTGTGGAGCAGCTGTGTGTGAACCCTGAAATACAAGTCACAGAAGGGAAGGTAGGGAGAAAGGATACTGAGGTGCAACTTACCCAGACGTGAGCTTTCTGCTTGTCTTTTTTTCTCCTTGGCTTGGACTCCATGCAATCCTGGGACTGAAAGAGGCCCTTCATGAGATAGGACAAACCAAATGTTTACTGTTGTTACATCCTGAGAAAGGTGACTCCTGAGGGTCAGAATAAGACTGAAAAATCGTTTTGTTTCTTTTGTCTTCCTACTATCCATTTCAAAACCCAGCCACCAGGACATTCTGCTCCACTGACAGCAGTCACAGCAGAGGGAAGAAGAACCCGATCTTCTTCTTCTAGGAGTGCATTCCCAAGAGCATGGCATAAAGCTCCCTTGGTTCTGTTCCTGTGTCTTCTTGGTCCTCAGTCTAGACATGTGAACAGGTACAGATGGGTTCAGCAATAAAATCACACATTTTTTAACCAGGGAAATAGGGAGAACACCACAGATAAGGTAGAATTAAGGAGGTTTTTGAGAGGAATGAGGTTGGGAAAGCAACTGGATCACTTATGAGCTTCTGGTATCACTTCTATAATGCAGACACATGAATTTGATGCTAAAGAAAATGAAAAAAACTGAACACAGGATTGATGGGTAGTCCACAACCATTTCCCAGGTAGGAGACTGCATGGTATATACAATAAATAAATGCAAATAGTATTGCAAAGCTTTTATAGATTAGCTTAAAATAGGAACCATAACCTACCCATGGAAAGTTAGAATTTGTATCCTGAACTCAACTTGGCAGATTTCCTGCTAAGAGAGAAATATGCAAATAGTGTCTGAATAACATGCAGAATTTTATAAAATAATACTGGAACGTCTGGGATAAAGTCCAACTATTTTTATACATAATGGATTAAGAAAACATCAACATTCATGTGAAAGTTCAAAAAGAGATGACAGAGGTGTGGGCTTTAGGGTACAAAGGCTTTTAGGGCAACCATTGCAAAATCCAGCCCACAAATATGAGACAACACAGCTGAAGTAATCTAGAAAAATACAGCAAGGCAATTAAAATTTAAAGGCAAGCTGTGTAGAATGATAATAGATGGAAGCTTTCCTGAAAAATATGAAATAAAGATTAGATACTAAACAGGAGTCACACTGATAGCCTTACATATAAGGAAATATATTCAAGGAAATAGAAGGGAAAATTAAGCAAGAAGAATCCTCCCCACCCACAAAAGGAAAATTTATTAGTAACCTGTGGGATTATCATGTGACCTATTATATAGGAAATGAATATCTTCATAGGAGAAGAAACAGGTAGCATAGTCTAATATCTGGTTCATAAAATTGATAAAATCCACACATTCAAAAAGTTCAATAAATGTCAGCACAGCAACATGGAGGAAGCCACATGCAGGTTCATTAACTGCATCCTCTTGTTTTCATGGAAACTTTTTGGAGCCTGGTCAGGCTTCAGCAATATTTTTATTATTAGAAAAATATTAGTTATGAAGTATGTTCCCTGGAGATTCAGTCAGAAAGTTTCCTTTTCTCTCTCACTTTCCCTGGCCCCAGTAACAACACAAACTCCAATCTCAAGACACCTCCTCACTCTCTCAGAGTGGGTGCTGGATTCTGTTCATAGCATCACTAGTCAGCTTTTTATTCATGGCCTGGAAGACTATATGAAAAACACCCCTGAGGGTACTTATTTATTATGTGGAGAGCATGTGCCTCAGCAAAACTGAACTAAAATGCTTCTAAAAGTTTCACAAACAATGGTGTCAGGACAAGATAACGGAGAGCTACACAGATTTGAAGCCATACACTACAATGAAATTTGTTTATGGATTTAGATTTGAGAAATCTTGATTACTATTGTGTAGTGAGAGCCATCCTGAAATACTTGTACTAGTCTCAACACCTGTGGATAACAGTGATGGGCCTGGGGCAGAAGAAAATCAGAAAGAGTGAGTGGACCTGGTTAGAGCAGAAGGTCAGTTTCCATCCTTTCCCTATCCATAGCTCTGCCTACCAGGCCCTCTCTACCCCATTTTTTTTTCTCTGCAGAAAATCAAACACAAATTTGTAGAAAGTGAGTCCAGTTGGAGTTGGTAATATGGTATCAGAGAGAGAACCCGTGTGCCTTATAAATGCTAAGTATCCCCTCTCCCTCTCCCTAGTCAGACTCATTCAACTGGGGAAGCTGACTTTCAAACGCACTGGCAGCAAAGGCATCATGTACTCCTGAGGATATCATACAAGGTCGATGCCCTGATTCTTGTCTATACTTCCTTATCTCTGCTAGTTTCATCAGGATCATGAGCAGGAATTTTCCTTATTTTTTTTTCCTTCTCAGCGGTAGTCCCATGTTATGGTTTGGATGTGACATGTCCCCCAAAAGCTCACCTGTGAGACAATGCAAGAAGGTTTGGAGAAGAAATGATTGGGTTATAGCCTTCACCTAATCAATGACTTTATCCCTGAGGGGATAAACTAAGTGGTAATTCCAGTGGTAACTGGAATCAGTCAGTGGAGGCTAGAGGAGGAGGAGCCTTGGAGGTATGGCTTTGGGATATATATTTTTATCTGGCAAGTGGAAGTCTCTCTGTGCTTCCTGGTCATCATGGGAGCTGTTTCCCTCTGCCACAGTCTTACACCACGATGCCCTGCACCACCTCAAACCCTGTGGAATGGAGCCTGCTTTCTATGGTTGAGACCTCTGAAATTATTATCCCCTAAATAACACTTTCCTACTCTGCAATTTTTCTGGTTGGGTCTTTTAGTCACAGCAGTGAAAAAGCTGAGTGAAATACCCCATCATTCAGAACTATCATCAATCCCCTTCCCCTCAAAAGAAGTGTTATCAAACTGCATGAGGTGGTGCAGGCCTGTAATTCCAATGATTCAGGAGGTTGAGCCATAAGGATCACCTTTTCAAAGCAAGCTTCAACAACTGAATAAGACCCTGCCTCAAAATTAAAAAAAAAAATTTAAGGGACTGAGAATGTGACTCAGTTGTTAAGTACCCCTGGGTTGATTCCATGGTATTGCCCCACCGCAATCAAAAGTGTTTTCACTTCACTGGTGGAGATCTTAAGCTAAGGAGCAGAGAATATGACGAAATTTAATCGTAACAAAAGTCTTGTTGGATGTGAATTCCCAGGGGAAAAAACATCAATATCCGTTGGCCAAGAGAGAAAAGCCCGCATTTTTTGCTATAATGCTTTTTTTCATGGGATGAGTGTTCATTGCATTGTAAATATTTATTTTATCAGTCCCTCACACTGCAAAAATATATTTATATCTTGAAATATTCTTTAGATAAGATACATTACACAATTATAGATTGTAAAATTAAGTGAAATTAAACTTGATTATTTTCCTTTGCTTAAATACAAAGAATAGGAACTCAGAATATAATTTAAAATATACATAATTTCTGTAAGAAAAATATAAAGCAAGAGTAAAGTGTTAGTCTGAACTCTTTCAGTATTGGGTCTAACACAATATCCCTGAATCCAGAAACAAAGAAAATGAAAGGATGAAATCTGGCCCAAGGCCCTGCACTGTCACCTTATTTTGCTATGATAAAGTGGAAGTAGAAGCTTGGTCCTTCTTCCTTGCACTTCCAGCAGGTCCAGAGCAGACCCAGGCAGCAGGTTGGAAAAGAAGAAAAGATGCATATAAAGGTAAAATTCCTGGAGTTTCCATGAATGAGGCAAAGATGCAGCCTTGGCTCTTAGCCATGGTATTCCCTAAGGAAAGTGGGAATTGGACTGAATGCCGAGTTCCCTATGGCATTGAAGAGTGAAACATTGGCAGGCATTTTGAAATATGGAAACTTCAAATGTTCAAATTCACTTATCCATAGTAGGTAGGCATTTTCCTCATATTTTTTTAAATATATACATGTATAATTTAATTATTGGAAAAAGCATAGGAAGGTGTTGATGCATGCTGAATCATCACATCCAAAGTATGCAAAGTGCAATGGTGAGTATG
Organism: Spermophilus citellus; assembly: GCF_964194105.1. NCBI lineage: Eukaryota > Metazoa > Chordata > Mammalia > Rodentia > Sciuridae > Spermophilus > Spermophilus citellus. The sequence goes on from NC_138184.1 coordinate 106,320,991, forward strand.
GAAATGTCACAATATTGGAGTTAACATAAAGATGTCAGGACTTGGAAATTTCATTGCTAACACTGAAAATTTTTTGGCAAACTGGTGAATATTGAAGACATTGCACTTGCAACTGAAAACTACAACTGCAGAAAAACTACATAAATGTTTCTAGCCCTGTAATTTATTGAGTACGAAGAATAATACTTTGCATAGTCTTTAACCAAATAATGGGATATATATATATATATATATATATATATTGTTCCACCTGTGGTCCTATGCCTTGATTGTCCCCCAATTGACTCTTCCCCACCTGACACTCAACAGATGCTTACCTTCCTTCACAACCTCTTGTACCTAACACCACATCTTTAAAACAGTTTCTCACTTCTCACCTTAAACTTTCTCCCGAGGACCTACCCTACAATTTCTCTCTACCTTCTCTGCCTCCTGTGAAATCTGTCAAAAAAACAATGTCACCTCCAATCTCCGCCCACCTGCCTTCCCTTTACACCAGGCAAGAGAACATCTCTCTTGCTTTGACTGGCAGCTGGATTTCACCCATATGCCCCTGGTCAAGTAGTACAATACACCCATATGCCCCTGGCTATACTGGTCATGGCATATTACAACCAATAAAATTCATACTTACAATTTTCAATTTTGATCTTTTCTCAGTGTAGCTACATGTGTGTTGTAACTTGATTGTAATACCGAGGAGCTCCAGTAAGCCTTAGAATCACAAGGGCAAATAATATATTCTACAGTATATGGTATTGGTAAGCAATAAAGTTCACCAGGCTAGGGGTACTAAAAACAATGTTTACTTATATTTTTGATTCATTTGGTTTGTCATGATGTAAATATCATTGTGGACCAAATGTATGTATATATAATTAGGGTTTCATTTTAATTGAGGTTCTATCTAGTCATTGGGTTGATACATTGTGGAAATAATGTACATTGAAAATCCTGAGGAATGGTGTTCTCACCCACCAAATACCTTTTCATTATAGAAAAAAGGATTCCTTTAGTTAGGAGTTCATACTATCCAATAGAAAATTCAGGTACAGGGGTCTATTGACTTGCCATTCTATAAAAGAAGGAGATACTACTCTCAATCTCTCCTGCTCAGTTTCTTACCTATAGGTTTAGAAATGATTGACATTGATGAAAACCTGCACTTACTCTGTCTCACTCCCTTAGCAACATTATTAAGCCTAGTCTCAGTTGAACTTCCTTCAAGAGAAGGCAAAAAGGAGATCACCCATCCAGGGTCACCCTGAATGAAGTGTGGTGGATATGAAATGAATAAAACAATGTCATTGATACCCAACTTCACCAAGGCAGGCCTGCACCATGGAGGGACGTGGAGGCATTTACAATGAAGATTTCCCTGATAACTGTAGGATTTGCACCTATAGGTTTGGACTTGACCCTCTCTTCAAGCAAAATAAAGAATTTGAAGAGATACACATCCCCTGAGACCACTTTACACTGAGCAGAGTATGCTGTCACTGTACCAAGAACATAAACTGGAGTATGTTTTGTTCGTTATCTCACCATGGGCCCAGAGGACAGCTGAATGGGAATTTAATTTTTAGTCAATGTTGCAGGAAGCCTCATCAGAGTAAGGAGTTTTTGTCCTTAGGGGAGGTTTTGGTCTCACTTCTCCTTCAACGGGGCCCACTGTGGTAAGTGCTACTGCCTGCATATGAACAGCAGTAGTAATCAGCCTCATCCTCCAGCTGCAGCCCAGAGATGGTCAGAGATGCTGTGGTGCCAGACTTGGAGCCAGAGAAGCGATCAGATATCCCTGAGGGCCGACTACTAACACCGTGAATCATGAGTTTATGGGTTGTTCCTGGACGATTTTGGTACCAGGAGACATCATTATATTTCCCAATGTCACTGCTGGTTCCAGCACAGGAGATGGTGACTGACTGTCCAGGAGTTCCAGAGACAGAGGGAGGCTGAGTCAGAGCAGACTGGGCCCAGAAACCTGAAAAGAGGAGAAAACTCATGATGTTGAATCAAACTCTGGCCAAGGTAAAACTGAGTAGGAAGAGACAAAAACCTTAGCCCAGATGTCCCCAAGGCCCCCTTTTCTGCAAATTTCATACAAGTACCCTGATTGAGGAGTGTGAGGACAAGCAGAGTCCAGGCCATGGTGGTGATGCCCCAGAGAACTCCCTCCTGAGACTCCAGCACTGGACCTGGCATCTCCAGACTTATTTATCTGCTTCATTGCCTCAGAGAAATGAAGGAGGTCCTCAATGCAAATCTGCTTCCTGCATCTGCCTCTCCTCAGCCCACTCTGCCCTGTCCTGAACTCTATACAGTTTTACATCTCTATACTGAAGAGTTCAGATGAGCAGATATAATCTCCTTGTCCTTAGATTTCCTGAGAATCAGAAACATAAATTGTCTATTCTTGCTTGAACAGGAAAAAAAGATCTGCTGAAGTCCATCATCTCTGTGAGCACCTAGCTCTTCAGTGTCTCTGCTGAGATCTCACTGTGTCTGTCACCCTCCAGGCCTGTGTCACAGTGTCCTCTTCTGGTGATCATTCTCCAAGATCTCTCTACTGTGAAGACAACAAGTCTCCCTACCCAGGAAACACCTGCTATGATTGTTGTTGGTGGGGTCTCCCCAGAGGCAGCTGTGTTTCTGCCCCTCCCCTGTGCTATGTGTGGAAGCACATGCAGCATCAAATTCTATCAGTATTTGAGTCACTCCCTGGTCACTCACCACATGCCATGTGGATCAACCAGTGGTCAGTGGGAAGGAGTCTCATGAAGGAAACTCGGTACCCCACCAAGGGCCATTTTCCTGACCTGATTCTGCAGTTTCATTCCTGTTTGATCATTCCCAACTAATGACCAGTTCGTTCTAAGTGTCTGAATCTCAGTCTCAGAAGTGAATTCCATGAATCCTTCTTCTTGTGTAGGGTATCTACAAGGAGATGAAGGCAAAATGGGAAGGAAACATGTTGAAAAGTGGGCCATTTTTATTAAAACAGGAGCTATTTATTTAAAATTATTTGATTTCACCTTATTTTATTTTTTGGTTGTGGGAATTGAAACTAGGGTTACTGAACCACTAAGGCACATCCTCAGTTTTTTTTTTTAAATATTGTGTTATAGACTGGGTCTCACTGAGTTGCTGATGGCCTCAATAAGTTGCTGAGGCTGGCTTTGTACTCATGATACTCCTGCCTCAGTTTCTCAAGCTGCTTGGATTATAGGCATGCACCACCTTGCCTATCCAAATATTTTATATTTTAATTTATATTTTATATTTTAGTTTATACTATCTGGTACAGTGTGTTATGGTTACAAATGGATAAGTTGTTGAATGATTAATTCAGGCTAATGAATTTACCTCACTTTGTTTTGTAAACCAGCTTTATTGAGTTGTAGCTTATATATCAACAATCCAATTATTTCACGTAGACACTCTAATGCCTCTTACTGTGTTCTGAATTGTGCAACAATTGCCAAAATTAATTTTAGGGCACTTTCATCAACCAAGAAGAAAAAATTTATGACCATTAGCAGTCATTTCAAATGCTTTCTCCCTCAACATATTCATCCACTCTGCCTACTTGTGAAAGAAATCACTTATTCTCTTTCCATTTCTACGTGATTCTCTATTCAGAAATTTTAAAATCACTTTTATTTGAGGAGAATATTTAAGTTATACTTTACTCTGTTTTGAAATACATAATCTATTAGTATAAAGTATAGTCACCATACTATGCAGTAGACCACTAGAAATTATTTCTTCTGTCTGAAAATTTTTCTCCTTTTACTAAATCACACTATATCCCTTTACCTTCCATGCCTCACCCACTCTTGTGTCTCCTAGAGAAAAAAAGGAATTCCTCATGCTCTGACAAACTTGGAATGTCCACACTTTCTTTTTCTTGGGGTTTTTCTTTTCTCCATTCTACTTGATCTTGACTTGGGAAATTGTCTGTGTTCACAGTGGTGGCAGCAGAGACTGTGGGGGCTTTCCTTTCTCATTTGAGGAGCTGATTTCCCAAGAGAGTGTCGCTTAATTCCACTACTTCATTACTCTGTGTCCTCTTAGTAGTTATGGGATCCTGGCCTCTGTCATAAGAAATGGGGAGAAGACCATTTTACTCTCCACCTCTGTGAGTCTTTGTCCTTCTCTTATAGATTACACATATAATTGAAATCATGTAGTTTTTTTTATTTCTGTGCCTAGCTTATTTCACCTAGTTTAAACATCTTTAAATTTTACTATAGATTTCATTCTTACCTGAAGATTACATTCAATTTACCTTTAACTTATGTGTCCAGTCCAAGAGAAGCAGTTATTTATATTATTTTCATGGTTAATCCATCCTACCCCATGAATTTGGCATGACCAAGCAGACTTATCTCAAAGATATAAAATAAAAACCACACAAGTGTGACAAAGAGTCCTGCATCCATTAAAGTGTTTTCCATCATTTTGTGTTCTGTGTGGCCTGTGGTTCAGGTTGATTTCATTTCCTAAGTGTAAGTATCATTATTGTTTTCAGATTCCATTTAGGATGGAGTAAGCATACACTATCTTTTCAGACCGGAATCCAGCAATTAAACCTCAAACAGCATACATGGAGATCTTTGTGACTACCTAGGAGAGCAAATCACAGAAGGCAGACTGGAGGAGTCAGCAGAACATTAAAAATACCACATTGGAGAGTTTTCCACTTCTACCCTGAGTCTGCTCTCAGACATCCTGGGACATGGCTGAATTTTAGGATATGCCCTGATATTGGGAGCTGCAAATGAATTGTCGGCTTATCTGATCCATTTTTAAGTGACCTCTTGGGGTTGAGTTCTCTGAACCCTCATAGAACTCTTGGTGTTATCTCACAGATCTGAGGACTCTCCATTACCTTGGCAACTTCTTCTCAAAGAGAATTCTGTGATAACATGGAATTTATTGGTTCAGACAGCCCTATGTTCAAATGCAACTTTACAGTGACAGAAAAAAATATCAGGGAGCCCGAATAGCCTTGAGGCACCAGCTGCCTGGAGGAAGAAGAATTACTGCTCAAGTGATATGTCTCCAATCAATCAAGTTTCCCTACAGCCTCTCCCTTTTTGTTTATCTTGCAAAACTGTTCCTCACAATAAATCCCCCTTTGATTTGCTTTGCTATAAATAACATATTAGCAGACTTTTTCTCTTTGTTGGGGACAGACTCCTCAGGAATGACCTTCCCACAAAACCCCTGCTGTGAAACTATTTTCCATGTCTTTATCTCTAAATATTATTTCATACTTTTAATTTTCCAACCAGTTCACACATTTGTTTGGTTTACTCATCCCTTGCTGTGCAGGACACAGTGACACCCCACTTCTGTGTCTCCTAGAGAAGAAAAGAAATTCTTCATGCTCTGAGAAACTTGGAATGTCCACACTTTCTTTTTCTTAGGGCTTTTCCTTTTCTCCATTCTACTTGATCTTGACTTGGAAAATTGTCTGTGTTCACAGTGGTGGCAGCAGAGACTGTGGGGGCTTTTCTTTCTCATTTGAGGAGCTGATTTCCCAAGAGAGTGTTGCTTAATTCCACTACTTTATTACTCAGTGTCCTCTTAGTATTTGTGGGATCCTGGCCTCTGTCATAGGAAATGGGCAGAAGACTGGAAGGGAAGGCCTGAGGACACACACATAGTGTGAAGGTCATGGAAATGCGCTTGGAAAAATCATCCTGCAAATCAGGCTCAATTCTGAGCTACCCTTGCATTGTTCTGATTTCAGAAGGGATACAAAAGAATATGGACTAGAATTGATATGTATACTGTTAACTGAAACTCAGCTGACCCCTGCAAATCTCACCATAAAGAAAGACCCAAATGTCATGGCTAAGCTCCACCTGCTGGAAGAGAAGTTATTCGAACTCTAAGACTGCATTTTTTAATTTTTTTTATTATTTCTTTTTTTTTCTTTTTATTTTATTTTTGTTTATTATTTTATTATTTTTTTATTTTTATTTTTTTAATTATTTTTATTAATTTTTTCGTTTTTTATTTTCTATTTTTTTTCTTTTGTCTTTTCATTTCTTTTCAATTTCCCTATTCCCCTTTCCTTGAATTCTACCTGTTCACTCTCATTCACTTTAGTGACTTCTTCCCTCCCCTTCTAATACCTTTCCCCCCAAGCATCACGACGCTGTTTATGTGTAATTTACTAAATATGTATAGGTAAATGTTCCGAGGCATTATATAGTGCTACCAAGTCCCTACCTACCCCCAAATACTCCAGACCATTCTCCTGTGAATATCCCTCATCATAGAGTAACGCTCCAAGGTTGCCAAGAGATACCAACCTCAATACCATCACATCATTCGACCTAAATATAAGTCCCAAGACCAAACCGCAGACTGATATATGCCATCAGAATCTGTACACAGTTTAAGAAACGAAGAATCTGCTTTAAAGTGCAACAAAATTCATCACCTCTAGTCATAGTCTCCCATCACAAAAGAGAGACCCCAGAGATACACAAAACCAAATAAATTTATCGGAGTAAACAGTAACTCAACAGTCAAACAGAGCAAGAAGTAACCTGAGCAGCATGAAAAAGCAAGAAAGTAAAGGAGTACAAACAATGCAGGACAGCCTAAATATAAAGGACGACCTAGAGGCATCAGAAAAATGGTCAAATAAAGGACTCAAGGAATACCTTAGACAGATGGAATGGAATCTTAAAGAGGACATGAGAAAGCAAATTCAAACAATGATAGAACACATTGAAAATGAATTACATAAACAGATAAAAGAAGCAAATAAGCATCTTTATCAGGAGATGGAGATCATAAAAAAAAACAAACAATAATCCTAGAAATGAAGGAAACTATAAACCAAATTAAAAACTCAATTGAGAGTATCACTAACAGAGTGGAGCAAGTAGAAGCCAGAACGTCAGATAATGAAGACAAAATATATCATCTTGAAAAGAGTCTAGCCAACTCAGAAAGGCTGGTAAAAAATCACGAGAAAAATATCCAAGAGATATAGGATAACATAAAAAAAAAAAAACTCAAGAGTCATCGGGATAGAGGAAGGTATAGAGGTTCAAACCAAGGGAATGAGCAACCTGCTGAATGAAATAATTATAGAAAACTTTCCAGATATAAAAAAGGAAACGGATATAAAAATTGTAGATGCATACAGGACACCGAGCATAAAAAATCACAGTTGAATAAAGAAACTATAGAAATCAATATCACAATTAATAACCTAGACTTAACTGACATATATAGAACATATCAACCATCATCAAGTGGGTATACTTTTTTCTCAGTAGCACATGGATCCTTCTCAAAAATAGATGATATATTATGCCATAGAAAAACCCTCAGTAAATATAAAGGGGTGGAGATAATACCATGCATTTTATCTGATCATAATGGAATGAAACTAGAAATCAAAGATAAAAGAAGGAAGGAAAAATCATACATCACATGGAAAATGAACAATATGTTACTGAATGATCAATGGGTTACAGAAGACATAAAGGAGGAAATCAAAAAATTCTTAGAGATAAATGAAAATACAGACACAACATATCGGGACACAATGAAAGCAGTTTTAAGAGGGAAATTCATTGCCTGGAGGTCACTCCTCAAAAGAAGAAAAAAACAACAAATAAGTGAGCTCACATTTCATCTCAAAGCCCTAGAAAAGGAAGAGCAAAACAACAGTCAATGTAGCAAAAAGCAAGAAATAATTAAATTCAGAGCAGAAATCAATGAAATTGAAACAAAAGAAACTATTGAAAAAATTAACAAAACTAAAAGTTTGTTCTCAAAAAAATAAATAAGATCGACAGACACTTAGCCATGCTAACAAAGAGAAGAGAGAAAAACTCAAATTACTAACATACAGGATTAAAAAGGCAATATCACAACAGATGCTACAGAAATACAGAAGACAATTAGAAATTATTTTGAAAGCCTATATTCCAATAAAATAGAAGATAGTGAAGACATCGATAAATTTCTTAAGTCATATGATTTGCCCAGACTGAGTCAGAAGGATACACACAATTTGAACTGACCAATATCAATGGATGAAATAGAAGAAGCCATCAAAAGATTACCAACCAAGAAAAGCCCAGGAATGGATGGGTATACAGCAGAGTTTTATAAAACCTTTAAAGAAGAATTACTACCAATACTTTTCAAGTTATTTCAGGAAATAGAAAAAGAGGGAGCTCTTCCAAATTCATTCTATGAGGCCAACATCACCATGATTCTGAAACCAGACAAAGACACCTCAAAGAAAGAAAACTACATGAACCTAGATGCAAAAATCCTCAATAAAATTCTGACGAATTGGATACAAAAACACACCAAAAAAATTGTGCACCATGATCAAGTAGGATTCATCCCTGGGATGCAAGGATGGTTCAATATACAGAAATCAATAAATGTTATTCACCACATCAATAGACTTAAAGATAAGAACCATATGATCATCTCCATAGATGCAGAAAATGCATTCAACAAAGTACAGCATCGCTTTATGTTCAAAACACTAGAACAACTAGGGACAACAGGAACTTACCTCTACATTGTAAAAGCTATCTATGCTAAGCCTCAGGCTAGCATCATTCTGAATGGAGAAAACTTGAAGGCATTCCCTCTAAAATCTGGAACAAGACAGGGATGCCCTCTATCACCTCTTCTAGTCAATATAGTTTTTGAAATACTGGCCAGAGCAACTAGACAGACAAAAGAAATTAAAGGCATAAAAATAGGAAAAGAAGAACTTAAATTATCACTATTTGTGGGTGACATGATTCTATACCTAGAAGACCCAAAAGAGTCTACAAAGAAATTACTAGAACTAATAAATGAATTCAGCAAAGTGGCAGGATATAAAATCAACACGCATAAATCAAAGGCATTCCTGTATATCAGCGACATAACTTCTGAAATTGAAATAAGGAAAAACACTCCATTCACAATATCCTCAAAAAAAAATAAAATAATTGGGAATCAACCTAACAAAAGAGGTGAAAGACTTATACAATGAAAACTAGAGAACCCTAAAGAGAGAAATAGAAGAAGATCTTAGAAGATGGAAAAATATACCCTGTTCATGGATAGGCAGAACTAACATCATCAAAATGGCGATATTACCAAAAGTTCTCTATAGGTTTAATGCAATGCCAATCAAAATCCCAACGGCATTTCTTGTAGAAATAGATAAAGCAATCATGAAATTCATATGGAAACATAAAAGACCCAGAATAGCAAAAGCAATTCTAAACAGGAAGTGTGAATCAGGCGGTATAGCGATACCAGATTTCAAACTATATTACAGAGCAATAGTGACAAAAACAGCATGGTACTGGTACCAAAACAGGCAGGTGGACCAGTGGTACAGAATAGACGACACAGAGACAAATCCACAAAGTTACAACTATCTTATATTTGATAAAGGGGCTAAAAGCATGCAATGGAGAAAGGATAGCATCTTCAACAAATGGTGCTGGGAAAACTGGAAATCCATATGCAACAAAATGAAACTGAATCCCCTTGTCTCGCCATGGATCAAGGAGCTTGATATCAAATCAGAGACTCTGCATCTGATAGAAGAAAAAGTTGGCTCCGATCTACATATAGTGGGGTCGGGCTCCAAATTCCTTAATAGGACACCCATAGCATAAGATTTAATAACAAGAATCAACAAATGGGACTTACTTAATCTAAAAAGTTTTTTCTCAGCAAGAGAAACAATAAGAGAGGTAAATAGGGAGCCTACATCCTGGGAACAAATTTTTACTCCTCACACTTCAGATAGAGCCCTAATATCTAGAGTATACAAAGAACTCAAAAAAATTAAACAATAAGAAAACAAATAACCCAGTCAAAAAATGGGCCAGGGACCTGAACAGACACTTCTCAGAGAAGGACATACAATCAATCAACAAGTACATGAAAAAATGCTCACCATCTCTAGCAGTCAGAGAAATGCAAATCAAAACCACCCTAAGATACCATCTCACTCCAGTAAGAATGGCAGCCATTATGAAGTCCAACAACAACAAGAGCTGGCGAGGATGTGGGGAAAAGGGTACACTTGTACATTGCTGGTGGGACTGCAAATTGGTGCAGCCAATTTGGAAAGCAGTATGGAGATTCCTTGGAAAGCTGGGAATGGAACCACCATTTGACCCAGCTATTCCCTTTCTTGGACTATTCCCTAAAGACCTTAAAAGAACGTACTGTAGGGATACTGCTACATCAATGTTCATAGCAGCACAATTCACAATAGCTAGACTGTGGAACCAACTTAGATGCCCTTCAATAGATGAATGGATTAAAAATGTGGCATTTATACACAATGGAGTATTACTCAGCACTAAAAAATGACAAAATCGTGGAATTTGCAGGGAAATGGAAGGCATTAGAGCAGATTATGCTAAGTGAAGCTAGCCAATCCCTAAAAAACAAATACCAAATGTCATCTTTGAAATAAGGAGAGCAAATAAGTACAGAGCAGGGAGGAAGACCATGAGAAGAAGATACCCATTAAACAGGGACAAGAGCAGGGATGGAAAGGGAGAGAGAAGGGAAATTGCATGGTAAAGAAGGAGACCCTCATTGTTATACAAAATTACATATAAGAGGAAGTGAGGGGAAAGGGGAAAAAATAAGAGAGAGAAATGAATTACAGTAGATGGGGTATAGAGAGAGGGTGGGAGGGGAGGGAAGGGGAGGGGAGGGGGAATAGTAGAGGATAGGAAGGGCAGCAGAATACAATAGACACTAGTATGGCAGTATGTAAAAAAGTGGATGTGTAACCGATGTGAATCTGCAATATGTATACGGGGTAAAAATGGAAGTTCATAATCCGCTTGAATCAAATGTATGAAATATGATATATCAAGAGCTCTGTAATGTTTTGAACAACTAATAATTTAAAAAAATTTAAAAAAGGACCCTTTCAGGACAAGACAAGCCTACTGAGAGACAGTTCACCTGCAGGACACATCCAGCACAGAGTTTCAGGTTTCTCAGGGAAGAGAGAATCCTGATTAAGAACACAGTCTCCACTTAAATTCTGTGTATAACACCTCACTTGACTATGATGACAAATGTCTATGACTAAAAGAAAGACAGCATCTTTTCTTTTGTCCTCATTCCCTCAGTAATATCCTCAGATGTTCTCAGTGGTTGTTACTTCACCAGCAGAGACACGGTTAAGAGCAAATAGGGAGACACTGACTACAGCATGGTGAATGCAGAGTTTATGCAGACGGGATTTCAGGCAGGTCTGCACAATATGGAAGTAGGAGGCAGCAAGAGTGAGGTTTTCCCTGAGAACTACTGGGACTGAACGAAATAGGCGTCTTCATATTATTCTGCCCTTACTGTAGGGATGTGAAAAAAGTTGCACATTTAGATACAACATCACACAGCAAATAAAAAGCTCTTGTTGTTCTTAAGAAATTATGTTTCCTTTTGCACTTTATGGTAGAACAAAAGTGGAACTGATAAAGAAGTGAATTCTCAGGGCCCTGTGCAATGAAGCCCTCTCTGTGCAGGACTGAGGAAGCATCTTCAGAGTGAAGAAGAAAATGTGAACTCAGGGCAGGTTTTAGACCCACTTCCCCATGAACTTGGAACACTGTGTAAAGTGCCGCTGCTTGTGTATGAGCAGCAGTAATAATCACCCTCATCCTCGGGCTGAAGTCTAGAAATGGTCAGAGAGGCTGTGTTGCCAGACTTGGAGCCAGAGAAGCGATCAGGTATCCCAGAGGGACGATTAGTGACTCCATAAATCAGGAGTGTGGGGGATGATCCCGGGAGATTTTGATACCAGGAGACAGAATTATATCCCCCAATATCATTGCTGGTTCCAGTGCAGGAGATGGTGACTGTCTGTCCTGCAGACCCAGAAGCTGATGGAGGCTGAGTCAGAGCAGACTGAGACCAGGATCCTGAAAAGAGAGAAAAACACACTCTGGTATGTCAGTGCTGGTCCCTGGTGAGCCAGAGCTGGAGAAGACACAACATTAGCCCATATTTCCTTGTGTCCCTTCCCTGGAGGTGTCACCTGTGCCCTGGGTAAGGAGAAGGAGGACAAGCAGAGCCCAAGCCATGGTGGTGATGCCCTGAGAATGTTGCCTCCTGAGTCCCCAGCTCTGGGCCTGGCTCCCCAGACCTCTCTTATCCCCTCCCCTGACTCAGAGCAGGGAGGGGCCTCCATGCAAATCTGTTTCCAGCTCCTGCATCTCCTCCCCTTACCCTTAGCTGCCTTGGACTCTGGACACTTCTCCCTTCCAGGTCAGAAAAGTTCAGGTGGAGAATTAAAATTGTTTTATGTGTATTTTCTGAACCAGGACAGATGGAACTTGTGACAGCCCTAGGAATTAAAGCTACTTTGGGATGACCCTAACCTTCCAATAGTGGAGATTTTGTAAATGTCACCTGATGATTCTTCAGACTTCTGTTTGCTGTGTGGGATGTCCTTGGGGACATAGTACCATGGCAGGAGAGATCCAGTCTCTTCCCTTTTCAGGAAGAGATATGATTGGGAGCACCACACATCCTCCTCACCTGCTCAACATCCTCTGGCCTTCTCAGTTAGGATGTGTGTCCAAATATACTTAAGTCTTCTGCTTCAGAAAAAAAAAAATTAGGGACTGGATTTTGATGCTGAGACCTGGTGTTTTTAATAGGCCTTCTAAAAGGTAATTTTTTGTTGTACAACGTATTTAGGACTGGCATCCTATTACTTTAGATATAATCACATAAAAGCACCTGTTTTGAAACTCACTACTGTTTGTGGTAAACCACAGCAACTGCTCTCCAGTCCCTGACTGCCCCCTGGTGGATTCATAGGGAAGATCCCAGCCTTTAGGGAAATGGAGCTGGGTAATCTGCTTTGCTTCCTCTCCTCAGTCAAGTCTCCATCTCCATCTCAGGACAGGCCCCTGGTCCCTTCTATTCACCTCCAGGTGCCTCTTCCTTCTTTTTTATTGTTTCATTGGTGGTGCATTATACTTGTACATAATGATGGGATTTGTTTTACATATTTGTAGATGACACAAGATAACAATGTAATTTGGCCAACATCACTCCACACCACCTAGTTCCTTTCCTCTATTGATGTCCTTTTGCTTTTCATCTATTTCCCTTCTACCTTTCTTTTCCTCTTTAATGTCCACATATCACAAAAAACATAACCCTTGACCTTATTTTTTGGCTTATTTCACTTAATATAATGATCTCTAGTTCCATACATTTCCCCCAAAATAATATAATAATATAACAATAAAATAATATAATTTTATTTTTAGTGGCCGAATACAACTGCATTGTGTGTGTGTGTGTGTGTGTGTGTGTATATATATATATATATATATATATATATATATATATAATCACATTTTATTTATCCATTCATCTTTTGATAGACACCTAGGCTGGTCCCATAGTTTGGCTATTGTGAATTGTGCTGCTATGAACATGGGTATACATGTATCAATATTGTATGATGTTTTCATTCTTTAAGATAAATATTGAGGAGTGGCTTAGCTGGATATTATGGTGGTTTTATGTCTAGTCTGTGCATTCTGTTCTGTACCACTGATTTCTAAAGTGGTTGTACTAATTTACAATCCCACCAACCTGTAAAAGTTTTCCTTTTTCTTCACATCTTTGCCAGTATTTATTATCATTTGTATTCTTGTTGACGGCCATTTTAATTAATGTGAAATAAAATTTCATTGTTTTTGATCTGCATTTTCCAAATTCCTAATGTTTTTTCACATATTTGTTGGCTATTTGTATTTTTTTTTTCTGAAAGTTTTCTGAGCTCTTTATATATTCTAGCTATTAATACTGTGTCAGAAGAGTAGCTAGCAAAGATTTTTCCCCATTTGTAGGTTTTCTATTCAAATTCCTAATTGTTTAATTTGCTATACAAAAGCTTTATAAATTTATTCCATTCTGTTTATTAACCCTTTATATTATTTCCTGAGCTTTAGGGGTCCTATTGAGAAAGTCATTGCCAGTGCCTATATTCTTGAGTATTGACCCTATGTATTATTTTAGGAGTTGCATAGTTTCTGGTCTGATACTTAAGTCTTTGATCCATTTTGACTTTTGTGCAGGGTGAGAGATAAGAGTCTAGTTTTACTCTTGTATATGTGGATAACCAGTTTTCCCAGCCTGTCTTTTCTCCAGTGTATGTTTTTGGCACCTTTGTTAAGGATCAAATAACTGCGGATGTGTGGGCCTGACACTTCCTGAGAGAGACTATCTTTTCACCACAACTAAAAGAGCTCAGAAATTTTGAGGACTCACGGGACAGCCAATGTTATCAACATCAGCCCATGTGGCTCATGAGCTGCTGGAAGATGGAGCCTCTAAACACTCCAGCAAACCACACAATATAGTGAGCACAGTGTGGATTTTATCCTCACAGTCCCCCAATCCTGCTGCAGGTTCTAGGTATCTTGCCAATAATAGGCTGAGCCCTGCTGAGTAGAATCAGGGCCAGGCTGAGTCCATATCCTTGGGCCTGGTGGGTGGGCTGAGACCCTGGGGCAGCACCTGTGCAATAAGCATGGAGATTGGGGAGGAGAGGCAAACAAGCATGGTGGAAGTGTCCTTAAACTGCTTTTTTAGGCCCAGCCTGGGCTGATTTCTACCCAGGGCTCTCTTATCCCCTTGCAGGGAAAGCTATCTATTATAGTAAAATTAGACCAAGCTCAGGACTGCTGCTGGAGGAGGTTGTAGTGTCCAAAGCAGGGTTCAGCCTCAGGTATACAGAAAGGGGAAAGGCAAGCTTGCAGACCTACCCTCTACCCACAGAAGTCTCTTTTCCTTGTTAGTCTCATAGTCTGGGCAGACACATCTACCTTAGTCTGTATCTTCACCTTGCTTCAGGGATGGCCTGGCCACTCTGAGTTCAGAAGTGAGTCTGTCCATGTTATCTGAACCCAGTCTACTGATAACAGTAAGAGGCTTAGTCAGATGTATGTCCCAGTCCTTAGCTCTTGGACTGCATAGTATGAATTAAATTCCTTCCTGACCAAGTATCCATGAAATTTTTAGAAGTCCACTGTGGTGCTATAACTCTGTCCCTGTTGTGAGTTCCTCATTAAGATCTTAGGTGCTGTGCTTCCCATCTCCAGCAAGCTCTGGACAGGGTCCACACTCTATACTTCAATACTGCCCAATAGTTACAGATTTAGCATCAATGGTGGTCTAGGGGGACATGAGGAGCCAGGACTTCTGTCACCTTAACAGAGAAATTGTATAAGAGCCTAAAAGTTACACAGAACCCAAAATTTTCTTTGTGAGTGTCAAAGACTATGTTGTAAAAAAATGAAAACTTCCCCTTCAGGTCTCAGGTCTTGGTCACTAACTGCCAGCATGAACTAATGCTCCTGAATTTCAGGCCCAGTCCTTCCTCATGTGGCTTTGTCAGGTGGTCTCTCCATGCTGGTTTCTAGTTGCTCAGAGACAACCTTGGCTGATGTGTGGATTCAGAACATACTTCTCAATTCTAGGAGTCCTCAATCCTAGGCCCGCTGTCCCCAGAGGAGTAATTTCCCCTTGTGTGTATGTACCTTCCCCTGTCAGGCTCATACTACAGAAAATGATGAACATCTCTTTGAATAAGGAGGGTCAGTACCCAGCTCAGATGTATCTGAACATTTCTCCACATGGTGGGTGGTCATGATCTGTGGCCCATAGCTTCGGGTGGAGTGACACAGTACTGAGGAACTGGCTCTCCTTGGTGCCAGCTTCAGGTGTTGAGACACCTATGGTGGTGGTGAATACAGGACAAATGACACAGGCGACACCATTCAGAACCAGTATTTACTCAAATCCACTGTGGTCTGCACCATATTTCATCCCAGGAAATCTGCGGAACATGACAAGCCTCTGCTCCTCTGAGTTTCCTTGTTTCTGGTGGGGGTTGTGGTTTAGACAAATTTAGCTTGCAGTCTCAGCTGCTTGCACCTTTGCTTTTTTTATTTCTTGCATATTCAGACACTTCTTCTAAATTCAAGGCAGCAAGGATTGACTATGTAGTCCAAAGCAGGTCCATGGCATGGAAGACAGTAAATTGGGCTTCTTCTCAGAGCACTTCTGCATTTATGAAGAAAGGAAACACACTGTCTTTGCATCATTCTGCCTCTTGAATATGGGTGTGATAGGTGGAGTTGCAATGGTCACCTTGAGGTCATAAGTCAACAAGAAAGCAAGCCTAAGACACTAAGGATGGTGGAACAGAAACTGAGAAATATTCCATGTGCCACATGGAATTGGTAAGCACTGGAAAATAACAACTGTCATATATCAGACTTGTTTTTGGAGGAGAAAAATTAGCCTCCATCAGCTCATGTGTCTGATTTCATGCACGTGTTTTGCATTAGAAATACCCTGACACTTTGGGGCTGAGGTTGTGACTCAGTGGTAGAGTGCTTACCTAGCAATGTGTGAGGCAATGGGTTCAATTCTCAGCACGATGGATAGATAGATAGATAGATAGATAGATAGATAGATAGATAGATGATAGATAGATAGATGATAGATAGATGATAGATAAAATGTCCATCAACAACTAAAAGATATTTTTAAAAAAAGAAGAAGAAGAAAGAAAAAGAAATACCCTGACACTCAGCTACTCCCCTCACGCTGGCCCTGCTGAGCTGACCTGCTGGCCTGGCTCCTCTTTGGGACCCTGACAGGCAGGTGGCTGCCCTGAGGAGGCGGGGAGGGGAAGGCTGGGCCAGATGGCAGGCTGGCGATGATGCTGATGCCAAACTTCTGCACTGCCCCCAACTACGTGCAGAAGAGCTCTCAGTCAGACCTAGTTCTCTTCAGGTTTCCTCAGGGTCTGACTAGATTTCAGAATTTAGTGGAGAATTGTAGGAGAGCTGACTTGGAAGATAAAACACCTGATCGACTAAATACAAAATTATGGATTATGTGCCAAGCACCGTGAGACCTCCATGATCGGTAGAACTAATCCTCATAGGACAGTTCTTCAAGATAATGCAATACAAACAATATTTTATCTTACCACACATCTGAACAATCCACATAGTAGACCTAGAAAGTGAATAAAAGAAATGGGTGAAGATGAAATCAGGACACTGAAACAGAAAAAAAAATTGTTCTGAGTAGGAAAAAAAAACATAAAGAAACAAACAATAGCAATGCTGAGAACCCCAGTGCAGAAGAAGGGGCTGATGAACAGGATGAAGATATTTTAACTTTAACCCTTGAAGAGGAGGAAAACAAAGAATACTTAAAGTCTTTATTTGAAATTTTGATTCTTATGGGAAAATAAAATATACCTCTGGATGGGCATGAAGCTGATGAAATCCCAGAAGGTCCCTCTGTTGCAGGGCCTAACTTTGAACCTACATGAAGGAATGCTTATCTTGCTCATTGTACAACAGGGAATTCCTAACATAGAACGCTATGTTTTGGGACAGAGTGCTGTCAGAACACTGGCAAGCGCCATTCCTTTGACAGGAAGAAATGCTCCTTTGACAGGAAGTTACTCCCCTATTGGTACAAGTTCAGCCTGAATGGCATTTTCTGAACTCTTGGTGTCTGGACTCTCGTAAGATGATATGTTGTACATCAACTCTGGCCTATCATGACTGTTATATGTAAATTGGCACATACTCACTATATAAGTATTTTTGCTGCACAATAAAGTAGATGCAATTCTCTGAAACAATTCAGGAGGGGTTTCTCTGCATCCTCAAGCTCCCCACAGTCAATTGTGGAAGGGCAGGTCCCTCAACATCCCGTTACTCCTGATAACTTTCAGGCCCTGTTGGGTGAAGAAGTCCTGAGAAAATGCTTTAAGATCACAGCAGTTAGCACATTGTTCTGTTCAAAAACACTGCAGAAGCTGATGCTGGAGATCTGTGAGAGCTGCATTAGGGAAGAAACCCTCAGGAAGTGAGAGACTTGCACTTCTTTTCCATTATCACGATGATGTGGTGGACATAGCAGGGGAAGAGCACTTTCCCGTGTTGGTGAGGTTTGTAGATGACTCTCCTAACTTGAGAGAGGAATTTGTGGGCTTCTTGCCCTTATGAAGCTGATGCACAAATTTTGGCTGTGAAATTTCAACTACCATTAACTGACAAGTGGGGATTTACTATGGGTATCGTCTCAGTCATGGGACAGCTCAAATTCAATTCATCAGAGGAGTACCATGCCATGCTGACATGTACAGAAGTGACTTTCCTAATCCCAACATGCTTTTAGCAGAGCTTCACTGTTGGAGGCCTAAGGTATATGTAAGTCACTTAATCACATTACATTTTATCTAGAAGATTGTCTTCCAAAATGAAAGTTGTGGCTTCTAGACTTTTAGAGAAATATCCCCAACCTGTCTACACACTCTGCTCTTCCTGTGCCTTAAACATATGGTTGGCAAAATCAGTGCCTGTGATGGGGGTGTCTGTTGCATGAGTAACAATTGAGAAAGTCTGTTCTTTTTTCCATTGATCACCACAACTGCTATTAGAGCTGGACAATGTAATTTCGGTTCGTTGTCAGAACAGTGAAGAAAGGGGTAAAGAACTGAAGGAAATTTCCCATTCTCAGTGGACAGGCAGGCATGATGCTTTTGAAATTTTGGTGGATCTCCTGCAAGCACCTGTTCTATGTTTAGATGGTATAAAGAGTAACAAAAATATTAGATGGAATAACTGTATAACTGGTCAGGCATTTGTATTCTGTAGTGCAGTAACACATTTTGATTTCATCTTTTACAAGAGGCTTTGGGGAAAATCTCCAGGGACAAACTTCTGATGTCTTATTTGCTGCCAGTAGCTGGATCTCAGTGCTGCATTCACTCAATAAAGTAATGGAAAATATTGAAGTTTATCAAGAGTTTTGGTTTAAGGAAGCAACAAATTTGGCAACCAATCTTGATATTCAGATGAAACTCCCTGGGAAATTTCATAGGGCTCAGAAGGGTAAGCTGGAATCTCAATTAACCTCTGAAAGTTACTATAAAGAAACCCTAAGTGTTCCAACAGTGGAGCACATCATTTAGAAACTTAGCGATATATTTTGAGAACAGCACCTCAAAGCTCTTAAATGCTTATCTCTGGTACCCTCAGTCATGGGACAGCTCAAATTCAATTCATCAGAGGAGTACCATGCTGACATATACAGAAGTGACTTTCCTAATCCCAACATGCTTTTAGCAGAGCTTCACTGTTGGAGGCCTAAGGTATATGTAAGTCACTTAATGTACCTTTGCCTACAAAGAATATCTTTGCCTACAGGCCTTTCATGAATACACTAGCCATTAGTATTCTGCCTATATACATGGCACCTGTTTGAGCTCTCATGCTTTGAAAACTTGTCTGTTCTTCCAGAAAAACCTCATTGGAAGTATCACATTTCACTTCTGTGTGACCTCTGCTCGTATGTAGCACTCTGGAATTTTTTTAGTAAATCTTTTAGATTATAAAATGCTTTATTACCATGGATCTAGTTGACAAGTACTGTTATCAATTTTGAAAAAATAATTTTGAGGAGATAAAATGTTACAATGAGGCCTACTGTTGATCTTTGACTATTAGAAGTTTTAAGTATGTTAAAATCTGTAATGGACAATTAAGGGAATTAACCAGAGAGTCATGAGCTCCCCAAAGAGATTTCAGTATAGACTTTGTCTTTACTAAATAAACTTAAAGAACAAGTTACACCTAAAGTTTGAGTAGAAGAGCCTGCCCTAGTTGTTTCACATCTGGTGGTTGCTATTTATATTCCTTTGTTGATCCTTCATCTTTATAAGCCTACTCCTTCATTTTAGCAGGTAAATGTTGAACACTTCTGCTTCGTAGTCAAGACAGAATCAGATGCTGCTGATATGGGCAACTTATCTGTTTTCTTTCTTCATGACTATATCTACTACCTCATCTAGATTTATAAGCAAAACCTGGAATACATACAAAGTAAATATTTTGTGATTTATCTAGAAATGATACAGAAAATATTGCTGTTATTTTTGGTGAATAAAATCTGTTTTGTATACTTTATTTCAATCTAAATAAAATGTGAATTTTGTTTAAAAAAAGAAACACACTGAAATGGGGGAAATAATTAACACAAATAAATTAATCACAATAATGTTAGTGAAAGAACATGAAGACAGTTATTACAGTGATCAGAGGGAAACTGACAGGCATCCTTGGATATAACATGAAGTTGAAGAATGTCTGAGGACTCAGTGACAAAGCCAGCTATGTTGCCACACTTCAAAAAACTGACAATGTCCTCCAGGATGCTATAATTGTTCTAAATCAGTGTCTAATATATAGTGCCTTTTGTCCTAGAGTCAGGATTCCTGCAGCAGCAATTTAGGTGTAGAAATGGGAGTGACTCCACCCTCCATTATCCCCCACTATTATCCCTAGTGACCTCCTAACACAAAGTTCGCCTCTCATCTCTGTAACTTACATTAAGCTCTTATAGTGTGGAGTCTCAATTCCAGAAAGAGGAAAGTCCCCAGAAGATTCTCAGTGGTTGTGATGAAATCACACAGTGTCTCCTTTTGCCAAGTCATGACTGGGAATCATTATTCAAGCTAGAGTACTGACTGATCTTGACCATCAAAAAGGAATTGGGTGGTCACTCCAGAATGGGGGTGAGGAGGAGCATTATAGACTGCAGAACATTCTCTAGTACTCCATGGATATGCAGGTAAATACAGAAATGAACACAGCAATAAAAGAGAATAAAATCATGGCATTTGCAGGTAAATGGATGGCATTGTGAAGTTAGCCAATCTCCCCCAAAAAAACAAATGCCGGATGTTTTCTCTGATATAAGAAGGCTGATTCATAGTGGGGTAGGGAGAGGGAGCTTGGGAGGAATAGATGAACTCTAGATAGGGCAGAGGAGTGGGAGGGAAAAGGAGTGGGCAGGGGGTTAGCAAGGATGATGGAATGTGATGGACATCATTATCCAAAGTACATGTATGAAGACAAAAATTGGTGTCAACATACTTTATATACAACCAGAGACATGAAAACATTGTGGTAGATATGTGTAGTAAGAATTATAATGCATTCTGCTGTCATTTATTTTTTTAAAAAATCAATTAAAAATAAAAAACAAATAATTTTTTTAAAAAAAGAAAATGAACACAGGCCAATTAAACAGAAGTGTTAATCACATAATCCTTTCAGAGGTGAAAAATGTATGGGTAAAAAGTATGTTTTCCTTTTCTAACATAAATATCATTGAATATGTATTAATCAAATTTTTGTTCTGTTTTCTTTCTTATCTCATCACAGCATTCTCTAAGATAAAAGATGTGTTAAGAGGATCTCAGTATTAAGGTAATGGGATAAAAACAGAGTAAGCAAATGAACATTCTGGAAGACAAAAAAAAAAATCTTGTGCTCTTTTGGGGATAGGCTAGTGTGTTCTTGCTGATGGGACAATTTTATCATATGAGTAGGAGCACAGTATGATATTTCCTGGGCCTACCTCATTAAGGCTGTTGACCTTCCAATATCCTGGCCTGAACTGAGGTGGTCCTGCTGAGACCAATGATAACACCTCACTCAGCAGAAGTGGACCTCTCACCTAGTGTTCCTACTGTCACCCAATTCACTTTTGTCCTTTCATTGTCATTTCATTATAATGTGACACTGTTATTACGATTTTTGTGAAATGAGCTAATATCTGGCAGTCTGTTGTTAAGCAATCACCTGCTTTTGTAGTTTTTCCACAACATCTAGTCTCATTTCATAGGTGATATTTGCTCCCATCTTTGACCTTCTTTCTACGGTAGACTGGAAATGGGCACTGTAAATTTTTTTGTTCTCACTGCTTCATCGTAGTACAAAATGTACTTAAAATGCCAGAAACTAGACCTGTCTGAAAGAATACACTAAGTCCCAATTGTCTCAGTGAATTTCATCAGCATTAGGGGTCACATAGAACAGTCAGGTGTCCCTCCAGTCAGGAGGATAATGTCACAGAACCAAAGAGGTCTCATGATCAGAGCTTTAACCAGAAGCAGATAAGAGTTCATATCATACTGTGCTCCTACTCATATGATAAAGTTTTCCCATCACTCTTTAGAGTCTTCTAAAGGAGGCTGTGGATTGTTCATCCAGGGACAAGATCCTGAGAGGCCCTTCCCCAACTTGAGCTGCAGCTCTAATGCCAAATCTGCCTGGACTTCGGGAGAGAAGCTAGGAACGAGTGGGCAAGTGCCCCAAACATGTCCTGAAAATAGGATTCAGGCCTTGGACCACTGCTACATAGTAAGGGACAATGCCCTAAGAGTGGTCAGGAGACCTAGGCAGCCATCCTAAATTAAGAACACAGGGATGTGAGAGCACCACCTTCTCACATTGAGCACCTTCCTGGAGCACCTGAACTTGGGGTGTTCACCCCAGTAACTCAGAGCCCTGTTGGAGCTGCTCAGGATGACATGTCAGACTCCTCTAGCTCATTTCCCTGGTGAGACCCTCACTGAACCCAAACTCCTACAAGTGCTCTTGGTGCTATGACACTGACATTTTGTAAGTCTGACCCTCAAAACATGGTCACTTCAGCCTAGGCATAGAATGGCCTGTCCTTGCTTCCAGTCAAAGGATTGTCCCTAGACACCTGTTGATCCCTGGGCTGGCCTCCCTCTTGGGACCCTCTGGACAACTCTAGCTTTTTTCCTGGCTTCTCCTTGTTTCAGCTCTGCTATATCCTCTGGTAAAGGAGACTCTTTAGGTCTTTCCCTCTCAGCTTCACACACCCTTACTCTGTGTCAACTGCCCCTACCCAGCCCTGTCCAGCACAACACCCAGTGATAGAATCTGTGATGTTCAGGCAGTTGAAGCAGGTGCAATTCCTATGACTCTATCCCAGGTTCACAGTTTCCTCCTTAGTGCTGTTTTCTTCAGGAAAAGGAGAGACAGATCTATCTACAACTCTTCTGAAAGAACAAATTTAAAATAACAGAAGTGAGCATGATGGTATATGCCTGTAATTATAGTATCTCAGAAGACTGAGGCAGAAGGGTTGTGAGTTCAAAGCCAGCATCTGCAACTTAGTGAGACCCTAAGCAACTCAGTGAGAACTGGACTCTAAATAAAATACATAGAAGAGCTGGAGAGGTTGCTTAGTGATTGAGTGTCCCTGGGTTCAAACCCTGATACCAAAAAAAGAAAGAAAGAAAGAATGAAAGGAAGGAAGGAAGGAAGGAAGGAAGGAAGGAAGGAAGGAAGGAAGGAAGAAAGAAAGGAAGAAAGGAAGAAAGAAAGACAGACAGACAAGGGAAATGTAAATGATATTCTCTGTGGAGCCAGGCACCTATGTATTAATATCCACAAATGGCACAGCCCCCTCAACAACAAAAAGAGCAGCTGTGGGGTCAGTGGGAGCCCAGGGGGTTTCTGGCACTAAGGGTCAGTGCTGACCTCATATCATGGTCATCATCATCATCATTACTACCATCATTTATATAGCTAAGATTTTTATTTCATCCTACACGTCATAGTTCACAGTTGTGAATTTCTACATTAGCTCGATGTGCCATTTGAATAAAAACCAGAATCTCTTATTTTTTCAAACCCAGGAACACCTATTCCCATCATCGAGAAAGCACTCCTGCTGAGCCCCTCTCCTTGGCTTCCCACAGAGGAAGGAGAGCAACTCTGAACACCTGGGGCCTCTTCCTGGGAACTAAGAAAATCCAGATATAATCAGTAAGACTCTATCATGCCTTTGTGTCATTTATTTCTGAAAAATAATTCTTCTAAGGTCAGTAGGTGTCCCCATTTCACATCAGGTAACACTGAAGCCCAGAGAGCCTCAATTGTTGATGAGGACAGACACCAACGTAATCAAAGGCAGAAGTTGATCCAGGTGTCCTGAATTTTGATTCTGAGCTCTTTGTGGCACAGCATGACTAGGATGGGAAGGGTAATGTTTGGGCCAGGCTGGGCACTAGGGCTTGTGTCCCACACAGCTCACTTTTGTCCTCAACCATGGTCTAGGGTTCTCCAGGAGCCCAGCTCATCCTGCAGGTGATAATTTCTAGGGTCTGTGACCAGCTTAGAGTCAGAGAATCTGTGAGGAGTGAAAAGCTGCTCTAGTCTTCAGGGATGGTCTGTCTCCTGCTGGTTCTCTCTGTAGTGCTACCTGTACCTCTCTCTCTGTTGATGTGGGTGACACCTCTAATTCAGAAAAAGAGAGACTTAGCAGATCCCAGGAGTGAAATGGTGAGGATTCTGGGAGCTCATTCTTGGTGCTTTACCACCTGAAGCATTCTCAGGGTGGAACTCAGTGTCAGGGACAGGCTTGGTATTTTGGGGACAGAGATGAATCTAGTTACAGGGCCTGGGTTTGGTACTCATGCAGACAGGGAGAGCAGAGGCATTCAGGTCATTGTGAAGATGCCCCAGAGTTCTGCCTTCTGTCATACATTCAGGAAGAATGAGGTTCTGAGTTCAATGACCTGGACTGAGGTAGGTGCTATTATACATAGTTCCCAGGTAATCATCCACTGACCCTGAAGAGGGCAAAATGGTATTGTGGACATGGCAATAATTGGGAAGAACAACTAATTGCATGAAGAATACTACCTGCATTTTAAATTGATTAGTCATTTCTTGTGAAACTTAAACTATTTACAAGCATTTCAGTTAATAAATGCATGATTCAATAATACTCATTTCTCAATGCTCAGATTGGTGTCTGAGTTTTTATTTTGCCGTCAGTTTTCAAGTTCCCATGAGTAATGAGGATGGAGTCAGATAATACCGATTGTATGACAAAGGATCTTTAGCCATAATGTAGATTTGGACAGGTGGAGTCAGGTGTGTAAATTAGTAGGCATCCAACATGACCTCAGAGGTTCTCCTTTGAGACTGGGATGGTCTTGGGGCCTGCTAAGAGGTCCTGCTAAACTGGTCTGGAGCATACAATATGGCCACTAGGGGGCTCAATCCAGTCTTCTGGCACTGTTTGCTATGGTGGCCCCCATGGCTTTTCTCTAGCTGATGGGGAAGAGGGGCTAGAGGTGTTCACTACCCCATCACTCCTCTGGGGCCCCCCTCACAATGTCATTTCTCTCTCAGGGGGAATGAAATCTGCAAGATTGGGCTGGCACATCCTGTTCTTTTTCATGGAGATGTAACTGCCTGTTTCCCTCTGGGAACCTAACACCTTTCTCCCTATCTCAGAATTATTGTCATCCTTCAGTGAGTGCACATTGGTGCTAAGGATTGAGGCCACCTGTGTCAGCTTCACTATTAGCCCCTTCAGTCCTTGAGGATGAGATGTAAAGAGTATCTATTCACTCTTTGCTTCAGGACATTCCTGAAAACCACTTATTCACAGAAAAATTTGTGTGCACTGAGATCAAGCTATTTTGTAGTCAAATAAATGGTTAGTAATGAAGATTCACCTAAGGATTTTTTCTTTTTTCCCCCCTTTCCTCTCCTCTTCTTCACTTTTTCCCCCTCTCCTCTCCTCTTCTTCACTATGTCAGGTAATACTAATTTTGCAATCTTTAATAGTTAATTTATCAACAAATTCCGGATCATTACTACAATTTTGTACCTGGGGTTAGAAGAACTGTGAAGAACATTTTCAACTAGTTTTTGTTTCTCCTAAGGTTGATTAGTGTATGGTATCATAGTTGATTAGGTATGTTCTGAAGTGATTTTATAAACAGAATTTAGTGACCTCTCTCGAAGTGGTGCTGATGCTGAGAATAGCAGAGGACATACATTGAGTGTAGTAGGTATGAACACCTGGATATTCGCCCAACCTGGTTCTCTTAAGAGAAAGTAGCTCACTAAATAGTCCCTTGAATAAAAGTAGAAGCAATAATCATCCTGGCAGATGGATAGACATATAAGTAAAAAAGCAAAGGAGCAAACTATCTCCAAATAGCCTACAATACTTCAACATCTGATCCCATTAACATCACAATAGAGGAAATAATGGAGAAAAAATTTAGAAAGTTCATAGTTAAAACGTTCAGTGAGCTAAAAGAAGATGTAAGGAATGAGCTAGATGGAAAATACAGGAAGTGAAAGATCATTTCAATAAGGAGAGAGATTCTTAAAAAGAACCAAATAGAAATTCTGGAGATGAAAGACTCAATAAATCATTTTAAAATCCTATGGAAATCATTAACAATAGATCAGGCCACTTTGAAGGCATAATGTCAGACTTCGAAGACCATGTATATAATCTTAAACATGGAGTCAACAATAAAGAAAAGATATTGCATAACCATGACCAGAATATTTAAGAAATCTTGGATATGGGGCTGGGGATGTGGCTCAAGCGGTAGCGCGCTCGCCTAGAGTGCGTGCCACCCGGGTTCGATCCTCAGCACCACATACAAACGAAGATGTTGTGTCCGCCGAGAACTAAGAAAAAATAAATAAATGTTAAAACTCTCTCTCTCTCTCTGTCCCCCTCTCTCTAAAAAAAAAAAAAAAAAAAAAGAAAAAAAAAAGAAATCTGGGATAACATTAAGAGACCAGATCTAAGAATCATTGATGTTTCCAAAATACAAACTAAAGGAATGCACAATCTTCCCAATGAAGTAATCAGAAAAAAATTCCAAACCTTAGGAACAAGAAGAAAATCCAGACTGCTGTCGCCCAAGAGGAGCTAGGGGAGTACCAGGGCCCACAAGGCCATGGCAGACAAAGTGGCTGCAACGTCCAGGTGCAGGTGGCAACAGCAGAAACAGAGCCTTGCTCAGAGCAGAGTGTCCTGGGTGTTAGCCTGCCTCTGGTTCCCTGGAAGTAGATCAGTGACCAGTGTGGGAATGGCAACAGCAGCAGAGGCAAATGTTTCAGTGCTTCTCTCTACCCTTTAGCCTCAGTCAGGGGAGACCAGGCCAGACTCAGGTAGATGGAGTCTGCTGCACAAGAATGAGAATTCTTTTCAACAGAAAATGGAGGCTATTCAATCACCAGGGTAATAAAATTATCATTGTAGGGTTGGACAATGCAGGGAAAACTACCATCCTTTAACAATTTTCTATGAAGGAAGTTGTACATACATCCCCTACAATAGGAAGTAAGGTAGAAGAGATAGTGAGTAGAAATGCACATTTCCTAATGTGGAATATTGGTGGCCAAGTCTACCACGCGGCCTGCGCAGTGGTTTCATTAATGAGGTTCTGGCATTCAGTTAGTTAGAAGAGATCAAAATAAAACACACAGACAGTACCTTATTTTAATGCTAGGTCCGAGACGGCTCGGTCTCCCTGTTTCCCTGCCTCCAGCCGCTCAGCAGGGCAGCGAGGATTACTCTGGGCTAGCAGGAGAGAGAGAGAGAGAACACGCCGGGGATCAGCCTTTTATTTGGGGGAAACAAGAGATTCAGGGGAGAATTCCATCCAATGAAGGTTGAGGGGGGGCTGTACTCCAAGGTCAGGGTCAGTGATTGGGTCTCCAGGGTCAGTGGTTACGCACACCCCCACACGGATGGGCTCTCTCATCAGGAAAGGGTCGGGATAACTCCGACACAGCCAGAGTGCCTCAGGCCCTTAACAGGAGTCACCCAATCACGTGTCAGAATGGCTCCCCACATATTCCCCCTCTTATTCTTAACAATGAGGCGGCGGTTCACTCTCTGGAGTCCCCGGATTCTTGATTGGAAGACTCGCCATCCTATAGTTACAATACAAAAGAGAATTAACAGCAAAGAGAATAATCCAATAAGGTACCAAGCGGAGTGCTTAAGAATATTTCCAGGGTTGAATCCATTTAACTCCTTCAATATTTGGTTAGCCAAAGAAGAAGGATCTGAAAAATCAGCTCTATTATTTTGAATGTCTTGGATATGGTGATGAAGTTCCAGAATATCCAAGCTATTATTACTATTTTGCCAAATGCCTAATAAATGGTTTTTAACCTTCTCCCAATCCCAGAGAGAAGCATTGTACTTGGCAGCTGTAACACATACATACTTATAATTAGCATGGCATTTAAGCCTTTCCTTAAATTTTAAGGCTGAAAGTTCATTACCAATGTTAATAACAGTCGCCTCTAAGGCGTTTAACTTAGTCTCAATCCTTTCATCAATATTTACTTGATTACGCAGAGCCTTGGAAGTATTTTGAGCTAAATTATTAAGAAATTTTGCATGCTGAATATTCTGAGACAATGTCAGAGATGCAGAGACGGTTGAGGCAATAAATGAGACCAGTGCTAAGACACCAACAATTATGACTCCAATAGCACGTTTAGGTCTTGTTAGCTGGGCATGAATTTGCTGCAGGACTTGTAAACCAGCATCAGCATACCATGGCTCTGAAATATTAGCAGGTAATAAAACAAAAGAGGGCTGATGAAGTATCAGCACTCCTTTTCCTCCATTATACCTAGAAATACAATTGGTTAGGTTGCACTTATTACAAGTAACAAAATATCTATCATCTATCCATCTAACTTTTACATTTCCAATAATTAAAACATAAGGAGATTGGACACAGGCTCTTAGGCCATAGCAAGATCCCTCTTTACAGTTCTTGCCGACAAATTTTGGTAAAGGTTTGTCTGTAAAATGTAAATATTCTGAGGCAGCAATTAAACGCCAAATATCTTTTTGAATACCTCCTTCACTATAAGTCAAAATATTACTAACAAATCCTGCAGGTGTCATAGCAGAATTTCTTCGTAATTGTCTCTTATCAATTTTTGGAGACCAGTCTAAAATATACCCACTAGCTTTAGACACCTTATGTTGTACAGGAAAGGTATTTACACAATCCATCCATTTAGGAAAGGTGCCAATTTCAATTATAGAACTATTTGGACAGTGGGGTACTGGTGGAGGTTTTGCAGAAATGACTGGCTTGTTATGGGAAAGTCCCATCTTAATTATTGATCTAGTATTAGGTTTTAAGTCTCCATAAATAGAATTATTTGTCAGTCTAGGTTTACCAATCGCTGTCTTTTCTTCAAATGATACTTTCAGACAGCCAGCATGTTTATCACGTGACCAACATAAAGGTAATTGGGCACTGTAGCCAGAATAATTAAATCTAGTCACATGATTGGGAGTAATATGAGCATCTGTAAATCCTCCCATCATGAATGAGTCATTAGTAAATACTGGAATAGATTCTCCAGTCCACACAGCTGGGTGTACCAGGGGTGGATCTGGGAAATATGTCCAATAAGTGTCTACTTGATTCCCTTTTACCTGACAGCCCAGTAGGGCAATTACTGTTGCTACCATCAAGACTGGGGTCCTGTTCTTTCCTAGGCGTCGAAGTATTTGGGAAGCCTGGGTTGTCAATTTCTTCACATCTTTCCACGAAATCAGCTTCTCGGCTGGTTCAATCTGGTCTTTCTTCATCTTTTTCCGATATCTCCTCCTTCTGGGTTGTGGCTCCTCCGTGTCTATCCTCAGTCGCTTGAGTCTGGGTTCTATCTCCTCCATGTCTGATAGCACGTTCAGGCACCCAGATAGGACGAAAGGCACTTTCTGGAAAAATACAAGCATGCCCTCGGCCCCATGATATTACCGGATCTGGGCCCTTCCACTGACCAGTCTGTAAATCTTTCCACAGAACTCTGCCTAAAGGGCCTGTCACCGAGGGAGACATTTGCCTCTCAGCAGCTGTGTGACCTTCTGTGTCACAGTTTAAAAAATTTAAAACAAATAAGGCATGATTAAGGCTATTTTGGGGAGTCATTATCTTATTCCCCCTTTTTAATTTTTGTAATTGAAGTTTAATAGATAAATGAGCTCGTTCTACAATGGCTTGACCTTGGGGGTTATAAGGAATTCCTGTTTTATGATTAATTTGAAACTCTTGGCAAAATTGTTGAAAAGCAGAGCTTACATAAGCTGGAGCATTATCTGTTTTAATCTGCATAGGACACCCTAAAACAGAAAAAGCTGCTAAGCAATGAGAAATTACATGTTGAGTATTTTCCTTAGTACGTGCTGTGGCAAAAATAAATCTAGAATAAGTGTCCACTATGACATGCACATAACATTGCTTACCAAATTGAGGAATATGAGTTACATCCATTTGCCATATCTGATTTGGTTTTAATCCACGGGGATTTACCCCTGATGGCAGAGATGGAGTGTAAATAACACACTTAGGACATTGGCTTACAATCTGACGAGCTTGTTCTCTGGTAATACTAAATTTTTTACGTAAGCTAGAAGCATTTTGATGATGCAAGGAATGGGAAGCTAGGGCACAGTCATATGAAGACATCTGTTGACAAAAAGCTACTAATTTATCAATATTATCATTACCTGCAACCAAAGGTCCAGGGAGGCTAGAATGTGCTCGGATATGTCCAATAAAACATGGGTACTTCCTCATTAGCACTGTCTTTTGTAAATTATGAAATAATTCAAATAACTCCTGTGATGAAGTAAACCCAATAACTGAGGTTTCAATATTTTTGGTAACTCTGACTGCATATAAGCTGTCAGAATAGATATTAATAGGCTCATTTGAAAAATAATTTAAGGCAAAAATCAGAGCTTGGAGCTCTGCCCTTTGAGCTGAAGTATAAGAAGTTTGTATTACCTCTGTGTGAACACGGCTGAAGAAACCTGCCTTACCAGAGCTGGAACCATCTGTGAACACCGATAAAGCTCCCTCTATTGGATGGGAAAGTACAATCTTTGGAAAAATAAGTGATGTTAATGATGCAAATTGTACAATCTTATCACGAGGATAATGGCTATCTATCTGCCCAGGGAAATCTGTAAAAGCTATCTGCCATGAAGTAGAAGTTTGAAAAAGCCAATTAGTCTGTTGAACAGAAAATGGAATAATTATGATATCAGGCTCAGATCCAATTAATTGTAAAATCCTAGTTCTACCCTTAATCACTAATTGAACTATAGAATCATGAAAAGGAATTAATGTTTTTTGAGGGGAATGAGATAAGTAGATCCATTCAATAACTCCTAATCTTTGCCATATGGCTCCTGTTGGGGTATGCTCAGTTGGAAATATTAATAAATACAGTATTTCTTTAGGATCTATTCTAGTAAGCTGTGCATTTTTAATTGCAATTTCCACTTTCCTTAAGGCTGCTTTGGCCTCCAAAGTTAGTTGACGTGGAGAGGTTGGAGAAGGATTTCCTTGTAATATCTGAAATAAGGGACTTAACTCAGAAGTAGTTAACTTTAAGGATGGTCTTAGCCAGTTAATATCTCCTAATAGTTTTTGAAAATCATTAAGGGTATGTAACTCCTTAACTCTTATCTGAAGGTTTTGAGGACGGATTGTACTCCCTTGAATTATCTGACCTAGATATTGAAAAGGAGATACCTTTTGAATTTTTTGAGGAGCTAGACATAAACCCATAGTTGTAAGGGAAGCCTCTAACTGAGTAAAAATTTCTGAAAGTATTTCTGGATTAGCATGGGCCAATAATATATCATCCATAAAATGAATAATGTATGCATCAGGGAAGCTATTTCTAATGGGATCTATTGCCTGATCAACATATTTTTGACACAGTGTAGGGCTATTACGCATTCCCTGAGGAAGGACTTTCCAGCAGTATCTTTTAACAGGTTCCTTAAAATTAACTGCTGGGACAGTGAAAGCAAATTTTTCACAATCTTCAGGATGTAACCTTATAGAGAAAAAACAGTCTTTTAAATCTATTACCATCAAGCTATAATCTAAAGGAATGGCTGTGGGGGAGGGAAGTCCTGGCTGTAATGATCCCATAGGCTGAATTATCTGGTTTATTGCTCTTAAATCCTGTAGTAATCTCCAATTTCCTGACTTTTTCTTAATAACAAAAATAGGTGTATTCCAAGGGCTAAGTGTTGGTTCAATATGACCAGCTTGAAGTTGTTCCTCAACTAATCTATGAATTATTTTAAGTTTTTCCCCTGAGATGGGCCACTGAGAAATCCAAATAGGCTCTTCTGTGAGCCACGTAATTTTTTCAGCTGTCTTAAGGATCGGGGAAGTACTCAGTGCCCCTAATAAAAATTTTGTCCTGAAGTATTTACTAATCCTTGCCGTGGAGACTGGCTTGTAAACAGATATTCTTCCTGAAAGGTTTCCCTATCATCTCCAGGAAAATACCTCTGATTAATTTCTTCAACTGACCTTATAGAATTTGGGGTAACTAGTAGCAGTCCCATTTTGGCTAGAATATCTCTTCCCCATAGATTAGCTGGTAAAGACTCTAACACATAAGGCTTAAATATTCCACTGTTTCCATCAGAATCTTCCCAACGGAGATAGTTGGCACTTTGAGCAGGCTGTGAAATTTTTCCTATTCCTTCTAGGTTAGCTAAGGCTGTATGCAGAGGCCATTGCCTGGGCCAAAACCGGCTGGACAATATTGAGCTATCAGCCCCTGTGTCAATTATTCCTAGGAAATTTTTTTTATTAATTCTAAGTTTTAATAAAGGGCGTTCTTGTCGCACTAACTGGGACCAATATACTCTGTCCGGCGGTTTAGAAACTGAATCTGCCGGCAGGTGCCTTTCTGAGACACAAGGCAATAATATTAATTGAGCAAAAATATCCTTTGGGGTGAGTCTTAGGGCATAATTGGATCTTACAGTAACATATAATTGCCCTTTAAATTCTGAATCTATCACACCAGGTATTACTTCAATAGCTCCCTTTAAATTATTACGCCCCAAAATTAAACCTACAGTATTTTCAGGAAGCGGCCCGAAAATCCCAGTAGGGATTTGTGTTGGTCCCGTTTCAGGATCTAATTCAACTGTCTCTGAAGGTCCTAAGAAAACTGTCTGTGATCCATGTCTCTGCTCCGGTAAAAATCGCGGACTGTCCTGGTCGGCACCGCTAGTGACGTCACAGTGTGCGACGTCTCCCCATATTGTTTCTGGGCCCGGGGAGGGGCCGAACGGAAGTTTTTTGTCCCCTCGCTAGGAGGAAATACTTGTGGCGAGAAGGCGGGCTCATCCGCGCCACCCGAATCAACCACGTGGCGCCGAGTCCTGCAATATCTATTATCGCCAGTAGATGGAGCCCTAAACCTAAATTTGCGTTGGCGACATTCGTAGGCGAAATGACCGGGTTTTCCGCAAACGTAACACTTGCTGCGGGACTTCTGAACTGAATTTTGTGGCCCCAAAGTTTCCTTTAATACTGTTGCTAAGGCCACCGTTTGTAACTGAGTGGAATCTAAGTCAGAACACAAGCGAATATACTCAGAAATTGTTCCTTTTTTACGATGGGGGCGGAGAACATCTTGGCAAATTTTGTTTGCGTTCTCAAAAGCCAATTGTCTAACAATAAATTCGCTAGCTCCTGGGTCCCCGATGGACCTGTTCGCAGCCTGATATAGTCGGGCTACGAAATCTGAATAAGTCTCACTGGCACCTTGTCTGATTTTGGTAAGAACTAAATTGGACTGGTCCTTGGGGACAATTTGCCTCCAGGCACGTTTTGCACAATCAGTTATTTGATTGTACACTACAAAATCATAATTTAGCTGTCTTTCTAAATCAGCAAAATCTTCAGTCCCTAAAAACATCGTTACTGGCGTTTCTATGCCCTGTCTCCTGTTCCTTTCTGCTTGTTCATTACAAAAATCAGTCCAGTAAGTTTTCCAAAGCAAGTAATCTCCCCCGCTCAGACAAGATCTGGCTAAAAAAATCCAATCACTAGGAGGAAGGGGTTGTGAGCAAATATTTTCTATTAGACTCTGAACAAAAGGCGAATTTGGGCCGTACGTTTCACATGCATTTTTCAATTCCTTGATAGTTTTAAAAGGGATTACAGCATGAACTCTAACTCTCTGATCTTGTTCATTAGTTTGCTCAAAAACTGGAAAGAGGTGAAAACCAGTAGTATCCTCCCCCATTTCTTGAGCCTTCTTAATACCTTGCTGAACTGGGGTAAGAAAAGTCATCTTTAATTCAGCACACCTGTTAAATTTGGTCCTTCTAGCAGGTATCGGCCAAATTTTAAAAGCTTGGGCAGGTGGTGCTAAATGCAATCTATTAAAATTTCTCTCTAAGTCCTGAGTTTCTATGTCTAATTCTTCTTCCTCAGACTGTGAGCTGCTATCAGACTCTGTACTATCGCCATTTGGAATTTGGGTTTCTAACTCACGTGGCTGAGAAGAAACCTGAGCCCCGCTAGGAGTTTCCTTTGTATTTTCCTCTCCAGGAAGATTGGTTACCACTTCTGGAGGGCTCTCCAAGATTAGAGATGCTTCTTCTTTATCATGCTGTTCTGTACAATCTGTCTGCGGGCTAGCTTGCACAATTCTAACCTTTGTTTTAGCTCCTAGCGCTTTTGTTTTAAAACGGCTCAAAGGAAAGAAAATTAATTTAGCTTCAGGCTGATTTTCCATTTGAATAGACCTAATGGCTCTTTGAATACCTCTCAGAAGCTCTTCTGGTGGCCACGGACTCTGGTCCATGTATTCAAAGAGACAAATTTCTAGGGCCGTCCAAGTTTTCTGTATATTCTCTATGCCTCCAGGTATTTCAGTAGAAAGACAAACTCTTTGTAACTTTCTTCCTAATTTCTCCCAAGTAAGTAAATTTGGAGACTCTTGGTCACAAAACCAAGGACAATATTCACCTACAATCTTTAAGAATTGCAATAACTGAGTTTTCTTTATCTGTTTTCCTTTCTGATTAATTATACTGTCTAAAATAGTTAGATACATTTCCTTATCCGAAGAAGTAGAATTTCCCATTTTAAGTAAATTAACGTCTCTTTCCTTCAATATCTCCCGGTACTTTTGTGACTCAAATGTCACTTTTTTCTTTCTCTTATCTTATTTCTTATTTTCCTTATCCTCTTTATTACTTTTGTGACCCAAATGTCACCTCTTCCTTATTTTTCTCTTTATTCTTTATCTTCCTTATTTCCTCTTTATTTCTTTATTTCTATTTCCTTATCTTCCTTTCTCTTTATTTCTTTCCCTTAATCTTTTTAGCACGCGCTCCCACTCAATCTAACTAATTCAGAATGCCCCCTCTTGGGCGCCAATTCTACCACGCGGCCTGCGCAGTGGTTTCATTAATGAGGTTCTGGCATTCAGTTAGTTAGAAGAGATCAAAATAAAACACACAGACAGTACCTTATTTTAATGCTAGGTCCGAGACGGCTCGGTCTCCCTGTTTCCCTGCCTCCAGCCGCTCAGCAGGGCAGCGAGGATTACTCTGGGCTAGCAGGAGAGAGAGAGAGAGAACACGCCGGGGATCAGCCTTTTATTTGGGGGAAACAAGAGATTCAGGGGAGAATTCCATCCAATGAAGGTTGAGGGGGGGCTGTACTCCAAGGTCAGGGTCAGTGATTGGGTCTCCAGGGTCAGTGGTTACGCACACCCCCACACGGATGGGCTCTCTCATCAGGAAAGGGTCGGGATAACTCCGACACAGCCAGAGTGCCTCAGGCCCTTAACGGGAGTCACCCAATCACGTGTCAGAATGGCTCCCCACAGCCAAGAATCTCTTTGTTCTTCCTGGAATACTTATACTAACATGGAGTTTGTAATAGTAGTTGTGGACAATACAGAGGATTTCTGTAATTAAAGAACTCTACATAATATTAGTGAATGAGGATGTAAGAAAAATGGATTACTAATTTTTAAACATGATAAAGAATGCATGACTGTAGCAGAAATCTCCCAGTTTTTGAAGCTAACTTCTATTAAATATCATCAGTAGCATATGCAGGCATGCTGTGCTCTTAATGATGAGGGATTATGCCAAGGACTTGAATGGAATATGTCACAATTTAGGATTAGATGACTTCTATTGACTTCATAGACTTTGTATAAACAAAGTACTGGACTTCTTCTGAAAGCTGCAAAAAGTATAGGTTAGATATATTTTTGTAATAAACTGATTTAATTTTTTCTATAAGAAAAAAAGAGTACTTATTTTAAAACAAGATGAAATCTCACCTTCCAATTTGCTTTCACATTAGTTCCTTCCAAATTATAAAGATGTATTTGAGAGCTGGGGATGTGGCTCAAGTGGTAGCTCGCTAGCCTGGCATGCATGCGGCCCAGGTTCGATCCTCAGCACCACATACAAACAGGGATGTTGTGCCTGCTGAAAACTAAAAAAAAAAAATAATAAATATTTTTAAAAAAAGATGTATTTGACATTTTTCTCAATGAATCTTCTCAAGACAATATATAGCCTGTGGTAAGTACACAGGGAGAGGAAGATATTTTGAATTTTAAGAGCTTTATTTTAATATACCCCTCCCAAATTGAATGTTGTTCTTTTCTTGTTCCACTAAGTCAACATACAAATCAGCACAGATACTGTTTCCAATATTTTAAAATGCCATGTTACTTATGAAAAAATGTATTTTTCTTAAGGTTGTGAATGTATTATGTATATAACTCAAGTTCAAGTTTATGGCTTTGGCTTATGTTCTATAGAAAAGCAAATACCATAAACATTAGCAATATCCTTGATTATTGCCCTAATGAGATAAGTACTGCCATTAAATACCATTTTATACTTTTCCCATATGTTCTCTGTATTATACTAACCATATCTCCACCCACACACCAAATCATTCAGCTGCTCTCAAAAAAAAAAAAAAAAAAGAGACATACAGGAAAAAGCTTGACGATGTGACTCAGTGGTAAAGCCCCTCTGGTTTCAATCCCTGGTTTAAAAAAAAAAAATGTGTCTTGGATAGAAACTTTTTTGATTGTGTTTATTTTGGGGATTTATACTACTGGTTCCAGTATTTGGATTTTCATCTTGATTGAAATTGAAGGGAATTTTTAATATATGACAAATAATTTCAAAAGCATGACTACATGTGGCCAAAGCTAATTTAGGATCTACTTTTGTAAAAGCATGAAAAATATTAAATGTTATATTTGCATTTTGAACACAACCTGGAAGCAGCTTGGTCCTGCACCTGCAGTGGCCATCCTCTGCAGCTGGCCTCGCAAGGGAACTCCGTCCAGATGGCTTAGGGTCGCCAGAGCACCTAGGGCAGAGGGAAGTGTGGGCTGCTGGCGGGAGCACAGTGCCGGCTGCTGCAGATTCAGCACTGGGCCCTGTACTGGAGCTTGCACGGATCTGGATGCCAAGTCTCCAGGGCTCGCCCCCACCCGCATTCCCGCGCTCCAGCGCTGGCAGCGGGGGCTGCAGGCAGAGTGAACTTCGTATCCTGGGATACGGTCGGGGAAATGGAAATAGAAAAGTAGCTGAAACCCACCCCAGATTACCTGATGCAGCTGATGAACAACAAGAAGCAATTGAGCAGCCTGCTCAACTTCCGTGGGATCTTCAACGCCATCCAGCGGCCGGTGGACGAAAAAACTATATAGGAAATATAGGAAGGCATGTACAATGACATAGTACATGGGAGTTCAGAGAAAAGGAGTGCAGAATTACCTGATGTTGTGGGACCAATTGTTCAATTACACGAAAATTTTATGTACCTATAAAAGAATACCCAGATTTTAATTTTGGGGGGAGACTCTTTGAACCCGGAGAATTTACAGCTAAACAGCTTGAAGCAGAAACTGGATGTAAAATAATGGTCTCAATGCGAAAAAGGAGGAGGAGCAAAATAGATGCAAACCCAATTGAGAGCATCTAACTGAACATTTACATGTACTAATCACTGTGGAAGATGCTCAGAACAGAGCATGAATAGAACTGAAGAGAGCAGTTGAAGAAGTGCAGAAACTTCTGGTGTCTGCAGCAGAAGGAGAAGACAGCCTGAAGAAGATGCAACTATTGAGCTCCTGATTCTGAATGGCACCTGCAGAGATGACAACATGAAATCACCAGCCCTTGCCTTTTCTCTTGTGGCAACAGCCCAGTCTGCTCCAAGCATTATAACAGGGACTGTGCCTGTCCTCCCACCAGCTGCCCTGAGTATTCTACTCAGCTGGCCCTATTATACTGCCTGTGATGGGACAAATACAGACCTCTATCATGCTAAAGTGAACTCCTCACTATACTGCTGCAATAGTCCCTCCACGACTGAGGCTGAGTTCCATCTACACACCCTATAAATACCCTTACAAGGTTGGTACCCACTACATCAATCCTTGAGTACCCTATTGTAGCCAGTGGTGCGGTGGCTACTAAAGTTCCAAGGCATGATGTAATCAGTCAAAAAAAAATCCCTATAGTGTTTTCCTTTTAATTTCTTTCTTTCTTTCTTTCTTTCTTTCTTTCTTTCTTTCTTTCTTTCTTTCTTTCTTTCTTTCTTTTTTTAGTGGTAGATGGACACAATTGCTTTATTTATTATTTATTATTTATTTTTAAAGTGTATTGCCACTGGCAACTAACCTATGAACTTCTGAACTGGCAACTATCCTCTGAACTCTTCACCCAGTGATGACTCCACCATGCCTGCCTGCTGATCAGTTAACTGGTAATTGCCTTTGCTTACCTGTGATCAGTGTTGTGAGCTGAGGCAATTGTCTGGTTGCCTTACCATCTAATCAAAACAAGACAAATTGTTGTTCTCCAACTCAGCTTTTTTTCCTGTTTGGGTGAAAGTGGTTCTAGAAACTGCACAGAATAGAAGTAAAGCAATAAGGCCCAATTCATCCCACAGCACTGATCATCTTTCAATGTGCCACCGCCAAGCAAATGGCAAGAAGGCCTCCTTAAAGAGGGAGACAGATGGCCCCTAACTCAGAGACAGAAGCAGTTACTGTGAGAGACTTCTAGGAATCTTTTCTTCTCATAGTGAAGTCACACTCTCTCTGAACAAACTGTGTGATGATGCATCATGCGTGAATCTTCTTTGGTCAGGTAAGTCATTGGTGAAATGATTCAAAAAGTATTTTAAATTTGATTTCTGAATACTGTTCAGTCACTGAAGTGCCCTCCAAGGGCAGAAGTTGCAGCCTTTTTATATTGCCTGCCAAATTTGAAGTATTAAAAGAGAGAGTGTGCCATGACAGTAAAACCTCAGGAGTTTTGAAAAGTAATGCAAAGAACAAAATTGCAATACTATTTTAAAAGATGAATATCTAAGTTAAAATTATAGAAGTTTTATTTTACATCGTCTCAAAAATGTTTGAGAATAAGGTACATGCATTATGTGTCACATTACTGGGCAAACTGTTCAAGTATTTTTTTAAACTTCCCTTATATGAAAAAATTATTAAGAATGTAAAATCCATGCTTGCATATTTGCTGTGTGCAAGTAATTAAATTGTAGATAAAACTGTAGTGCATTGAAACATACGAACATATAATAGATACTTTTACTATACAAGGGTGCTGGTGAAGAATAAAATATATAAATTTTTGGAGGGGTAGGTAGCATTTTATACTTTCAAGTGTTATTAAACAAGAAAAAGAATAATGAAAACCTTTATTTCATTAAATGAAAAGACCAAAAGAACATTTTCATCATTTTTAGTTTTTAAGTATTAGAATAAGTGTAAAAAAAATGTGCCTTGTTTTCCTTGGTGGTCATTTAGTCCAGTGTCTTATAAGATCAAATTAAAAGTTAATGCGTGATGTAGCTCAGTGGTAAAGAGCCCTTGCCTCACAAGTGCGAGGCACTGGGTTCAATCCTAGCACCACATAAAAACAAACAAAGGCATTGAGTCCATATACAACTAAAAAAAATTAAAAACAAAAAAGTTAATGATGCATGTTATTCAGTTGCCCATATGTGAAAGAAGATGTGAGGGGACAAATGAGTTGAGGGCTTGAATTATATGATTTGGGCCACATTACCTTGATGTGAATTTGCCAAATATGATACTGTAAAAAAATTGATAACTTTTCTAATATCTGACTAGTAAGTTTTTAAAAACATATCATAATTGAGTGTTTTCAGTTGTACTTCAATGCCAACCCAAAGAATTTTGAGATAAAAATTATGTGTGATCTGAATACCAGTTGACAGACAAAATTAGAGCCTTATTCTGTTAGGAGAAGGGGGAATGTGTTGAGTTTTTCATAGTGGAGATAATAATTACACATATCAAATTTTTTCACAAATATGAATTTTTGTGATTTTCATTCCAGACAACAGTGTTTTTAAATGACCCAAATTCAATCAGACTTATTGATAGCATACCAGATAACTTGCATAGTCCATCTCTGCTAGCTTCAACAATCTCCCTCCATCTTCCCACATATGCCCTTTTTACCACCTTTTTTAACTTTAAAAGAATGTGAAAAAGGAGCATCATTGTGCATATGAATACTGAACTATGTTTCAGGTTAAGCTTCCAATGTCTCACGAAGTACAGTTTTATAGTTGAAACAATTTGCATATAAAGCCTATATTTAAACACTTGAGTAAATCATTAACTGCTCAGTATCAGAGGTGGCAAATCTCCAGTGACAAATTCCAGCTCATCTACTCGTTCCCTCTTTAATACTTTCTTGTCTTCACAGTCAGTGTCAGCAGAAGCTCAGTTGGCAGCTTCACAGTGACCTCTCCATCAGGTTGTTTCACTTGGAACCATTTTCAGTTTATGTCCTATGCAATAGACAGTCGCTTTGTATTCAGCTAGCTTTGGTTTAATGTGCCACTGCTCTGTCTTTCTGTTACACATGCCATTGTTTTGATTTATTTACAATATATGTTGTGACACTTTGATTTTCATTTGTTTGGCTGGTTGAATAAATTTGTGACACTCAAACACTTGAGGTGATATTTTAAAATGATAACTGTATTTGATCCAGCTTCATTCCAACTATGTCAACCTGGACATTTTAGATGTTTATCAAAGGGCTTTTATGGGGAAGGAAGTAAATGTATGAAATAATAGATGTGTGATATTAAAGAGTAATGTTGGCTGTGAAAAAACTTTTGAACATTTAGTTGACAACATATTGGATCAACTGAAAAGTAGTATGATTTTGAAATCTGAATGCAAAAATTGGTTCTCAGTATTATCATTGCTTATTTATTTCTTATTAAAGTATGTAGTTTTTAAGACTTTTTTTCTGACAGTATTACTTTTGTTATTCTTTATTATCTTAGAAGTTTTTATGCTCTATATGTACCATAACCAAACTATTGCCTATGAGAAACATGTAAAATAATGTATTTATAGTCATGATTATGAGTTTATAATGTATTTTTCCATCTTACATTATATGTATACAATATAACATTTACAAATAATTTTTTTCTTAATTGAGAAAAAGATACAATATGCAAAATCCACAATTTGATAACTGAAAATTGCCAATTGTTTTATAGTATGTTATTGTATTAGGTGTCTTGAATTTCTTGGGCTTTTAGTTAGCTAATGAATACATTACTTAAACATTTTGGGGGTTTAGTTGGGATTTTGATAGTTTGCATTTTAAATATTTGATTCCTTGTTGTTTCCATTAACCCATAGCATTATTTTAATAAATGCTATGATACCAACATAAATTTTAAAATAAAATGGGAAAATGAGGGTATGGGAGGACAGGAGTGATGTTGATGGGGATACACTAGAGTAACTGCTTTATAATTCATTAACATCAACCTCAAGGAAATCTATCTCTATTTAGTGTGTTTTCTTGTGAAGTATTCTATTTTATAAAATGGTTTTAAATAGCTACTGTTACCAAGTAGATGTTATTTAATATAAAAATCTAACATTAAATATTATCATTAAATTTATTTAACAAAGTAAACATAAATCTGTACAGTTCTATATAATACAGACTATTATCCCTGTGAGAGAGGAAAACCAGCAAGGCAGCTTCTGCACCATGTCCTGGTAGCTAATTCCAACTTCTTTGTACTGTAAGCTTCACCTCTTCTGAGCCCCTGAACCAAAAATTGCTGTCCTCCCAGGTGTTCCTAGAACAATCTGTAACACAGAACCAGGTGAGGGGTCACTTGGGAAAATTTGTTGGTCACAGAGAATGGCCAGGACCACAATTTTCCCCAGGTTATGCAATATGACTCTGGGCCCTGATCTCCCCTTAGAAATGGTCAGGGAGCACTGAGGCTGGTATGCTGCTCAAAGCTGAGGGTGTTGTCTGTGGGCAGAGAGTGTCTATGAATGTCCTCGGGAGCAAATTCCCATGGACATTCACCTTCAGAACCTTCTGAGGCTGCTCCCCTAGAGAGTGAACATGAAGCAATGGGAAGGGTTCTCTAGGACATTTGGGTGTAAAGGCTGAGTAGCACACATCTGGGACCCAGAGGAGCAGCACATGTGATGACACAGGGTGGAGAAGGACCCTGCTCCTCCAGCCCTACTCTCTATAGCTCCATCCTCAGACAGCTTCCTGCAATGATTTTAACCATAATTGTATCTCCCCTTGCATGGTCATGGTCACATGCAATAGGGGCCACTTCAGTGCCCTCCTTGATTCTGATGGATTGCATAAAGTGCAACAAAGAAGGTTAAGAAAGCAATGGAGAATATTTGCACTTATTTGATTTCTGCTCTCTCTCCCATTCTCTCCACACTCACATTTCCTCTTCCTATCCTTCTGGCTTCCTTGAACCCACATTTTAGTAAGGACAGGATTTCTGGAACTAGATTTCTATTAGGAGAATTATTTTCTAATTGTGTAATCTTGTCATAGGATAGGAAGGGTACATTCATTCATGCTCAGAGCCAGCAAGGGCAGGAGAATCCAGTTGTGCAGTGGTGGCTAGAGAAGAGCCAGGCTTGTTTGTGTCCCATGCACCAGGGAAGAATGCAGTTTTTCTGAGGCCCCAATCTAACTCAATGCATGGCCATGCAGGTCTGCGCAACATGATTCAGTGGTGCAGCCTGATGTCAGAAACCAGGGCAAGACTAAGAAAGTGCAGAAAGATTTAACAAACATTGAGGAATGAGTATGAAATATAAACAGAAAATATGTATTATTTTATAGTTTGATGACATAGGAAAAAGAGTTGGTAGACCTACTGACTTTGAGCATTCTGTTTGTAACAAAGATCTGCATGAGAAAATCACCTTTAGAAAAGTCATAAGAGTGGGAAAGAGGAAATATGGAAGAGCTACAAAGAGTTTATAAATAAGAAAGAATAAATAAGAGAGACAAATAGGACAAATAAATTACTTGCAGATTTCTGGTCCCATTATCCTCATCCTGATCCCCAGAATCTGCTAAGTAGTCTTCATCATGGACAAGAGCATTGATGGTGATGTTGTAGCCTTGGAAAAAGGAAAGGCAGAGTTAAAGTCAAGGTGAGAACTTGAGTTGCTGCTGCTCCTGGTGTTCTATAACCCAAAGTCAAAGCTCTCCATTCTTCCTCTTGTCTACACTCCTGTCTCCTGGCCTCTGTCACCTCACCTCTGCAATAAGGAATAGATCTAGGATCCCAAGAGCTCTTTTCCAGTTCACATTCCACCACTGTACTCAGTAGGGATGTCTGTGCCATCCTGTTCCTCCAAGAGGCAGCAACTGTCTCCCTGACTTTCTTGACACAGGCCTCTTGAATGCAAGAAAATTCAGATTTTCATCCTATTCCCACTGTTTGGGAAATAGATGAGGACGGGAGGTGAGAGACATGTTCAAGGATGAACTTCTCCCCACTCTTTCCCAGGAGAACCCAGAGGCCTGTCAAGGGAGCACTGAGGAAATTTTCTTTAAATCCCCCAAATGTGGAAGTTTCTTTTTTAATATTTATTTTTTAGCTATTGGTACAATATCTTCATTTTATGTGGTGCTGAGGATCGAACCCAGTGTCTCACGCATGGTAGGCAGGGGCTCTACCTCTGAGCCCCAGCCCTGGAAGTCTTTTAAACCAGGAGTAGATAATAAACAGAAGAGAAGTGCTGCTACGTGGCCAGAACATGCAGAAGGAATTTTGACTTCATATCCACTGTGTAGCACAAGCAAGAACTTTGACACCAGGTTCACAAAATATCACTTAGAAAGTGTGTCCTACTAGATTCCTTCCATTGCACGTCAAATCCAAAGCCCAGATCTAAATT
Organism: Spermophilus citellus; assembly: GCF_964194105.1. Lineage (NCBI taxonomy): Eukaryota > Metazoa > Chordata > Mammalia > Rodentia > Sciuridae > Spermophilus > Spermophilus citellus. The sequence continues at coordinate 106,364,868 of NC_138184.1, forward strand.
CTTTTATGCACAATTTCCTAAGAAATGTGAGCCAACCTATTTGATGGTTAGAGGAGGCAAATGCAGCACAGAGTGGGTGTTAGAGGGAAGATTTTGTTTAACTGGCAAAGCAAAAAAGATGTTACAAACAGAATGCTCAAAGTCAGTAGGTCAACTAACTCTCATTCCTATGTCATCAAACTATGAGATAATACATATTTTCTGTTTATTTCTATTTCATGCCCATTCCTTAGTCTCCAAAAATGTAGGTTGGCCCAAGCCCTACCAGGAAACCTTTCCCATTGGCTTATACCCCAAGGGCTGTTCCTACCTGCAGGCTCTTCATCTTCGCTGCTGGAGTCATAAGCTTGGCTGTATATCTAACCTTTAGAGACACAAACATCAGCAACAGAGTTACTTAAGATTGTATCATGCTTTCTTCTACACCAAATAAGCTCATGATGAATGCTAGGGTTGTATGTTGTTTGTCCTCCACATAATCGTGTGATTGAGGCTTGATCTTCAATATGGGCCTAATGTGAGTTATGTAAGAGGAGGGGTCTGGTTGAAGATGACGAGGTCATTTTTGAGGGCATCAGCCTCAGAGGCAAGAATATAGTTTTCTCACACCCTTGTTAGATTGTAGTTATATAAAAAGAGCAAATGAGTCAGTCATCTTATCCCTGCTGGCTTCCTGTCTCTCCATCTAATGTTTCCCTCCTGCACCTAAAACCATGATGACCCCAACAGTCATTTCATTGCAGCTAAGAGGGCATTCACCAAAGCCAAGCAGATGCCAGTGGTAGGCTCTTGAATCTCCAGAACTATAAGCTAAACACATCTGTATAAATTATTCAGTCTCAACTGTTAATACCAAGAAAAACATAGGAATACTAATATTAATAGTCAGGATCACCCTGGTCTCTTCTCCCCCTTCTCAGAACCCTCTCTGAGCTCTGTGGTTTCAGAGGCCTCCAACAAGATGCTGAAAACAATTGCAAACTTTCAAGTGAAAGAATGGCACTGAATGAGTCAAATTTCAAATTCTTACTTACACTGGCACATTATCACTGTCTTCTTGAAACAGATTAAACTGACATCCAAACTGATGCAAAAAGTTTGAGGGATATGAATTCATGGAACAGACACTGTACCAGAATCAGAACAGCTGCCCACGACAGAATAGGAATGTCACTGCATTATGCCCGTAGGTCTACTTGGGCACTTGAAATGTGGAACTGGGATAAAGCTCTGAATGTTTAATATTAAAATTTAAATTAGGTCTGGGGATGTGGCTCAAGCGGTAGCGCGCTCGCCTGGTGTGCGTGCGGCCCGGGTTCGATCCTCAGCACCACATACCAACAAAGATGTTGTGTCCGCCAAGAACTAAAAAATAAATATTAAAAAAAATTTAAATTAAATTAAATATACAGCATATCCATGTAGTGACTGTCATTTTAGATGGCAAAGACATGGATTTCATTGCAGAGGAGCTTTCTAGACTAATCTCACTACCCACTTGTAGGTAGATTGTAGACACATGCAAAAGGGCCAGGTACTCTCCAAGGGCCTAAGAACACTACCATCAATGAAGTCAACATTCAGATCCACATGGCTCCTAGCAGGGTCTAGCACAACCTGCCTAGAAGTTATAAGAACTGTGAGTCTTGTTTGCACAAGTGTATTGTTGGCTCTGGTGACATCAGATTACTTGTTGGGAAACAGGAATAGAGGCAAAGACCACAAAGTAAGGCAGAGCGAGCACTTGTGGAAAAGACATGAGTTTTGTGTGACAGATTTCTCAGGTACCATTTGATGGCATGCATAAAATACTTCCTCTACTAAGGAAAATATGTACTACAATCATGTGACAACTGTTGCTGTCAGACATTAATGTCATCTTGAATCAAGCATCAGTGGTAATAAACTTGTAGTTGTAATTCAACCAAAAAAGAATTTGTATAAGTCATCTATAATGTACACTGTCAGCTTTTCATGCCTAAATTCAAGTTAGAAGAAAGAAAGCAACATTTATACCTTAGAAAAAGAAGGGTCACATTACCTCAGCAACAGATTGTGATTTTTCTTCTCTCCAGTCACATGATATCACCTCCATTATTACCTAACTGGAATCTAGAGGAACATAGTGTAATGTCAGTACATTGGTTTGCTGAAGAATTACTCAGGAGGATTGCTTGCTGTAGACATGGGCCTAGAGTGTATGGAAATGGTTTTTTGACACACACAGGCTCAGTTGCTGCTGGAATATGATCTTTAGTGGGTGTCAGGAAAAGCAGTGACCCGGGAATGATATGAAAAACAGAAAGAAATGGATGGAACTACAATGAGAAATGAAATATTCAACCATTACAGTTAAGAGTTCACCTTTCCTTTAAAGCACTTGACAGATCATCAGGAAGAAAAGAAAAAAGTATACTATTGAATCAAACCAGCTGTTACAGGTCAAATTATTTCCACCCAAATACATGTTAAAGTCTTAACACCGGTGCTTCAAAATTTAACCTTATATGAAAATAGAATCATGTAATCTAATCAGTTAAAGATATCCTGTTGGAGCAGGGTGGACCTATTCTCCAAATATAACTTCTGTTCTCATAAAGAGAGGGGACACATTAATGAGGTACAAATTCCATGTGATGATAGAAGCAGAGTGTGAAATCCTGCAGTTGTAAACCAGAAATACAAGGATGACCAACAAACCAGTAGAATTTGGATTGGGCAAGGAAAATTTTTTCCCTACATTCTTCAGAAGGAGCAGGTCCTGCTTACAGGTCAATATGGGTTTTACAGCCAATAGAACTCTGAGATAGTACACTTTCATTACTTCAAGCCATAAAAGCTAGTACTTAAAGGGCTGGGGTTGTAGCTCAGTGTTAGAGTGCTCGCCTAGTACATGCAGGGCCCTGGGTTTGATCCTCAGCACCACATAAAAATAAAATAAAGGTATTGTGTCCAACTACAACTAAAACAAAATATTTTTTTAAAAAAAGCTAGTAGTTAGACATGGCAACCCTAGTAAATTAGCAAAACCACTATCGACTACATAGATCTAATTGACATTTCTCCAAATACTTCATACAACAATGAGAGAATGAATTTTTTTCAAGATTACATGAGATATTCATCAAGAATAAATATATTTTGGCCCTAAAACCTAACTTAATCTTGAGAAGAATAGAGATGATACAAAATATGCGTTCATGGGAAGAGAAGATGTCATATTTGAGGAAGGATGCACCACCACCCTCTCCTCCTGATAGTTCCTCAGCTCCAGACTTACAAGTCAAGAAGATTGCTTCTCAGTTAGGTAACTATAGGAACTCACCAAAACTTAATAGCCAACTCTAAAAAAAAAATTCACAGAGACATAGAAAGTCAGAAACTCAAGTTTAAGAAATAATACATTAGAAATGCAAAGCCAAATGACAGGCTACAGAGAGGCTGTATTTCTTGAAACTCCAATACCTGGAAATCAAACAGTGGGAATAGTGCTTCCCTGTGAGAAGGGTGAAAGAGGAATTTCACTAAAACCGAATACTGTACAGTCAGAGAATGTCAGAGAATTAGAAACTTGGGTACATTAACTTGGACCCAAGCTGGTAGCAGCAGCACCAGCAGCAGCAGCAGCAGTGGTGCTGCTACATCACAGAGGGAGGGAAAATGCACAGAAAAAAAAAAAGACAAATTTAGTACAGAAAATCCTGAGATCAGAAAGGCAGCCTTCTTTGACTGATCCAGAGGCTTCATTACTCTGTATACTGCTGCAAGAAGGATTCTCCATGATTCCCAGTGTCCACAGAGAGAAAGACAGGAGGCATCTTGACACAGCCAAGGTGAAGAAGCCACGGTAAGAGCCAGAAGCTGGGAGATCTGAGCAGCATGGTCCTGGAGGCACAGGCTGCAGGACCTAGGCTTTGCCTAGCTAAGCTAGAGCAAAAGGCACGGAGAGCATTCTACCCAGGGGAACTCAAGTCAGACATGTGGAGGAGAGCCCTCTTCTCTTCCCTCTTTGAGTCTGGTGGCTCACGGGACCAGCTGAAGTGGGTTGAGAATTTAAAAGAGCTGATGTGAATACACTCTCAGGGACTAAGTATGGAAGCATGAAAAAGCTATTCCACAGGCAGCAGAGGGGGTGAAGAATTGGCTCCTCCATAATACAAGTGGGATCCTGGGGAAACTCAATTAATAGTTTCCCAGCAGAAATTTGAAAATGCTGGACCCGATGGGTGCATTGATATAATCTCTTCAGAGCAATCACCACAAAGCAAAGCCCCTGGGGCCTGATTGGACCTAACTCCCATGGATGGGAATTTTACCTATAGGAACTCTTCTCACAGACCTCTGAAGTGAGCCTCCCTAAGAATGCATCAACTGGCCTGTGCAGACAAAACTCCAGCAGTCTGTACCGCCATCCCATCCTTCCTCACAGTGGTGAGAAGGGAAGCTGAGAATTTCTGAACTCCAACTGGCAACTTGGTGAGCAACGCAAAAAGAAGAAAGGTTTAACAACCATTGGCCCTTATACTTGTACTCAGTACATATCTCAAGAAAAAAAAAAATGGAAAGAAAGACAGTTGAGCATATATTCTCATTGACTATTTTGACCACTTCAGTGGAAATGATTCCTTAATTTTTCATTAACAAACTTTTTTTTTCTTCTTTTTGTTATTGTGTGTATTTTGTTCTTTGAATGTGTGTGTGTGTGTGTGTGTACTGAATGAATCATGCATTTATACTTATTTGTTAACAGTTTCTCATTTGTTTCATTTTTAAAAGTGTACTTACTTTTCCTTGCATTATTTTTTAAAGGGTTAAGATTTTTTATTAGTATATTTGGGTTTGTTTTATATGTTTTTTCATTTTTCTCTATATCTTTCTCTTTATTCTGCTAACAGCCAAATTCTATTGTTCTTTTACTCTATCTTTGATATTTAACTTCTATTTTCTCTTCCTTCCTAATAACTATCACATCCTACATCTTCTGCATTATCTTCTTTCACCTTTTGAAGTGATATAGTCATTTCTACCTTACTACTTATTATTTCTCTTAATTAACTCTAGTTTTACCATCTTTTTGCACTGATCAGTTTATATAATGCCCACCCCAGTCATTAGTAGTGTTGCAAATATTGCTGATAGATAACACATGTTGTTCTATTTAATACCAGATATAACACATGATTATTATTATCTTTACTGATGGCATTGATGATTGTTAACATTTCTAGTGATCAAATATACAAAACTTGGTATTTTGTGTTTTTTTTTACATTTTTTTTATTGGTTGTTCACAACATTACAAAGCTCTTGACATATTATATTTCATACATTAGATTGAAGTGGGTTATGAACCCCCAATTTTACCCCAAATGCAGATTGCAGAATCACGTCAGTTACACATCCACAATTTTACATAATGCACTAATAGTAATTGTTGTATTCTGCTACCTTTCCTATCCCCTACTATCCCCCCTCCCCTCCCCTCCCATCTTCTCTCTCTACCCCATCTACTGTAATTCATTTCTCTCTTTGTTTATTTTCCCATTCCCCTCACAACCTCTTATATGTAATTTTGTTTAGCAATGAGTGTCTCCCTTCATTTCCATGCAATTTCCCTTTTCTCTCCCTTTCCCTCCCATCTCAAGTCTCTGTTTAATGTTACTCTTTTCTTCCTACTCTTCCTCCCTGCTCTGTTCATACTTGCTCTCATTATATCAAAGAAGACATTTGGTATCTGTTTTTTAGGGTTTGGCTAGCTTCACTAAGCATAATCTGCTCTAATGCCATCCATTTCCCTGAAAATTCTATGATTTTGTCATTTTTTATTGCTGCATAGTACTCCATTGTGTATAGATGCCACATTTTTTTATCCATTCATCTATTCAAGGGCATCTGGGTTGGTTCCACAGTCTAGCTATTGTGAACTGTGCTGCTATGAACATCGATGTGGCAGTATCCCTGTAGCATGCTCTTTTAAGGTCTTCAGGGAATAGTACGAGAAGGGCAATAGCAGGGTCAAATGGTGGTTCCATTCCCATCTTTCCCAGGAATCTCCAAACTGCTTTCCAAATTGGCCGCACCAATTTGCAGTCCCACCAGCAATGTATAAGTGTACCCTTTTCTCCACATCCTCGCCAGCACTTGTTGTTGTTTGACTTCATAGTGGCTGCCAATCTTACTGGAGTGAGATGGTATCTTAGGGTGGTTTTGATTTGCATTTCTCTGACTGCTAGAGATGGTGAGCATTTTTTCATGTACTTGTTGATTGATTGTATGTCCTCCTCTGAGAAGTGTCTGTTCAGGTCCTTGGCCCATTTGTTGATTGGGTTATTTGTTATCTTATTGTCTAATTTTTTGAGTTCTTTGTATACTCTGGATATTAGGGCTCTATATGAAGTGTGAGGAGTAAAAATTTGTTCCCAGGATGTAGGCTCTCTATTTACTTCTCTTATTGTTTCTCTTGCTGAGAAAAAACTTTTAAGTTTAAGTAAGTCCCATTTGTTGATTCTTGGTGTTAACTCTTGTGCTATGGGTGTCCTATTAAGGAATTTGGAGCCCGACCCCACAATCTGTAGATCGGAGCCAACTTTTTCTTCTATCAGACGCAGAGTCTCTGATTTGATATCAAGCTCCTTGATCCATTTTGAGTTAACTTTTGTGCATGGCGAGAGAAAGGGATTCAGTTTCATTTTGTTGCATATGGATTTCCAGTTTTCCCAACACGATTTGTTGAAGATGCTATCCTTCCTCCATTGCATGCTTTTAGCCCCTTTGTCAAATATAAGATAGTTGTAACTTTGTGGATTAGTCTCTGTGTCCTCTATTCTATAACATTGGTCCACCTGTCTGTTTTGGTACCAGAAAACTTGGTATTTTGAAGGAATAAACAAAATTACGAAAGCCTTAGCCAACCTAAACAAAAGAAAGGAATAAACTCGCCATTTTAAAATCTGTGAAAATAAGGAAATATCACCTTAGACACTATTGAAATAGGATCATCAGAAAGGATTTTGAAAATGTATATCCCAATAAACTACAAAATCTTGAAGACATTGACAGATTCTTAATGACATATCACCTACTCAAATAGAAACAAGAGAATAGAGAAAAAATTGAAAATATCTATTTCAAGTAATAAAATTGATGACAACTTCAAAATACCACCAAAAAAGAAAAGCCTGGGAGCAGATGGATTCTCAGCCAAGTTCTACCAGAACTTTAAGGAAGAACTAATATCAATTCTCAGTTTTTTTCAGGAAATGGAAAAAGATAGAACTCTTCCAAACTCATTCTGTGAAGCCAGTGTCTTCCTGACAACAAAACCAATCAAAGACACATCCAGGAAAGAAAACTATAGACCAATATCCTTCATGAACATATAAGTAAAATTCTTAATAAATTGCTGACAAATCAACTACAAAACTATATCAAAATGATAGTGCACAATGATCAAGTGGGTTCATCCCAGGGATACATTTTCAGTTCAATATATGCTAATCAATAAATGTAATTACCCATATAAATGAACTTAGACAAGAACCACATGATTTTCTCAATAGATGGAGGAAAAAGCATTAGACAAAATACAGCATCTAAACATGTTTAGAATCTTGGCAAAACTAAGGATAGAAGGAACATACCTCAACATTTTTAAAGATATATATGACAAACCCAAAGCCAACATTATTCTAAATGGAGAGTAACTGAAAAGATTCCCCCTAAAAATAGGATCAAGAAAGGGATGCCCACTTTCACCACTTGTATTCAAAATTGTCCTTAAAACTCTAACCAGAACAATAGACAAGAAAATTACATGAATAGGGAAAAAAAAGTCCTGAAAGTATCTCTGCTGATGACATGATCCTATATTTAGAAGATCAAAAAAAAAAGTCCACCAGAAAACTTCTAGAACTCTTAAGTATAAAACTCAGCAATGTAGCAGGATACAAAATCAATACCCATAAATCAATCAAATTCCTATACTCCAATGATGAATCAGCAGAATGTGGAATTACAGAAACTATCCCATTCACAAATAGTCTTAACAAAAAATATTTGGGAATGAAACAACAATAGAGATAAAGGATTTCTACAATGAAAACTATAGAACACTAGAAATAGAAATTGAGGTAGACATTAGAATATGGAAAGACCTCCCATGTGCTTTGATAGGCTGAAGGAATATTGTCGAAATGGCCATCTTACCAAAGCAGTATTCATTTTCAATACAATTTCCATCAATATTTCAATGATGTTCATAGGAATAAAAAAAAATCCCAGAATAGCCAAAGCTATTCTCTGTGAGAGAAGCAAAGCAGGAGGCATCACAATAACAGACCTTAATTAAACTCCAGAGCTATAGTAACAAAAACAGCATTTTGTTGGCATGAAAACAGGTAATATTTATGAAATAAAACAGAACACACAGAGGAAAAAAAACCCATAAAAAACAGTTAACTCCTACTAGACAAACATGCCAAAAACATACATTTGAGAAAATATAGACTTTTTTTTAGAAAAAAAAGGTGGTGGAAAAACTAGAAATTCACATATAACCCTTATCTCTGACCCTGCACAAAATCAACTCAAAGTTCATGAAAGACCTAGGAATTACCCCAGAAACCATGCACCAACTATATGAAAGTTAGAACCAACATCCAACATATAAGGTCTGGAACAGAATTCATTAACAACACTCTTAAATCCCAAGAATTAAAATTAAAAACAACAAATGGAATGACATCAAATTTAAAAGCCTGTTCATAGCCAATAAAACAAGCATGTGAAAAGAGTGCCCACAGAATGGGAGAAATTCTTTTTGCCCTGAACTTCAAACAGGGCATTAATATCTGGAATATACAAAGAGCTCATAGAATTAACACCTAAAAAACACAAATAATCCAAACGAATAAATGGGTCATGGAACTAAACAGACACTTCTGAAAAGAAGTGTCAAATGGTCAACAAATATATGAAAAAGTTGTCAAATGGTCAACAAATATATGAAAAAGTGATCAACATTTCTAACAATAAGACAAATGCAAATTAGAACAACATTGAAATTTTATTTTATTCCAGGAAGAGTGGCAATTATCAAGAATACAAGTAACAATGTTGGTGAATATTTTGGGAACAGGGTACTCTCAAACGTTGTTGTTGGCCCTGCAAATTGGGGCATCCACTCTGGAAAGTATTATGGGGATTCCTCAAACACTAGAAATGGAACTACAATTTGGCCCAGTTATCTTACACCTTGGCATCTATCCAAAAGATTTAAAATCAGTATTCTAAAATGATGCAGCCATAGCAGTGCTTATAGCAGCACAATTCACAATTGCTTACTACTGTTTTCGTCACCCTTTTCACTCCCATGACTGAGAATGGGCCAAAAACAACAATTTAAGGGAGGAAAAGTTTATATGAGGGCTCCTAGTTTCAGTGTTCTCAGTTCATCATCAGCCAGCCAGCTCCATTCCTCAGGACTCCAGGTGAGACACAACATCAAGGCAGAAGAGTGTGAAGGAGGGAAGCAGCAAGCATGATAATCAGAGAGAGAGAGAGAGAGAGAGAGAGAGAGAGAGAGAGAGAGAGAGAGATCGATCTCCACTTTCCAACTGCAAATATATATACCCCAATGCTATGCCCCCAATGACCCATCTCTTCCAGCCACACCCCACCTGCCTCCAATTACCACTCAGTTAATCCCACCCAAGGATTAATTGATTGTTAAAGCTGTCAAAATCCAGTCATTTCCCCTCTGTATGTTCTCACATTGTCTCACCCATAAACTTAAAGGTGTCACCTCACATCCAAACCATAATAGCTATGGAGTCAAACTAGGTGCCATTCAACAGATGAATAGTTAGAAAATGTGGTATATATACACAGTGGAGTATTACTCAGCCAAAAATAAAAAGGACTTTATGACCTTTGCTGGTAAATGAATGTATTGGAGAATAGCATGGTAAGTGAAAGGTCAATCCCCCAAAGCCAAAATTCAAAATTATTCTCTGATATTTGGAAGCTGACATTCAACAAATGGTTGGGGGTAAAGATTAGTTCAGTAGAGTAGACAAAGGGTAATAAAGAGAGTGAGAGGGAACGGGGAAAGGAAAGACAGTACAATAAATCTGATTTAAAACTTCCTTGTACTGATATGAATATACCACATTGAATCTCAATATCCTGTATATCCATAAGAACTTAATTTAAAAAATAACTATGGGCAACTGGCAGAAAGTTCAGTGAAGGCAACAGAGGAGTTGGGTAGAGGGAAGAGGAAGGAGAGGTACCACATTCTAAATTACAACAAGATATATTCCATGTCTGTATTATTATTTTAACATGGATTTTACTGTCATGTATAACTAAAAGGAAGACATACAAAAAGATATAATACATTTCAGTTGTGCCAGCTTTGCCAACAGTGATAATAGTGATAATAAGGGAAAGTACTAAGTGGCCAATGGATAAAAAAAAAATAAAATAAAAATTTAAAGAAAAATCAACTTGGGAAAACCCATGGTTAGGAGAAGAAGGCTGATTTTAATTGTAAGCATCAGCTGGGGAAGTGGCTCAGTGAAAGCAAATCCAAAAACCCTTATCCCCATGGGTAGGACGAATTCTGTAGATGGAAAACCCTCTTTAATGGGGAAAGTGGCTGCCACATGCAATGTAGATGCAAGTAGAGACATGTAATTGGGAATTCATAAAGGAACTTAGCAGCAGGTGACTATAAAGTTCCCAGAGCTTGCCTGAACCAGAAAGATTTCTGAAGGTGCAAAGGAAATTTTACTTGGATAATTCAGACTCTGGATCACAAGAGAAGTTCCCATTTATACTGGCACCCCATAATAGCTATTGGGACGATGCCTACTGCAGCCACAAAGGAGCATCAGAACTCCATGGCAGATACTCAGTATTTCATATTGATAGCAGAGATGGTGAAACCTGTGCATCTTTTGTCTGTATAGCCTAAAAGTTAATTTTATCAGGGGCTCTAGAGATCCAGATATTCTCTGCAGGAAGCGGGTGGGAGTCATGTGACTCACTTCTCAAACTCAAACTCACAGAATTCTAAACCTGGGTCAAGACTAAACCCCAGTAACTGGAAATTCTAATATAGATCTGTGTATTACCCCTGCTACAGAAATACACAATTTGTCAACACCCCAATTGTGCTAAGCCACCCTATCCTGAGAGAAGAAAAAATTGAGATCTTCTACAACAAGCTTTGCCTCCCAACCACAAGAGCTGGAAGCTAAATGAGAAACACAAAGTCATTAGACTGAACAACCCCCAACCCTCAACCCAAGGGTTACAAGTTAATACAAAGAATGAAAATCCACCTCTGCCAATTTTTGACTACCTCAGTGGAAATAAGCCCTTTATTTCTCAATAAGATTTCTCTCTCTCTCTCTCTCTCTCTCTCTCTCTCTCCATACTCCCATTTTTATTTTTTAATTCTTTTTAAAATACTATATATGATTTTGTGTTCTTGTTGATTATGTGGGGTGGGTATTCTCACTTTGTGGATCAGTTCAAACAAATGTATGTATATTCGTGTAATTTCAATTTCACTTTAATAGCTTTTATTTGCACTTATTTGTTATTCAAACTTGATTGGGCCAAGATGGGGTTCAATTATACCTTTGTACAAATTGTTTTGTGCCTACAGTTACTGGTTAGTTCGTAGCTTGGTTCATGTCCCTTGTATCTCCCTTGATTTTCACTCATTCACTCAAAGAGCCAATTTTCTTGTTCCAACTTTTTTCTTTCTTTTTTATTACTTTCAGTTTACTTTTTATTCCTTCTTTGTAAAGTCATCATCTTCTACCTCCTGCCTCTTTTCTGATAACTTCTAATAATAATTCAAATTCTCTGTCATCTTCTCCATCCTATTTTTTTCTTAAGGAAGTATAATTTAAATAAATAGTAGAATTATATAATTTGTGTAATTCCTACCCCACCCATGTTGCTCTGATTATTTTTTTTAAAATATTTATTTTTTAGGCGTAGATGGACACAGCACAATACCTTTATTTTTATGTGGTGCTGAGGATGGAACCCGGGCCCCACCTGTGCTAGGCAAGCACTCCACCGCTGAGCCACAATCCTAGCCCCTGTTCTGATTATTAATACAGTCAATGACATAGTAAACACAGGATGCTAAATGTCAAAATTAATGTATTTGAGAATAAAAAGACACAGGATCAGTGCAATAAAGAGCTGGTTATTCTAAAAGATAAATAAGATTGATAAACCATTTTCCAAGATACCCAAAGAATGATAGGGAGGACATAAATTAATTAAATTAGTGATGAAAAATGTGATATCACCAGAGACACCTCTGAAATCCATAGGATCAATAGCAACTATTTTGATAATTTATACACCAAAAAACTGAAAAATCTAGAAGACATTGACAAATGTTGAGACATATATGATTGCATATATGAGCTGTGAAGATAGAGGAAAACTTAACAGACCAATATCTATCGAGTAATAAAATTGAAGTGGCAATTAAAAGCTTTCCAACAAAGAAAAGCCCAAGCACAAATGGATTCCCAGCTGATTTCTATAAGACCTTTACAGAAGAACTAACACCAGTCTTTTTCAAATTATTCTGTGAAATTGCATGTGAAAGAACACGGTGGAGCGGGACCGGGCCTGGGACTGTGGCTCAGCCTAGCACATGTGAGGCCCTGGGTTCGATCCTCAGCACCACATAAAATAAATAAATAAAGATATTGTGTCCAACTTAAAAAAAAAAGAAGAAGAAAACACTGCCAATTACAGTCTGTTAAGCCAGCATAACCCTGATATTAAAACTATAAAAGATGCATCTAGGAATAAAAACCACACACCAAAATACTGATTGAACATAGATGCAAATGTCTTTAATAAAGTATTAGTAAACTGATTTAAAACCATGTTAAGAAGACCATACACTACAATCAAGAGGATTTCATCCCAGAGATGCAAATGTGTTTAAACATGAAAATTAATAAAGATAATTCACCACTTTTTATGGTTTACATGTGAGAATTCTTCAAAAGTTCATGGGTAAGACCATGCAAGAAAGTTTTGATGTGAAATGATTGTGTTATGAGAGCCTTAACCTAGTCAATGAATTAATCCCCCTGAAAAGGATTAACTGAGTGGTTACTAAAGTCAGGTAGGATGTGGCTTAAGGAGGTAGATCACTGGGGTGTGTGCACTATGGTTATATATTTTGTCCTGAAGAGTGGAATCTTTCTTTCTGCTTTCTGGCCATGGTCTGAGCCACATTCATCCACCACACTATTCTACCATAATGTTCTTCTTCACCTTAAGTCCTATGGAGTGGGGCCACTGTCAAAGGACTTAGACCTTTGAAAACATGAACTCCCTAATAAACTTTTCCTCCTCTAATTTTTATTGTCAGGGCTTTTTGTCCAAACCATGGGGAGAAAAAAAAACAGCTAACACACCATATAAGTGGAATTAAGAACAAGAATCATAAGGTCATCTCAATAGATGCAGAAAAGATCTTTGATAAAATGCACTAACCATTCATTTAAATAATGCTAGAGAACCTAGGGTAGAAGACACTCAACTTCAACATTATAAAAGCTATATATGACAAAGGCAAAGTCAACATCACACTAAACATAGATAAAAATTAAAGGTTTTTCTCATATATCAGGAACAAGAAAAAATGTACACTTTATCACTTCTATTTGATATAGTTCTCAAAAGTCAAGTTAGAGAAATCAGGCAAGAGAAGGAAATTAAAGGGATATAAATAGAAAAAAAGTCAAATTACCTATGTTTGGTGATGACATGATCCTATATTTAGAGGACCCAAAAAATTCACCAGAAGAATTCTAGACCTGATAAATTTAGCAATCTAGCAGGGTACAGGATCAACACTCATAAATCAATAGCATTTCTATACTGCAACAGAGATTCACCTGAAATAGAATTCAAGAAAACCATCCCTTTTACAATAATCTAAAAAAAACCTGGGGATTAATCTAACCAAGGGGGTGAAATAGTTCTAAAAAGAAAACTGTAGAACACTGAAAAATAAATTGAGGAAGAACAAAGAAATTGCAAAGACCTTCAATGTTTTGGGGTAGGCAGAATTAATGTTGTCAAAATGGCCATACTACCAAAAGCAATATCCAGATGTAATGCAATCCCCTTCAATGAAATTCCTTAGAGTATTCATTTGGAATAATAAGAGAATGAGAATTGCCAAAGCAATTCTGAGCAAGAAAAGCAATATAGGACACATCATAATACCCAATCTCAAATTATACTACACAGATGAATAGCAAAAACACTTGGTATTGGCCTCAAATAGATACAAAGATCAATGGAATAGAATATAGCACAACCCACATACTTACAGCCACCTTATATTTTACAAAGGTGCTCAAAATACATGTTAGAGGGGAAATAATGGTTTAAACAAATGGTGCTGAAAAAAAATGGATACCAAAGAAATACTGGCAAGGATGTGAGAAATAAGGTACACTGACACATAACTGCAAATTATTACAATGACTCTGGAAAACAATATGGATATTCCTGAAAAAACTACAAGTGGACCCAGCTATTCCACTATTTTCTGCTTATTCCAAAGAACTTAAATCAGCATACTATAGTGATGCAGTCACTTCAATGTTTGTAGCAGGCCAATTCATAATAGATAAATTAGGGAATTAACAAAGATGTCCATCAATAGTTGAATGCATCAAATGCACAAAACTAACTGGTAAATAGATCTTAATTTTGGAGATATAACATTGTTGATTGACTCAATGCACATAAACTTGCACATACCAAACAAAAGAAGAATTGCAATTTATTCAGAATCATTATTGAAGAATGGACACAATGACTGGATTTCCACAGTACCTTTGTATTACCGTTCTGCAGGGTTCACACTATTTGGTTGCCAGAGGTAGACTCCTCTGGCCCAAGGTCTGTGGAAGTCTTCGGGATGTCTTGATCTCTTAAGAATCTTATATGAGAAGCAACATCCTGGGAAATGAGATAAAATAGAGTCAACTGTTGACAACTTGTTGAAAAAAGCACATAAGGTCACCAATAGTAATTCAAATAACAGTTCAAACAGTTTTAATTGACATCTGATAAATGTAACTATCCAGGAGTATAATTTGAGCTTCAAATTCAGATATACATTATACAATAATAGCATACCCAGCAACTTAAATATTGGTATTTTTTTTCCTGGTGAGAATCCTGCCATTTTTGACAACAAGGACAATCCTAGAGGACATTACATTAAATGAAATAGGTCAGGCACAGAAGCACAAATGCTGCAAAATCTCACTCCTTGGTGGAAGTTGAAAAATTGATCTTATAGAAGTGGAGAGTAGAATATCGGTTGCCAGAGGATGGGAAACAATGTTACAAATAAATATTAGGGAAAAATTCTGGGGGTATGTTTTTGCAGTCTGTCACCAGAGTTAAAAATAATACAATCGTGTTTCAATAAAGTTAGAAGAAAGGGATTTGAATGTTATTGGAATTCACACTTTTGATCTCATTTTTACCATTGGAGCAGCAAAGCACCTGAGGCATATTTGGGTAGTAGGATGACATTGCAACGTGGTGAGGTCTAAAACCCAATAGACTTTTGTGAGCACAAACACTTTTACTAAGGTGAAATCATAGAAAGGCAGAAAGAACAGTGACCAAGAGCAGGGTCTGTGGCCACATGGCTTATGTTCAAATCCTACCTCAAAGCTGTACATACCTGTGAGAGTTAAATAAACCTCTCTGTGCCTCAATTGCTTGTTTGTTGATACAGAAGTGTTCATCTGATCCATGTAATGTTACAAGGCTGACAATGATCACATGCAGGCAGCCTTAAGAAGACTAGTGCTTCATATGTGAACTAAAGTGTCCTGTCACCAAATGTGTGGAAGAATAAGCTCAATCTTTGACAGTGTTTGAACAAAGAGATATCAAACAGATGTCATCCTCCAGGGCAGTGGATGAAGAAAGGCTATTCTTTATTCTTTACAGATGGATATCTGTAAAGCTCATGGAGAATATCAGTTATTTCCTGTGGCCCCATATCAGCCTGGAGGGATGAGTGGAGCAGAATCTCTAACCTACAATTTTTTTGAGTTTAGGCCTTTGAAATTTGGAGATTTTATGTGACTTCTCAGAATCACAACAGTGATGAGTGGTGGATGTGCTACAGTAATGTAGCTGTTTACCTGGGATTAATTGATACCTTAGGACTATGAACCCAGAACTCTTCCCACTCTTTCTCAAATACTCCTCCCCTAAGGCCTGCTTGGTAAGACTGATGTCCCAGAAGGGTTGACTGAGCCAAGAGTAGGGCTCAAGTCATAATCCAGTCTCCTGCCTGTTTATTATAATTACTGACCAAAAATATGATTTCATCCAAATGAAGCCTATCTGAAGGTCATGGGTAAGGTCCACGCTTGTGGCCATCCTCCCCCAGGGTCTTTTTGATGTCAACTACCTCACAGTGAGCCTTCCTGATGAGCAATTGAACACCAAATGATCAGAGCCCTGTGTGGCTGGCAAACTGTTCAGAACTCAGGACATTCTAAATCAACTGCCACTGGATAGCTATCCCAGAGTTATGTTTCCATCTGCTGTTCACCACTGGATGAGCTGCTATTGTGAGTTAATTGAGGAAAAGAGATACCCTGGGCTGATGCTTTGGTGGATCACTATAGGAGGTGACTTGCCCCCATGTTTACAGACTAAGCACCTGGACCTAGGTCTGTCTAAAAACCTGTTGTACCTTCACCAGTTCTGAGCAGGTATATTCTTTCTCCTGAATTTCCCCATCCCTTCTTAGATCCTGCAGGGCCAGTGTGCCAGAAACTTACCTGCCTTAGAAGGGACTACCCATAACCACAGCCTGTGAAACTGAGGGTCCTATGTGGACTCTCTCTGAAGTCCACCTAGGCCCTCATTTCCTCCATTATTAGATATCCACTCCACTTACCTCACTGCACTGTCCTTTGTTGTGTCCTTCCCAGTAGTTCCCAAATACCAGGGATCATTTAGTCATAGACCACTTGGAACCAGGCCCCTAAATCTCAGGTCTTTTACATTTCTGCAAATGTCTTAATTTAGATTTCTCTAACATTAGTTTTAGAGGTTCACATATTTATTCAGAAGAGTTTGACCTTTTATTTCCTTTCATGGGATATCTATTGCCATCCTTTTTTTCATCTCATGAAAGCAAGGTAAGTATCTTTCCCCTAATTGTCTATTCACTCAAAGATTGCACATGATATTGGCATTAGGAAATGTCCATTTTACTAAATTTAGGAAATCATTTAAGGCAACCACCTGGATAGAATAATCAAATATACAAATTGAGTGGTAAAACAAAATAATTAAAACTCGGAAGAGAAGATTGAGTGTGGGAGATGAAAAATATCAAGAGGAAAATATGTTCAGTAGAAGTTAACTGACCCTTTGAGGAAATAGCCTTCAAAATAGCCATATCAATATATCTGCACCACAGCAATTCAGGTTTCCCATTACAGACTACTCTAGGTAGGAACCTGAAAACCTCACCATTTCTTTCAAATTTCAACCACTCAGCACACCAACTGACAGTTGGTATGGAAGGTAAGATGTGCATTCCACATTACCATGATGACTGGTCATTTTTAGAATTTTCAGTGATCACATGCCACATGATGGGATGCTGCTATTCTCTAAATGTGTATTTTACATATCCAAGTGTTTTTAATAGTGTATTTTTACTTCAACAACTGAATCCTAGACCTACACATTAATGTATTCTGTTTATGAAAACAAATCAGCAGAAATGTCCTACCACCCCCAAATATTTTCATTGATCATAAAAGCCTAGGGTGGGCTGGGGTTGTGGCTCAGTGGTAAAGCACTTACCTTGCATGCATGAGGCACTGGGTTCAATCCTCAGTACCACATAAAAATAAATAAATGAAATAAAAATATTAAAAAATAATAAAAATAAATAAATAAAATCCTAGGGTGAAAGGGAGACATAGGTACAATTTTGAGAATCAGAAGAGATTCCATTCTTGGTTTGAAACACCAACCCTACCCAATTCTCACTATTTATGAATCTTCAGACATTTCAGAGAGAAAATTTTTTAAATTAGTTTTAGATTCAGAAAAAATATATATTAAAAGAACTATCATTTAATATGTGAGAGATTTTCAGGTGGGGTAAATTTTAAGATTACATTCCACTTATTTGAAATTTGAAAACAAAACTATTTTCTATTTAGTACACTTTAATCCAATGATTAAAACTAGATAATTAAAATTCATTAGAATTATTGTTGGCCTTCCATGACCCCTGATGATGAATCAGTTGTTTTACTTATGGTCTGAATCTGTCATCTCATGCCACAAGAAGTCATGGTTGAAGATGACCATGATTAGGTTAAAAAAAAAAGTATGCAAAAAGAGGAAATTGATTTAATATGTGATACATTGTAAAAAGGGAAAAATAAGATCACATTCAATTTACTGTACCTTTTTAACAAAGCTCTGAAGATGCAGGGCTCAGAAGGGGATTAAAAGAAAAAGACTCCTTGGCAATTTAAATGAAGAAAGCACAATTCATAACAGTGAACCATTTGCATGTGATCAAATAGGCACCCTGAGAAAATGCTCCTTGGTCTACAGATCAGCTCATTGCTAGGAATCTGCAATTTGCCTGGAATTTAAACATCATTCTTAACCATGAATTCTCAAAAAGTTTCAGCATCAAAGATAAACAAATGTAAGTAAATTAAACTTATCTGTTATTTCAGTGGAAGCATGCATATAACATTTGAATCTAATATACATGAATTTATATTATTTTATAAAACTTCAATCATTGAATTTATAAAAATTCAATCATTGAATAATATATTTTAGGATGATAAATAATGTCTTAAATGTATCAAATCTGTCAGAGGAATGATTCCAACTCTGAAATTATGGGAAATTTTTTGATAGATTTGTGAAATTAGTATGTGGCATCTAATCTAATATAAAGTGATAACAATTTAATTTTATCTTCATATGAAAGAAAAATGTACTGTTAGGATTAAGGATTTGACTAACGGTATGGTCAATGGGAGAAATATCTCCAATCAAAACATCTTCTCTTTTATAAATAAATCAAACTGTGTAGATGAAGGAAATGTGGTCAGGTGAGGCTAGGGAGGGAGAAAGAAGTATTACCCTTCAAAAGGTTCCTGATATAAGACCCAAGCTACTATGGAAGCAGCTAGAGGATGGGAAATTCTAACACAGACTATGAATCTATTCTTGCGTCTTTTCTTTGAAATGTCAGGAAAGATGGGTTGAGATGAGGTGAAGTATCTGGCAATTAATCTAACAAGTGCTGCCCATCTGTTGATCTAGTGTATGAAAGTCAATCCTATTGGATCCCCCACTGTAGAAGTGGTAGGAAGTCACTTTGCATTTCAGTTCCAAGGCTGTAGAAAGGAAGTTTCTCATATTAATAAATCAGGTAATTGCCTGGTTTACTCTAGGTCATGGTGAAATGATACCAACTTCCTGATTTTGATACAGTAGAGAACTGGAACCCAAGCTGTGGGCTACTCTATAATGAAACCAGGATGGGGCAGTCCCCCCAAAAAGGCCTGTGCACACAGTTCCTTCTTTCCACCCAGGACCCAGAAAAAACGACTGGGGAAATTCACTTTCCATTTGCACTTAATATTGTGGTGCTCCTTTGACATCAATTATTCTCAGCCCTGAAAACAAGTAGGGTTATCTGGTGATCTTTCATTAAAAAAAAAAATATGTATGGTTATGTCACAACTACCATAGGATATTCTTAAAACTTAATGTATGCATAGTACCTGGAAATCTTTGTTAGAATGTAGATTGTGAATTGGGAGGTTTCAGAATTGCTTTTACTTCTGGCTTGGGGACCATATGTGGAGCAACAAGTCGTATAGCCACTGAATCTGAACTTTTCTCTGGTTGAGATGCCCAGGAATCTAATGTTAAAGCCCCAGCTAATTCCAATGTGCAGTTTATGTTGACTCCAACTTCACTGCATGACCTTATCCCAGGTTGGAGAGTTTGATGTGAATATCAATTCAATTTATTATTCCTGTGGGTATCAGCTGAGTTGCACACTCCAGCCTCTTTGGGTACAAAGAAAACCCTGACTACATAAAATGCTATCAGACCCCATAACTCTGGAGGGAAGTGACACATGAGTGAACAGATTATGGCAGGTCTGGGCAGCAAACTTCACATGTCCTAGGGTGGTTGATTCCCATGATGGCCTCAACACACTTGGCTTCTTTATGGCCTCTTCCCTGACACAGATTTTTTCTCATCCACCATGAGAGGAGAAGATTTCTGACTCCTGCTTGGAGTGTGGAACACAAGTTAACTTGTCCTGTTCATGTTTGAAACTCTCTTCCTTCTTCCTTGACAACATAGATTCCTCTTATAAAACCTACTAAATCGCAATCAGACACAGATCAATCACCTGATAGTTTATTTTAGGTATTTGTGAAAATGTAGAGAGGTGGTAAAATCTTTAAATTTGGCTCTAATGGAAGGTGATTGGGTCATTGGGGTACCACCCTTGAAAGATTAATATAGTTTTCTCATTACCAGGTTAGTTACCTCTACAATGATTTGTTATAAAAATAACACACATTCCACTGAACCCTCTGGCTTCCTCTTATCATGTGATCTCTCATTATTGCATGGGCACTATAATGATGTCATCCTTCATGTTGTTATGTAGCCAGGATGGATTCCATCACAGTCAAGCAGATGTCAATACCATTGTCTTGAATTTTCAGAACTCTCTATAAAATACCTGGCCTCAGGTGTTTTGTTACAGCAATAAAAACAGACTAATGTAACAGATTATACAAGATCACCCTCTCTGTCCTATGAGCTCCCAAACTCTCTAACTTCTGTAGAGTCAGAAACCTCCAAATAAAACTATGGGATGATATCAGAGAATTTCCATTTAAGACAAAATTGTTAACATTCTAATTGACATTAATTAAAACTGACTGTAGAGGGATTCCAACATGGCGGCGGGCACGGAAAGATCAAGTCTCTGACTTCTTCAGCTGTGCGGGCATAGGGAGTCGTAAACAACCTAAACCTGTCTGCTCAGGATCACTAGGCAATGCTGAGCTGACATGGATCTGGGGCGAACAGTCTGGGCCTCTCAGAACACACTGAGCCCGGATCGGCTGAATTCAAGCGCCTGTTCACCTGCTTCCCGCAGACAAACAGCTGTGACTCAGCACTAATCCATCCGGCTGAAACAACTGGTCAGCCCTTCTGATCCTACTGAGGTAAATGCCTACCGAGCCTTCATAGGTAGTGGCCACAGGTTTGAAACGGGGCTTGGGAGAGACAGTAAGGACCCACCCGTTGCATTGGTGGCCCAGCAAAGGGAAAAAAACTGTCGCCATTTGCAAGAGACACCACTATGGCAGAGAACTGACGTCATCAGAGGAGATAACTTCATTGTAATTTCATTGAAACCTTCGGCTACAGGTGTGTAATCCCCTAGCCTTCCCTCTCCACACATCGGGGAAACCTTAAGGGCCCCTCCCAGCTCTCCCATAAGGGCCCCTCCGAGCTCTCCCGTGAGCGTGACAGCCAGCCCGAGGGAATCAGAGGTGGCGCGGGACCCACGGCGCGGAACTACCGCTCCCACCAGGGCTGACTGCTGAGGTCTCTTGCACCAGCTACCGGGGGAGTGGCTACCGGAGGGCAAGTAAAATTCGCTGAGGATTCTCAGCCCCAAGCTCTACAAACTTAGGGTCTGAGGGAATGGCAAACTGGAAGAGTGTGCCCAGTCGTTCATGAAAACAGGCCTCCCGGGAGCAGCAGACCTGGCGTGTAGCGAGTATTGTGATGAGCGGCACCCGTGAGAGGGGCCTGGCTAGAGGTAAAGTGGGAAGTGACTAGACACAAGAGGAGGCCCTAGACACTTAGGATTGGAGACACGCCCAGTCTGGGAGGAGCTGCTGCACAGTGATTGGTTCCCACGTATTGACAGGAGAAACTTGACCTGGTGGGCACAGCGCCACCTACTGGAAGAGAAGTTAATCAAACTCTAAGACTGCATTTATTAGTTATTTTTTTCTTTTTTTCTCTTCTCTTTTTTTTTTGATTTGGGTTTTTCTTTCATTTTCATTTTTCTTTCTTGTTGTTTTTTTAAATTTTTTTAACAATTTTTTTAAATTTTTTTCTTATAATTTTAATTTTTTTTATTATTTTTTTTAAATTTTTTTTCTTTTTTTATTTCCTATTTTTTTCTTCTTTTGTCTTTCATTTCTCTTATCCCCCTTCCTTGAATTCTACCTGCTTACTCTCATTCTCTTTAGTGACTTCTTCCCTTCCCTTCAAATACCTTTCCTCCCAAGCATCAAATAAATTTATAGGAGTAAACAATAACTCAGAAGTCAAACAGAACAAGAAGTAACATGAGCAGCTTCAAAAAGCAAGGAAGAAAAGGAGTACAAACAATGCGGGACAGCCTAAATATTCAGGAGGACCTAGAGTCATCAGAAAAATGGTCATATAAAGAACTCAAGGAACAACTTAGACAGATGGAATGGAACCTTAAAGAGGATACAAGACAGCAAATTCAAGCAGCGAAAGAACACATTGAGAATGAATTACATAAACAGATAAAAGAAGAAGTTAAGCATCTTTATCAGGAGATAGAGATTATAAAAAATAATCAAACAATAATTCTAGAAATGAAGGAAATGATAAACCAAATTAAAAACTCAATTGAGAGTATCACTAACAGAGTGGAGCAAGTAGAAGCCAGAACGTCAGATAATGAAGACAAAATATATCATCTTGAAAACAGTCTAGCCAACTCAGAAAGGCTGGTAAAAAATCATGAGAAAAACATCCAAGAGTTATGGGATAACATAAAAAAAACAAACTTACGAGTCATCGGGATAGAAGAAGGTACAGAGATTCAAACCAAGGGAATGAGTAACCTGCTGAATGAAATAATTACAGAAAACTTTCCAGAAATAAAAAAGGAAACAGATATACAAATTGAAGATGCATACAGGACACCGAGCACACAAAATCACAGTAGACCAACGCCAAGACACATTGTTATGAAGATGTCCAATATACAGAACAAAGAGAAAATATTAAAAGCTACAAGAGAAAGGAGACAGATTACATTCAGGGGTAAACCAATAAGGTTAACCATGGATTTTTCATCACAGACACTGAAAGCAAGAAGGTCATGGAACAATGTATTTCAAACACTGAAAGACAATGGATGCCAACCAAGAATTCTGTATCCAGCAAAATTAAGCTTCAGGTATGACAACGAAATAAAAATCTTTCATGATAAACAAAAGTTAAAAGAATTTGCAGCCAGAAAACCAGCATTGCAAAGCATTTTGAGCAAAACACTACACGAGGAAGAAATGAAAAACAATAACCAAAACCATCAGTGGGAAGTGCCTCAGTAAAGACAGAGGGCGAGGGGAAAGATAATCATGGAGAAACAAACTAAATTTTTTAAAAAAAGGATAAACAATCAAACATGGCTGGAAGTACAAACCATATATCAATAGTAACTCTGAATGTTAATGGCTTAAACTCTCCAATAAAGCGACATAGGCTGGTATCATGGATTAAAAAAACAAATCCAACAATATGCTGCCTCCAGGAGACACATCTGATTGGAAAAGACATACACAGGCTGAAGGTGAAAGGATGGGAAAAAAAATTCCACGCACACGGTCCTCGTAAGCAAGCAGGGGTGGCCATCCTCATATCGAATAAAATCGACTTCAAGACTAAGTTAATCAAAAGGGATAAAGAAGGTCATTATATACTGTTAAAAGGAACCATTCACCAACAAGACATAACAATTATCAATATTTATGCACCAAATAATGGTGCTGCGACATTCATAAAACAAATTCTCCTCCAGTTCAAGAATCAAATAGACCACAACACAATAATTATGGGTGACTTCAACACACCTCTCTCACCATTGGACAGATCCTCCAAACAAAAGTTGAATAAAGAAACTATGGAACTCAGTATCACAATCGATAACATAGACTTAACTGACATATATAGAATATATCAACCATCATCAAATGGATATACTTTTTTCTCAGCAGCACATGGATCCTTCTCAAAAATAGACCATATATTATGCCATAGGGCAACCCTCAGTAAATATAAAGGGGTGGAGATAATACCATGCATTTTATCTGATCATAATGGAATGAAACTGGAAATCAATGATAAAAGAAGGAAGGAAAAATCCTACATCACATGGAAAATGAACAATATGTTACTGAATGATCAATGGGTTACAGAAGACATAAAGGAGGAAATCAAAAAATTCTTAGAGATAAATGAAAATACAGACACAACATATCGGAATCTATGGGACACAATGAAAGCAGTTTTAAGAGGAAAATTCATCGCCTGGGGGTCATTCCTCAAAAAAAGAAAAAAACCAACAAATAAATGAGCTCACACTTCATCTCAAAGCCCTAGAAAAGGAAGAGCAAAACAATAGCAAATGTAGCAGAAGGCAAGAAATAATTAAAATCAGAGCGGAAATAAATGAAATTGAAACAAAAGAAACTATTGAAAAAATTAACAAAACTAAAAGTTGGTTCTTCAAAAAAATAAATAAGATCGACAGACCTTTAGCCATGCTAACGAAGAGAAGAAGAGAGAGAACTCAAATTACTAACATATGGGATGAAAAAGGCAATATCACAACAGATGCTACAGAAATACAGAAGACAATTAGAAATTATTTTGAAAACCTATATTCCAATAAAATAGAAGATAGTGAAGACATTGATAAATTTCTTAAGTCATATGATTTGCCCAGACTGAGTCAGGAGGATACACACAATTTGAACAGACCAATATCAATGGATGAAATTGAAGAAGCCATCAAAAGACTACCAACCAAGAAAAGCCCAGGACCGGATGGGTATACAGCGGAGTTTTACAAAACCTTTAAAGAAGAATTAATACCAATACTTTTCAAGTTATTTCAGGAAATAGAAAAAGAGGGAGCTCTTCCAAATTCATTCTATGAGGCCAACATCACCCTGATTCCAAAACCAGACAAAGACACCTCAAAGAAAGAAAACTACAGACCAATATCTCTAATGAACCTAGATGCAAAAATCCTCAATAAAATTCTGGCAAATCCAATACAAAAAAACATCAAAAAAATTGTGCACCACGATCAAGTAGGATTCATCCCTGGGATGCAAGGCTGGTTCAATATACGGAAATCAATAAATGTTATTCACCACATCAATAGACTTAAAGATAAGAACCATATGATCATCTCGATAGATGCAGAGAAAGCATTCAACAAAGTACAGCATCCCTTTATGTTCAAAACATTAGAAAAACTAGGGATAACAGGAACTTACCTTGACATTGTAAAAGCTATCTATGCTAAGCCTCAGGCTAGCATCAGTCTGAATGGACAAAAGTTGAAGGCATTCCCTCTAAAATCCGGAACAAGACAGGGATGCCCTCTATCACCACTTCTATACAATATAGTTCTCAAAACACGGCCAGAGCAATTAGACAGACGAAAGAAATTAAAGGCATAAAAATTGGAAAAGAAGAACTTAAATTATCACTATTTGCAGATGACATGATTCTATACCTAGAAGACCCAAAAGGGTCTACAAAGAAACTATTAGAGCTAATAAATGAATTCAGCAAAGTGGCAGGATATAAAATCAACACGCATAAATCAAATGCATTCCTGTATATCAGTGACAAATCCTCCTTCTCCTAACCATGGGTTTTCCCAAGTTGATTTTTCTTTAAATTTTTATTTTATTTTTTTTTATCCATTGGCCACTTAGTACTTTCCCTTATTATCACTATTATCACTGTTGGCAAAGCTGGCACAACTGAAATGTATTATATCTTTTTGTATGTCTTCCTTTTAGTTATACATGACAGTAAAATCCATGTTAAAATAATAATACAGACATGGAATATATCTTGTTGTAATTTAGAATGTGGTACCTCTCCTTCCTCTTCCCTCTACCCAACTCCTCTGTTGCCTTCACTGAACTTTCTGCCAGTTGCCCATAGTTATTTTTTAAATTAAGTTCTTATGGATATACAGGATATTGAGATTCAATGTGGTATATTCATATCAGTACAAGGAAGTTTTAAATCAGATTTATTGTACTGTCTTTCCTTTCCCCGTTCTCTCTCACTCTCTTTATTACCCTTTGTCTACTCTACTGAACTAATCTTTACCCCCAACCATTTGTTGAATGTCAGCTTCCAAATATCAGAGAATAATTTTGAATATTGGCTTTGGGGGATTGACCTTTCACTTACCATGCTATTCTCCAATACATTCATTTACCAGCAAAGGTCATAAAGTCCTTTTTATTTTTGGCTGAGTAATACTCCACTGTGTATATATACCACATTTTCTAACTATTCATCTGTTGAATGGCACCTAGTTTGACTCCATAGCTATTATGGTTTGGATGTGAGGTGACACCTTTAAGTTTATGGGTGAGACAATGTGAGAACATACAGAGGGGAAATGACTGGATTTTGACAGCTTTAACAATCAATTAATCCTTGGGTGGGATTAACTGAGTGGTAATTGGAGGCAGGTGGGGTGTGGCTGGAAGAGATGGGTCATTGGGGGCATAGCATTGGGGTATATATATTTGCAGTTGGAAAGTGGAGATCGATCTCTCTCTCTCTCTCTCTCTCTCTCTCTCTCTCTCTCTCTCTCTCTCTCTCTGATTATCATGCTTGCTGCTTCCCTCCTTCACACTCTTCTGCCTTGATGTTGTGTCTCACCTGGAGTCCTGAGGAATGGAGCTGGCTGGCTGATGATGAACTGAGAACACTGAAACTAGGAGCCCTCATATAAACTTTTCCTCCCTTAAATTGTTGTTTTTGGCCCATTCTCAGTCATGGGAGTGAAAAGGGTGACGAAAACAGTAGTAAGCAATTGTGAATTGTGCTGCTATAAGCACTGCTATGGCTGCATCATTTTAGAATACTGATTTTAAATCTTTTGGATAGATGCCAAGGTGTAAGATAACTGGGCCAAATTGTAGTTCCATTTCTAGTGTTTGAGGAATCCCCATAATACTTTCCAGAGTGGATGCCCCAATTTGCAGGGCCAACAACAACGTTTGAGAGTACCCTGTTCCCAAAATATTCACCAACATTGTTACTTGTATTCTTGATAATTGCCACTCTTCCTGGAATAAAATAAAATTTCAATGTTGTTCTAATTTGCATTTGTCTTATTGTTAGAAATGTTGATCACTTTTTCATATATTTGTTGACCATTTGACAACTTTTTCATATATTTGTTGACCATTTGACACTTCTTTTCAGAAGTGTCTGTTTAGTTCCATGACCCATTTATTCGTTTGGATTATTTGTGTTTTTTAGGTGTTAATTCTATGAGCTCTTTGTATATTCCAGATATTAATGCCCTGTTTGAAGTTCAGGGCAAAAAGAATTTCTCCCATTCTGTGGGCACTCTTTTCACATGCTTGTTTTATTGGCTATGAACAGGCTTTTAAATTTGATGTCATTCCATTTGTTGTTTTTAATTTTAATTCTTGGGATTTAAGAGTGTTGTTAATGAATTCTGTTCCAGACCTTATATGTTGGATGTTGGTTCTAACTTTCATATAGTTGGTGCATGGTTTCTGGGGTAATTCCTAGGTCTTTCATGAACTTTGAGTTGATTTTGTGCAGGGTCAGAGATAAGGGTTATATGTGAATTTCTAGTTTTTCCACCACCTTTTTTTTCTAAAAAAAAGTCTATATTTTCTCAAATGTATGTTTTTGGCATGTTTGTCTAGTAGGAGTTAACTGTTTTTTATGGGTTTTTTTTCCTCTGTGTGTTCTGTTTTATTTCATAAATATTACCTGTTTTCATGCCAACAAAATGCTGTTTTTGTTACTATAGCTCTGGAGTTTAATTAAGGTCTGTTATTGTGATGCCTCCTGCTTTGCTTCTCTCACAGAGAATAGCTTTGGCTATTCTGGGATTTTTTTTTATTCCTATGAACGTCATTGAAATATTGATGGAAATTGTATTGAAAATGAATACTGCTTTGGTAAGATGGCCATTTCGACAATATTCCTTCAGCCTATCAAAGCACATGGGAGGTCTTTCCATATTCTAATGTCTACCTCAATTTCTATTTCTAGTGTTCTATAGTTTTCATTGTAGAAATCCTTTATCTCTATTGTTGTTTCATTCCCAAATATTTTTTGTTAAGACTATTTGTGAATGGGATAGTTTCTGTAATTCCACATTCTGCTGATTCATCATTGGAGTATAGGAATTTGATTGATTTATGGGTATTGATTTTGTATCCTGCTACATTGCTGAGTTTTATACTTAAGAGTTCTAGAAGTTTTCTGGTGGACTTTTTTTTTTTGATCTTCTAAATATAGGATCATGTCATCAGCAGAGATACTTTCAGGACTTTTTTTTCCCTATTCATGTAATTTTCTTGTCTATTGTTCTGGTTAGAGTTTTAAGGACAATTTTGAATACAAGTGGTGAAAGTGGGCATCCCTTTCTTGATCCTATTTTTAGGGGGAATCTTTTCAGTTACTCTCCATTTAGAATAATGTTGGCTTTGGGTTTGTCATATATATCTTTAAAAATGTTGAGGTATGTTCCTTCTATCCTTAGTTTTGCCAAGATTCTAAACATGTTTAGATGCTGTATTTTGTCTAATGCTTTTTCCTCCATCTATTGAGAAAATCATGTGGTTCTTGTCTAAGTTCATTTATATGGGTAATGACATTTATTGATTAGCATATATTGAACTGAAAATGTATCCCTGGGATGAACCCACTTGATCATTGTGCACTATCATTTTGATATAGTTTTGTAGTTGATTTGTCAGCAATTTATTAAGAATTTTACTTATATGTTCATGAAGGATATTGGTCTATAGTTTTCTTTCCTGGATGTGTCTTTGATTGGTTTTGTTGTCAGGAAGACACTGGCTTCACAGAATGAGTTTGGAAGAGTTCTATCTTTTTCCATTTCCTGAAAAAAACTGAGAATTGATATTAGTTCTTCCTTAAAGTTCTGGTAGAACTTGGCTGAGAATCCATCTGCTCCCAGGCTTTTCTTTTTTGGTGGTATTTTGAAGTTGTCATCAATTTTATTACTTGAAATAGATATTTTCAATTTTTTCTCTATTCTCTTGTTTCTATTTGAGTAGGTGATATGTCATTAAGAATCTGTCAATGTCTTCAAGATTTTGTAGTTTATTGGGATATACATTTTCAAAATCCTTTCTGATGATCCTATTTCAATAGTGTCTAAGGTGATATTTCCTTATTTTCACAGATTTTAAAATGGCGAGTTTATTCCTTTCTTTTGTTTAGGTTGGCTAAGGCTTTCGTAATTTTGTTTATTCCTTCAAAATACCAAGTTTTCTGGTACCAAAACAGACAGGTGGACCAATGTTATAGAATAGAGGACACAGAGACTAATCCACAAAGTTACAACTATCTTATATTTGACAAAGGGGCTAAAAGCATGCAATGGAGGAAGGATAGCATCTTCAACAAATCGTGTTGGGAAAACTGGAAATCCATATGCAACAAAATGAAACTGAATCCCTTTCTCTCGCCATGCACAAAAGTTAACTCAAAATGGATCAAGGAGCTTGATATCAAATCAGAGACTCTGCGTCTGATAGAAGAAAAAGTTGGCTCCGATCTACAGATTGTGGGGTCGGGCTCCAAATTCCTTAATAGGACACCCATAGCACAAGAGTTAACACCAAGAATCAACAAATGGGACTTACTTAAACTTAAAAGTTTTTTCTCAGCAAGAGAAACAATAAGAGAAGTAAATAGAGAGCCTACATCCTGGGAACAAATTTTTACTCCTCACACTTCATATAGAGCCCTAATATCCAGAGTATACAAAGAACTCAAAAAATTAGACAATAAGATAACAAATAACCCAATCAACAAATGGGCCAAGGACCTGAACAGACACTTCTCAGAGGAGGACATACAATCAATCAACAAGTACATGAAAAAATGCTCACCATCTCTAGCAGTCAGAGAAATGCAAATCAAAACCACCCTAAGATACCATCTCACTCCAGTAAGATTGGCAGCCACTATGAAGTCAAACAACAACAAGTGCTGGCGAGGATGTGGAGAAAAGGGTACACTTATACATTGCTGGTGGGACTGCAAATTGGTGCGGCCAATTTGGAAAGCAGTTTGGAGATTCCTGGGAAAGATGGGAATGGAACCACCATTTGACCCTGCTATTGCCCTTCTCGTACTATTCCCTGAAGACCTTAAAAGAGCATGCTACAGGGATACTGCCACATCGATGTTCATAGCAGCACAGTTCACAATAGCTAGACTGTGGAACCAACCCAGATGCCCTTGAATAGATGAATGGATAAAAAAATGTGGCATCTATACACAATGGAGTACTATGCAGCAATAAAAAATGACAAAATCGTAGAATTTTCAGGGAAATGGATGGCACTAGAGCAGATTATGCTTAGTGAAGCTAGCCAAACCCTAAAAAACAAATACCAAATGTCTTCTTTGATATAATGAGAGCATCTATGAACAGAGCAGGGAGGAAGAGCAGGAAGAAAAGATTAACATTAAACAGAGACATGAGATGGGAGGGAAAGGGAGAGAAAAGGGAAATTGCATGGAAATGAAGGGAGACCCTCATTGCTATACAAAATTACATATAAGAGGTTGTGAGGGGAATGGGAAAATAAACAAGGAGAGAAATGAATTACAGTAGATGGGGTAGAGAGAGAAGATGGGAGGTAAGGGGAGGGGGGATAGTAGGGGATAGGAAAGGTAGCAGAATACAACAATTACTAATAGGGCATTATGTAAAATTGTGGATGTGTAACCGACGTGATTCTGCAATCTGCATTTGGGGTAAAATTGGGGGTTCATAACCCACTTCAATCTAATGTATGAAATATGATATGTCAAGAGCTTTGTAATGTTGTGAACAACCAATAAAAAATAAAAAAATAAAAAAATAAAAAAAAAACTGACTGTATTTCTGAAGTATGTATAATCATCATGAAATCTGAAACACACATAATATCTTTTTAGGGGGTTGTAATAGGGATTGAATTCAGGGTACTCAGCTGCTAAGCCACATCCCCAGGCCTAATTTCTATTTTATTTAGAAACAGGATCTTACTGAACTACTTAGCACCTCACTTTTGCTAACACTGGCTTTGAACTCATGATCCTCCTAACTCAGAGTCCCAAGGCACTGGGATTTCAAGCAAGTGCCACCATACCAGGCCACTCATAATATCTAAAAGGTTATCAGAGAAATGCTCTAATAGAAAGAAACATATCCAGAAGAATTGCACAGAATAATGGAAATGGTTTGATCATGGGGAGGCTGGAAGGGAATGCCAAAAGCCTGGGTATTCATCAACGGATGGATTTTTGACTCTAGAACTGACTTTGGCACCCCCTGAGTATTGGTGAACACATTGGTATGCTGGAAGATGATATCCTATATGCTCACAGGGAGAGGCATGAAAGTTCTGTGTCTGGGACCTTCATCTTCCATTCCAGACCTCACCCCATGTTTATCCTGTATAATCATCTTTGGAAGCAAAGTGTTCTTATCAGACCCAATGAATAATCCCAAATTTATAGTCAGTCTATCAGAAATGCAGGTGAAACTGGAACCCCTAAATGTGGTTGGTATCTGAAGTTAAGGGCAGCCTTATGGAAGGAAGATTTTTGTCCTGACATTGTGGGATCCAATGCTATCACTGGGTGTTGAGTGTCAGAATTGTATTGTGGCTGGCCCAGTTGTCATACCCATATTCCCATGAAGCCCAGTATGGTATTTTTTTAATAAGAAGACTAACTACAATTTTGTAGTATAAGGAGAATATGAATCTAGAAGAAACATGCTCTCACAGGGGAATGTAATCACACTTTCCAAAACACATTTTCTCATCAGTTAGATTGTCTGCAGCAAGAGACTGATCCAGCATATGATATTTTCTTGCTCTTGAGGCCACATGCAATTACAGATAGAGAAACATGTTGAGGATCCGATAGTGGTTATCCCCTGTTTGGACAGGTCTTGTATTCTCTGGTTGACATTTTCAAACATGATGAGAAACAGTAGTAAGTCAACAGAATCAGACAGCAAGAGGATAGAAAACCTCTCCATTCTGAAGACATGACCTTTCCTGGAGGATGGGCCTATCAGATATATTCTGAAGAATTCATCTCTCAAACCTTTTTGGTTGGCAGTTGCTGTGGATGGAAGGTGTACCTTGAAGAGAGAGATCTTTTCATATACCAGGGTGTCCACTATCGAAGTTTGCTCTGTGGTTACAAGTCACCACCATATGACAGATTATATAGCTATTATGAGAATAAACAGATGAGTTCATCTATCTATCCTTCCCTTCAGATCCTCTTTCCATTCATACACCCTAGCCCAGAAACCACCAGGAGAGCCTGTTCCTGACAGTACCAGATTCACTCTGGTCCACCCTCTGGGGAGCCTGGCTAGATGGAAGGCTAGGTGGCCATGTTCTATGAGTTGGAGACAGAGAATTGGATAGGTATCATTGGGGCCTAGAGTCATTATCATATATAACCAGCACAGGGGAATGACCTTGCTTCCGCTGATACAGTGCTAGCATATTTATATCCAATGGTTATAGAAGGCAAGGTGGAGATGACCCAGAGCTCTATGTCCTGAGGTTGACAGCACAACTGGGCTCACCCCAAGACTTTTATTCCCTTGCAGACCTTTTGATTCTGCAAGTCTTTGGAGATTATGAACATTACTCCTTTCCTGGAGCTCTTCATTGGAGGCTTCTGGGGAACCTTCTTATAAGCTCTGGAGGAAAAGATTTTGAAAAGAATAGATGGAGGTCAAATTCCTCTAGCTTTTTTTATGGTCATAAAATAAATAAGCCTCATCTCAAAGACCCTGACCCCAATTACCCATGATCATTGTCCCATCCATCCTACATTGAGGTGTGTCCTGGGCCTAGGTAAGCAGGGCTGTGGAACTTCCAAGGTTCTGGCCCTGGGCTGAGCTGGGCTCTCCTGAGGCCACCAATCATGCCTGAGTCATCAGAAGGTGGACCACAGATCTTACTTCTTCCATTTCTCCAGTCGTCCAGGTGCACTACTGTCCCACCACTTCTTTATGACAGAGTGCCATTAGGACTTTTGTGAAATCAGTTAACATAAGACATTTTTTTTAAATAAACAATCAGGTGCTTCTGTGGATTCACCACATCTTCTAATCTCATTTTATGAGTGATAATTACTACCTTCTACAATAGCCTCCTTCCCACAATGAGCAACTGACACTGGAATGTTTTTTTATTGCCTCAGTGTTTTAGATAATCTAATTAATGTGCCAGAAACAAAACTTCCTGAGAAACACTTCAATCTACCTGATCTCTGAACTTCCTCAGTGTTAGGTTGTGTAGAGCTAAGTTGCAGAGTGTGGTTTGGTCAGAGTTCCCTCTATCCAGGAGGATATTGTTACTGAAATATCTAGAGCCCAATGTTTGGGGAATTGACCTGAAGCATATGAGAGTCCATGTCATTATATAGAGATTCCTAAATGAGGCTATTGATTCAGAGACAAGGTCCCAAGTGTCCACTCTGCCATCTGACACTGCACCTGAGCATAGGAGCTATAGCCCTGAGGACAGATATTTATGAAGGTGGGAGAAAGGCAGGGAGGAGTAAGGAAATGTGCCTAAGATAAAGGAATTAGTGCTAGCACCATTGCTGAATGATGAGCATAGGCCTTGAAAGTAGTCAGGAGGCCCAGGCAGCCATCCTGGTTGAAGGACACAGGCCCTCAGCTCCCTGTTCTGCCATTTTGAGCTCCCTCCTGAAGCACCTGGAATTTTGTATGGTTTACCCAGTGGCCCCAAATCCTTCAGGAACTGCCCACATTGACCTTGGATCAAATTCCTCCAGCACATTTCCTAGGTAGGCTCCTCATGGATCCCAATTCCTACTCATGCCCTCAGCCCTAAGACATTTACACAGTGTGAGTCTGACCCTCATTGCAGCCCATGCATAGAATGGATTGTCCTTACTTCCATTGCAAAGACTGTTCTTGGACATCTGTTGTTCCAGGAGTTGATCTCCCTCTTGGGATCCCCCAGGGCAGATCCAGCCTCCCTTGTGGCTGCTCCTTGCTGCAGTTTTGTCACTTCCTGCTGATGGAAGAGACTCAGAGATTGAGCATCCCTCTTACAGGTGAACCCAAAGCATCTACCACCTATAATTGTGTGTACAAGGAATCCACACTCACTCCAGAACAGTTGCCCCTACCAATTCCTGACCAGAACAACAGAGAAGTGGCATCTGAGGTACACAAGCAAGTGAGGCAGGTGGAGTTCCTTTCACCCAGTCCAGGATAACATTCCCACCTGGGTGCTTTGCTTTCTTTAGGGAAAAAAATGACCAGACTCCTGTATATCTCCTGCCAGGCTTCTCCTTGGCAACGTGAACAGCAGCTGGGTTGGGGAAGCACAGGGTGTTCCTGCACTAAAGCTCTGTATGGCTCTTAATTCATGATCACCATTGTAATTGTCATCATCATCATAATCATCATCATCTGTATAACAAAATTTTCATTTCTTTCTACATCTCAGTTCATGGTCCTACATTTCTACATTATCTTTGAGTGCCCTTTTGATAAATCCAGACTCCCTGCTTCTTCAGACATAGAGATGTCTGTTCCAACAATGGAGAAAGCACACTTTCCTTTGGATTCCCATAGAGAGATCCTATACAGCTGGGCCACAGTGTCTCCTCACACTGGACTATGAGCTGGTTGCTAAGGGCTTCAACTGTGAC
This sequence comes from Spermophilus citellus, assembly GCF_964194105.1. NCBI lineage: Eukaryota > Metazoa > Chordata > Mammalia > Rodentia > Sciuridae > Spermophilus > Spermophilus citellus. The sequence continues at coordinate 106,399,842 of NC_138184.1, forward strand.
CCAGAGCAGGAGCCAGCACAGAGATGGATGCTGGGTCAGGAACCTCCAGTGGCCAGGGGTCACCACCACCCATTCGTCATCTCTGGCACTGGAGCCCAGGTGGAAGGAGGAATGAACTGCAGAACCTGGAATAAGGTCATGGAAATGATAATCTCAGATTACCTGATGCATTTGATGAAGGACAAGCAGCTCTTGAGCAGCCTGTCCAAATTTTTGCAGGATCTTCAACCACCTCAAGCAGCTGCTGGAGGAAAAAATTAGCAGAGTACAGAAAGACATGTATAATGACACATTAAATGGCAGTCAAGATAAAGGGATGCAGAATTGCCTGATGCTGTGGGATCTCTAGTTCAAATACAAGAAAATTTTATGTACCTATAAAAGAATACCCAGATTTTAATTTTGTTGGGAGGATCTTTGGATCCAGAGGACTTACAGCTAACAAGCTGAAGCAGAAACTGGATGTAAAATAATGGCCTGATGCAAAGGCTCAATGAGAAAAAGGAGGAGAAAATAGAGCAAACCCAATTGGGAGCATCTAACTGAACATTTACATGTACTAATCACTGTGAAAGATGCTCAGAACAGAGCAGAAATAAAACTGAAGAGGGCAGTTGAAGAAGTGGAGAAACTACTGGTACCTGCAGCAGAAGGGGAAAACAGCCTCAAGAAGATGCAGCTGATGGAGCTTCTGATTCTGAATGACACCTGAAGAGATTCCAACGTTAAATCACCAGCCCTTGCCTTTTCTCTTTTGTCAACAGCCCAGGCTGCTCCTTGTATCATAACTGGGCCTATGCCTGTCCTTCCACCACCTTCCCTCAGTACTCCTACCCAGCTGGCCCTACCATAATGTCTTTGATCAGACAAATACAGACCACTGTTATGCCAAATGGAACTTCTCACAAAACTGCTGCAATAGTCCCCCCAGGGCCTGAGGCTGGGTTAATCTACATGCCCTACAAATACCTTTACATGATAGCACCAGCTACGTCAATCCTTGACTACCCTATTGAACCCGGTGGTTTATTAAGTGTAGTGGCTACTGAAGTTTAAAGGTACAAAATGTGTGTCCATCCTTACAAAAAGATTGTGACTGGAGGCCGAGCTGCCATTGGCAACTAACCTACAAACTTCTGATCTCTGAACTCTTCACCCAATCATGACCTGACCATGCCTGCCTGCTGATCAATTAATTTGTAATCACCTTTGCTTGTCTGTGGTCAATACAGAGAGCTGAGGCACTTGTCCATTTGTCTTACCACCTAACTGAACAAAAGGCAAAGAAATTGTTGTCCTCCAGCTCAGCTTTCCCCCTCCCATGTGGATGAAAGTGGTTCTAGAAACTGCATTGAATAGTAATAAAGTATTAAGGCCCAAATCATCCCACAGCACTGATCTGTGGGAGACTAACCTCGCAGGTGACTGAGTTAACTCCCCTGCTGGGTGATGTGGCATCAGGCATCCGCTGCTAGACTGCCCCGCCCTTCTAGGGTTCCAGTGACTGTGTCTTCGTACCTGGGCGTGTCTTCCTACAGCCCCATAGAGCTATGCTCACCTGTTCCTTTGTAATATTACCCCTTGCCCTGTTTGTGATAGAATGTTCCATGGAAGTGCCTTGTGTGTGCCTTGCCTTTTCTCTTTTGTGGAGATCAAGAAGATAGACTCAGCCCCCTGAAACCTGACCTCTTGCCCCATTTGAATAGCTTCTCCTCAATAAAAAGGGTCAGCACATGTGGGCTCTTTCTCTCTCTCTTTCTGCAGACCCTTAAGGTCAGAGGAGCCGTCACAGCAACCACAAAGAAAAAGGTATTTCTGTCTCCTGTGTGGTTATTTCGTGCAGCCCAATTAGCCCAGTTTCCCTGGAGTGTTTTAGTCAGAAAAGAACCCCTGCACTGATCATCTTCTAATGTCTCACCCCAGGTAAGAAGTCTTCCTTAAGATGGGAGACAGATGGCCCTTAACTACTCAGTGACAGAGGCAGTTCGTGTGAGAGACTTTTAGGAACCTTTCCTTCTCATAGCGAAATCAAGCTCTCTCTGAATGAACCGTGTGATGATGCATCATGCATGAACCTTCTTTGGTCAGCTAAGTCATTGGTGAAGTGATTCAAAAAGTATTCCAAATTTGAAATGCTATTCAGTCACTACAGTGCCCACCAAGGGCAGAAGGTGCAACTTTTTTTTTTATATTGCCTGCCATATTTGAAGTATTAGCAGATTGTGCCATGAGAGAAAAACCTAAGAAGGAGTTTTGAAGAGCAATGCAAAGAACCAAACTGCAACACTGTTTTTAAAATTATAGAATCTTTATTTTAGACATCCTAAATAAAATCTTGAGAACAAGGTACATCCATTATGTGTCACATTACTGGCAAACTTTTCTTTTATTTTTTAAAACCTCCCTGTATAGAAAAAAATAATTAAGGATATAAATTTTATGCTTGGCTATTTAGTTCTAAAGAAAGTAAAGTGCCCTATTTTCCTTTATGGTCATTTAGTCAAGGTATGGTAAGATCAGTTCCTCTTCAGAATAAAAGCTAATGTCTGCTATTCAGTCAACAAGTATATGAAAGAAGATATGAGGGGGACAAATGAGTTGAGGCTTTGAATTACATGATATGTGCCACATGACCTTGATGCAAATTTGTCAAATTTGATACTGTAAAAAAAACTGATAACTGTTCTAATATGTGACTAGTAAATTAAAAAAAAAATGTCATCATAAACTACTTTTGGTATTAAAATCATCAGTGTCAACCCAAAGAATTCAGAGATAAAAATTATGTGTGATCAAAACACCAGTTGACAAACAAAATTAGAGTTTTATTCTATTCCTAGAAGGCAGATGCATTGGATTTTTTTTTCTTCATTTATTTTTTTTGTATGGAGATAATAGTATACCTAGCAAAGTTTTTCACAAATATGAACTTTTTTCATTTCCATTCTGGAAAACAGTGATCAACAGGAAACTCAGTTGGCACCTTCATAGTAATCTCTCTATCAGCTTGTCTTACTTGGAAGCATTTTCATTTTATTTACTAAGTAATAGACAGTTGTTGTTTTTTGCCAGCTTGTTTTGGATTAATGTGCCACTGCTCTGTCTTTGTGTTAGACATGCTGTTGTTTTGATTTATTTACAATATATGCTGTGCCATTATGATTTTTTAATTTTGTATGGTTAATTGAATAAATTTGTGAAACTCAAACACCTGAGATGACAATTAAAAATGATACCAGTATTTGATCCAGCTTCATCTCAAATATGTTAAAACTGTACATTTTAGATGTTTATCAAAGGTGCTGTATAGGGAAAGTAAATGTATGAAATAATATATGTGTGACATTTATGAGTAATGTTGCTGAATAAATTTTGAAAACTTAGTTGACAAAATATTGGATCAACTGAAAAACATGGATTTTGAAATCTAAATGCCTTGATTCTCAGTATTATCATTATTTATTAAATTTATTTTTATTAAAATATTTAGTTTTAATACAGTTTTTTTCTGACAGTATTCTGTGAGTATATCAGAGTGTTCCTAGTGTGTTACCATAGAGATGATGTGTATTTTTTGTCTAGTCTTTATTATCTTAGTAGTTTTCATGCTCTAAATGTACCATAACCAACCTATTGCCTATGAGAAACATATAAGACAATGTATTTACAGCTATTGTTACAAATTTATAATGTATGTTTCTATCTTGTTTTATGTGTATGTTATATAATATTCAAAAAGATTTTTTTTCTTGATTGAGATACAAATGATACAAAAAGATACAAAATGCAAAATGACAGTTTTGATAAGTGAAAATTGCCATTTTTTGCAGTACATTATTACATTGGATGTCTTGTCTTGGGATTTAGTTAACTAATTAATGAATAAATTAACTAGATAGTTTTGGTCTTCAGTTGGGATTTTACATAGCTTGCAACTTAATTCTTTGTTTCTTTGCTGTTTTTATTAACCCATTATTTTAACCCATTATTTTAATAAATGTTATAATACCAACCTAAATAAAACAAAAAAGGAAAATGAGGGGTATGGGGGAGAGGAGTGATAGTGATGGGAGATTATTAGGGTAACTGCTTTGTAATTCTTTAAGATCTACCTCTATTTAGTGTGTTTTTTCTATGATGTATTTTATTTATAGAATGGGTTTAAAAAGCAACTGTTACCAAGTAAATATAATTTAATATAAAAAGGTACCATTAAATACTAACATTAAAATTATTTAACAAAGTAAATCTTAATCAGTATAGTTCTATACAATATAGACTATTATCCCTGTGGAACAGAAAAACCACAAGCCAGCTCCTGATCCATGTCCTTCTGGCTGACTCCAGCTACTCTTACTGCAAGATTCACCTCTGCTGAGCCCCAGGAACAAAGATGGCAGTGGTTCTCCCAGGTATGCTTATAGCAATCTGCAACAGAATCAGGTGAGGAGTCACTTGGAACAAGTTGTTGGCCACAGAGAGTGGCCAGGACCATAATTTTCCCCAGGTTATGTAATATGACAGTGCTCCCCTCGGAAATGGTCAGGGAGCACTGAGCCTGGTATGCTGCCCTCAGCTGAGAGTGTTGCCTGTGGGTAGAGTGTCTATGAATGTCCTCAGGAGCAAATTCCCATGGATATTCACCTTCAGAACCTTCTGAGGCTGCTTCCCTAGAGAGTGAGTATGAGGCAAGGAGAAGGGTTCTCTAGGACATTTGGGTGTAAAGGCTGAGTAGCACACATCTGGGACCCTGAAGGAGCAGCACCTGTGATGACACAGGGTGGAGCAAAGACCCTGCTCCTCTAGCCCTACCCTCTATAGCTCCATCCTCAGACAGCTTCCTGCACTGATTTTAAGCATAATTGTACCTCGCCTTGCATGACCATGGTCACATGCAATAGGGGCCACTTGAGTGCTCTCTTTGCTTCTGGTAGATTGCATAAAGCGCAACAAAGAAAGTTAAGGAGGCAATGGAGAATATGTGCACTTATTTGATTTCTGCTCTCCCTCCCATTCTCTCCATACTCACATTTTCTCTTCCTATCCTTCTTGTTGCCTTGAGCCCGGGGACAGGATCCCTGGAACCAGATTCCTATTGGGAGAATTGTTTTCTAATTATATAATCTTGACATAAGATAGGAAGGGTACATTCCTGCACGCTCAGAGCCAGCAAGGGCAGGAGAAACCAGTTGTGCAGTGGTTTCTAGAGCAGAGCCAGGCTTTTTTGTAATCCCATGCATCAAGAAAGAATGCAGTTTTTCTGAGGCCCCAATCTAACTCAATGCATGGCCATGCAGGTCTCCTCAGTATGATTCAGTGGTGCAGCCTGATGTCAGAAACCAGGGCAAGACTAAGAAAGTTGATGTGAGAGATTTAACAGACATGGAAGTCCAAGGACCTAAAATATCTTGATGAAAAATCACCTTTAGAAAAGTCACAAAAAGTGGGAATGAGGAAATATGGAAAAGCTACAAAGAGATTATAAATAAGAAAGAATAAATAAGAGATAGAAATAGGAAATAAATTACTTACAGATTTCTGGTCATATTATCCTTGTTGTCCTCCTCAGGATCTGCTACATTGCCTAGTGCATGGACAAGAGCAGTGATGATGATAATATGGCCTTGGAAAAAGGAAAGGCAGAGTTAAAGTCAAGGTGAGAACTTGAGTTGCTGTTGCTTCTTATGTTCTATAGCCCAAAGTCATAACTCTTCATTCTTCCCATTGTTTGCACTCCTGTCTCCTGGCCTCCGCCACCTCACCTCTGCAATGAGGAATAGATCTAGAATCCTAAGAGCTCTCTTCCAGTTCACATTCTACCACTGTTCTCAGTAGGGATGTCTGTGTCATCCTGCTTCTCCATCCAAGAGGCAGCCATAGTCTCCCTGACTTTCTGGACATAGGCCTCTTAAATACAAGCAAATTCAGATTTTCCTCCTAGTCCCAGGGCTTGGAAATTAGATGAGGACTGGAGGTGAGAAACATGTTCAAGGATTAACTTCTCCCCATTCTATTTCAGTAGAACCCAGAGGCCTGTCCAGGGAGTACCAAGAAAACTTTCTTTAAGTACCCCAAATTTGGAAGTGTCTTTTAATCCAATAGTATACAGTAAACAGAGAAATTGCTGCTATAAGAACAGAATATGCAGAGGAGAATTTTGACTTCTTATACACTGCTTAGCACAAGTGAGAATTTTGACACCAGGTTTGCAAACTACCACTTAGAAAGTGTGTCCCACTAGATTCCTTCCATTGTGGATCAAACCCAAAGCCCATATCTAAATTCTTTCATGTGCAATTCCTAATAAAATTTCCAATCATAAATTCCAAGATCTTTGATTCTTATGAGAGGCAAGTTCAGGATAGAGTGGGTCTTACAGGGAACATTATTTGTAACTGGCAAAGCAAAACAGTGTCTTATGAACAGGATGCTCAAAGTCAATAGGTCTACTATCTCTTATTCCTGAATGAGAGAAATACATATTTTCCATTTTTTTCTCATTTTCTACATAAGTAGGTAGGCCCAACTCCTACCAGGAAACCTTTCCCTTTGGGTCTTACCATAGGGCTATTCCTACCCACAGGCTCTTCATCCTCACTGCTCGAGTCCCATGCTCAGCTATACATCCCACCTTTAGAGACACAAACATCAGCAACAGATTTAATTAAGATCTCTCATGCTTTCTTCTACACATTATGGGTGCTAGAGTTGAATGTTATTTTGTTCCCCCACAGGATTGCGTGATTGAGGCTTGGTTCTCAATGTGTCCATAATGAGAGTTGTGAAACCTGTAAGAGGAAGGGTCTGGTTGAAGGTGAGGAGGCCATTTGAGGGCATAAACCTTGGAAACAAGAATATAGTTTCTCATACCCTTGTTAAATGCTGGTTATATAAGAAGAACAAACATGACATCTGACCCATGCTGGCTTCCTGTCTCCCCATCTGATATCTCCCTCCTGTACCTGCATCCATGCTGACACTACCAATCATGTGATGCAGTTAAGCTGGACTTCACCAAAGCCAAGCTGATGCCAGTGCTAGGCTCTTGAATCTCAAGAACTGTAAGCTAAACACACCTGTATAAATTATTCAGTCTCAAGTGTTTCTTTAATAGCAAGAAAAACATAGGAATATTAATATTAATAATCAGGATCACCCTGGTCTCTGTTCACGTCTCAGACCCTCTCTGAGCTCTGTGTTCTCAGAGGCCTTCAACAAGATGCTGAAAACAATTGCAAACTTTCAAGTGAAAGAATGAAGCTGAAGGAGTCAAATTTCAAATTCTTACTTCCAATGACACATTATCACTGTCTTCTTGAAACAGATAAAACTGACATCCAAACTGATGCAAAAGTTTTGAGGGATATGAATTCATGGAACAGACACTGTGCCAGAATCAAAGAAGCTACCCACAAGAGAACAGGAATGTTCTCTGCATTATGCATGTAGTCTACTGGGCACTTGAAATGTGGAACTGGGATGAGGCTCTTAATTTTTTATATTAAGGTTTCAATAGTATTAAATATAGAAAGCACACTGATGTAGTGATAGTCATTTTGAATGGCAAAGACTTGGAGTTCAAAGATGAGGAAAACATGACCTTCCTTCCCCTGGGTTTCACTGCAGAAGATTTTCCTAATCTCACTACTCACTTGTAAGTATACTGTGGACTCATGCAAAAGGGCCAGGAACCCTCTGAGGGACTGAGAACACTACATCAATGAAGTCAACATTAAGATCCAGATAGTTTACAGCAAGGTCTGGCACATCCCACCTAGAACTACTGAGAAATATGGGTGCAGAGCTTAGACACGATTTTATCTTCTTAACTTCCCTATGGATTCTGGCTGATCCTGGTCAGATCCCAGGTAGATACCTAGCTCAGTGTGGAGCCCCACAGGCTGGACCAGTGAGATCTTAGCACAGAGGGGCATTCATCAAATTCTGATGAGGAATAAGATGAAGACATCCTGCCTAAGGCTGAGCTCAGGGATGAGAAGAAATGATCAGGACAGTGATTCCACCCTCACAATGACCAGTCAGTTTCAGTATCCATGTACGATTGGAAGTATCTAGATAGGTCTTCACATATCAGAGACACTGTCAAAATGATATCCTCCAGGCTCTACAGGGAGCAGCAAGGACCCAAACTGTGGGATCAGGTACCACTGCTGTGTGAGCTTATCCTTCACTGGAGCCCATACCCCTGCTCTGTAACTATATGTGCTACAGCTACACTGGTCAGGTCTCATGAAAGTCCCTTCAGTTTAAACATGTTTCTCAGAAAATAGTGGACCCATCATAAGGCAGCTTCCAGAATCACTTGAAACTTACAAACTGAGTCCTTCCTGAGCTTCAGGAAACTCAGGCCTAGGCATCTCCTATGTCTCAGACTTCTACCATAAGTGAGTGCAATGTGTTGGTGAACCAGAGGGTCACTGCTAAAGAATGGCCCAGATCAGCACTTTTTGCTTAGAATGCAGTTTGGAAGATGAGTTCTGACACCTCTCACAGAAAATGTATGTGAATAAGTTGAAAAATCAAATGTCATGACTAAATGCAGGGCCTACAGACAGGTGAGGTTTGTTGTTAAATGAAGTTGCTACCAGTGCAGTGACAGGAATGAAATGTTACTGAGTGCTGTAAAAAATTTTCAGGGTTTTAATGGAATATATAACTCAAGTTAATTGAGGCATTCTTGACATGGAGTCTGCATGCATGTAAGGTCGACAATTTGATTTATTTACAAATATACATAATCATTATTTAATAGAGATGGCATTTTTTTGGTTAAAAATGTTGACACTGCATGTATATCTAGAGAAATAAACAAATATACAAAAACAAATTCACAAGCATTCTCAGAATCACATCACATGGATGCACACAGAGACACACGTATATATCTCTCACTGACCTAACCACACCATTCAAATCACACAGTTGCTTCCAGGAACTACAGAGAATAGCCATAGTTTTGTGGTAGTTTTGGATTTTTGTTTGTTTGTGTTAAATAAATTTCTACCACAACACCCTCACTTCTTTCTCATCTTCCATCAGGAAGTGGGAATCACTGTGACACTGAACACAAAAGGCAGTAAAACTGTTCAATCCTTAGCATCATCTACATTATTCATCAGCAAGAGAACGAGACCAGGATACATACCACTTATGGTTCCTCTTGAATCCTCCTGTAAATACAGAAAAGGAGTCACTATGATGATCAAGCCATGCTCTGTCCTGTGTGCACAAGTATTTTACTTGGTGACATTAGAAAATCAGATGAGAAAGTGGTCAAGTCAAGGGGACTCAAAGCAAGGACAAAGCAAACGTACTCTCACCAAATGACACAAGCTTCTCTAGGGGATTTGTGTCACAGGTCTATATTAGGTGATAATTAAGTAATTCGATGGCCAGGAGGGAAAACCGCTGCCAGGCACAAAGCTTGCCATCATACAGTGTGTAGCTGATGCTGGTTGTTAATGTTGCCTTCAGTGAGGTCTCAGTTTAAAACAGACTCTCCCTTAAATATCTCCCACAGGCAAAATTGTATATTATCTCTAATATATACAGCCAGGTGATCAGCATAATACAATAGCAAAAGAAACCAAGAAAAACACTTGTATTTAAAAGAAAGATAAGCAAACTTACCACGGCATTTGATGAGTCCTGACCCATTCTTTGTGCAAAAAGTGATTCCACCATGCCCTTTGAACGAACTAGGAAGATACAGAATGACTATTATTATAGTTATGTTATTGATTACGAATTATTCAGGGCAATTCTTGATATGGACAGTAGTAAAAATATATGGCAAAAAGAACAAGAAAGAAACAAGAAGCAGAGCCTTTGGTTTTCCAGCTAGACTGCAAGCATGTGGACTACATATATTTTACATTTTCTACCCCTAGAGAGATATCTGCCCACAGTGATGACCTGTGGCCACCTTACAATGAACAACATTTCACATGTCTGTAAGGGGATATGATTACACAAACATATTGGAACAACCTGGAGTGGGTACATATGTCTAAGTGATGAATACAGTTCTCTATCCCAGTACATCAACATTGGGGCCTATTACTGACTTATTGACTCTACCACTCACAGAGTCAATAACATGGATAATTTGGCCTATGTGCAGAGTGGACATAGTAAATTGAACTTCAAATTTGGTTGTGATGAAGTTTGAAGGAATTGATTCATGCAAATCATGCATTAGTCGGGGGAGGGTTGTAGAAAATTGACACTTGCGCTAGGAATGTTAGAACAAAATTTCTGAGGAAGTTCCCACATCCTCAGAAACATATACACAATTTACATACACATGGACATGCTCAGAAATACCTCTCTACCCTCATGCACACAAATGACAGCTGCTTCAGGATCATGATAGATGGTCATAATTCTTCAATGGATTATCACTTTGTAACCACTTCCCAATTCTCATTTCCAAAGAATTCTGAAATCAGGATACCTTTCTATATAAAAACAGGCAGGAAATTCCAAACTATCTCAGTACAGAGGTTTTCCTCAGTGTGTTAGGGAGTTGAGAATACTTACAGAGTCTACCTATAGTTACAGAAAGAGAGACAGTGTGAGCACAAGATCATGCTGAGTCTCGTTTGCACAAGTCTACTCTTGGCTGTGGTGACATTAGATAACTTTATGGAAAACAGTGATTGAAGCAAAGACCACAAACTAAGGCAGAGAGGGCACTTGTGGAAAAGACATTAGCTCTGCATGAGGGATTTCTTAGGTACGATTTGACGACATGCACAAAATCCTTTTTCTACCAAGAAAAAGTGCTACTGAGGAAAATACTCACTACAATCATTTGACAATTGTTGCTGTCATACATTAATGTCCTCTTGAATCAGGCATCAGTGGTATCAACTTATAGTTGTAATTCCACCACAAAAGAAATTGTATAAGTCATCTATCATGTACACTGTCAGATTTTTATTCCTGAATTTGAATTTAAAAAAAGAAAGCAACATTTATATCTTAGACAAAGAAAGGTCACATTACCTCAACATACTGTGGTTTTTCTTCTCCCCAATCAATTGATACCACTTCCATGATTACCCAATTGGAATATAGGAGAATATAGTGTAACTCTCAGTATATTTGTTTACTGAGGAATTACTCAGGGGGCTATCTTACTGTGGACATGGGTCTACAGTGTAAGGAGACTGCTGTTTAGCACACACAGATCAGTTTGTGCTGAAACATGATATTTAGTGGGTGGCAGGAGAAGGAGTGAACCAGGGGAAAAATGAAAAGATGAGAAAAAATGGAAAAAATTACAATAAGAAATAAAATATTCCCTGTTACAGTAGAAGATTTCAGCATTCCTTTAAAGTATTTGATAGATCCATCAGGAAGAAAAGACACTAGTATGGCAATATGTAAATCAGTGGATGTGTAACTGATGTGATTCTGCAATCTGTATACGGGGTAAAAATGGGAGTTCATAACCCATTTGAATCAAAATGTGAAATATGATATATCAAGAACTATGTAATGTTTTGAACAACCAACAATAACAATTTAAAAAAAAACAAATAATACCGAGGAAACTTGAAAAAAAAAAAAGAAAAAGTATACTGTTGAATCAACTAGTTCCATAGTAGGTTAAATTATTTCCACCCAAATTCATGTTCTAAAGTCCTAAAACCAGTACCTCAAAATTTTACTGGGTTTAAAAATGGAGATATTCTTATCCGTTAAAGATATCCTGTTGGAGCAGGGTGGACCCATTCTCCAAATATGATGTCGGTTCTCATAAGAAGGGGGGACACATTCATGGGGTACAAATGCCATGGGATGATGGAAGCAGAAAGTAAAGTGTTGCAGTTGAAAACCAAGCAATACAAGTATGGCCACCAAACCAGCAGAAGTTAAGAATGGGCAAGAAAAGTCTTCAGGAACTTACCTAAATGTAATAGTGAACTGTAAAAAAAAATTCAGAGATATAGAAAGTCAGAAAGGGGAGGGGATGTGGAGATAGGAATGATAGTACAATGAAACAGACATTATTACTGTTTGCATATGTGTGACTACATGACCAATATGACTCTGCAATATGTACAGTCAGAAAAATGAGAAATTATATCCCATTTATGTATGATATATCAAAGTGCATAAATGCATTCTACTGTCATGTATAACTAATTAAAACAAATTTAAAAGTTCTAAAAAGTAAAATAAAATAAATAATACATTAGAAAAGGGAAGCAAAGTTGCTCTGAGATTGTACACTTGTGTTTCTTCATGCCAAAAAAAAGCTGGTACTTGGACATGGTAACCCTAGGAAACTAGCAAAACCACTATCAATCACATAGATCGAATTGGCATTTGTACAAATACTTCATTCAACAATGAGAGAATAAAACTTTTTTTCAAGATTACATGAGGTATTCATCAAGATAGAGTATATTTTGGCCCTAAACATACCTTGACATCTTGGAAAAAGCAAAATTTGCTTCTTCTCAGTTAGGTGGGAAACTAAATGGACTCACCAAAACTTAATAGTGAGCTGGGAAAAAAATGATCATAGAGGCATAGAAAGTCAGAAATTCAAGTAAGAGAAATAATACATTAGAAGACAGAAGCTAATATTCAAGGTAGAAAAGACTTTATTTCTTGTAGCTCTAGGACCTGTAATGCAAACAGCGGGAATACTGCTTCACTCTGAGGTGGATGAAAGAGGGATTTTGCTAAAACAATACTGGAAAATCAGGGAGGCTTAGAGATTCAAAAACTTGGGTATATTAAACAAAGAAAAAAAAGAGTACATTGAAGCCAAGCTGGTAGCAGCAGCACTGGCAGCAGTAGTGGTGCTACTAGGGAGCGAATATGCACAGAAACAAAATACACAGATTTAGTGTGGAAAATCGTGAGATCAGAAAGGCAGCCAGCCTTCTCTTGGCTGATCCAGAGGCTACATTGCACAGTACACCGGTGCAAGAAGGGTGTTCTGATTCCCATTGTCCACAGAGAGTAATGCAGGAATCACCTGGACATAGCCAAGCTTATGCAGCCACTACAGGAGCCAGGAACTAGGAGATCAGAACAGGGATGCTTGCACAGTCCTGACAAGAGCCTTCTGCAGGACCTAGGCTTTGCCTAGCAGAGCTAGAGCAAAAGGCATGGAGAGCATTCTACTTAGGGGTACTCAAGTCAGAGATGTGGAGGAAAGCCCTGTTCCCTTCCCCCTTTGAGTCTGATGGCTCACAGGACCAGCTGAAGTAGGTTGAGAATTTGAAAGAGCTGGTGTCAATACACTCTCAGGGACTAAGTACAGAAGCATGAAAAAGCTGTTCCACAGGCAGCAGAGCAAGTGAAGGATTGGCTCCCCCACCACACAAGTGGAATCGTGGGGAGACTCAAGAAATAGTCTCCCAGCAGAGATCTGAAAAAAAGCTGGACCCTATGTGTACATTGATATAACCTCTTCAGAGCAATCAGAGAGTTTCTCAAAAGCTCCTGTGTGAGACAATGCAAGAAGGGTTTAGTGTGAAATGCTTGGGTTCTGAGAGCCTTAACCCAGTCAGTAAATAATTCCCAAGAAAGGAATTAACTTTGTGGTAACTGAAGGCAGGTAGGGTATGGCTTAAGGAGGTGGGTCATTGCAGGCATGCATTATGGTTATATATTTTGTCCCTGGAGAGTGGAGTCTCTCTGCTTTCTGAACATGTTCTGAACCACTTTCATCTACCACACTATTCCACCATGATGTTCTGTCTCACCTCAAGTCCTAAGGAATGAGGATGGCTGTCAAGGGACCTTTTGAAACATGAGCCTTAATAAACTTTTCCTTCTCTAATTTTTCTTTTTGGGGCTTTTGGTTCAAACAGTAAAAATTAAAAACTGACTAACACACCATGTAACTGACATAAAGAACAAAATTGATAAAGTCATCTCAATAGATGCAAAAAAGGTCTTGATAAAATAGAAAAACCATTCATTTCAAAAACAATGGAGGGCTGGGATTGTGGCTCAGTGGTAGAGTGATTGCCAGTTTCATCCTCAGCACCACATAAAAATAAAGGAAAATAAAGGAATTGTGTCCACCTATAACTTAATATACATATTTTTTAAAATGGAGAAACTTGGGATACAAGGAACTTAACCTGAACATTATTAAAGCCATATATGAGAAAACAAAGCCATCCTCACACTGAACAGAGATAAAAATGAAAGGTTTTCCTCAAATATCAAGAACAAGACAAGAATGTCCACTTTTACCACTTATATTCAATATAGTTCTCAAAAGCCAAGTCAGAGCAATCAGGCAAAAGAAGAAAATTAAAGGGATACAAATAGAAAAAGAAAAAAGCCAAATTATCCCTGTTTCCTGGTGACATGATTCTATATTTAAAGACTCAAAAATTTTCACCAGAAGAATTTTAGACCTGATGAATTTAGCAATCTAGCAGGATACATGATCAACACTCATAAATCAATACAATTTCTATACTCCAACAGCAATTCAGCTGAAATAGAATTCAAGAAAACCATCCATTTTAAAATATTCTGAAAAAGCACCTGGGTATTAATCTACCCAAGGGGGTGAAAGACCTCTACAATGAAAACTATAGAACACTGAAAAAGAAATTGAACACCTTAGAACATGCAAAGTCCTTTCATGTTCTTGAATAGGCAAAATTAATATTGTCAAAATGGCCATACTACCAAAAGAAATATTCAGATTCAATGCATCCAATGCAATACCCTTCAAAATACCAATGACATTTCTTAGTTTTGAGAAACCAGTCCTGAAATTCATTTTGAATAATAAGAGCAATATAGGAGACATCATGATACCCAATCTCAAATTATAGTACAGAGAAAAGTAACAAAAACAGTTTGGTAGTGGTCTCGAAATAGATATGAAGATCAATGGAATAGAATATTCTGACAGAGACAACCCACCTGATACTTACAGGAAAATAATCAATAGAATTTCTATACTCCCTGACAAGGGCACCAAAATATATGTTAGAGAGGAGATAGTGGTTTAAACAAATGGTGTGGAGAAAACTGGATACCCATAGAAATACCAGCAAGAATGTAAGGTACACTGACAAATTGTTGGTGGGACTGCAAATTATTATGACTCTGGAAAGCAACATGGAGATTCCTTTAAAAACTACAAGTGGAACCCATATGACTCAGCTATTCCACTCCTCTCTGCTTATTCACAAGAATTAAAAATCAGCATACTATAGTCATACATTCACTCCAATGTTTGCAGCAGGCCAATTCACAATAAATAATGTCCATCAATAGTTGAATGCATCAAGCTATAGCACTGTTGAATGACTCAAAAGCACATAAATTTGCACACACCAAACAAAAGATTTGGAACTCTGAATAAATTAGAATCATTATTGAAGAATGGATACAATGACTGGATTTCCACAGTACCTTTGTCTGACTTTTCTTTGGGGAACACACTATTTGGTGGCCACACATGGACTCCTCTAGTCCAAGGCCTGCAGAAATCTTCAGAATTTTTTGACTTCTTAAAAACCTTAGGTGAGAGACAAGAGCCTGGAAAATATGATAAAACAGAGTTAGCCATTGACAACGTGCTAGCAAGAAAACATAGAGTTGTCAACAATAATTCAAATAATGGTTCAAACCGTTTTAATTGGCAAGTGATAATTGTAAATATCTGGGGGTACAATTTGACCTTTGAATTCAATTATATATTATACACTAATAGCACACCCAACAACTTAAATATTTGTTTTAGTTCTGGGAGGAACTACCCCCACCCTGTGAGAAGAATTCTGTCATTTTTAACAAGGATAATCCTGGGGAGATATCAGATTAACTGAAATAGTTCAGGCACAGAAGAACAAATACTGCATAATCTCACTGTTAGGTGGAAGCTGAAAAAATTGATCTCATAGAAGTTGAGAGTAGATGGGACATCATTACCCTAAGTACACAAATGGTGTGAATGTACTTTGTATACAACCAGAGATATGAAAAATCATGCTCTGTATGTGTAATATGAATTGTAATGCATCCTGCTGTCATATATAACAAATTAGAATAAATTTTAAAAAAAGAAATTGATAGCAGAATATTAGTTACCAGAGGATGGGAGACAATGTTACAAATAAATATTAGCACAGCACTGTCCTTTTCGCCTCCTTCCCAGTAGCTCCCAAACACCAGGGATCTTGTAGTCATCAACCACTTGGAAAGTTGCCCCTAAATCTCAGTATTTTTTCCTTTCTTCTAACAACTTGATTTAGACTTCTCTAACATTAGTTTTTTATGTTCATATGTATTCAGATGAATTTGGCCTCTAATTGCCCTTTCATAGGATATAGGAAAAATTATGATGTATGTATTGTAGTCTGTGACCAGAGTTAAAAATAACACAATCTAAGTTTCAATAATGTTAGAAAAAAGGGATTTGAATGTTATTAGAATTCACACTTTTGCACTCATTTTTTACCACTGGGACAGCAAAGCACCTGAATCAATCAGATTTGGGCTTTAGGATAACATTGCAATGTGTGATGTCTAAAACCCAACAGATTTTTGTGTGCCCACACATCTTTACTAAGGTGAAATCATAGAAAGGCAGAGTGATAAAGAGCAGAGGCTGTGGCCACATGGCTTATGTTCAAATTCCACCTCAAAACTTCACACACGTGTGAGAGTTAAATAAACCCCTCTATGCCTCAACTGCTTGTTTGTAGATGCAAAAGTGTTCATCTGACCTATGTAATGGTATAAGACTGACAATGATCACATACAGGCAGCCTTAAGAAGACTGCTGCTGCTTATGTGCACTGAAGTGTCTTGTCACTAAACGTGTGGAAGAATAAGCTCAATTTCTGACAGTGTTTGAACAGAAAGGTGTCAAACAGATATCATCCTCCAGGGCAGTGGATGAAGAAAGTCTATTCTTTATTATTTCCAGATGGATTTTCGAATCTGTGACCTCCAGTGACCACATAGCAGCCTGAAGGGAGAGATGGAGCAGAGCCTGTCAACCATAATTTTGAGTTTAGGTGTTTGATATTTGGAGATTTTATGTGACTTGCCCAGATTCACAGCAGTGATGAACATTGGATGTGGGACAGGAATGTAGCTGTTTACCTGGGACCTGAGATGCCTGAATACTTGAGTCCTCTAGTTGATACCCTAGAACAAGGAACCCAGAACTCTTCTCACTCTTTCTCAAATGCTCCTCCCCTCAGGCCTACTTGGTAAGGAGCCTCAGTCCCAGAAGTGTTGACTGACCCAAGAGAAATGTTCAAGTCATAACCCAGGCTACTGCCTCTTCATTACAATTACTGACTAAAAATATGATGATTTCATCCAAATGAAACCTATAGGTCTGAATGTCAAGGGTATAGTCCACACCTGTGGCCAACCTCCCCCAGGGTCTTCTCACTGCCAACTGCCTCGATATAAGCCTTTCTGATGAGCAGGTGACCAACCAAATGATCAGGACTCTATGGGGCTCACAAACTATTTCAGGACTTGGGACATTCTAAACCAACTGCCACTTGATGGCTATGCCAAAAATTAAGTTTCCTTGTGCTTTTCCCACCTGGATTGCCTGTTAATGTGAATTAATGGGGGAAAACAAATACCCAGGGATGATGCTTTGGTGTTTCCTTGTCAGAAGCTGGCCTGCCCCCATGTCTGCAGGCTAATATTCTGAGCTATCATCTGAGCATCCAGACAAGGCCTGGCTGAAAACATGGTTGTTGCAGATGCACCAGCTCTGATTAGGCACATTCCTGTTCCTGGCCTTCCACACTTCTTCCTAGATCCTACAGGGCCAGGAGCAGAGTCTTATCTGCCTTAGATGGACCCACCAATAACTACAACCTGTGAACCTCCACCAGTGGATCCTCCCTGAAGACCACCAAGGCCCTCATTTCCTCCATTATCAGACATCCACTCCACTGACCTCACGGCACTGTCCTTTTCGCCTCCTTCCCAGTAGCTCCCAAACACCAGGGATCTTGTAGTCATCAACCACTTGGAAAGTTGCCCCTAAATCTCAGTATTTTTTCCTTTCTACTAACAACTTGATTTAGACTTCTCTAACATTAGTTTTTTATGTTCATATGTATTCAGATGAATTTGGCCTCTAATTGCCCTTTCATAGGATATATATTGCCATACTTAGCATCCATAGTCTCTCACTTTATTTTTTGATTTCATTAAAGCAAGGTGGACGTCCTCACCCTGTTTATTTATTCACTTCAAGAGTACACATGATATTGACATTAGGAAATGCTTATTTTACTAGATTTAGGAAAATATGTAAGGCAGCCAGTTCAATAGAACAAGCAAATATATAAGTTGAGTGATAAAACACAATCACAAAATACTTAAAACTCAGCAAGAAGTGTGGGAGATGAAAAAGTCAACTTTTAACTGATCCCTTTGAAGAAACAGCCTTGAGAACATTTATGTCAACATACCTTCACCACAGCAGTTCAAGTTTCCCATCACCAACTAGAAACCTTACTACTCCTCTCAATTTCAACTGATACCAATTCACTCAACACACCAAGTGAAAATTGAAATGGAAGGTAAGATGTGCAGCCCACATTATCGTAGTGACTGGTCATTATAGAATCTTCAATGTGAGCACAAGTCATATTATAAAGTGCTACTGTTCCCTAAATAAGTGTATTTTACATGTCGAAGGTTTTGTCGAAGAGTATGTGTATTGATTCAAAAATTTAATCCTAGACCCACACATTCTCTGTTCATGAAAATAAGTTAAATCAGGAAAAATGATCTACTCCGCAAATAATTTTATTGCTCATAAAGCCTGGGGTGAAAGGGAGGCATAGCTACAATTTGAGAATCAAGAAATTTTATTCCTAGTTTGAAACACCAACCCTACACATTTCCCACTATTTCTGAATCTCTAGACATTTGTAGATTTAAATTTAAGTTTTCTTTTAGATTCAGAATAAAAATATATACAAAGAGTTATTTAATAAGTGAGAGATTTTCAGGTGGGAGTGGAATTTTAAGTATACATCCCCCTTAATTGGAATTTGAAAACAAAACTATTTTCTATTTGGCATGACTTAATCCATTCATTTGAATTAATCTTCCTCTTCCATGCCTCCTGCTGATGAATCAGCATCTGACTCTGTCATCTCATGCCACAAGAAGTCATGGTTGAAGATACCTAAAAATTAGGTATGCAAAATAAGGATATTGATTTAGTATGAGATACATTGTGAAAGGGGAAAAATTAATAACATTATATTCAACTTAATGTAACTTTTTAAGCAAAACTATGAAGATGTCAGTGCATAGAAAGGGATTAAAAAGAAAAGACTCCATAGCAATTTAAAGAAAGTACAATTTACTTCACTGTGAACAATTTGTGTGTGATCACAGGAGCACCCTGAGAAAAATGCTCCTTGTTCTCCAGCTTAGCTCATTCCTAGAAATCTGCAAAGTACCTGAAACTCATTAAAAAAAAATTAAATATCATTCTCGGTTATTCTTATACATTCTCCAAAAATTTCAGCATCAGAGATAAACAAATGTAAGTAAATTAAAATTACCTAAGATTATTTCAGTAGAAGCATGCACATATGACATTTGGATCTAATATATATGAATTTATACCATTTTATAAAACTGTAATTTCAATAAAATTGAATAATATATTAGGTTTATATACAAGTCTTCAGTTCATCATATATATATTAGAGGAACCATCTCTACAACAAAATGATGGGAAATTTTCTAAGATAATCTTGTAAAATTAGTATGTGATGTGTAATCTAAAATAAAGTAATAACAATTTAATTCTATCTTCATATGAAAGAAAAATGTACTCCTAGAATTAAGGTTTTGACTAATGGTACTGTCAGTGTAAGAAATATCACCAATCAAAACATTTTCTCTTTAATAATTAAATCAAAATGCGTAGGTGAAGGAACTATGTCTAGGTGAGGCCAGGGAAAGAGAAGGAAATCTTATCCTTCAAAATGCCCTGCTCTGTTCCTAATGTAAGACCTGAACTACTATGGAAGCAGCTACAGGATGGAAGAGTCTAGGAGAGATTAATTGACTCTGTGTCTTCTTTTTTTCTTCTTCTTCTTCTCAAATATTTAGAAATTTCAGTAAAGATAAGATAGAGGTGAGGGGAAGAATTTGGCATTTAATGATTCTAACAAGTGCTGTCTGTTGATCAAGTGTTTGAAAGTCAATACTACTGCATCCCCCACTGTAGAAACTGTAGAAAGTCACTTTGGATTATGTTCCAGAGCTCTAGAAGGGATGTTTCTCATATTCATAAATCAGATAATTGGAGGTTACTCTAGGAAATACTGAAATAATACCAACTTCCTGCTTTGGATAAAGAAGGAAACTGGAACCCAAGTTGAGGGCGACTCTACAGATGAACCCAAGGATGGGGCAGTCCCAGAAAAAGGCATATGCACATATTACCCTCTTTTCACTAGAGAACCAGAAAAAAACTCACTGGGATGATTAAGTACTCTATTTGCACTTAATATCATGGTGCTTCAACCAGGTTAGAGGGATCTCCCCCCTGGAGGAGGAGAGCTTGTTATCAGCCTTGATAACAAGTAGGGTCTTCTAGTGATCTTTCACAAAAAATAGGAATGGTTATGTCACAACTGCCACAGAGGATTCTTAAAATTTAATGAATGTACAGTACCTGGGAATCTTTGTTTGAATGCAGATCGTGAATTTAGAAGTTTCAGAATTTCTATTACTTCTGGCTTGGTGACTGCATGTAGAGTAACAAATCTTACAGCTACTGAATCTGAACTTCTCTCTGGTTGAGATGCTCAAGAGTCTGATGTTAAAAGCCCCCAGTAAATTCCAATGTACAGTTTAAATTGATATCCACTTCACTGCATGAACTTGTCACAGGTTGAAGAGTATGGTATGAAGATCGATGGGGTTATTCCTGTGGGTATCAGCTGAGTTTCACACTCTGGCTGCCTTGCCAGGGTACCAGAGATAATCCTGACTACATAAAATGCTATCAAACCCCATAACTCTGGAGGGAAGTGACACATGGATGAAGAGATTATGGCAGGTCTGAGCAACAAATTGGACCATGTCCTGTGGTCGTTAATTCCCATGATGGCCTCAACACTCTTGGCTTCTTCATGGCATCTTCCCTGATACACAGGATCTCTTTTCATCCACCATGAGAGGAGAAGACTTTTCACTTCTGCAAGAAGTGTGGAGCACAGGTTAACTTGTACTGTCCATCTTTGAAACTCTCTTCCTTCTTCCTTGTCAATATAGATTCCTCTAATTTAACCTTCTAAACTTCAGTCAGACAGATCTATCACCTTATAGCTTATTTTAGGATATGTGTGGCAATGTAGAGAAGTGGTGAAATCTTTTAAGATTTGGATGTAGCAGAAGGTTACTAGGTCATTAGGGGAAACAACCTCAAAAGATTAATGTAGTTTACTCATTACCTGGTTAGTTTCTTCTACAGTGATGTGTTATAAAAGCAGCAAATCAATCCTCTGAATCCCTCTGGCTTCCTTTTACCATGTAATCTCTCCTTCTTGGATGGGCACCCCCAAAGATGTTACCCATCATGTTGTGATGCACCTAGGAGGGGCTCCATCACAGCCAAGCAGATGTCACTGACGTGCTCTTGAATTTTCAGAACTCTTGATAAAGTACCTAGCCTCAGGTGTTTTGTTATAACAATAAAAACAGTAACCTAGTACATTATACAAAATCTCCTTGTTCTTTCCTCTGAGTTCTCAAAAACTCTGGCTTCTGTGGAGTCAGATGCCCCCCCCCCAATAAAACTGGAATTATGTTAGAGAATTCTCAATTAAGACACAATTATTGAATTTATAGTGGGCATTAATTAAAACTGACTTTAAATCTCAAGTATGTATAATCATCATGAAACCTAAAGCACCCATAATATATTAAAGGTTATCAGAGAAACACTCTAATAGGAAGGAACATACCCAGAAGAGTTGCACAGCAAAATGGAAATGGTTTGCAAATGGGGATGCTGGAAGGGAATGCCAAAAGCCAGGGTATTCAAGAACAGGTGACTTCTTTGGCCCTAGAACTGACTTTGGAACCCCTTGAGTGTTGGTGAACACACTAGTATGCTGGGAGGTAATAATCTATAGGCTCACAGAGAGAGGCATGAAAGTTCTGTGTCTGGGACCTCCATTTTCCATTCCAGACCTCATCCTATGTGTATCCTCTATAATCAACTTTGGAAGATAGGGATTTCCTGAGCTCTATGGGTGATTTTAGTAAATTATTGAACCTGAGGAATAATCTCAAATTTATAATAAGTCTGTCAGTAGTGCAGGTGAGCCTGGAACCCCCCAAATGTAGCTGGTATCTGAAGTTAAGGGCAGCATTATGAAAGGAAGGCTTTGTCCTGATACAGCTACCACTGGATTTTGAGTGTCAGCATTATATTGTGGCCCACTCACTTGTCCTACCTATATTCCCATTAAGCCAAGTATTGGATTTTTTTACTGAGAAGTCTGACTTTTGCAATTTTGTAATGTAAGGAGAATATGAATCTAGAAGAAATACATTCATAGGGGAACATAATCACACATGCCAGAACACATCTTTCTCATTAGGTAGATTGTCCACAGCAAGTGACTGATCCAGAATATGCATGATGTTTTCTTGTTCTTGAGGCCACATGCAATTATGGATAGAGGAATATGTTGAGGATCAAATAATGGTTATGCCCTGTTTGTACAGGATTTTTTATTCTCTTGTTGACATTTTCAAACATGATAAGAAACAGTGGTGTGTTAACAGAATCAGACAGCAAGAGGACAGAAGACCTCTTTATGCCCAAAGGCATGACCATTCCTGGAGGATGGGCCTTTCACATTTATTCTGGAGAATGCATTTCTTACACATTTTGGTTGGTAGCTGCCATGGATGGAGGGTCTATCATGAAGAGGGGATCTATGCATATCCCAGGTGTCCACTATGGAAGTTTGATCTATGGTTATAAGTCACCACCATATGACAGATTACACAGCTATTATAAGAACATATGAGTCCATCTAATCTACCCTTCCCTTCAGGTCCTCTTTCTATCCTTGCACTCTGGCCCAGATAACACCAGGGTAGCCTGTCCTTCTAGTACTAAATTCACTCTGGTCCACCCTCTTTGGAGCCTGGCAAGATAGAAGGCTAGATGGCCATGTTCCCTGAGTTGGAGACAGAGAATTGGTTAGGGATCATTGAGGCCTGAAGTCATCCTCATAGATGACCAAGCACAGAGGAATGATTTGCCTTCTGCTGGTACAGTGTACAGCATGTTCATTGGCAAGATCATCTTCAGAGCAGGTGGTTGTGGCAGTCAAGGTGGAGACGCCCCAGAGCTCTGTGTCCTGAGGTCTGTGCACAGCTGGGCTCTCCAAGCCTCTTTTTCCTTCTCAGGCCTTTTGATTCTGTGAGTGTTTAGAGATTATGAAGATTTACTCCTCTCCTGGAGCTCTTCATTGGGGGGTTCTGGGGAACCTTCTTACAAGCTCTGGAGATAAAAGAGGTTGAGAAGAGATAGAGATCCAATTTCCTCTAGCTGGACAGAAAATACATCTTAGTCTCTAAGCCCCTATTGCAGTTACCTTTCAGGTATTTACCCGTGATCATTGTCTCATCCTTCCTGAATTATGGTGTGTCCTGGGCCTAGGTAAGCAAGGCTGTGAAACTTCCAAAAGCCTGGCCATGGACTGAGCTGGGCTCTCCTGAGATCATACCTCAGTCAGTAGAAAGTGGACTATGGATCTTAATGTCCTCTTCCATCCCTCTGGTCACCCAGATGCATTCGTGTTCCACTATTGTCACTTCTTTATAATATGGCATTGTGTCACTAAGGACTTTTGTGAAATCAGTTAAAATATGACACTTTGTCTGATAAACAATCAGGTGCTTCTGTGGATTCACCACATCTAATCTCATTTTACAAGTGGTGATTACTCTCTTCTACAACAGCCTCCTTCCCATATTAGACTGACAACTGCCACTGGAATTTTTTATTGCCTCAGTGTTTCATAATCTAACTAATGTTCCAGAACCCAGACCTGCCTGAGGAAAACATGTCAGTCCACCTGATTTCTGAATTTCCTCAGTGTCAGGTTGTGTAGAGCTAAACTGTAGATTGTGGTTGGTCAGGGTTCCCTCTATCCCAGAGGATACTCTCACTGAACAATCTGGAGCCCAATGGTCAGAGAACTGACCTAAAGCAGATGAGAATCCATGTCATTATATAGAGATTCCTCAATGAGATTGATGATTCAAAGATCCCAAGTGCCCATTTCACCATCTGATGTTGCACCTGAGCATAGAACTATAGTCCTGAGGACAGATCTTTCTGGAGAATGGAGAGAGGTAGGGGTAGAGGGTAAATGTGTCAAATAGAAAGGAATAAGGGCTGGCACTACTGCTGGATACTGAGGATGTGCCTTGAGAATGGGAGGAGGCCCAGAGCCATCCTGGTTGAAGAACACAGAACTTAGACTCCCTGTTCTGTCACTCTGAGCTCCTTCTAGGAGCACCTGGAATTTTGTATGGTCTCTTCAGTGATCCATAATCCTTCAGAAACTGCCCAGACTGAGCTTGAACAAGATTCTTCCAGTATATTTTCTAGTTAGGCTTCTCATGAATTCCAGTCCCTACTCATGCCCTCAGCCCTATGACACTGACAAGGTATTTGACCTTCAGAACTTGGTCACTGCAGCCCATGCATAGAATGGATTGTCCTGACTTCCATCCCAAAGGCTGTTCCCTGTACACCTGTTGATCCAGGGGCTGGCCTCCCTCTTGAGATCCCCCAGGACAGAGCCAGCCTCCTTTCTGGCTGATCCTTGCTGCAGTTTTCCCACCTCCTGCTGGTGGAAGAGACTCAGAGATTGAGCATCCCTCTCACAGGTGAACCCAAAGTGTCTATCACCTGTAATTGTGTGAACAGGAGTCCACCCTTATTCCAGCTACCCCAACCATCCCTGACCAGAACAACAGAAAGAGGTGGCATGTGAGGTACACAAGCAGGTAAGGCAGGTGGAGTTCCTGTCACCCAGTCTAGGGTAACATTCCCACCCTGGTGCTTTGTTCTCTTTAGGGAAAGAAGAGAAAGATCTGTGTACAACTCTTCTGCAAAAACAAAAGAGCAGAGAAACATGAATGGTACTCTTTGTGGAGCCAGACTTCTGTATATTTACTGCCAGGTCTAGTACTACCCACCTTGGCAATGAGAAGAGTTGCTGGGTCAGGAGGAGCACAGGGTCTCTCTGTACTGAAGCTCTGTATGGCTCTTCAATCATGATCATCATTGTCATCGTCGTCGTCATCGTCGTCATCATCATCATCATCATCTACATAGCTAACATTTTTATTTCATTCTACACCTGAGTTGATGGTCGTGCATTTCCACTTTAGCCTTGGGTGCCTTTTTGATAAGCCCAGACTCCCTCCTTGTTCAGACCTAGGGATGGACTCCTATTCCCATCATAAAGAAAGCGCGCTCCTGGCTGAGCTCTTTCCTTTGAATTTCCACAGAGAGATCCCAGGACCTGGCACTCCTCATGGCTTTATGTAATTTATGTGTGAAAAACAAGTTTCTTAAGATAAGTATAGGTGTCTCCATTTCATATCAGGTAACACTGAAGCCCAGAAAGCCTCAATTGCTACCTCCAACATCGGCATTGTCAAAGTCAGAAACTGACCAAGGTGTGCTGAGTTCTGGTCCTGGGCTCTTTGTGACAGAGGATGGCCAGGATGGGTAGGGGTTATCTTGAGGGCCAGGCTGGGCCACAGGGCTTGTTTGTGTACTGCATTGTTCATTGCTGTCCCACCAACCATAGCTTGTTCATCACCAGGAGCCCACCTCAGCCTGCAGATGGAGGTTGCTGGGGCTGTGCCCAGTTAGAGCTGGAGAACCTATGGAGAGTCGGGAGTCTGTTGTGCTTCTCATGGCTGGCCTGGCTTTTGCTGATTCTATCTTAACTGTTGCCTGATCTCCTTTCCTGAGGAAATGGGTAACACATGTCTCAGGGACTTTATCTGGGACAACTGAGTCTTAGTAGATCCCAGGGGCTGAAGGCTGAGGAGACTGTAGGGCTCATTCTTAGAAATTTGCCTGCTGAAACATGCCCAGGGCTGAGCTCAGGATCAGGGTCAGTCCTTGGGTTATTGTCAGTGGGGCTAATCCTGGATACAAAGCCTCAGTGGTCAGTGAAGACAGGATCAAGAGAACCATTCAGGTCATTGTGTAGACACCCCAGAGTTCTGTGTTCTAAGCCCACACCTGAACAGGGACCCTGTCTTCTGTCATCTACCTGGAAAGGATGAAGCTCTGGGGTTTGCAGCCTGTAATGAGGCAGTGCTGTTCTATGTGGTTCTAAGGTAGCCATCCAGTACCTACTATAGGACCACACTCACACTGCAGAGGGCACAAGCATATTGTGGCCATGGAAGTAGTGGGAGGAACCACTTCTTGCATGAATAATAATGAGCAAATTAACCATAAATCAGATTTTTTCTTCAAATATTGCCACATTTTAAATTTAGGGGTCAGTCTTATAAAATTTAGACTTTTTACAAGCATTACACTTAATAAATGAATAAATAAGTATTATTTGTTTCTCCTTGTTCAAATTGGTGTCTGATTTTTTTTTTTTTTTTGCAGTTAATTGTTGAGTTACCCTGAGTAATGAGGATGAATCCAAGAGATATCAATTGGGTAACAAAAGACCTTTATCCACACAGGAGATTCTGAGTGAGGCTTATAAAGCCAGAGGCATCCAAGACAAACTCAGAGGTTCTCCTCTGAGGCTTGTTTGTTCTGGAGACCTGCTAGAAGTTCCTGCTGGGCTGCTCTGGGGAATATTAAATTATTCCCCAGTTGCTCAGGCCATACTGCTGGCACCTACCTGACTGTGAAAGAGGTTGATAATCTCTGGGGCAGTTTGCTTGGGTGCTTCCATGGCTGGTCTACAGCTAAATAGGAAGAGAAGATTCTGGCCATGTCTCTGAGCCTGGCATGGAGCATTGGGAGGAGCCTTCCTGTGCAGAGGGGAGGCCTCAGTGAAGGGGGCAATGGGAGGGGAGACCATGAAGGTGAGGAAGAAAGTGAAGGAGTGAAGGAGCTCTGCAGCAGGAGGGAGGAGCCTAGGGATATTGCAGGGAAGGAATTGAAGTAGTGATGACCAGGCCTCAGTCCTCCTGCATTTTGCTCTATCCCAGACCAAAATCTCAATCCCAATCCCACTTTAGTATGCACTTAGAATTACATTCACAATTGGGCTGGGGATGTGGCTCAACCAGTAGCGCACTCGCCTGGCATGCGTGCGGCCCGGGTTCGATCCTCAGCACCACATACCAACAAGGATGTTGTGTCCGCCGAGAACTAAAAAATAAATATTAAAAATTCTCTCTCTCTCTCCCTCTCTCTTTCTCTCTCCTCTCTCACTCTCTTTAAAAAAAAAAAAAAAGAATTACATTCACAAGGTCATATCTATCCAAGGGGAGATGACTACTGCATGTTGGGGGGCCCATTTATCAAGGAGGTCTCAGCCCTAGAGCTAGAGAGGTTGTACGTGTGTGTGTGTGTGTGTGTGTGTGTGTGTGTGTGTGTTTCCCTCTCTAAACCTCACATGTTCCTCTGTCTCTTACGGTCACCATCATTCTTCAGTAAATATGTGTTGGGGCTATGGACCACTTTTATCATCTCAAATATTGGACCCAGAATTCTTGTGCCCAAGAAGATAAGGGAACAATCAGTAACACTTTGCTTCAGAACATTCCTGAAAAGCAATTGTACACAAACACTTGGCTGGTCTGAGTTTACAATTTTCACCTGGGCAAACTGTTCAGTTATCAAACAAATGTTTAGTAATCAAGACTCAGTAATTATCTCATAATGTCCTCTTCCAGTGACATCCCTTTTCTGAGATACCAGGACAACCATGTCTGAGGGTTATTCTCCCTTAGTTCTCATAGACTTGCTGGTGCTTGATTGACACCATAGTGCTGCTGTCTTAAGAAGCTGGCAGTTCATATCATTCAAAATGTCCTGCTCGAGTCAAAATAGAGTCAGCTGAACATGGAAATGTTCAGAAATAAGGACCCATCTCTCAGAAGTGTGAGGACAGGGGCAGAACTGGAAACACCCATGTGACAGGCTCTTTCCTCTCACTGTAACCAAGGCAGGGAGAGGCCATGGTAGCCAGGCTGGTGGCAGGTTTCTTTTCTCCCTGCCCTGTCTGCTTTTGTCCCTGTGGGCAGCATTGCCATCCTTCTTCTGACAGTAATTTTCAGTCTTGTTCCAAGCCTGGGGCCCACTGATAGTCAAGGTGGCTGTTTCCTGAGTTGGAGCCAAAGAATCAGAGATGCCTGATGGTCTGCAGCTGTCATTGTAAATGACCACTACAGGAGTCTTGTCTGGCTTCTGCTGGTACCAGTGCACAAGATAGCTGCCAATGCTGTTGCCCCCACAGGTGATCCTAACTGTCTGTTGTGGGGCCACTGACACTGAGGATGGCTGAGTCACTTTATAGGATGCCACAGAGTTTGCAAAAAGAAAAAAATGTGGTTGTATTCATGAACATGAAGGAACAATCCCAGGTTATCCCTCTGCCAGGCTTGGATGAACTTCATGGATTCTCTTTGCCCACACAGCACCCCTACCATCAACCTCAGCACCAGTGGCCAGGGGGCCTTAGGTGGAAGATGGAACTTTTGAACACAAAAGCAAAATTACCCCTGTCTCCTGGCAGCTGCAGCCCCCTCAGGCTCACATAGCCCCCATCTAGATCATCCTGCCAATTGCATGCTGGGACTTGTTGAACTGAAAGTCAGGGCTAGTTTGGTTTCAGAGCCCTGGGCTGAGTGGGTGGGTGATAGTCTTGGAGCAGCATCTGTGCAGCGAAGTACTTAAGTAGGCCAAGGAGGACGGTTGGCCAGGCCATGGTAAGTTGCCCCAGAGCTGCTTCCTGAGGCCCAGGTTGGGCTGGCTTCCTCCCAAGGATCTCTTATCCTCTTACTGAAATTTTTTTGCCCTTTATGTAAATGAGCCTGCACTGCTACAGGAGCTTTATTTTGTCTAGGGGAGGGTGCAGCCCTGGGGACACAGACAGTGGTGAAGTAGACCTCTAACCCCACCCTCAACTTAGGGGCTGCTCCTTCATCACCTGGTCTTAGTCTGGCAGACATCTCCACCCCATACCATTTCCTTGTCTCACTCCTCTTCTGTCTTGGCCATGCAAAACTTGACAGAACTCTGACTTGACTGTGAAGTACTTCTAGAAGGCAACTTTGAGATGCTGCTCTGAGAACTATTCTTAGAAGCTAGGTTGGACACAGTTGCTAAGGAAGTGCTTTTGAAAACCAGAGATCCACTGGTTTGGGATCTGCCCATGGAAGCTAACAGTGATGCAGCTACCTGGGAAGTGCTTTTGGAAGTTAGCATGATGTATTTGTTGAGCTGTTGTTGGGAGTTAATAAGGATGTGCCTGATGAGGAATTGTGTTTACAAACTGATAATGAAACACTTGCCTCTGAACTACTTTTGGAAGTGAATCCACTTGATGTTGTCTATGAAATAAGTTTAAAAGATAATAATTTAGGTGACTCTGATACCTCCAGTTATTGGTGAAGAGTCCTGCTTCCCCACATTGAAGTTTGAACATTAGAGAAGCACGCTGAGGAAAGCATATGAATCAGGGCTTATTTTAAAAGGGGTAACATAGACTTCCCCCCAGAGGAAGAAGGGAGCCATAGCTGGTATCCTGGTATCCCAAGGGGGGGTGGTGTTCTGCCCTTTTTATACGTCCTAGGCTTCCTTTGTTCTCCTGCCTTTTCCCTCTAACCTTTCTTCTTCCTGCATAAGTGACTAGACCCAGGAATGCTCAGTGGGAGGGCCAAAAGATGGGAAGAAGGTGGGCTGAGGGGGGGAAGGGCAGGGTGGAGTTGCCAAGGACACCTTAACAACTTTATAGCTCCTTGGAGGAGGGGAAATTCCTGGGACAGGTTACCTTGGCAACAGGTTGGAGCAGGGGCAGGTTCTTGATAAAATCCCTCAGAGGACAGTCTCAAAGTTCCCAGACTCACTCAAAATTGGCCTCCTTGATTCAACCTAACTCGATTTACCTATCTACACTGACTGCCTGTCTAATTCTGGCTTCAACTCTACTTCTGAGCTTCCAGAGGAACCTAACATGGGCACCTCAATCTCTTGAGCTGTTCTGAGAAGCAGAGAATGAAGAACCTTCAAAAGCACTCTTTTTAGGTGAGCTACTTTGTTATCTGCAATCAGTGGACTGGGTCATGTGACTAACTATTCACACAGGATTTCTTATTTATTTATTTATTTATTTATTTATTTTTAGCTAAACAAACTTGTTTTATTTTTAAAACACCCAACCTCCAGCATTCCATCAGAGCAACACATAACTGACAAAAACAGGTGGTATAACAGGAAGTGCTGTGATGGGAGCAACAAGACCTGGTCACAGAGCTGACCCTGTGACGTCAAGCAATCACTTAGTCCTTCTAATCCTCAGTTTCTCATCTGTAAGTTGAAATTTGAATCCTTACAACCTCTGAATCGATAGTTATTAGTTATATGAACTTGTATGAGGCAAGTTATAAAACCCTCCTGAAAAAGACAAAAGTAGACTTTCAAACATATATGAAAAACTTTCCATGCTATTGGATAGGATGACTCAATTTCATAAAGATAACAGTGCCCCTGTATCAGTCTGTTTTCTGTTGCCATAATAAAATACCAGAGGCAGGGGAATATATAATAAGAGGGTTCTTAATTCAGAGTTTGGGAGGCTGAAAAGTACATGGTTGGGTGTCCCCATATGTTTAGCCTTTGGTCAGGATCTCATAGCTTATGCATCACTATAGTGGTTCCACAGGCAGACGAGAACACATGGGAAGCCAGAGATTCAGGGTCTAGTCTTTCTCCTTTTACAAAAACTCAAGTGAGAGAACTCACTCTCTATGCAAGAGAAGCAGTAATCCTTGCCCAGGGTGATATCCTCACACAGGATTTCTATAAGGAGAAAATAAATGATGCTGCACCATGCTTATCTGGAGCTTCTGATACAGAAGCTTTTCCAGATCCTAATGTTTTTTTCCTGAGAGGAAATGCTGTTGCTACTTTGGCTGGAAACAGATCGCTCTCCGTCACTCCTAGAGTTATTCTGACTGGAGATGCCAGAGCTCCCTAGTGAAGTTTTCACTTCTCTTTGATTTGGTGGATGACCCAGAATATGTAGAACTGTTTGCCTGCTGAGCAGATGTGCATTTCTATTTTGGCAGAAATTTTTGCAAGATCTCACTCAACTGCAGAGTTGTGTTTTTTTTTTCCTTCTATGAATTGTTTTTTGGATTGCTCTTCTGCCCCTTCTTGGCAACCTGCTCGTCCCTCTTCTTTTTTTCTTTTTTTAAGAGAGAGTGAGAGAGTGAGAGGGAGAGAGAGAATTTTTTTTTAATATATATATATTTTTTTTTAGTTATCGGCGGACACAACATCTTTGTATGTGGTGCTGAGGATCGAACGCGGGCCGCACGCATGCCAGGCAAGCGCGCTACCCCTTGAGCCACATGCCCAGCCCCCGTCCCTCTTCTTGTATGCATTGGAATATCTGTCACTTGGATGCCTTCAGCCATACTAAGAATTCTATCCATAACTTCTTGAGGGCACCCGCACCCAGGGAAGATGTGGTTTGTCCAGATCATGGAAAAGGAGAAGAGCTGCTGCAGCTGCAGATTTCTGGTCTTGATCCTGGTGTCCACAGCTTCCTCATGTTAGCAGATGGAGCGTTGCCCACGGGGGCCAGGTCCCTGAAGTTGTGGAGCAAAAACACCAGGTGGTATTGACAGTGTTTGTCAATCTCCTTGCAGCTCAACTCCTCCACCTGGGCAGCCACCAGTGGGTTCCTGCTGTATTGCAACAACATGTTAGGCCTGCAGGATGCAGAGGGCACCAGCAGACACTGAAGCCTGGAGCAACTGGGTTTGCAGGGGCGACCAGCCCTGTCACTGAGGCCAGCACCAGCGGCCCTCTAGAGTAACCCCTCAAGAGGCCCAAACACCAAGCAACAGTATCCAGAGCAGCTGAACTACCCACTTCCTCTGATCATGTCTTAAACTGATTTCTTCCACCACACTTTTCTGCCATGATGGTCTCCCTTGCCTCAAGATCCAAGGAATGTAATCAGCTGTCTGTGGACAGAGACCTCTGAAACTGTGAGCACCCATACAAATTTTTCCTCTTCTGATTGTTATTGTCAGGTGATTTGGTTGTAACAGTAAAAAAAAAGAAAAAAAAACTAACTAAAACAGGCATAAAATGTTTTGGGTTGGTGTTCTTCACAGGGAAACTTTTCTCCGTGACAGAAACCAACTGGTTGTGTGCTGTACATTTCTTCTTAAATATGAGTGTCACAGGTGGAGCTGTAATAGTCATCCTAAAATCTTAACCTGAATCCAGAATTTTTGAGAAGTGAGGTCACCGATGATGGGAAATAACTGCTAAAGAGGAGGTCCCTGCACCACCCCAGCATCCAGCAAACACAGGTTGTCCATTTTTTGGAAGTGCTCCAGTGGTTTCCCATTCATTTCCTTTATTCAGTTAAATGCATTTATATTGTATCTCAATTTTTTGTAAAATTGAGACTTTTCTAAATAAAACATGGTAATGAAAAATTATACTAAAAGTCCAAATGATCTAAAAGAAAAGGGCACAGGCCATATGAGGCAAATTACTTGTCTTGCTTCGTTTTTAACTAGAAGTAGCATTAAGGATCTTTGAATTTTAAACTTCTTTTTATTTTTATTAGATTATTTTATAATTATTCATAGAAGTTGGGTTCATACTGACAAACTCATACATGCATGGAAATTTATTTTAATTCATGATGCCTCCTTTTCCCTTCTTTCCTCCCTCCCCTCTCTCATCCTTCTTCCTCTGCTTTACTCAGCCTCAAACCTCTGTTAATTTGCATTTGTTTTGTTTTTTATATTATCCTATCCTTCCCTCCTCCTTTGCGTGGGCTCTCTTTCCTCCAGGGAGGAGGTCAATGGAACAGGGTAGAGGAGAGTGTGGCTGCAGAGTCACTAATCAAGACCTCCAGACGCAGGTCTGATTTTGTTGTGCAGTTACCATGCATATATACTCAGGCAGTAGTTAAGCAGATTACAGGCAGCCACCAATGCAATTTCTGCTAACTGTTCTTGCAGCGACCAATCGAGGAGTGGGCTGTGGAGCAAGCGCAGGGACTGTAACACACAGACTCACACCTAGGGCTGTGCCTACAGGGTAAGTGGTTTGGGGTAAGTGGTTTGCTGCTTACATGCCTAGCACAGGAAAGTGGTTTGCCACTCAGATGCCCTAAACATACGCCGTTTTTTCATTACTCACTCCATGCACTTGTCCCCACACTCCTTTCCCTGATTTTATTCCAGCTTCCCCAGATGAGAAAAAACATTTGACCTTTGAGTTTCTGAGTTTGGCTTATTTCACTTAACTTGATATTCTCCATTTCCATCCACTTAACCAGCAAATGCCATAATTTCACTTTTTTAATGGCTACACCATGATTTCTTGATCTATTCATCTAATGACAGATGTCTGGATTGAATTCATAATTTAATTATTATGAATTGTACTACTACAAACATTGAGGTGGCTGTATCACTGTAGAGTGCCAAAAATATATCTTGGAAAAAAGACAGCCTTTTTAACAACTGAAGCTAGAAAAACTGCCTAGCTACATGTAGAAAAATGAAATTAGACCACTCTCACCCTGCCTATTGTCAATCTTTTGGGAAAATACCAGAGTGGGACAGTTGGGTCATATGGTGGTTCCATCCCTAGTTTTCTAAAGAATCTCTATGCTGCTTTCCAGAGTGGTTATTCTAGTTTGCAGTCCCACTATAACAATATGCAGTTGTACCTCCCCCCCCCCACAACCTCATCAGCATTTATGGTTGTTTGTATGTTCCTTTTTTTCTTTGTCTTTTTTTTCATTTTTTGTGGCTTTATTTAAAGACACATGAATAGACATGAACTGTCTATTCATTTTCTTCACTGTGCAGCCTGGCATGGGATTGATGATTCTGATGGCCAGTGCTACTCTTTCCATGATGGCTTTGTGATTCTTGGAGGAAACATTGCGAGCAATCTCAGCACTGTAAAGTTTGTTGCACATAAGCAGCACTTCCAGCTTCTTAACATTGTGGGCCAGGAACTTCTGGAAGCCACTGAACAGCATGTGCTTTGTTTTCTTGTTGCTCCTAGAACCAATGCTGAGCATCAAGATCTGGCCCTGAAACTTCTCTGCACCTTGTTGTCAATACCTCTGGGTTTCATGCTTAATTTTGACATATAGGTCTAACTGGTGCCAGATTAACTTCTTGGTCCTCTTTTTAACAATTTTTGGCTTCACAAGAAGCCATGATGCTGGAAACAGATGGTGGCCACCTTTGTAGACAGCATTCAAGAAAAGAGTTGTTTGTATTCTTGATCATTGCCATTCTGACTGGAGTGAGATGTGATCTTAGTGTAGTTTTCATTTGCATTTCCCTGATTGTTATAGATGTTGAACATTTTTTTTTCATATATTTACTAACCATTTATATTTCTTAACTTTTGAGACATTTCTGCGTAGTTCTTTTACCCATTTATTAATTGGGTGTTTAGTTTTTATAGTTCTTTATATATTCTGGATATTAATCCCCTATCAGAAGAATAGCTGACAAAGACTTTTCTCCCATTTAGTGGGCTCCCTCTTCACATTCTTAATTGTTTCCTTTACTGTGCAGAATTATTATTTTTTTTAGTTTGATGGCATCCCACTTATTGATTCTTGGTTTATCTCTTCTGCTTTGGGTCTTGTTATGGAAGTTAGTGCCAGCATCTATATGATGGAAAGTTGACCCTGTATTTTCTTCTAGCAGTTTTCCAGACTTACTCATACATCTTTGATCCATTTTGATTTGAGTTTTGTGTTGGGTGAGAGACAGGGGTCTAATTTCATTTTGCTACACATAGTTATCTAGTTTTCCCAGAACCATTTGTTTAAAAGGATGTCTTTTTTCCATTATATATCTTTAGCACCTTTGTCAAATATCAGATGGCTATAGATATGTGGGTTTGTCTCTATGCATTGAAAATTTGCCCTGTTTTGCACTGATTTCTGTTTTTAAAATTTAAATTGGGTTTCTTGTAAGCAACATATACTGTTGGATCTTGGTGTGAAATTCAGTCTGACCATGTATGTCTTTTAGTAGTGACAATTAATAACTTATAACTAATATAATTCATAGTATAATTTGTTGAAATATACCTTCTGTGTCTTCACATTCTAGTTTCTCCTTAAGTTCAATGGGCTTTTTTTCTCATTTTTTTCCAGCTTTATAAATGACAAAATTGTGTGATCGTAAGGTATACAACTAAGGTATACAACATGATTAAAATTCAATTTTTTGTTGTTATTGTCATTGATGGACCCTCATTTTTTCATTTATTTATATGTGGTGCTGATAATTGAACCCAGTGCCTCACACATGCTAGGCAAGTGCTCTACAACTGAGCTATAGCCCCAAAATCTAAAATTCGATTTTTTATTTTAATTTTTCTCATTCATTCATTCATTTGTTCTTCATTTTGATTTTGTTTTTTTAAAAAGTGTTCCCTTTCATCTATTTGCTAGCTTAAGTGATAGTTGATTTTTGGGCTGGCTAGGCCACCTTCCCACAATGATTTCTCAAACACCTTGTATGGATGCTGAGATTGTTTTTCATAGGTGATTAACATTAGCATTTAATCAGTCGTTGCTGAGTAAAGCAGGTTGCCCTCTAAGATGTCCCTGGGCCTCATGCATGGTCAAAAGCCTTTAGAGCAAATACTGAGATTTCCAAGGTACTGCTCTGCTGAATTCAGACTCAAGAATTTAACCTTACCTCTTACTGAATTATCAGGCTGCAGCCTGCCCAGCAATTTAACCTCACCAGCCACAATGATTATATGAAGCAATTCAATAGAATAGTTGCCTCTTCCTGAATGTGTGTCTGGTTATGTATCTATTATATGTATCCATCCAATCTTACACTGCTATAATGGTGTTTGTTTATCATAGACTGCATATATAATGGTGGTCTCATAAGATTACAATGGAATTGAAAAATTCCTGTTACCTTGTTATGTATCCCGTCCTGAGGTTGAAGTTCAACACATTACTTATGTTTATGATGATAATGAAGCAAACAATACTACTGTACTACCAATCATGTAACCCTATCACACAATTATGTGCAGTAGATAATATTTGTCATGATAATAAATAAGTATGATATTATTTGTGTTTCTTGTAGTATAGTTCTCATTTTTAATCAGAGTGTACTCCTTCTAATTATAAAAATGTTGAGTATAAAGCTGTATGTTGTACTATGCTTACAACAGCCTCATACCTCTCCTGTATCTTCAGACTATGAGACTGATGCACTGCTCACTACACCAAGAGGGCTGCTACCATCTCTTGATTGCTTCATTTCTCCTGTGCTGGATTCAACTTCATGTTGCTTAATTCATGGCCCTAGAAGTAATAGGTTTCAATATATATTATATGTACAATATGTTATATATATATATATATATTATATATATATATATATATTAGCATATAGTACATATACAACACATATTCACACACACTCCGTGTAGCCTTAGTGTGTAGTAGGCTGTACCATCTACATTTGTGTAAAGTGCACTGTATGATATTCACAGAATGATGAAATTGCCTAATGATGCATTTCTCAGGACATACCACTATTGCTAAGTGATACAGGACTGTAGGGAATATGTGTACATATCTCCCTGCAGTTGGTTCTCAACATTTGTAGGTTCTGCATCTTTAGATTCCACCAAACATGTGTTGCAAATGTTTTCTAAAAATTGTATCTGTACTAAACGTGTATGTTTCATTTTTCTCTTTATTAATCCTGCAAATAACAAGAAAATACACCCCAAAATTTTTGTATCTATAATCTCTACCTACCTATTTTATCCTATATCTTTCTCTGTCATCTGTCAAAATATTTATACCTACATCTATCTTATCCTATTGCTGTTATATCTCCTATTAATTCTCTTTTCATGGAGAACCCTGACTAATACAGTTCATCTATACCTTTAAGAAGGTATTATTTTAATAATTTTTTTCATTGGGGTAATGAAATTTGATTGGAGGGGTGCTCTACAACTGAACAACAACCCTGTAATTTTTCCTTTTTATTTTGAGACAAAGTTTTACTAAACTGTTAAGGATCTCAAGAAATAGCCAAGACTGGCTGCAAACTTGCAATCTGCTTGCCTCCACCTCCTGAGTCATTGGGATTACATGTAGACACCACATACCTGAATTCAAGTGAATTTCAGTGTTTGTGAAAGTTTCATTTTGCCTTAATTTTTGAAAGACAGTATCACTGGGTAAAGAATTTGAGGTTGACATATTTTTCCTTTCATTTTGTAAAGGTATTGCTCCCCAGTCTTCTTCCTCTCCTGCTTCTGGTAAACAATCTGCTCCTATCATTAAGGTCCAAGTGTCCCTTCACTGCTGGTTTAATCAAGTGACATCATATGTGGTGATAGTGTTTTATTCATGTTTCCTGGGATTGATTTTAGTGAGTTATTTGCTTGTTGGTTTTGGGTTTTCCCCAATTGTGGAATATTTTTGGCCATTATTTTCTCAAATATTCTATCTATTCATGCCCCATACCCACCCTGCCTTCCTGACTTCAATCACACACACTTTATGCTGAAAGAAGCTGTTCCCCAACACAGTGATGTATTGATTATTGTTTTTATTATCCCCCAGTTTTATCTTTAGTAGTTTCTAAGGTTCACTGATCTTCCATGTATCTCATTTACTATCACTCAGTTTGTTTATTTATTTACTTTTCCTTAATCTCACACTTCCAGTTTTCATCTCTGCAAGTATCTATATCTATAATCTCTATTTGTTTATGTGATATTTTGCTCATTCCTCTGGATCTTGAACAACTGAAACACAGTTGTGATAAATGTGTTTGCATCTTCTCCTGAGGTACCAAAAGGGAAGGCTGGGTAGAAAAGGCAGACTGGGGTCCTCAGATCTGGTTGAGCTGAGCCAGACCTGACCTGGCTTTGCTTTCAGGCCTCCTGGGCTAGAGGAAGAGTGTGACACAGACCAGGAAGATGTTTGTATCTCACTTATCCGTCTGCCTGGGTCACTGTGAGCTTTATCATTGTTGTCCCACCTGTGACAGTAATAGTTAGCCTAACCCCCAGGTTGGGCTCTGCTGATGGACAGGGTGGCTGTGTTTTCTGAAATGGAGCCAGAAATTTTGTCAGAGATTTCTTAGGATTCTTTGCAATCTCCTTAGATGAATAGTACAGGAGCCTGGTTTGTTCTTCTTTTTTTTTATTAAATTTATTTTTTAAAATTCTTTTTGTAGTTGTAGATGAACAGAATGCATTTTTTTGTTTATTTTTATGTGGTGCTTAGGATCAAACCTAGTGCTTCATACATGCTAGGCAAGTGCTCTACCACTTGTACATATAATGGGGTAACATGAAATTCTGATACATGTACATGTTGTATAATATTTAAATCAGGTTAAAATCAGGCAATTCAGCATGTACCTATAGTCCTAGCCACCCAGGAGGCTGAGGCAAGAGCATCACTTGAACCCAGGAGTTCTAAACAGCCTGGGCAACATAGTGAGACCCCATCTCAAAAAAAAAAAAGTTTAAATAAGATTAAATGTATTAATATCTCTAAACATTTATCATTTATAGTGAAAACTTACAAAATCATTTCTTCTAGCCTTTTCTAATGCACTGTAAAAGGATTAAGTTGATAAAATTTTGTTCTGTACATTTTACCACAACTTTATAAAAGAATCACTGCTGGGCAGTGTAGTGCACATCAATGACTGAGGAGGCTTAGGCAGAAAGATCTCAAATTCAAGACCAGCCTTAGCAATTTAGCAATATCCTCTTTTTTAGATATACATCACAGTAGAGTGTATTTTGACATTATATATGTAATATTATATATATAATATATATTTATGGAGTATATCTTATTCTAATTAAGATTCCATTCTTGTGGTTGTACATGATGTGAAGTTACACTAGTTATGTAGTACGTGAACATGGGAAAGTTATGTTGGATCCATTCTACTATCTTTTTATTCCTACCCCAGCTTCCTTCCCTTTGTCTAATCCAATGATCTTTTATTCTTCCTTCCACCCACACCCACCTTATTGTGTTAAAATCCACATTTCAGAGAAAACATTGCATTCATTCTTTGTATTTTGGTGTGTGTGTGTGTGTGTGTGTGTGTGTGTGTGTGTGATGGTAAATAGCTGCCAAGCAGGAGGTCTCTGCACCATATCTACCAAATAATTCCTTACTCTCTTATCTTAGTATAATTGGTTAAAAGTACACAGGCAACAGCCTCACTGATTTTTCTATATAGAAATTTCTTCCACCACATTTTACTTTCTCTTAATTTTGGCTTTCTATCGAGCCCTAAGGCCTAGGCACAGTTTAGCTTGATTCTTTGCTTGACTCCAGTTTCCAAAATGATATTGCTCCTTTCCATCAGAGCCCTCATCAGCATGATGCCCTCATCTGTCCACATTTTTAGTAGCATCCTGGTCATGACCACATAACCAATCTTTAAGAAGCTATAAACTTTTCCTAATTTTTTTTTTTTTGCCATCTAGCTCCTCAACAGAATCATCCATATTGTTCCATTTTCAGCATTTTAAGCTTTTTAGCCTGTTTCTCCAAGATCTCCCAGCCCTATTTCTAAATTTTCATGTATTGATTGTTAAAAACAGTCTTATTTCTCTATTCCAATTTTCAGTCTTAGTCTTTTTTATGTTGCTATATCTGATTACCACAGACAGGTAACTTAGGAGGAAAAGAGGTTTATTTAGCTCATAGTTCTATAAGTCCAACAACATAGCACCATCATATGCTTGACTCTCCTGAGGGCCTTTCTGCTGACAGAGAGGCTACAGAGTCCTGAGATGGCAGAGGGCATCACGTAACAAGACAAATCTTGCTCAGGTTTCTCTTTGTCTTCTTAAGCTGCAGTCCCATTGGATTAAGACTTGGTCTTTATAACCTCATTAACATTTATTACCTTTCTAAGGTCTGACTTCTAAATACATAGATTACATTTCTCCACTCTATCTCATGATGGGGAATGAATTTCCACCTCAGTTTTGGTGGAGACATTCAAGTTATAGCATAAAGAATAAATATCATATGCAGGCAGTCCTTCAGTTCTCCCATGGTTCTTGATTAAAGACATAAAATCACTACCACCATTAAGGCAGGGCTGATAATGGACCAGGAACTTCAGAAATAAACTCTGGATTCCTCCCACCTGGGAGGGGAGGTGTTTGCTGAAGGTTCAGGTGATGTGGAATAAATTGTGAAGAGTCATAATAAGTATCAGCTACAATGTTGGAACCAGTAACAAGGAGGTTCAAGTATTTGAAATGAACATGTAGATACATGTTAGCCAAATATTCTTGTTTTCTCATCCCCTTTCTTCCTCGTATTTTCCAACATAAGACATTCTGACAGTATATGTTTGACTTTGAGATGGAGTGTTTGAAAATAAAATGTGAATTAGCTCTGAGAAGAATAATGTCACCCAAAAGTCAGAAAGGATTTTGCATAATTTCACCAAGGAACAGTGAGTCTGTTTATGATTTTATCCAGGATTGTTGCATCTTATTAAGTAGGAACATGGATCTCAACATAATCTTTCTTCGGAGATTTGGTGGATTATAAAATGTGTGGGTTCCCATTGCCAATGGGTAGACTATGAGGACTTTATGTTAACAGTTTCCAGAATTTCCTTTATTCTACATTTCTGGTTAACCTTGGTGAAAAGAAATTTGCCTGTGTGAGATTCAGCATGTACTAGGGCATTCCCCAAACTATTAACAAGTCCAACATCAGTTAAGAAATTGTCCGGGTGTGGTGTGAAACACACTGTATTAATGGCTGTTTATTCTATAGGGTTTAGAATGCATACCATGGTCACCTAGTGGTTAAAAATGACAGCTGAAACCAAAATGTCAGTAGTTTCATGAAGCTGGATTCCTACAGAGGCAGAGCCAGGCAACTTGACTTCAGGCAGCAATCAGACCAGAACCACGCTGTGTGGGAGGGCCAGCCTGACAGAGGAGTACCTGAAGAGATACCACAGGGCCCACTATACTGGTTTGCTCAGTTCAGATTCATAGGCTTCTTATGAGCTTGGGGCTTCAGGAGCTTTTCAAGGACTGGATACTTCTGACTAATCCAGGTCATATGGACCTAAAAGTGGCCCAGTCTACACAAAATGTAAATTCAGGGATCAAGAACAGAGTTCATTGACACCTGTATCTGTCCTCCCACTTAGGTCCTCTATCCTTGACACACACCCAAGCCAAAAACTCACCAGGACAGCCCGATATGTCACCCATAAATCCACTCATGATACCCCCTCTGCAGAGCCTATCTAGAGAACTGGAAGGAAAGGGCAGTCTAGGGGCCTCAGATCTGTATAAGCTGGGCCAGACTCTCTTATGGCTTTACTGCCAGTCCTCCTGAAGACTATAAGAATGTGACACAGACAAGGAAAATGTTTGTGTCTCACTTCTCCATCTGCCTGAATCACTGTGTGCTTTAGCATTGCTGTCCCACCTTTGACAGTAATAATCAGCCTCATCTTCAGCCTGAACCCTGCTGATAGTCAGGGTGGCTGTGTTCCCTGAGCTGGAGCCAGAGAATCGGTCAGGGATCCCTGAAGGCCTCTCACTGTCCTTATAAATCACCAGTACAGGAGACTGAGCCGACTTCTGCTGGTACCAATGAATATATTTTTCAGAGAGTTTGTCTCCAGAGCAGGTGATTATAGCCGTCTGACCTGGAGTCACTGACACTGAGGGTGGCTGTGTCAGTACATAGGAGGCCATGGAACCTGAAAGAGAGAAGAGGAGAGGGGGACCTGAGGATGAAGGACCCATTAGCAGGTACCCTTCAATAACTATGTTGGGCTGAGCTCAAGGTTTGGGGTGGACCCAGCTCAGGATCCTGTGAGAGCTGAGCCTGGGGACAGGTTAGCAGATCACCTGTGCAGACAGACAGAAGGGTGAGAAGGAGAGGGATCCAGGCCATGGTGGAGATGTCCCAGAGTTCTGTCTCCTGAGAATCACAAGACAGCTGGGCTCCCCCAGGCCTCTCTTATTTCCTCTCATGTCCTTTGGGGTAGTATTTGGTTGTCATGCAAATCTTCTCCTCCCCTAGGTCTCTTCATTGAGTGCAAGTGGGAGTGAGAAGAAGAGACTGAGGAGGAGGAGTGGAGTCCCAACTTCCTCCAGATTTTTCTCTGGGCAGAAAATCAGCTTTGAACCCCAAGTTTCCAGGACAGAGTCTCCTTTCAGAAATTGACACCATGACCATTGTCCCAGACCTCCTGAGGTGTGGTATGTCCTGGGCCCAGCTCAGCAGGGTTGTTGACCTTCTAGGAGCCTGGTCATGGGCTGAGATGAAACCTACTGTGGCCATTGACCACATCTGATTCAGCAGACGGTGAATCATTGTACCTCACTTTCCTCCTTCTCTTTCTGTGTTCCCCAAGTGCATTTTTGTCCCATCCTTGCTGTTTCGTTTGAACGTGGTCTGGAAATATTAGCCTTTCTGGTAAATTATTTCATATATATTTTTTGCTTGGTAAGCACACACCTGCTTTATGTATTCATCACAGCTTCTATTCTCATTTCACATCTGGTGTTTTCTTCCTTCTGTGGCATCCCCCTTCTCACAAGGCACTAAGGATCAGAACAAGAATACTTTATTTTATTTAGTTGTTTATCAGTGTTTCAAATTATCTTGTTAAAAAGGCCGGAAACCAAACCTATTTAAGAACTGCACTTTAGACTTGTGGTCTCTGAATGTTATCATGGTCACAGGGACAGAATTGACTCTTGAAAGTGGGTGATCAGGGGTTCTTCCTGTAAGGAGGATCCTGTCAATGAACCAAGGATAGGCTATCATCAGAGCTGTTAAAAAGAGGGACAAAAGAGTCCATGTCACTCTACAGAGTTTTTTTTATTTCTTTTAATTATACATGACAGTAGAATGCATTTATGCACTTCGATGGATCATACATAGATAATTTCTCATTTTTCTGAGTGTACATGTTGTAGAATCATAGGTCATGCAGCCACATATATACATAAAGTAATAATGTCTGTTTCATTCTACTATCTTTCCTATCCCCACATACCCTCCCCTCCCCTCCCTTCACTTCCATCTACCTAATATAAGTTACTGCTATTCTTCTCTAGGGCTCCCTAGTTTATTGTGAATTAGTATCCACATATTAGAGAAAACATTCAGCCTTTGGTTTTTCAGGATTGATTTATTTCACTTAGCATGATATTCTCTAGCTCCATCCATTTCCTGGCAAATGCCATAATTTCATTCTTTTTTAAAGTTGAGTAATATTCCATTGCATATACCACATTTCCTTATCCATTCA
This sequence comes from Spermophilus citellus, assembly GCF_964194105.1. Classification (NCBI taxonomy): domain Eukaryota; kingdom Metazoa; phylum Chordata; class Mammalia; order Rodentia; family Sciuridae; genus Spermophilus; species Spermophilus citellus. Next base: position 106,443,480 of record NC_138184.1, read on the forward strand.
TTTATTGAAGGGCACCTAGGTTGGTTCCATAGTTTAGCTATTGTGAATTGAGCTGCTATATATATTGACATGGCTGCATTACTGTAGTATGCTGATTTTATGTCCTTTGGGTATAAATCGAAGAGTGGGATAGCTGGGTCAAATAGTGGTTCCATTCCAAGTTTTCTGAGGAATCTCCATACTGCTTTCCATAGTGGTTGCACCCAATTTACAGTCCTACCAGCAATGTATGAGTGCACTTTTTTCTCCACATTCTTGCCAACATATATTGTTGCCTATATTCTTGATGATTGCCATTCTGACAGGAGTGAGATGAAATCTTAGTGTAGTTTTAATTTGCATTTCTCTAATTGCTAGAGATGTTGAACACTTTTTCATATATTTGTTGGTTGATTATATTTCTTCTTCTGTGAAGTGTCTATTCATTTCCTTAGCCCATTTATTGATTAGGTTTTTTTTTTTGGTGTTAAGTTTTTTGATCTTTTTATATATCCTAGAGATTAATGCTTTATTGGAGGTGCATGTGGTAAAGATTTTCTCCTGATCTGTAGGCTTTCTCCTCACGTTATTGATGTTTCCTTTGCTAAGAAGAAGCTTTTCATTTGAATCCATCTCATTTATTTATTCTTAATTTTACTTCTTTTGCTATAGGAATCTTGTTAAGGAAGTCAGGTCCTAGGCTGACATGGTGAAGATTTGGGCCTACTTTTTCTTCTATTAGGTGCAATGTCTCTGTTCTAGTTCCTAAGTCTTTGATCCACTTTGAGTTGAGTTTTGTGCAGGGAGAGAGACAGGTTTAATTTCATTTTGTATGCAAAAGAGTCAGCCTTGCAGCAGCTGCCCAGCCTGATACCTGGGACCAGCTCCTCTAGTGCATTTCCCAGGGAAAGCCCTCTTTTGCCCAGGCTCCTGGCATAATTGTGGGTTGACACACTATAAGTCTGACTCTCAAAACCCTTGCTCATTACAATCCAATTCTCCTTTCAATCTGGGGACTGCTCCTTAAACACCCGTTGAACCCCACAGCTGGCCTTCATCTTGGGCTCCCCAGGGCATCTGGAGCTTCTGTTTTGACTGCTCCTTGCTGCAGTTCTGCTGCCCCCTGCCAGTGTATGAGCCTCAGAGCAGGAACTTCCCTCTGCAAAACCATCTTTTACCTGAGAGGGTTGGACAGGGAGTTCACTCTCACTCTATGTCAGCCTCACCCACCCTGTCCTTCTCATCACAGCACAGAGAAGTGACCTCTGCAGTGTGCTTGACAGTGAGCCACATAATTGAATGTCCAAATGTAAAATCTGTCTCTGGTCCATGTGTTTTGATAGAAGAGTGAAAAGTGCAGAATAAACTTTAGCCTTACTACAAAGGGTCTGGTTCAGAGAGACCTATGTGACACTCCTCAGAGAAGTTTCCTTACTTCACAAATAGGAATCAAAACTGATTGTACTCCTTCTCCCATCACAGCATGGGTGATGCTACAGAATACAGGATGTGTTTGGTACCACAGTTCATCTGTGTGCCTATACCACCTCCAACATCCCTGTTCTCCTCCCCCCTCCTCCTCCCTCTTCTTCTGCCCCGTTCTCTTCCTTGTTCTCATCAATATCACCACCACCACCACCATCATCATCATTGCTATTACAATTATTTTTATTTCATCACACATGCCCTCTTACTACAAAATGTATGCCAGCAGATTAATGTATAATCATGAGTACTCTGTGCATCCTAATCTTGCATCAAAGACAATTTAGTAATAAACACTTTTAAGTGATACTAGCAATTTTTTTTAAATCTCATAATGGTCATGTCCCAAAAAATTGGAATAAAAATTGAGCCAATTGTGTGGTGAAATACTGGTTCATGGTAGAAGACTTTTGTATAAGCCTGATGTGAGCCTCCCATGAAATTGAAAAAAAAAAAAAATCCTTCTATTCAGTCTTGATGAAGTCCAGGCCAACTTCACAAAAAAATCACTGTTTGCTGAGTCCATTTCATAGATCTCTTCAGAGGAAGGAAAGGATTCTAATATTAGACTATGCCACCTAGTGAAACCTGAGATATTTAGAGACAGGGTCTTGCTAAATTACTTAGGGCTTCTCTAAGTGTGCTGAGGCTGGATTTTTAACTCATGATTCTCCTACTTCAGACTCCCAAGTAGCTGGGATTAAAGGTGTACACCACTGCACCCAGCTAAAGTAAGCAATCCTTAAAGAAATTCTCAATGACAGCAGAAAGTCTTTCTTCTTAAAGTAAGCTAATCTGAGATACACAGCTGTTTTCATGTGAAGCAAGTTGTGTGATTGCAAGATAAACATCTGAACATCTGCATACCTCTCTGAACTAAAATTTTGAAATGAACACTATTAATGGCATTGCTAATGCAGGTAATCTATGGACAAATGAATGAGAAAAAGAATAGGAAGACAGAAAAATAAGTCATCTGTATCTACAACAGTCATATGGTTTTATGGTGAACTCCATAATTGTCTGAAAATTCATTCCAATTTATCTGTTTTATTTGCTGAGTCACAGAGATGTGTTTTTTCTGCTTTTTTGTTTTATTTTCCTCTGTATCTCATTGTCCATGATAAAACCAGCTCTCTGAACCTTGGAACACAGGAGAAACAGAACCACAAAAATGTTTCTTCCTGATGCTTCTCATAAAAATTTATGAAATGCTTTTTCAGTCTCTGTATTTTCATATTTATTTACTTTATACTAATTAAATTTCCATATTGAAGACAACATGTTATTGTTTTTGCAGGTAATAGTTTCTCTATCAAAAAAGTTAAAAAAGAAAATGGGCCCCAAAATGCATGAAACAGCTGTGTGTGAACCCTGAAATATAAGCCATAGAAGGGAAGGTAGGAAGACAGGACTCAGAGGTGAGATTTCTGCTCGTCCTTTTTTCTCCCTGGCTTGGACTCCAGGCAGCCCTGGGACTGAAAGGGATCCCATATGAGACAGGACAAACCCCTTGTTCAGTGTTCCATCCTGAGAAAGGTGACTCTTGATGCTCTGAGTAGGACTGAGAAATCATGTTTTGTTTTCCTGCTGTCCATTTTCAATACCCCATCCTTCAGGACATTTGGCTTCACTGACAGAAGTCACAACAGAAGGAGCAAGGACCTGATCTAGAGTGCATCCAAGAGGATGGCATGAAGCTTCCTTGGTTCTGTTGCCTTGTCTTCCTGGTACTCAGCCTGGACACATGTATAGGCATAGAAGTGCTCAGCAATAAACATACACTTTGTTAAACCAGTGGGAGAAGGGGAAACACCACAGATAAGGTTTAAGGAGGTTGAGAGAGATGAGGTTGGGAAAGCAACCACCCAGATCACTTATGATCTTATTATGGCCTTACCTCTATACTGCAGACACATGGATCTGATACTAAAGAAGATGCAAAAACTGAAAACAGGACTGAGGGGTAGGGATAGTCCACAACCAGTTTCCAAGTGGGAGACTGTACGGTGTATATACAAAGTAAATGCAAAGAGTATTGCAAAACTTTTATAAAGTAACCTGAGATAGGATCTTAACAAGATGCAAGAGTTTTATAAAATAATATTGGAAGTCTGGAATAGAGTCCAACTATCTTGATATATAATGGATTTAGGGAAGCTCAACATTCATGTGAAAGACAGGAGATGACAGAAGTGTTACATTTCTCTGACAAAGGCTTTAGGGCACCCATTGCAAAATCCATCCCAGAAATAAGGGCAAACACTATTGAAGTGAATGGAAATCTAGAAAAATACAGGAAGGAAATCAAAGTTTAAAGGAGAGAAATGTGATTACAGATGGACATTCTCCTGGAGATAGGAAATGAAAAATAGATGCTAAACAGGAGTCACCCTGATTAGCCTCATAATATAAACTAATCAATAAAATACACAGAAGAGAAAATTTAACAGTAAAAGAATCTTCCCAAAAACAGAAAAAAAAAATTATCAGTAACCTGTGGGATAATCATGTTGACTTATTATATAGGAAATGAGTGTCCTCAAAGGAGAACAGACAGAAATTATAGTCTAATCCGTGATTCATCAAGTACAATTAAATCCACACATTCAAAAAGTTCAAATGTCAGCACAGGAACATGGAAAGAGCCACATGTGGGCTCATTAAATGCATCTTGTTTTCATGAAAACTTTTTTTTTCCCACCCTGGATTTTATTTGGTAGGTAGTTACAATAGTGTGATTGATCTGGCTTATGTACATGCAGTCAGCTGGGGCCCAGGGTGGCTCTTTGCAAAGCTGAGGTGCAAGTTAAGGAAGCCAGGCAGGTCAGGGGTCCTTTCTACCTTCTCAAGCCTCCACCTGAGTTCTCGTCAATTCTAGTCTCCCTGGCATGATTAGGGACATTATCAGAGAAACATATAAACATGGCACATCTGGGCACTTATTCTCTTTGCTGTAGATGCATTTATTCAACCACCCCAAAATTCAACTCTTGACCCGATATGAGACCTTTTAAACCAGGATTTCTTGCAGGAAAGCTGACTTGGAAATATGGGGAGGTAGGAGGAAGGAGCAAGAAGAGGGACCCTGGGAGGCAGATTGGGTGCCTACAGTAAAGAATCCTTGAGCTAGATACCTCGAGTCAAGAAGAAACCTGCACTGCAGGTCCTGCCCTTCTTCAGGAACCAAAAGCAAGGAACAGAGGCAAATTGCAACCTCTTGTTACCCTGCCCACCTTCTGGCAGTCTCTAGACAATGATCTAAGGAAATAAGCTTATTACATTTATAATTAGAGGATAATTTGGAAAATTTACACTATTTACAAGGGTCATCCTACAAGGAGCCGGGAAGGTGAGACTGCTGGGCACAGAATGAAACCGATGTGATTCTGCAACTTGTATTTGGGGTAAAACATGGGAGTTCATAACCCACTTGAATCAAATGTATGAAAGATGATACGTCATGAGCTTTGTAATGTTTTGAACAAGCAATAAAAATAAATAAATAAATAAGAAAATGGTTTGGGATACCGTTACTTTTGACATTCTCACCCTTCAGCTTATGGCGGGGAGAGTAGAGGAATTAGATTCTCTCAAGAAGCATAGGTGGCACAGAGACCATTTACCCTACTGCTTGCAAAGGTCCCAGCAGCAGTTAAGGTGTGACTGCTGCCTTGGCATAATCAGGCTGGGGAGCTAACAGGAGCAGCATGGTCCCTACCAGCTATCCTCACTCAGAGGAATTGGGGTTCACTGAGCCTTGGGACTGCCCAGCCACATGAATGCCTGGAATGGTGGACAGCTTGAGCAGCAAGGTAAGGTCAAGTCCAGTCTCTATGTAGTTTAGGAATAAACTTAGACCAGTTTATGTTGTCAGGGCCCAATGGGTCCTCCTCCAGGCCAGGGAAGCTGATATCCAGCAGGATCTTGCTAAGGCTGTCAGTCATCGTATCCAGAAACAGACCTTCAGTCAGAGAACGATTGGCTGAAAGACTGGGAACCTGTAGCTCTGGGGAGCCTGGCTTGGGAACTTCCAGATCAGAGGAGAAAGAGCTACTAAAGGGGTCAGAGGCAAGATCAAAGGGTTCTGAATTGAGGAGCTCTCAGGGTGAGTCAGAGGGAAATGCTTTTCAGCAGTGTGGTGCTCAGATCCATCAGCCTCAGAGAGTCAGGCAGGGAGCCAAAGGCGCCCTGGAGGGTTTGTACTGAGCTGAAATCAAGACCCTGTGCTTCGGTTGGGGGTGTGAGCCTCTGGGATTCAAGGGTTTGGAGGAGGATAGATTTGCTCGATGTGGAGGAGATGGGCAGAGTCTCCTTAATGGGGGTCTTGAAAGGTCCTCCTTCCTCCTGGAGGCAGCTCAGGTGGGAGACAGGCTCCGCCAGGAGGGGGCCTCAGTAGCTCGTTCGGATGTGCTGGGGCCCTCTGAGAAGACCAGCTTGGGCTCATCCAGACAGGGAGGCTGCAGATGCTGTTTCCTTCAAGACTGGCTCATCTCCCTCTTCTCCCTTCCTTTAATCATGAGCATTTCTGAGACACATCGGGCTGGGGACTTAAGCCCACTGTAGGACTTCTTGGGTCTTGGGGTGAGAGAGCAGGATGAATCCTCCCAGGAGTGAGATAGCTCCTCTTTGAATGATGGGCATGGGGAGGGCCATTCTTCCAAGGGAGGGCTCTCCACTTTGATGGGTCTTACTAATTGTGACATGTCCTCTTCATGATGAGTTTCCTCTTCCTTGATGGACTGAACTGGAAGCAAAGGCAACAGCCCTTCTCCAAGCAGGGGTTTCTCCTCCTTCACTGGTCCCACAGCAGGAAGAGGGGCTATGCCCTCATCAGCTAGTAGCAGAAATCCTAAAAGAGAATCTAGAAGACTACATGCACAATCTGAGGGTAGGTTGACCTGCTTAACCAAGACTGGAAGCCCAGAAGCTTGGGGGCAATGCAGACTTGCTTGCTATGATGGGCAAGTTCAGAGCTCATGAGTGAAGCTGCCAGGGGCAGTGGCACCTTCACTGAGAGCTGCAGCACCTCAGTTGATGGCAAACTGTATCATGGCCATGTAAGAGTAAGGCAGTCACTGAGACACAGAGTCCTGCCAGGATGTTGATGTTCCTGAGGGCTCTTCCATCTTAACCTGACTCTGCTCCTGGTGACAATTCTCTTTTTTCTCCGTCTCTTGCTTGATGCTACAGGAGCCCAATCCATCAGAACTCATCTTTCCAAGCCATTGGATGTTGGTTAAGCTGTTGTCCAGGGTGTAGGCTGCTGTGTCTCCACCAGCACAGTTCTCCAGTCTCTGCTCCAGAATGGGTCCAGGTGGTCTAAGAACATTTGCATCCCTATAGCAGGCTTTGGTCCCAATATGTCTGTAATAACTTCTGTCCTCTTAGAATCATTGCTGGTCTGGAGTTGAGGCTGAAGTCCTGAAGAGTGAGTTGAGGCTCCCCCACAGCTCATAAGGATGAATTTGTTGGGCCCACTGCTGCCACTCTCCTTTCCTTTGGCAGACAATGCTGTGATGATGCTTTGGATATCAGCATTGTTGGGGATGGCCACCACCTGCATGTTGAGCATGGTAGGGTGGTTAATAATCTTGATCCCAGTTGGAAACTTGCAAGAGTTGGACTCAGCCACCTCTTTGGAGGCCTGTGCTTGACTAGGCTCCTCTTGGGCAGGGGGTCTCTTAGGTTCCTCCTCTGGTGTTTCGCATGGGGCATCTTGAACAGGAAGAGGCAGCCTCCATCTTTTGAGAATTACTGGCCGCCAGGGGCTGGTTTTCATTATGAATCTGTGCTTTCACTCTCCATTGAGGATCACAAGAATGGACCCTCCAGATCCCAGCGCCGCCGCCTTGGCTTCTCCAACCTGGGCCGGGCCAGGGCCCAGACAAGGACTTGCGCCAGGCCGGCTGGCATTGGTGCAGGATGGGTGGGAACCCCTGGGGACCCCGGGATGGTCATGAAAACTTTCTAAAGCGTGGTCAGCCTTCAGAAATATTTTGACAGTTAGTAAAATGTCAGCCATGAAATATGTTCCCTAGAAATTCCATTAGAAAGCTTCCTTTTCTCTCACTCCCTCCCACCATAGTCACAAAACATACTCCAGTCTCAAGACATCTCCTCATTCTCCCAGAGTGGGTGCTGGATTCTGTTCACAGCATCATTGGTGAGCTTTTGATTGAGGATTGCAAGACTTTAGGAAAAAAAATGCCTCTGGCAACATTTATTATATGTTGATTGAGAGAGTGTGCCCTTCTGAAACTGGACTGAAACATTTTTAAAAGGTTCACAAACAAGAGTGTCAGGAACAGCATAATAGAGAGCTACACAGATTTGAAGCCATGAACCATTCTGAAAAGTGCTAGACCTGAGAAAGCCTGATTCTCAGCGTGCCATGAGAGCCCTTGTAAAAATACTTGCACAAGTCTCAACACCTGCAGTGGCAGTGATGGGCCTGGGGCAGAATGAAATCAGAACATTGAGTGTAGATTGTTGGTTAGAGAAGGGAGTAATTTTCCATCCTTTCCCTATCTGTAGCTCTGGCCTCTAGGTCCTCCCTACCCTGGTTTGTTCTCTGCAGAAAGGCAAATACAGATTTGTGGAAAATGAGTCCAGGTGGAGCTGATGCTATGGAGAACTCTGTGAACCTCATGAATGCTAAGTGGTGTGACCACCTCCTTCCCAGAAGTGTCCCTATTGAGACTTGTTCAACTGGTGAATCTGACTTTCAAAGGGACTTGCACCATAGACATTCGTACTGCTAAGGATATTATGCCTGGGTGAGGGCCAGATTCTCATCTACACTTTCCTTTCTCTGCTAGTCTCATCAGGATCAGGAGCAGGAATTTCCTAATTTCCCTTCTACCTGAAGCCTCATCATTCAGAATTTCATCAATCTTCTTCCTCTCAAAAGAAGTGTTATCAAGCCTAGCATGGTGGTGCATGCCTATAACTCCAGTGACTCTGGAGGCTGAGGCAAGAGATTCACAAGTTCAAAGCCAGGCTCAGCAACTTAGCAAGGCTCTAAGCACTAAGCAATACCCTGCCCTCAAGATAAAAAATAAAAATAAGGGCTGCAGATGAGGTTAAGTGCCCAGGGGTTCAATCCTTGATTTAAAAAAAAAAAAAACTGTTACCAGACCCACTGCTGGAACTCTTGCTGAGCTAAGGAGCAGAGGATATGAGGAAACTTACCCTTAACAAAATTCCTGTTGGATGTGAATTTCCTGGCAAAAGAACATATCAATGACAGATGGCCAACCAAGGAAAGCCTTGATCTTTTACCATTTCTTCTCATCCTTCTTGGGATGAGAAGAAATGGGAGGAGGCAGATATAGTCACCATTTATTGGTTTTCATTGTACTGTAAATAGTTATTTTATCTATCTCTAGTACTGCAAAAAAAATTTATTCATCTGTCAGAATCCTCTTTTGATATGGTATACTTTACAATAATAGACTTTAAAGTTAAAGTGAAATAAACTTGAATTAATTCCCTTTCCTTAACTACAAAGAACAGGGACTCAGAATAAAATTATACGTAGAGACAATTTCTATAAGAAAAATATAAAGCAAGAGTAGGGTGAAAGAAGCTCCTATTTTGGTATGAGGCAGAACAAAGTCACCCAGAATCCATGAACCCAGAATATAAAACTATTTTAAAAAGATGGGCCCAGTGCTCTAGCACTGTGACACCATGCTGCTATGATAAAGCTCAGGTGGAAGCCTGGACCCTCCTCCTTGCACCTCCAGCAGGTCCAGAACAGATCCATGCAGCAGGTGGAAAAGAAGGAAAGATGCACCTGAAAGTAGAATTCCTGGGAGGTTCCAAAAACGAGGCAAAAAATGCATCCTTGTCTCTCTCTCAGCCATGGAATTCCCTAGAGAGAATGGGAATTTCCTTGAATGCTGAGCCCCCATGGCATAGAAGAGTAAAATTCTGGCAGGTGTTTTGAAATATGAAAGCTTCAAAAATTCAAATTTCTTATCCATAGTAAGAACTTTCTCATATTTTTCAAAAAATATGTACATGTCTGTAATCTCAGAAGCTCAGGAGGCTGAGGCAAGAGGATCTCAAGTTCAAAGCCAGCCTCAGCAAAAGTGAGGTACTAAGCAACTCAATGAGACCCTGTCTCTAAATAAAATACAAAATAGGGCTGGAGATGTGGCTCAGCAGTAGAGTGCCCCTGAGTTGAATTCTGCATGTACATATATTTTTTTAGGGTGGGGTTTGGTCTCACTTCCCCCTAAACTTGGCCCACTGTGGTAATTGTAATTGCCTGCCTATGAACAGCAGTAATAATCAGTCTCATCCTCCAACTGCAGCCCAGAGATGGTCAGAGAGACTGTGTTACCAGTGTTGGAGCCAGAGAAATGATTAGGGATAGCTGAGGGCCGACTACTAACACTATGAATCATGAGTTTATGGGTTGTTTCTGGATGATTTTGGTACCAGGAGACATCATTAAATCTCCCAATATCACTGCTGATCCCAGCACAGGAGATGGTGACTGACTGTCCAGGAGTTCCAAAGACTGAGGGAGGCTGAGTCAGAGCAGACTGGGCCCAGAAACCTGAAAAGAGGGGAAAACACACTATGTTGAATCAAACCCTTGCCAAGGCAAACCTGAGTAGGAGAAGGCAAAACCTTTGCCCAGATGTCCCCAAGACCCCTTTTCTGCAAATGTCACATGAGTCCAAGCCATGGTGGTGGTGCCCCCGAGCACTCCCCCTCCTGAGACTCTAGCACTGGACCTGGCACCTCCAGACTTATTTATCTGCTTTATTGCCTCAGAGAAATGAAGAAGGTCCTCAAGGAAAATCTGCTTCTTGTGTCTTCCACTCCTCTGCCCACTCTGGCTTATCCTGAACTCTATACACTTTTGCATCCCCCTCCTGAAGAGTTCAGCTGAGAGTATATAATCTCCCTGCCTTAGATTTCCTGAGGATCAGAAACATAAATTCTCTATCCTTGATTGCACAGGAGAGAAAGATCTGCTGAAGTCCATCATCTCTGTGAGCTTCTAGCTCTTCAGTGTCTCTGCTGAGTTCTCACTGTGTCTCAGACCTCCAGGTCACACCCCACAGTGCCCACTTCTGGAGTCCATCCTCCAAGATCACTCTACTGCTAGTAAACTAGGTTTCTGGCCCCAGGAAACACCTGCTATGGTGGTTGTTGGTGGGGTATCCCCAGAGGCAGCCGTGTTTCTGTCCCTCCCCTGTGCTATGTGTGGAAAAATATGTAGCATCAAATTCCACCAGTATGTCAGTCACTCCCTGGTCACTCACCACATGCCTCATGGACCATCCTCTGGTCAAAGAAGGAGTCTCATGGAGGAAACAGAGTGCTCCACAAAGAGCCATCATCTTGTCTTGATTTTGCAGTTTTGTTCCCGTCTGACCATTCCCAAGTAATGATCAGTTTTTGTTCAGTGGCTAAATCTCAGTCTCAGAAGTGAATTCCAAGAGTCCTACTTCTTGTGTAGGGTATCTACAAGGACATAAGGGCAAAATGAGAAGGCAAAGATTTGAAAATGGTTATTTCTATTCAAACAAGGGCTATTTATTTTATTTTAAATTATATTTTGGGGGAGGGTACTGAGGATTAAATCCAGGGTTTCTTAACTACTGAGCCACATCACAGCTGTTTTTATATTGTATTATAGACAGGGTCTCATTGAGTTGCTTACAACCTCGGTAAGTTGCTGAGGCTGGCTTTAAACTCAGTATCCTCTTGCCTCAATCTCTCAAACTGCTTGGATTATAGGGATGCACCATCTTGCCTTGCCAAATATTTTATATTTTAATTGATATCTTATATCTTAGTTTATACTATCTGGTACAGTGTGTTATTGTTACAAAATAGATAAATTGTTGAATGATTAAGTCAGGCTAATGAACTTACCTCGCTTTGTTTTTTAAAGCAGCTTTATTGAGTTGTAGCTCACATATCAACAATTCAGCCATTTCAAGTAGACACTCCAATGCCCCTTACTGTGTTCAGAGTTGTGCAACAATCACCACAATTAATTTTAGAGCATTTTCATCACCCAAGAAGGAAAATCCATGACCATTAGCAGTCATTCCCAGTTGTTCTCTCCCTCAACATAATCACTCACTATGCCTACCTATAAAAGAAATCACTTATCCTCTTCATTTCTAGATGATTCTCTATTCTAAAATTTTAAAATCACTTTTATGTGAGGAGAATATTTAAGTTATATTTTATTCAATTTTTAAATACATAATATATTAGTATTAACTGTAGTTACCACACTATTCAGTAAACCAATAGAAATTATTTCTCCTGTCTGATTGAAAATTTGTCCCCTTCTATTAAATCATACTTTATCCTGTTCTGTTCCCCACCTTACCCCTGTTGTGGAACCATTTTACTCTCCACTTTTGTTAGTACTTCTCTTATAGTTTCCACATATAATCGAAATCATTTAGTTTTTATGTTTCTGTGCCTAGCTTATTTCACCTAGCATAAGCATCTTTTATTTATACTATACACTTCATACTTAACTGAAGATTACATTCAATTTTATGTTTAACTTATGTGTCTAGTCAAAGAGAATTAGTTATTTAAATTATTTTCTACCTTCTTGGTTTGTTTCCATCCTACCCCATGAACATGGCATGACAAAGCAGAGTTATCTTAAGGAGCATATAATAAAAATAACACAATTGTGACACTAAGTCCCCCATTCATTTTCTGAAAATACTTTTAAAAGTCTTCTCTATCTTTGTATGTTTTGTGTGGCCTGTGGTTCAGACTGATTTAATTTTCTAAGCAAAAATATCACTGTTGTTTCTAGATTTCATTTAGAGTATAGTAAGCACACAGTATCTTTTCAGACTGAATTCAGCATATAAACCTCAGACCGCATACATGGAAGATCTTTGTGACCACTAGGCAAGCAAATCACAGAAGGCAGATTGGAGAAGAGACCAGCACATTAAAAATACACAGAGGAGAATTTTCCACTTCTATCCTGTGTCTCAGGCCTGCTCTTAGGAATGGGCATACAGACAGAAAGAATTCTAGAAGAGGCTCCAGAGGAGAAAGGGAATTCCTCATGCTCTGAGAAACCTTGGAATATGCATGTTTTCTTTGTCTCAGTGTTTTTCTTTCCTTCATTCTACTTGATCCTCACTTGGGAAATTCTTCTGTGGTCACAGCAGTGGCAATGGAGACTGTCGGGCCTTTTCTTCATTTGAAAAGCTAATTTCCCAAGAGAGTATCACATAATCACACTACTTTAATCTCTGTGTCCTCTTAGAACTGGATGTGGTCCTGGCCTCTGTCACAGGGAGTGAACAAATATTTAAGGAAACTAAAGTTCCAGTCTCATTGCCAGAAGACCAGAAGGGAAGGCTTGAGGACCCACACACAGTGGGAAGGTTGTGGAAAGGAATGAGTTTGGAAAAATCACTCTGCAACTTAGGCTCAATTCTGAGCTACCCTTGTATCAACCAGATCCCACAGGGGATAGGAAAGAATATGGACAAGATTTGACATGTAGACTGCTACCTAGACCTCAGCTGACCCCTGCAAGGCTTACAATAAACAAAGATCCAAAGGTCAAGGCAAAGGATTTCTAAATAGATACAAAGTTGAAACCACATTCCACAGAAGGCTGGTTTAGTCTAAAATGTGCATATAGTCTGCTAAAGCAAAAACATCAACATAGGATTTTAAATACTCTCATCATAATAATATATAATTAGACATATCCCATATAAAATACAAGGCAACTGCATGTAAAGAACCAGAAAGTTTCTACTGATATTAGAAAAACAATGCACAGATATCCTATTGACCAAGTAGGACAGCTGATATATAATTAAGACTATATTGCAAAGATTTTACACCGACCTTTAAAAACTGATAATAGAGCAGGAAGCAATAAACCAACTTAAAACCTCAATTGACAATACTACCAGCAGAATAGATCACTTAGAAGATAGAACATCAGACAATGAAGACAAAGTATTTCAACTTGAGAAGAACATAGACAGTTCAGCAAGACTGCTAAGAAACCATGAGCAGAACATCCAAGAGATATGGGATAACATTAAAAGGCCAAACTTAAGAGTCATTGGGATACAGGAGGGCACAGAGCTCCAAACCAGAGGAATGAACAATCTATTCAATGAAATAATACGAGAAAACTTCCCAGACTTGAAGAATGAAACAGAATCCCATATCCTAGAAGCCTACAGGACGCCAAAAGTGCAAAATCATAAGAGATCCACACCTAGACACATTATAATGAAGATGCCCAACATACAGAATAAGGAGAGAATTTTAAAAGCTACAAGAGAAAGAAAGCAGATTACATTTAGGGGCAAACCAATCAGGATAACAGCTGATCTCTCAACACAGACTCTGAAAGCTAGAAGATCCTGGAATAACATATTTCAAACACTGAAAGAAAATGGGCTCCAACCAAGAATCGTGTATCCGGCGAAATTAAGCTTCAGGATGGAAGATGAAATTAAAACCTTTCACGATAAACAAAAGTTAAAAGAATTCGCAGCTAGAAAACCATCTCTTCAAAAAAATCCTTGGCAAAACATTACAGGAAGAGGAAACTGAAAATAACATTGAAAACCATCAGTGGGAGATAGGACAGTAAAGGGGGGAAAGTAACCAAAGAGGAAAACTAATCAGGTTTAGTAACATAAATAAACAAATACGACTGGAGGAACAAACCTAATCTCAATAATAACCCTAAATGTTAATGGCTTAAACTCACCAATTAAGAGACACAGGCTAGTCGAATGGATCACAAAACAAGATCCAACAATATGTTGCCTACAGGAGACGCATTTGATAGGAAAAGATATACATAGACTGAAGGTGAAAGGCTGGGAAAAATCATTCCACTCATATGGACTGCGGAAACAAGCAGGAGTGTCCATACTCATATCAAACAAAATAGATTTCAAGCCAAAATTAATCAAAAAGGATAAAGAGGGACACTGCATACTGCTCAAGGGAACCATACACCAACAAGACATAACAATCATAAATATATATGCCCCAAACAATGGTGCACCTACGTTCATCAAGCAAACTCTTCTCAAGTACAAGAGTCTAATAGACCACCATACAATAATCATGGGAGACTTCAACACACCTCTCTCACCACTGGACAGATCTTCCAAACAAAAGTTAAATAAGGAAACTATAGAACTCAACAACACAATTAACAACCTAGACTTAATTGACATATATAGAATATACCACCCAACATCAAGTAGTTACACATTTTTCTCAGCAGCACATGGATCCTTCACAAAAATAGATCATATATTATGTCACAGGGCAACTCTTAGACAATATAAAGTAGTAGAAATAATACCATGCATCCTATCTGATCATAATGAAATGAAACTGAAAATCAATGATAAAAGAAGGAAGGAAAAATCATGCACCACGTGGAGAATGAACAATAGGTTACTGAATGACCAATGGGTCATAGAAGACACCAAGGAGGAAATTAAAAAATTCTTAGAGATAAATGAAAACACTGACACAACATATCGGAATCTGTGGGACACATTGAAAGCAGTTTTAAGAGGAAAATTCATTGCTTGGAGTTCATTCCTTAAAAAAAGAAAAAACCAACAAATAAATGATCTCATACTTCATCTCAAAATCCTAGAAAAAGAAGAGCAAAATAACAGCAAAAGAAGTAGAAGGCAAGAAATAATTAAAATCAGAGCTGAAATTAATGAAATTGAAACAAAAGAAACAATTGAAAAAATTGACAAAACCAAAAGTTGGTTCTTTGAAAAAATAAATAAAATTGACAGACCCTTAGCCATGCTAACGAAGAGAAGAAGAGAGAGAACCCAAATTACTAGCATACGGGATGAAAAAGGCAATATCACAACAGACACTTCAGAAATACAGAAGATAATCAGAAATTACTTTGAGTCCTTATACTCCAATAAAATAGAAGATAGTGAAGGCATCGATAAATTTCTTAAGTCATATGATCTGTCCAGATTGAGTCAGGAAGATATAGACAACCTAAACAGACCAATAACAATAGAGGAAATAGAAGAAACCATCAAAAGACTACCAACTAAGAAAAGCCCAGGACCGGATGGGTATACAGGAGAATTTTACAAAACCTTTAAAGAGGAACTAACACCAATACTTTTCAAGTTATTTCAGGAAATAGAAAAAGAGGGAGAACTTCCAAATACATTCTACGAGGCCAACATCACCCTGATTCCTAAACCAGACAAAGACACTTCAAAGAAAGAAAACTACAGACCAATATCTCTAATGAACCTAGATGCAAAAATCCTCAATAAAATTCTGGCGAATCGGATTCAAAAACATATCAAAAAAATTATACACCATGATCAAGTAGGATTCATCCCTGGGATGCAAGGCTGGTTCAATATACGGAAATCAATAAATGTTATTCACCACATCAATAGACTTAAAAATAAGAACCATATGATCATCTCGATAGATGCAGAAAAGGCATTCGACAAAGTACAGCATCCCTTTATGTTCAAAACATTAGAAAAACTAGGGATAACAGGAACTTACCTTGACATTGTAAAAGCTATCTATGCTAAGCCTCAGGCTAGCATCATTCTGAATGGACAAAAGTTAAAGGCATTCCCTCTAAAATCCGCAACAAGACAGGGATGCCCTCTATCACC
Organism: Spermophilus citellus; assembly: GCF_964194105.1. NCBI lineage: Eukaryota > Metazoa > Chordata > Mammalia > Rodentia > Sciuridae > Spermophilus > Spermophilus citellus. The sequence continues at coordinate 106,459,640 of NC_138184.1, forward strand.
ACTTCTATTCAATATAGTTCTCGAAACACTGGCCAGAGCAATTAGACAGACGAAAGAAATTAAAGGCATAAAAATAGGAAAAGAAGAACTTAAATTATCACTATTTGCAGACAATATGATTCTATACCTAACAGACCCAAAAGGGTCTACAAAGAAACTACTAGAACTAATAAATGAATTCAGCAAAGTGGCGGGATATAAAATCAACACGCATAAATCAAATGCATTCCTGTATATCAGCGACAAATCCTCTGAAACAGAAATGAGGACAACTACTCCATTCACAATATCCCCCCAAAAAATAAAATACCTGGGAATCAATCTAACAAAAGAGGTGAAAGACCTATACAATGAAAACTACAGAACCCTAAAAAGAGACATAGAAGAAGACCTCAGAAGATGGAAAAATATACCCTGCTCATGGATAGGCAGAACTAACATCATCAAAATGGCGATATTACCAAAAGTTCTCTATAAGTTCAATGCTATCCCAATCAAAATCCCAACAGCATTTCTTGTAGAAATAGATAAAACAATCAGGAAATTCATATGGAATAATAAAAGACCCAGAATAGCAAAAACAATGCTAAGCAGGAAGTGTGAATCAGGCGGTATAGCGATACCAGACTTCAAACTATACTACAGAGAAATAGTAACAAAAACAGCATGGTACTGGTACCAAAACAGGCGAGTGGACCAATGGTACAGAATAGAAGACACAGTAACCAATCCGCAAAACTACAACTATCTTATATTTGATAAAGGGGCTAAAAGCATGCAATGGAGGAAGGATAGCATCTTCAACAAATGGTGCTGGGAAAACTGGAAATCCATTTGCATCAAAATGAAACTGAATCCCTTTCTCTCGCCATGCACAAAAGTTAACTCAAAATGGATCAAGGAGCTCGATATTAAATCAGAGACACGGCGTCTGATAGAAGAAAAAGTTGGCTATGATCTACATACTGTGGGGTCAGGCCCCAAATTCCTCAATAGGACACCCATAGCGCAAGAGTTAACAACCAGAATCAACAAATGGGACTTACTCAAACTAAGAAGTTTTCTCTCAACAAAAGAAACAATAAGAGAGATAAACAGGGAGCCTACATCCTGGGAACAAATCTTTACCCCACACACTTCAGATAGAGCCCTAATATCCAGAGTATACAAAGAACTCAAAAAATTAGATAATAAGATAACAAATAACCCAATCAACAAATGGGCCAAGGACCTGAACAGACACTTCTCAGAGGAGGACATACAATCAATCAACAAGTACATGAAAAAATGCTCAACATCGCTAGCAGTCAGAGAAATGCAAATCAAAACCACCCTAAGATACCATCTCACTCCAGTAAGATTGGCAGCCATTAAGAAATCCAACAACAACAAGTGCTGGCGAGGATGCGGGGAAAGGGGTACACTTGTTCATTGTTGGTGGGACTGCAAAATGGTGCAGCCAATTTGGAAAGCAGTATGGAGATTTCTTGGAAAGTTGGGAATGGAACCACCATTTGACCCAGCTATTCCCCTCCTCGGTCTATTCCCTAAAGACCTAACAAGAGCATGCTACAGGGACACTGCTATATCGATGTTCATAGCAGCACAATTCACGATAGCAAGATTGTGGAACCAACCTAGAAGCCCTTCAATAGATGAATGGATTAAAAAAATGTGGCATTTATACACAATGGAGTATTACTCTGCAATAAGAAATGACAAAATCATAGAATTTGGAGGGAAATGGATGGCATTAGAGCAGATTATGCTAAGTGAAGCTAGCCAATCCTTAAAAAACAAATGTCAAATGTCTTCTTTGATATAAGGGGAGTAACCAAGGACAGGGTAGAGACGAAGAGCTGGAGAAGAAGAAGAACATTAAACAGGGATGATAGGCGGGAGGGAAAGTGAGAGTTAAGGGAAATTGCATGGAACTGGAAGGTGAGCCTCAGGGTTATACACAATTACATATAAGAGGAAAGGAGGAGTAGGAGAAAAATTATATAAGTGGAAGAAACGATTTATAGTAGAGGGGATGGAGAGAGAGTAGGGGAGGGGAGAGGAGGGGAGGGGTGAGGGGACAGTGGAGAATGGGATAGACAGCAGAATACATCAGTCACTAGAAAGGCAATTTGTAAATCAATGGAAATGTAACTGATGTGACACAGCAATCTGTATACGGGGTAAAAATGGGAGTTCATAACCCACTTGAATCAATCTGTGAAATATGGTATAATAAGAACTATGTAATGTTTTGAACAACCAACAATAAAATAATTTAAAAAAAACTGATAATAGAAAAAATGTCACAGTATCTGGAAATGAGAGAGACAAAGTTACAGCAAGGAAACAAAAGAAAGAGTGAGCCAAAAAGTGGCAGCACCACAGATGAGAACTATGTTAGATAGGGGTAGGAGAAGATTGATCTCTGAAGAAAGAAAGACTAGTGATCTCCAAGTCATAGCAAGGAACTGTCCCCTCATATAAAACGTAGAGAAGGAAAAGTGTTTTCTATTTTTTTTAATCAAAAAGGACTTCTAATTTCTGGTCTGACATATAAGAAACGCATGATATCTAATAAGTAAAATCCGCATACACCAGATTCAACATGCCCTCTTATATGCATCAAAGAATCGGTGATCAACTCACAGCTGACCCATCTTTCACTTATGCACCTTGTAGTCCATTCTCCAGGTGACAACTATGGAGCCTTTGACAGCATTAGTTGGCTCATGGAGAATCTACTGACTATGCCCCTTGATGTGTCTCTGTGTTCAGACTGAGACCAGATTCCTCCCTTGTTTCTCTTGCCTGCAGAATCACCTGATCCCATTCCTCAACCCCTCTTTCTGCTCACACCCCTTCACTCTGATTCTGCCTCCAAGACTTCTTTCTGCTCTTCCAGATACAAAGTTTTTCTGGGCCCTTCCTGCCTTATTCCATCATGCAGGCTGATTTCTGAGACTAAATACTCTTGACTTTATGATCAAAGGCACAGCTCCTTCTCTGTGTTAGTAACCAGAAAAGTGCTTTATTATCTTTTCCTGTATGAGATCCTCCTTTTATGTGTACTCATCAGTCTTTGTTATTATCTCCAGTGCATTGACTAAAATTCGCCTTTGAAAAATATTTCATTGTTGTGTCTGCATGCCCCAACATTTGAAGGATGGAGACTGTGTCCATCCTTATTAATTCCAAGCCCTCATCTTATCCTGGTCCATCAGGGATAGCTGCAGATTGATCCCAGAGAAAGGAGGGAGAAGCAGAGCTGTTCACTTGTGTAAAAGTCTCTACTCCACAGGCCATGTTTCTAGTGGCTTCTTTCTCTAACCCAGTCCCATGGCAGGAATCAGATATCAGTGGAGGTCTGTGCAACTTTTTCCTGTGTCCCACATCAATGCCACCCTCAATCTTTTGTGCTTAGTCTTTGCTTCACTTTCTGCTTGCTCCATCACTTAATGGAGGGAAATAAACCAGCACTTTTCCATTGTTTCAGACAAGTGCTCAGGAAATGGAACAAGCTTTGGATATTCTTAAGTTACTGTTTCTCATCTTTGGGAAATAAGCCTAAACTTATTCCCTTGTTCAAAGAATTCTTGGCTATATTTTTATGTACAAGTGTACTCATTAATCATTATAATGGGAATCCTAGCTAGAAATTGGTTGGACTTACCATTGAAATCATGAACTGTTGGGAATCACTGAGGGAGGAGGGATACACCCACAAGACATCCCTTATTATGGAACAAGAGTACCCTTTCAGGACAAGCCCATCCTAGTGAGAGACAGTTCACCTGCAGGGTACATCCAGGACAGGGTTTCAGGTGCTTAAGGGAAAAGAGAATCCTGATTAAGAATACAGTCTTGACTCAAATTCTGTCCAGTACACTTCACTTGACTATGATGACAAATGTCTATGACTTCAAGAAAGACAGCATTTTTCCCTGTATCTTCATTCCCTCAGTAATGTTCTCAGATTTTCTCAGTGGTTATTACTTCACCATTAGACACAATCAAAAGAGCAAAAATGGAGATGTTGACTACAGGATGGTGGATGCAAATTCTATGCAGAAGTGATTCTAGGCAGGTCTGCACAGTGTAGCAGTAAGAGGTATTGAGAGTGAGGATTTCCCTGAGAACTACTGGGACAGGACCAAATTTAAGGATTTGAAAAGAGTTGCACATTCAGGTACAACATCACACAGCAAAGAACAAGCTATTATTGTCCTTAGATAATAAATAAGAAATGTTGTTTCCTTTTGTATTTCCTGGTAAGACAAAAGTGTAAATGAGAGAGAATTGAATTCTCAGGACCCTGTGGCATGAAGTCCTCTCTGTGCAGGGCTAAGGAAGCATATTCAATGTGAGGAAGAGCATATGAGCTCAGAATAGGTTTTGTATACACCTCCCCTTGAACTTGGAACACTATATAAAGTTCTGCTGCTTGTATATGAGCAGCAATAATAATCAGCCTTCTCCTCAGGCTGAAGGCTAAAAATTATCAGAGAATCTAAGTTGCCAGACTCCAAGCCAGAGAAGCAATCAGGTATCCCAGAGGGACAATTAATGACTCTATAAATCAGGAGTTTGAGGATACTCCTGGGAGATTTTAATACTAGGAGAAACAGCTATACTTCACAATATCATTGCTGGTTCCAGCACAGGAGATCGTGACTGCCTATCCTGCAGACCCAGATACTGATAGAGACTGAGTCAGAGCAAACTGGGATCAGAAACTTGAAAAGAGGAAAAAAAAACACACTCTGGTACATCAGTGCTGGTCCTAGGTGAGCCTGAGCTGGAGAAGATACAACATTAGCCCAGATGTCCCTGTGTCCCTTCCCTGCAGGTATCACCTGTTCCCTGAGTAAGGAAAGCGAGGACAAGCAGAACCCTGGCCATAGTGGTTATTCCCCAAGAGTGCTGCCTCCTGAGCTCCCAGCACTGAGCCTGCTCCCCAGACCTCTCTTCTGTCTTGTCAAGACTCAGAGGAGGGAGGGTCCTCCATGCAAACCTCTTCCATTTCCTGCCTTTCCTCCCCTACCCTTAGATGCCTTGGACTCTGGATACCTCCACCTCCCGGGTCAGACAGTTTAGCTGAGGGGATTAAAATTGTTTGATGTGTATTTTCTGAATCAGGGCAGATGGAACCTGTGAGAGTGCCCAGGAATTAAAGCCCCTTTGGGATGTCCCTAATCTTCCAATAGGGGAGATTATGTGAATGTCACATGAAGATTCCCAGCACTTCTGTGTCCTGTGTGGGATGTCCTTGAGGACATGGTACCAGGATGGCTGGATAGATCAGGAAGATCTATCTCAGGAAGAAATAAGGCTGGGAGCACCACACATCCTCCTCAACCTGCTCAACTTCTCCTGGCCCTCTCATTAGGATGTGTGTTCAGACATTGCTAAGTCCTCTGCCTCTGAAAAAAAATTGGGGGATGTATTTTGATGCTGAGACGTGATGTTATTGATAGGAATTCTGGAAAATAATTTGTTGTAGTACAACATATTTAGGACTGGCACACTAGTACTTTAGAGACAATCACAGGAAAGCATCTCATTACTGTTCATGGTAAGCCACAGCAACTGCTCTGGAGATTCCAGACCCTCACTGCCCCCTGGTGGAATCATATGGAAAATCCCCAGCCTTGGGAAGAGGAGGGGAATGGATGGAGCTGGGTAATCCACTGTGTTTCCCCTCCTCAGTCCTACCCCCATCTCCTCATCTCTAGCTCAGGACAGGCCTCTGGTCCTTTCTATCCCCTCCAGGTGCCTCTTCCACTTCATTTTGTGTTGTTTTATTGGCATATTATAGTTGTACATATGATAGGATTTTTTTTGCTACATATTTGTATATGCACACAATATAACCATAAAATTTGGCCACTATCACTCCCCAACACTTTCTTCCTCCCTCTCATCCTCCCACCTCTGACCCATTTCTTCTACTGATCTCCCTTTGCTTTTCATTAGATCCGCGTGCCCCCTCACCCCACTTTTCTTATTTCCTCTCTAGTTTCCAGATATCAGAGAAAAAAATAAACCTTGACCTTTTAAGTCTGGCTTATATCACTTTACATGATGTTTTTTACTTCCATCCATTTTCCTGCAAATATCATTAAAAATGTTTAAGAATAAATTCTATCGTGTGTATGTATATATATATATATACATATACATACACACATACACACACCATATTTTCTTTATTCATTCATCTGTTTATGGACACATAGGCTGGTTCCCTACTTGAGCTATTATGAATTGTGCTGCTTTAAACATGGGTATACAAGTATCACTATAGTGTAATGATTTTCATTCTTTAAGATAAACACTGAGGGCTGAGATTGTGGCTGTGGTAGAGCACTGTGGTGAGGCACTGGGTTTGATCCTCACACCACATAAAAATAAATAAATAAAATAAAAAATATTGTGTCCATTTCCAAGGCAAAATATATTTTAAAAAATAAATACTGAGGAGTGGCATACCTGGGTCATATGGTGTTTCCATGCCTAATATTTTGAGAAACTTCCAAACTGTTTTCTATACTGGTTGTACTACTTTATAATCCCACCAACAGTGTAAAAATGTTCTTTTTATCCACATCCTATCCAGCATTTATTATTATTTGTATTCTTGATGACTGCCATTTTGATTGATGTGAAGTAAAATTTCAGTGTAGCTCTGATTTGTGTTTCCCTAATTGCTAATGGTGTGAACATTTTTTCCAGGTATTTGTTGGCCATTTGTATTTCTTCTTTTGAGAAGTATCTGTTTAATTATTTTGCCCATTTATTAATTGGGTTACTTGTTTTTTGGTGTGAAGTTTTTTGAGGTCTTTATATATTATAGATCGAAATCCTCTGTCAGAAGACTAGCTATCAAAGGTTTTATCCAGGGGCTGGGGATGTGGCTCAAGTGGTAGCGTGCTCACCTGGCATGCATGTGGCCTGGGTTCAATCCTCAGCACCACGTACAAAGATATTGTGTTTGCCGATAACTGAAAAATAAATATTAAAATATTCTCTCTCTCTCTCTCTCTCTCTCTCTCTCTCTCTCTCTCTCTCTCTCTCTCTCTCTCTCTCCTTTTAAAAAAAAAAAGATTTTATCCATTTTGTAGGCTCTCTCTTCACATTCATAATTGTTTCCTTTGCTGTGCAGAAGCTTTTTAATTTGATGCCATCCTGTTTATTAACTTTTGGCATTATTTCCTGAGCTTTAGGGGTGCTATTGAGAATGTCATTGTCTGTGCCTAAAAGCTAGAGTGTTGACCCTACATTTTCCTCTAGGAGTTTGGTCTTTGATCCATTTTAACTTTAGTGCAGGGTGAGAGATAAGTTTCATTCTCTTACATATGGATTACCAGCATCATTTATTTAAAAGTCTATTTTTTCTTCAGTGTATTTTTTTGTGTGTTTGTTTTTTTTTTATTGGTTGTTCACAACATTACAAAGCTCTTGACATATCATATTTCATACATTAGATTGAAGTGGGTTATGAACCCCCAATTTTACCCCAAATGCAGAATGCAGAATCACGTCGGTTACACATCCACAATTTTACATAATGCCCTATTAGTAATTGTTGTATTCTGCTACCTTTCTAACCCCTACTATCCCCCCTCCCCTCCCCTCCCATCTTCTCTCTCTACCCCATCTACTGTAATTCATTTCTCTCCTTGTTTATTTTCCCATTCCCCTCACAACCTCTTATAAGTAATTTTGTATAGCAATGAGGGTCTCCCTTCATTTCCATGCAATTTCCCTTTTCTCTCCCTTTCCCTCCCATCTCATGTCTCTGTTTAATGTTACTCTTTTCTTCCTACTCTTCCTCCCTGCTCTGTTCATAGTTGCTCTCATTATATCAAAGAAGACATTTGGTATTTGTTTTTTAGGGATTGGCTAGCTTCACTAAGCATAATCTGCTCTAGTGCCATCCATTTCCCTGCAAATTCTATGATTTTGTCATTTTTTATTGCTGCATAGTACTCCATTGTGTATAGATGCCACATTTTTTTATCCATTCATCTATTGAAGGACATCTGGGTTGGTTCCACAGTCTAGCTATTGTGAATTGTGCTGCTATGAACATCGATGTGGCAGTATCCCTGTAGCATGCTCTTTTAAGGTCTTCAGGGAATAGTCCGAGAAGGGCAATAGCAGGGTCAAATGGTGGTTCCATTCCCAGCTTTCCCAGGAATCTCCAAACTGCTTTCCAAATTGGCCGCACCAATTTGCAGTCCCACCAAAAGGGTACAAGTGTACCCTTTTCTCCACATCCTCGCCAGCACTTGTTGTTGTTTGACTTCATAGTGGCTGCCAATCTTACTGGAGTGAGATGGTATCTTAGGGTGGTTTTGATTTGCATTTCTCTGATTGCTAGAGATGGTGAGCATTTTTCCATGAACTTGTTGATTGATTGTATGTCCTCCTCTGAGAAGTGTCTGTTCAGGTCCTTGGCCCATTTGTTGATGGGGTTATTTGTTATCTTATTGTCTAATTTTTTGAGTTCTTTGTATACTCTGGATATTAGGGCTCTATCTGAAGTGTGAGGAGTAAAAATTTGTTCCCAGGATGTAGGCTCCCTATTTACCTCTCTTATTGTTTCTCTAGCTGAGAAAAAACTTTTTAGTTTGAGTAAGTCCCATTTGTTGATTCTTGTTATTAACTCTTGTGCTATGGGTGTCCTATTAAGGAATTTGGAGCCCGACCCCACAATATGTAGATCAGAGCCAACTTTTTCTTCTATCAGACGCAGAGTCTCTGATTTGATATCAAGCTCCTTGATCCATTTTGAGTTAACTTTTGTGCATGGCGAGAGAAAGGGATTCAGTTTCATTTTGTTGCATATGGATTTCCGGTTTTCCCAACACCATTTGTTGAAGATGCTATCCTTCCTCCATTGCATGCTTTTAGCCCCTTTATCAAATATAAGATAGTTGTAACTTTGTGGATTAGTCTCTGTGTCCTCTATTCTATACCATTGGTCCACCCGCCTGTTTTGGTACCAGTACCATGCTGTTTTTGTCACTATTGCTCTGTAATATAGTTTGAAATCTGGTATCGCTATACCACCTGATTCACACTTCCTGCTTAGAATTCCTTTTGCTATTCTGGGTCTTTTATTTTTCCATATGAATTTCATGATAGCTTTATCTATTTCTACAAGAAATGCCGTTGGGATTTTGATTGGCATTGCATTAAACCTATAGAGAACTTTTGGTAATATCGCCATTTTGATGATGTTAGTTCTGCCTATCCATGAACAGGGTATATTTTTCCATCTTCTAAGATCTTCTTCTACTTCTCTCTTTAGGGTTCTGTAGTTTTCATTGTATAAATCTTTCACCTCTTTTGTTAGGTTGATTCCCAAGTATTTTATTTTTTGAGGGGATATTGTGAATGGAGTGTTTTTCCTCATTTCCGTTTCAGAAGTTTTGTCGCTGATATACAGAAATGCCTTTGATTTATGTGTGTTGATTTTATATCCTGCCACTTTGCTGAATTCATTTATTAGTTCTAGTAGTTTCTTTGTAGACCCTTTTGGGTCTGTTAGGTATAGAATCATGTCATCTGCAAATAGTGATAATTTAAGTTCTTCTTTTCGTATTTTTATGCCTTTAATTTCTTTCGTCTGTCTAATTGCTCTGGCCAGTGTTTCGAGAACTATATTGAATAGAAGTGGTGATAGACGGCGTCCCTGTCTTGTTCCGGATTTTAGAGGGAATGCCTTCAACTTTTGTCCATTTAGAATGATGCTAGCCTGAGGCTTAGCATAGATAGCTTTTACAATGTCAAGGTAAGTTCCTGTTATCCCTAGTTTTTCTAATGTTTTGAACATAAAGGGATGCTGTACTTTGTCGAATGCTTTCTCTGCATCTATCGAGATGATCATATGGTTCTTATCTTTAAGTCTATTGATGTGGTGAATAACATTTATTGATTTCCATATGTTGAACCATCCTTGCATCCCAGCAATGAATCCTACTTGATCATGGTGCACAATTTTTTGATGTGTTTTTGTATTCGATTCGCCAGAATTTTATTGAGGATTTTTGCATCTAGGTTCATTAGAGATATTGGTCTGTAGTTTTCTTTCTTTGAGGTGTCTTTGTCTGGTTTCGGAATAAGGGTGATGTTGGCCTCATAGAATGAATTTGGAAGAGCTCCCTCTTTTTCTATTTCCTGAAATAACTTGAAAAGTATTGGTATTAATTCTTCCTTAAAGGTTTTGTAAAACTCTGCTGTATACCCATCAGGTCCTGGGCTTTTCTTGGTTGGTAGTCTTTTGATTGCTTCTTCAATTTCATCCATTGATATTGGTCTGTTCAAATTGTGTGTATCCTCCTGACTCAGTCTGGGCAAATCATATGACTTAAGAAATTTGTCGATGTCTTCACTATCTTCTATTTTATTAGAATATAGGTTTTCAAAATAATTTCTAATTGTCTTCTGTATTTCTGTAGCATCTGTTGTGATATTGCCTTTTTCATCCCATATGTTAGTAATTTGAGTTCTCTCTCTTCTTCTCTTCGTTAGCATGGCTAAAGGTCTGTCCATCTTATTTATTTTTTTGAAGAACCAACTTTTAGTTTTGTTAATTTTTTCAATAGTTTCCTTTGTTTCAATTTCATTGATTTCCCCTCTGATTTTAATTATTTCTTGCCTTCTGCTACATTTGCTGTTGTTTTGCTCTTGTTTTCTAGGGCTTTGAGATGAAGTGTGAGCTCATTTATTTGTTGTTTTTTTCTTTTTTTGAGGAATGACCACCAGGCGATGAATTTTCCTCTTAAAACTGCTTTCATTGTGTCCCATAGATTCCGATATGTTGTGTCTGTATTTTCATTTATCTCTAAGAATTTTTTGATTTCCTCCTTTATGTCTTCTGTAATCCATTGATCATTCAGTAACATATTGTTAAGTTTGCATGTGATGCAGGATTTTTCCTTCCTTCTTTTATCATTGATTTCCAGTTTCATTCCATTATGATCAGATAAAATGCATGGTATTATCTCCACCCCTTTATATTTACTGAGGGTTGCCCTATGGCATAATATATGGTCTATTTTTGAGAAGGATCCATGTGCTGCTGAGAAAAAAGTATATCCATTTGATGATGGTTGATATATTCTATATATGTCAGTTAAGTCTAGGTTATTGATTGTGATATTGAGTTCTATAGTTTCTTTATTCAACTTTTGTTTGGAGGATCTGTCCAACGGTGAGAGAGGTGTGTTGAAGTCACCCATAATTATTGTGTTGTGGTCTATTTGATTCTTGAACTTGAGGAGAATTTGGTTTATGAATGTCGCAGCACCATTATTCGGTGCATAAATATTGATAATTTTTATGTCTTGTTGGTGAATGGTTCCTTTTAACAGTATATAATGTCCTTCTTTATCCCTTTTGATTAACTTAGTCTTGAAGTCGATTTTATTCGATATGAGGATGGCCACCCCTGCTTGTTTACGAGGACCGTGTGCGTGGTATATTTTTTCCCATCCTTTCACCTTCAGCCTGTGTATGTCTTTTCCAATCAGATGTGTCTCCTGGAGGCAGCATATTGTTGGATTTGTTTTTTTAATCCATGATACCAGACTATGTCGCTTTATTGGAGAGTTTAAGCCATTAACATTCAGAGTTACTATTGATATATGGTTTGTACTTCCATCCATGTTTGATTGTTTATCCTTTTTTAAAAAAATTTAGTTTGTTTCTCCATGATTATCTTTCCCCTCGCCCTCTGTCTTTACTGAGGCACTTCCCACTGATGGTTTTGGTTATTGTTTTTCATTTCTTCCTCGTGTAGTGTTTTGCTCAAAATGCTTTGCAATGCTGGTTTTCTGGCTGCAAATTCTTTTAACTTTTGTTTATCAAGAAAGATTTTTATTTTGTTGTCATACCTGAAGCTTAATTTTGCTGGATACAGAATTCTTGGTTGGCATCCATTGTCTTTCAGTGTTTGAAATCCATTTTTCCATGACCTTCTTGCTTTCAGTGTGTGTGATGAAAAATCCGTTGTCAACCTTATTGGTTTACCCCTGAATGTAATCTGTCTCCTTTCTCTTGTAGCTTTTAATATTTTCTCTTTGTTCTGTATATTGGATATCTTCATAACAATGTGTCTTGGCATTGGTCTACTGTGATTTTGTGTGCTCGGTGTCCTGTATGCATCTTCAATTTGTATATCTGTTTCCTTTTTTATTTCTGGAAAGTTTTCTGTAATTATTTCATTCAGCAGGTTACTCATTCCCTTCTTTTGAATCTCTGTACCTTCTTCTATCCCGATGACTCGTAAGTTTGGTTTTTTTATGTTATCCCATAACTCTTGGATGTTTTTCTCGTGATTTTTTACCAGCCTTTCAGAGTTGGCTAGACTCTTTTCAAGATGATATATTTTGTCTTCATTATCTGACGTTCTGGCTTCTACTTGCTCCACTCTGTTAGTGATACTCTCAATTGAGTTTTTAATTTGTTTTATCGTTTCCTTCATTTCTAGAATTATTGTTTGATTATTTTTTATAATCTCTATCACCTGATAAAGATGCTTAACTTCTTCTTTTATCTGTTTATGTAATTCATTCTCAATGTGTTCTATCACTGCTTGAATTTGCTGTCTTGTATCCTCTTTAAGGTTCCATTCCATCTGTCTAAGGTGTTCCTTGGTTCTTATATGACCATTTTTCTGTTGACTCTAGGTCCTCCTGAATATTTAGGCTGTCCTGCATTGTTTGTACTCCTTTTCTTCCTTGCTTTTTGAAGCTGCTCATGTTACTTTTTGTTCTGTTTGACTGCTGAGTTACTGTTTACTCCTATAAATTTATTAGATGCTTGGGGGGAAAGGTATTAGAAGGGAAGGGAAGAAGTCACTAAAGAGAATGAGAGTAAGCAGGTAGAATTCAAGGAAGGGGGGATAAGAAAAATGAAAAGACAAAAGAAGAAAAAAATAGGAAATAAAAAAAGAAAAAAAATTAAAAATAATAATAATAATAAAAATTAAAATTAGAAGAAAACAAATTTAAAAAATTGTAAAAAAAATTAAAAAAACAACAAGAAAGAAAAATGAAAATGAAAGAAAAACCAAAATCAAAAAAAAAAAAAAGAGAAAAGAAAAAAAGGAAAAAAAAAACTAATAAATGCAGTCTTAGAGTTTGATTAGCTTCTCTTCCAGTAGGTGGCACTGTGCCCACCAGGTCAAGTTTCTCCTGTCAATACGCGGGAACCAATCACTGTGCAGTAGCTCCTCCCAGACTGGGCGAGTCTCCAATCCTGAGTGTCTAGGGCCTCCTCTTGGGTCTAGTCACTTCCCACTTTTCCTCTAGCCAGGCCCCTCTCACGGGTGCCGCTCACCACAATACTGGCTACACGCCAGGTCTGCTGCTCCCGGGAGCCCTGTTTTCATGAATGACTGGGCACACTCTCCCTGTTTGCCATTCCCTCAGACCCTAAGTTTGTAGAGCTTGGGGCTGAGAATCCTCAGCAAATTTTACTTGCCCTCCGGTAGTAGCCACTCCCCCGGTAGCTGGTGCAAGAGACCTCAGCAGTCAGCCCTGATGGGAACGGTAGTTCCGCACCGCGGGTCCCGAGCCACCTCTGATTTCCTGGGTCTGGCTATCGTGCTCACGGGAGAGCTGGGAGGGGCCCTTACGGGAGAGCTGGGAGGGGCCCTTAAGGTTTCCCCGATGTGTGGAGAGGGAAGGCTAGGGAATTACACACCTGTAGCCGCAGGTTTCAATGAAGTTATCTCCTCCGCCGCAGTCTGGTGACGTCAGCTCTCTGCCATGGTGGTATCTCTTGCAAATGGCGACAGTTCGTTTCCCTTTGCCGGGCGACCAATACAACGGGTGGGTCCTTTCTGTCTCTCCCAAGCCCCGTTTCAAACCTGTGGCCACTACCTATGAAGGCTCGGTAGGCATTTACCTCCGTAGGATGAGAAGGGCTGACCAGTTGTTTCAGCCGGATGGATTAGTGCTGTGTCACAGGTGTTTGTCTGTGGGAAGCAGGCGAACGGGAGCTTGAATTCAGCCGATCCGGGCTCAGTGTGTGTTCTGAGAGGCCCAGACTGTTCGCCCCAGATCCACGTCAGCTCAGCATTGCCTAGTGATCCTGCTGTCTCCAGCTCAGCGTTTCGGCCCTTCAGTGTATTTTTTTGCCACCTTTGTCAAGGATCAGATGACTAAAGATATGTCGGTTTGTCTCTGAGTCTTATATTCTGTACCATTCATCTATGTGTATGTTTTTATGGCAGTACCATGCAGTTTTTGTTACTATAGCTCTGTAGTATAATTTCAAGTCAGGTATTGTGATGCCCCCAGCATTGCTTTTTTTTTTTTTTTTGATTATTTAAAGCATTACATAGCTCATGATATATCATCTTTCATACATTTGACTCAAATTGTGTTTTGAACTCCCATTTTCACCCCAAATACAGATTGCAGAATCACGTCTGTTACATATTCACATTTTTACATAATGCCATATTAGTGATTGTTGTATTCTGCTACCTTTCCTATCCCCTACTATCCCCCCTCCCCTCCCCTCCCCTCCCATCTTCCCTCTCTACCTCCCCTGCTGTTGTTCAATTCTCTCCCTTTTTTCCCTCCCCCTTGCCCCTCATAACCTCTTATAATTTTATGTATCATTGAAGGTCTCCTACTATTTCCATATGCTTTCCCTTCTCTCTCCGTTTCTCTCCCCCCATTCGTCTTTGTTTACTGTAGTCTTTTCCTCATGCTCTTCCTTCCTGTTCTGTTCTTAGTTGTTCTCTTTATATCAAAGCAGACATTTGGCATTTGTTTTTTAGGGCTTGGCTAGCTTCGCTTAGCATAATCTGCTCTAATGCCATCCATTTCCCTGCAAATTCTATGATTTTGTCATTTCTTAGTGCTGCATAATACTCCATTGTGTATAGATGCCACATTTTTTTATCCATTCATCTATTGAGGGGCATCTAGATTGGTTCTACAGTCTAGCTATTGTGAATTGTGTCGCTATAATCATTGATGCAGCCGTATCCCTATAGAGCGCTTTTTTTTTTAAATAAACTTTATTATGTATATATGAAGTTTACAACATCATGTTTTGGGGTACATATAAATAATAAAATGGTAAGTAGAGTGAAGCAGATTAACGTGTAGCTTCTTACTATTTTTTTTTTTTCTGTGTGTATATAAAAAGAGCAGGTAAAACCTACATACTCAGAGATTGCTAATACAACACAATTTTATTAACTTTAGTTCTTTTTTTTTTAATTATTTTATTGTTGGTTGTTCAAAACATTACATAGTTCTTAATATACCATATTTCACAGATTGATTCAAGTGGGTTATGAACTCCCATTTTTACCCCGTATACAGATTGCTGTGTCACATCAGTTACATTTCCATTGATTTACAAATTGCCTTTCTGGTGACTGATGTATTCTGCTGTCTATCCCATTCTCCACTGTCCCCCCTCCCCTCCCCTGCCCTCCCCTCCCATCCCCTTCTCTCTCTCCATCCCCTCTACTATAAATCGTTTCTTCCACTTATATAATTTTTCTCCTATTCCTCCTTTCCTCTTATATGTAGTTGTGTATAACCCTGAGGCTCACCTTCCAATTCCATGCAATTTCCCTTACCTCTCACTTTCCCTCCTGCCTATCATCCCTGTTTAATGTTAATCTTCTTCTCCAGCTCTTCGTCTCTACCCTGTCCTTGGTTACTCCCCTTATATCAAAGAAGACATTTGACATTTGTTTTTTAAGGATTGGCTAGCTTCACTTAGCATAATCTGTAGAGGGCTTTTTTAAGGTCCTCAGGGAATAGTCCGAGAAGTGCGATAGCTGGGTCAAATGGTGGATCCATTCCCAGCTTTCCCAGGAATCTCCATACTGCTTTCCAAATTGGCCTCACCATTTTGCAGCCCCACCAGCAGTGTACAAGTGTACCCTTTTCCCCATATCCCCGCCAACACTTATTGTTGTTTGACTTCATAATGGCTGCCAATCTTACTGGAGTGAGATGGTATCTTAGGGTGGTTTTGATTTGCATTTCTCTGATTGCTAGAGATGGTGAGCATTTTTTCATGTACTTGTTGATTGATTGTATGTCCTCCTCTGAGAAGTGTCTGTTCAGGTCCTTGGCCCATTTGTTAATTGGGTTATTTGTTATCTTATTGTTTAATTTTTTGAGTTCTTTGTACATTCTGGATATTAGGGCTCTATCGGAGGTGTGGGGGGTAAAAATTTGTTCCCAGGATGTAGGCTCTCTATTTACCTCTTTTATTGTTTCTCTTGCTGAGAAAAAACTTTTTAGTTTAAGTAAGTCCCATTTGTTTATTCTTGTTGTTAACTCTTGGGCTATGGGTGTCCTATTAAGGAATTTGGAGCCCGACCCCACAATATGTAGATCAGAGCCAACTTTTTCTTCTATCAGACGCCGTGTCTCTGATTTGATATCTAGCTCCCTGATCCATTTTGAGTTAATTTTTGTGGATGGCGAGAGAAAGGGATTCAATTTCATTTTGTTGCATATGGATTTCCAATTTTCCCAGCACCATTTGTTGAAGATGCTATCCTTCCTCCATTGCATGCTTTTAGCCCCTTTATCAAATATAAGATAGTTGTAACTTTGTGGATTAATCTCTCTGTCTTCTATTCTGTACCATTGGTCCACCTGCCTGTTTTGGTACCAGTACCATGCTGTTTTTGTTACTATTGCTTTGTAGTACAGTTTGACCTCCGGTATCACTATACCTCCAGATTCACACTTCCTGCTTAGAATTGCTTTTGCTATTCTGGGTCTTTTGTTTTTCCATATGAATTTCATGATTGCTTTGTCTATTTCTACAAGAAATGCCACTGGGATTTTGATTGGCATCGCATTAAACCTGTAGAGAACTTTGGGTAATATCGCCATTTTGATGACGTTAGTTCTGCCTATCCATGAACAGGGTACATTTTTCCATCTTCTGAGATCTTCTTCTATCTCTCTCTTTAGGGTTCTGTAGTTTTCATTGTATAAATCTTTCACCTCTTTTGTTAGGTTGATTCCCAAGTATCTTATTTTCTTTGAGGATATTGTGAATGGAGTGGTTTTCCTTATTTCCATTTCAGAGGTTTTGTTGCTGATATACAGGAATGCCTTTGATTTATGTGTGTTGATTTTATAACCTGCCACTTTGCTGAATTCATTTATTAACTCTAGCAGCTTCTTTGTAGACTCTTTTGGGTCTGTTAAGTATATTATCATGTCATCCGCAAATAGCGATAGTTTAATTTCTTCTTTTCCTATTTTTATGCCTTTAATTTCTTTTGTCTGTCTAATTGCTCTGGCTAGTACTTCGAGAACTAAATTGAATAGAAGTGGTGATAGAGGGCATCCCTGTCTTGTTCCAGATTTTAGAGGAAATGCCTTCAGTTTTTCTCCATTTAGGATGATGCTAGCCTGAGGTTTAGCATATATAGCTTTTACAATGTTGAGGTAAGTTCCTGTTATCCCTAGTTTTTCTAGTGTTTTGAACATAAAGGGATGCTGTACTTTGTCAAATGCTTTTTCTGCATCCATCGAGATGATCATGTGGTTCTTGTCTTTAAGTCTATTGATGTGGTGAATAGCATTTATTGATTTCCGTATATTGAACCATCCTTGCATCCCAGCAATGAATCCTACTTGATCATGGTGCACAAGTTTTCTGATATGCTTTTGTATTCGATTCGCCAGAATTTTATTGAGGATTTTTGCATCTAGGTTCATCAGAGATATTGGTCTGTAGTTTTCTTTCTTTGAGGTGTCTTTGTCTGGTTTCGGAATAAGGGTGATGTTGGCCTCATAGAATGAATTTGGAAGAGCTCCCTCTTTTTCTATTTCCTGAAATAACTTGAAAAGTATTGGTATTAATTCTTTAAAGGTTTTGTAAAACTCTGCTGTATACCCATCCGGTCCTGGGCTTTTCTTGGTTGGTAGTCTTTTGATTGCTTCTTCAATTTTATCCATTGATATTGGTCTGTTCAAATTGTGTGTATCCTCCTGACTCAGTCTGGGCAAATCATATGACTTAAGAAATTTGTCGATGTCTTCACTATCTTCTATTTTATTGGAATATAGGTTTTCAAAATAATTTCTAATTGTCTTCTGTATTTCTGTAGCATCTGTTGTGATATTGCCTTTTTCATCCCGTATGTTAGTAATTTGAGTTCTTTCTCTTCTTCTTTTCGTTAGCATGGCTAAGCATTTTGAACAAAACACTACAAGAAGAGGAATTGAAAAATAGCGCCCAAAACTAACAGCAGGAGGTATCTCAGTAAAGGGGGAGGAAAATAACCAAAAAGCAAAACTAGCCAAACTAAAATAAATAAATAAAGAAGCATGACTGGAAGTACAAATCATATCTCAATTGTAACCTTAAATGTTAATGGCCTAAACTCACCAATCAAGAGACATAGGCTAGTAACCTGGATC
Source organism: Spermophilus citellus (assembly GCF_964194105.1). Taxonomy (NCBI): domain Eukaryota; kingdom Metazoa; phylum Chordata; class Mammalia; order Rodentia; family Sciuridae; genus Spermophilus; species Spermophilus citellus. Next base: position 106,478,083 of record NC_138184.1, read on the forward strand.
AAAAAAACAAATCCAACAATATGCTGCCTTCAGGAGACTCATATGATAGGAAAAGACATACACAGGCTGAAGGTAAAAGGTTGGGAAAAATCTTACCACTCACATGGCCCTCGGAAGCAAGCAGGAGTGGCCATACTCATATCGAATAAAATCAACTTCAAACCTAAGTTAATCAAGAAGGATAAAGAAGGTCACTATATACTGTTAAAAGGAACCATCCACCAACAAGACATAACAATCATCAATTTGTATGCACCAAACAATGGAGCTGCAACGTTCATAAAACAAACTCTTCTCAAGTTCAAGGGTCAAATAGACCACAACACAATAATTATGGGTGACTTCAACACACCGCTCTTGCCATTAGACAGATCCTCTAGACAAAAGCTGAATAAAGAAACTATAGAACTCAACAGCACAATCAATAACCTAGACTTAACCGACATATATAGAATATATCAACCATCATCAAGTGGATACACGTTCTTCTCAGCAGCACATGGATCCTACTCAAAGATAGACCATATATTATGCCATAAGGCAACTCTTAGTAAATATAAAGGCGTGGAGATAATACCATGCACCATAGCTGATCATAATGGAATGAAATTGGAAATTAATGATAAAAGAAGGAAGGAAAAACCCTACATCACATGGAAAATGAACAATATGTTATTGAATGATCAATGGGTTATAGAAGACATAAAGGAGGAGATGAAAAAATTCCTAAAATCAAATGATAACACAGACACAACATACCGGAATCTATGGGACACAGTGAAAGCAGTTTTAAGAGGGAAATTCATTTCCTGGAGTTCTTACCTCAAAAAAAGGAAAAACCAACAAATAAATGAACTCACGCAACACCTCAAAAACCTAGAAAAGGAAGAGCAAAACAACAGCAAATGTAGTAGAAGACAAGAAATAATTAAAATTAGAGCAGAAATAAACGAAATTGAAACAAAAGAAACCATTGAAAAAATTGATAAAACTAAAAGTTGGTTCTTTGAAAAAATAAATAAGATGGACCAGCATTGCTTTTTTAGTTTAGAATTGCTATGCCTATTCTGGCTCTTTTCTTCTTCCAAATGAATTTTAGGACTATTTTTTCTACTTCTCTGAAGAATGTCATTGGTATTTTGATGGGGATTGCATTGAATCTGTATATTGCTTCTGGTAATTTATTGTTCTTCTTTTGTCTTTTGACTTCCTCCAAGATGGAATGTGTCTTCTGCCTCACCAGGTGCCCAGATCCACCCTTTCAGGATTCCCTGCTTACCTCAGGGTGGCCTGTCCCAGGGTGAGTATTCCTGCAGCACATCTGGACTCAGGGTTTAGGAATTGTAACAGCTAAAATATTCAAATCTGATAGTAAAACTAATGAGAAAAAAGTGGATCTAGGAGAAAATGATAAACTTCTCAAAATTGTTCAAAGAAAGAACTTGTGTGTCAGAAAGTATGCTCAATGAGGATTAGGAATGGTTTAAGGGTAGAAAGGAGGTGAATTTCCATGTTTGAGTATGTAGAAGGAACTGGGGTCAGGATTGTTCTAAGGAACCCTCCCAGGGTTCTCTTTGTTATTCAGGACACAGGACCCTTTTTCCTATAAGCTCTGTGTGCATATGGAGACCACCTCAACTCACAGATTTGCATTTTCCTCAGGTTAGATCTTCTTATTCTAGAGGGAGATGCTTGATCTACTAGGTTTTTCTAGAAAGAGCTGGATTTGGGATACATAGTGATTAGGCTTTTGACAGAATACAAATAAAATGAACATTCATCTAGGCATTCTATAGGGCACGAACATTATGAGCAATTACTTTAATGTCACTATTCACACCACACGAGAAACATGTTAAGAGCATAAAGAGAGGTGATGGCCAGGTCAAAGATGGAATGAACTAAAAGACAGCCTCTGGGTTGGGGTAAAAGGAATGTGTATTTGTGGGGCATAAGATGGTTTGGGAATTAAGGCTATGGTTTTTTTACGTGTTTCAAACATTATGAGCTATACTGTTAGAGGAGTTAGTTTAAATTGCAATGCCTGGTATTATAGATGTTAACAAAATGGTAGTGTGTTAATGACCTGCTCAGAAACACTTAACTTGACATGTGGAACCAGCATCCTGTATCATTGTCTCCTGGGATCACTGTGAATAGCTTCCGGGGAACATTCAGGGTGCCCAAGCACTGCCTGAAAGAAGCAACTTCTGATTTTCAGACCCCTTTCATTGTACCATGTCATATTGGCACCACAAACACATTCAGGTGCCCATGCTGAAGAAGCCACAATTTCATTTAAAATTGTGAATTTTTTTTTTGCTCATGCAATAATCTATGACATAGAAATAATACTTGACTTCCAGCAAAAGGCCAGAAAATGACCCTTGAAGAAAACATGATTATTAACTAGCAAAGCTAAACAAATAAATTTAAAATGTACACAAATAAATTCCCAGAGAATTATTGAGGCAGAACCCAATATGATATTTATTCTATAATAGCAATTACCAAAAAGATGAAATGTCCACATGGGATGCAGTGGGAAATGAGTGGGCCCTAACCTTGAAAAAACTCTATGAACACATGAATGATTATTGCTCAAGTATGTTGAGCTCCTATGGCATTGAACAGTAAAACCCTGGTGGATATTTTGACACCTAGTACTTCAAATTGTCTCTATCATTAGTGATGTTTCTCTCATCTTTAAAAAAATACATATATATATATATATATATATATATATTTATAGAGAAAGGTCGATGAACATATATTTCTATAGTTAGTCAAGAAAAGTTGGGCCTACTGTTCTGTAGCACTTTAAGGTAAATATGCATAAGGCTAATATACTTTAAATGATTTTAAATATTTATATTTTGCACTATACACCATATGTTCATTTTGACATGTTTCTCCATTTCAATCCCTAGTACTTCCCCTTTACCTCACCATTTTCCTCCCCTTACCCTCCCTCTTTACTCTACTCTCTTGACTTTTCTTCTATTTATTTTCTTAATTGGTACATTATAGTTATGTATAAAAGTGGAGTTCCTTGTGATATATTCATACATACACACAGTACACTTTGGTCCATTCCATTCTGCAGTTGTGTCTCTTTCCTTCTCCTTATTCCCATTTTCTATTCCACTGTTCTCTTTGTTATTTTAAGAGATGCCCTTCTTATTTCTTATTTTTCTCTAGCTTCTGCTTATGAGCAAAAACATTTGACCCTTGGCTTTCCTAGTCTGGCTTATTTCACTTATCATGATATTCTCAAGTTCCATTCACCAGCAATTGACATATTATCATTGTTCTTTATGGCTGAGTAAAACTCCATGCTGTATATATACCACATTTTTGTATCCACTCATCTTTAATGAGCATCTAGACTGGTTCCATAACTTTGCAATTATAAATTGTGCTACTAAAAACATTGGTATACATGTATGACTACCATATGCTAATTTTAGTTCTTTTGACAAATATCAAGGTATGGGACAGCTGTGTCATATGGTGATTCCATTCATTGTCTTTTGCGAAATCTCCATACTGCTTTCCAAAGTGGTTATACTAATTTGCTGTCCCACCAATAATGTATAAGTGTACCTTTCCCCCCACATCCTAACTAACATTTATTATTATTTGTATCCTTGATGATTGCCATTCTAACTGAAGTGAGATAAAATCTCAGTGTATTTTTGATTTATACTTCCTTGACTCCAAAGGACGTCAAACATTTTTTCATATATTTGTTGGTCATTTCTACTACTTCTTTTGAGAGAAATCTGTTTAATTCATTTGCCTATTTATTAATTGCATTATTTGGGGGTTTGGGTGATAAGTTTATTAATTCTTTATATATTCTGGATATCAATCCCCTGTTAAAAGAATAGCTGGCAAAGATTTTATACTATTTTGTAGGTATTCTCTTCACACTTTCAATTGTATTTTTTGTTTTGTTTTGTTTTGTTTTTTGCTATGGAATAAAAAAAGATGACACAGAGACAAGTCCACATAGATAAAGTCATCTAATCCTCAAAGTTGCCAAAAACACACTTTTGAAAAAAGGTAGTCTTTTTAACAAATGATCCTGGAGAAACTGGATATCCATAATGTAAAAGAATGAAACTACAACCCTATCTCTCACCCTGCACAAAAGTAAACTCAAAGTGGATCAAACACCCAGGAATTAGACCAGAAACATTGCAACTGCTAGAAGAAAACATAGGTCAACACTCTACATGTTGGCACAGGCACAGACTTCCTTAATAAAACTTCTAAAAATCAAGAAATAAAACCAAGAATTAATAAGTGGGGTGGCCTTAAATGTACTTTGTTTTTTAAAAATACTAGAAGAAAGGACTTTGAATGTTTTCATCACAAGGAAATGATAAATATTCAAAATATGAATATTTTTCTCTTGATTTGAACATTACACAATATATACAGGTTTGAAATCTCACAGAATTTTGGTATCTAATAAATATGTGTCAACATAAAATGAAGCATTGATGCATTGTAGAAAATATAATCTACGTGTATATACATACACCCACATTTATTTGAATGTACCTTGTATAATTGTTTGAAAAACCACATAAGGTGGCTCCTGCAGTTTGAGACTGTACAGGTGTTGAGAGACAATGCATATGTAGAATAGTTACTAAAGTAAATTGCACTTAATTTTACCTTATTAGCATAGTAAAACACATCCTGAAATAATTAAGATGCTAATGAGGCATGCCTTGCATGAAAAGTATGATAAAGAGTGCAGATACATCTGAAACCCAAACCCTACATGTAAAGACATCAAGATACCACGACCCTGCCAAACTAGATCATTTGAAAGTTACACACCTTTGTCTTCTGTGTGAATCAGCCTGGAATTTCTGTCTCTCACATGCTATCTCCCTTGTTCTTCAGCATAACAGTCAAGAATCATGTTCTTGTTCCAGGTTGCCTTTCTCTGATTCTTCTAATGAAGAGTACAAGAATCCATCCTGCCAGTGTCAACCTGAAAAAGGATTTACATGTTAAAATAATTCTCTGGATATTAAAAATAATTTGCTTTTTTTTTTTCATTTTTTACTTTGACTACTGGAAAGTATAGAGCTACAAAGGTGAGACATATCATTTTCTCTAACACCCCAGCTGATTCAACTTGGCTGTGGCACAGATGCAGACCAGCAGCTGTGAGGCTGAATAAGCCAATGGGGAAACTCAATTTACCATTAATCATTTCAATAAAAAAAAATAGAGATATTGAAAAGAAATCAATCAGAACTCCTGAAGAGAAAGACAGAATGAATCAAATTAAAAATTTAGTTGTAAGTATCACCACCCAAATAGATTGAATAGAAAATGTAACTTCAAGGCTTGAAGACAGAATTTTAAGTCTTGAAGACAGGGGAATATGAACTTGAATACTCAGTGTGCAATAAAGGGGGGAAAGACCATGATCAGAATATGCAAGAACTGATGAATATGGTGGCACACCCCTATAATCCCAGGAGTTTGAGAAGCTGAGACAGAAGGATTGCAAGTTCAAAGCCATTCTCAGCAACTTAGTGAGGCCCTAAACAACTTAACAAGACCCTGTAACTAAATAAAATGGAAAAAAGGCTGGGGATGTGGCTCAGTGGTTAAGAACCCCTGGGTTCTTATACAAAATTACATATAAGAGGAAGTGAGGGGAAAGGGAAAAAAAAAAAACAAGAGAGAGAAATGAATTACAGTAGATGGGGTAGAGAGAGAAGATGGGAGGGGGGGATAGTAGAGGATAGGAAGAGCAGCAGAATACAACATACACTAGTATGGCAGTGTGTAAAAACATGGATGTGTAACCGATGTGATTCTGCAATCTGTATACGGGGTAAAAATGGGAATTCATAATGTATGAAATATGATATGTCAAGAGCTTTGTAATGTTTTGAACAACTAATAATAAAAAAAAATAAATAGATCATTTTAAAAAGAACCTCTGGGTTCAATTTGCAGTACGAAAAAAAAAAAAAAAAAGAATATACAAGAACCCTGGGACAAAATCAAGAGACCAAACCTGACAGTTGCTTGGATAGAAGAGAGCATGGAGATACAGACAAAATGTATTAAAAAACTTGGCAGTGAGAAAAATTCCCCACCTTAGAAATGAGAAAAAACACCCACATACAGGATGCATATAGAACCCTGAATAGACAAGATCAGCAAAAAACTTCCCCAAGACACATTAGAATCAAAACACCTAACAGACAAATTGAGTAAAGAATATTAAAAGCTGCAAGAGAAAAATATCAGATCCCATTTAGAGGCAAACCAATAAGGCTCACATCTGACTTCTCAACTCGGATCCTAAAATAATGAAGGGCCTGAAATAAGATATTACAGACTCCAAAAGATAACAATTGCCTGCTAAGATTGCTATCCAGCAAAGCTATCTCTCAGAATAAATGAGAAACAAAACCTTTCCATTATAAGTTTTAGTTGAAATAATTCAGGACCATTAAACCAGCACTACAAAAAACACATAAAGTTATTCTCACAAAAATGACCCCAAAAGCAAACCCCAAAGCTTCCAAAGAGTTGAAGATCAATAGAAGTGCAATTAATTAATTTTTAAAAGGCAGAATTAAATATAATAAACTAACAAAAATATCAGGTAATAATAATCATTTCTCCATAACAACATAGAATGTAAATAGTCTCAACTCCCCAAAATAGATAGGCAGAATGAATTTAAAAATTGAGGTCTAATTACATGCTGTTTGCAATAGACTAATCTTTTAGGCAAAGACATTCATAGGCTGAAAGTTAAAGGATGGAAAAAAAGATTCCATTCAAATTGAGTAAAAAAAAAAATAAGCTGGAATGGCTATTTTCATATCTGACAAAGCAGATTTCAAGCAAAAAATCAATCAGAAGAGAGAAAGAAGACCACTACATAACTAGTAAAGGGACCAGTCAAACAAAAAGGTATGGAAAGAGAAATTATGTATGTCCAAATGTCAATGCACCTAAATTACATTTAAAATACTTCTTGACATTAAATCCATAGAGACCCCAATGCAATAATACTGGTTGATTTTAATACACTCTATTACCAATAGACAGGTCATCCAAACATAAAATCAATAAAGATATTTCTGACCTAAATAATATCATCAATTAAATGGACCTAACAGTCATCTACAGAATATTTAACACCAAAACAGAAGAATTCATTTTCTTCTTCATTAAAGCATTTTTTTACTTAATATGGGACAACTTTTAAATTATATCTGGTGACTCTTGAATAGTGAAAATAGATATTTCAAATGGTATTTCAAATCAAGAATGAAAACATTTTATTCTCAATATGTTTGTTTTGTTTCTCTTCACCCTGAAGCTTTTTTAATCAACTAGGACTGAAGAAAAGTCATTTGATTATTCATTTGACATGTTTTATCAATAAAGAATAATAATATATAGGTTGGGGGTTTATTTTTTGAAACAAAACATGTATTTTTTTTTAATATTTTTTAGATTTAGGTGGACATAATACCTTTATTTTATTTGTTCATTTTTATGTGGTACCAGGGATTGAACTCACTGCCTCACAAGAGCTATGCAAGCACTCTACCACTGAGCCACAACCCCAGCCCCAAAACATGTACTCTTAAATGACAAACACAGACATATTAAACAAAATTGTCTAGAGAGCAGAATAACAGCATCATGTACTGTGGCATGTGCTCACTCTGAAAATTCCATGATGGTCTCTCACCATGTGATTTGGTGATGCACATCTTGCCCTCCATTGCAACTGTCAGTCTATGAACAGAGAGGGTCAAATTTGAGAGCAGTGGTGAGGTTCTCAGGTTATAATCAGGAATCCTCTGAGATGAGAAACCTTGCTGCTGTGGAGTTATATTTAGACTGAACTTCTGGATGTTATTTCCTCAAACTAATCAGTTAACTTTAACCCAACCTATTTTCATGTTTATTTGATTTTCCATCCTTCAATTTCTCCACATATTTCTTTTTCTTTCTTTTCTTTTTTTTTAGAGAGAAAATTTTTTTAATATTTATTTTTTAGTTTTTGGTGGACACCACATCTTTATTTTTATTTTTTATGTGGTGCTGAGGATTGAACCCAGCACCTCATGCATGCCAGGTGAGCACGCTACCACTTGAGCCACATCCCCAACCCAACCACATATTTCTTAAATGTGTTTTTGTAGTTTGGCTTTATTATTCAGTTGTATTTTATCATTCTATAAAGATGGTTGCCTTAAATATTTCTTAAATTTAGGAAATGTTCATTTCTTTATGCCAATTTTGTGTACACTCTTTGAAATAATAGATATGGGGCAGAAGGTGTGAAATCTAAACAGAGCAATAGACATTCATGTAAGGGGAATCACAAGCCAAACTGTTCTGAATGTCATTGTCAAAATACAAAAACCCAGTGTTATACCTGCGCAAACCCAGACACACTTAGAGAGGAAAAAACTTGGGATTTCAAGGTAAGATGTCCACAGAATTGAGAAGGCCAGGACCCCTTCTGTTTGGGTGCTTATGAGAGAGTGAAGACAAAGGACAGTACTATCAGGCAAAGGTGTGGAGATTTCATTTTATGATAGAATGAATGAGGGCCCAAGTTTCCCTCAGGGAGCACTTCTCAAAACTGGGACCTAGGTCAGGTCCCTCTAAGGTAGATAAGAGCCAGCCTCCTGCCCCTGCAGGGTCTAGAAAGAGATGAGGGGATATGAGACTGGGTTTAGATGAGGAACATCATGAGCAGATGTTCAAAGTGGATGCAATCACTACCTGTTCTCAGTGAGGCCTTGCTCCATTCAGCCAGTTGCTCATCTCAGTAGTCAGCAGATGTAGGGATTTATTGCACCACCAGACCACCAGTCCAGTGCCCAATTGCCCTCTTCATTAGCATTAACTGCCCATCCACAGTTGGGCAGTGAATTAAAAAAAAAAAAAAAGATTATTTCTTGGTACAGCCATCAAGTGGCAGTTGCATTAGACTATCCTGAGTTCCAAGTCAGTTTGAGAGCCATAGAGACTACTGGTCACTTGGGGTGGTCAGTTGATCATCAAGATGGCTCACTGAATTGATAGTGAGAAGGTACTGGGGAAAGAGGCCCAGCAGGATGGGTTTTCTTTTTTTCTTCAGAGGGACTTTAACTAGGAAAAACTGCCATATTTTATATCAAACATTAAAAGGTAAGGGACATAACACTGGGTTGTGTGTTGACTCTTCTCTTGGCTCAGATGCCTATTCCAGGGCATCAGACTTCCTAAGGAAACCTTGACACAAGAGGATTTGAAAAAAGAGTGACAACAGCTCTTCATTAAGGGATCCAGGGCATTGTGGAGGGAGTTCATATGTAAAAGGATCTCTGGCCCCAAGAAACCAAATATATTCTTATCTCTATTATTTATAGGTGTTGTAACTCTCCACAAGGCTCTTAAAATCTCTTAAATTTCAATTTCCTGAATCAAAAATGTGGGTTGCAGACTTTGCTGTGCCCATCCCTTGAGACTGATGTGGGGATTATGGCAAATAAAAGCTTCACCATGAGCTGCAAAGTGTAGGGCTCATGTAAAGGAAGAAGAGCTTACAGCTTACATACATTTAACAATTAACACTACCATAGGTCATAGTAACTTTCCACATCTACAAATAAGGAACTGAGGCACAGAGGGATCTTTCAGTGTTTAGTGGTACATACAACTTATAAGTAGTATTTAATCCTAGAATATGAGAGCTCCTGTGCTCTCAGTCACTGTTTTCTGCCTTTCCATTTCAGTGAAGTCATTGCCCTACATCAAGTCTGTTGACTTTTAAGTATATGCAACTCTGAGAGATCTTGTAAAATCCAACTCTCAGGTGATTTTGCTGACTAATCCGTGAGAAGGGATATCAAAATCTATAACTGTGAGAAAATTCAAAATCCTATATATATATCGCATTATTGCTAACTATAGTTACTACACAATAAAACACCAGATGTGATCCCTAAAGTCCAATTGTAACATGGCACACACTGACCAAACTCCCCTTAGGCTCTGATAACAACTCTGTCTTTTTCAATTTCTATGAGATAACCTTTAAAAAAAATGAATGATATTGTGCAGAATTTTTCTTCCTGTGCCTAGCTTATTTTACTTAATATAATGTCCCTCTAGACCATCTGTGCTGTTGCAAATGACAGAATTGTTCTCAAGAAAAAGAAACATAGTCTTTAAAGTGTTGGATATGCTATGTTGCAAATTATATACATGTTCTAAAACATGATACTGGAATACAAGAATATGCACATATTTTATGTGTGAATTTTTTTAAAAATGTAGAATGGTGACAAAATTGATATGAGTTTCCTATGGTTTTTCTGCCTGAAAGACAGATTTCTCTGCCTGCAAGACAGATTTCTCTAACATTTCCAAGGTTTTGGCCTCTCCAAGAGTCATTCCTCAAGAATCAAGAAAATCTGCCCACCCAAGGCAGTGATTCTTCAAAATCGTAATTTGTCAGGGAAACAAAGTGCATCCTACAGATGCATCAAATGAAGGTACTATGGAAATCCCATCATTGAATTATTCAAGAATGCTAATTCCTCTCTCATGTTTAAGAAAAGATTTAAAATTTTTATACCATATTCTTATATTTCATATGTGAAATTTTAAATTCTTAAAGACAATCAGTATTGCTACACATTCAGAAGTAACATATTTACAACTTAAAAAGTTTCGTTCACTTGCAATGGTAAAAACTCAAGATAATATTTAGATATTTAACCAATTGTTGAACATTAGCTGAAATAGATCTCTTCCTAAAACAGTGTCTTCTGATTTAATAGAACTAATTAGGAACACTGTTAGCAAACAAATTATACAGATAGTACAAATAGTTCTCACACCCTCCCCTGCACTGGCCAGATTGCTCATTTGGTACATTTCTTGGATGAGTAAATGATATATTATGAGCAACTATAGTCCAGATTTTGCATGAAGATTCAGTGGTGCACAGTTCTGGGGATTTTGACAAATGCATGACATCATTCATAGCCATTAAAAAATAGTTAACTTGCTCTAACAAATTGTTTTGCATGTGAATCCCACTCCCCTTTTCCCATAAACCTTAGCATTCATTGAATTTCTGCTCTTTATTGTCTTTCTTTCCCATAATTTTATATAGTTAGAATCACAGAGTATCCAATTTTTCAGCCTTATTTATTTTATTTAGCAGTATGCGTTCCAGATTTCTTTTTTTAAATCTCTTTGGAACTCCATAACTCAATTATTTTTATTACTAAATAATATTCCACTAGGTAGATGTACTACAGTTTGTTGTACATTCTACTTACTATGCAGGATATCTCAATTTTTCTGTAGTTTGGGAAAGTATGAATAAAGTTGCTATAAACATTCCTGGGTTTTTTGCTATAAACATTCCTAGATTTTTCTGTGGTTGTAATTTAAATTTTTTTTATTCATGCACATTAGCTGTAAAGAATAATGGATTGCTTTGTGGTGTGTTATGCATTCAGATCACATTACTTTGGCCATTACTTTGACCATTCTCTTTCTCTCCAACCCCTACCCCATCCCATTCCTCTTCTCTAACAGTTTCCCTTCTACTTTTATAGACAAGTTTTTAAATATAACTGTATATTTACCTAGGATTATGATCACTTCCTTGAATGGTAAAATTAGAATTTTGTAAATGTTATCATTTGGATATGAGGTGCTTTCTCAAAGCTCCTGTTGAAAGATCTAAGCAATCTCAATTCTACTTAGGACCTCATTTTTCTCTGAAACTTAACCTCTGACTGACTGCAGTCCTAAAGTCAGGAAAATACCACAGAAAAGCTCTGTGGAAACAGTTCTCGGAAAAAGGAAAAGCCACAGATGGTGATTATCTAAGATAGGCCAAGATATTGAAATATCTGAAATTCCAGATGGCTCCCACCTAGGTGTGGTGACCAATATCTGAACTAGAAGCCCTGCAGTTTGGCACGTACCCCCCTTGTGACATCCTCACGATTTAAACCAATCAATTTTAAGTGCATCAACCCTTTGAACTAACCAATATTTTTTTCCAGATTCTTTCCCGCCACTTGATATGCTAATCATGTTTTAGAGTTGTTATTTGATTTTCCCATGGTGTGTGATGATTTGCTAAGAGATGCTATGATGTATATGGGGGTCCCTGCCTTCTCCAAAGAATGTATAAAACTGCTGAAAACCCTGGGCTCAGGGCCTCTCAGCGTCACCAGTTGCTGTGTGTGTGCTCAGAGGACCGAGCTAGCTCTCAATAAACACCTCTTTGCTGCTTACATCAATCTTGGTCTCTGGTGGTCTTTTGGGGGTCCCGAATTCAAGCATAACACTGTGTTAATGCAGAAATGTTGGGAGGTGAAATTATTGGATTGTGATAGTTTCAACTTAATCAGTCCATCAGTTTGAATGGACTAACTGGGTGTTAATTGTGGGCAGGTGGAGCTGTGGATGGACAAGGTGGTTCATTGGTGGGATGCCTTGCAAAGTAGTCACTGTCCCTTTTTCTCTCTCTGGTTCCTGGCCACCATGAATGAAGCAGTGTTCCTCTACCAGTTTCTACTGTTGTGATGTTCTGCCTCATCCTTGGGCCCAGAGCAATGCAGTCAGCCTGCCATGGACGAAATCTTTGAAACCATGAGCCAAAATTAACTTTTTCTCCTCTAAGTTGCTCTAATCAGATATTGTGGTCACAGTGACAAAATGATAACACAATAGGCTCATTGAACCCATCTAAGACTGGTTCTTTCTCTTTTTAAATGCCATTAATTGACTTTTCAATTTATCTAATATATAAAGAACTGTTCAGACTATCTTACTCAATGTATAAATATTGGTGATTTCTGCCATTAAAGAATTGGTCCATTTCAACCAAGCAAAAAAAAAAAAAAAAAAAAAAAAAATATATATATATATATATATATATATATAGTCAGAGAGAATAGTTAAAAGTATTCTGTCATTTCCTTTTCTTTTTTGTCGTCTTATTTGTGTGTGTGTGTGTTTGTGTGTGGTACTAGAGATTTAATCTAGGGGCACTTTACCACTGAGCTACATCCCCAGCCCCTTTTTTGATTTCTATTTTGAGACAGGGTCTCACTAAGTTGCTTAGGGCCTTGTTAAGTGGCTGAGGCTAAACTTAAACTTTTGATCTTTCTGTCTCAGGCTCCTGAGACACTGGGATTACAGGATTACACCACTGCTCCTAGCTGTATTCCATTGTTTTCCTTTAATTTTCCATGGACTTAGTAATGATAATAAGTCTTAATTTGTAGTATTGGTTCATTGTTTCTTCTTTTTTTTTTCTTGTGGTAAAGGTGGCTAATGGTTTGTCAGCACTGCCAATCATTTAAATAACTACATTTTGGGTATGTTGATCTTTGATATTGATTTTCTTTTTTTCCATTACATTGATTTTTGTTATAATTGGGTTTTTGTTTGTCTGCTTTGTAAAAATGCCTTCACTCCTGATTTCCAAAGGTGTGAGATTTGATTGTTGGTTTTAGGCCTTTTGGTTATCTATATATTGCATACAGTAAAAGAGATTTCTCTCTGAGCACTGTTTTCACTGCATCACACAATTTTTAAAAGGCACATTCTCATTTCATTTTGGTCAAAATATAAAAACATCCATGTAGGTTTAATCTTTGACTCATCTATTTTATAGGCAATATTGTTCAATCTTCAAATATTTGAGGGTTGTCCATTTGTCTTTTGGTTGTTGAATTCTGATTTAAATCCACAGTAGGAAGGGAGCATATTTTATATTTTTGCATTTTTTCAACTTTTGGGGATGTGCTTTCTGGCCCACAGTGTCATCTATCTTGATTCATGTTTTACATGACATTGAGAAGAAAGTATATTTTTCTCATGGTTGAAGTATTCATTGTACAAGTGCCAATTAGGTCTGGTTGAATGATAGTGTTTTTTAAAAAAGTTTTTCTGGATTTCCATGACAAAGTACCAGATTGTTTGGCTTGAATAACAGAAATTTATTTTTTCACCCTGGAAGCCCAAAATCAAGATATACTTGGGACCATCCTACTTCTGAAATGTCTGTGTGTGGAATTATGAGTGGTTGATTCCCTCCCTCTGCAGTTTTAGGACATCTTGTCTGTCCTCACTCCTGGGTTAAAGCATAGATAAAGTGGAGGATAGATGGGTTCAAGAATTTTGCCTCTGGGATTACTGGGTGTACGTCCTAGAGAAGAGAGACAGAAGTTTAACCTCAACTCACATCAGCCTCCATATATCACCTAAAGCCAATGATTTCAGTTAGCTACTATTTGTTAGAACCATGCCCAACTGTCCCATGAGCCCCTCCACGGCCAGGCAGGAATACTGGAAGATGGGTGGAAAGAAGCTGCTGGTCTTGCTGAAAACTTGCCCTCATGGCCCACTGGCTTCATCATGTAGAATAAAGCAGACCCAAGATGTAGCCCCTAGACAGCAGGCCAGAATGTCACTGACCCTTCAGACACACGGTTCCAATCAAACTGTGCTATTCTGTTTCTGCACTGAAGCCATGTCCATTCCTGTTCCCTTTATCAGGCCTACCGGATAGCCTTTCGGGCTAGTCCATCCAAGGTTCTGTGTAAACTCCAGCAGGTGCCATTTACTTATATGACTCTCACTCATTGTCTCCCTTATAGACTAAAGGGATTTAGAAAGGTCATAGTACTTCTAAACTTGTGCTTTCCATCTCTAATGTCAAGGAAATATATGGGGTTAGGGCAAAGATGCAATATTTCCCAATTACCTTAGGTTAGCGCAGACATAAAATCCTCACTGTGTATGTAGAGTTGGTTGTCATTTTCTACCACAGGATCTAACACAGGTCCCAATATAGGAAGGGATCCATGGGTTTTTCAAACAGATGGAGTCCATCTTGAGTATTTCCTTGTGAGTTTTAACACTAGAGAACACTATGATGGGTAGAGATTAAGAAAGCAAAAGTAAATGGCATGATACAAGAGAATGAGAGCAGGCAATGAAAGAAGAGAAGTCTGAAAGAAATCACTATCATGCTCAGAAAATCATGCAGATACTGGCTGTCTCTAAGAGGAAGGGGATGACACAGACACCTGGCTGCAGTTAGGGAATCTGAGGGCTGAGAAAGGATGTAGGAGATCAGAGACCCACTTCCTCATTGCATAGTTGCAATCCAGGCCTTGGAGAAGTATATATAGATATTCAAGAGGGTCTTGAGTGACACAGTAGCCAGCAGTATCCAGGATCTGAGTCCCCACCTCAGCTTTAATGCTCTCCTTTCCTTTCCCATCACCACCTTATCACTACCACCATTCCTGGCACGCAGAAGATTCTCTTCAGTTTTCCAGCTGTGAAGATTTGGAGACACACAGATACAAAGTGCATGTAATTCATTTTCTCTCACAACTTTTCTCTATCCTCTGCCATTTTGTTCATGAGCTCCTGGTTTTAGATCTTTTTTCCCACTTTTGGTAGTTAATGAACAAGCTGGTTTCATCTAGGCAGTTCATTCAGTCACTTTCCTATGAATGATGGGGATAGATTCTGAGAAATCTGTCCTCATGTGATTTAGTCACTGTGTGAATATCATGTAGTGTACGTAAGCAAATAAAGTTGGTTAACATCTCACAAGGTGAATGATATTAAGGGTCCACTCTTGCCTATGCAGTGCTTCATTGACCCACACATCATCTGGGGGCACATGACTACAGAGTCAATCCCTTAATGTCTATAAAATTTCACTGCTTTCCCTCTCCTTTATTACCATCGTCCTAGTTTCCCATCCCGAGGCTGTAATAATGAATTATACTGAGCAACCCTGCATAGCCAGCTAGCAGCTGGGCTGAGGACAGAAGAGCTGCAACCCATGCTACTGGAATGAAGTGGGGAAAAGTCTGGTCTTCTCTGTGTAACATAAACATATTCTTATTCTGGGTATCTCCAGACACCAGTTTTGCCTTCCTTCCAAATGTCACAAACATCTCTTTATCTGGAGTAATTGAAAGCAGCCAGAATTTAGGGGTTTCAAGGAGGAAGAGGAACATTTGAGAGTATGGAGGGAGTATATGAAGGGTGAGTCAGGTAAGTACACAATCTTCTCTACTCCTTGCCTACATTTTATTTTTGGTACATCAAGAAAACCAAGGAGAACACTGCACTGGTAGCTGGTGTGTGTGAGCATGCAAGTAGAGATAAGAGAGTGATAAAAATCCCTGTGTGGAAGTGAAGGAGGCACCAGAATATGCTCTTAGGGAATGGACACCATTGTACGACCTGATTCTATTCCTGCCAGGCTGAGGCTCATATTGCTGCTTCAACCAGGAGAGGCTGTAGCAACTGGTAGGACCAACATGCCCATGAATACAGAGGGGGCTGTTCCTTTTCTCTTTTGTGAATATGCCACACATGTTGTTCAACCTCTCACTCTACAGGAACCTACTCCTGACCAAGTCAAGAGGGACCAGTGAATCATTAGTTATGGGGAGACATTGGAAGATGATGCTGACCCTCCACCCTTCTGAGCATCCTGGGAAGAATGTGAGGTAGAGAGAAGCAAACCAGGAATCCCTCTCATGCAAGAATGACAGCCAACCAGGCTCCAGTGTGCATCCCTGGGATACTTAGCAGACCTGGCATCTAGGCAGGCATACTACATTCTCCAAGATCAGCTGGAATTTGGTCAAGTCCTGGGGGCCCTCAGCCTGTGTAGAGCTCCATTGAGGCCTAGAGTCACCTCATGGCAATATATCTTTTTTATACAGAGATTCTTTGGATGGTTTTTTGCTGTAATTTTTTGAATACATGTTTCTTTTTAATTTTTTTTTAGTTGTAGATAGACGCAATATATTTATTTTTATTTGGTGCTGAGGATTAAACCTAGTGCTTCTTATGTGCTAGGCAAGCAGTCTAGCACTGAGTCACAATCCCAGCCCTTGAATACATATTTCAAATTCAAACAAAACAAACACTTGTAGGGGATACAGTGTAATGCTCACATGGATGGGATAAAGGAGCTATATTACAAGTTTCTTACATTATTTTTTATTTTTCTCAGTTTGGAATTCAATGACATTAGTATACCTGGTTTCATGACATTTAAAAGGCATAGTCTTCTGCAACTCTTTTCATGATGAAATATTCTAAAATGATGATATATATATGTGAACTCACAGCCAATGCATTATTTCAGTTAAAATGAACATTGACAGTTTGATGGGAATGAACACGAGAAAAAGAGAAAGAGCAACAGCAAATTTTCCATATTTAATGTTGGGTTACCTGATGCATTCCAGGGAGTTCAGGGCTATGGGGCAGGGCCATTTCATTCGCAGCCCCCCTCCCATGTCACCAGGACTTCTGACCTTCAGGGGTCCCAAGTGTGTGAGACTGGATCTTACCAATCTAGTGTCAGAAACTCCCTTTTCCTTTCCTCTGCGTCAGGTTCACTGTTTAGATGAACAGCTCCTGAGGCTGCCCAAGTGGATGTCTAGGTGAATTAGCTCCTGGAGGACATTCATAGACACTATTACCTACAGATAACACCCACAGCAGAGGCTATGTACCCCTTGAATGTGAGTCCTGGGTGCTCATGGCCCAAAGTCACTATTCAGGGCCTAAGGAATCCTGTGCTCCTGAACATGCTTCAGGTATTCCTACTCCCTTATATGTCCCCAGGGAGACACACCTGTGTTTGTATTGCTGATTTCTATTCCCACTCATTAGAGGAGAGTACCTGCAATCTTGGGGATCACAGGAGCTGGGGCTTCCCTAGTAATGAGAAGCTCCAATCAGGGAAGAGGCACAAGGACAGAAGCCATATCCTACTCTTCCTTTCCATAGTTTCAATTAGATATCATTTATGTTGTTGTATGCATAATGAATAATTTTTGTAAATAAGTTCTGTTTTCAATATTGGATGGTTTTGTATTAAATGATAGTCACTTGATGCCAATTGTTCTTCCATTTTTTTTTCTCTGTCAAAAAAAAAAAAAAATAGGGAGGGTTAAAGATGGCAGGCCAAAGGGAGGCAGCATTCTGTGTCACTCCATGATCCAGATCTCACCTAGTAAGAATACTGCCATCTCTGAGAGTGTTATAAGATCCATATACAGCTGCTCTCTGCAGAAATCACCAGCGCTGTAACCCCACACATGGCTCTAGGCCTCAGGGTTCAAGCAGGACACTGAGCTTTCAAGCAGGACTCCTGGCTCCCAACACCCAAAGTACAAAGTGCTAGTCATGCAGGACTCAGAAGTGCCTTAGCTGAATCACCTATCAACACATCTATAGATCTCCAAGACTTTACTCCGCTCCCATGCAGGTTACACAGCTGCTACCTACCCACAGCACAATGCCATCGCTCAGCTCCCCCGACCCCACCAGACACCCCAGCACTAAAAGCAGACTGCCTCCCTCTTGTCTCAGTATTCTTGCCATATTAGGTGGGGGCAGCTCCCAGACCAGATCTCCAGCAGCCAGAAGAGGTCTTGGAACCTTATAAGAGCACTACAAACCTATAGGGTAAAAACAATAACACCCCAGACCCACAGAGCTGGAAAGGAAGACAAAAGAGCAACATGAAAAGACAAGTAAAAAAAGTGCCCCAAACAAATAAAGACACCACATCATTAGAATCTTTAGCAGCCACAACAGAAGAAATTTCAGAGAAGGCATTCAGGATATACATGGTTAAAATGATACAAAGCTGGTTCAACATAAGGAAATCAATAAATGTAATTCATCACATCAATAGATTCAAAGATAAGAACCATACAATCATCTCAATAGATGCAGAAAAAGCATTTGTCAAAATATAGCACCTCTTTATGTTCAAAACAGTAGAAAAACTAGGGGTAACAGAAACATATCTCAACATCGTAAAGGCTATCTATGCTAAGCCTCAGGTCAACATCATTCTAAATGGAGAAAAATTAAAGGCATTTCCTCTAAAAACTGGAATAAGACAGAGATGCCCTCTTTCACCACTTCTATTCAACATAATTCTTGAAACACTGGCCAGAGCAATTAGACAGACATAAGAAATTAAAGGGATATGTATAGGAAAAGAAGAACTTAAATTACCACAATTTGCTGACCATACAATTCTATACCTAGAAGACCCAAAAAGCTCTACCAGAAAACTTCTAGAACTAGTAAATAAATTCAGCAAAGTAGCAGGATATAAAATCAACACCCATAAATCTCAGGCATTTCTGTATCTCAGTGACAAATCCTCTGAGAGGGAAATAAGGAAAACTACCCCATTTACAATAGCCTCAAAAAAAAAAAAATACTTGGGAATCAACCTAATGAAAGAGGTGAAAGATCTATACAACGAAAACTACAGAACCCTAGAGAAAGAAATCAAAGAAGACCTTAGAAGATAGAAAGATCTACCTTGCTCTTGGATAGGCAGAATTAACATTATCAAAATGTCGATACTACCAAAAGCACTATACAGATTTAATGCAATTCTGATCAAAATCCCAATGGCATTCCTCATAGAAATAGAAAAAGTAATCATGAAATTTATCTGGCAAAATAATAGACCCAGAATAACTAAAGCAATCCTTAGCAGGAAGAGTGAAGCATGTGGCATCACTATACCAGAACTTAAACTATACTTCAGAGCAATAATAACAAAAATAGCATGGTATTGGCACCAAAACAGACTGGTAGACCAATGGTACAGAATAGAGGACACATAGACTAACCCATAATATTACAATTATCTTATATTAGACAAAGGTGCCAAGAACATGTATAGGAGAAAAGATAGCCTCTTCAACAAATGGTGCTGGGAAAACTGGAAATCCATATGCAACAAAATGAAATTAAAACCCTATTTCTCATCATGCACAAAACTCAAAGTGAATCAAGGACCTAGGAATTAAACCAGAGACCCTGTGTCTAATAGAAGAAAAAGAAGGCCCTAATCTCCATCATGTGGAATTAGGCCCCAACTTCCTTAATAAGACTCCTATAGCACAATAATTAAAAATAAGAATCAATAAATGGGATGGATTCAAATGGAAAAGTTTTTTCTCATCAAAAAAAAAAAATCTGTGAGGTGAACAGAGAGCCTACATACTGGGAGCAAATTTTTACCCCTCACACATCAGATAGAGCACTAAACTCTAGGGTATATAAAGAACTCAAGAAGCTAAATACCAGAAAAACAACCCAATCAATAAATGGGCCAAGGACCTGAACAGACACTTCTCAGAAGAGGATATACAATCAATTAACAAATATATAAAAAAAATATATTCTAGCAATCAGAGAAGTGCAAATCAAAACTACTCTAAAATATCATCTAACTCCAATCAGAAAGGAAGCTATTATGAAGACAATAATAAGTGTTGGCGAGGATGTGGGGAAATGTACACTCATGCATTGCTGGTGGGACTGCAAATTGGTACAGCCAATATGGAAAGCAGTATGGAGATTCCTGGGAAAACTGTGAATGGAACCACCATTTGATCCATCTATCCCTCTCCTAGGTCTATACCCAAAGGACTTAAAAACATCATACTACAGGGACACGGCCATATCAATGTTTATAGCAGCACAGTTCACAATAACTAAATTGTGGAACCAACGTAGATGCCCTTCAATAGAAGAATGAATAAAAAAGTGACATATGTACACAATAGAATATTACTCAGCAATAAGAGAGAGTAAAATCATGGCATTTGCAGGTAAATGGATGGAGTAGGAAAAGGTAATGCTAAGTGAAGTTAGCCAGTCCCAAAAAGAAAAATGCCATTTTTTTTTCTCTGATATAAGGTGACTGACTCATAGTGGGGTGGGGGGGAGCTTGGGAGGACTAGATGAAGTCTAGATAGGGCAGACAGGTGGGAAGGGAAGAGGGGGTAGGAGGTTAACAATGATGGTGGAATGTGATGGACATCATTATCCAAAGTACATATATGAAGACATGAATTGGTGTGAACATACTTTATATACAAGCAGAAATATGAAAAAATGTGCTCTATATGAGTAATAAGAATTGTAATGCATTTCACTATCATGTATTAAAAATATTATCAATTAAAAAAATCATAGGAAAACAAAGTTAAAACTTGATGTATTATAAAGCAGCCATCCTATTTACTACTCCTACTTCACTCTTTCACTCCTATATCCCTCATTTTGTCTTAATTAAAAACACTGGTATCAACATTTTTCATGTTAACTTTCAATTCAGCAATTTGCATATGTCCTTATTTCAACTTGTCTCTAGGGATTTTGTTGACTCAAGTCTGTTCCTGTAAAAGGGAATTTGGAAACAAATTTAGCCAAGATCTTCTATGATCAATGAGATGTTTAGAACTTTATACCTAGTGTATTGATTCCTTGATTCCCCATTGTTCCCCTCGAAGAGCTTCAATATATTGTTCCATTTCCTTAGCACAGAGGATTTCTCTCTAAATAGCTTACAAATGCAACTTCTCATTCTGTTGTCCATCATTTGCTCTTTGATTTTAGGTGACCAAAGAATTTCTCTTTTCTTTAAAATTCTAGATTTTATTAGAATATCACTTTCTAATAGACATTCCAAATCAATGCTCAGGATTCTCCTGAAGAAACTATTGCAAAGCATTTTATTTATATCCAGAAAACAACTTGAGTTATTGTTTCAATATTTTCTTTTCATCTTAGCTTTGTTTTTTTCTCTGTCAGGCACCCAATCAATTATACATGAGAACTGCTATGGTATTTAACAACTCTAGGCATTTCTCTCAATCTTTTCCCACTTCTTACTCCAGTTTTTTTTTATATATTCCCATTTCTTTCATCTCCTTTTAAGGCATATCCTTCACTTTATTTCTTCTGGTTTACTATTCTTTGCTCAAGTGATTTTTTTCAGTGTCTGTTTATTCTCTCCAGAGTTCTATCCATCCTTTTATGATAGAATTCAATCTCATCAATGAAGCCTCTTCAAGCTTTGTATCATTTTTCTTAGTAACTTTACCTCATTTTTTAACAAAGACTCATCCTCCAAAGTAAGTCTCATCAAAACTGAGAACTTTCATAGTGGCCTTAGTCTGTACTTATTTCCCTGTTCCTCTACAATATTTGTGCATGGTTTACCATCAACATTCTCTGTCACCCAATTTTATATGAAATTTGTTTTTATGAATTCTTAAGAGCAACAGAATTCAGCAAAACTTTTCATTTTAACAGAGCTTTTCTCTGTTGGGTCTGTGCAATTCTCAAAACAAAGACATCTTTCTTCCTGCCAATTCCTGGCTTTGTACTTCCCCCATCCTTCAGCGACTCTTCTATCTCATTACCTCTTTTGTAGCTGTCCTTCTCTATTGTAATCCCATACCTGGTTATTGCTTCTCCATGTCAGGTCTATCTTAGAAAGGTACAACTGTTTCCATGCTCCTAAAATCTGTAGTCATTTTCTTAAAATGGCTTTCATTTTTATGGTTTCTTTCATTTATAGTGGTTTCTTTCCTACTATGTACAATGTTATTTCCTTTCTGAATTATTTACTTCTTTACATTTATCTGTTTCATTGTAAAATAATCAACTAGTAGTTTTTACTGGCTTATTTCTCTCACCAAATATTTTTGTCCTTTGATCTTTATATTTTGAGTTATCTGATTTTGAGTTATAAGTTTTCACTTTATTTCTGGGACTATTTTTTTAATTTATTTATTTATTTATTTTTATTTCTGGGACTATTTTTGAAGTGATTTTTTTAAGCTGTGAGAGCTAATATTTGGTTAGTGTGTGTCTTTGTGTCTTAAATCCTTTATATCCATAAACATGCATATGCATGGTCATGTGAAACCAGACCTACAACTTTGTTGGCAAATGGGTTTTGTTGTTTTCAGGCATGATGTATGATGCCTTGTGTATGTCACCAGAACCCCAAAGCTTGTCCTTAAATCCTTCCCCCATGTTAAATTTTGCATATCTTGGAAATAAATTCTGAAAAAAATAATCTTCAGTTTTCATTATTGATTTTTGAATATTGTGTCCACATATAAAAAGATATCAGGGGCTGGGGATGTGGCTCAAGCGGTATCGCCCTCGTCTGGCATGCGTGTGGCCCGGGTTCGATCCTCAGCACCACATACCAACAAAGATGTTGTGTCCGCCGAGAACTAAAAAATAAATATTAAAAATTCTCCCCCCCCTCCCCCCTCTCTCAAAAAAAAATAAATAAAAATAAAAAGATATCAGCTATATGATGCTGAGAGTAACATTCATCCTTAAAAAGAATACAATGCTATCATTTGCAACAATGTTTATGAATATACAGGACAGTATGCTAAGGAAAATAAGCAGACATAGAAAAAAATGCTACATGATTTAATTTACATCTGAAATCTAAACCAGCTAAACCCCCAGAGGCAGAAAGTAGAATGGTAGTTACCATGATTGTGGGTCTTGGAAAAATGGGGAGCTGCTGGTGAAGGCAGGCAAAGTTTCAGTGATACAAGATGAGGAAGTTCTGGAAATGGAATATGCATTCTGGGAAATACCATATATACTTCCACTTATGCTTGAAACACAAAGACATTGTCCTCAGAGTCATAAATTATTAACATTATGTCACATCATGCATTTTCCCACAGTGACAAAAAATTGTTTTCAAGATATGTTGAATATCTACTTGCTAAAACTACATGCTATCATGACATAACCAGTAAATTTACATAAAAGTTAACTAGAAACATCATGGGATTTATCAAGCTATTGATGAAGTGTTGTATTGTAAATGGATAACCAAAAAGATTATTTGTAACGTGTAATCTGTGTTGTTATGGTTTGATGTATCTTTCCCTGACTTCAATATGAGGGTGATTACTGGCCTTATAGAATGAATTTGGGAGTCTTTTCTCCCTTTGTATTTCATGGTATAATTTGAGGAAGATTGATATGTATTCTTTAATGGTCTTATAGTACTCACCTGAGAATCCATTTGCCTTCACCCTCTTTGGAGACTCCCCAGGCTCTTTTCTCTAGAAAAGAGAAATAAATGTCTTTTCTTTATGAGTTATCCAGACCTGTATCTCTGATGAACAAATGCAAAATTCTTCAATAAAGTCTTGCCAAATTGCATTCAAAAACACATTAAGAAGATTCTAATTCATGATCACAGTATCCTTTCTGAAACACTCCTGACCTTGGACTGTTCTCTTTTTAGCACTGAAAAATTAATGTCCTCATACACTTTCTTAAGTATTGTTCCTCATGCATCTTTATCAATTACATTGTGCTTTATAAATAATAAAGAAAAAATATCATGGTTCATTATATGTAACTGTGCTTTTTCTGTTGCTTTTTTTCTTTTTTTTTTTTAAAGAGAGAGTGAGAGAGGAGAGAGAGAGAGAGAGAGAGAGAGAATTTTTAATATTTATTTTTTAGTTCTCGGCGGACACAACACCTTTGTTGGTATGTGGTGCTGAGGATCCAACCCGGGCCGCACGCATGCCAGTCGAACACGCTACCGCTTGAGCCACATCCCCAGCCCCTGTTGCTTTTTTTCATAGGGCTGTCCGAAATTTCTTTTTGCTTTAGGTCTCTTTTTCAGACTGTTCTGCATTGCTAGAACAAAACAGCAGAAACTGGATAACTTATAAAGAAAAGACATTTATTTATCTTTTCTAAAGCCTGGGAAGTCTCAGAAGAGGATGCAGGCAATTGATTAGCCTTCTTGCTGTATTATTCCCATGGCAGAAAGTGAGGGCAAGAGAAGCCAACAAAGGGCTGGATTTACCTTTATATGAAAGCCATTCTCAAAATTAAAAGCCCACTCCCACAAAAAGGATATTGGGAGAAAGAACTCATGACTGAATTACCTCTCAAAGATGCCACTTATCAACTCTCTTACAATGAGGATTACAATTCCAACACATGAAATTTCAAACCATAGCAGTCACTTAAAGTGTGTAGCCAGTCCTGCAATGAGGTCGCAATTTCCCAGCCTTACTGTCTTGACAACTCTAGTGAGCAGACCTGCAAGTGCACTCAGCAGAGGGGTCTCATGTATAATGCCACATAATGCCACAGCTTGGTTCTACCAGTTAATGGGCCCTGAATTGTTAGAACCTGTCTTCCCTGAGGGATTCAATGCAGAGTATTTCCTCCAAGGACAGCATGACCCCATGAACAAGGGCCACCCAGGGCAGGCCCCATTCAGCAGTGTGGAAGACTCCCTGTTCGAATGACTTAGTGGGACCCTATCTCAAAATTAAAATAAATAAATAAGCAGAGTTGAGGAAGTAGTTTGACGGTTAAACACCCTGAGTTCAATCGCTGGTTTCTTTTGTTTTAATTTTGAATCAATCTATTCATAGCCCCTCTAGAACAAACCTGGGGATGTTTACGCAATGTCAGGATAGATCCTGGAAAAACAGCAACCCTATATTTATCAGATAACAGGAAAGCAGTCCTAGACCCCATTCCTCCTACTCTCATTGAGAAAAAACAGTTTATGTGAGCTACTGCCCAGGCAGGAGTGAAGAAGCTGATTTCAAAAGACCCAAAGAGATCCCTGCCCAACTTGAGTGACGTTGAATGTAGCCTCCACTTTGCTGGTAACCCTCCTCTACTTCTTCACCAAAGAAGGAGCCTCCATACCCCTCCAGAAGTATGACTGCCTCCCGGACCCCCACACCCCACAAAAATATTTGAGAGGAAGCAAGTACCAAAATCTGACACAGGATTTGCAATCTACCCCAGAGATTCCATGCCCCCAACTGTCCCTGCTAGTCCCAATTTCCCCGTAGTGGTCAAGATGCACAGGTGCAACCTGAGACTCTACAACGCTCCACATCTTTCACCTGCTCCCAGATCCCAACTTACTAACAGGTACCTAGCCAAAAAGAAGCCCTAGCCAGGTGCAACGGCGCATGCCTGCAATCCCAGCAACTCAGGAGGAGACTGAGGTAGGATGGAAACTTCAAAGCCAGCCTCAACAACTTAGAGAGCCCTTATCTCTAAATTATTTATATGTATGTATATATGTATATGTGTGCATGTGTATTTTTTTTTTGGGGGGGGGGGCAGGGATGTAGCTCAATGGTTGAATAGTTGAGTACCCCTGGGTTCAATTCCAGGTACAGAAAAAAAATAAAACCAACAACCTTGGAAAACCAAATCGGAGGGGGAAAACAAATCTAAGGGACGACTGAGGAAAGCATTCTACAGCAAGGAAAAATGAACTGAATCTGTCTGGGTTGCTTCAGTTTAACATTACATAAATGGGTCCAGACAAATGGGGTCATGAGACCCACCCAGAGCGTGGTATTGGTCCAGAAAAAAAATGTGGGGTGGAGCTAAGCAGCTCAATCAAGGAACTGGAAGGTTCTCCTGTACCCCAAATGCCATGGAATAAAAGGAGTCCCCTGCCCCTCCAATCGCTGCAAACTCAGGCCCTGGGATGTGTCTAGGTCTAGACTTTGCTCTCCCCATCCCAGGGTCCCTTATCTGAACCCATACACCCTCCCCCTTCTACTTTCTCCTCCTCCTCAAATCCATGCCTCCACCCTACTGCCTTCACCCTTCTGCCTCAATCTCACTTCCTGTTTTCCTCCTATCTCCAATCTCCCCCTTCACCCCACTGTCCCCACCCTTGCCTCCTCCTACTTCTACCCGCTTCACTCCTGCCTCGTGTATTTCCAATCCATGCCTATCCCAGCCAAGGTAGGCGGAGCCTTGGGTGCCACTCATCCTCACTTCACCCAGCTTCCATCCCTCTCCCCTATCTTGTTCCAGCCCTAGAGAACTTTCTGGATTCCCTGTTTGACCCCGCCCTGATCTCGTGAGATTTCGCCTGAGAAGAAAAGAGAAGCCAGGATTGGTCAATCCGTCTGTCTCCGAGCTCTAGGGAACTTGCTGAGTCAGCGTCTGCTTCTTTCCAACAGCTGCACGAGGAGAGAGGCCACGTGGCGGGGCCCGCGGAGTAGAAGAAAGGGTGAGTTCAAACTCTGTTTTCTTCCCTTCCTCGTAGGGCAACCTTGGCCGCCTCCCCAGCTACCACCCCTTCCCCAAGGGCCCTGTTTTCCATCGGAAAGTGGGTTATCACAGTTTAGAATTGAGATGAAGAGCATAATAACTTCATATAACTTGAATTAGCCAAAGTACTTGCTTCGGAGAAGTAGCCAGAGGAAAGCGATTTAGACAACGTAATTCATCTTATGGAGGCGTGTGGGTTTACGGTTTGATCTCATTTGCTGCCTGGGGTAGCTGCTCTTAAGGATTGGCCCCTCTGGAGGATCCAGGAGGTACTAGGAGGTGGGGGCAGCTCAGCCAGAGGCATCAGAATTCCGGGAAGAAGCTAGCAGCTCAGGAGGGTGAGAGGAGGGCTGAAAATTGGCTGCAGGTCAATGTGCTTGAGGGGAAGGAGCAATTGTGACTAACACAGGGTCTGCCACTCAAATTGCCCTCCAGTTCAGCTGAAAAAAACTGGTGCTGAGGTTTGGGATGGCAAGTAGACTCTCTCCCAAGAGACAGGATCGAAGCCAGGTGTAGTTGTGCTGGCCTGTAGTCCCAGCAACTCCGGAGGCTGAGGAGGAAGGCAAGTTGGAGGCTATCCTGAGCAATTTAGTGACATCATGGTTCAAGATAAAAAGGAAAAAGGATTGGGAATGTAGGTCAATGGTAGGGAGTTGCTGAATTCAATCCTCAGTACCTCAAAAATATATTAGTAAAATATAGAAGAGCAGGATTGAGGCTCCAGTGCTGTTTTCTCCGCAGTAATGGCAGGAGCTGTTGCTTCCTAACTAGTTATGTTAAAATATGATCTCATTGCTTTTGGAGCATTTTGGTTATTGCTCACAGAGTTGTTTGGAAACTTGTGACTGATACAGTAGGACATCTGGAAAACGAAGTATTGGAGGACCTGAGGCCAGTCAGAGTTGTGTCAGTGTGCAGAAGACGTTTCAGGTAAGTTAGTCCCTGTACCATGTAGGTTGCCTGGAGTGGCCCTTCCCTGTACCATGTAGGTTGCCTGGAGTGGCCCTTCACCACCTTTACCTTGTCACCAAGGAGCTAGAGAGAGTCTTTATCCTGAAGCCCCTCCCCGCAGAATCAAGAGCAACCTTTTTGTTTGTTTATTTGTTTGAAATAATTTTCCTCCACAGAGCATTTCATTTGTTCTACTTTTTATAAGAAGCAGTCCTAGCTTGTTGGGGATCCTATTCTCATAACTATGGTTATGCTCAGAATTTCTGCTCAGAATAATCAAACACCAAAGACTATGTCTGTGCAGGGTGTCTAAATAGAAAGGGTACATGAGCTCAGAGATGTTTGATTTCAGTTCTTGTGGGTGTGGATCACTCCTAGAAAGTAAGAAACAGGACTGCACATCCTTGTCCTCCAGTGCCACCTGGGGAGGCCAGGGAGTCCTGGTCTCACTTATATCTGGAAAATTGAGCTAGGACCCAAAGCTCAAGGGTGACATCTGGGGATTGAGCAGCAGTGTGCCAATTGTAGGTACCAGGTTACATGATTAAAACCCCTAATGTCATTGCCTCCAGAGTGGGAGACTTTGACATTTTGTCCAAAGTTTCAGACTCTGAAAGTGCTTATGTTAGGCACAACAAACCTACAACCCTGAGAGAAGAGGAGCATGTGGAGAGGGTAAGTTCCAATCATCACCCCAGAGGAACTTGGGGCAGATTGAGACCAGTCAGCCCTGGGCTGCCAGAAAGTTCCCTTCTTAAGGTCTCACCTGTAGTAAGGAGGAGAATGAGCCGAGCAGAGCATAGGTCTCAGGCAGTGGTCATGATGCTCCAGGAATCTGTATCCTGAGACTACTAGGCTGGGTTCTTCACACCCTTCTTAATCCCTGACTCAGATGACAGGAGCCATCTTGCACATCTGCTGCACCCCTGATTGTGATGAAGGATATCACCTAAATGGAGGCTGCTACTCTCATCCATGATTTTGTCCATGGCTGTGTGTGCACATACAGCAGAGTGTCCCCTTTATAACTCACCTTCTTCAGACACACGCCCATCAGGCTTACACCTGGAGCCCAGTTGGGTCACCCTCTGGGCTACTCAGATGTACATTACATACCTTTGGGAGCATTTTTTCCTGCACATGGAAAGGAAAAATTGATCTAAGGCCTCTGCTGAGGTTACATGTCTTCAGAGAGGTACTTATGAGACTAGAAAAATTAAGTTCTACCAAATATAAGGAATTATTTTTACTCCATCATGTTCAGAACCATAGCCACTCAGATCCAGGCTAATACTCCCCAACTTCCCATAGAAGCAGAATGAAGAAAATTGACAGGAAGTATGTGTCCTGAAGAAAATGACTGTGGGGAATCTCATGTTGAAAACACAATCATTGTAATGGTTATGGAACAGTCATAATTTAGCTTCAAATTTTATTAGGGAAAGGTATTGGTCATGACATTGGCAGTATGAAGGATAATATGCTAGAAGCTGGTCCAAACTTAATAGGGCATAAAAAAGATGATTTCTCTGTATCAAAATTTCTGCACCAAGAAAATAAGCATTATTTATACTAATCTTGATAAGGTCTTTACAAAGAAACAAAACTTTAATTCTCAATATTTATTTATTTATTCTCAATATTTCAAATCATTGTACTTAATAAATTTGAAGTTTATATGTTTTGTTTTTCTATACATTTATAACTAATAGTAGCAATTCTTAATGTTTTGAAAAAATTATAATGACTATAGAAAAATCATAATTTTGTCTGAGCAAAGTGAAGATGACTGTACAGTTTCAGTGTGTGTGGTCATTTTTATGGCCTTGCTCTGGGAGTTCCTCCTCTCTCAGAATAACACTTAATGTCATCTTCTAAGGACTCAATAAACCTTTTTTAATTTTTATTCTTTTATTAGTTATTTTTAATTATACATGATAGTTTATTTTGACCTAATTATAAAAGTGTGGAACATAATTTGTTCTAATTCAGTTTTCATTACTTCCTCTTCCCCTCCCTTCTTTCACCCCTTGTCCCTTTCTCTTCTCTAGAAATATCAGTAAGTCTCCTTGAGTAAGTCAAGGAAAGGGGATCCATTGTGCCAGAGACTTTGCAGGGAACATGTCATGTGCACAGGGCCAGCCTGCCCCAGGGCTTCATTCCAGCCCTCACCATGGAATGTGGAGAATTGTTTCCAATTAAATGTGAGGCCATTGCCCTGGTATCCCAAGTACCATTGCTTCCCGCTTTTTTGAGGGGTGGGGTGTGCTGGGGATTGAACCCAGGGCCTTGTGCATGTGAGGCAAGCACTCTACCAACTGAGCTACATCCCCAGCCCATTTGCTCTCCTTGTTCAGGAGAAAATGCTACACAGCCTAGGGTACTCTGGTTTTACTCCCTTCGCCATGGGGCTGAAATTTGGTAAATTTGGATGATCCATACTAGAATCCTCTCTTAAGCTTTACAGAGATGTCCATTCTTCACAGTCCATTGAGCTATGATGAGTCAGGAGGATGAAGTACAAACATCCCAAAGAGCATACCACTCTGGGCTGAATGTCAAGCCTGGGGACCCCCTGCCCTTTCTGCATATCTTCTCTCTCATCTTTGCATCCAGGATCTCTCTCTCTCCCCCCAGACTCTCTAGTTCTAGTGTCCTGACTTGGGTCCTTGGGATAAGGGTAGGCAGAGAATAACCATTAACGCTGTCACTTCATCCAGGCTAGGCCCAACAAAGCCAGACCTTAATATACTTCATCCAGGCCTATGTTGTTGCTGATTTATCTTAAGACACAAGCTTCCAACCTCTAAGGAACCCTGCTCTGTGAGAGCCAGACCTGACTTCCTGCTCTCCTGTAGTTTCTCCTTCCCCATCGTTCACTGACCTGTACCAACTCCTCTGCAGTCTGTGTCCCTATTCCTGTTCCAGTTCCATGAGTCATTCAGACACACCACACACAAACATTACCACCACCACACTATGCCTCCAAAAGGAAGCACATCCCTTGAAATTAACTGAATGGACCCAGGATGACCTTGTCAGCAAGCAGGTCCCTATTGACAAAAAAGAAAGGGACAGTCTCTGTTTAGATGTAGATAGTATTGAGTCAGAAGTGAAACCAGATGCTATTAAGAACTGGAGGCCACCAGAAGGGCCAATAGAAACGTTTGAATTATTTGTTTTCTGAGGCAAATGTTTTATTGTATAACCTGTACCATTGTTGAAATTGCCTGGTTTGTTGTTTTGAGACCTTTGTTTTGGGTTTTTCCCCCTCAGTATTGGGGATTAAACCCAATAGTGCTTTATCATAGAGCTGCATTCCCTAATCATTTTTTATTTTGAAATGATCTTGCTATATTGCCCAAGCCAGCCTTGAATTTGTTATCCTCCTGCCTTGGCCTCCTGAGTTGCTGGGATTAAAACCATATATCACAGCATCTGGCTCCTAAATGCTTGTAACAAGCAGCCCTAGTTAGAAAACCATGGATTTTGATGGTTTTCTCTTGAGCAGTGAAGAGAACATCTGGCCCTATACAGAAAGTCTGGTAGTTTCTGGAAAGCCAAGGATATGTGCATTTGGACCATGTGTATTTCTCTCCCTGACTCCAAGATCCAAAAAACATACAGTTGTCACTTCTCAGTGGCTTTCAGACTTAAAGAAAAAAGTTGCAGTCCCAGGTTTAGTCTTTAAGTATATTACCCTCTATTCCCTCCCCAGACCACATTCCTAGATTGAGTTTTCTAAAAACAGTTTTCTGAGTCCTGAAACTCCTCTGGAAAGAAACACCTTTTTACCTCTAGGGAGTAAGGAAGATTGGTTCTACCTTCTGCCTCGGTGATTATCTTGAATAATTTTTTGAGACAGGGTCTTGCTATGTTGTCCAGGCTTATGTTGAACCCTGGATTCAGTGGATCCTCCTGCCTTAGCCTCCCAAATAGTTGGGATGTAGCCACTGCACCAAGTTTATCCTTCTTTTAATCTCTCAATTTCATCCAGGCAGAAGTATCGAAGTTTTCCCAAACAAACACTTTGACTTTTCATGGGTAATCAACTCCTTCCCATCTCCATCCTTCCCAGGCCCCTACCCTTACTCCTATTTGTAATTTTGACTTAATTTCCTTTGGGGTATCCTTGACCTTCAAAGTCTGGAAAACTAACCACAACTCTGTTGTACCTTTGTACAAACCTGAGTTTTGTACAAACTTGATTTGCATTGTTAGGGGTTATAAATTATAAATTACAATGTGATACTTGGGAATTCTTAATTGGAGGCTTTTTTTTTTCCTCCTCTTGAGCTGACATCGTTTTTCATAAAGCTTTTTAACTTGAAATTTTTATGTGGCCACAAATTCTCCCAATGATTATATTTTCAATTGGTTTTGCTTTTCCTTTTCCTTTTGTAAATGGACATGTGATTCAGTGAGTTGATTCCACAGAAGGTGAAACACCTTATTAGGATACACAGAATGGAGAACCAATATTATAATCAGATTTCATGCTTATACTTGTAAGCTTAGAGCTGAAAAGGGGAAGGTTACCCAGAATGGCCTATGATAGCTTCTGAGGACTGAGTTAATTCTTTGGTCCTCCCTGACTTGGGATACAAGGCTTCCTGCACTGCACCTGGGCCTGATGGGTCAGGAATGTCATCCAGGGTCTTCATAGTCTGGCAGGCTAACTGCATAGATAGTTTTCCTTTCCTTATGAAAAGATCAGGATTAGGCTTTGCTCTTTCCTCTTAATGCATTTTGCCTTAACTTGGAACATTTTGTTTTCTGCTTTGGTTATACCATTTTACATATGCTTAAAATAATTAAACAGATTTTTTGTTTTGTTTTGGAATTGAAAGACATGACTGGTCAGAATTTTACTTGGTGGGCTGGGGATGTGGCTCAAGCAGTAGCTCACTCGCCTGGCATGCGTGCGGCCCGGATTCGATCCTCAGCACCACATACAAACAAAGATGTTGTGTCCGCCGAAAACTAAAATAAATATTAAAATTCTCTCTGTCTCTCCCTCTCTCTCTCTCTCTTAAAAAAAAAAAGAATTTTACTTAGTAACATTTAAATAGAGTGTGACCAGTTGTTCTAGTTTTGTCGTTTATAAGTTTTGTGGTTTATTTAGGTTTTTTTCTTCATAATTTTTTAAAAGCTTAGAAATATTTCATAGGTGAGGTGCAGAAACATATGCCTATAATCCCAGTTGTCTGGAGGATGGAAAGTTTGAGATCAGCCTCAACAACTGAGACTTTTTCTCAAAAAAATAAGGGATAGAGGAAGTAACCCAGTGATAGAGGGCCCTGGATTTAATCCACAGTACCCCTATGGGTAAGGCGATTCAAAGGATGTTTTTAAGAGTGAAGGGTTTTTCCTTTTTTTTTTTTTTTTTACTGTTCCTTCTCCCTTTTCATTTTGGGATTGAAAGTTTATTCAAGAGACCTAGGTTACAATATACTAATAGTTTTTGAGACAGGATTTTGCTAAGCTGCTGAGACTGGCCTCAAATTTGCCACCATCCTGCCTTAGCCTCCAGAGTCTGGGAATAAAGTGCTTTTATAGTTTCTTAATTAAAGGTTTTATAAAGGAAAATACAATGGCACCCATTGTGCATGTTTTCCTAATCTGTCCCACCTGGCTTATTGTTGGAGTAGAGAAGGAGTTTATTCTGGGCTATGTGGTATTCCCATTCCCCATTGTCTTTGGAAAATACAGGTGAGCATTGCTAATCCAAAAATCTGAAATTCAGAATGCTCCAACATCCAAAGCTTTTGAGTGCCAGTGTGATACCATGTGTGGGAAAATCTACATGGTATAACTTTGTTCCATGCACAAAATTATTACAAATGTTACATAAATTTACCTTCAGGCTATAAGGGGCATATAAAACATAATGAATTTTGTGTTAAACATGCGTCCCTTCCCCAAATATCTTATGTGCAGATATTCCAACATCTGAAATAATCAAAAATCCCAAACACTTCTGGTCCCAAGCATTTCAATAAGGAAATCTCAATTTATAATTTTCAAATTTAATCCCAAAAGAGGGCAGAGTCAGTTTTCAGGCTCCATAATACTTACTTCCCAGGTGGGCTAGAATTAAATGGAGCTGTGAATGGGTGGATATGAGATGGGGTCAGTGGTCATCATGCCGCCTCCTCAGCATTTGACCAAATGCTTGTTCTGGTGCTAGCAGAGACACAAATGTGACTCTATGGCCACCAAGTGCAGAATGGATACTGAGAATTTCCTGGCTATTACCAGACAGTGACTTTAGCCCTGAGTTGGTCCCTCTGAAGGGTGGAGAGAATATGGAGTTGCTCATGCTTAACCTGAGAATACTTTCTCTACATATTTCCTCAGGATTCCTTTTAGAACAGAGATTCATCAGGATGAGCATGTGGGCTCCACCAAGGCTCCTGGAACTGGCTGGGCAGAGTCTGTTGAGGAATGAGGCCTTGGCAGTTGCTGCTCTGGAGGAGCTCCCCACAGAGCTCTTCCCACCTCTGTTCACGGTGGCCTATGCTGAGCGACGCAGTAAGACCCTGAAGGCGATGGTGCAGTCCTGGCCCTTTGCCTGCCTCCCTCTAGGATCCCTGATGAAGGAGTGGCAGCCTCACCAGGAGAACTTCCAAGCTGCACTCAATGGGCTTGATGTGCTGCTTGCTCAGGAAGTTCGCCCCAGGTGAGGGTAGTCCTGTAGCCTGAAAGGACCTTGGGAGTCAGCAAGACACAGCTGTATTCAGGGAGCCTGGAGAGCTAAGATGGTAGGCCAGGGGCTTTTGGTGGTGCTAGTGAGGAAGTTCAGGGAGGCCTGGAGTCTGTTTTTTGGTGTCACTCTGGAAATGGGCTTCTGGATGTAGAAGGCTGATTAATTAAAATGCATTGGGTACCCCCTCCAATGTACAATAAGCAGGGCTCAAGAAGGATCTTAGGAGAAGGGATTCCAGAAAAATCCAAAGGAGAAGCAGATTCTCAGTGGAAAAAGAGCAACTTTGTTTCTTTCCAAGGTTGTACGATTTCTGCTCTTTATTCTGAGTTGATTACCTATTTTCCTACAGGAGATGGAAACTGCAAGTGCTGGATTTACGAAAGAATGCTCATCGGGACTTCTGGACCATATGGTCTGGAAGCAGAGCTAGTGTGTACTCACTGATGGAACCAGAGGCCACCCAGCCCATGAAGAAGAAGCGAAGAGTGGACGGTTGCAGAATGAGGGGGAAGCAGCCCTTGGCTCCTGTAGAAGTGCTTATAGACCTGTGCCTCAAGGAAGGCAGCCGTGATAAATTGCTTGCTTCCCTCATTGAGAAGGTCAAGCAAAAGAAAGGTTTACTACACCTGTGCTGTAAGAAATTGAAGATTTTTTCAGTGCCCATGCAGAATATTAAGATGATCCTGAAAATGGTGCAGCTGGACTCTGTCCAGGATTTGGAAGTGAATTGTACCTGGAAATTGTCCACCTTAGGGAAGTTTGCTCCTCATCTAGGCCAGATGGGTAATCTGCGCAGGCTCCTCCTGTCCCACATCCACATGTTTTCCTACACTTCCTTGGAGGAGGAGGAGCATTGCGTTAGTCAGTTCACCTCTCAGTTCCTCAGTCTTCATCACCTCCAGGAGCTATATTTGGACTCTATCTCCTTCCTCAAAGGCCGTCTGAACCAAGTGCTCAGGTGAGGGATAGTAAGATTGCTCTGTAGACCAGAACAAGCCCTTCTTCATTTTGGTAACAGCAATGGACATCTGCTGTGTATATGCCACAAATAATGTAAGAGTGAACAGGTCACTAGAAGACACCATATTGTCTTATTTACAAGTATGGTATCACACAACTACCCCAATAAAGGTTAGAGGTTATCTTAGTCTATTTTCTGTTGCTAATAATAATACAGTAGCACAGCCTGTGCTGGGGTTGTGGCTCAGCAATAGAATGCTCACCTAGCATGTGCGAGGCCCTGGGTTCGATCCTCAATACCACATACAAATGAATAAAAATAAAGGTATTGTGACCAACTACAACTGAAAAATATTTTTAAAAGTAATACAACACCACAGACTGAGTACATTATAAAAAAGAGGTTTATTTTAGCTCAACAGTTTAGTCCAAGTTTGAAGAACCACATCCAGTGATGGCCTTCTTGCTGGCAGAGCTCCTGAATAGTGTAGGCATTATGGTGAGAGACAAGGAGTACTCATGAGACCTCACCAAGCCAGCTTTTATAGCAGACTTAATGTTCAGATAACCCATTACCTATCAGTCACATGATTTTAAAGGTCCCACCTCTTAATATCTTATAATGGGAGTTATATTTCAACATAAGTTTTGGAAAGAAAGCAATTTCAGTTATAAAGTTAATTAGATGCAATTAACAGTGACATATTGCTGCTAGAACACTATTTAATGGATTTATGTCTGGAGAGGGTAGCTTTGGGAAATGATGTCCAAGATGACTAAAAATAGCTAAGTGAGGGGGGCATTAAAGAAGGGAAAGCCCATCAAACCTTAGATTTCAGATTATAGACTGCATTCAACAGCTTTATCAGCATGAACCTCTTTCTCCAAACTTGTCTCAAATATCCTGTCTGTAAAGGATTGTTTGGATCTCCAATAAGGGAATGTGTGGGAAATAACATGTTTCTGGGCCAACCTCATTGTGTGATATCCACTATCACTATTCCCCAGCACTAATTATTCTGTCTTTCCCTAGGTCCCTGAAGAGTCCCTTGGAGACATTGTCAATCACTAACTGCCTGCTTTCAGAGTCAGATTTGACACATCTGTCCCAATGCCCCAACATCAATCAGCTGAAGGATCTGGGTTTGAGTGGGGTCAATCTGACCTGTGTAAGTTTTGAGCCCCTCCAGGTTCTATTAGAGAGAACCTCCACCACTCTCCAGGATCTGGACTTAGATGAATGTGGGATCATGGACTCCCAGTTCACTGCTATCCTGCCTGCCTTGAGCCACTGCTCCCAGCTCACAACCTTCAGCTTCTGTGGGAATCCCATCTCCATGGCTGTGTTAGAGAACCTCCTGCTCCACACCATTGGGCTGAGCAAGTTAAGTCATGTAATGTATCCTGCCCCACTGGAGAGTTATGAAGATGTTGAGGGTACCCTCCACCTGGGGAGACTTGCCTACCTGCATGCCAAGCTGAAGCAAATGCTGTGCGATTTGGGGAGGCCAGGCATGGTCTGGTTCAGTGCCAACCCCTGTCCTCACTGTGGTGACAGGACCTTCTATGACCCAGAACCCATTCTGTGTCCCTGTTACATGCCTGCTTAGATGAATGCATATATCCACGGCTTTATTTTGGGCACTTGGACACAAAAGCTCAGAAAGTAAACACATTTAGAAAAAAAGCCAGTTTTGTTTTCAGTTAAGTGGGAAAAAGGTGATGGGAGTGGAGGCAGATGTTTACTTAGAGTTTTTTGTATCTTTGGTGAGATGCATCTTATAAAGTTAGAAGTATAGATCTGAATTTCTAGAAGAGTTTGATTCAGGCTTGAAAGATACATGTGGGAGTTATCCCTGCATGGATAGCTGTAAAGAAATGGCCAGAAATAAAGAACCTCAATGCAAACCATTTGGTATACTGTGTGATATTTGAACCTGCTTTCCCTGTGGAGACCTCGAACAATCCAGCTACTGATGAAATGAGAAGGCATTAAGCATCCAAGATGCTTACCACACCTGGCTGAATGTTAAACCCCAAGGTCTGATGGCACCATTTATCATTCCTTCCATTTGGTTCTCTCTGGGGCGTATTTTTCCTACTTATTTCTGTGGCTAT
This sequence comes from Spermophilus citellus, assembly GCF_964194105.1. Lineage (NCBI taxonomy): Eukaryota > Metazoa > Chordata > Mammalia > Rodentia > Sciuridae > Spermophilus > Spermophilus citellus. Next base: position 106,515,845 of record NC_138184.1, read on the forward strand.
TTTAGTGACTGTGCCAGTACACACAAGTTGCATCCTGAGGGCCTAAAACAATGTACAGTAGTGAGTACCACTGGAATAAAGTGTTATTTACATGATCTGTCACTGCTAACTCCACTGAGATCTTGTACTGTAACTTTTCACTGTTCTCTAGAGGATCCATAAGCCTCAGTCTGACCTTTTGCTGTATACAGGGATTAAATGTACACAAGATAGGCCCTCAATACTGAAAGGGAATGTCTATCCTTCATATGAACTGGAGCTGCCCCTTGAATTTAATTAGTGGCCAGTTAAAAATGTAAATTCACTTTAATAAAATACTTATATTTAATATGTGTATCCATATTAAGAATTTATGACATTCGAGAGGCTGGAGTTGTGGCTTAGTGGTAGAGTGTTTGCCTGTCATGTGTGAGGCCCTGGGTTCAATGCTCATTACCACATGTAAATAATTTAAAAGATGCATTGACAACAAAATTTAAAAAGAATCCATGAGTCTTTATTGTTACTCCAAAACACAGAGCAGTAGGAAAAGCTCTTATTCATCGAAGAATATCACCTACAGAAAAATAGTATTAGGAAATCACCATTTTACAGTTACTGATGCAGTAATTGGTTTAAAAAAGGTCACAAGTAGATGTTAACACCTTTGAGAATGATAAAACTCAAATGATTTCAATATATCCCACACATTCTTATTACTTACCAAAGGGAAGTGGTTCCTTTGTTTCTGCAAAATTTGGCAGACTTCAATTTAACCAAAGAATCAAGTTTTTTTTTTCAAATCTTCATATATGTATTTTGTATAATGATGAGAGTCTCCTTTCACCATTCATGCTATTCCCCTTCTCCCTCCCTTTCCCTCCCACCCCTATTCCCTATCTAGAGGTAATCTTCCTCCCTTGCTCTCCCTCCCAACCCCATTTTGAGCCACCCCTATTATATCAGAGAAGACATTCGGCGTTTGTTATTTTGGGATTGGCTAACTTCACTTAGAATAATCTGCTCTAATGCCATCCATTTCCCTGCAAATGCCATGATATTTTTTATTGCTGAGTAATATTCCATTGTGTATAAATGCCACATTTTTTTTATCCATTCATCCACTGAAGGACATCTAGGTTGGCTCCACAGTTTAGCTATTGTGAATTGTGCTGCTATAAACATTGATGTGGCTGTGTCCCTGTAATATGCTGTTTTTAGGTCCTTTGGGTATAGTCCAAGAAGAGGAATAGGGGCTGGGCTGGTGGCTCAGTGGTAAAGTGCTTGCCTAGCATGCATGAGGCACTGGGTTCGATCCTCAGCACCACATAAAAGAAAGAAAATAAAAATAAAGTTAAAAAAAAAAAGAAGAGGAATAGCTGGGTCAAATGGTGGTTCCATTCCCAGTTTTCCAAGGAATCTCCATACTGCTTTCCAATTTGGCTGCACCAATTTGCAGTCCCACCAGCAGTGTATGAGTGTACCTTTTTCCCCCACATCCTCTCCAGCACTTGTTGTTGTTTGTCTTCATAATGGCTGCCACTCTTACTGGAGGGAGATGGTATCTTAGAGTACTTTTAATTTGCATTTCTCTGATTGCTAGAGATGATGAGCATTTTTTTGTATTTTTACAATAAAATATTTTTTAAAAAAATTATGATAGCAGGGCTGGAGATTTGGCTCAATTGGTAGAGTGCTTGCCTTGTATGCACAAGGCCCTGGGTTCAATCCCCAGTACCATTATATATATATATATATATATATATATATATATATATATATATATATATATAAAACATCTTTAGGTGTTCCTATCAATCAATGACAGAATGACTTTCCACTACATGATTCTCCTTGGAACTAGTGAGATGCTTTGGATCTGGGGTCTCAGTAGTGTAAAGAAGCCCATGCTAGGTCCTGAGGAGCAGTGAGGTGGAAGCAGGTGAATGGGAGACATGGCAGTTGGGAGTAGGTTGGGCCACTCCACAGGACAATCCAAAAGTAAAAGACTGTAGGGTTGGACACTATAGTCATTGGGCATTTGTTTGGCTGACTGCCCAGGGAGCAAGAGGACTGCCTGCCTCCCAGCCACTGTCCCTACCACACCACTGCATTCTGCCCCTGGACTGGCTTACCTTCTTTGTGATATAACCTCCCAGGTAAGCACTTGAGGAGGAGGCCACACACCAAGAAAAAGGGCTAGGGCTCCCTTTGCATATTGCCCAATACTGTTCATTCTTCAGAAGCCTTGCTTGACCCTCAGGTGCATGCTGCTGTCATTACTGACAATCTTGTTACACAGCAGCTGGCCCTTCTTCATTATTTTCCCATAGCAGTTACTCTTCCTTTCTTCTGTTACCCCTTCCAGCCTCCTATTCTAAATCCCATAAGAAAGAAATGGGCCCATCAGCTTGTGGAGCATACTTGGCCATGTTCTAGAGAAAACATAACCAATGGTATATCTTTTTTTAATTATTATTAGTTGTTCAAAACATTACAAAGCTCTTGACATATCATATTTCATACATTTGATTCAAGCAGATTATGAACTCCCATTTTTACCCCGTATACATATTGCAGATTCACATCGGTTACACATCCACTTTTTTACATACTGCCATACTAGTGTCTGTTGTATTCTGCTGCCCTTCCTATCCTCTACTATCCCCTCTCCCCTCCCCTCCCATCCCATCCCAATGGTATATCTTAAGAAGGGATGCTTGCTTCTTGCTTTTCCTCAGATATACCCTGTCTCAGCATCACTTGCCATAGACCCAAGTTAAAGGAAATATTTCCCAGAATGGGAAACCTATATCCAAATACAAAATGGGTATGAAGAGCAAAAGATGAAGAGCAAAGGAAAGGCATTGAATTACTCCAGCTTTGGGATCATTTACTGAAAGAGCTGGTAATATCTGAGTCCTATGATTACCATGATATCCTTTGGGGCTAATTTATGCAAAGCATGTGTCAGAGCACTCAGACATCATGGATGACCCAATATAGGCCATTGATTATTAGCTTCCTGATGCAAGTAGAGAAAGAAAAACAGATGCTGTGTGTCTTTGCTCATTCTTACTCTTATAATGAAATGCTGAAGACTGGGCCATTTATAAACAATGGAAATTTATTTCTCAAAATTTTGAAGGCTGAGAAGTCTAAGATCAAGGCATTGGTAGATTTGGTGTCTTGTAAGGGCATTCTCTCTGCTTCAAAGACAGTATCTTGTTGCTGCATCTTCTGGAGAAGATAAACACTGTCCTCACAGTGGAAGAGCAGAAGGGATGGAAGGGCCTAGGGTGTTTCCCTCAATTTCTTTTATAAAAAGCACTAATCCCATTCATAAGAGCAGCATACTTATGACTTAATCACTTCTCCTCAGATCCAACTCATTGTATTCAGATAACTCATTGTATTAGCCAGGCAGGGTGGTGCACACCTGTAATACCAGCAACTTGCAAGACCCTGTATCAAAATAAAAAGTGCTGGGGATGTAGCTCAGTAGTGAAGTGCCTCTGGGTTTGATTTTTCAGTATCAAAACAAAACCAAAAAACAAAATCTCATTGTATTGATGTTTCTTGGAATATTTTATTGCCAAAGTCAAAATTCTAAATAATGTCACCAGATTCAATCCTCAAATGAGGTCTCCAGACAAAAGTCCCTACTATAGGAAATCCTGTTTTAAAAGAACCTTTTACTTACTCTCTCTCTCTCTCTCTCTCTCTCCTCTCTCACTCTCTCTTAAAAAAAAAATTTAAAGAATCTTTTAAGGGGCTGGGGATGAGGCTCAAGCGGTAGCGCGCTCGCCTGGCATGCGTGCGGCCCGGGTTCAATCCTCAGCACCACATACAAACAAAGATATTGTGTCCGCCGAGAACTAAGAAAAAATAAATAAATATTAAAATTCTCTCTCTCTCTCTCTCTCTCTCTCTCTCTCTCTCTCTCTCTCTCCCCTTCTCTCTCACTCTCTCTCTCTAAAAAAAAAAAAAAAAGAACCTTTTAACACCATTTAACACCATCGCATTGGGTATGGATAGCAATGTATCAATTTTGAAAGAACACATATATTCAAATCATAGCACTGCATCTTCTTTTTTATTTATTTTTTAGAAGTAGTTGGACACAATATCTTTATTTTGTTTACTTATTTTTATGTGATGCTGAGGATCGAACCCAGGGCCTCGTACATGCTAGACAATTGCTCTACCACTGAGCCACAATCCCAGCCCCAGCACTGCATCTTCTTTTTTCCTTTAGATCTCCTCAAAATAACTTGACCATTTATATATTAAACAGTGCTTCATAGCTGGATTACATTCAGGAAAAAGAGGAAAAGTTTACCTTATATTTAGATAAGTAAAATTTAATGTAAGAGTCAGAACCTTAGCAGGTCAGAGAAAAAGTGATTGCTCACAGAACTTTTGTTGGAAATTTTCTTCAGTGAATTTCTCCTAATCCCAAGAAATTTGAAACTGAAACCTGGTTCCTTGAAAGTGTATTAAAGGAAAATCAAGACTCTGGGAATATTGTATATTATGGTTTGGATATGAGGTGTTCCCCAAAAGCTCACGTGTCAGACAAAGCAAGAAGGTTCAGAGGAGAAATGATTGTGTTGCGAGAGTCTTAACTTTCTCAGTGGATTGATCCCTGATGGGATTAACTGAGTGGTAACTGGAGACAGTGGGGTATGGCTGGAGGAAGTGGCTAATTGGGGATGTAGCTATGTGGTATATATTTTGTATCTCGAGAAAGGAGTCACCCTCTCTCTCTGCTTTCAGATCATCATGTGGGCTGTTTCCCTCTGCCACACCCTTTCATCCTAATGCCCTGCCTCACCTGGAGCCCTGAGGAATGGAGCCAGCCTTCTGTGGACTAAGACCTCTGAAACCATGAGTCTTCAAATAAACTGTCCTTCCTCTACAATTGTGCCAGTCAGGTCTTTCAATCGCAGCACCAAAAAAGCTGACTAAAACACTGTGCAAGAGCTGGTGTATTAGTCCATTTTCTGTTGCTAATAAATACTCCAGACTGGTACTCCAGAAAAAAGGTTTCTTTATTTGCCTTACTGTTCTGGCCCAAGGTTGAGAAGCCACATCTGGTGATGGCCTTCTTGGTAACAGATTCCCAAGGAAGCACAGGGCATCACATGGGAAGAGACAGGAAACATGCATGTGTACACTCTGGTCTCTCTGCCTCTCCTTATAAAGTCACCAGTATTAAATCATGAGGGCTCCACCTGTTGAATTTATATAATTCTAATCACCTGCCCCCAAATCCACCTCTAAATACCATAATCAGATTAAGTTTCTACCCTCTTAATACATCACAATGAGGATTAAAACACTTCAGTTAGAGAGGGAACACAACAAATTCAGACCATAGCAGCCAGGTTTCACGTGAGATATGCAAGGGAATCCTTGTCTATCTGTCATACATCTGCATTTGCCTTCTTCTCAAGGCCCTTACAACTTTGTAGCTTTATTGTATCCCAAAGATATTCAGTCTTATACCTTCTCTTGAAGAGATGGGCCTAATACTTTTATCCCTTTATTCCTGGGTAAAAATTCATAAGCTATACTTGCTTCTTTCTTACTCCTAGGTCAACTCTGTTAACTTTAACTGAGGGATAGAGAAGTATTCCCACATAGTGTTTAAAGGAGCCAAAACAGATTACGACAAAAATGAATTCTGATTTTCATATCTTTGCTATTACCTGTCAAATATGCTCACTGTATAAGGAGCTTATGCTTTGTAGCTGGTTTTCTATATAGTTGGTAATAACCCAAAGGAAGTAGAAATATAAATCAGGATGGGAAAGTATCCCAATACAATAGATAAACAAAGACTTGTTGACCATTTTATATGCGCTAGATCCTGTGGCAGATGCTGGGGGTACCTAGAATGTAAGGTAACATGAATGCCTCCTTCCTAGTACTTACAAAGATACAAGAAACTCAGGAATGGATCATATTACACCATGGAGTGTAATTGTGATTCTTCTTAGACTGCCCTCCATGCATACACATGAGGTTACCTCACACATATTTTCATTTCCTGGGACCTTCCTATGTCAACTTTTTGAAATGCAATTCATGCAGCAAGTTCTAAGGAATTAGAAGAGAACCTGAAATTATAGCTCACTCTTAGTCCATTTTTGTTGCTATAACAAAATACCTAAGACTGGGTAATTTACAAAGAACAGAAATTTCTTTGTCATGATTCTGGTGGCTAAGAAGTCTAAAATTGTGACAGTAACAGATCTGGTGTCCGGTAAAGGCTTATCTCTGCTTCCAAGATAATGCCTTGTTACTATGTTCTCACATACCAAAAATAAATGGAAAAAAGGGCTAAAACTTTGGGCAAAGAGCATTGTTCTATCCTTGAGAACAGAGCCTTCATGGCCTAATAATGTCTAAAATGCCCAACCTCTTAATACTATCACATTGGGTTTTAAGTTCCAACATAAATTTTGGAGAGACACATTCAAGATTAACTCATTTAATTCCAAGAGTTCACCTGCTTCACTGATGCAGAACAAGACTTAAGAGAAAAAGTGTATAGAAGTTTTTTCAAGTAATCTTGGCTGTTCAGATCCTATATGCCATCTGTTATGGTTTGGATATGAGGTATTCACCAAAAGCTCATGGTTGTATTATGAAAACTGTAAACTAATCAAAGGATTCATCCTTTTGATAATTTGTCAGAACTATGGTACTGGGTGTTAACTCTAAGTAGATAGGGTGTGGATAGAGGAAGTAGATCACTGGAGGAATGCCTTTGGGTTTTATATTTTGTCCCTGGAGCCCCTGCTTTTTCTCTTTGTTTCCTGGCTATCATGAGCTGAGTAGCTTTCCTCCACCACCCCCTTCTGCCATGGTGTTCTGCCTCAACCTGGGCCCAGAGCAATGAAGTCTGCCAACCAGGGACTGAACCTCTGAAATTGTAGACCCAAAAATAAACTTTTCCTCCTCTAAATTCTTCTTTTCAGGTATTTTGGTTACAGTGATGAAAGCTGATGAACACACCTTTTTGAATGATCATCATATTAAGTACTCTCTCAGATACCAAGGTACCATGTGTGATAGCACTGCTCAGTATTTTGAATGTTGAGTGTCTCACTTAGATGATGGTGATCCTGACTAGACAGAAATGATTTACAGTTTGCTGTTTAGCAACATTCAACACTAGAAAGTACTTTTGCTCATTCATTGCAACATGATCCAGTTTGATTCAGTAGGATATTGTAGTTATCTATTATTACTTTTAAAAAATATTCTAAAACATAGTGACTTAAAACAACAATAAGTCATTATTTCATAGTTTTAGATTTAACCAGGTGGTTCTAACTCAAGGGTCTCCATGAGGTTATTCTCAAATGTACTCATTCATCTTTGCTTTTATTCTCTGAAAATGAATAAAATTAAGCATTGGAAGCAGCCAGACTCCTATTGATCAAGCTAGATGTATAAGAATTCATTCTTCTTTTTTTTTTTTTTAAGAGAGAGAGAGAGAGAGAGAGAGAGAGAGAGAGAGAGTTTTTTAATATTTATTTTTCAGTTTTCAGCAGACACAACTTGTTTGTATGTGGTGCTGAGGATCGAACCTGGGCCGCACGCAAGCCAGGCCAGCGCGCTACCGCTTGAGCCACATCCCCAACCCCAAGAATTCACTCTTCTTAAGTAAATGTGATTTATTATGGTAAAAGAAATGCTTAAATCTTAAAGTAAATAATTAGGCCAGTCACACATAGCTTATATTATTGAATTTTTTCCAGCTAAATACTCTACATTCAATGCTGGTAAAGATGTGTGAAAGGCTAAACAATGCCTACCCAACATGTTCAGATGTTAAGCTGTAACCCCACAGTAGTCTCAAAATGTGATTTTATTTACAGATAGGACCTTTAAAAAGGTGATTAATGTAAAATGAGGTCCTATAGGTGAGCCCTAATCCAATATGACTGTTATCCTTTGTAAGAAGAGGAAATTAGGACACAAGAAGAAAGATCATGTAAGAACACAGCAAGGAGATGCCCATACACAAGACAAGGCCTCAGAAGAAGCCATTGCAATACCTTGACCTTAAATTCTAACCTCCAGAATTATGATAAAATCACTTTTTGTTGTTTAAGATACCCAGTCTATGGTATTATATAACAGTAGCCCTTGAAAATTAATGCATGATATTTACTGGTATCATTCATTTTGTCCCTGGAGTCCCTGCTTTTTCTCTTTGTTTCCTGGCTGTCATGAGCTGAGTAGCTTTCCTCCACCCTTCTTCTGCCGGCCTCAACCTGGGCCCAGAGCAGTGAAGTCTGCCAACCTGAGACTGAATCTCTGAAACTGTAGACCCTGCTGGGCACATTTACCCTTGAAAGCTATCTTAATTCAATAGGAAAATGTAGTTATCTATAATTACATTTAAAAAAATTATTCCAAAACATAGTGGCTTAAAACAACAATAAGTCATTATTTCATAGTTTTAGATTTAACCAGGTGGGTCTAACTCAAGGGTCTCCATGAGGTTACTCTCAAAATATTGGCTTACTCATCTGAAGAATTTTAAAAGGCTAGAAGATTCTGTCAGATCAGGCGGGGGAGGCTTTATTGAGATATCACTCCTGGGCGGACCTCGATCAGACCCACAGAGGGGACAGGGGAAGGGTCTGAGGAGAAACCTCATGGAAGCTCAACCGGACTGGACTTTTATGGGGCTTACAGCAGGAAGGGAAGGGCTTGGGACAGGAAAAGGTGTTTCTAGGGTCCCTTGCCCCCTTGAAGTTGGTCAGGGGAGTTGGCTGAACTCCAGGATTGGCCAGGGGGGTCCTGCTGATTGACAGGCGTTAGTCAGGAGATCTGGCTGATTGACAGGCGTTTCCACCCGCAACTGATTGATGTTCTTTTCCTGTGCGGGCTGCTTTGTTCTAAGTTGCCACTAAGTCGCAGCCACCGACCTAACAGATTCTTTTGCAATTTGGCTGTTGGCAAGAGGCTTCAGTTCCATATTGCTTCTGACACAAGACCTCAAGCCTCAATACATGGACCTTTTCCTAGGGCTATTCGAGTGTTCTTATGACATGGCAGTAGCTGGCAGAGCAAGCAACTCAAGAGAGCAAGACAGAATATCATGTATAACCTACTCTTGGAAATCACACACCATCATTCCACAATATCATACTAGTACCCCTGGCTCACTGTTGGAGGGCACTTTGCAAAAGTGTGAATACCAGGAGACAGGAATCATTACAGACACAAAAACTTTTGCATACATTACTTAATTTACTAGTCATAACAATTCAAGGATGTAGTTACTATTTACCTCTGTGTTCCAGAACTTGGCATGCCTAATGGATAATAGGCACTTGAGATTTTCTGAAAGAGAGATGCACTTGAGGTATTAAGAATTCAAGGTCATGAGCTGAGTAGCTTTCCTCCACCCTTCTTCTGCCTGCCTCAACCTGGGCCCAGAGCAGTGAAGTCTGCCATGATCTTTCTTCTTGTGTCCTAATTTCCTCTTCTTACAAAGGATAACAGTCATATTGGATTAGGGCTCACCTATAGGACCTCATTTTACATTAATCACCTTTTTAAAGGTCCTATCTATAAATAAAATCACATTTTGAGACTACTGTGGGGTTACAGCTTAACATCTGAACATGTTGGGTAGGCATTGTTTAGCCTTTCACACATCTTTACCAGCATTGAATGTAGAGTATTTAGCTGGCTCATGACAGCCAGGAAACAAAGAGAAAAAGCAGGGACTCCAGGGACAAAATGAATGATACCAGTAAATATCATGCATTAATTTTCAAGGGCTACTGTTATATAATACCATAGACTGGGTATCTTAAACAACAAAAAGTGATTTTATCATAATTCTGGAGGTTAGAATTTAAGGTCAAGGTATTGCAATGGCTTCTTCTGAGGCCTTGGCTTGTGTATGGACATCTCCTTGCTTTTAATAAATGAGCTCAAAGCAGTAAACTTTCCTCTTAGTACTGCCTTCATAGTATCCCAGAGATTTTGATATGTTGTATGGGTATTCTTATTACCTCTAAGAATTTTTTTTATTTCATCCTTGATTTCTTCTACTATCCATTCATCATTTAATCGTATATTATTTAGTCTCCATTTGTTAGATTAGTTTCTAGTTTTTATTTTATCACTGATTTCTAATTTTATTCCATTTTGATCTGATAGAATGCAGGGTATTATCTCTGTTTTTTTGTATTTACTAAGAGTTGCTTTGTGGCATAAGATAAGGTCTATATTAGAGAAGGAGTCATGTGCTGCCAAGAAGAAAGTATATTTGCTCATTTATGGGTGAAAAATTTTATATATACCTGTTAAGACTCAATTATTGATTGTAAATGATGGTGGAATGTGATGGACATCACTATCCAAAGTACACATATGAAGACACAAATTGGTGTGAATATACTTTGTATACAACCAGAGATATGAAAAATTTGTGATCTATATGTGTAATATGAATTGTAATGCATTCCACTGTCATATATAAATTAAAAAACTAATTAAAATAAATAAATTATTGATTGTATTATTTAGTTCTATAATTTATTTATTTAGTTTTTGTTTGGAAGATCTGTCCAGTAGTGAGAGAGGTATGTTAAAGTCACCCATAATTATTGTGTTGTGATCTATTTGATTCTTGAAATTGAGAAGGGTTTGATTGATGTACATATATGCTCCATTATTTGGGTCATAAATATTTACAATTGTTATGTCTTGCTGATATATAATTTTATTAAGTGGTATTAAATGTCCTTCTTTGTCCCTTCTGATTAACTTTGGCTTGAAGTCCATTTTATCTGAAATGAAGATGCAAATTCCTGCTTGTTTATGCAATTCATATGAGTGATATGTTTTTTTCTCATCCTTTCACCTTCGTCTGTGGATGTCTTTGCCTATGAGGTGAGTCTCTTGGAGACAACATAGTGTTGGGTCTTGTTTTTTAATCTGATTTGCCAGTCTGTGTTTTTGATAGATGAATTTAGGTCATTAACATTCAAGGTTATTATTGAAATATTTATATTCCCTTTAATTTTGATTTATTTCTGGTTTTTAATTTGACTTATTTTCTCCTTTGGTTGACTATTCTTTTTTTTTTTTTTTTTTAAAGAGAGAGTGAGAGAGGAGAGAGAGAGAATTTTTAATATTTATTTTTTTTTTAGTTCTCAGCGGACACAACATCTTTGTTGGTATGTGGTGCTGAGGATCGAACCCGGGCCGCACACATGCCAGGCGAGCGCGCTACCACTTGAGCCACATCCCCAGCCCAGGTTGACTATTCTTTTAGTGTAGTTCTTCCCTTTGCTGGTTTTCACTTTTTTGTTTGTTTGTTTTACTTCATCTTCATGGAATATTTTGTTGAGAATGTTCTGTAGTACAGGCTTTCTAGATGTGAATTATTTTAATTTTTGTTTATCATGGAATGCTCTTATTTCATCTTCAAATTGAAACTTAATTTTGCTGGATATAAAATTCTTGGTTGACATCCATTTTCTTTCAGAGCTTGAAATGTATTATTCCAGGACCTCCTATCTTTGAGGGTCTGGGTTGAGAAATCAGTTGATATCTGAATTGGTTTCCCCCTATATGTAATTTAATTTTTTTTTTCTCTCACAGCCTTTAAGATTTTATCTTTATTCTCTGTGTTAGTCATTCTCATTATACTGTGTCTTAGTGTGGGCCTGATGTAATTTTGTACATTTGGGGGTCCTGTAATCCTCTTGTATTTGATTTTCCATTTCATTCTTTAGGTTAGGAAATTTTCTGATATTATATCATTAAAAAGATTGTGCATTTCTTTGGTTTGTATCTTTTCTCTTTCATCTATTTCAATAACTCTTACATTTGGGCTTTTTATGTTATCCCATAACTCTTGGATGTTCCATCCATGGTTTATTATCATCTTATCTGCATAGTCAAATCTATTTTCCAAGATTATATATTTTGTATTCATTGCCTGAGGTTCTGTCTTCTAAGTGGTCAAAAAAAAAATAAAATAAAATACTTGAAAATCAATCTAACAGAAAAGGTGAAACACCTCTACAAAAAAAAAAAAAAAAAAAAAACAACTACAGAACATTAAAGAAAGAAGTTGAAGAAGACCTTAGAACATAAAAGGATTGCCCATGCTCCTGGATAGGCGGAATGAATATTGTCAAAATGTCCATACTGCCAAAGACATTATTCAATTTGAATGAACTTACTATTAAAATTCTGACATCATACCTCATCAAAATAGAAAAAGCAATCTTGAAATTCATTTGGAAAAATAAGAGATCAAGAATAGCCAAAGCAATCCTTAGCAAGAAAAGTAAAGCAGGAGGCATCACAATACCAGACCTTAAACTATACTACAGAGCTATAATAACAAAAATGACATGGTATTAGCACCAAAACAGACACATAGACCAATGGTACAGAATAGAAGACACAGAGATTAACCTACATAAATACATTTATCTCATACCAGACAAAGGTGCCAAAAACATTCCCAGGAGAAAAGATAACCTATTCAACAAATGGTGCTGGGGAAAAAATGAAAAATCACATGCAACAAAATGAAACTCAACTTAATGTGGATCAAAGACTTAGGCACTAGAACAGAGACTTTGTGCCTATTTAAAAAAAAAAAAAAGTTGGCCTAGGACATGACTTCCTTAACAAGACCTCTAAAGCACAAGAAGTAAAATCAAGAATCAATAAATGAGATGGATTCAAATTAATAAGCTTCTTCTCAGGGTTGGAGTTGTAGCCCTTGGCTTGCATGTGTGAGGCACTGGGTTCAATTCTCAGCACCACATATAAATAAGTAAATAAACTAAAGGTCCATCAACAACTAAAAAAATATTATTAAAAAAAAAAAAGCTTCTCCTCAGCAAAAGAAACAATCAATAGTATGAATAGAGAGCCTACAGATGAGGAGAAAATCTTTATCACATGCATTTCCAATAAAGCATTAATCTCTAGGAGATATAAAGTACTCAAAAAACTTAACACCAAAAATAAATAAATAACCCAATTAATAAATAGGCTAAGGCACTGAACAGACACTTCACAGAAGAAGAAATACAATTGATCAACAAATATATGAAAAAATGTTCAATATCTCTAGCTAATAGAGAAATATAACTCAAAATGACTCTAAGATTTCATCTCACTCCAGTCAGAATCCAACTATTAAGAACAGAAATAACAGAAAGTGTTGACAAGGATGTGGGGGGAAAAGGCACACTCACACATTGCTGGTGGGACTGCAAAATGATACAGCCAATATGGAAAGCAGTCTGGAGATTCCTTGAAAAACTGGGAATAGAACCACCTTTTGACCCAGCTATGCCACTCCTCAGTCTATACCCAAAAGACTTAAAACAGCATACTACAGGGACACAGCCACATCAATGTTTATTGCAGCACAATTCACAATAGCTAAACTGTAGAACAAACCTAGAGGCTCTTCAGTAGATGAATGGATAAAGAAACTGTGGTATATATACACAATAAAATATTATTCAGCATTAAAAGAGAATAAGTGGCTGGGGATATAGCTCAGTTGTGCTTGCCTGCTTGCCTCACATGCACAAGGCCCTGGGTTTGATCCCCAGAACCATAAAAAGAGAGAGAGACAGAGACGAGAGAGAGAGAGAGAGAGAGAGAGAGAGAGAGAGAGAGAGAGAGAGAATAAAATTATGGCATTTGCAGTTAAATGAATGGAGTTGGAGAATATCATGCTAAGTGAAATAAGCCAATTCCAAAAAAACCAAAGGCTGAATGTTTTCTCTGATATGTGGATGCTAATTCACATCAAGGGGTGGTGCGGGGGGGATCACTAGGGAAGAATGGAGTTACCTTAGATTAGTTAGAGAAGAGTGAAGAGAGGGGAGGGAGGGGATATTGGTAAAGGAAGTATAGTAAAACAGACATTATTACCTTGTGTACATATACAACTACTTGACCAATGTGATTCTACAACATGTACAATCAGAAAAATGAGAAATTATACCCTATCTATGTATAATATATCAAAGTACATAAATGCATTCATTCTACTGTCATGTATAGCTAATTAAAATAAATTTAAAATTTTAACAACAACAACAAAAAAAGACAGTCTACTTGACCACTTCACGTGGCTCTTTTGGCCATAAAACTTCCAGGGTAGCAAGGGAGGGAACCCTAATTTCCTGAGCCTGGCATGTTACCTGGGAGAATCCTCATGTTGACAGGCAGATCTCTGTAGACTTTTCTTAGGGTACAATGGTCATTCGGGATCTGGAAAGGGATTACTCTAAATTATCATCTACTTGGCCTATAATAGAGTGAGCTGAACACTGATGTTTCTAAAAGCTCCTTGAGTAATTCTAATATAACAGGATAAAAGCCATGTTAAACCTCTTAGCTTAGATATGGTGCAAAAACAATACACAGTTGTCTCTCCTGGAACCTTAAGGTATTAGTTCTACAAGCACACCCACTCCACAAGGATACCAAAATCCCAAAATGCTCAAGTTCCTTATATAAAACCTAATATTTGCATATAACCCACATAAATCATCCTATATACATTAAATCATCTCTCTATATTACTTATAATACCTAATATAATGTAAATACTATAAGTAGTCATTATGCTGGGTTTTTTATTATTATTGTTGTTGTTTGTTTGCATGCTTATTTTTGAAGTGCTAGGGATTAAATTTGGGGCCTAATGAATTCTAGACAAGCACTCTACATTCTCAACCATATACTGAAGTATTTGGGGGGAAAATGACAAGAAAAGACATAGGCATTTTTAAAATACAGACACAAAGGCATTTTTTAAATATTTTCAATCCACAGTTGGTGGAATCTGTGGATGCAGAACCTTCAGATCTAGGGGATAACTACATTAAAGCAGTTATGAGCATGGTGGGGAGGGATGGTATTTATACTAACTCTTAGAGCTGCTACAATCACCAGAGATACTTCTGTATATGGTCAGAGTGTAATAGTAAAAGCAAAAGTGACTCCATTTTTTTAAAGAGAGAGACAGAGAGAGAATTTTAATATTTATTTTTTAGTTTTCAGTGGAAACAACGTTTTTGTTTGTATGTGGTGCTGAGGATCGAACCTGGGCTGCTCGCATGCCAGGCGAGCACACTACCTCTTGAGCCACATCCCCAACCCTTTATTTTGTTTTGTGACTCCATTTTGTAAAACAACCATGCCAAGTAGAAGGGTCATGACCAGGGCAAGATGTTCTTTTTCCTTTGCTATAGAAACCTTTAAGAAGACGAAACTACCTAATGGGGCATTGTTTCTGTAATGAAGGTAATGGGGCTGTGTTTCTGTAACTGGGGGTAACTGGGCTAATTATGATTGGCGAAGCTACCTGCTACCTGACTGCTCTCTCCCGCTTCTGTAACCTGGCTTGCTTGCATTGGCTAGACCCCCAAACATCCCTTTTGTGGTTTTCAGGCTTATAAGGAGTACCCTTGCAATTGTTCAGGGCTGATCAGGGGAACAGCTTTATGTTCTGGTCAGTCACCACCAATGTGCTTAAATAAAGGCTTGATTTGATTATATGTGAGTGGCCTGGAAGTCAATTTATGAAACCCCAGGACGAAGCTCTAACTATAACAAGGGACCACTTCATTCTGCATGTGCCACTAATTAGAATTTTGGAAACTAGTTCATTACAAAATTCATCTCTGATTAAACCAAAGGTGGCTAACTGGCAACTTACAAGCCAAATAAACAGAAATGCGCTTTATTTGGCTTCACTGTATTTTAAAAGAGAAAATGTTTACTTTTTAGCACTTTAAAATTAGGAAACAACATGGAGATTCAAATGTTCATTGTTGCTTGGAAAATAGATTGGCAACACCAGCATTGCCAGAAGGTGGAAGTCAAATCAAACTAAAAAGTATCTGATACCATTTTAAATGGCCCCTGAGCACTTCCATTTGCCAAAGCTCCTTTCTCCTTTGACTAATCCACTCATTGCGAATGTGTCTGCTGTTTGGACTTAACAGGATTTTGAGTTTAAGAATCCTGTCCCAATCTTATCACTAACTTACAAGAAAGTTAGATTTAGGACAGATTTTAGCACTTTCTTACAAGAAGAGTGATGGGATTTAAACATAAATATAAAATAAAGGAAGATAAAGAATGTCCCATCAATGACCCATGACACTATCTTTGAATTGGAAATATGTTTTCTAGCTCTTTTTCACTGAAGCAATAACAATTGAGCCCACTTAGGGCCTAGATCTAGTATTTTTTTATTCACTTTAAATTTAACTGAAGCTGGGCATGGTGGCACATGCTTGTAATCTCAGCAATTTGGGAAGCCTGTGGCAGGAGAATCAGAAGTTTGAGACAAGCATCATTAACTTAGCAAGGCCCAATCAACTTAGCAAAAAAGGGAAAAGGATATAGCTGAATGGCTAAGCACCTCTGGGTTCAATTCCTGGTACGTAAAAAAATAATAATAATTTTTTTTTTTTGGCTGAGGATGTGGCTCAAGCGGTAGCGCGCTCGCCTGGCATGCGTGCGGCCCGGGTTCGATCCTCAGCACCACATACCAACAAAGATGTTGTGTCCGCCGAGTACTAAAAAATAAATATTAAAAATTCTCTCTCTCTCTCTCTCTCTCTCTCTCTCTCTCTCTCTCTCTCTCTCTCTCTCCTCTCTCACTCTCTCTTTAAAAAAAATAATAATAATTTTTTGAAAAATTTTTTAAATCGACAAATGTCAAATTGTACATATTTATGGTGTGCAACATGTTTTGGTAAATGTGTACCTTGTGGAAAGAGTAAATCAAGCTAATTAACAAGTAATTATCAAGTCCATCACCTTGCATACTTAACATCTTTGTGATAACATTTAAAAACTACTCTCTCAAATTATGGCATTTGCCAGAAAATAGATGGGGCCAGAGAATAACATGTTAAGTGAAATAAGCCAATCTCAAAACACCAAAGGCCAAATGTTTTCTCTGATGTGTGGATGCTAATTCACAATAAGGGGGTGAGCTAGGGAAGAATAGGGTTACTTTAGGTAGAGGGGAATGAAGGGAGGGGAGGAGAGGGGATGTGGAGGTAGGAAAGGTATTAGTATAAATCAAACATTATTACCCTAGGTATGATACATCAAAATGCATTCTACTGTCATGTATGACTAAATAGAACAAATAAAAAATTACTCAGTAATTTTAAGTATACTATATCATATTATTGATCCTAAATACCATGCTGTGCAATAAATCTCAAGAATTTATTCTACTTATCTAATTGAAACTTTGTATCCTTTAAACAGCACCTATTTGTTCCCTACATTTCTAGTCCCTAGTAACCACTATTCTACTCTCTGTTTCCATGAGTTCAACTTTTTGAGATTTCACATGTGAATCTAAAAGACAGTAGTTGTCTTAAAGTGTCTGGCTTATTTCACTAAATATAATGTCCTCCATATACCTATTCTGTTCCATAGGTATATGTATATGTTTTGAGCCAGAACCATGCTGTTTTTCTTTAAAAAATATCTCAATTTTATTTTTTCTATTGTTTCTTTTTTTAGTTATATATAACATGAAGATTCATTTTGACATAATTTTAAAAATAGGGAATATAACTTTCTCTAATTCAGTTCTTACCACTTCCCTCTTTCCCTCTCCTCCTCCCTCTCTCTGTTTTTTTCCTTCTACTTTACTAATCTTTTACTGATCTTTCTGCTATTTGCTTTCATTTGCTTATTTATTTTAGATAGTATATTGTAAATGTACATGATGTTGAAATTCACTGGTTTATTAATATATGTACATATGGAAGATAGGTCAGATTCATCCCTCTGTTCTTCACTTATCCCATCCCTTCTCCCTCCTCATCAGTCCTCTTCATCTAGTCCACTGATTTTTCTTCTATTTTGATGAAATCTTTTTTCCCTTTTCCTTTCTCTCCCTCTCTCTTTCTCTCCTCCCCCACTTATTTTAGACTAGCTTCTGCATATCAGAGCCTGGCTTATTTCACTGAACATGATGTTCTCCAGTTCCATCTATTTACCAACAAATGCCATAATTTTATTCTTCTTTATGATTGAGTAATACTCCACTGTACGTATGTGTGTGTGTGTGTGTGTGTGTGTGTGTGTGTGTGTATATATATATATATATATATATATATATATATATATATATATTACATTTTATTGATCCATTCATCTGTTGAAGGGCACCTTGGTCAGTTCCATAGCTTGCTATTGTGAATTGTGCTGCTATAAACATTGATGTGGCTATATCACTACAGTATTCTGATTTTAGACTTTTGGGTACATACCAAGGAGTGGGATATCTGGGTCATAAGATGATTCTATTTTTAGTTTTTTGAGAAATCTCCATCCTGCTTTCCAGAATGATTGCACTAATTTGCAATCCCACCAAAATGTCTGCGTGTACCTTGTCCCCCACATCCTTGTCAACACTTATTATTTTCTGTATTCTTGATAATTGCCATTCTGACTAGAATGCAATGATATCTCAATGTGTTTATTATTTGCATTTTCCTTATTGCTAGAGATGTTAACATTTTTTCATATATTTGTTGGCCAATTGTATTTCTTCTTTTGAGAAATTTGTGTTTAGTTCTTTTATATATATTTATTTATTTACTTATTTTTGTAGTTGTAGTTGGACACAATAACTTTATTTTATTTATTTATTTATTTTATGTGCTGAGGATCAAACCCAGGGCCTTGCACATGTGAGGGGAGTGCTCTACCGCTGAGCCACAACCCCAGCCCCTCTATTTAGTTCTTTTGCCCATTTATTAATTGGCTGCCTCCTCCTCCTCCTCCTCCTCCTCCTCCTCCTCCTCCTCCTTCTCTTATTTTGGTACCAAGTTTTTTTTTTTTTTTAAAGAGAGAGAGAGAGAGAGAGAGAGAGAGAGAGAGAGAGAATTTTTAATATTTATTTTTTAGTTCTCGGCGGACACAACATCTTTGTTGGTATGTGGTGCTGAGGATCGAACCCGGGCCGCACGCATGCCAGGCGAGCGCGCTACCGCTTGAGCCACATCCCCAGCCCTGGTACCAAGTTTTTTGAGTTTTTTTTTAATATATATATTTTGGATATTAATGCCCTATCTCCCTTTCTGTAGCCTCTCTCTTTATATCCTTAATAATTTCCTTTGCTGTGCAGAAGCTTTTTAATGAGATATCATCAGATTTATGGATTTTTTATTTTATTTCTTGTGCTTTAGGAGTTTTAGTTTTTTCATGTGCCAACATATTGGCATGTTGGGCCTACATTTTCTTCTAACAGTTGCAGAAGTTTGGTCTAATTCCTCAGTGTTTGGTCCACTTTAAGTTGACTTTTGTGTAGGGTGAGAGATAGTTTTCTTCTTCTACATATAAATTTCCAGTTTTCCACCACCCTTTGTTAAAAAAGCTATCTTTTCTCCAACAAATGTTTTGGCACTTTTTTCTAGTATCAGATAACTGCACTTAAGTGGATTTTTTTCTGTGTCTTCTATTCCATTGTCTTCATGCCTGTATCAAGCTGCTTTTGTTACTATAGCTCTGTATTCTATTTTGAAATCTGATATTATTATTTCTTTAACATCACTCTTTTTCCTAAGGATTGCTTTGGCTATTCTAGTTATCTTATATTTTCAAATAAATTTAAGAATTGTTTTTTCTAGTTCTGTGAAGAATATCATTTGTAATTTGATGGGAGTTGCATTGAATCTGTATAATGCTTTTGGTAGTATGCCATTTTAATAATATTGATTCTGCCTCTCTGAAAACATGGGAAGTCATTCTATCTTTTTTAAGATAGAAGAAAGAGAGAGAATTTTTTAACATTTATTTTTCAGTTTTCAGTGGACACAACATCTTTATTTTATTTTTATTTGGTGCTGAGGATCAAACCCAGCACCCCGCGCAAGCCAGGTGAGCGTGTTACTGCTTGAACCACATCCCCAGCCTCATTCTATCTTCTAATGTTTTCAATTTCTTTCTCCAGTGTTCTACAATCTTTCACTATAGAGGTCGTTGACATGTTTTGTTATATTAATTCCCAAGGTTTTATTTCCCTCTGAGGTTTTTGTGAATGAAATAATTTTCCTATTTTTTTTTTTAGGAAGTTTGTTATTGGAGTATAAGAAAGCAACTGATTTATGTGTGTTGATCTTGTATCCTGCTACTTTAATAAAATTGTTTATTAGCCCTAGAAATCTTCTGGTAGAATTTTTTGGGACTTCTAAATATAGGATCCTGTCATCAGCAAATAGAGATAATTTGAGCTCTTCTTTCCTATTTGTATCCCTTTAATTTCCTTCTCTTGCTTGGTTGCTTTGGCTAGAGCTTCAAGGACTATGTTGTATAGAGGTAGTGAGAGTGGATATAATTGTCTTATTCCTGTTTTTAGAGGAAATGTTTTCAGTTTTTCTCTTTTCAGCATGATGTTAGTCTTCAATTTGTCATATATAGTCTTTATAATGTTGAGCTAAATTCCTTCTAATCCTAGTTTCTCTAGTATTTTAGACATGAATGGGTGTTGAATTTGTCAGCTGCTTTTTCTGCATCTATTGCAATAATCATGTGATTCTTCTCCTGTGACCTAATTCGATCATACAGATACAGAACACATAAACAATCAATATCAAGTAATGAAATTGAAGAAGACATCAAAACCCCCTTTGCAGGGGCTGGGGATGTGGCTCAAGTGGTAGCGCACTCGCCTGGCATGCGTGCGGCCCGGGTTCGATCCTCAGCACCACATACAAACAAAGATGTTGTGTCCACTGAAAAAACCCTAAAAAAATATTTTTTTTTAAAGAGAGAGTGAGAGAGGAGAGAGAGAGAGAGAGAGAGAGAATTTTTAATATTTATTTTCTAGCTCTCGGCGGACGCAACATCCTTGTTGGTATGTGGTGCTGAGGATCGAACCCGGGCCGCATGCATGCCAGGCGAGCGCGCTACCACTTGAGCCACATCCCCAGCCCCTAAAAAAATAAATATTAAAAAAAAATTCTCTCTCTCGCTCTCATCTCTCTCTCTCTCTTAAAAAAAAAAAAAAAAAAAAAAAAAAAAAGCCCTTTGCAAAGAAAAGTCCAGGACTGAAGGGATTCTTAGCCAAGTTCTACTGAAAGGGTAAAGTTTCTAAGCTGCAAAGCCTGAATTAAAATGTAAAAGACTGGGCATCCTAAAGTTCCTCTGCTACACCCAGCTACACCCAGAACCTGAAATTCCTGAGATAGTTAAGACAATGCCCTACTGGCCATTTAGCCTAGGGCCCTGTGCAGTTTGTCACATAAGCATACAGGGCCCGAACCAATCAGTTTGAAGGTGTAACCCGCTTAGGAGTGACCAATCACCCCCGCCCGACCTGTTCCCGCCAATGAATGTGCTAATCATGTATGAAAATTGTTGTTCAATTTTCCCACGCCTCATGCTGATTTGTTCTGATGTATTCAAAGCCCCCGCCCTCCCCAAAAAGTGTACTTAAGCACTGCTTAGCCTCTGCTCTGGGCTCTGGGCTGCTCTCGCTTCTTGAGTGAGCCTAGAGCCTCAGTGGGCTGAATTGGATCCTCAATAACCCCCTTCTGAATTTGCATAAGTCAGTCTCTTGGTGGTCTCTTTCTCCGACTTTTCGCCGGACCTTTACACTACCAGACCTTTAAAGAAGAACTAATATCAATCCTTCTCAAATTATTCCATGAAATGAATAAGGAAGGATCACTGCCAAATCCATTCTATGGAACCAGTATCACCCTGATACCCAAAATAGAAAAGACATATCAAGAAAAGAAAACTTCAGGCCCATGCTGTTTTTGATTACTATAGCTTTGTAGTGTATTTTAAAATCAAGTTGCAAGGCTGAGCATGGGGGTACATGTCTGTAATCCCAGTGGCTCATGAGGCTGAGTTAGAAGGATCATGAGTTCAAAGCCAGCTTCAGCAATTTAAGCCCTAAGTACCTCAGTGAGACCCTGTGTCTAAATAAAATGTAATAAAGGGATGGGGATGTGGCTCAGTGGTTAAACATCCCTGGGTTCAATCCCTGGTACAAAATATATATACATATACATACATGTGTGTGTGTGTGTGTGTGTGTGTATATATATATAAAGTATGATGCTTTTAATGTTTTTCCTTTTTTTTTTTTTTCCAGTGCTGGTTATAAAACCCAGAGCCTTGCACATTTTAGGCAAGCACCCTACCACTGAACTACATCCTCAGTCCTCAATATAGTCCTTTTCAATCAAGATTGCTTCAGGGATTTTTGTAGTTCCATTAAGTTTTAGGATGTGTTTTTCTTTGTGTAAAAAAAAAAAAAAAGTCATTGGAATTTTAACAAGACAATTTTGGGATGTGGAATCCATATCACTCACTAAAAGAAACCATGACTCCTTGGTGACATGGCCAATTCCAGGTCTATAACAAGAAAAATATAAGATGTCCTAGGTTATAATGGGGGTTTTATTGTTTGGTTAATTGGTTGGCTTTTTTGTTTGTTTTTAATGATACTGGGACTGAACACAAGGGTGCTCAACCACTGAGTTACATTCCTACCTCCCAGCCCCCACAACATTTTTTTTTGGAGACAGGATCTCAGGAAGTTGAGGTGGATGACCTTGAACTTGCAATCTTCCTGCTTCAGTCTCCAGAGTCACTGGGATTACAGGCATAAACCACTGTACCCAGTTCATACTATGATATTATGTATCTGGAAAGTGAAGAACTCGCTTTCAACTTCTTGATCAACATGATGTGAGCTGCTTGCCTCTGCCACACACTCTGCCATTATATTCAGCCTTACCTAGAGTCCAAGGAATGAAGCCGGCCATCTATGAACTAAGACCTCTGAAACCTTGAGCCCTAAAATACAGTTTTCCCCTTAATTGTGTTGGTCAGATCCTTTAGTCACAGCAGCAAAATACCTGAGATATATATATTTCATATGTATTAATTAGGAATTGAATCCAGGGATTGTAGCTTTACCACTCAACTAAATTCCCAGTTCTTATTATTTTTTGTTTTGTGACAGGGTCTTGATAAATTGCTGAAAGTGTTACCGCTGTTGACCGGTGACAAGTCCTTGCTTCCCCAATGTTGAAGAATAACACCAGAGAGCACGCGGAGGCAAGGTCAGAGCAGAAATTAGAAGTTTATTAAAGGACAGCAGAAAAGACTTCTCCCGGAGGAAGAAGGGGACCCAAGAGGTGGAATCCGTGGAAGTGTGGTTGTCTCCCCTTTTTATAGTTTTGGTGATGGAATGTAAGGGGGGAGGGTTGGGACACAGGTGGGCCAAACAAGTAATCTGGGCAGGAAGGACTTCATTATCACTTCTTTAGGATGGGCTATCTCCAAATCTGTTGGGGGCTGTTTCCTGGGTTCCATTAACATTTCTTTGGGGTGGACTTTGGCCTAGGGCCTTTCTGGACTTCATTAACATTCCATGAGTTGTCCTGCATTTCCCAGAATCATTATCAGCATGGCCTCCATTTTAGATTTCACTGGATATATTAGACCTGATTTACTAAACTACACTGACTACCTAACTTTAAATCTGGCTTCAAAAGTCTCACTAAATTGTTAAGCCTGACCTCAAACTTGTGATCCTCCTGCCTCAGTCTTCTGAGTCATTGGGATTACAGGCATGAGCTGTCATGTCTGGCAAAGCTCAATTATATTTAAATAAATATAAAAACATATAAACCCAATAATATAAAATTTATATTACCTGGTAACTAAAAAAAAAAAAAAAATTATAAGGCAGCTGGGCATGGTTGTGGCTAAGCATCTCTGGGTTCAATCCCTGGTACCCTAGCCACGACAGCACCCCCCCAAAAATTATATATATATATATATATATATATATATATATATATATCTCAGGCAGGCAAAGAAACAGAAATATAATCTATAATAAGGAGAAAAATCAATAAATTGAAGGGTTGGGGCTGTGGCTAAGCAGTGGTACACTTGCCTGGCATGTGTTCAGCACTGTGTTCGATTCTCAGCACTGCATATAAATAAATAAAATAAAGGTTTATCAACAACTAAAAAAAAATCAATAAATTGAAACATGCCCACATGATAGGATTAATATACAAGGACATCCAAATAATTATTATAACTTTACTTCATATGTTAATAAAAAGTTGAGAATGTGAAGTAGAGACATGAAAAATGTAAAAAAAAAGTCTCAAATCAAATTTTCTACAGATGAAAACTACAATGTTTGAGTGGAAGAACACACTGGATAGGATTAACAGAGAATTAGATATTATAGAAGAAACGATTACTGAACAGCAATAGAAATACTCCAGAATTCACTGTTTGAGGATGATATCCTGAGAGCCTATTTGTCTCTGGTCTCTGCAACATCAGTTCTTAACTGGATTTCCTTGATCTCTATCATGCTGTACAGTCCTTCAAAAATCCCAAGCTCCCTGCCCCCACAATAAGCCAATTTTTAATAAATTCAAAAGTAAGATTAGCATATATTTTATAAAGGATGGGGAAAGGGGTGGCATGGACAAAATCCTTGTCTATGCTGCTCACCCTAAACAAAGCAGAAGAAACTGGGTGAGGTAGAAAGGAAATCCTGTTTACCTTAGAGGGGATTATACTGGGTACCCTGCTGTGATAACAACAATATGAATTCCTTGTCTTATTCTCTAATATTCTTAATTCCTAATGTCTACTGCTTGGACATGAATGTCCCAATTTAGGAAATTTATTTCTTTTAGATTAGTCTAAATTTATTTTTTATTGATTTTATTTTTTAAATACATGACAACGGAATGCATTACAATTCTTATTACACATATAAAGCACAATTCTTCATACTTCTGGTTGTATATAAAGTAAGTTCATACCAACTCATGTCTTCATACATGTACTTTGGATAATGATGTCCCTCACATTCCACCATCATTGCTAACCCCCTGCTCTCTAATTCTAGTCCCTAAGCTATAAAGGGAATTCCAGGTTTCTTGCAAACCTTAGATGTTCTCTGGTTTCCATGAGTATTCCATTACCAGTTACCACTGGGTCACCAAAGGGGACTATAGAAATGTAGAGAATAGCAAGAGGCTTAGCCACAGATGGAGATTTGCATCTGAAAATGGCCTAGTGATTCTGAGCGAGGTCTCCAAAGGAACCATTACAGGCTGCTGTCTATTCATCCAGTGGCAAAGCCTGAAAGAGGACTGAAACAGATGGGCTGGCAACCTGCCAGCTCTCTCAAGGTATAGGTAATTATGCAATTCATTCCATCTCCTTGTAGCTGCAGTTTTTTGGGTTTTGTTTGCTTATTTGTTTTGTCATTGTATCTAACCTAGGAACTTTAAGCAGTGCTAGGTCGAGCTTTGTCTCTGAGTACACCCACAGCTCCTGGAGTTCACATTTCTTTAGGAACACCTTTGCAAATTGTTGTGCCTATATATGCTTAGTATTTTGTGGTGAACTTTTCCCTGTACTCCTATGTTCATGTTCCCCCTACCCACTCCCCTTTTCTTTGTGGTATTGGGGATTGATTGAGTCCAGGGTTGCTCTAGCATTGTGCTACATCCTCAGACCTTTTATTTTATTTTGAGATAGGGTCTTGCTAAATGACCCAGACAGGTCTCAATTTCGGATTCTTTCAGTTTCCTGAGTGGTTAAGATTACGGGCATATGCCATTGCTGATAGGGTACAGGCAGATGTAGATGATAGGAACACAAGATTAAGGGAATAATTCTATAAAATGGGCCCACTGGGCTGACCCCTGAATGCCTTCTTTTCCAAGAAGAAATTTTCCTGCAACACTGCCTGGCTCAAGTGGACAGGATATGTCATATTCCCCAGCAAACTACCTGTTATCTGCAAAAGAAAAGCCAACCTGAAATAATGTCAATAAGAGAAACCCAAGTTACCTGAAGAAGACTTTTTGTCTTTTTCACAGACCAGATCCCATAAAATCTCTAAGAATTTATAGTGAAGAATCTGATTAGAACCAGTCAGAATGAGTCAAACTGACCTAGGTTGCCATGGCAGTGGGAACTTGATAGTCTGATGTCATCCTGCTGTCCATCAAAAGTCAAGAGGTGGACCTGGGAGGGATTCTCTGAAAACTTCTCTAGGGTCCCCAATAAAACTGGAATGCAGGAGAGGCACACTATCTCTCTCCTTTCTGAGAAGACCCACTCTCTCTCTTTCAAGGGTGTCCTCCCTTCAATAAACACATGCCTGTTACTCTGAAAAACATGTCTGAAATCTTTGTCTTGATCAGAAGACTTGAGGGGATGGGGGTGTCTTCAGGCTGCCTCAGTTTCCTTGAAAGCCCCAGCTCTGTAACTGAACCCAGTTCTATGTCTCTGGATGAACTGTGTGTGTGTGTGTGTGTGTGTATGTGTGTGTGTGTTGCTGGGGATCCAGTCCAGTGCCTCAGGCATACTAGGCAAGTGTTCTGCCACTGAGTAAGTGACACCTCAACCAGAACATTATCTTTAATAAATCATGTGGTTTTTTGGCGGGCGGGGGGACTCTTCAAAATTATTTCTTTTTTTTTCACCTCTTTTTTTGTTTTTATTTGTTCAAATTAGTTATACATGACAGTAGAATGCATTTTGAAACATTATACATAAATGAAGTATAACTTCTCATTCTTCTGGTTGTACATGATGTATTTACACCTGTAGTATAATCAGATATGCACATAGGGCAATAATGTCGGATTCATTCTACTATCTCTCCTACTTGTATACCCCTCACCTTCACTCCCCTGTCTGATCCAAAGTACCTCTATTCTTCCCCAGGTCTTCCCCAACTGTGAATTAGCATCCCCATATCAAAGAAAACATTCACCTTGAGTCTTTGGGATTGGCTTATTTCATTTTGCATTTAGCATGATATTTACTTTATTTCATTTGCTTCACCTCTTTTATATATGCTAAAACTACAAATGTGCTAAAATCTCTTATTCGTTGGTGACCCATCTCCTTTTTCTGAAGAGTGGCTTTTTAAAGTTTTCACTGAAGTCTTTGCATCTTTGACCAACTGTTTTTTTTTTTTTTTTTTTTTTTAAGAACAGGTTAATTCTGTCCTGCTAGTTCATAAACTCCAGAAGATAGGGATTATGAATGTTTTCACTGATGTAGCCCTATAATCTATTTCTGTAATATCTAATAATTTCTGGCAATATAGTTGCTAAAGGAGATATAAGGACTTGTGAAAAACATCACAAAGAAATGCAAAAATACAAAAAATTAAAACATTAAATTTTAATTCAGGTGGATTGATTTTAAGGAGAAAGATAATCTGCCTTACATAAACTAATGTAATTGATTTTATCTGAAAATCTTCCTTGGTGGCTTGTTTTTAAACAATGATGGGGCAATACCACAGCAGGTAAAAGTGACAAGGTGGCTTATTGTGGGACTTGCTGCCCTTCAGGTTTCACATTTACTGTGTGTGTGCTCTTGTGCTCAAGGAAAGTGATAAAATGCTTTACAATTTTAAACAAGTGCTATGTTCACTGTTTTTCTCTGAATCCCCATTTTCCACTAGATTTTGAACTTATTAGTCATGATTTTACCAACTAAAGCACTTAAATAAATCACTGCTTTAAATGGTGAGGAGTAGCTGTGTATTGTCTAGATATCCTTGTTGCCATCTGCCTGGCTCCCAAGTACTTTCCCCTGGTTAGTTAGGTTAACTGTTCTTGTCATTAAATCATGGATTTATTAACAACCTTTTGGGAGAAACAGTTTCCTATAGGCAGGTAAGGGTGGAGGAGGAGGGGCAAGTGCTCTGAAGGCATTAGCATTTTATTTTTTTTTTAATTTTTTTATTATTTAAAGAGAGAGTGAGAGAGGAGAGAGAGAATTTTTAATATTTATTTTTTAGTTCTCGGCGGACACAACATCTTTGTTGGTATGTGGTGCTGAGGATCGAACCTGGGCCGCACACATGCCAGGCGAGCACGCTACCGCTTGAGCCACATCCCCAGCCCGGCATTAGCATTTTAATCCCCCAGAGTCAGTCTACATTTTCCCAGACCCAAATCAGCTTCCATCTTTTGGATCCAACCCAAGTATTTATTAAAAAAAAAAAAAAAAAACTGAAAAAAGAGCATTGGGAACTGTTATATAATTCCAAGAAGCTCAGTACTGTGTGAGATTAGAGGGAGAAGTACAGGCAGATGAGCCCTCTCAGATTCTATAACAAAACACCATAGACTGGGTGGCTTTTTTTTTTTTTTTTGTACTGGGGATTGAATACAGGGATGCTTAACCACTGAGTCATATCCCAGCCCTTTTTAGTTTCTATTTTGAGATAGGGTCTCACTAAATTACTTAGGGCCTCGCTAAATTACTGAGGCTGGCCTCAACCTGCAATCCTCCTGCTTTCAGTCTCCTAAATTCCTGGGATTACACTTTTGCATCACCACTGGCTAGACTGGGTGGCTTAAGCAATAGAAATTTATTTCTCACTATTCTGATGTCTGGAAGTCCAAAATTAAGGTTTTAGATGATTTACTTTCTGGTGAGGACTGTTGGTAAAGATGGCGCCCGGAGTGCTTCTCTTCTGGGAGCTCAGGTCCTTGAAGCACTGAATGGCCTGGGAACCCTCACCTCCAATCCCTGTGAATGGTGCGAACTTTGAATGGTGCACCTCCAATCCCTGAAGTGGCGCAAACTCTCAGCCAATGAAGAAGTAACAGCCAGGGGCTGGGGATGTGGCTCAAGCGGTAGCCCCTCCCCTGGCATGCGTGCAGCCGGGTTCGATCCTCAGCACCACATACCAACAAAGATGTTGTGTCCGCCAAAAGCTAAAAAAAATAAAATAAAATAAATATTAAAAAAATTCTATCTCTATCTCTCTCTCCTCTCTCTCTCTCTCTTAAAAAAAAAAAAAAAAAAAAAGAAGTAACAGCCCACTTGCCTTGCTCCTCCTCATCCTGTGTTAAGCCCATAAATATAGGTCTCTTACTCTCCCTCCCTCCCTCCCCTCCCCCTCCCTCCCTCCCCTCCCCCTCCCTCCCTCCCCTCCCCCTCCCTCCCTCCCTCCCCTCCCCCTCCCTCCCTCCCCTCCCCCTCCCTCCCTCCCCTCCCCCTCCCTCCCTCCCTCCCCCCCCTCCCCCTCCCCCCCTCTCCCTCCCTCCCTCTCCCTCCCTCCCTCTCCCTCCCCCCCTCTCCCTCCCTCCCCCCTCCCTCCGTCTCCCCCCCCTCTCTCTCCTTCTCTCCCCCCTCCCCTCTCTTCTCTCTCTCTCTACAAGGACCTTCTTCCTGGCTTCCAAACTACCACCTTGTCATTAAACCCATAGGACGTGGCTTTTCCTGGGAACACAGAGAATGAGCTGTCTAATGTCAGTTCTTATAAGGATATTATTCCTACAGGACCAGTGCTCACTTATAACCTTATTTAATATTAGCTTGTAAAGGTTCTTTTTTTCAGATATAGCCACACTGGGTGTTAGGTCTACATCATAAGAATTTTGGAGGGACACAAACATTCAGTCTATAACAGAGGGGATATCTTAGTCTGTTGTTATAACTGAATACCACAGTTACTTTGCAAAGAAAATTGATTTCTTAAACTTCTAGAGGCTAGAAAGAACATGGTGCCGGCATCTGCTCAGCTTCTGGTGAGGGCCTTCTTGCTGAATCACGGCAGACAGAGTATCATAAGTTGATTAAGGAAGCCAGAAAGAGCTCACTTTTAAAACAAAGCCACTCCCACAATAAATCATTAATTCATTATCCCCTTAATCCATAAACCTGTGACTAGATTAATCTTTTAATGAGGGCAGAACCTGAACAACCCAATTATTTCCTATCTCTCAAATACCCTGAACATAATTTGCAGGATTAAGTTTCTGATATATGAAATTTTATGGTCACGTTCAAACCATAGCAAGAGATAAAAGAAACAAATTTTCAAAGCTATAATGACAAGCCAGGCACAGTGGCACACACCTGAAATCCCAATCGCCTGGGAGGCTGAGGCAGGAGAACAGCCTCAGTAATGGTAAGATGCTAAGCAACTTAGTGAGACCCAGTCTCTAAATAAAATACAAAATAGGACTGGGGATGTGGCTCAATGATCCAGTGCCTCTGAGTTCAATCCCCCATACCCCCTACTCCTAAAAAAAGATATAATGGCAGAAGATTTTCCAAATTTGATGACAACTAAAATAGAAAACCTATTCTGTTACTTCTTCATTCAAAGACTGTCCTGTTAGCTTCCATCTTATTCAACATAAAGCCCAGAATCTTTACCCTTGAAAAAAAAATGGGAATTGAACCCTGGGACACTTTACCACTGAGCTACACCCTCTGCTCTTTTTAGTTTTATATCTTGAGACAGGGTCCCATTAAGTTGTTGAGGGGCTCACAAAGTTGCTGAGGCTGGGCTTGAACTTGTGATCCTCCTGCTTCAACCTTTCTCAACCTCTTTGGGATTACAGGTGTGTCCACTGCAGCTGGCCAGAATATTCACCTTGACCAACAAATTCTGATCTGCAATGTTCCGGCCCTATATCACTGACCTCATCTTTCCCCCTCCCCTAGTCCTTTAGTTAGAGCCACACCTGGCTCCTTTCTTTCTTTTTTTTTTTTTTTTTTTTTAAAGAGAGAGTGAGAGAGGAGAGAGAGTGAGAGAGAATTTTTAATATTTATTTTTTAGTTCTTGGCAGACACAACATCTTTGTTGGTATGTGGTGCTGAGGATCGAACCCGGGCCGCACGCATGCCAGGTGAGCGCGCTACCGCTTGAGCCACATCCCCAGCCCCAAATCAATAAAATCTTAAGGGAGGGGCTGGTGGGGGGAGGGATGATCTTCTAACCCTGTTAATGGATTCAAAAAGGGAGTAATTACCTACTTTAGTAAAGAAGGATGAGAATTGTCGAAAACACAAAAATATAGCAGGGGAAGGGGGGTAGGGGATTCTGGGGAAGGGTAAATGGGCCATTTGAAATATGGTGGTTGTTAGCACAAAAGGACCAGGAAGGACCCAAACTTCATAGATCAGCCAAAGCCTTTATTCATACTGAAAAACCAGCCTCTACCTCAGAGCAAAGCCTGTCCTAGGAAGGGGGCATGACCCTTGATCTTGGAAAAACCCACAGAGCACTCCTAGGCACATACCCACCCTGCTGAGTTGTTTATCTACAAATAACAGGAGAGATCTGCTGTGCCAGGTGTCCTTGACTCAGTCAGGCTAGGTGGGGATCCATAGCAATCCCCTAGCAACCACCAATCAGCATGAGACAGGGAAAATACCTGGGATGCCAGATGACCCTCCCAGAAATTTATAGTGGTTGATAACATGTTGGGAATCCATATAGTTCAGCACATGCACCCCTCGTGGCTTAAACCAATCAGTTCAAACGAATCCCCCTCTTGTACTAACCAATCACCCTTACCCCACTTGTTCCCGCCAGTGAATGTACTAATTGTGTTTTAGAGTTTTTTTTACTGGGCAATGTTTTTATTTGGGGAAGAATGGAGGGTCTAGGGTCAGCGTTCAGTGATTATCTCTTCAGGGTCCCATTGAACTGTCACTGAGAAAGGATTTATTTGGGTAAGGATCAATGATTTGGCTCCCTTTCTAGGGATTGTTTTGTCACTGGAAGAGAAAGCACTGGGAAAGGATCAATGCCATTAATGTATGCTTTTCTCTTCCCAATCCATACGACTTGGGGGTTTGTCATTTTCCATATCCAACAGTGGTCAGAGTGGCCTTCATTGAAAAATAGCTTTGCCACAAGTATTTGAGGATTTAAGAGAAAAGCCAAGAGTATGTTTGGGTGAAGAACATTCCAGAAATAAGGAACTTGTGTAACAGTCCTTGAAAAGGGGTAAGAAGGGCATTTGGTATTTCACAGTTTAATACCAATTTGGGCTTCATTTGTCAATTTTGCCAATAAAGTTTGTGTTTTTTTTTTTGTTGTTTTTTATAACCAGATATTAAATTATTCACAATGCAGTAAACATTTTTTAAGGTCTCTAAGAGTTAACAAGAACAGCATGTGCAAAACTGACAGCTGTCCAGAGCAAGGACATCAGTACTATCTCTCCTTGCCACTTTGGCCCAGACCTCCCAGAGCAGGAGGTACAGAGTATGGCCGAGCCCCAGAGAATGAGGCACAGAGACTTCTGCCCCATATCAGGGCACATCCTGCTGTAGTAATGTGCTCTTTCAGAGTAGAGGACCTGGCCGCCCAGGGCCATCTGTGCCTGTAGCCCCTCCCCAGCTCCTAGCCATCAAGAAGGACTGACACTCAGGTTAGCTCAGAGGGAGGCCAAGATGGAAAGGATGGACACTGTACTAACCATCACACTGAGTCCTAGTCCATGCTGCAGGTTTGAGGGGTGTTAATGCTGTTGTTGTTCTGTTTTCTGTTTTCTGTTTTTGAGTTGAGATCTTGCCTTTTCCCCAAGTTGGTCTCTAACTCCTAGGCTCAACAGATCCTCTGGTCTCAGCTTCCCTAGTAGCTAGGAATACAAATGCACACTACCTTGCCTAGCTCAGTAATGTACTTTTAAAGTTATTTCAGGTGATGGCATTTTAGAACATCTTAATTTGCAAACTGGTTTTCTGATTAAATTTGATCACTTGTTAGCATCAGAATGGGTGGAAATTTACAAATATTTCTTGCCTGTCAAGGGACTCTTGTCCTCCCTTCCCCCAGGATCTGTATAGCAAGGGCAGTTGTAAGTCAACTGGAAGGGAAGGTCTGAGATTTAATCAATAAAGTTTTAAGGGAGGGGCAGGTGGGGGGAGGGATGATCTTCTAACCCTGTTAATAGATTCAAAAAGGGAGTGAGTTGTTACCTGCAGAAAGCTGTTGAAGCACAGTGAAGATCTTGCTTGAGCACTCAGAAATCCCACTGGATCCAGTCTTCCAAGGGTAGACCACCCAGAGGATGTAAAGTGAAACTTGCCCCTGTTGTTCCTTGGACAAGGACAGGTTGTAGATTTCAGCAGCTAGAGGGATTTATTTGTGAGTACATCCTGCCCCTGGGAAGACTTTGGTTCTTTTAACTCCTCTACCTTGGCTTCAGTTCTGTTGGGACAATTATGTGGACTACCTACCCCTGGGAACCCCTAATAGCTCAGGGCCTGGGTAAACTTGAGAGAAGGTGGTGGTTCTTTAAACAACAGAGAGGAGGGAAGGCTCCCACTACTACTGGAGACAAACTGAGAGGCAGCCATACTTTCGATTAGCAATCTGGAGGAAAGGTTTTGGCAATCACTGAACCACAGCTAAACATCCAATCAGGATAAACCGGTCCAGTCATGTGATTGGAGCCCAGTTTAGGTGTTAGGGTTGGATTATAAAAGACTTTAAAGAGGTGAAGTTTTCCTTCCCGCCAGCCCTCAGAAAGGACTTTGAAGAGCAAGCAGTGAGTTGCAGATACACAGAGATCTCTGGACAGTTTTTTCCAGGAGGTAGAAACACCGACACTCCAGCTTCAATATTCCTTGTGGCCCAGAGCAGGAAATATTGAGCCGTACTGAAACATCTGGACGTACAACCTTAGGAACTGGTAAGCTACAAAATTTGGTATCCTTCATTTTTTTCTCTAAAACTAAGATGGATTTAGGCACTGTAAATTACACAGTCTCTGTTGTAACCACTGGACTTGGGCCCGGGGAAAAGCAATAATAGAAGTACTCAGCAAATAACCATGACTGCATTTCAACAAAATAAATAAAGCCAGCATGGTGGCATGCGCCTGTATTTCCAGTGGCTCAGGAAGTTTATACAGGAGGGTCTTGAGTTCAAAGCCAGCCTTTTCAATTTAGCAAAATCCTGTCTGAAAATAAAAATAAAAAGGGAAGGAGATGTGGCTCAATGATTAAGCATCCTTGGGTTCAATCCTTATATGTTGCAAGGTAGGCAGTAATAAATGTTAAGTTGAAAAAAGCACTGGGGACGGGCTGGGAATGTGGCTCAGGCGGTAGCGCGCTCGTCTGGCATGCGTGCGGCCCAGGTTCGATCCTCAGCACCACATACAAACAAAGATGTTGTGTCTGCCAATAACTAAAAAATAAATATTAAAATTCTAAAAAAAAAAAAAAAAAAGAAAGAAAAAAGCACTGGGGGGCTGGGGATGTGGCTCAAGCGGTAGCGTGCTCACCTGGCAGGCGTGCGGCCTGGGTTCAATCCTCAGCACCGCATACAAACAAAGATGTTGTGTCTGCCGAAAACGAAATAAATATTAAAAAAAAAAAAAGAAAAAAAAGCACTAGGGGGAGAACAGGACACATGAGTTTAGGGAATTTGTGATTTTTGATAGTGATGTTAGGGAATCCTTGCTGAGGAGCCCTGGACCTGAGGCAGGCTAGAAACATAGATAAGGGTAATCTGGAGTGAAAACACCCAAGGCAGGGAGAACAACAAAAATTCTGAGAAAGTAAAGGCCTTGGCATATTTCATACTCATGTGGCTGTAGTGGAGTAAGTGAGGGGTAGAAAAGATGAGAACCAGAGTAAGCAAAGGTAGACGGTCCTGCGTTCTACTAGATATTTTCAGATGATAGGTGTTTCCTATGTGTGAAATGAAAAGTCTCTGGAGACTGACAAAGAAAAGAATCAATTCCAACTGCATGTGTGTGTGTGTATTATATATGCATGCAATATGTTATATATATGTACATCCTTTAAGATTTTTTTTCTACATATAATATACTTAGCATCTTTATTTTTAATCTAAGATGTTTTAAAAAAATCTTTTTTGTAGTTGTAGATGGAAAGAATGTCTTTGTTTATTTTTATGTGGCGCTAAGGATCAAACCCAGTGCCTCACACATGCTAGGCGAGTGCTTTGCCACTGAGCTACATACAGCCTTAGCCCAATTCAAGAAGTTTTTAATTGACCGATAATACAGATTGAGGATCTCTTATAAAATTCTTAGGACCAGAAAAAAAAAATAGATGGTTAGAACCAGAAGCATTTTGGATTTCTAATTTTTTTTTAATTTTGGAATATTTGCATATACATAATGAAACATCTTAGAGATGGGATGCAAGTATAAAAAAAACATTTGTTTCATTTATACATTTTCATTTATTCATTTGTTTCATTATAACATATAGCTAACAGACAGTTTTATATAATACTTTTGGTGTACCTGTATACTGACTTGTCACATAAGGTAAGGTGTGAAAATTTCCACTTGTGGCATCAGTTTGGTGAAAAGATTCTGATTTTGGAACATTCTGGATTTTTAGATTAACAATGTTCAACCTGTGATTTTAATGTTCATGGGGAACAAAGTAATATTTCAATACATGGTAGAACACATACTTGTAATTTTAGCAATTCAAGAAGCTGAGGCAGGAGGATTGCAAGTTTGAGGTCAACCTGCGAAACTTAGTGAGACCCTGTTTCAAAATAAACTGTAAAAACCTGGTGATGGTGCCCAGTGACAAAGTACCCCTGGGTTTGATCCCAGTACCTCTAAAAAAAAAAGAGAGAGAAAAGAGGAAAAGAGAAAAAAAGTTTTGATAACATGTTCACAATTAAGGAAGTAATCAGTAATTAGTAATTATGTCTATCATCTCTTTTTTTACCTGTCATCAACCCTTTTTATTTTTTATTTGTTCTTTTTATTTATATATGACAGAATTTTTTTTTTTTTTTTTTTTTTTTTTTTGAGACAGAGTCTTGCTAAGTTGCTGAGGATGTCCTCAAATTTGCCATTCTTCTGCTCAGCCTCCCCAGTCACTGGGATTATAGAAGTGAGCCACTGCCTGGCTCATTTCCTGTATTTTTAATAGGAGTACTGGGATGACCATGAAGAGTTATGATAAAGGTTTTGTTTATTTGTGCTAGGAATTTTCTGTCTTAACCCTTTAGGCATGCTAGACAAGTGCTTTACCACTGAGCTATATCCTCAGTCTGACAAAAGGGTTAAGTCAGAAAATTCTGTAATAATCAAGGGAGAAAACATGATGTTTTCTATAGGGAAGGTGACATGGAGATGGAAGGGAATGGTCAGACTCTAGATACTTTTAGAGCAGAGTTTGAGAGCAGAGCAGAGTTTGCTAATTGATTGGTGGTTGGGTATGAGGAAAAGCCTGGCAAAGGATGACTCCAAAAGTTTGTGGTCTGAGAAACTGGCTTAACCTCAGACCTCTGTATCCACTGCTTCTGCATCTTTGGATTCAACCAACCAACAGTTGAAAATATTTGAAAAAAATTCATCTACACTGAACATGTACAGACCTTTTTCTTATTGTTACTCTCTAATCAATGTAGTACAGCAATTGTTTACATAGCATTTGCATTGTATTGGGTTTTATATGTGATATAGAGATGATTTAAATTATACAGGAAAATGTGATAGGTTATATGAAAATGCTAGTTTTTTTATGTAAGGAATTTGAGGATTTTGGTATACCGGATGGGAGTATGTGATGGTGGTCCTGGAACCACTCTCCTCAGTATATCTAGGGATAACCACTGGGAAAAATGGAATATTACAGGAGTAGCATATGTTTGAGAGTCAATTTTGTTAAGGTTAATTATAAGCTTTATATCACATTGGATGTGATGATGCACTCTGCAATCCCAGCTACTCAGGAGTCTAAGGCAAGAGAATGGCAAGTTTGAAGTCAACCTGGGCAATTCAGTGAGACTCTTTCTCACAAAAGGCTGGGGATGTAGTTCGGTAGTAGAGTGCTTGCCTAGCATGCAGGAGGCCGTGAGTTCGAACCCAGTTACCTTCAACTCCACAAATAGTTCAAACTTGTTTTATTATATGCAAAATATTGTAGTGATATTAATAGTTACTTCAGTGTTTAAAGGAGAATTAAATAAGGTAAAATGATGTCTTTTAAAATAATGTTTTTTACATGATTGCACTTAGGTAGCAATTTATAAAAAGACAGCTCTGAAAACTAAATGCACCACTTGCTTCAATCAAAAAGCAATTACAAAATGTCGGATCACTTCTTTCTTGAGGAACAAGAACCAAAACCACTGAAGAAACAGCAGAGAGAATCCAATCAGATAGACAAAGATAATGACGCTGAGTTGATTTTTATTGGGATGGAACATGCAAATGAAGATGCTGAAATTCTCTTTGTCAGGATGATTTCAAACTCAAAACCAGTTATTTCAAACATTTTGAACAGAGTCACCCCAGGCTCATATTCAAGAAGAAAGAAAGGCCATCTCAGTCAAGATCCTGAACAAATGTTTCAATCTGCAATGCATGTGACCCCTATGGCCACAGCAATCACACCAGTTGCTCAGTCTGAACAGAGTTCAATAGATATTCCTATTACTGTTGAGTCTTCCTCTAAACCTGATTATAGAATGAGCTCACCACAAGTTGTTCCTCCCCATTCATCAGATTTGTTCCCTTCAAGGACTCAGTGTCTACAGAAAGTTGCATTTTCTGTAGGAGGCAAGGTTGAAAGTTCTTGTGATTCAAAGAGAACTTCTACTTCAGATATAGACAGCAGAAATCCAAAAAGGTCTAAACTCAGGAATAAAATCCCAAGTACACATTCATCAACTATGGCCTCTTCTGATATCTCTCCTACAAAAGACATAAGTACACCTTCAAAAAGTACTCACTTCTTATCAAGTCACATTCAGAATGGAACATCCTCTCCTTGTCCTCCTGCTAATGAAAAGGTACCTTTTGTTCTTAGAGATCCAGGCCCAGGAAATAACTCTGAAGGACTGATAAAAACAGGTTTTTCCAGCCTTGCAAGTCAAAACAAGACCTTTGATACCAAGAAAGGAAATTTAATCATGTTACTTAGTGACTTTTACTATGGACAACATCAAGGGGATGGGCAGCCAGAACAGAAAACTCACACAACCTTTCAATGCTCTAGCTGCTTGAAAGTTTTAAAAAATGTTAAGTTTATGAATCACATGAAGCATCATTTGGAACTTGAGAAGCAGAGGGGTGACAGCTGGGAAACCCACACTACCTGCCAGCACTGCCATCGACAGTTTCCCACTCCCTTCCAACTACAACATCATATTAACAGTGTACACACTTTTCAGGAGCCCTCTGCTGTCTGTAAAATTTGTGAGTTGTCATTTAAAACAGATCAGATTCTCTTAGAACACATGAAGGACAATCATAAGCCTGGGGAAATGCCCTATGTGTGCCAGATTTGCAGTTACAGATCATCAGCCTTTGCTGATGTGGAAACACATTTTAGAACATACCATGAAAACACTAAGAATTTGCTTTGTCTGTTTTGTCTCAAAGTTTTTAAAATGGCAAATCCATACATGAATCATTGTTGGAAGCACTGGAACAAGAAGAACCTCTTTTCATGTTCCAAGTGCCGGCTACAGTTTTTGACTTCGAAGGAGGAAATAGAGCACAAAACCAAGAATCATCAAACATTTAAAAAGCCAGTACCACTGGAGGGATTGCCTCCTGGAACAAAGGTTATTATTCAGACTTCAACTCACCCATGAAGAAGTACAAACATTCATTATTGTGAGCAACACTGATCCTTGAAAACTAAAAAGAGGAAGTCAGTAAACACTAGATATTCTGTACCTACAGCCAGGATTCTGGCTAAAAACATTCTACCCATTTTCAGGAATTGTGAAAGGTAGAACTGAGGCTGTACATTGTGGCTGATGCTAACCAGTAATGTGATCAACTCTCAGGTTTTACCGTGACATCTTTACCTTCTTACTGTCAAGAAGTATCTCAGAAATCTTCATGCCCTTTCCCACTCAAACCTCTCTACAAAAGTAACCACCACTCTGACCTCTACCATTATAGTTTTTTCTACTTATGAATTTTAAATAAATGGATTCATACAATAAATTCTTGCCTTTGGCTTACTTTTGAAAAGTGAAATGCATGCTTGCTATATATAATAGTAGCATGCTGTTTTTCATTTCTGGGTAGAATTCCATTAAATAAAATTGACACAGTCTTATATATCCACTTTATAGTCAATGGACTTTGTGGTTGATTCTTCAACTATTTTGAATAAAGCTGCTATGAGCTTGTGTATATTTTCTGGAAGACATGGGTAGTTATTTGTTTTCGATATAGTGCTGGAATTGCACATATTCAGCTTTTTTTAGTGTAAATATGGTCAAATACTTTAAAAAGTGAATGAAACAATTTATATTACCATCATCAATACTGATAATTCCATTGGTACAGATCCAACATTTGGTCCTTTCAGTCTTTTTAACTATTGCCCATTTCTTGAAGTTGTAGTATCACATTGTAGCTTCAATTTGCATCTTGACGAGTAATGATCTTCAAAATATATTTTTCATGTGGTTTATAACTTAGATATTCTTCAAGTCTTATTCTCTCTTACCTTTTAAAAACTGTTCTGTTTTTCAATTGGGAAGGTATAAGTAAACAGCTAGAACACTACATATATTCCATATCTTGATCTGTATGTTGGTTTCAAAGATATAATATGTATATCAGGATTTGCCCTTCCTGTATATTAAGGAAATTACTATCAAGGACATAAAGATATTCCTCCTATGTTTTCTTTTAGAAATTTATCTCTTTAGCCTTTAACATGTAGTTATGAGCAATCTCAAATGAATTATTATGATGTGATAAAACATAGGATCAAGGTTAATATTTTTCAGAAGCATATCTAAATCAACAAAAGCATTTACTCAAGACCACTTCTTCCCCACTTTGTTGCAGTGGAATATTTTGTGTAAATAAGGTGACTGCATGTATGTTTCTGGACTGTTCTATTCCATTTGTTCAGTTCTCTCTCTTTGTGCTAATGCTACCCTGTCTTAATTATTGTAACTTTGCGTAAGTCTGTGTATTTGTGTTTACTTCTTCAGCTTTAGAGTTCTAAATTGTCTTACTATTCCAGGGTCTTTGTGTACTGAAGTGTTTATCATGGACATCTTTGCCCTGTTCTCAAATTCAGATACAATACTTTCCCATTAATTATGATATTAGTTGTAGGGCTTTTTGTAGCTACCACGGACTGTAGAGAGATTGAGCTAAAAATTAATGACAGAAAGATCATTATAAAACTCCTAAAATCTGGAAATTTGACAATACAGCTAAATTGAACTAGGACTAGGTTGAAGCAAACAAGGAGCCTAATGGGCAAAAGTGACAGGTTCTAGGAACCTGTGAGTGAGTGCCTCCTTAATGTTGTGCTCTGGGATCCTTGCTTATTTTACCTTGGTCCTGGTCCTCAATATAAATAGCCCAGAGCTCCTCTAAGAAATCTCAGTGGAAAAGGGAAAATGTTGAACTCAATAATGTTGAATACAATCACAAAATTTATGAGATGGAACTAAAGCAATTCATAGACATTTATCTTTAAATACATGTATAGTTGGCCCTCTGTACATGTGGATTCTGTACCCATGGATCCAATCAACCTTGGATTGAAAATATTGGAAAAAAATTGCATCCGTATGGGGCTGGGGTTGTGGTTCAGTGGTAGGGAGCACTCGCCTAGAGCATGCGAGGCCCTGAGTTTGATCCTTAGCACCACATAAAAATAAATAAAACCAAAGGTATTGTGTACAACTAAAAGAAATATTTAAAAAATTGCATCTGTTTTTAACACAGAGACTTTCTTCTTCAGCATCATTCCCTAGACAATATAGTATTTACATAAAATGTATTATAAAAAATTTAGAGATAATATGAAGTATTCAGGAGCTTTTTTTTTAGGTTATAAGCACATATTATATCATTTTATATAAGTGACTTGAGCATCCACAGATTTTGGCATCTGCATGGAGTTCTGGAAACAATTTCCCATGAACACTGAAGAATGGTTATATTTAGAAAGAAGAAAGGTTGAGAAATGAATGATTTAAGTCTGCTGTCTGTAGAACTTTCTGTAATGATGGAAATGTTCTGCATCTGCTCTTGCCAATATGCTACATGTGGCTACTGAGCTATAGAAATGTGGCTACTATGATTGAGGCATTGAATTTAAAAATATTTATTTTTGATTAATTTAAAATTAAAAGAATCATTTTTACAACAGAACTTCAAGTAATTTATGTACTCTTCCCTCAAGGAGACCTCATGCCCTGTCCTGGGCATAGGCAGGATTTAATGGCTTAATTCACTGTAAGCTATATCAACACAGTTGGCAGGCTAGCTCCGGATGCAACTTCAAAAACATGAGGTTCAAGGTTCAGATGCTTGGTCAAGTTTCTTATGCCTGGGACAGTTAGCCAGAATTTCTAAAGTATAGTGTATGAAGGGGAAAGAAAGCAACTTTACCAAGGAGAAACCAACAAGTCCCATTGATGGCATGTATCCCTAAGATTTAGTGAGAAGGGCACATCATGTCTTTCATATTCTTCTAAAAACCCAGTGTAACCACAAGAAAAGCATCAAACCCAAACTGAGATACATTCTGAAAAGTATCTCACCTTTACTCCTTAAAGTTGTCAAGATCTTCAAAAATAAGGAAAGTTTGAGAAACTGTCTCAGACCTGGAAAAGATAAAGAAACAGGATGACTAAGTGCAATTCATTGTCCTGGATGGGAATCAGAAAGAGAAAAAGGGTATTAGTAAAAAAACAAAACAACAACAACAACAACAACAAAAAAAAAAAACTAGTGAAATTTAAAGCCCAGAGTTTAGATAATAGTCTTTATTGATCAATACTGGCATTATTGTGCAGTCAAAAGATAATTTCACATACATACATCTTAGACATTGTAAATATCTCTTCTACATCTAAGATCTCTTCATTTTTACTATGGTATACTCTATTGAACAGATAAAGGGATAGTATTTTAAAATCCTGTAGATTTTTAAAATAATTTAACACATTACTCTATAAACTCCTAGGTTAAAAAAGTGAGAATCACTAAGGAAATTAGGACTTCCTTGGAATTGAAGGAAAATTAATATATTATGATACCCAAATTGTGGGACACAGTTAAATTAGTAAAGGTAAATTTACAGCACTACATGCTAGGAAAATAAAAGAGATTTTGCAAACAAATGAGTTAAACATTTACCTAAAAAAATTATAAAGAGGAGCAACACATCCTTGTAGAGACAGGATGGAAGGAAATAATAAGAGTGGAAGAAATAAATGGAGAAGGTAACATATAAATAAAACCAAAACCTTTAAAAAAAGATTACTGAGAGGCTAGCCTCAGCAACTTAGATCCTGTCTCAAAATAAAAACTAAGAAGGGCTGAGGATGTAGCTCAGTGGTAGAGTATCCCTGGGTTCACTCCCCAATTAAACAACAACAACAAATCAAAAACAAGGCTGGGATTGTGACTCAGCGAAGGAGCGCTTGCCTAGCATGGGCAGGACCCGGGTTCGATTCTCAGCACCACATAAAAATAAAGGCATTGTGTTGTGTCCATCTACAAAAAATAAAATATTCTCTCTCTCTCAAAAAAAAAAAAAAAAAAAAAAACAAAAACATACACACACACAAAAATTACCGAAATAGATAAATTTGTAGCAGAACTGATAAAAACCTGCAAATAGATCAAAGAGTGGGCAAACTACTCCACCTCCACTTAATACTGGGGATTGAATCCCAAAGTACAGCTTCCACTGTACTACATCTCCAGCCCTATTTATTTATTTTTTTTGAAACAGGGGAGGGAGGTGTCTCATTAAATTGCCTAGGCTGGCCTTGAACTTTCCATCCTCCTGCCTCAGCCCCCTGGGTTGCTGGGATTACAAGGTGTGCACCAGCACTGTATCCAGCATCAAACTTGTTTTGGTAAAGGACCAGATAGTAAATATTTGATATAGTCTCTGACAATTAATAAATTTTTCTGTCTTATTAGGAAACAGACAATACCTGGAGGTATAGGTATGTTGTATTCCTATAAAACTTGAAATTTGGACTTTATATAATTTTCACATGCCACAAAATGATATTGTTTGTTGTTTTTCATTCAGTTAGAAAAAAATAGTAAAATCTCTTTTTAGGTCACTGTAAGCTATATTAACACAGTTGGCAGGTTAGCTCCGGATACAACTTCAAGAGCATGAGGTTCAAGATTCAGTTGCTTGGTCAAGTTTCTTATGCCTGGGACAGTTAGCCAGTGCCTTTATAGAAAGGGCACCACACCTGGAATAATGACAATGAAGGCAAACTATCTCTGAGTGCACCGTGAGCCCAACCCCAGCGCTGAGCTTTGCCTGGCTTTAGAACCTGGATGGTCCAAGATCCCAGAACTTCAGGGCTACAGCCATAACCTTGGCCTGATACTCCTCAGCCCGACCTTACGTGCCCATTAGCCACCAGGGGCACCAGAGTGCGCGCATGCGCAGAACCCGCACTTCGTGACCAATCAAATTGTAGCGCCT
Source organism: Spermophilus citellus (assembly GCF_964194105.1). Classification (NCBI taxonomy): domain Eukaryota; kingdom Metazoa; phylum Chordata; class Mammalia; order Rodentia; family Sciuridae; genus Spermophilus; species Spermophilus citellus. The sequence continues at coordinate 106,559,144 of NC_138184.1, forward strand.
GGAGCCGAGCCGACCGAGCTCGCCGCACCTGGCAGCCAATCACAGGTCGCCCTGGGCGCGCGTGTGGAGACGTCTGTGGCGTTGGCGGCGGTGGTGGCCCCTGGGGCCTGAGGAGGTGGTGTGGCTGCGGGTTTTGCCCAGGCAGCATGTTCGGGGCTGTTTCTTGGCCGGCTTCACGGGGATGCCACTGATCAGCGCCGGTAAGGCTGGTGGAGTAGCGCGGCTCGAGCGTTCCCTGAGGGGAAACGGGAGGGAGAATCCACCGCTGCAGCCCCCCCCCAGGTTCGGACACCGTGTCCGGTGGCCTTGCGCCGCCCAAGAGGCCTTTTCAGTGCCGAAGTCTTCCAAAAGGCGTGAGGGGCCGGGGACCCAGTGGGCCCCACGCCGCCTCACACATTCCATTCCTTAACTTGACTAGGCGCCTCTTTCAGTCGGTCTCCCCTTACCCCGCGGAACTCCCCCACCCTGGTGCCGGGCCCAGCGAGGCCTCCTGAGGAAGGGGCCTGTACACCCTCCTCCTGCCTTGTCTTTTCTCCCCTGCCCCGCAGTGGTCTCTTATGGAGCCTAATTTTGGTGTTTAAAAATCATAAACCAGTTTGTAATTCCAGCCCCACCCCCCATTCTGTATCTCTGCAGGCCTGTCTAAACCGTTTTAAAATTCCGTTTATTGGACTCGTTGCTATATCGCAGTGCCTCTTTATTTTTCTTGTTTGTTTGTTTACTGTGGGCCTTCTGGACGGCTAATGCAGCCCACTGGATCCCAGTGAGCCATTATTAATTTGGGCAGTTTACAGATGGGGTGTTAAGGTAGACAGGAGGAATAGATTTGGGGGAAAGTAATTGAATTCTCTTTTCTGATTAGATATGAGATGGTTAATAAACATCTAAATGGCAATCTTAAGTAGGCAACAGGATATTAAATATCCTTGAAACATGGAAGTAACCCTAATCCTTCTCTCTGGTTGCCTTAAGGATGTGACCTTCTCCTTGGACGATTCAAGTTCTTAAAAAGTTTCAGTCTACGTTTGAGGTAAGAGAGAAGTCTGTATCATAAGGACCAAGGTTGTTTCTTTTCTCAATTAAATTTTCCTTTTCATTCTCTCCTGTGCTAAAACTTACTGTTTAGAGTTTCTTGAGGGAATCTGAATGTGTATGATAAATTCAGGCGATTGTTGATTTAAATATTCTGGAGCCCTCTAAATTGCTTTCTTAAAGGAGAATGTGGTGGCTGCAGCATTCTTTCACTTCATTTCTTGAAAAAGTAAGCACCATAGAGAGTTAGAGCTATGTAAGGCTGACTTATGTTGTGAGGCTAACATGGGTTGGTACACATACCCTAAGATTTCAGCTAATGCATTAAAATGGGTCATTTAGGGAAAATTTTTTATTTGTTAAAGTGGAGTTAACTTGTTCATTACTATACTTTTTAATTTTTTTTTAATTGTACTGGGGTTTGAATAGGGTTGTTCTATCCCTGAGCTACATTGCCCATTCTTTTTATTTTTATATTGAGTTAGGATTTAACTCTGGCCAGGAACTTGTGATTCTCCTACCTCAACTTCCCAACTAGCTGGGATTATAGGCATGTGCCACCAAACTCACTTATACTCTTTTTCTTAAAGACTGTATTTCATTAGGTAAATTGTATGTGACTTGACAGGGGAGGTTAGCAGAATTTTTTCCAGGTCAGTAGGCAAGATAATAGGTAAATTCTGTGCCCACAGATTTGTGAATACAACTCAGAACCATTGTATTAGCTAGTTATCTATTTTAACAAACCATCTCAAAACCTAGTTGCTTAAAATAACACATTTTTATTACATCATAATTTCTGAATGTTTGGAATCCAAAAGTGGCTTAGCTAGCAATTCTAGCTTAGGCTCTCATGAGGCTACAGTTAAACTTTTGACTAGATTGGCAGTCTCTGAAGGCTTGACTAGAATTAGATGAACTGCTTCTAATCTCTTACTTGGCAAGAGGCCTCAGTTACTCATTGGACCTGTCCATGGGGCTGCTTATGTCATACCAGTTGGCTTCCCTTAGAGTGAGTTAATTTGGGAGAGCTTGTACCTAAGATGAAGCAGTGTCTTTTTTATAACTTAATATCTGAAGAGACATATCATTTCTTCTTTTTTTTTTAACTTTTTTTTTTTAGAGAATTTTTTTAATATTTATTTTTTAGTTTTCAGCGGACACAACTTCTTTGTTTGTATGTGGTGCTGAGGATCGAACCCGGGCCGCACGCTTGCCAGGTGAGCGTGCTACCGCTTGAGCCACATCCCCAGCCCCATCATTTTTTCTTTGTGTGTTTTCTGCACAGGCCAACCTTTTACATTGTGGGAAAGGGCTGCAGAACAGTGTGAATACCAGGAGGTGGGGTTCCCCTGGGGCCATGAGAGAGGCTGGCTCTTGTACCTGTTTATCCACCATTCCAGTTGTTCTCCATATGATTTCTGGCATTTTGTTACAATGGATGAAACAAAGACTTGTGTACTTATTTATTCAGCATATTGTTCCAACAAGTCTCCTCTTTATCTTGGGTTAAGTTTTCTGTTGCTTTGGATAATTTTAATAGCAAACATACTGATTTTACTGTCACTTCTCCTTGAGAATCTGTTGTTTGATGCTATGTTCCCCTTTATTTATTTTATTTCATATTTGCTTGTCCATAAGAAAGTAAATTTTCCTTTTTAGGAAAATTTTAGGTTGCCTGTATTTTCTATTCTCCCAATCTTTTTTTGGCAGGGGGGCGGTGGTACCTCGAGGGGATTGAATTAAGGGGTGCTCGACACCAGCGACATCCCCAATGTTATTTTATATTTTAGAGACAGAGTCTCACTGAGTTGCTTAGTGACCCGATTTTGCAGAGGCTAGCTTTGAACTGTCAGCCTTCAGAGCAGCTGGGATTACAGGCGTGTCACAGAATCTGGCCCTCCAGTTCTCTCTTTAACCCACTCTTGTGTAGGTCATCAATTAATTCCACATTGCTTAATCCAGTGGTTAGTTTTAGTTGATTTATTTGATCTACCTGCAGCATTTATCAGATTCATTTCCTCCTTCCTAAAAAATTTTTTTATTTGAATTCTGGATGCTTCACATTTTTGATTCATCTCCTACCCAGTTGGTTATTAACTGCTTCTTAATCTCCTTTGCTGTTCTTTCTTTATGACCTCTAAAAGTGGAATACTTCAGGATTTGGATTTTAGACCTCTTCCCCTGGGTTATGTCATCAGACTTGTGTTTTAGATAATACTACAGATTGAAGATTCCAAAATTTGGATGTCTTCTCCATATCTCTCTGAATTCTGCTCATAGATTTGCTGGCACAACATCATCACTTATATGTCCTGTCTTTCATGTCTCATGTGCAGTCTGTCAGACAAATCTGTGACCCTTCAAGATTTTATCTAGAATCTTGACTCCTTAGTATCTTTATTTCTCCATCCTGTTACTATTATTATCTTTTGTTTGTTTTATTTCAGCAGCTTCTTGTGTTCTGCTTCCACTGTTATTCTCTAAAGTCTTTTCTCCATACACCAGCCAGAACAATCCTGTTGAAATGAAAGTCACACCATTAAAAATCTCAGCAGTCTCTCATCACACTCAGTAAAAGCCAGAGAACTTAGAATGGCCCATATGATCTGAGTTCCTATAATTGTCATTGACCACAAATGCACATTTAAAAAGCCTCATCTCTTAACTTGTCTCCCTTATCATTGGCTTGCCTGTTATCTTCTTGACCAGTTCTTAACATGTGTTAAGTATGCTCCTTCTTAGCCTTTGTGTTGTTTTCCTTTTCTAGAATACTGTTTCCCAAATACTCCTAACCATGTCCTATAAATATCAACCTGCCTTCATTTCCTACTTTTTCTCACTAGCGTATAGATAACTATCTTTTTTAAAAAATTATTATTTACTGATTAATTCTAACAGAAAATTAGCTCCCTGAAGAGAGGGTTTTTGTTTGGATCACTGATACATTTTTATACTAGCTCTTGACTGTTAATCGAATCGGCTCACCAAATTTTAGTTGAATGAATGATGTACTTCGATTCCTCTTAAACACCACCTTGATTCTTCCCTCCACCTTTTCTCTTTGGTCAAGAGACTTATCAAAACTAAATGCTTTATATCATTGTTTGTATTATTTCTGTTTCTCAGTCTTTTAGACAGGAATATGTTTTAATTCTACTGATTTAATACATTTTATAACGATGGTTCACCATAAAGCAATGAACATCAAACATTACCAAACTTATGTCAGTTTTTTTTTTCTCAGTACTAAAGATTGAACCCAGAGCTTCACACATGATAGGCAAGCCATCTACCACAGAGCTGCGTCTCCAGTCCCTGACTTTATATGCTTAACCACACACAGAATCCATTATGATCTCCTTCCATAGAGTAACAATTTCTTCCTAAATTCTTTAAGAAAAAAATAAAAAAATTCCCCATCTCTCCCTCCTTTCTCTGTTTTGATTGGGAATTCTAAAGCAGGAGTATTGCCTTAAGATCAGTTCAGTATGTCAAAAAATAATAACTTTCAACTTTTGACTTCCTAATGGTATTATGTAAGTTTTGGGGAAAAAAAATGTGGATACTCCCAAGAAGTCTTACTAGTATTTTTCTGCGTGGGGGCTTCCCAGTAGTAGAGAGCTAAAAGATACATAGAGATTCATGACAGGGCCCATCTGGCATCTGTGTGGAATGTGCTTTCATGAATTTTACAATCTCCAGAATCTCTATAACTAAGTTGAATTTATTATCTAAACTGATGTACTTTTTAAAAATGAATGAAAAATGGGATTATTAAAATATATACAAAACAGGTTAAACTGGGACTCATATAGTCAAACCAAGATATATGGTAACCCTACTCATAACTAATTTGGTCCTCCAAGTCCTTTATAATAGGTTGTTTACTCTGCGAAATATAACTATTCCAGGTGGAATACAGATTTATGAATTGACGCTACTTGATACTAGCTTAAGTATATTTGTTGGCTAGATTGGCTTGCATCATTACTATAATCTTAATTACTTATGTTATGAATGGGGTCTTTGCGGGAGCTTTGAAAATTTACTATCAGTTGTTGGGTGGTGGGGTCACACCAGTTTATTGCTAGACATGTTTTCCTTTAATCAAGGGATAATGTCCTGTAAGATTCACTAAAACATTTTTTCAATCTAAAAGACCATTATTAAGTAGTCACTTCTTTTATTACTTTCTTTTGGATGTTATAAGAAAATTACTAACAAAAATTTATTCTTCTTTAGTTCTGGAGACAAGAAGTCCAAAACCAGTTTCACTGCACCTTAGTCAAGATGGGTCAGGTGTGGTGGCTCATTCCTATAATCCCAGCAGTTTGGGAGGCCGAGGCAGGAGGGCTGTGAGCTTAGACCAGCCTCAACAACATAGTGAGACCCTGTCTCAAAAAATAAAAAAGATTGGAGATATAGTTCAGTGGTAAAATGCCCCTGGTTTCAATCTTCAATAACCTCTTCCCCCTGCCACACCACCCACTCAAAGATGGATATTGGTATGGCTGTCCTCACCTTGGACACTCTGACAGAGAAGTCATTCTTTGCCTCTTTTAGTTTGTGAACATGACGTTCTTTTGCTTGAAACCATGTTACTTCAGTCTGCCTCCATCCTCATATCGCCTTCTCCTAGTATACCTGTGAAATCTCCCTCTGCTTCTCTTATAAAGACACATGACATTTAGGGGCCACTTGTACAATCCAGATGAATTCCTTCATCTGAAGATCATTGGTCTTATCTTGAAAGACCCTTTTTGCAAATAAAGTAATATAGTTTTCTGGGATTAGAATTTGATATTTTGGGGACTATTTTCAACCTACTGTAATCTTCATTCTATTTTTTTTTGCTCAGTATAGAGTAAGCACGAGTTTATTTCTCTCTGTGAGTTTGCCTGCTCTAGACATTTTATGTGAGTGGAATCATATAGTATTATGTATTTGTGTCTTGTCATCTTTGGAAATATTCATTTATCATATTTTCAGCTTATATCCATATTATACCTGTATCCCATTTGTTTTTATGGCTGAATAATATTCATTGTATGGTTATATCACAATTTGTTTATCCACTGATGAGGGTACATTTGAATTGTTTGCACTTTGTGGCTATTATGAATAAAGCTGCTCTGAACATTCATGTACAGAGTTTTAGTGTGAACTGAATGGTTTTGTTCTTCTAGGTATACCTAGGAATAAAATTGATGACTCATGTGGTAACTATATTTTTTGAACAACTGCTAAATTGTTTTGCAAAGTAGTTAACCATTTTATATTGCTACCAACAACATATGATTCTTCCAGTTTGATGTTCTTTGCAATACTTCTTAGTTCCTCTTCTTGATTATAGCTAAACTAGTGAAGTAATATCTCATTGTGATTTTCATTTGCATTTTCATAATGATTAATAATGTTAAGAAATAGTTCATGATGTTTTAATTGGCTGTTTATTTGTCTTTGTTAACATATCTATTCATACCTTTGCCTGTTTTTTTTTAACATGGTAAAAAACGAATAGAAATTTATCCTCCTAACCATTTTTAAGTGTACAATTCATTGTATTTACATTGGTGTGTAATAGATCTTTAGGACCTTTTCATCTTGCAAGACTGAAAACTATACCCATTAACAAACAGATTTCTCTTTTTCCTGTCTTCTCCAGTCCTTGCTAACCACCATCATACTTTTTGTTTATATGAATTTGACTATTTTAATTGTCTCATATAAGTAGAATCATACAGTATTTGTGTTTTTTGACTTGCTTATTTTATTTAGCGTAATATCTTCAAGATTCATCCATGTTGTAGTATGCAACCAGATTTCCTTCCTTTTTTATGGCTGAGTAATATTCCATTGTACCTGTATAACACATTTTGTTCATTTGTTTGTTGATGGGCATTGGGCTTGCTTTTGCCTCTTGGCTATTGTGCATAGTCCTGCTATGTATATGTATGTGTTAATATCTCTTTTAGACCCTTCTTTCAGTTCTTTTGGATATTTGCCTAGAAGTTGAATTGCCAGATAATGTGGTAGTTCTTTTTTTAAATTTTTTAGAAGGTTGTATGTTTTCCATAAAGTTGTATCATTTTATCAATCAACGATCCTGCCTGAGGAACCAGATTCTCCACTTCCTTGTTATTTTCTGATTTTTAAATTTTTATTGTTAGTAGCCATCCTAATAGATATGAGGTGATAATTTGTATTTCTCTGATTAGTGATGTTTAACACTTTTTCATATATGCTTTGGGCATTTTTATATCATCTTTGGAGAAATATCATTTAATTTCTTTGCCCATTTAAATTTTGGGTTTCCTTTTTCTTTTTGGTACTGGGGATTGAATGCAGGGATACTTTACCACTGAGCTACATCCCCAGACCTTTCTTTGTTTTTATTTTCAGATGGGCGTGCTAAGTTGCTGAGTCAGGCTTTGAACTTGCTTGCTATCCTTATGCTTCAGTATCCCCAGTCTCTGGGATTACAGGTGTGTGCCACAGTGCCCAACTGGGGTTTCTTTTTAGTCTTCCATTATTAGAGGACTTTATATATGTAAATACAAGTCTCTTATCACATATGTGAGTCACAAATGTATTTTCTATAGATTGTCTTTTTACTTTCATGATGTTATCTTTTGAAACACAGAAGTTTAAAGTTTTAAAATTTGGTGAAGTCTGTCTTTTGTCAAATATATATATATATTTAAAGAGAGAGAGAGAGAGAGAGAGAGAGAGAGAGAAATTTTCAATATTTATTTTCTAGTTTTCGGCGGACACAACATCTTTGTTTGTTTGTGGTGCTGAGGATCGAACCCGGGCCGCACGCATGCCAGGCGAGTGCGCTACCGCTTGAGCCACATCTCCAGCCCCTGTCAATTATATTTTTAATGTCATTTCTAAGAACCTGTTTGATCTTATTTATTTATTTAAAAGATTATGTAGTTATAGCTCTTCCATTTAGGTCTGTGATTCTTTTTTTTTTTTTTTTTTAAATAGTGCGAAGCAGGGGTCTGGCTTCATTCTTTTGCATGTGGCTCTTTCACCAGTTTTTTGAAAAAACTATTCTGTTCCCCCAATTGAATTGTTTTGGAATTCTAATTCAAAATCAGTGATTTTTTTTTTTTTTTTTTTGTGTGTGTGTGTGTGTGTGTGTGGTGAACCCAGAGGTCCTCTACCATTGAGCACCTTCCCAGCTCTTTTTATTTTATTTTATTTTTGAAACAGAGTCTTGCTAAGTTGTCAAGGCTAGTCTTGAATTTATTACCTCATTCCTCAGCCTCTTCTCGAGTACCTGGGATTACAGGTATGCACCACCACACCTGTCTTCAGGGACTATTTAGGTTTTATGCTGAACTCTGAATTCTATAACATTTATTTAGGTTTCTGCCCTTGTGCCATTTCCATGCTGTTGATTGCAGATATTTGTTGTGTTTAAATTTATGAAGTGTGAGTCTTCCACCTTCATTGTTTTACAAGATTGTTTTGTATATTCTGGATCCCTTGCATTTCCAAATGATTTTCAGTTTCTGAGAAAAAGTGAGCTGGGATTTTCATCAATTTTGAGAGTATTGCCATCTTAATATTAAATCTTATTCATGAACACAGAATGTCTTTCCATTTATTTAGGTATTCTTTATTTCTTCAACAATGTACTCAGAAAATTTCAGTGCTTTTTTTATATAAAAATCTTGCATTTTTTTTGCTAAATTTATCCCTATTTTGTTCTTTTTGATGCTAGTTCAAATGAAATTACTTAATTTCATTCTCAGTGTTTGTTACTGGAATCTAGAAATTTATTTTTTATATTGATCTTGTGTTCTACAACCTTGATTAACCTCTTTATTAGTTTGAAAACTTGTTTTGTGGATTTAGTCTTCCTAACCAATCTTATTGTTATGTCAGGTTTTTTTTTCTTGATTGCCATTGAATGTAAAACCTCCAGTACAATGTTGAATTGAAGTTGTGAAAGTGAATACTCTTGTCTTCTTGGGAGGCTTCAGTCTTTTTGCCATTAAATATAATGCCAGGCTTCTCCTGGGAGGCTTCAGTCTTTTTGCCATTAAATATAATGCCAGCTGTAGGAATTTTTTTCCCCCAGGAAAAAAAAATTTCACCTTAGTCTGGTTGAGAAAGTTCTTTTCTGTCATAATTAAATGTTTTTCTTGTGAAAAATCATGAAAAAGTGTTAGATTTTCTGAGAGTTTTTTTTTTTTTTTCGTTTCTGCAGATAGGTGTGATTTTTTGTTCTTTATTAGTAGTTTATTTTTATTTTTCTGTTATTGTTACTGGGGATTGAACTCATGAGTGCTCCCCAATAGAGCTTTTTTTTTTTTTTTTTTTTTTTTTTTTTTTTTTTAGATTTTGAACCGTCTTGCTAAGTTGTCCCAGCTGACTTCAGACTTTTGATTGGGAGGCCTTAGCTTTCCAAGTTGCTAAGGTTAATGCCACTGTGCCTGGCATTTTATTCTTTTCCTTTTCTTTTTTTTGGGTACTGGGGGTTGAACCCAGAATGGCTTTGCCGCTAAGCTAAATCTCCAGCCCTTTTTATTTTTTATTTTATTTTCAGGCAGGGTTTTACTAAATTGCTTAGGGCCTTGCTAAGTTGTTTAGGCTGTCCTTGAACTTTTGATCCTCGTACCTCAACCTCCAGAATCACTGGAATTACAGACATATACCATTGTGCCTGGACATTTTCTTTTTATTATTATTAAAATGATATTATGTTCTATTTTTATAGTATGGACCATACTTGCATTCTTTAACTTATACTTGATTGGTGTATAATGCTTATTATATAGTTTTGGACTTTGGTAGGATTTTGTTAAGTATTTTTGCTTCTGTATTTATAAAAGGGTATATAGTCTATAGAATTTTTTTGTGGTGTGATTTCTTTTTCTCATTTAGGTATCAGAGTAGTACTGCTTCATTGAATGAAATGGAAAGCTTTTTAATTCTGGAAAAGTTTATGAGTTGATGTTAATCTTTTTTAAACATTTGATAGAGAATGGGGTTGTAGCTCAGAGATGGAGTGCCTGCCCAGCTGAGCTCAGTCCCCTGCACTGGAAACAAAATATTTGCTAGAATTCACCTTTGCTTTTTCATCTTGGGCTTTTATTTGAGATTTTTTTTTTTTTTTAATTACTAACTTGATCTCTTGTTTTAGGTATATTTTCTGTTTTTTTGGAGTCCATTATATAGGTTATATTGTATAGAATTTATCTATTTCATTTGTTGGCATAGAATTATTCAAAGTATTCTTTTATGATTATTTTAGTATGGTTGGTAATAGTATACTATTTTTAAAAATAGTATTTTTTAAAATAATTCATTGAAGTGATAGCCACAGAATAATTTTACAGTGAAAAATTTAGTGGCATTTAGAGTATTTATGATGTGGAACATCTGCTGTCTCTATTTCTAGCACAGTTCTTTCATTCCAAACTAAAATCACTCATTCATTAAGCAATTTCTTCTCATTTCCCCTCTATTCCCTGGTAGTCACCAATTTCTGTTTAGTCTTCATGGATTTATCTAGTCTGGGCATTTCCTATAAATGAGATCAGATGTAACCTTGGTGTCTAACTTTTTTCATTTCAAATGTTTTTATGGTTTATTCAGTTTAATAACATGTATTAGTATTTTGTTTCATTTATGGCCAAATAATTTTCTATAGTGTGCTATATGTCATAATTTGCTTATGCATTCATCCATTAATGGACATTTGCATTGTTTTCACCTATTGGTTCTTATGAATAGCTGCTTTACATATGAGTTTACATACACTTATCTGAATACATGTTTTCTGTTCTTTTGTATATGTAGCTTGCTTACATGGTCATATGATAATTGTATGTTTGTAACATTTTTAAAATTTTTTCTTTCTTTTCCTCTTCTTCCTTTGTTCTTTCTCGACCCGCCCCCCCCCCATTTTTTTTTTTTTTTTAATTCTTCAGCTTTCTGAAGAAATGAAACACCAACTTTTTGAGGAAACATTTTCCACATTTCCGGAGTCCTCTGATTTTTGCAAGCTTTTTCTTTTCTTTTCTTTTTTAATATTTAGTTTTTAGTTGTAATTGGACACAGTGCCTTTATTTTATATATGGTGCTGAAGATCGAACCCAGAGCCTTGCACGTGCTAGGTGAGCACTTTACTGCTGACCCACAATGCAGCCCCTTTGCAAGCCTTTTCTTTGTTTCCAGGAACTGTCCAGGATCTGAAAAACTTGATTTTGATAAAGGAGCAACTACTTGTAGATCCTTATTCTGCCATTTCTACTGACCTCATCCTATTGCTGTGCATTGAGCAAATAGACCTTGTCTTTTATTTTTTAGTTCACTTTTTTGTTGTTGTTGTTGTTGTTGTTCATCAACATTTATGTAAGTATTCTCACCTGATAATTCCAGACCCTTTCCAAATACTCAGTTTAATTAAAAAAAAAAAAACAAAACTTACCTTTGAACTAACAAGGTCACTTTTAGGTTGAATTGCCAACCTGCTCATTATCTTTTTTGTAGTTTCTTCTGACCAGGGTTCTGTTCTTAGAAGGAGAAAGTCTAATTCGCTCCACTGCTTCAGAGAAGATCCCATGAAGGACTCTAAGCATACTGTTCTGGGAGAAGGCTTCCCAAAACTATTAATTTCATGACGAGATGTGGCTATAGGCATTCTTCTAAATCCCCAGATTACAGAGCTCATATTTCTTGTCACAGTGCATGTCTGTGGTGCCCTGACTTGAAGAAAATTAACTGCCTTCCAATTTTGAACATTTCTTATTCTTTCCCTCAGTCCATCTTTCTTGGCTGAGTTTTTTTTTTTCTAACTTCTAGATAATCTTTTCTTTAATGAATGTTTGAATGCTTATTACATGCCAGATATCACTCTAGGTATTGGAGAGAGATTTGTAAACAAAAATAGGCCAAAACCAGAAACTACTGCAACAGAAAACAGATAATTCAGTGGTGAATGAAAGATAGTAAAATGCATAAATTCTCTGGTGAGAAGGTGATATTATGGGATTAGGAGAAAAATAGTTGAGTAGGATTACAGGACTGGAAGTAGAAGGAGGAAGTTAATTGTATTTTAATTTTAGATAGTGTGGTCAGGTAAGTCTTATGGAGAAGGTAAATTTGAACATGGACTTGAAGGAAATAGAATGTCTATCCATTCAAGGCATGGGGCAAGAGTGTCTGAAGGAGCAGTAAGGTAACTACTGTGATTGGATTAGAGTGGATTAAAGGCAGAAGAATGGAAGAGGTAGCAAGAATAGCAATAGTGGCATGGATCTATGAATTTTTAATTTTTCTCTCTAGTCCAGTGTATAAAAATTGTCTTATCCTTTAACAAGGAGCAACCTTGGTTTAATAGTTACACACTTCATAGTTTCCCAGGCTAGTATTGACCCTGTTTTATACAACTTTAGCTTATTTATGTAAAGTATTTATTATAAATATTTATGAAAACTTATTTTTATTATTTTTGGGGCTGTTGGGAATCAAAACTAGGGCCTTGTTAGCTCTAGCACTAGGCAGGCTACATCCCCAACCTGAAATTTTTTTTTTTTTTATTTTACTTAGTTCCCCTAGGATGAAATGTAAATATTTCATGCAGTCTTTAAGAATCCGATGACGCACCCAGTTTCCTTCATGGATTTGTGTTTGATGGGTATTATATTCTAAGGCATCAAATATGTGAAGTTATTGGGTGTTAGGGACAAGAGTGTTGTGGATGTATGTAGAGAGAATTTGAGTAGGAGTTTAGAGGAACAGTGATGGTTGAAGAGAGTGATAGGCAAGGAAAGATAGTAGGGCAGGTGCTAGAGGAGTCCTAATGGCCTAAAATCTAATCTCAGAAATTACTCAAGAAGAACTGTTAGGCCAAAATCCCACTAGAAAAGACCATTGTTTGGATGCACACAAATAACCTTGAAGGTGGATCGTTATCCTCTGACCCTTAGCTGTCTTTGGAAAGAAACTTTCCTTTATTCCTCTTATGGCCTTTAATGACTTTGTAGGTGGAGATGGGAGTTGATTTTTGAGACAGACCCTCAAGTCTAGTAGTTCTTGGCATGTCCAGCCTCCTACCCTATTATGTCAAGATTCTGGTCAATTTGAAAATAAGGGTTTATACATTCATCCATTTTGGGGTATTTGTGAAAAAGGGGCTCTAGATACCTAGAGGAGAAGAAATAATGAGTTTTCTAAGAATAGCATTGTCTGATACTGTTCTTGTAGTGCACTCAGTCATATACTTAACTAGCTTTATTCCTGATTTTTGTTCCACTTTTCATTTTTCATCTTTGGGTTGACAGTATGGACAACAGCCAAAAACCTAACTGGGATCAGCTGAGTGAAAGTCAGTATTATTGGAATCCAGTTTAATTTCTTTCTTTTTTTTTAATATTTATTTTTTAGTTTTCGGTGGACACGATATCTTTATTTTATTTTTATGTGGTACTGAGGATCAAACCCAGTGCCCCGAGCATGCCAGGCGAGCACGCTACCGCTTGAGCCACATCCCCAGCCCCAGTTTAATTTATTTTTATTTTTTTTAGAGAGAGAATTTTAACTATTTATTTTTTAGGTTTTCGGCGGACACAACATCTTTGTTTGTATGTGGTGCTGAGGACTGAAACTGGGCCGTACACATGCCAGGCAAGCACGCTACCACTTGAGCCACATCCCCAGCCCTTAATTTCTTTATAAACAACAGGAATTTATTTTTCAGTTTTGGAGGCTGAGGCATCTTAGAGCAAGTGCTCTTCCTGGCTGGTAGATAACTGACTTCTTATATAGGTGGGGATGGGGAGTAGGGGAAACAAAACTATGGTGTCACTTCTTATAAAGGCACTAATTCCATTATGGGGATCTCACCCTCAGTACCTCATCTAAACCTAATTACCTTGAAAAGGCAACATCTTCAAGAGTCATCATCTTGGAGGTTATGGTTTCAACCTAAAAATTCTGAGGGACACAATTTAATCTATAGCATAATCTAAAGTATACTCTCTAGAATTGAAAGACTCATTTAACAATTAGAAGGAGAGAAACAGTATAATTACATTGATGTTTAAGATCCATTCAGTGGTGACAAGTACATATAATTTGAAGTACAAAGAGAAGATGGTAAGGCATACCATCTCATGGTAGAAGTTTGTGAGGTCTGAAACAGGTGTACAAATATGTAGTAATCTGTGGATCCTAAACTTAGAAGTCAGGCTAGAGCATGGGTGGAGACATTAATAAGTATGGAAATAATGTGGTTACAGTGAGCAATGATCTAATCACTTATAAGATACTATGACTAATTTGATGGAGATGGGGAAGGTTTGAACAGATGTTTTTTTAATTATTATTTTTTTCAGTGAAAAAGTGAATCCAGTGAAACACTTTTTAATGAATTTTGAGGATGTAAGTGATATTACCATCAGAAATAGGCATGCTTTAAATCATTTCTTTTGGAGAGAACACAGAACTAGAATTCAGGAATCATACATTTAGGGCTCTCTGCATATCCAACATATAACATAAGTTTTTTTGGCTTTAAATTCCATCTTCAAATAATCTGATAAACATATTAGTTGTCAAATTATTAGAATATTAATTATTTTGACTTGAAGGTTTTTTTTTTGTTGTTTTGTTTGTGGATGGTAAGGCATACCATCTCATGGTAGAAGTCAGTACTAGAAACGTAGACATGACACTGAGAAAAAGACTGGATTTGGGAAGGAGTTCTCTCCCAGGACATTTAGTAATGTCTAGGGCCAGTTTTGATTGCCACACTGGGGAATTAGTACCGATATCTAGTGGGTAGAGGCCAAAAATGCTGCCAACATCCTGCTATGCACCCAGAATTCCTCTATATAAAGAACTATCTGGTCCAAAATCTTAAGTGCATAGGTTGAAAAACTCTGGGCTAAGTGGCACCATCCTGGAGTTAGGTAATTGAAAGTAGTATAGACAAACCTATTTTAGCTGATTCCAAAGAGCAATGTTCAAATCTGCCATATATATATGTGATATTATATATAGACTTAATTTTTCAGGTTGTTAATTATACTATTCATGACATACTAGATAATAAGCTTCATGCATTCACCACTGTCTGCCACAGTATCTTACCAGTGTTGGGCAAATAAAGTAAGTGGAATAAGTGAGGGGAAAAAAAATGAATAATTTTTGTTATGCTTAATTGTATTCTTTAGTTGACTTGCAAGGTGATGTATGTGTTTATAGGAATAGATAATATCTGTATGTTCCAAAGTTAGGTACTGGTATTCTCATTAAAATTAATGTATCATGTGTCTCATATTTTAGATTGGGTTATGCTGATTTGAAGAGGCCACAATGCATCTTGACATGTTTTCAGAATCAGTGAGCTATGCAGTAGTAGATCACTTGCCTAGAATATGCAAGGCCTGGCTTCAATTCCAGTACTGCAAAATAACAACAACACCGAGTCTTAAAGTCCAGTGAGCTGCGAACCATGCCTATGTTTTGCTTGCTTTAGATCAGTGTTGTTCAGACCACTTAGTTGTGATCCATTGATGAATCTTAATTGATTTTGAGTCATGATCTATAAAAGAAAAATGAAATAGAAGATATTTAAGTACATCTCATGTAATATAGAGACAATTATTATTTATATATGTCAGTATATAGTGGAACTCCATATAATTTTTTTTTAAGAGAGAGAGAGAACTTTTAAATATTTATTTTTTTTTAGTTTTTGGCGGACACAACATCTTTGTTTGTATGTGGCGTTGAGGATCTAACCCGGGCCGCACGCATGCCAGGCGAGCGCGCTATCGCTTGAGCCACATCCCCAGCCCCGACTCCATATAATTTTACTTTTATTTTTTTTTAACTTGGTTTTGATTTAAAAAAAACCTATATCTATATCTATTTGAAAAGGCTAGCTGCTTTCAGTTGTTTATTAGCCTACAGAATTTCTGAACTGAAGTTTCTCAGTAAATTCGTAGAAAATGTGGAATTATTGGAGCACAGTCTTTTTATAAGAGACTTTTTTTATATCAATTTTAAGGTCTTATAAATAGAAGATCTTAAGAGAGTTACTATTTGTTGGTTTATTTAACAAACTAAGCATTTGTGCGGGGTATTCCACAGTCAACAAAAGATCCAGTCTCTATCCTTTGTGGTTTTGCTACTGGGCAAAAAGAAGGAATCAAGATAAAGAAGTTAAGTTGGTATTATGTTAAGTGAAGGTAGGACTTGATGGTGAAAGAGAAGGGAAGTGAGCCAGGTGCTGTGGCTCACACTTGTAATCCCAGTGACTTGGGAGGCTGAGGCCAGCTTCAGTGATTTAATGAGAACCTATCTCAAAAGGCAAATAAAAAAGGACTGGGGGTGTAGCTCAGTGGTAGAATGTCCCTGAGTTCAATCCTAGTAAAAGAGGGGAGTGGAGGAGGGAAGTAATTTGAGTATGAGTTAAGAGGTTATAGTTTGAAATATTTGAAACCTCTCTGAGAATGGTGCTTGGAACAGAGAGCCCTGAAGTTGATGAGTAGCCAGCCATGCCGGTATCTTGATGAATGAACATCATATTAGAAATACAAATGTTGTAAGCAAGGTTTAGTGTGTTCATGAGGTAGTGAGGAAGTTAGTATGGTAGAGTGAAGTGGGTGAGGGAAAAGGAGTATGAAAATATATCTGGGGTTGGAAGCATGATCTTCTAGACATTGGAAGTACTTGACCTTTTTTTTTTTTTTTTAAATAGTATTCTTAAACCACTTTTTTTAATCTTTTTTTTGGGGGGGGATAGAGAGAGAAGTTTTTAATATTTATTTTTTAGTTATCGGCGGACACAACATCTTTGTTTGTGGTGCTTGAGGATCGAACCCGGGCCGCACACATGCCAGGCAAGCGCGCTACCGCCTGAGCCACATCTCCAGCCCAGTACTTGACCTTTTAACTCTTTGTGGATCAGAAAGCCCTTGGAAGGTTTTGAGCTGAGCAGTGATGAAAAAAATTTCATGTGGTTTAACAGAATCATTCTTCCTTCCATATGGAAAACAAACTGAGGTGGATTTGAAGGAACAGTGTTGTACTTAAGTTCAGTGGGGAAGTCAGAACTGGAGAGAGAAATTTAATAGATATCAGTGAATGGATTAGGCCATTAACTGAGATGAGTTTATCAAGATAATTTATTCCTGATTTGCCTGTCTGACACATGCTAAGTATTGACATTACATTATGTTATTTGTTGGCTATGTGTAGATACTCTTACTCTCTAAATTTGATACCTCTTGTCTATATAATGATTTAGGAATTAGTCTAGATGAATCAATTGATATGTATTTAATATGTTTTCCTTTAATTCTACTGTGAAACAAACTATCTTGGAATAGATGGTGCTTTTAAAAATAGCTATTATCTTAAGTCTAAGGAATAAAAATTTTTGTATTCAAGATACTGAAAAAACACTTGTGAAAGTAAAAATACATTTTATTATATTATTTATTTTTATTTTTATTAGTTATTGATGGATCTTTATGTATTTATTTGTTTAAATGTGGTACTGAGAATCAAACCCAGTGCCTCACACATGCAAGGCAGTTGCTCTACCATTGAGCCACAACCCCCGCCCCTATATTATTATATTATTTTTAATGATTTTGATTGGAAGAGGTTACTATTAGCGTGGGGCAAAGCTATGAAACTGTGATACTCTAGACTTTATCGTACATCAGTTTTAAGTTGCCATTTTTCTTCCTTGAGTGTCAGTGTTCTTGTCTGTAAAATGAGGATGGCTAATAACTACCTCAGAATTTTAGAGAAGAATTAAGTCATGCATTTTTCTGAACTTACTGTGTTTGTACTTAGGTGGCTGTTTATACAAAGGAAGCACTGGGACTTGTGGCTACCTTCAAGAATAAAAAAATAGAAAATGGAACAACCATGTGTGTTATGTGAGGAAGAACAGGATCCAGAACCACAGAACATAAAAGAAACCAAACAAATAGATGATGAAGATGCGGAGCTGATCTTTGTTGGGGTGGAACATGTAAATGAAGATGCTGAACTGATCTTTGTTGGGGTGTCTTCAAATTCAAAACCAGTTGTTTCAAATATTTTGAACAGAGTTACCCCAGGTTCATGTTCACGGAGAAAAAAGTATGGTTGCCGAAGAAAAGATACTATTCGTAGATTGCAGCCTAC
This sequence comes from Spermophilus citellus, assembly GCF_964194105.1. NCBI lineage: Eukaryota > Metazoa > Chordata > Mammalia > Rodentia > Sciuridae > Spermophilus > Spermophilus citellus. The sequence goes on from NC_138184.1 coordinate 106,577,351, forward strand.
AAGTCATGTGACCCCTTCATCAGAAACAGTGACTATGTTGCCAGTATCTCAATCTGAATCAAGATCAACAGATAGTCCTATTATTATTGAGCCTTTGTCTAAGCCTGATGATAAAAGTAATTCACCAAAAGTTGTGCCTAGTAGCTCTTCAGAATCATGTTCTCCTGTGGTTACCCTCACAAGTTCATTGCATCATCCAGTGAAAGCAGCACTTTCAGAAGGAGGTATGAATGAAAGTACTTGTATAACAAAGCGGTGTTCCAATTCTGAAGTAATTAGCATAAATCCCAAAAATCCTAAACTCAGTGATGGAATCACAGGAGGATATTCTTTAACTTTGTCCCCTCCAGGTGTTTTTAATAATAATAATCCTCAGCAGAGTACACCCAATGATGGCCATACCTCAGTAAGCCATGTTCAGAATGTATTATCTTTTCCCACAGCTTTTCCAAAGGACAGTCTCCATTTAAAGCCTATAACTATAAATCCTGATAGGGAAAATGGGTTGGCAAAAACAGAATTTTCAGATCTAGCAAGTCAAAATAAGACCTTTGATCCCAAGAAAGGGAATTTGATTCTATTACTTAGTGACTTTTACTATGGAGAACATCAAGGAGATGGGCAGCCAGAACAGAAAACTCACACAACCTTTAAATGCCCCAGCTGTTTGAAAGTTCTAAAAAATGTTAAGTTTATGAATCATGTGAAGCATCATTTGGAACTTGAGAAGCAGAGGGGTGACAGCTGGGAAACCCACACTACCTGCCAGCATTGCCACCGGCAGTTTCCCACTCCCTTCCAACTACAACGTCACATTGAAAGTGTACACACTCCACAGGAGCCCTCTGCTGTCTGTAAAATTTGTGAATTGTCATTTAAAACAGATCAGATTCTCTTAGAACACATGAAGGACAATCATAAGCCTGGGGAAATGCCCTATGTGTGCCAGATTTGCAGTTACAGATCATCAGCCTTTGCTGATGTGGAAACACATTTTAGAACATACCATGAAAACACTAAGAATCTACTTTGTCCTTTTTGTCTCAAAATTTTCAAAACTGCAACACCATATATGTGTCATTATAGGAGGCACTGGGAAAGGAGTGTTCACCAGTGTTCTAAATGTCGGCTACAGTTTTTAACTTTCAAGGAGAAAATGGAGCACAAGACCCAATGTCATCAAATGTTTAAGAAGCCTAAGCAACTAGAAGGATTGCCTCCTGAAACAAAAATTGTTATTCAAGTGTCACTGGAACCTGGTCAACCAGAATCAGTGAATGTAGCGTCTATTATTCTGAGTACAACTGATTCTGAACCATCTCCTCCCAAATCTAAAAATAGAATTTCCAAAAAATCTCATTGATTCTATTTTGGGAAACCAAAAGCAAATATTTCAGTTTGAATAGAAGGAAAAAAAACCATGAAAACAAAAAATATAAACCATACATTATTCAGTAGCACCAAAAATAGTGAAACTAATGAATTGAGATTTAAGTTCATGCATAGGGTTTTAAAATTTTTTTCTTTCGTTCTTTTTTGTGGTGATGGGGATGAACCAGGACCTAGTACGTGCTGAGCAATTGCTCTACCACCGAGCCATGCACCACATTCCCACTCCCTGAATTTTGAGCTGTTATATAATATATTACCTGGTTTTTATGTTAACTATCTGGTTCAACATATGAAAGGTGCTTGTATATGATGTTTGAGTGGGGAAAAAAAAAAGTGGAAGCCTATTTATTTTGTCAGTATTTTATGTTACTCCTAAGCTGGAGAGATCTTTCTTCTATATACAGAATTTGTAGAGGTTTTGAAGTATTTAATTTTATTTTTAAACTTTTTCTGTTATATTACACATTTCACTGTTAACTCTAATCAGACTGGAATGACTTTGTTATGGCTTGATCCCTTTATTCATGAGCTCTTAGAAGTGCCTGTGCAGTGTGAGTGTAAAATAACCTGGTTTTGAAAGCCTTAGTGTGATGTTGAAGGAGAAGCTGTGGCATGGATGGAGGTGAAGACTTATGTATAAGTTAGGCAAAAGAAAGTATTTGACCCCTTATCCCAGTTGAGGGATAGGCACATTCTAGTCTTGGAGCCAAGGCAGAAAGAACATAGCCTGAGAATGTCTTTGCCTAATAGAAGAACATCCCAAGGAAGCAAAATCATTCTTGAAAAATGTCTGCATTTGGTGAAGGACTCCTGCATATATTAAACAGCTGCTCAGTATCTTTAGCTTCATATGAAGCCACAACAGTAATTAGAATGGGAACTGGCCCCAATTAATTTCCTGTTGAGTGATCCAAAGGAGAATTTTTCATTCTGGCTAGAGGTTAGTGAAGAATGAATTCTCCTTGTCCTAATAAGCCACAGCAATAAAGCATGTTATAATTCCCGAGGAAAAGAAGCACTGGTATCTGAAGTTTGAACTGTACTGGGCCCAGAGTTTCTGCTGAAAGGGGCCATACAAATGATGACTGTCCAGTTAATGGGCTGAGCTAAATTTAGTTCTTCCACTGATAAGCTGGAATGGGGGCTTGTCCAAGAACACTAGGTACAGTGCACCAAAATAGCCCAGGGTCATGACTGATTAAAATTAAACCCATATGGGACCTTATATTTTTCAGCACATGTGTAACTTACCATAATTGAGTATATGAAGCTTGCGGTTTTGTGTCGTGTCTTGGAATTGAGTATATTACAGTTAGTAGGGTTTTTTTTTTTTGTAGTATTTATAATTTCCTAACTGATTACACTAATGAATCTCTTTTTTATCCTTTTTAAATTTGTTCTATTTAGTTAAAATGGCCCAAATGTATTGTCTGTCCTTATCTGATAGATCCTCCTATTTAACTATACTAGGGAGGAACTTTTTCCATTTGCCCTCCCCAAAGGCTGTTTCATAGAACTGTGAAGTACTTTCTGAGCATTGGTTCCTAAACATCAGCAGCCTGAGCTGCTGTGAGTTCCCAGGGTTGTCTATCTCCCAGGGCTTGTTCTAGGGTCATCTCTTATTCATTACCCTCATCGCAGGTACCCAGCAGCCTCTGTTCATCAATCAAGGAATCTACTAGCATCCTGGCTGTAGACATAGGTCTGGAAAAGTCTTTTTCATTCTTCCCCTACTCCTTTATTCTCTCTTCAATCTAATTAAATTTTCTAACTTTCACAAAAAGCTGGGAAGAGGTAATCTTCAGGTCATAGTATTAGACTTTGGGGAAGAAGGACTAAAAATAATTAAAAGAGGTTGTTAGTAGATTTTGTTGTGTTTAATTGCTCCATGCTTGCTTATTTGATTAATTCATTCACACCTTGAACGGTTTGCTAGGTCTTTTCAGTTAGTTTGCTTGGGCCAAGGCATGTTATGAAAATTTTACCCTGGCCCTTTCTTTAGATATAAGAAAATGTGTGTGTATGTGTATGTGTATGACTGTCCCACTTGTTCTGGTGGCAATTCTTACTGTTTAAATCTGCAGACTTTTGTGTATTGTGTTTCTATGGTAAAAGTAAGAAATGTTTTAGTTGTAAATTTTAGTGATTGCTTACTGTTAGTGGCACTGTGAACTGTTGTTTGCTGTTTCACTAAAGCATGCTCCTAAGGAGTACAAATTGTCAGTTATTGCCAACTACAGGTTCCAGTGGTGTGGCCCCTGCCTACCTCCTCCCTCTTTCATTCTGTGATACAGCTCTACCATTTCCCTAATTGATATGCTGTTTTGATATAATGGCCTTGTTATTCCTTAAGCAAATCATATTTTTTCCTGATTTACAGGCTGCACATGCTATTCTCTTAGAATGCTTTCCCCTAGGCCTGCATGGCTTGCTACCTCACTGAACTGTTCAACACTTCCTTTGGTTCTTAGAACAACTAGAAATCTCCCCCACATTTTTTGTAACCTTATTCTTTCTCCTTAAAGGCACTTTACCTCCCTCCCCCCACTTCTTTCTTCCCTCTCTAATATAGTTAAATTTCCTAGATTTTCACAAAAAAATCTGGGAAGGAATCATTAAGGGCTTTGCTTCTCTTTTAGAATTGAGCTAGCTTGAGTCAATTTCTGTGCCTGCAACCAAAAGAAAGTTAATATAGTGAATTGAGTCAAAGGGAGCTTTCTTTGTTTTTCTATTGATAGCTTTATATTTTTTAAGGCAATGTCACTTTGTTTTGTTTACAAATATATTTAATATGTGTCCAGATTACTATTTTATTATTATTCTTGTATGAATTTCCTTGTCTATTTTGCTTGCTTGTTCTTGCAGATGGAATTTATTATTTTATTAATGTTGCCAAAAATTGTAAGTAAAATAGCCATTATAATAATAAAATGATTTGTGAAAGAATGTTTTTGCTATATTGTCTTTTCACCAATAACATGTTTTTAGCTTTGTTTGATTTTTATTTGGTACCTCTTGCCAGTTGTGGTGTTGTCATATTTCTTGAGTCAGCACTTCTAAATAATGTGTATGATGGAGTTAATGGGTTTCTTGATCTTGGTTTTAATGAAAAATTTTTATATTTTAAAATATACTCATTACTTTTATACTATTAAAAGTAATGAGTATATTTTAAAATCTTGTTTTCATTTTTAGACTCTTTAAAGACTTGTTTTATTGGGTAGTTTTCAACATCTATCAAGATGGTCATTTACTTTCTCAACTTCCCTTATAGAAAACATTTTTTTTAAAGCAGAAGTAGCCTACTTGGTAGAATATTATTTCTATTACTTACAGCCCTATTTCTATTTTCATTTATATTAAATTAAGTACATTTCCTCTTCCTCTCAGATTGTCACAGTTTTTTGTTTTTGTTTTTTTCCTGGTACTAGTGATTGAACGCAGGGGCTCTTAACCTCTGAGCCATATCCAGCCATTTTTATTTTGAGACAGGGTCTCACTAGGTTGCTCAGAACCTTGCTAAGTTGCTAAGGCTGGCTTTAAATTTATGATCCTTATTTGTCAGACACCCAAGATGCTGAGGTTACAGGTGTGCCACCACTATGCCCAGCTTGTAGTTTTATTAGTTTCTTATTTACTTTTTCCCAAGAAGCAACCTTCAATTTGCCTTACTATCCCAACTAGTTTTATTTTTGTTATTCTCCAGTTTTGCCCTTATTATTTATATCCTTTCTGCTTACTTTTGGATTGTTCTTTTTTTTTTTAATATTTATTTTTTAGTTTTAGGTGGATACAATATTTTATTTTTATGTGGTGCTGAGAATTGAACCCAGTGTCTCATGCATGCTAGGCGAGTGCGCTACCACTTGAGACACATCTCTAGCCCCTGGATTGTTGTTTTCTATGACATTATTTTAAAACTTTTATTTTTACTTAAATAAGGAAAGAATTTAAGACTTCTTTCTCTGTTTATAGTTTTTCCTAAATCTCAAATATTTTGATGCATATTTAAAGATTTTCATTCTTAATATATTTGGTGGGTAAGTTAATTAAAAATTTTAAAAATTTGCAGATTAAGCAGTTTTATTTTTATTTATTTTTTATTTTTTTTTGGAGAGAGAGAGAGAGAGAGAGAGAGAATTTTTAATATTTTTATTTTTTAGTTCTCGGCGGACACAACATCTTTGTTGGTATGTGGTGCTGAGGATCGAACCCGGGACGCACGCATGCCAGGCGAGCGCGCTACCGCTTGAGCCACATCCCCAGCCCCTCATTTTTATTTTAATTTTTGTGGTGCTAGGAATGACCTAAGGCCTGTGCTTGCTGAATAAGCAGTCTACCACAGAGCTACATAAGTGGTTTAATTTTTATTTTTACCAATAATTCAATTTTTCTTGGAGTGTTGGGTATGTGTGTGTTTATGTGTACACACTGGCATGCATACTTATTACCATTGTTTTCAAATTACATAGATTATTAAATATTTTTTATTTCTTTGGTAAAATTAGTTTTATTATAGAAACTTTTCCCCCCAAGTGATATTGCTAAATTTTATTGTTATATTGTGTACATATATGAATATATAACAACAAATCCCATTAATATGTACAACTATAATGCACCAATTTTAAAAATGTGGAAAAAGAAAAACGAATGCCTTTTTCCCAAAATGAATGCGTACAAGAGGTAAAAATATGAAAATATTCATTTGAGACTAAATCCAAGTTATAGAACTTAAAAACCAAGCCAAAGATCAAAGTAAGTTAAATATATACTCACCATAAACAGTATTACTCAGTTATCAAAAGTAATGGCAGTAGGAGTTGTGGCAACACAAAATTTTTACTAATGCAGAATGAGAAAGCAACGTTATAAATTTATGTGTATATTTTATAATTAAATTTATGTGTATATTTTAGAATTTATGTGTGTATATTTTAGAATGGCAAAGTGTCTGTTGTACTCCTATAATATCTCTGAAAAAGGATGATAAATACTAAATGCAATTGAGTTATTTAATCTGATAGTGATTATTTTTTGGTCTTCCAGATGTTATATAATTTAGTTCTTTTGCTTTAAAAAAAAAAAAAAAACATTTAATTAGAGTGGATTTTATTTCAGTGGGTAGCCCTGTTAGACTCTTTTCTTTCTGGTTATAGGATTGAAATGAATATTTGCCAGTGTTGATAAGATTGCTACCAAGACACAGAGACTCTTAGGGTAAGTATTAGCAAAGTATGACCTTTAGAATATAGATTTTTAAAGCATTGTTAGAGACACTGGGTGGAAAATGAGAGCGCCAGAGAAACCATATGCACCCTGCAAAGCCTAAAATAATTACTACTTGCTGTTTTACAGGGAGAAGTTTGTTGACCTCTGCTCTCGATTATGAGTTAAAATTTATCCTTTATTCCTGCAAGCAGGCTAGTAAATAAGAAGGGCTTTTGGTATCAGTGTGATAGGGCTATAATTTTTTGATTGTATATCAATTATATATAGTGATAAGTAGTCCAAAGCAGTGGAAAGAGACTGATGTCCAGAAAATGACAAAATGTCTTAGGGACATGTGAGAGAGAGTAAGTGTAGCAGGAACACAGTTGCACATGCCTATGTGGTCACATATATCAAAGCCTTGATACTTTTTATTTCCTTTCTTCCTTCCTTTTTTCCTTCCTTTTTTTGAGACAAGGTCTGGCTTTGTTGCCTGCGCTGATGTTGAACTCCTGTGTTCCAGTAATCCTCTTGCTTCTGTCTCCCAAGTTGGTGAGATAAAGTGTGTGCCACCTCTCCCAGTTCTATTTTTCCATATTTTTTTGATGAGTAATATTGTGTGCTACTTGAAAACATCAGGAAAGGAAACATACTGTCTGTTCAGGTTTGCTTTCAAGATGGCTATTGACAGGTGATTTTAGTTTCTTCCTGGATGTTAGTAGAAGGTCTTTATTCCTCCATGAGGGCCTCTCTACTGGGTTTACCTGAGTGTTCTTAAAATATTGTTAGTTGGCTTCTAGAGTAAGTGATTTAAAAGAGGGAGCAAAGAGGCTACAAAGTTTTTTTATGACCTAGCTTCAGCAACAACTCTGTCACTTCTAGAGTATTCTATTCATTAAAACTGAATCACTAGAGCTGGGGTTGTGGCTCACCTAGCATGTGTGAGGCACTTTGATTGATCCTCAGCACCACATAAAAGTAAAATAAAGGTTATTGTGCCCACCTACAACTTAAAAAAAAATATTTAAAAAAAGTGAAGCACTAAGTCAGGTAAGGCAGGTAATTAAGTTCTGCTTTTGAAGGGAAAAGTATTAAAAGAATTTGTGTACATAATTTAGAGCCATCAAGGGTAAATCCTCTGGTCCTAGATTACATATCTCCTATGTGCAAAATATACTCACTTTCTAAGACCTCTAAAAGTTTTATCCACTACAGCATTAACTTGAAGTCCAGAATCTCATTATCAAGATCAGGTGTGGATGTGAATCTGGCTTTCTGGGTAGTATTCCTTTTGTGCAGTACCTCAAGTACAATTTGAGGTTCTGTGAACTGAAGAGACAAAAAGAGAGTCACATAAGAGTTACCAGTGTCTGGGGCTGGGGTTGTGGCTCAGCGATAGAGCGCTTGCCTAGCATGTGCAAGGTTCTAGGTTTGATCCTCAGCACCACATGAAAGTAAATAAATAAGATATAGGTATTGTGTCCAACTACAACTAAAAATATATTAAAAAAAGAGTTACCAGTCTGTAGCAATTCTGGAATCTTGACAAGGCACATGTTAGAAGGTCATTAAAAAACATTCAGTGCCTGAAAATTCTCTTAACTCTTGGCTTAGACCTCTCAATTCTTTGTTCTACAAGTGCTAGTTTTTTTAATGAATGGTTGCACATGTTATAGCTGAATAGTTTTCGCAGCCTGTTTCCTGCTCGTAAAAGGAGGTTAAGGTTCAAAGACCTCTTTCATTTTTGTATTGTCTGATTTTTTCAGTCTAAATTGGTGACATTTCACCAAATATATTCTCTCTCAACAGTACCATCCTTTTTTTTTTTTTTATAGATGGATGGATGAAAGTTTGAGCCCAAGATAGTTATTTTTTAAAAAATGAAGATTTTAGATTAGATTAAATGATTGTTAATATTTCTCAAATATTTTGTGGTAAAAGATAGGTACTCCTTGGGTGATATAAGACAAACTGGAAAGCAAAAGAAAATGAAACAAAAAGCAAAACATTTATGCAGTACTTGATGGTTTTAAATATTCATTTCTTTCCTTTTTTCTTAAAATATTTTTATATTGTTGCTTAATAAACAATCACCAGTGTTAGCATTTATTATTTAAATATGTATTCATTTTGAAGCCCACCTGAAGGGCCAGAAACTACTCTTTGGACAGGGTTTTACTTAGTAATGGAAATAGCAAAAGAGGGCAAACCAAAGGGTGCCAGAATGTTTCAGGCTTCAGCTTCAGGCCCTCTTAATATCCCATTATCCAAACATGGTCAAGCACAAAGTAAAGTGGGATGGTGAATGTATTCCTATAGGAGGAACTACAAAGTTATATGGATACAGGTAGTTATGTTTGGAGCCGATAATTCAATCTAGAGAACCAGTTATTATGCTATGCCATACTCAGGATATATAGTCATGTCTTAATAGGAAAATAGGCAATTAAAATACATGGATAGGGCTGAGGATGTAGATCTATTGTAGAGCTTTTCCTAGCATGTGTGAGCCACTGTGTTCAAACCTCAGAACTAAAAACAAAACAACAAAACCCCTCAAACAACCCTACTGTGATAGCTGCTAAGTTAGTTGAGTATATCATGATGTGTGCATAATATTTTCCCTCTAGGTCTGAGTCAGAGGTTGCTTGATGTTTTTAGTCTCAGGATGTGGCTATACCTAGGAAAAGTATCAATTCACCAGATCAATAGCTATGTACTGTATAACTGTCCTATGTTGGACTCCTCAGAAAATAGTGTCTGAGTTGGAGATTTCCCTGAAGGAGTTTTATTGGGAATGCTCTATAAGGAAAGGAAGGAAGAAGATTACAAAGAGGGAGAAAGTGATTGACAATGGCATCAGGGTGGCAATCTCAGCTGGCCCCATGTGGAGCTGGGGTGGAAGGGTTCTTCAGACTTATTGCAAGTTGTGGCAAGGTGTCTGTTGTACTCTTGCAGTAAGCATATCTTTCATGGAAAGGGTCTACTTTGGGGCAGTTCATTTCATTTCATTCTGGGGGAATTCCTGGAGAAAGAGAGAAAGAGAGACAGTCTGCTATGAGCCACCAGCAGCTAACACTCCTGGAAGGTAGAAGGAGGAAAGGCTTGGTCTTGAAGGAGAGAAGTAGATATCACACTAATACATTTGTACCTGGTACCTGGAGGAGAAAACAGCTCCGTGATCTTTTCCATCTGAGTATGAGGAGAGCTTCGGATAGGCAGGGTAAATCAGAGAATGTAGGGATTCCTGTTGAAGTCCTGTGTATGTTGATTTATGGACATTCCTCCAAGAGGAGTTTGTACCAGACTGGTAGATCATTTTGTTCCCATGGAATGGGAGGAACTGGCATAAGTGGAGCCCTTTCTGCCCTTGAAGTTTTTTTGCATCAGAGGTGTCTAGGTTGTTCAGCGGCTTCCACTTCTGCTAGCTTATTCATTGCTGATCCCCAGGGTCAGGACTCCTGAGCCTCTTACTTTGGTAAAAAACACCACTTCTTGGAGCCCCAAGTATGTAAAGTGAGTTATAAGTGGACAGAGAAGACAGCAATACATCTCAGGAGACCTTGAAGCCAGTGGTAGAAGGAACATTATAATATCTAGAAGAGATAGGGCAGAGTATCAGAATTGTCAGAGGAGACAGACTGTAATTAAAGTAGGGGAATATAGGAAATTTCTACTATGGCATGAAAAGTCCTGTTACAGTTAGGGAACATTATTGTTAGGAAAATATAAGAAGCATGTATTTACTGAAACCTGAATAATCAAGGAAACATTTAAAAACACAGAAATGTAGATAGAGTTTTGATAAAGATGAAAAGAGACTTGGCAACTATATCCAGGTGTCCTTATAAGAGAATGAAAATTTCAAAACCAAAAAGTAACATATGTATTTTAAGGGAAGTTAATTAAGAAACAGTAAATGTTGAGTTGAAATGGATTTGAATCTGTAGGTTGAAAAGGACCTGTTATCCAACTGGGTCCATTAAAAGGCTTTGCTGGAATTAGGGGGTCCTGGAGAGACAGAAATTCTCACTCCTTTAGGTCTATTGCTATAATTATGTCAGTCTGGTGCTATAAGAAGTCATATGTTTTAAAAATGAATTTTTAATTAATATGTAGTAATTGCATATGCTTATAGGATAAGTGTGACATTTCAATACCTGTATACAGTGTGTAATGATCAGGTTAAGGTGATTGGCATATCTATCACCCCAGACACTTCTTTGTGTTAGAAGCATTCAAAATCCTCTCTATTGGCCAGGCATGGTGGTATACATCTATATTTCCAGTGGCTCAGGAGACTGAGGCAGAGGATTGCAAGTTCAAAGCCAGCCTCAACAATTTAGCAAGGTCCTGAGCAACTTAGACCCTGTCTCAAAAATTAAAAAGGGCTGGAGATGGGACTCAGTGGTTAGGGGCTTCTGGATTAAATCTCTGGTACAAATAAATAAATAAATAAATAAAAATCCTCTAGCTCTTTAAAAATATTCAGTTAATTTTTGTCAACTGTAGCCATCCGGTTGGGTATAAATGTTGGAAGTTATCCCTCATGTACAACTGCATTTTGCACTGGTTAACCCTACTCTTCCCATCCTGCTCTCTCCCTCTCCATTTCCAGCCTCTGGTCACTTTTAAGCTCCCGCATGTAACTGAGAACATAGTGTTTTTCTTTTTGTGCCTGACTTACTACACTTATTAACCTGATTTTCTCCAGTTCCATCCATGTTGCTGGGAATGACAGAAATTCTTTTTTATGGCGGTTTAATATTTCATTTGTATCTATGCCACATTTTCTTTATCCATTCATCTGTAGATGAATGGTTCATTCCTTATGTTGGCTATTGTGAATACTGGTATAATAAACATGTGAATGCAGGTAATTTTTTGACCTATGTACTTTATTTCCATTGAATATATACTCAGTAGAGGAATTGCTGGGTCATAATAGCAGTTCTATTTCTAATTATCTTGAAGAATTTCTATTATTTTTCAAAAGTATACCAACTCTCAGTGTATTAGAGTTCCTTTTTTCCACATTCTTTTCAATATTGACTCTTTTTTGTCTTTTTGATAATAGCTACTCTAACTGGTGTGAGGTGTTTTAAGCTTAGGGACTTTTTTTCTTCCATTCTGCATGACTCCTGAAAGGTATTACACATTTACTTTTATTTAACCTTATTTTCTCCCTAGACATTTCTGCCCTTTGAAACTAACTGCTGGGGTGTACTATTTGAAAATTGAGGTGGCTCTTGGACTAAGTATATTATACATTAATGGGTAATGACAGAGCAACCTAGGTAGGAACTGAGAAGAACCCAAGATGGGGAAATAAGGAGAGTGTGTTGAGGACTCTCAACAGCTGGACTATGTTGTGATGGGAAGAGTTCACCCTGAGATAAGAGTTAGGCTTATTCTGATGCCACCTCCCATCACACAGAGGAAGAGGGTGACTGAAACAGCATCTCTGTGATCAGGATCCAGTGAGATGGAGAATCTCAGCAATGCCCCAGAGGTGGCCTAGGAAGCAGTTGTGTTGGTATGGGAACAGGAGGCCTACCCAGCATGGAGTGTGTGGCTAAAGGAGAGGAGGTGCTTGTACTCAGCCTCTGAGTTTGGTTCTCATCTGAGGAAGAGCAGGTGAAGAAAGGGCACCAGGTGATTGTGGAAAGTTATGCCATTGATTTCACTTTTTGAACCTTGTCAATTATGTTACTCACTATGGGAAGAGAAGACTACAAATGAGCTTTTTTTTTTTTTTTTTTTCCTTTTTTCTCTGCTTTCTACTATCCAGAGACAACTGAGTTTCAGATAACTATCTCCCAGAGGAGCATGGCCTAGGTTGACCAGTTGCAGGGACATTAGAAAGGTATATTCTCAGAGTTGGAGCTTTGTAAAATGTGAAACACTTGACCTGTGTCTTCTTGTTTAGCTCCTAACGTCCATTGGACATGAACCAGTATGAACTCAGGGTGAAAGGCAGAGGAATATACATGGTGGGACCACATGGGCAAAACTGTCCCTTTCTTTTCCTTTCTAGGTACCACATCTTACAGGCATGTGATTAGTCTGTGAATTACCTCTGCATTAACTCCAGGACAGGCCCTGAGTTGCATAAAGGAATTAGTCCCTTTCTCGGTCACCATGATGGTGTATAATGTGAGGGGGATCATGTAGAGGAGAATCTAATATGGAGAATGGGGCAAGATGAGGCATGAAGGTCAAGGTAAGTTTTTTATTGGTGTTTGCTTTCATTTTTCTTTTGCTTTTCTTTTTAAAATTTTTTAATTCTAATTTGTTATATATGACAACAGAATGCATTATAATTCATATTACATATATAAAGCACAGTTTTTCATATCTCTGATTATATACAGAATATATTCGTACCATTTGTGACTTCATACATGTACTTAGGGTAATGAAGTCCATCTCATTCCTCCCTTATTTCTACCCCATACCCCACTTCCTTCACCTTCCTCCCCTTTGTCCTATTTAGAGTTTGTCTAATCTTCCCATGCTCCCTCTCCCAACCCTACTATGAATCAACTTCCTTATAATAGAGAAAATATTTTGCATTTGGATTTTTGGGATTGGCTAACTTGGCATTATATTCTCCAACTCCATCCATTTACCTGCAAATGCCATGATTTTATTCTGTTTTAATGCTGAGTAATATCCCATTGTGTATATATACCATTTCTTTATTCATTCATCTATAAAAGGGCATCTAGGTTGGTTCTACAATTTAGGTACTATGAATTGTGCTGCAATAAACATTGATGTAGCTGTGTCCCTGTAGTATACTGTTTTTAAGTACTTTGGGTATGCACTGAGGAGTGGGATAGCTGGGTCAAAAGGTGGTTCCATTCCCAGTATTTCAAGGAATTTCCATACTGCTTTCCACATTGGCTGCAATAGTTTGCAGTCCACCAGCAATGTGCGAGTGTGCCTTTCCCCCCCACATCCTCACCAACACTTACTGTTCTCTGTGTTCTTTTTTTTTTCTTTTAAAGAGAGAGTGGGGGGGGGGAGAGAGAGAGAGAAAGAATTTTTTAATATTTATTTTTTAGTTTTTGGTGGACACAACATCTTTGTTTGTATGTGGTGCTGAGGATCGAACCCGGGCCGCACGCATGCCAGGTGAGCGTGCTATCGCTTGAGCCACATCCCCAGCCCTTCTCTGTGTTCTTAATAGCTGACATTCTGAGAGGAGTGAGAGTTGTTTTGATGTGCATTTCTCTAATTGCTAGAGATGTTGAACATTTTTCATATATTTGTTGATTCATTGTATATTCTTTTTTGCAAAGTGTCTGTTCAGGTCCTTGGCCCATTTATTGATTGAGTTATTTGTTTTTTTGGTGTTTAGCTCTTTGAGTTCTTTATATATTCTAGAGATTAGTGCTCTGATGTGTGAAGGGTAAAGATTTGCTCCCAAGATGTATACTCTCTGTTCATCTCACTGATTGTTTCTTTTGCTGAGAAGAAGCTTATTAGTTTGAATCTATCCCATTTATTAATTCTTGATTTTAATTATTGTGCTATTAAGAGTCTTATTAAGGAAGTAGGGGCCTGATCTGATATGATGGAGATTTGTGCCTACTTTTCTTCTATGAATTCCTAGGTACTTGAGCCACTTTGAGTTGAGTTTTGTGCATGGTGAGAGATAGGGGTTTAATTTCATTTTGTTGCATATGGATTTCCAGTTTTCCTAGCACCATTTGATGAAAAGGCTATCTTTTCTCTAATGTATGTTTTTGGCTTTTTGGCGCCTTTGTATAATTATAAGATAACTGTAATTAAGTGGGTTAGTCTCTGTATCCTCTATTCTGTATCATTGGTCTAGCAGTCTATTTTGGTGCTAATACCATGATGTTTTTGTTACTGTTGCTCTGTAGTATAGTTTAAGGTCTGGTATAGTGATGCTACCCACTTCACTGTTCTTGCTAAGGATTGCTTTAGCAATTCTGATTGCAAACTATTGGTAGTTTTCCTAGTTTCCCTTTCAGAAGATTTGTCACTGATATGCAGGATTTATGGGTGTTGATTTTATACTCTGCTACTTTGCTGAATTCATTTACTAGTTCTAGAAGTTTTCTGGTGGAATATTTTGGGTCTTCTAGGTATAGAATCATATCGTTGGCAAATAGTACTAATTTGTGTTCTTCTATCCTATCTGTATCCCTTTAATTTCTTTGGTCTGTCTAATTGGTCTGGCCAGTGTTTCAAAAACTATGTTAAATGGAATTGGTGAAAGAGGGCATCCCTGTCTTGTTCCAGTTTTTAAAAGGAATACTTTCAACTTTTCACCAGTTAAAATGATATTGTCCTGGAGCTTAGCATAGCTTTTATGATATTGAGATAGTTCCTGTTACCCCTAGTTTTTCTAGTGTTTGAACATGAAGGGGTGCTGTATTTTTTCAAATACTTTTTTGTGCATCTATTGAGATGATTGTATGGTTTTTTAAGTCTGTTGATGTGATGAATTACATTTATTGATTTCCATATGTTGAACCAACCTTGCATCCCTGAGATGAACCCCACTTGATCATGTGCATTATCTTTTTGATATGGTTTTGTATTTGATTTGTCAGAATTTTATTGAGAATTTTTGCATTTTGTTCATTAGAGATATTGGTCTGAAGTTTTCTTTCTTTGATGTGTCTTTGCCTGGTTTTGGAATCAGGTGATATTGGCCTCATAGAATAAGTTTGGAAGTGCTGCCTCTTTTTCTATTTCCTGAAAGAAATTAAAGAGTATTGGTATTAGTCCTTCTTTAACGTTCTTGTGGAACTCGGCTGTGTATCCTTTTGGTCCTGGGCTTTTCTTGATTGGTAGGCTTCTGATGGCATATTCTATTTTGTCGATTGAAACTGGTCTGTTTAAATTGTGTATATTATCCTGATTCAATTTGGGCAAATCATATCACTCTAGAAATTTGTCAGTGCCTTCGATATTTACTGTTTTATTAGAGTACAAATTTTCAAAACAATTTCTAATTATTTTTTGTATTTCTGTAGTATCTGTTGTGATCTTTCCTTTTTCATCATGTATGTTAATAATTTGAGTTTTCTGTGTTCTTCTCTTCATTAATATGGCTAAGGATTTGTCAATTTTATTTATTTTTTCAAAGAACCAACTTTCTGTTTTGTCAGTTTTTTCAATTGTTTCTTTTGTTTCAATTTTATTGATTCCAGCTCTGATTTTAATTATTTCCTGTCTTCTACTGCTCTTGGTGTTGATTTATTCTTCTTTTTCTAGGGCTTTGAGATGTAAGGTTAAGTCATTTATTTGTTGACTTTTTATGCTTTTAAGGAATGAACTCTATGCTATAAACTTTGCTCTTAGTACTGCCTTCATAGTATCCTAGAGATTTTGAACATTGTATCTGTGTTCTCATTTGCCTCTAAACTTTTTTTTTAATCTCTTCCTTGATGTCTTTTACAACCCATTGTTCATTCAGTAGCATATTTTTTAGTTTCCAGATGTTGGAACAGCTTTTATTTTTCATTTTATTATTGATTTCTAATTTTGTTCTATCAGAAATTTCTGATTATGCAGGGTAAAAGATCTCATAGAATGCAGGGTAATAGCTCTACTTTTTTATATTTGCTAAAAGATGCTTTGTGGCATAATATATAATCTATTTTAGAAAAGGATCCATATGCTGCTTTGAAGAATGTGTATTCCTTCATTGAAGGATGAAATATTTTATATATGTCAGTTATGTCTAAGTTATTGATTGTATTATTGAGTTCTATAGTGTCTTCGTTTAGATTTTGTTTGGAAGATATATTCAATGGTGAAAGAGGTGTGTTAAAGTCACCCAGAATTATTATGTTGTGATCTATCTGAGAAGAATTTTTTTATGAACCTAGATGCTCCATTGTTTGGGGCATATATATTTATGGTTGTTATGTCTTGTTATTGTATGGTTCCCTTGAGCAGTATGTAATGTCCATCTTTATCCCTTTTGATTAACTTTGGCTTGAAGCCTACTTTATTAGATATGAGGATGGGAACCCCTCCTTGCTTCTGCAGTCCATGTGAGTGGTATGATTTTTCTCAATCTTTCATCTTCAGTATGTGAATGTCTTTTCCTGAGATGAGTCTCTTGGAGCCAGCATATTGTTGGTTTTTTTCTTAATCCAGTCTGCTAGTCTATGACTTTTGATTGGTGAGTTTAGGCCACTATCATTCAGGGTTATTATTGAGACATGATTTGTATTCCCAGCCATTTTTTGTTTATTTTTGTTATTTATCTTGACTTGGTTTCTCCTTTGATTAGCTTTTTCTTTACTGTAATACCTCTCTTTGCTGATTCTCATTGTTGTTTTTCAATTCCCGTTCATGGAATATTTTGCCAAGGATGTTCTGTAGTGCAGGCTTTCGAGTTGTAAATTCTTTTAACTTTTGTTTATCATGGAAAGTTTTTATTTCATCATCAAATCTAAAGGTTAGTTTTGCTGGATATAAGATTATTGGTTGGCATCCATTTTCTTTCAGAGCTTGGTATATGTTGCTCCAGAATCTTCTAGCTTTCTTCCAGGTCTGGGTTGAAAAATCTGCACATAATCTAATTGGTTTCCCCCTATATGTAATCTGACTTCTTTCTCTCATGACTTTTAATATTCTCTCCTTATTTTGTATATTAGGCATTTTCATTATAATGTGCCTTGGTGTGGCTCTGTTGTGATTTTGTACATTTGGCATCCTGTAAGCCTTTTGACTTTGGTTTTCCAATTCTTCACATTTCGAAAATTTTCTGATATTATTTAATTGAATAGATTGTTCATTCCTTTGGTTTAGAACTCTATGCCTTCCTGTTGTATTCCAATAATCCTTAAGTTTGGTCTTTTTATGCTATCCCATATTTCTTGAATGTTCTGCTCATGGTTTCTTATCATTTTCATTGTGTGGTCTACTTTCTTTTCAAGATTATATATTTTGTCTTCATTTTCTGAGGTCCTGTCTTCCAAGTGACCTAATCTGTTTGTGATGCTTTCAATTGAACTTTTAATTTGGTTTATTATTTCTTTCATTTTAAGGATTTCTTTTTTTTTTTTTTTAAGAACCTCTATCTCCCTATTGAAGTAATCTTTTGCTTCCTGTGTGTGTGTGTGTGTGTGTGTGTGTGTGTGTGTGTGTATATATATATATTGCTTCCTGTATTCGTTTATGTAGCTCCTTGTCAAAATGATCTTTTGCTGCCTGTATCTGCTCTCTTACATCATCCTTTAGTTTGCAGAATATTTCAATTACTAACATCCCGAACTCCTTCTCTGTCATTTTTTCTGTTGTACTGGCAATGGAGTCTAATAAGTGGAATCTTGATTTGTTTGGGGTACTTTCTTTTCTTGTCTTTTTATATTGCTTGAGTGTCTTCCCTTCTAGCACTGTGGATCTTAGGCATTTACTGTTTTTACCCTATAGGCTTATATTGTCCCAGTAGGAATCCAATACCTCTTTTTTGAGGTGAAGGACAATGTTAACAGATCCCAATATAAATAATATACTCCCTAAAAACAAATGTTTGCTATTAAGACAGTTTGGTCACAATGTACAGAAATGGTGAATGCAATTATTATCTACAATATACTCAGTAGATTTGTAAAAGTGTTTACAGTTTGTGATGGTGGACAAAGAACTGGGATGACAAGTAGGATGATATGCTGAGGAGGTAGGAGGTGAGTATATAGAGTGATTTTATCTTAGGAAGTGTGAAATAGAAATCTAAAGAAGGAAGATTTAGTAGCAAGAGAAGAGAGGAAGTAATTTTGGGTAGACAAGTAAGTAGGAAGACAGAGTACATAAAACAAACACACATATATATTAAGAAAAATAAAGGTTAAAAACTAGAAACTGGTGGGGAAAGGGAAAACAAACAAAAAAACAAAAAGAATATACAACACAACTGTAGTATACTTTTCAGATGTCCCAGTCCTCAAAGACCTAATTCATGCAAAATGTTTGGTTTCACATATGTTGGGAATGTGAAGGAAGGAGAATATAGAGAGAAAGAAAAAAAAAATATATTGAAGGAAGAAAAAGGGATTGTTTTGGTTGGAGATCAGTATCTTTCCTGCTTCCCTTCTCATCCAATAGGTGAGGTCATCTGTTGTTAGCTGGTATCTGCCCTCAGGATGGTGAAGGTAATTAGGGTGTCAGGCTAGCGGCTGCTGGGGAGAGGGGTAGTTAGAAACTGGGTACCTGGTCAGCCAGAGTTCTGACCTGGGAGTTGCCCTCACTGAAGATGGTTGATGAATGTGACCCAAGATGGAGATGCCTGCTTTCAGCGATGGGGTGTCAGGTTGGGTACCTGGGCAATGGCAGGATGATGATTTCAGAGATGAGCTCTGTGGCGTGCGGTGTATGGCTATTGGCTGACTTCAGAGCTTGTATAAAGTTCTCGGGTGGAGACATGCTGCTGTGCATAGGGGACTATATCTGCTACTGCAAGGTCCCAGATGGCAGCGACTGGGGGAGTCCCACATTGGTAGATGGGGGTCCACATGGCAGTGGCAGCCGGAGTTCCTGTATGTGGGACTGCTAGGTGTCTTGTGTGGGAGTGGCGTCCATGATTTCTGCTTGGATGGGTGGCTGAGAGTTCTCTACATGGGTGCTGATGCCGCTGGTCCTGCACAGATACCTGTTGGACCTGCATGGGTATTCAGTAGTCCTGCATGGGCGAGTAGTTGGGATACCTATTCTAACACTAAGGCCTGGAGCCCTGGTGACCGTGATTCCTGTTCGGGAGCAGGAATATCACTTTCAGAGAAGCAGTATTCTTACTACTTGACTCCCTGGTCACAGAATGACACAGAATGCTGCCTCCCTGTGGCCATCATCTTGGATCCCCTTCTTTTGTTTCTTAAAGTGGATCTTCTCCCATTATCATCTGTCCCACTATCAGACTCAGCTGTCATCTCTGAGAGTGTCCCTGTATGGGCTGGTAGATTCTATACTCAAAAATCTTTAATTCTAAGTGTGATTTCTTTTTGGTTACTATGTACAAATGACTTCCCTCATATTTTACATCATTCTTAAGAATTTCATGATGATAAAGCATATACATTGATTTTTTTTTTTTTAAATGGGAGGACACCTTTTAGAAACGCAGAATTTCAGGCCCCACTCCAGACTCTGATTCAGAATCTACATTTTACAAGATCCCCAGAAGATCCATGTGCACATAAAATTTGGAGAAACGCTCTTCTAACAGACTTGATACACTGGTGTGGGTTTGGTTATGAATTATTTCTCATACCTCAATTTATTCTGCTCTCTACAAACATGTTTAGCAAACTACTTCCTAGTCTTCATTTTGTGAATTAACTACCAGGCCTAATGTACTCACATTTTCCATTGAAATTTCCATGTATCTCCTTCAAAACTGACAAAATCTACAAAAGTGTCCAGAAGTGTTTTATTGATAACAAGATGATCTTCATATGATCACATCTTTATAGCTTAGTACCAGTGAACAACCATAGTTAGCTGAAAGCTAGAATTTTGTATTCCTACTTATAATCTTAACCAATATGTTAAGATTATATATTTATATAGTTTTGAATATATATTTATATAGTTTTGAATCAGCAATACCTTCTGTTAATTTTAAGTGACGATAGCAGTTTATAAAAGGCTGAAATATGGACACAAATATGGTTATAATTGTGGAGAATTGAGGGCCAAACTGAAAAAAATGCACACAAAATCAGAAATATAATTGTGTTGATTTTTTTGGTATATTAGTTTCCTAGAGCTTTGCTATATGTTCCCCAAAGTCTCATGTTTTGAAGGTTTTGTACCCCACTGGTGGCACAGTTGGGAAGTAATGGAAACTTTAGAAGGTGGGATTAGTTGGAAGAGGTGGGTCACTGGAGGCATACCTTTTAAGGGCATATCTTGTCCTTGAACCTTCTTTTTCTTTATGCTTCTTGGTTATCATGAGGCGAGCTTCTTTGCTCTACTATGAGCTTTGCAAAATCATATTCTGCCACACCAATGACATCCTGAAACAATGGAGCCAAGTGACCATAGACTAAAATCTCTGAAATGGTAAACCAAAATAAATTTTTTGTCTTCTAAGTTGAATTTCCCAGGTATTTTCTCACAGTGAAGAAAAGCTTAAATACAAAATTGGTACCAAGAGTGGAATTGTTACTGTGACTATATCTGACATTGTGGTTCAAAAATCTTTGGAATTGGTTTATTGGAAGAGTTTGGAAAAAATTGGAGTATCAGGATAGAGAAAGCTTAGAATGTTGTTAACAGAGCACAATTGTCAATTCTGGTGGGAGCTTAGAATACCATAATGCTATTAGGAATGCTAAGAGTAAAAGCTATGTTCCTGAAGTTTCAGGGGGGAAATGAGGACTCTAGGGAATTAGACTAGAAGCCATTTATGTTACATTCTTGTCTACATTTTGTCTATGCCACGAGACTTTGTGAGGATGAATTTAACGGTGATGGACTAATAAATCTGGTGGAGGAAGTATCAAGGCAGTTCAGCATTCAGGCAGTGGCATGGGTATTGCTGTCAGCTCTTACCTAGATTTACAATGAGAACTGTAAACAGAAAGAAGAGATTGGAAAAATTTGCAGTCTGGCCAGAAGAGAAGCCCGTATAAAGTTGGGGCCATCGGAGGTGTGGTTGCTGAAAAGATTAGCCCCTTAAAATGCCTTATATTTCTCTTAAGTGATAATAGCAGTTTATGAAAGGTAGAAATATGAACTCAAATATGATCATAATTGTGAAAAAAGAAGCCAAGGACTTTGTATCAGGACAGTAGGAAAGATGCTTTGAAGATGCCTCAGGAATTGGCCAGACTTCACCCATCACAGGCTCGAGGGTGTGAAACTATGAATTTATTTGAAAGACTTATAGGGAAGAGTGCTGGGTTACCCTGTTTACCCAGGGCAGCCTAGGAAGTTGCTTCCCCAGGATTTGTTTCATCATGTTCCTTCATTCAAGCACTTGGAGGTTGGTGCAGCTTTGGGTCCCAGTGGGCCTGGATATTGCTCCCTCTGGCAGCAGACCTTGGTGTCACACATGGTACTGGTTTTACAGGCAGGAAAAAAGCAAGAGTTATAGAGTCACTGAGGCTTCTAACTAGGTTTAAAAGGAAGGCGTTGGAGGCCAGGCAATGTGTGAAAGGTTCAAGATCCCATCAGACCCTGAGGGAGATACTTGAAGTAGTGAAAGTGAAGCTGAAACTGAAAGTAAAGCTGAAGCTGCAATGGTGACCCTGGGAAGTTAGAGAAGCCAGGACAGTGGCTTATCTCATCTTTTGAGGAAGCTACTGGCAGTGAGCAGAGCCAGTTCAAAAGAGTGGCCATGTGGGCTGCAACAAGCAGAGCTGTGTGGTTAGGGCTGTCTATGCCCTTTGGAGCTCACATCACACTACTGGAAATCAGATAGAACCTACAGGATTTATGTTTGCACTGCTGGGTCTTGCTTTGGTCTGATTCTTCCTTGTTATTTTCCCCATTCTTCTTCTTTAGAATAGGAATATTTTTCTTGTTCTACTGAAGGTTGGAAGTTTATATTCATTTTTTAATTTTTACAAGGGCTCACAGCTAAGAGTTTGCCTTAGAGTCTCAGAGGAGACTTTTGAATTAGACTTTTGCAAACTGCCAGATCTGTTAAAAGTACTATGGGGACTGAATACAGTTTGGATTGTGAGATGGACATAAGCCTTTGAGAGCCAGAGGTGGCATGTTATAGTTTAGATGTGGGATGTCCTTCTAAGGCTCATGTGTTTAATGCTTGGTCCCCAGCTAGTGGCACAATTGGGAGGTTATGGAAACTTTTGAAGATGAAGCCTAGTTGGAAGAGGTGGGTCACTTGGGGCATACCCTCCTCCTCCTCTTCTGCTATGTTTTCTCTGAAACCTATCAGGAAATCCTTTCTTGCCTCCTCTTCCTGACCTCTGGTTGTGGACAATTTTTTGTGCTAATTGGCCTGCAGCTGCAGAAGTCCAATCTCTTAAATGTCTCCATTTTCATGTGACATTCCTTTTGTGTCTGTCTTCTCATGGCTGTCATGTTAATTAGCTTTGTGTTGCTCTGACCAAAATACCTGCAAGAACAACTTTAAAGGAGGAAAAGGTAATTTAGGGCTGTTTTAGAGATACTGGGGCTCCATTGCTCTGGGCCTGAGGTGATGCAGAACATCATATTGAAAGGGCATGGTGGCTGGTCATCGCATGGCATCTTGGAGGTAGGGTGGGGGAGTGCCACAGTCTGGCTGGGCACAATTCAGGAGCCACTTGTCAAAAGAAACTAACTTTATTTTTAGAACTAAAAACACCAAACAAAACCGCTCCTCAGGAAAAACCCCTCAGAGCCCAACTGCCACCACCGGCTTCCCACAAGCCTCTCACCCCCACACAACCCTCACCACCTCCCATAATCCTCCTGTTCTTGAGGCCGATTGGCTGGGTCGTGTGGGCGGAGCCAAAGAAGTCCCCCAATGAGCAGCTCCGTGGAGGAGCCAATCAGCTAGATGTTGCTGGGGCCGCTGTGAGCCAGTCATCAGCTGGCAGTCTGAAGGGCAGGGAAACAGCCCAATGAACATCACCGCAGAGGAGCCAATCAGCTAGATGTTGCTGGAGCCGCTGTGAGCCAATCATCAGCTGGCAGTCTGAAGGGCAGGGAAACAGCCCAATGAACATCACCGCAGAGGAGCCAATCAGCTAGATGTTGCTGGGGCTGCTGTGAGCCAATCATCAGCCGGCAGCTGGAAGTTTGCTGGCAGCTGGAAGTTTGCTGGGGCCCCTTTGGCTGTGGCTCTCAACATCTCCCCCTCTCTGTTTAAACAACAAGCATGTGGCTTGGGGACCGTGCCTGCCTTAGGTTGTCCAATACTACATATGGTCCTTACCCGTCTTTGGATGAGCTGACCTCAGGGCGTCAGCCTCCTGTCTTAGGTTGGTACCATTGTAATTGGATCTTACCCGTCATTGACTACCGGTCCAGTATACAGCCACACCTGTGGAGAGGTCTTTGTCATGAAAAGCAGAAGGGAGGAAGATACACCAAGCCAATTGATGGCTCTTGTTGGAAAAATTGTACCACCGATGACATCATCAGCAAAAATACCCCAACACTACCACAAGTTGCTGCACCAACAGATAGTTCACAATGCATAGTCTAGGCAAGTCTAGGCAAGTTCTGCAAGTTCTGCACATAGTTTAGGCAAGTTCTGCAAGCAGTTCAGTGATGGCTATTGCAGAAGCTGTAGATTAGTTTTATCTTTGTCTTCACTGGCACTGGGATGAAGATAGGAATTCTGGCAATAATGGCTAAAGAAAAAATTATGTAACATTCCAGAAGCACTAAAAGAAAACAATTTTCTTAACAATTTACATTGTCTTCACTGGCACTGGGATGAAGATAGGAATTCTGGCAATAATGGCTACAGAAAAAATTATGTAACATTCCAGAAGGCACTAAAAGAAAACAATTTTCTTAACAATTTACATTATCTTGAAGAGAATTATTAAATATAATGAAAAGGAAAGGTGAAAGTAAACAAACAGATCTGTTAACCTTCTTTTTTGTTTACATATTAAAACAATTCTTAATAGTTATTTACCCAATTTAAATTAAACCATTTAAATCACGTGAATTAAAAAAAAATATTTGGATCCATTTTTTCATGAGCGCTCATCATATATGATATATGGACATACATACATTCAAACATATAACACAAAACACACGTGTGCACACATAATATAATACATACAACACATAATAGTAAAGGCCTTATAACTTTTTACAGGTGAAATCTCCATTGCAATGTTTAAAACTCTATAGTCAAAAAAAAAAAAATAGAACTGATCAGCAAAACATTAACCTAGGTCTGTATGAGCTCAAAAAACAAAATAGAACTTCATGATATGGGAAAGGGCAATAATAAAATAGATATTGAAAAAAGCATCCTGGTTCTGTCGCAGATGTAAGGATAGCCAAATTGGAGTTTTGGATATCAGCTGTTATGGATTTGAGCCAAATCATCTTCTTTTTGGTCTGTAGAAATCGCTTTAGTGAATCTCTCTGGAATCCAAATTGGCTGCTGTTCTCCCTGTGGAAATACACAAACAGGCCCCCGACTCCAGACAATCACTGGGTCAGGACTTTAGTTAATCTCTCCAGAATCCAAATCGGCTGCTGTTCTTCCTGTGGAAATACACAAACAGACCCCCGACTCCAGACAATTACTGGGTCAGGACCTTTCCATTGTCCTGTTAGAATATCTTTCCAAAGTACCTTGGGCTTATGTACATTTTTTGGACACATATGCCTTTCTGCAGCACTAAGTCCTGATGAATCCAAATTTAAAAAGTTTAGAGTAAAAAGGGTTATTTTAAGTTTATCTTTGGGGAATATATACCCCTTCCCAATTCCGACTTTTTGCTTTAATAAGTACATTTTAATAGTTTGATGAGCTCTTTCAACTATGCCTTGTCCCTGTGGATTGTATGGGATTCCTGTTATATGAGTAATGCCAAATGATGAGCAAAATTGTTTAAAAGAGGTAGAAGTATAACCAGGGGCATTATCTGTTTTTAACTGTTTTGGAATGCCCACAGTGGCAAAATTTTGTAAGCAATGAGCTATAACATCTTTAGTTTTTTCTCCGGCATGAAGGGAGCCCCTCAAAAATCCAGAAGAAGTATCAACTGTAACATGCAAATATTTTAATTTTCCAAATTCTGGCAAGTGTGTGACGTCCATCTGCCAAATATGGTTAGGTATCAATCCTCTAGGATTGACTCCAAGATTAACTTGTGGTAAAAAGGTCACACAATTTTGACATTGTTTTATTATTTGTCTAGCTTGTTCCTTAGTTATTTTAAAATGCTTTTGTAAAGTATTAGCATTGACATGGAACCTTTTATGAAAATTTATAGCTTCTTCTAGTGTAGAGAAAATATGTATATCATGTGTAGTTTTATCTGCTAAATCATTGCCCAAACTAAGGGCTCCAGGCAATCCTGTATGTGCCCTGATATGTCCTATAAAGAATGGATCTTTTCTGTCCCAGATTAAACTTTGTATAGTGGAAAACAAAGAGAAAACAGTAGAAGAAGGGGAAATCCTACCAGCATCTTCAAGGGATACTATAGCATTAACTATATACTGACTATCAGAAAATAAATTAAATACAGAATATTTAAACATCACAAAAGCTTGTAATACTGCATTAAGCTCTACCTTTTGAGCTGATTGTTTGGGTACTAAAAATGTAAAAGTTTGATCAGGTGTAACTATTGCTGCTGTACCATTATTTGACCCATCAGTGAATATATTTGGAGCATTCATGATAGGTGTTTTTCTTGTCATTTTTGGAAAAATTACAGGATGCAATGACCAAAAAGACAATAAAGGATTAGATGGTAAGTGGTTATCAAATGAAACATTAGATTTGCACATGATTATTGCCCAAGTATTTAATTCATTAGCTAATTCATCAATTTGATTCATAGTATATGGAGTAATAATTTTATTGGGAGAAATTCCAAATACTCCCTTTGCTGTTTTTATTCCTTTGAGTATTAATTGTCCTACAGCCTCAGGATACCTAGTAAGAATAGTGTTAGGAGAATAAGATAAATGTATCCATAATAATGGACCTTCTTGCCAAAATACTCCTGTAGGAATATTTTTTGTTGATAGTACAATAAATAATAAAGGCAAACTTATATCAATTCTATCCAAATGCATATTTTCCATATATGTTTCAATGATTTTTAATGCCTTTCTTGCTTCAGGTGTTAACATTCGGGGTGAATTTGGATCTGATGGACCTTTTAGGATATCAAATAAAGGTCCCAATTCTCCTGTTGGAATACCTAGATAAGGCCTTATCCAATTTATGTCTCCTAATAACTTTTGAAAGTCATTAAGTGATTTGAGTTCATCTACTCATATTTGAATTTTTGGCGGACGGACCGTGGTTGAGGATAATAGAACTCCTAAATAATTAATTGGAAAATTTAATTGTATTTATCTATTGCTATCTCTAGATTATAATTTTTTAATAAATTTGTAAGTGTGGCATAACATTCTAGCAATGTGTTTTTAGCTTTGTGTGCTAATAATACATCATCCATATAGTGAAATATTTGTAGTTCAGGATTTTGATTTCTAAGTGGCTGGATTACTTTGTTAACATAAATTTGACACATAGTTGGGCTGTTAGCCATCCCTTGAGGAGGGAGTACTTTCCATTCATATCTCTGATCAGGACCTTCATGATTTAGTGCAGGGATAGTAAATGCAAAAACGTGGACTATCCTCAGGATGAATTGGAATTGAAAGAAAAACAGTCTTTAATATCTATAACTAAAACATACCAAGTTTTTGGCAAAGCAGACAATTGAGGAATCCCCGATTGAGCAGGTCCCATAATGACCATTTCATTATTAATGGCTCTTAAGTCTTGCAATAATCTCCATTTACCAGATTTCTTTTTGATGACAAAAATGGGAGTATTATGGGGAGATACAGAAGGTTGTATATGTCCTTCCGCTAATTGTTGTTTGATCAGATCATGGGCTACTTGTATCTTTTCTTTAGTCAAGGGCCACTGAGGAACCCATACTGGTCTTTCTGATTTCCATGTAATTTTTATTGTCTCCGTGGCCCTTTGTGAAAATCCAACCCATGTCTGTCTGTTCCTTGATCTATTTGTATTGGTGCTGCTATACCTTGTTCTTGTTTTTCTAATCTTTTTCCTTTCCTAAAACCTTGTCTAGCCATAATAGTGGGTGCATTTTGATTGATGTTATTTGTTAATGTCAAACCTAATTGATCTAAGACATCTCGTCCCCATAAATTTACGGGAAGATGATCCAATACATATGGCTGTATAGTTCCTTCACATCCTTCAGGATCCTTCCAATCTAATACCATTGCGCTTCTATTGGGATTAGTCACCACTCCTAGGCCTCGAATCGTTTGAGTGGCTTGTTGTAATGGCCAATGTTTTGGCCATTCTTGACGAGAGATGATGCTAAGGTCTGCACCTGTATCCAGTAGCCCATTAAATTCATGTCCTTGAATATTTAGTTTTAGCATGGGTTGAGAATCTAAATTTAAAGAAAGCATAGCCCAATCTACACCTGTGGAGCCTAATCCCTTGGAACCTCTTTCTACAGCATGACTGGAAAATTTATCATGTAGGCTCGGTATTATTAGTAACTGTGCTATTCTATCTCCTGGTGAAATTATTGATATACCCTTTGGAGAACTGGCTATAATTTTTATTTCACCTTCATAATCGGGATCAATTACCCCAGGACTTATCAAAAGTCCTTTTAGAGTAGAAGAGCTGCGTCCCAATAATAATCCTACTGTTCCTTTGGGAAGAGGTCCTTTTACCCCTGTGGGAATGATTTGAACTCCCATCTCTGGAGTTAGTACTGATCTGGCGGAGGCGCAGATGTCCAACCCTGCACTCCCTCTGGTTTGTCTGATGAGGGATCTGATGGACAATGTGTCCTGGTCACTACCCTGATGGGGTTGCTGGGTTCCTCCAGTGCTCCGTATATTTGTGATTTGGGGCCCCGGAGCATTGGGGCCCCCTGTCCATTTTTTGGCAATGGAGCCCGATGCCTTTGTCCACGATATTGTGGATAAACACCTTGTCCTTGTTCGTTTTTTGATAATGGAGTACCCTCTATGGTGGTTTGAGAACGGCATTCATTAGCCCAATGTAATGATGTACCCTCTATGGTGGTTTGAGAACGGCATTCATTAGCCCAATGTCTCCCTCTACGGCATTGTGGGCAAATACCGGGTATTCTACTCCTTTGTTACCTAGTTTTGTTAAACCCTCCTCCTATGGGGCAATTCCTTTTAAAATGTCCTGTTTGTTGACAATTGTAGCATGTTCTTGGCCTGGTATATAAAGCCTGTTTTACTGCAGCTGCCACAATTTGCCCTTGTTCATTAATGTCTCTGGCATCTAAAGCCTGTTTTACTGCAGCTGCCATGACTTCCTCTTGTTCATTAATGTCTCTACATAATTTAATATATGTGTTTAAATCTTCCTGTTTCCATGGTCTAATGATATCTCTGCACCAACGATTCGCTTGGTCATAAGCCAGTTGTTTTATTAATGGCATTGCTTGTTCTGTATTCCCCAAAATTCTGGTAGCTGTTTGAATAAGCCTATCTACAAATTCAGCGTAAGGTTCATTAGCTCCTTGTATTACCTTAGATAATTGACCTTGTAAACCTCCATGTCCTTGTAAAGTCTTCCATGCCCTAATCGCCTCTGCAGCAATTTGTGAGTATACTCCAGGATCATATGCAATTTGTTGCTGCTGATCCTCATAAGGCCCCTTTCCTAACAACATATCTAGATTTCTCTGAGGATAACCAGCTGCTGCATTTCGCTTAGCCGTCTCCTTGCAAAATTCCTCATTGGCAACCTTCCATAACAGGTGTTGACCTCCATTTAGCACAGCTTTACACATATTAGCCCAATCTGCTGGCGTCATGTTCAAGTTGTTAATGGATTCGACCAAGCTTACAGTGAAGGGTGCTTGAGGACCATATGTTGTTACAGCCTCTTTTAGCTCCTTTACTGTTTTGAAATTTAAACCCTGGTAAATTCGCTGCCCTCCTACCTCAAATACAGGGCATACTTGAGATCCTGTCTCATGATCCCAACTATCAACTGTGGGGGTTGGGAGCCTCCTAGCATATGGAGGTGGTGCTGTTGATTGGACACTTATGCCCTCTGGTGATAGAATGCTGTTAGTAGCAGTCTCCTGTAGAGGTGGTGCTGTTGGTTGGACACTTACGCTCTCTGATAGAAAGGTGTTATTAGCAGTCTCCTGTTGTAACTTTTCCCCTGATGGCTTTTTCTGCTCTAAACTTCCTTCCTCTGTCTCACTAGCTTGAAAGACCTCTTTTACTTGAATCTTTTCCTCTTTCTGACTAACTTGAGAGACCTTCTCTTTTACTTGAATCAATATGTCTTCTCCTTCCTCTACCTTTGTCTGAATTGAAGGCTTTGGACTAAGCAAACCAGATACGAGTGTCCACAATTGCAATGTGCCAACTGGCAGGGTCCCTGGGTTGTTCTTTTCTATTCTTTTTAAATCTTCACCATGATGGTTCCATTGTAATATATCTAACAACTCCTCCTTAAAAAGCCATGGGCTACATTGTTGTAGTGTATCAACGTATGCCCTGACTGTTCTTGATTTTACTGAGATGCCTCCTTCCTCTAACAGTTTACTTAACAGTCTTTCGGTTTGTTTTTTACTAATTGCTGATCCCGTATTTCTGCTATAATACAACCCAACAAGATGACGCCAAACAAAACCGAGACAGAATGAAATAAAAATGGAACCATACAAAATCATTATATCAACCTTTCTATCCTCCTGAAATGTCCGTCCGTCCTTTCTCCCTATCTGTTCCTCAGACACAAATAGTTTTTCCTCAGATGTGAGTGGTTTTTCTTCCGTCTCACTCATCTCCAGGGACAGGCAAGTTAAAACAAAAATGAAGCAAAACAAAAGAGGAATCTTAGAATGGCTAACCATCCTCTCGCCCTGCCCTCAGGGGCGAGCAGTTTACTTACCCTCAGTCGCTCCCCGTGCAAGCCACCAAATGCCGCAGTCTGGCTGGGCACAATTCAGGAGCCACTTGTCAAAAGAAACTAACTTTGTTTTTAGAACTACAAACGCCAAACAAAACAGCTCCTCAGGAAAAAACCCTCAGAGCCCAACTGCCACCACCGGCTTCCCACAAGCCTCTCACCCCCACACAACCCTCACCACCTCCCACAATCCTCCTGTTCTTGAGGCCGATTGGCTGGGTCGTGTGGGCGGAGCCAAAGAAGTCCCCCAATGAGCAGCTCCGTGGAGGAGCCAATCAGCTAGATGTTGCTGGGGCCGCTGTGAGCCAATCATCAGCTGGCAGTCCGAAGGGCAGGGAAACAGCCCAATGAACATCACCGCAGAGGAGCCAATCAGCTAGATTTTGCTGGGGCCGCTGTGAGCCAATCATCAGCTGGCAGTCTGAAGGGCAGGGAAACAGCCCAATGAACATCACCGCAGAGGAGCCAATCAGCTAGATGTTGCTGGGGCTGCTGTGAGCCAATCATCAGCCGGCAGCTGGAAGTTTGCTGGCAGCTGGAAGTTTGCTGGGGCCCCTTTGGCTGTGGCTCTCAAAAGGGGAGAATGTGTGTGCCTGAGCAGATAAGGAGCCAGAGAAAAGCAGGTCCCCATGGGCACATCCCCAGTGATCTACTTCCTCTAGCCATGCCCTACCTGCCAATAGTTACCACTCAGTAGTCCATTCAAATTATGAATGGATTCATCCATTCAACAAAGGAATTAATCCACTGATGGGATTACAGTTCCCATGATCTATTTATTTCCTAAAATCTCTCTCTCTGAACCTTGCTGCACTGGGTACCATGCTTTCATGAGCTCTGGGGGAGGGGCAGACATTTCAGATTCAAACTATAGCATCTACCTTCTTACAAGGACACAGGGCATATGGGATCAGGAAGTCAGCCTACCCCAGTATGGCCTCACCTCTACTAATTACATTTGCAATGTCACTGTTTTTAAGTACGGTCACATTCTGAGGTACTGAAGATTAAACTTCAATATACATACCTTCTTTCAGGGACACTTTTAAACACAAGGCATTAGAGAAGATTCATTCCCAAATATTCTATAATTTTTAAAATGCTATGTTATATGTTTACATTACTTTAAAATAAGACCTAAGAAAATAAGCTCTAGTATTATTAAAAAAAAAATAAAAGGAATGTTTCTTCCCTTGCTTTATGTGACAGCAATCATTGGAGATGCCTTTTTTATTTTTGTTTTTTTCTGAATGAAATGTGTTTGACATCAGTTCTTAAATATGACCCAACTGTTACTATTCTTTTTGGAACATAAAATAATTGAATTCTGCTTTTTGTCTACCATTTGTTCCCAGGTCATACACAGATGACCTCCACTTCAGGATTCAAAGTAGAGCCAATTCAGATCCTTCCCTTCACCTTTCTCTCTATGGATCATAGACATGTGGCTGCCTGTGAACACAGTGTCTTGGTCATGTGATCCCCATATCACAAGATTATGTTTGTAGTCAAGCTTAGTCAGATGCATATTTATATCATTGATTCTTCATCTTTGTCTCTCACTGTGCTCGGTGCCTCTGTGATATAGCATGTAATAATATTCAACCTTGTTCTTAGGCTGGGCCTTCAAGAGGTTCTTGGCAGCTTTGCAGCAACGAGGTAGCCTGGGAACTGGGCAGGCATTCAGAAATGTTTGTTGTTTGTATTATCAATTATTGTCCTGGTGGCTTGACCAAACTTTCATTGAATCATTGATGACCATTTCAGTTCTAGAATCACAGGTGAAAATGACTGCTCTTCCTGAGGACATGGATATTGAGGGATTCTGAGTCACCAAAGCCAGAGAACTGAATCCTAAAACCAAACCAAACCACGTTATGAATAAGATTAGCAGAAGGGTTGTTTCCAAGGCTGATAACTAAAATCTTCATGAACCTGGGCAGAAAGTGAGGAGGGAGAGTAGTAGAGAGATTGAGGCCATGGTATGGACTTTCCAGAAATTTCCAGGCATAGCTGCTGGATTCTGGGCTGGTCCTTTTATGTCTTCCTTATCTCTCTGGGTAAAGGGTGTATGGTTATTTGGTACTATATGAATATGAGATGTTTAACACCACCAGCACCATCATATAATAAATAGGTCCTTAACCCAAGGAACAGCTCCATCATTAGGGGGGCTGGGGTGTTAGGATCTTTGAGTTTGCCCCATGGGAAGAAGTACCTTCTGTAACTTCTAACTCAGACCAATGAGAAAGGCATTAAATATGAACCATGGGAGTCGGTTTCAGGTGTTAAATGTCTTCTCTTAATTGCCTGGGTTTCAGTTTCAGTGTTACCATTTCTTGAGTCCTGGAGACTTTGATAAATTTATTTATTGTATTTTTCAATTCTATAATTTACTTTTTTTATATCTCAATATTGTATATATTATGAGAATATGGCTCCTATTTAATCTTCTTTTTATCAAGGGACCCTTCTATTAGGTGTATCATAGGACATGGGGTTCAGCTTCCCGTTGGTTCCGGCAGAATGGTGTCCTGACTCACTGCTTTGGTGCTACTGACATCTTGGGGAAAGCTGTATATAGTGTTTCACATGATTTGTTTGCTTAGGTATAAGATGCGCTTTCTGATGGATCCAACTGACAGTAAGGAGAGGGCATTCTAGAGCTGAATGGAACTACTTTGTTTCTGTATGACAGTAGCTCAGCTCCTCCCTGAACTTAATTGGACTGCCTTGACATCAGGGTGGGGAGGAGGGACAACTACCAACTATCTTGCTTCTCAGTCCCTATCTAGTACTGTTAATACCAAGTGGGAACCAAGGCCCTACAGTCACCAGTGAGTTTAGGAGATAATAAAGAGGTCCAAGGATCTCCCCTGAGCCATGTCCCCCACCCCTTTTTATATTTTATTTAGAGATAGGGTCTCACTGAGTTGCTTAGGGCCTTGCTAAGTTGCTGAGGCTGGCTTTAAACTCATGATCCTCCAGCCTCTGCTTCTGAAGCCACTGGTATTACAGGTGTTCACCATCATACCTGGCTATTAAATGCATTTTTGACTTAAAAAGTATTTTCTACTTATGATGGGCTTACTGGGACATAAACCCATCATAAGGTGAGGAGTATCTGTACTCTGAAGTTAAGCTTTTAGTCATTTTTACACTAAGGTGGGTTGTATTTCATCATATAAGGGCTCAGTATTGATGCCTCCTCAGGGTAAATTATTTTAATTTAACTATTTCTGCCTTGTATCATTCAACCCCCATTGTTAAGGGTGGGGATTGAAGTTAAACGCCCCCTGGCTCCTGCCAAAAACCTGGAAAAGGGGGACTAGGAATACTGGTTTCTTTCCTCTGGCACATATTGTTTATGCTTGCTTAGTCTTGTTGATACTGGGTGGGGATAGAGTCTCAGCTTGTCACTGAACCCAGTGTCACTATCCCAGCTGGGCAATTTGAACTATGCCTGCTTCCACCTGGCAGGGAATGAAAGATCACAGCTGAAACCCTTAGAGAGGAGTGGAATTTGGTGGATTATCAGTGTTTGACTGGTGTTGGGTGGGTGTTTTCTAAGAGAACTCAGTTTCCCTAAGGTTTAAGAGCTCAAGGAATGATCCACAAAGCCTGGGCCAAATGTAGGGAACGTTGAGGCAGCTGGGCAGAGAGAACCTGAGTCTCGTGTGTCACACATGTTGAACCTCTCCTCTTCTGTCTTCTCTCAGTCTCTAGCTGTTATTACAGTTTCTGCAGCCTGGTGTTCTGTTTGCATTGAAATGGTTTTATTTTCATCAACCCCATAAAGGTTGACCCAGTTAAGAGAATCAGAACTTGTAGGAGCACAAATGACAGCAGAAGCCAAAGCCTGAGCACATGTTGGTCATGGGCAAAAACAAAGAAGAGATGGGTCAGATGGGGAAGTGGAAAGTGACCAAAAGAAAAAAGTTGTTTTCTTCCAGAAAGACAACCAGCTCTTTAGCCTCGGATTATAAAAGCATCTCACAGCTTAATATGGATCCCCAGGCAGTTTCTTTGGCATGAGTTTTCTTTGTTTGCTTTTAGTTTGTGTGAGACTTTAGAAACCTTGAAGAACATTGGAATCATTGTTGGAAAATTGGGAGGGCATTCTTTGTGACCCAGAAACTTCTACTATATATAGGTAGTGTATATGAAAATTAATTTAAAATTTGAAAAATCATACTCTAGGATCCTGAACAGTCAGGATAAGGGTTTTGTCCAATCTCTGGTACTATGAGGAGCACTATTGGACCAGATTACACAGTGATAATTAGCCTCTTCCCCATGTTGGAACCCAGAGATGAGCAAAAGTCCTGTATTGGCCAGTGCATCCTTCAGTCCAGAGGAACAGCTTGGGATCCTGGAGCTCTGGTGCTTACTTGAGTTTGCAGTTCAGGAGATAATGAGGAGGGCTGTTTCACTTCTGCTGGCACCAGCTTGTCATGAAGTAACCAACCATGAGTTCACTGCTCAGGGTGCAAGTGAGTCTGCCAGATGTTCTGGGAGATAGAAAGAGGAAAGGCAGCTGAGTCAGGATCAGATGGTGATAACACTGGTTGATGGTTACCTTGATGGAGTCCTGCTTCCCTGAATGTTGAAGTAAAATACCACAGAAGCTCACTGAGGCAAACATGGAGTAGAAAGTAAGCTTTATTTAAAGGATAGTAAGTAGAACCCAAAAGGTGGAGTCTGTGGGATGAGAAAGTCACATCACTTTTATACATCTAGGTTCTCTTTGTTCTTTTCCATTCTTCTTCTTTGTTAATTTCCCCTCATTTTGTATATGTGATTGGGAGTGGCGGCAGGGGGTGGGGGAATGAGAAACAGGTGGGCTGGAGGGGCCAGAGTGGAGTGATGGGGAGGAAAGGGGGCCTAGAGCAAATTAATTAGCAGTTCCCTCTCTGCTCAGGAGTTGTTTTATTAAAATTATTAACATTATCATTTCAGTCTCCCATAGCTCAGTCTTCAACCTTCCAGACCCCAAACTGATTTCTTTAATCTGGCCTAATTTATCTGTCTACGGTGACTGCCTATTTTAAATCTGGCTTCAGTGGGAGAAGGAACCTGCAGACAAAGACACCAGAGGTAAGTGAGTATGAACCAGAATGAAATTTCTTATGATTCTGAACCAGAAAAGACAGAATCAGGCAGCAGGCTACTCCATTTTTTGAGGCTTTTTCTTATCTGTATAGTGAGAAAGGAAGAGGAGAAGGGTCCATCCAGGCTATGGTGGACACAGTGGGGCTGGGCTGCTCCTGAGTTCCCTTTTTATTTCCTACCCTCTGACTCTTGGTGCTGGAGCTCAGCTCACACTAGACTGAGATTAAGATTTGCTTTATTCCTTGAAGGAACCCTGAGAAAAATCACCTTCTAAGACCAGAAAATGGTCCCAGCTCAGGCCAGAAGGAACAGAGCTAATTAGTTCCCATCAGTGAGCAAAGGGCCTAGCCTCCAGGCCCGAACTTCTTTGAATTTTTCTTACTGAGCATCTTGTGCAGGTACCACCAGGCAGTCCTACGGGTCCCCTCTTGGAAGAATGGTACACAGCTCCCATGGTCGAGAGACCTCAGAGTCCAGCTGTTTTCTGCCACTGACCAAGTCACTGTCTCTATTAGTGCATGAATGATCCAATTCTCACATTCTGGGATTCTATGATGTTGTGTATGTTAATTATGTAGCTTCTTAGTGCCACAAAGAATCCTGGTCTATGGGCAGTACAAACATGTCAGAACCTTCATAGTACATTCTAAAAAAAACTAATGACCCACATATACCATTAGGTCCACAGTCACAAGGAGACAATTCAGTAGGTTAAAAGGGTGTAAAGGGGGTGTTTGTAAGAATTTTCAGGAATTTGCTTGTTAGTCTGTTCCAAAGAAATTAATTCAGGAAGCATTTCAAAATACTTTTAGAATTTTGATATTGATTAGATGATTTGTAAAAGAATAATGGTATTGTAGACATCTTTGTTTTATGAAGTCTACTTTATATTCCTAAGCTTATAGATTTCCACATACTTGTATCATGTACTTTTTGTCAGGATGGTGCCTTCATTGACTTATAATTTGTTTATATTATAACTATAATATTTGTTACCTGTGAGCCTGAGGTACAGGATACCAGGCAGCATTAGGCAGCTGACCCCAGGGCTGAGAATCCCAAGAGTCCTCAGGAACATAGCCAGACTGTCCTCTGGTATCTATTCCCAAATATACTATTATGTAATGTAGTAACCACTGAAGTTTAATATCCTTTTGGATGTAACATTTAATAATTAATAAATATAAACCAAATCCCATAGTTTAAAAATTTTTAAATATTGTATAGATGAATACCAATACCATTTAGCAGTTGAAATTGGGGAAAATTTGTACTTTTTAATTTAGTGCTTGATAAATTCTCAAATTAAATAAATCCCAAACACATAGAATTCCAGGATTCACTTAGATACCCTGAGACCTCGGATCACTAGTCACTATACAAGGGACATATGTCATCTGTGTGTCTGAAATTATCCTCACCTGTAGAAATCTTCTAAATGACCCCACATTATAAGGCAGTGTCAGAGGTCACATACTCCAGGGCAAGTATACTGTATCATAGACTTTATCATAGTCATGTGGAAAGCATTTTGAAGCCCTGATGCTTTTTTTTTTAAATTTTTTTTTATTGGTTGTTCACAACATTACAAAGCTCTTGACATATCATATTTCATACTTAGATTGAAGTGGGTTATGAACCCCCAATTTTACCCCAAATGCAGATTGCAGAATCACGTCGGTTACACATCCACAATTTTACATAATGCCCTATTAGTAATTATTGTATTCTGCTACCTTTCCTATCCCCTACTATCCCCCCTCCCCTCCCATCCCATCTTCTCTCTCTACCCTATCTACTGTAATTCATTTCTCTCCTTGTTTATTTTCCCATCCCCCTCACAACCTCTTATATGTAATTTTGTATAGCAATGAGGGTCTCCCTTCATTTCCATGCAATTTCCCTTTTCTCTCCCTTTCCCTCCCATCTCATGTCTCTGTTTAACGTTAATCTTTTCTTCCTGCTCTTCCTCCCTGCTCTGTTCATAGATGCTCTCATTATATCAAAGAAGACATTTGGTATTTGTTTTTTAGGGATTGGATAGCTTCACTAAGCATAATCTGCTCTAGTGCCATCCATTTCCCTGCAAATTCTATGATTTTGTCATTTTTAATTGCTGCATAGTACTCCATTGTGTATAGATGCCACATTTTTTTTTATCCATTCATCTATTGAAGGGCATCTGGGTTGGTTCCACAGTCTAGCTATTGTGAATTGTGCTGCTATGAACATCGATGTGGCAGTATCCCTGTAGCATGCCCTTTTAAGGTCTTCAGGGAATAGTCCGAGAAGGGCAATAGCTGGGTCAAATGGTGGTTCCATTCCCAGCTTTCCCAGGAATCTCCAAACTGCTTTCCAAATTGGCCGCACCAATTTGCAGTCCCACCAGCAGTGTACAAGTGTACCCTTTTCTCCACATCCTCGCCAGCACTTGTTGTTGTTTGACTTCATAGTGGCTGCCAATCTTACTGGAGTGAGATGGTATCTTAGGGTGGTTTTGATTTGCATTTCTCTGACTGCTAGAGATGGTGAGCATTTTTTCATGTACTTGTTGATTGATTGTATGTTCTCCTCTGAGAAGTGTCTGTTCAGGTCCTTGGCCCATTTGTTGATTGGGTTATTTGTTATCTTATTGTCTAATTTTTTGAGTTCTTTGTATACTCTGGATATTAGGGCTCTATCTGAAGTGTGAGGAGTAAAAATTTGGTCCCAGGATGTAGGCTCCCTATTTACTTCTCTTATTGTTTCTCTTGCTGAGAAAAAACTTTTTAGTTTAAGTAAGTCCCATTTGTTGATTCTTGTTATTAACTCTTATGCTATGGGTGTCCTATTAAGGAATTTGGAGCCCGACCCCACAATATGTAGATCTGCGCCAACTTTTTCTTCTATCAGGCGCAGAGTCTCTGATTTGATATCAAGCTCCTTGATCCATTTTGAGTTAACTTTTGTGCATGGCGAGAGAAAGGGATTCAGTTTCATTTTGTTGCATATGGATTTCCAGTTTTCCCAACACCATTTGTTGAAGATGCTATCCTTCCTCCATTGCATGCTTTTAGCCTCTTTATCAAATGTAAGATAGTTGTAACTTTGTGGATTAGTCTCTGTGTCCTCTATTCTATACCATTGGTCCACCCGCCTGTTTTGGTACCAGTACCATGCTGTTTTTGTCACTATTGCTCTGTAATATAGTTTGAAATCTGGTATCGCTATACCACCTGATTCACACTTCCTGTTTAGAATTGCTTTTGCTATTCTGGGTCTTTTATTTTTCCATATGAATTTCATGATTGCTTTATCTATTTCTACAAGAAATGCCGTTGGGATTTTGATTGGCATTGCATTAAACCTATAGAGAACTTTTGGTAATATCGCCATTTTGATGATGTTAGTTCTGCCTGTCCATGAACAGGGTACATTTTTCCATCTTCTAAGATCTTCTTCTACTTCTCTCTTTAGGGTTCTGTAGTTTTCATTGTATAGGTCTTTCACCTCTTTTGTTAGGTTGATTCCCAAGTATTTTATTTTTTTTTGAGGATATTGTGAATGGAGTGTTTTTCCTCATTTCCGTTTCAGAAGTTTTGTCGCTGATATACAGAAATGCCTTTGATTTATGCGTGTTGATTTTATATCCTGCCACTTTGCTGAATTCATTTATTAGTTCTAGTAGTTTCTTTGTAGACTCTTTTGGGTCTTCTAGGTATAGAATCATGTCATCTGCAAATAGTGATAATTTAAGTTCTTCTTTTCCAATTTTTATGCTTTTAATTTCTTTCGTCTGTCTAATTGCTCTGGCCAGTGTTTTGAGAACTATATTGAATAGAAGTGGTGATAGAGGGCATCCCTGTCTTGTTGCGGATTTTAGAGGGAATGCCTTTAACTTTTGTCCATTCAGAATGATGCTAGCCTGAGGCTTAGCATAGATAGCTTTTACAATGTCAAGGTAAGTTCCTGTTATCCCTAGTTTTTCTAATGTTTTGAACATAAAGGGATGCTGTACTTTGTCGAATGCTTTCTCTGCGTCTATCGAGATGATCATATGGTTCTTATCTTTAAGTCTATTGATGTGGTGAATAACATTTATTGATTTCCATATGTTGAACCATCCTTGCATCCCAGGAATGAATCCTACTTGATCATGGTGCACAATTTTTTTGATGTGTATTTGTATTCGATTCGCCAGAATTTTATTGAGGATTTTTGCATCTAGGTTCATTAGAGATATTGGTCTGTAGTTTTCTTTCTTTGAGGTGTCTTTGTCTGGTTTCGGAATCAGGGTGATGTTGGCCTCATAGAATGAATTTGGAAGAGCTCCCTCTTTTTCTATTTCCTGAAATAACTTGAAAAGTATTGGTATTAATTCTTCTTTAAAGGTTTTGTAAAACTCTGCTGTATACCCATCCGGTCCTGGGCTTTTCTTGGTTGGTAGTCTTTTGATTGCTTCTTCAATTTCATCCATTGATATTGGTCTGTTCAAATTGTGTGTATCCTCCTGACTCAGTCTGGGCAAATCATATGACTTAAGAAATTTGTCGATGTCTTCACTATCTTCTATTTTATTGGAATATAGGTTTTCAAAATAATTTCTAATTGTCTTCTGTATTTCTGTAGCATCTGTTGTGATATTGCCTTTTTCATCCCGTATGTTAGTAATTTGAGTTCTTTCTCTTCTTCTCTTTGTTAGCATGGCTAAAGGTCTGTTGATCTTATTTATTTTTTCGAGGAACCAACTTTTAGTTTTGTTAATTTTTTCAATAGTTTCTTTTGTTTCAATTTCATTGATTTCCGCTCTGATTTTAATTATTTCTTGCCTTCTGCTACATTTGCTGTTGTTTTGCTCTTCCTTTTCTAGGGCTTTGAGATGAAGTGTGAGCTCATTTATTTGTTGGTTTTTTCTTTTTTTGAGGAATGACCACCAGGCGATGAATTTTTCTCTTAAAACTGCTTTCATTGTGTCCCATAGATTCCGATATGTTGTGTCTGTATTTTCATTTATCTCTAAGAATTTTTTGATTTCCTCCTTTATGTCTTCTGTAACCCATTGATCATTCAGTAACATATTGTTCATTTTCCATGTGATGTAGGATTTTTTCTTCCTTCTTTTATCATTGATTTCCAGTTTCATTCCATTATGATCAGATAAAATGCATGGTATTATCGCCACCCCTTTATATTTACTAAGGTTTGCCCTATGGCATAATATATGGTCTATTTTTGAGAAGGATCCATGTGCTGCTGAGAAAAAAGTATATCCATTTGATGATGTTTGATATATTCTATATATGTCAGTTATGTCTAGGTTATTGATTGTGATATTGAATTCTATAGTTTCTTTATTCAACTTTTGTTTGGATGATCTGTCCAATGGTGAGAGAGGTGTGTTGAAGTCACCCATAATTATTGTGTTGTGGTGTATTTGATTCTTGAACTTGAGGAGAATTTGTTTTATGAATGTCGCAGCACCATTATTTGGTGCATAAATATTGATAATTGTTATGTCTTGTTGGTGAATGGTTCCTTTTAACAGTATATAATGACCTTCTTTATCCCTTTTGATTAACTTAGTCTTGAAGTCGATTTTATTCGATATGAGGATGGCCACCCCTGCTTGCTTACGAGGACCGTGTGCGTGGTATATTTTTTCCCATCCTTTCACCTTCAGCCTGTGTATGTCTTTTCCAATCAGTTGTGTCTCCTGGAGGCAGCATATTGTTGGATTTGTTTTTTTAATCCATGATACCAGCCTATGTCGCTTTATTGGAGAGTTTAAGCCATTAACATTCAGAGTTACTATTGATATATGGTTTGTACTTCCAGCCATGTTTGATTATTTATCCTTTTTTAAAAAAATTTAGTTTGTTTCTCCATGATTATCTTTCCCCTCGCCCTCTATCTTTACTGAGGCACTTTCTACTGATGGTTTTGGTTATTGTTTTTTATTTCTTCCTCGTGTAGTGTTTTGCTCAAAATGCTTTGCAATGCTGGTTTTCTGGCTGCAAATTCTTTTAACTTTTGTTTATGATGAACGATTTTTATTTCGTTGTCATACCTGAAGCTTAATTTTGCTGGATACAGAATTCTTGGTTGGCATCCATTGTCTTTCAGTGTTTGAAATACATTGTTCCATGACCTTCTTGCTTTCAGTGTCTGTGATGAAAAATCCGTTGTTAACCTTATTGGTTGACCCCTGAATGTAATCTGTCTCCTTTCTCTTGTAGCATTTAATATTTTCTCTTTGTTCTGTATATTGGATATCTTCATAACAATGTGTCTTAGCATTGGTCTACTGTGATTTTGTGTGTTCGGTGTCCTGTATGCATCTTCAATTTGTATATCTGTTTCCTTTTTTATTTCTGGAAAGTTTTCTGTAATTATTTCATCCAGGAGGTTACTCATTCCCTTGGTTTGAATCTCTGTACCTTCTTGTATCCCGATGACTCGTAAGTTTGTTTTTTTTATGTTATCCCATAACTGTTGGATGTTTTTCTCGTGATTTTTTACCAGCCTTTCTGAGTTGGCTAGACTCTTTTCAAGATGATATATTTTGTCTTCATTATCTGACGTTCTGGCTTCTACTTGCTCCACTCTGTTGGTGATCCTCTCAATTGAGTTTTTAATTTGGTTTATCGTTTCCTTCATTTCTAGAATTATTGTTTGATTATTTTTTATAATCTCTATCTGTGATAACGATGCTTAACTTCTTCTTTTATCTGTTTATGTAATTCATTCTCAATGTGTTCTTTTGCTGCTTGAATTTGCTGTCTCGTATCCTCTTTAAGGTTCCATTCCATCTGTCTAAGGTGTTCCTTGAATTCTTTATGTGACCATTTTTCTGATCACTCTAGGTCCTCCTGAATATTTAGGCTGTCCTGCATTGTTTGTACTCCTTTTCTTCCTTGTTTTTTGAAGCTGCTCATGTTACTTCTTGTTCTGTTTGACTGCTGAGTTACTGTTTACTCCTATAAATTAATTTGATGCTTGGGAGGAAATGTATTAGAAGGGAAGGGAAGAAGTCACTTAAGAGAATGAGAGTAGGCAGGTAGAATTCAAGGAAAGGGGGATAAGAAAAATGAAAAGACTAAAAAAGAAAAAAAATAGGAACTAAAAAAAGAGAAAAATTTAAAAAAAAATAATAATAATAATTAAAGAAATTAAAATTAAAATTAGAAGAAAAAAATTAAAAAAAATATTTTGTAAAAAAAAATTAATAAAACAACAAGAAAAATGAAAATGAAAGAAAAACCCAAATCAAAAAAAAGAGAAAAGAGGGTTGGGGATGTGGCTCAAGCGGTAGCGCGCTCGCCCGGCATGCGTGCGGCCCGGGTTCGATCCTCAGCACCACATACAAACAAAGATGTTGTGTCCGCTGAGAACTAAAAAATAAATATTAAAAAAAAATTCTCTCTCCCTCTCTCTTTTAAAAAAAAAAAAAAAAAAAAAAAAAAGAGAAAAGAAAAAAAGAAAGAAAAAAAAAACCTAATAAATGCAGTCTTAGAGTTTGATTAACTTCTCTTCCAGTAGGTGGCGCTGTGCCCACCAGATGAAGTTTCTCCTGTCAATACGTGGGAACCAATCACTGTGCAGCAGCTCCTCCCAGTCTGGGCGTGTCTCCAATCCTGAGTGCCTAGGGCCTCCTCTTGTGTCTAGTCACTTCCCACTTTTCCTCTAGCCAGGCCCCTCTCACGGGTGCCGCTCACCACAATACTGGCTACACGCCAGGTCTGCTGCTCTCGGGAGCCCTGTTTTCATGAACGACTGGGCACACTCTTCCAGTTTGCCATTCCCTCAGACCCTAAGTTTGTAGAGCTTGGGGCTGAGAATCCTCAGCGAATTTTACTTGCCCTCCAATAGCCACGCCCCCGGTAGCTGGTGTGCAAGTGACCTCAGCTGTCAGCACTTGTGGGAGTGGTAGTTCCGCGCCGTGGGTCCCGCGCCACCTCTGATTCCCTCGGGCTGCCTATCGCGCTCACGGGAGAGCTGGGAGGGGCCCTTAAGGTTTCCCCGATGTGTGGAGAGGGAAGGCTAGGGATTTACACACCTGTACCCA
The DNA here is from genome assembly GCF_964194105.1 of Spermophilus citellus. Lineage (NCBI taxonomy): Eukaryota > Metazoa > Chordata > Mammalia > Rodentia > Sciuridae > Spermophilus > Spermophilus citellus. Next base: position 106,620,739 of record NC_138184.1, read on the forward strand.
CAGGTTTCAATGAAGTTATCTCCTCCGCCGCAGTCTGATGACGTCATTTCTCTGCCATGGTGGTGTCTCTTGCAAATGGCGACAGTTTGTTTCCCTTTGCCGGGCGACCAATGCAACGGGTGGGTCCTTACTGTCTCTCCCAAGCCCCGTTTCAAACCTGTGGCCACGACCTGTGAAGGCTAGGTGGGCATTTACCTCCGTAGGATGAGAAGTGCTGACCAGGTGTTTCTGCCATATGGATTAGTGCTGAGTCACAGCTGTTTGTCTGCAGGAAGCAGGCGAACGGGAGCTTGAATTCATCCGATCCGGGCTCAGAGTGTGTTCTGAGAGGCCCGGACTGTTCGCCCCAGATCCATGTCAGGTCAGCATTGCCTAGTGATCCTGCGCAAACAGATTTAGGTTGTTTTCGACTCCCTATGCCCGCACAGCTGAAGAGGTCAGAGACTTGATCTCTCCGCGCCCGCCGCCATGTTGGAATCCTGAAGCCCTGATGCTTTTAAGTCATTTCATAGATTGTTAGAGTTGGGACACACCTTTGGGGTCAACTAGTCAAACTCTCTTAGTGCTGGGTCACTCCTCAGTACTAGTCCAAAAGTTGATAACAAGTAGTGAGAGCCTTTGAGAATATTTGATGCCAGTATAATTATAAACCCTAGAAGTCCTGAAATCTTATGAGCTCCATAACCTGTGGACAGTGCCAGATTATCCTAGAGTATCAATCTTTTTGCAACTCTCATATAGAGCTGAGTTATAGAGATTCAGCACTCCATTGGGACAGGTATCCATTATGCCTTATCCCACTGTTGGGTTGGCTGCTATGAAAATACACAGCCTCTTCACATAATGCATACAAACACATGGAATAGATAAGGAAGACTAGAAGGTGCAATACATGATTTATAGTGGTTATTTTTTAAAGGTAATAATTTCAGTACTTTACATTCAAGAATAATTTATTATTTTTACAACAAGGGATCAGTGATGAAATACATTTTTATCTTGTGGCTGATATTAAATCCATTTCCGTAATAAAATGTGTATATCATCCAGAGGAAAATTCTATATAATGAATTACAAATGCAGAATCAGCATGTGTATCTATGGAGGTTGAAATAGGCTTGGTACATGTTAAAAAAAGTAGTGGCAAAAAATGACAAAATCATGGCATTTGCAGGGAAATAGATGGCACTAGAGCAGATTATGCTAAGTGAAGCTAGCCAATCCCTAAAAAAACAAATGCCAAATGTCTTTTTTGATATAAGGAGAGCAACTAAGAACAGAGTAGGGGGGAAAAGCATGAGAAGAAGATTAACATTGAACAGGGACGAGAGGTGGGAGGGAAAGGGAGAGAGAAGGGAAATTGCATGGAAATGGAAGGAAACCCTCATTGTTATACAAAATTACATATAAGAGGAAGTGAGGTGAAAGGGAAAAAAAAAACAAGGGAGAGAAATGAATTACAGTAGATGGGGTAGAGAGAGAAGATGGGAGGGGGATAGTAGAGGATTGGAAAGGCAGCAGAATACAACAGACACTAGTATGGCAGTATGTAAAAACGTGGATGTATAACGGATGTGATTCTGCAATCTGTATACGGGGTAAAAATGGGAGTTCATAACCCACTTGAATCAAATATATGAAATATGATATGTCAAGAGCTATGTAATGTTTTGAACAACTTATAATAATAAAAAATAACCTAGATATGTCCTTCAGTAGATGAATGGATAAAGAAAATGTGATATATATACACAATGGAATATTACTGAGCAATAAAAGAGAATAAAATCATGGCATTTGCCATGGATGGAGTTGGAGAATATAATGCTAAGTGAAGTTAGCCAATCCCCCAAAACCAAATGCCAAATGTTTTCTCTGATATAAGGAGACTGATTCATAGTGGAGTTGGGAAGGGGAGCATGGGAAGATTAGACAAACTCTAGATAGGGTAAAGGGGAGGGAGGTGAGGGGAAGGGGCAAGGGGTTAAAAAAGATGGTGGAATGAGATGGACATCATTACCCTAAACACTTGTATAAAAACAGGAATGGTGTGAACATACTTTGTATACAACCTGAAATATGAAAAATTGTGCTCTATATGTGTAATATGAATTATAATACATTCTTCTGTCATATTTAACAAATTAGAATAAAAAATAAAAATAAATAAATAAAAATTTTTAAAAAGTAGTGGCAATTCTCCATATAAATGGTCTGAAGAAGTGATGGGACTCTGTGATTTAATCATAAGATTTTAGTTTATATCCAGTTAGAGATGAATTATTTCATGTTGCTTTAGGCAATTACCTGAAAAGCCAAAGACTGTGTTTGTCATTTCCCTCCTGCTATTCTCTTTGTCTTTCTTTTTCCATTAAGGAGAATGGTCCAGCAGTAGCTCAGTCCATACTTATTGATCACCTACATCATTTAGTGTAGTCCTTTGTCCATATCAAGCAAAGTTCCTGGAGTAGTTAATGAGCAGCACCACAGATGAGCTTACAATTATTCTGTGTTCTAATTTTCCCAGATGAAGAGGAACTTCTTAAGGAAGAGGCAAAGACCTGGCCCAGTAAGGTAAAATCACTTTTCTTTGTCTAAAATAGAAACGTTGCTTTTGTGAATTCTTTTCCCAGTTGATATCAAATATGAAAAATAAAATGGATCATGTACATTATAGGTTTTAGAGTGTTTACTTAGTAGAAGGAGATAGAGTCTTACCAATTGAATTCCTTATTCAAAAAGGCATAGAAAATTGGCAGTGTCAGGTTGTACACTGTATATTAGGGGGACTATCTTCTGAAGTAAAATTTCCTCTTTAGAATAAGAGTTTTAAAATTTTTCACTCAGAAGTTGACTCGACAGATATATCATCCATGAAGAGCTTTATGTTTTCTATAGGTGCCTGTTAGGGTTTGAATCTGGAATATCCCCTGAAAGCTCATGTGTTGAAAACATGATCCCCAATGCCTGAATGTCCAGGGGTGGGGCTTTTGGGAAGTGATTGGATCATAAGGGATATAACCTCATCAGTGGATTAATCCATTTGATAAAGTTCCTCTACCTTAAAAATTCTAGTTCTGCCTTACCTCTGGGTGCAACCAGTATGATTCATCTGAAGGTACTATAGAAATTCAGTAAATAGTTTACGTCAGGAATAATAATTGTAGGTTATTCAGTAAAAGAAAACTATGAAGAGGTTTAGCAGTTTTTTTTTTAATGTGAAATTTTTAATTTACCTAGTCAATTGATAGTGCTACAACCACAGAATTTTAGAAAGTGCATTAAAAATCAAGTGTGTTTCATTTAATGGTAGACGACATTTCCAACTAGTATCTAAAATTACCTGATTTCTGAACATTAGTGCTTTAGATCTTTTCTCTGAAACTATGATGCCAGATTATTACCATTAAGTTAGTAAATTTTTTAATCTAGAAGAGGCTTCAATTGATATAAAAATTGGATCAATAATACACCTCGTTCCCATGTTCCCTCCTTACACCATGGTCACAAGGTTACCTCCTTTACTACCATCTTTCATTTATTAGGTACACTTGCTAAATTTTTTTCTGGTACTGGGGATTAAACTGAGGGCTTCATACGTGCTAGACAAGAGCTCTACCATTGAGCTGTATCTTCAGTCCTTTTTATTTTTTTTTATTTTGAGAGAGCATCTTGTAAAGTTACCCAGGCTGACCTTGAACTTGTACCCTTTTGCCACAGCCTGCCAATTCACTGGGATTACAAGCTTGCACCGCCATGCCTGGCCTTTTGCTGTAATTAGTGAACACAAATTGATATATTATTTTTATCTTAAATCCATAGTTTACATTAAGTTTCCCTCCTGTGTGTATATATTTCTGATTTCAAAATATTCATATTGTCATGTTCACTAAAAATTTCTCTTTATTAATTAATTGCTTTCTCTTTGCCTAAAAGTCGTACCTACAGTTTTGTCTTTTCCAGAATGTCATCTAATTGGAATCATAGATCATGTAGCTTTTTCACATTAACTTGTTTCACTAATTAGTATTTATTTAAGGTTTCTTTGTGTCTTTGTCATCACATGAGAACTCACTTTTTTAAATAGGCCAATATTCTACTGTCAAATGAACTAAAAGATGCCTATCCTTTCATCTCTTGAGGGGTATCATGTTTGCTTCCAGTTTGGGTGACTAGGTAAGGCTGCTGTGCCTATTCTTGAAAAAAATTTTGTGTGGATATAATTTTTCATCTCAGTTGGATAAATGCTTAGGAGCATAGATATTGCATGATATGGTTAACAGATATTTTGATTAATAAGAATTTGGAAGGTTTCACCGATGAAACCATATGGCCTTGGAATGTTATTAATATTGATTCAGTTTATTTAATAAATATAGGCTAATTCAGATTATTTCCTCTGTGAGCTTTGAAATATTAAGTCCTTTAAGGAATTACACATTTCATCTGTTTATCAAACTGTGGAATAAAGTAGTTTGTATTATGTCTTTTCTTAAACTTTAATTAAAGGCTAGGTGACATATAACCTAATTATGGGCATGGATTGGCCATGTAAGAACTGGAACAATAATTTCAAGGATTAGTAGTATAGAGGAAAATAATCATATCCTTTTTTATGCTTTCAATATCCATGGGGTCAGTAATTCTGGCCTCTCTTTCATTTATTTGAGTAATTTAAATTTGTTCTCTCTTTTTTAGCTTGGAAAGCCTGGGTAAAGTTTCTCAATTGTATTGATCCTCTCAAAGAATCAGATTTTAGTTTCATTGCTTTTCTAATAATTTTTTTTTAATTTCATAGACTTTTAAAAATTGTATTTCATTTTTACTGATTTATTTTAATTGGCGCATTATACTTACACATAAAAGTGGAAATCATTGTGATATATTCATACATGTACATGCCATAGTTTGGTTAATTTTATCAGTATTACTTCCCTTTCCTGTCCCCCCTCATTCCCTTTTCACTACTCCATTGTTCTTTCTCTTATTTTTATGAGATCCCAATTTATTTTAATTCCTTTTTTCTCTCTAGCTTCCACGTACAAGAGAAAACATGCAACTCTTAACTTTTTGAGTATGGCTTATTTCACTCAGCAAGATGTTCTCCAGTTCTATTCATTTACCAGAAAATGACATGATTTTATTTTTCCTTATGACCACAATAAAACTCCATTGTGTATATTACCACATTTTTAAAAATTTTTTTTATTGATTATTTAAAGCATTACATAGCTCATGATATATCATCTTTCATACATTTGACTCAAATTGTGTTTTGAACTCCCATTTTCACCCCAAATACAGATTGCAGAATCACATCTGTTACATATTCACATTTTTACATAATGCCATATTAGTGACTGTTGTATTCTGCTACCTTTCCTATCCCCTACTATCCCCCCTCCCCTCCCCTCCCCTCCCATCTTCCCTCTCTACCTCCCCTGCTGTTGTTCAATTCTCTCCCTTTTTTTCCCTCCCCCTTGCCCCTCATAACCTCTTATAATTTTATGTATCATTGAAGGTCTCCTACCATTTCCATATACTTTCCCTTCTCTCTCCGTTTCTCTCCCCCCATTCGTCTTTGTTTACTGTAGTCTTTTCCTCATGCTCTTCCTTCCTGTTCTGTTCTTAGTTGTTCTCTTTATATCAAAGCAGACATTTGGCATTTGTTTTTTAGGGCTTGGCTAGCTTCGCTTAGCATAATCTGCTCTAATGCCATCCATTTCCCTGCAAATTCTATGATTTTGTCATTTCTTAGTGCTGCATAATACTCCATTGTGTATACATGCCACATTTTTTTATCCATTCATCTATTGAGGGGCATCTAGATTGGTTCCACAGTCTAGCTATTGTGAATTGTGCCGCTATAATCATTGATGCAGCCGTATCCCTATAGAGCGCTTTTTTAAGGTCCTCAGGGAATAGTCCGAGAAGTGCGATAGCTGGGTCAAATGGTGGATCCATTTCCAGCTTTCCCAGGAATCTCCATACTGCTTTCCAAATTGGCCTCACCATTTTGCAGCCCCACCAGCAGTGTACAAGTGTACCCTTTTCCCCACATCCCCGCCAACACTTGTTGTTGTTTGACTTCATAATGGCTGCCAATCTTACTGGAGTGAGATGGTATCTTAGGGTGGTTTTGATTTGCATTTCTCTGACTGCTAGAGATGGTGAGCATTTTTTCATGTACTTGTTGATTGATTGTATGTCCTCCTCTGAGAAGTGTCTGTTCAGGTCCTTGGCCCATTTGTTAATTGGGTTATTTGTTATCTTATTGTTTAATTTTTTGAGTTCTTTGTACATTCTGGATATTAGGGCTCTATCGGAGGTGTGGGGGGTAAAAATTTGTTCCCAGGATGTAGGCTCTCTATTTACCTCTTTTATTGTTTCTCTTGCTGAGAAAAAACTTTTTAGTTTAAGACCCAAAAGAGTCTACAAAGAAGCTGCTAGAGTTAATGAATGAATTCAGCAAAGTGGCAGGTTATAAAATCAACACGCATAAATCAAAGGCATTCCTGTATATCAGCAACAAAACCTCTGAAATGGAAATAAGGAAAACCACTCCATTCACAATATCCTCAAAGAAAATAAGATAATTGGGAATCAACCTAACAAAAGAGGTGAAAGATTTATACAATGAAAACTACAGAACCCTAAAGAGAGAGATAGAAGAAGATCTCAGAAGATGGAAAAATGTACCCTGTTCATGGATAGGCAGAACTAACATCATCAAAATGGCGATATTACCCAAAGTTCTCTACAGGTTTAATGCGATGCCAATCAAAATCCCAACGGCATTTCTTGTAGAAATAGACAAAGCAATCATGAAATTCATATGGAAAAACAAAAGACCCAGAATAGCAAAAGCAATTCTAAGCAGGAAGTGTGAATCTGGAGGTATAGCCATAGCAGAGGTCAAACTGTACTACAAAGCAATAGTAACAAAAACAGCATGGTACTGGTACCAAAACAGGCGGGTGGACCAGTGGTACAGAATAGAAGACACAGAGACTAATCCACAAAGTTACAGCTATCTTATATTTGATAAAGGGGCTAAAAGCATGCAATGGAGGAAAGATAGCATCTTCAACAAATGGTGCTGGGAAAATTGGAAATCCATATGCAACAAAATGAAATTGAATCCCTTTCTCTCGCCATCCACAAAAATTAACTCAAAATGGATCAGGGAGCTTGATGTCAAATCAGAGACACTGCGTCTGATAGAAGAAAAAGTTGGCTACGATCTACATATTGTGGGGTCGGGCTCCAAATTCCTTAATAGAACACCCATAGCCCAAGAGTTAACAACAAGAGTAAACAAATGGGACTTACTTAAACCACATTTTCTTTATCCAATTATCTATTGGGGGACAACTAGGATGATTTTATATCTTGGCTGTTATGAATTGTGCTTATATAAACATTGACATGCATGTATAATTATAATGTGATGATTTTGTAACTATAGCTCTATAGTATAATTTGACATCTGGTCTTGTAATGCTTCCTGCATCTTTCTTTTTTTTTTTTTTTTTTTTTTTTGTTTTCAGTACCAGGGATTGAACTCAGGGTCACTCGACCACTGAACCACATCCCCAGCCCTATTTTGTATTTTCATTTAAAGACAGGGTCTCACTGAGCTGCTTAGCACCTTGCTTTTGTTGAAACTAGCTTTGAACTAACGATCCTCTTGCCTCAGCCTCCTGAGCCACTGGGATTACAAGCATGCACCACGCACCCGGTTCCTGTATCATTTATTTTTTAAGTTGTAGGCGAATACAATGCATTTATTTATTTATTTATTTATGTATGTATGTATGTTTATGTTGTGCTGAGAATCAAACCCAGTACCTCACTGAGCCATGCTAATGAGTGCTTCACCACTGAGCCACAACCCCTACCCTCATGTTTCATATGGCTCAGTATTATTTTTGGTATTCTGGGTCTTTTCTTCCACAGGAATTTTAGGGCTGTTTTTTGTTTGTTTGTTTGTTTAGTTCTGTGAAGAATGTCATTGGAATTTTTTTTAATATCTTTATTTTATTTATTTTTATGTGGTGTTGAGGATCAACCCAGTTCTTTACACATACTAGACTGAGCCATAACCCCAGCCTCTGTCATTGGAATGTTGATGGGGATTGCATTAAATCTGTATATTGATTTTGGTAATATGGCCATTTTGACAATATTAAGTCTACCTATTCAAGAACATGGGAAGTCTTTCCATCTTTTAAGGTTATCTTCAATTTCTTTTTTCAGTTTTCTATAATTTTCACTGTAGTGGTCTTTCACCTGAATTCCTTCGTTAGATTTATTCTTAAGGTGTTTTTTTAAGCTGCTGTAACTGGATGTTTTCCTTATTTGTTTCTCAGCAAATTCATTATTGGAATATAGGAAAGCTTTTTATTTTCCTTTGTTGATCATGTATCCTGCTAGTTTGCTGAGTTTATCAGCTCTAGAAGATTTTGATAGAGAATTTTGGGTCTTCTAAGTATAGAATCATGTCAGCAAACAGATTATTTGATTTCTTCTTTTACTATTTTTATCCTTTTAATTTCTTTCTCTTGACTGATTTCTCTGGCTAGACTTTCAATGACTATATTGAATAGGAGTAGTGATAGTGGACAATCTTCTCTTATTCCTGATTTTAGAGAAATTCTTTTTTTCTTTTTTCTCCATTGAGTATGATATTAGCTGTGGGTTTGTCACATATAGCCTTTATGACAGGGTAAGCTTCTATCCCTGTTTTTTTCTAGGGTTTTTAACATGAATGGCTGTTGAATGTTGTCAAAGTTTTTTTTTTTTTTTCCTGCAACTATTAAGATGATCATGTGGTTTTTGTCATGGATTCTGTTTGCGTGATGAATTACATTTATTGATTTATGTATGTTGAACCAACTATGATCACTAGGATGAATACAACTTGATCACGATGTAAGTCTTCTTAATGGGTTTTTGAATGCATATTGCTAATATTTCATTAAGGATTTTTGTATCCAGGTTAATCAGAGATATTGATCTATAGGTTTTCTTCCTTGATGTACCTTTAAAATGCTTTAATACCAGGGTGATACTGGTTTCATAGACTGAGTTTGGGAATCTTCCCTTCTTTTCTATTTCATGGAGTAATTTCAGGAGGATTGGTGTTAGTTCTTCATTAAAGGTCTGGTATAACTCAGCTAAGAATTCATCTAGTCCTTGGCTTTTCTTTGTTGAGAGGCTTTTTATCACTGCTTCAATCTTGTTGATTGATATTGGTTTTATTAGGTTCTCTATATCCTCTTGGTTCAATTTGGGTAGGTTATATGAGTCTAGAAATTTGTCAGTGTGTTCTACATTTTCTGATTTATAGAAATGTAAGTTTTCAAAATATGCCCTAATTATACTCTGAATTTCAGAAATGTCTGTGGTGATATACCCTTTCTCATCTCTAATTTTGTTGATTTTTGTTCTGGTTATTTTTTATTTTTATTTTTTAATTTTTTGTAATGGGGATCTAACCAGGGGCACTTTAACACTGAGCCACATCCCCAAACCTTTTTAAATTTTTATTTTCAGACTGGTCTCACAAAGTTGCTAGAGTGGCTTTGAATTCAACAATCCTCCTGTCTCAGCCTTCTGAGTTGCTAGGATTACAGGTATGCACAACTTTGCCCGGTGGGTAGTTTGGCTAGGAATTTATCAATCATGTTTATCTTTTCAAAAAACCAACTCTTCTTTGTATCGACCCTTCTATTTTTTTTCTCGATTTCATTAATTTCTATTCTACTCACAATTATTTCCCATCTTCTACTAGTTTTGGAATTAGTTTGTTCTTGCTTTTCTAGGGCTTGAGATGTAGCATAAGATGGTATATTTATGATCTTTTGTGATCTTTCTGTTTTTCTTTTTTTTTTATGTGAATACTTAATGCCATAAACTTTCCTCTTAGTACCACTTCTATAATGTTCCAGAGATTTTGGTATGTAGTATTGCTGTTCTTGTTTAGTTCTAGGGATTTTTTTCTCCATTCATTTTCTTCTATGATCCAGCCCTCCTAAATTTAAAAGAGTATAGTTTGCTTTCCATGTGTTTATGTGGTTTCTGGAAGTATTCTTGTTGTTGATTTTAATTTTAATCCATTATGATACGATAAGATGCATAGGATAGTATCAGTTTTACTGTATTTGCTAAGACTTGCTTCATGTCCTAAAACGTGGTCTATTTTTGAAAGTGTTCCATTAATTGCTGAGAAGAGAGTGTACAGTTGTTGTTGGGCGATATATTATGCAGATGTTTGTTAGGTCCATTTGATTTATGGTATCATTTAGATCAAAATTGTCTTTATTGATTTTATGTCTGGGTGATCTTTCTCTCATTGAAAAGGTATGTTGAAATCACCCAATATTTTTATATTGAGACTGAAAGTCAAGAAGTGTTTTATATAATAAGGTGTACTAACATTTGGGGCATAAATATTGATCATTGTATCTTTTATTGTTTTTTTAACATCATATAGTGAACTTCCTTGTCTCTTCTGATTAATTTTTGCTTATATGACAAATCTTCTTTGTCATACATGAGAATAGCTATTCCTGCTAGTTTTCAGACTCAATTTTCATAGAATATCTCTTTGTATCCTTTTACTTTCACTCCATAGACATCTTTGTCTTGAAGATGCATCTCTTGCAAACAGCCTGTGATTGGGTTTTCTTCTTTAATCCATTCTAATATATATTGATTTAAAAAAATAAATGACAGCAGAATGCATTATAATTCTTATTACACATATTACACATATACAGCACAATTTTTCCTATCTCTGGTTGTATATAAAGTATGTTGACACCACCAATTCATGTCTTTATACATGTACTTTGGAGCCAGTCTATATTTTTTAAGTGGAGGTTGAGACCACTTATATTCAAAGTTATTATGGACAGATGTTTATTATTTCCAGTTATTTCGATTTGTTTCATAGATTTAATTTGTTTTAATTTTCATTTACTTAATTGGGAGCTTCAAGTTTTAATTTTTCTTACTTCTAGATGTTAACCCTTTGTTGTTAAAAATATTGTTTAGGGGCTGGGGCTGTGCCTCAGTGTTAAGAGCACCTGCATAGCATATGGAGGTATTAGGTTTGATCCTCAGCACCACATAAAAATAAATAAACCAGATGAAGGTATAAAAAAAAAATATTGTTTTAGGATAAAGACCTTATCCCTTCCCTCAGCCCAGGCTGAGCACTGCATTCCATAAGACCCCAGCGTGCACAGTAGTGTGTTCTGCCAGTGCCACAAACCAAATATATAAAAACACTTCTGTCTTTTTTCAATGAATCCAAATAATTTCTACTTCAAGTTTCCATTTCTAAAGAAAAATAATCCAGTCAAACATTGGGATTTCTCTGGCCTCTCTGGTATGAAAGTTACATTGTACAGTTTACCATCTCTTCCCCCTGCTTTCCATCTACACCTCTGGGGCTACTATGGAGATCATTCACTTGGACAGGAAGTTTTCCACACTGCTGAATGGAGCCTTCCCTGGATGGCCCTTGTTCATGGGTTCATGCTGTCCTTGGAGGAAATATCCTACGTTTTATCCCTCAGGTAAGACAGGTTCTAACGATTTAGGGCCCATTAACAGGTAGAACCAGCCTATGGCATTATGTAGTATTATACATGAGACCCCTCTGCTGAGTGCACTTGCAGGTCTGCTCACTAGAGTTGTTAAGACAGTAAGGCTGAGAAATTGTGACCTCACCACAGGACTGGATACACTTTGAGTGGCTGTAATGGTTTGAATGTGCCCTCCAAGTTACCTGTGTTGGAATTGTAATCCTCATTGTAAGAGAGTTAATAAGTGGTATCTTTGAGAGGTAATTCAGTCATGAGGTCTGTCTCCTTTTTTGTGGGAGTGGGTTTTTAATTTTGAGAATTTTTTTTTTTTTTTTTTTTTTTTTTTTTTAATAAAGGCAAATTCCGCCCTTTGTTGGTTTCTCTTGCCCTCTCACTTTTTGCCATGGGATAATACAGCAAGAAGTCTAATCAATTGTCGGCACCTCTAGAAAAGAAAAATAAATGCCTTTTCTTTATGAGTTATCCAGTTTTTGCTATTTTGTTACAGAAACACAGAACAGACTGAAACAGAGACCTAAGGCAAAATGAAAATTTGAATAGCCCTATGAAAAAAAGCACAGAAAAAGGACAGTTACATATAATGAATCATGATCTTTTTTTTATTATTATTTATACAGCACAATGTAATTGATAAAGATGCACGAGGAACAATACAGATTTCACCTTACAAATAAATTTTTTTGGTGTCATCCATTTATATAGTACAACACTTCATCAATAGCTTGATAAATCCTATGGTGTTTCTAGCTAACTTTTGCATAAATTTACTGGTTTTATCATGATAGCATGTAGTTTTAGCAAGTAGATATTCAACTAATATACTTGAAAACAGTTTCTGTCACTGTGGGCAAATGTATGATGTGACATAATGTTAATAATTTATTACTCTGAGGACAATGTTTTTGTGTTTCAAGTATAAGTGGAACTATGTAGGGTATTTCCCAGAATGCAGATTCCATTTCCAGAACTTCCTCATCTTGTATCACTGAAACCTTTCCTGCCTTCACCAGCAGCTCCCCATTTTTCCAAGACCCACAACCATGGTAACTACCATTCTACTTTCTGCCTCTGGGGGTTTAGCTGGTTTAGATTTCAGATGAAAATGAGATCATGTAGCATTTCTTTCTATGTCCCCTTATTTCCTTTGGCATACTGTCCTATATGTTCATAAACCTTGTTGCAAATGATCTTTTTAATGTTTTTAGTTGTAGGTGGACATAGTAACTTTATTTTATTTGTTTATTTTTTTTAATGCAGTACTGAGGATCCAAAACAGTGCCTCACACATGCTAGGCAAGTGCTATACCACTGAGCCACAACCCCAGCCCTGGCTGACATTTTTTTATATGTGGGCTCAATATATAAAAATCTGTAATGAAAACTGAAGATTACTTTTTCAGAATTTATTTCCAAAATATGTAAAATTAACATGAGTAACAATTTAAGAACAAGCTTTGGGGATCCTGTGACATACACAAGGCATCATACATCATGCCTGAAAAGAGCAAAACCCATTTGCCAACAGAGTTGTAGGCCTGGTTTCACATGAACATGTACATGCATATTTGTGGATATAAGGGTTTAAGAGACACAAACACACTAACTAAATATTAGCTCTCACAGCTTAAAAAAAATCACTTCAAAAATAGTCCCAGAAATAAAGTAAAAATAACTCAAAATCAGATAACTCAAAAGATAAGGATCAAAGGACAAAAATATTTGGTGAGAGAAATAAGCCAGTAGAAACTACTAGTTGATTATTTTACAATGGAACAGATCAATATAAAGAAGAAAAATAGGTCTGGGGCTGTGGCTCAGTGGTAGTGCACTTGCCTGGCATGTGCAAGGCACTGGGTTTGATATTAAAAAAAAAAGTAGTAGTAATATAAATAATTCAAGAAGAAAATAACTGTACATAGTAGGAAAGAAACTACTACAGGGTTCTGAAAATGGAAGCCGTTTGAAGGAAATAACTGGATTTTGGGAACATGGAAGCAGTTGTACCTTTCTAAGACAAGCCTGCTATGGAGGAGCAATAAACAGGTGCAGGATCACAATAAAGAAGGACAGCTACAAAGGAGGTGGTGAGACAGAAGAGTCACTGAAGATTGGGGGAAGTACAAAGCCAGGAATTGGCAGGAAGCGAGATGTCTTTGTTTTGAGCATTGATTGCACAGACCTGATAGAAAAGAAAAGTTTTGCTGAATCCTGTTGCTCTTAAAAATTCATAAAAACAAATTTCATATAAAGTTGGGTGACAGAAAAATATTGATGCCAATTCTATGTACAGGTATCTTAGGAGAAGAGGGTTTACATGAGTAAGGTCACTATGAAAGTTCTCAGTCTTAATGAGACTAGGTATAAAGTCCTCAATATCCCAGTGATCATGGAAGATCTTGGCTAAATTTGTTTCCAAGGTCCCTTTTACAGGAACAAACTTCTGTCAACAAAATTCCTAGAGAAAAATTGAAATAAGGAGATGTGAAAAGTGATGAATTGAAAGTTAACATGAAAAATGTTGATACCACTGTTTTTAATTAAGACAAAATGAGGGATATAGGAGTGAAAGAGTGAGAGTAATGGTAGTAAATAAGGTGACAGCTTTATAATAAATACATCAAATTTTACCTTTGTTTTCCTATGATTTTTTTTAGACAGAAAGTGACTATCATTTAATACTAAAATATCCAACATTGAAAACAAACTTATTTACACAAATTAACCATTATGCATAAAAAAACATAAACTCTATCTAATTGAAACTATGGAGAGGAAGAGTAGGATGTAGCTTCTCTCCTTGTGCCTCTTCTCTGATTGGAGCTTCTCATTCTAGGGAAGCCCCAGCTCCTCTGATCCCCAAGATTGCAGATCACTCTCCTCTAATGAGTCGGAATAGAAAGCTGCAACACAAACAGGTGTGGCTCATTGGGGAGATACAAGGGAGTAGGCACAGGCTGTGAAGTGTGTTCAGATCACAGGGTTCCTTGGGCCCTGAATGGTGACTTTGGACCATGACCACCCAGGTCCTATGTACCCACATCCAAAGTGTACATAGCTTGTCTTCTACCTTCTGCTGTGGGTGTTATCTGTAGGTACAAGCTGTTGTGAATATCCTCTAGGAACCAATTCACCTAGATATTCACTTGGGCACCTTCAGGAGCCAGTCATCTAAACAGTGAACCTGATGCAAAGGAAAGAAAGGGGAGTTTCTGACACTGACTTTGTAAGATCCAGTCCCACACACTTGGGACCCCTGAGGCACAGAAGTTCTGGTGATATCGGGGAATGGTTCTGGGAATGAAACGGCCCTGCCCCTGTATCCTTGAACTCCCTAGAATCCATCATGTAAACCAACATATTAAATATAGACAATTTGTTGGTTGCTCTTTTGATATTCCTGGTGTACATTTCCATTAAATTTGTCTCTGTTCATTTTAATTGAAATAATCCATTGACTGTGAGTCCATATGGATTTCATCATTTTAAAATAGATTGTATTTTTTACAGTGTCATGAAATCAGGTATGTATATGTTATCCAAAATCAGAAAACAAATGTAAGAAACTTGCAATCTAACTCCTTTATCCCATGTATGTGCATTCCCTAGTAGTGTTGGTTTTGTTTGAATTGGAAATGTGTATTAAAAAAAAAATCACAGAAAAAAAAAAAACTCTTCCTGAGAATCTCCGTTTAAAAGAGAAATATTGTCATTAGGTGACCCCAATCCCCAACAGGGATCTACATGGTTTGAGGGTTCCCAGGACTTGACCAAATCCAGCTGATCTTGAAGATTCTAGTGTTAGCCCACCACTCCCCAATTTGCTTTCCTGCTGACACTTAGTAAGACTATCTTCTTGTACAAGAGGCATCCTGGCTCCCTCTCTCCACCTTACGTTCTTCCCAGGATGCCTGAAAAGGATGGAAGTCATGGTCACCTTGCAATGTCTCCCCACAACTAGTTATTCACTATCCATTATCCCTGTTGACTTGAGCAAGAGTAGGTATTTCCTGAAGAATGAGAGTTTGAATAATACCCTCTGTATTCATGGGCATGTTGGACCTACCACCTGCTATAGCCTCTCTTAGTTGAAGCAGCAATATGAGCCTCAGCCTGGCAGGAATAGAAGCAGGTCATACAATGGTGTCCATTCCCTCAGAGCATATCCTGGTACCTCCTTCACTTGCACACAGGGGATTTTTACCACTCTCCTTCTCCACTTGCATGCTTACACACACATCAGCCACCAGTGCAGTGTTCTCCTTGGTTTTCTCGATGTACCAAACAGAAAATGTAGGCAAGAAGCAGAGAAGATGTGTGCTTATCTGATTCACCCTCCATAAACTCCCTCCATACTCTCATTGTTTCTTTTCATCTTCAAAACCCCAAAGTCCTGGCTGTTTCAGTTACTCCAGAAAAAGAGATGTTTGTGACATTTGGAAGGAAGACAAAACTGGTGTCTGGAGCTACCCAGGATAAGAACATGTTTGTGTTACACAGAGAAGACCAGACTCTTTCCCATTTCATTCCAGGAGCATGGGTTCCAGCTCTTCTGTCTCCAGCCCAGCTGCTGGTTCGCTATACAGGGTTGCTCAGTATA
This sequence comes from Spermophilus citellus, assembly GCF_964194105.1. NCBI lineage: Eukaryota > Metazoa > Chordata > Mammalia > Rodentia > Sciuridae > Spermophilus > Spermophilus citellus. Next base: position 106,636,954 of record NC_138184.1, read on the forward strand.
ATTCATTATTGTAGCCTGTGGGTGGGAATAAAGGAGGACAATGGTAATAAAGGAGAGGGAAAGCAGTGAAATTTTATAGACATTAAGGGGTTGACTGTAGTCATGTGCCCCCAGATGATGTGTGGGTCAATGAAGCACTGCATAGGCAACAGTGAACCCTCACAGGGTGAAGTGATTACACGAGGACAGATTTCTCAGAACCTATCCATAGGAAAGTGACTGAATGAACTGCCTAGGTGAAACCAGCTTGCTCATTAACTACCAAAAGTGGGAAAAAAGAAGATCTAAAAACAGGAGCTCATGAATAAAATGGCAGAGGACAGAGAAGAGTTGTGAGAGAAAGTGAATTACATGCACTTTGTATCTGTGTGTCTCTAAATCTTCTGGAAAACTGAAAGAGAATCTTCTGAGTGCATAGGAATGGTGGAATTGATAAGGTGGCCATGGGAAAGGAAAGGAGAGAGTTAAAGCTGAAGTAGGGACTCAGATCCTGGCTACTGCTGGATACTCTGTCACCCAATCTCAGGACTCTCATCTCTCTACTCCTCTCCAAGCTCTGGATTGTAACTCTGTGACTATGATAGAGTACTATCTTGGGCTGGGGCTAGCTCCTTGTGCTTGCCTCGCACATGTGAGGCATAGGGTTCGATCCTCAGCACCACATAAAAATAAATAAAGATATTGTGTCCATCTACAACTAAAATATTAGGGGGGGAAAAGTATTATCCCATTTTATACCCCTTCTGCTTTGTGCAAACTCAGTCTGATGCCTTCACCATACCAAATGTTGGTGCCTTGATCTTAGATACTCCAGCCTGATGATCTGTGAAAAATAAATTCCTATTTCTTATTGAGGGTATGATCATTCAAATCCCAGACCTTTGATATGTACTTTGGCAAAGGCAGGAAAAACAATCTTCTGAGACTGGTTTCCTTTATCAAAGAATAAAAGATAGTTACAAATAAAGGACATTGAAATCCTGTAGACACAAACCCTCTTATTGCCATGTTATTAAAACATGAACAAATAAGATTCCCATCTATGTTTTTTTTTTTTTTTTTAATTTATTTATTCTGATTTCATTCTTCTAAGCAGCAGGAGTAACCTAAAGTGTCTTCCTTCTCATTTATGGAATGATCAATGCTGTCTACCAGGAAATCTTTGGAAACACAAAGCACATCCATTCCTCCCTATAGCAGTTGAGGTCATGCCAGCCCACACATACTCCCTGCTTTTATCTTTGGTTCTGAAAAACTTACTGGGCTTTGTGGAATCAGCAGCTATGAATAAGGCATTGCAGTCAATTGTAAGCCTTCAAGTGGAACTGAAGGACTCACATTTCACCTTCTCATTTCCTCTGGTGCATTATCAAATGTATCAACCTGAATTTCCAGATTTGTTGCAGACACATTGGAGTATATGAGTTTAATGAACAGACCCCAGGACAGGCTCAGAACAGCTGTCTACAAGAGGAAGAGAAAATTCCTGTAGGAGTTCTGTGTTTGGGATTGGGGTCTCTGATAAACTTCGTGATTGTGGCATACTTGGTGGCTAGGAAGTTTCTGTGCAAAGGCACAGAATGCCTGGCTGCTGGGAAACTTCCATGGACAAGACACGGGCTGCCTGGCCACAGTAGTAATGTTCTTCAGGAGGAAGCTCTGTGTTAAGAGTTTTATCAGTTTTGACCTTGATCTCAGGCACATAACTCCTGGGAACAAAGGAACTTGCTTGCTAGATAATTACAATGTTTCACCAAGCTCTGATGCTCCTGGATTTGCCTGCTTGACAGTAACTTTAGACAATGCGCAAAGCTCCTAATGTTGCATATTGTAGCTGTGAAATGTAACTGCAGAATAAACAACCTTACTGATACTCCAAACAATAATGTAGTTATGGTACTAAAGACCTAATATAACCTATTGTTATAAATAAAATTGGCCGCTTGGATAAGCAGCTACTTTCCTGCCTCTGCACCTTGTCTCTGTGTCTCCCCTGATTATTATTCCTTGCATGTTCTGTCCTGCATTATGAGCATACATCTATTGAGCTCTTGAAATATGGATAGTAGAATGAGGTTCTAAAGGTTTCATTTTATTTATATTAATTTAAACACAAATACCATGTAGTGGTTTATATCTTGGATGGCAAGGACTTGGAGTCCATATATGAGGAAGACATAACCTCCTTTGCCATGGTGTTCCCTTACAGATTTGTTGGCAAGCCTGAATTTATCACTTGTAAAACCCCCAGAACACATGCACAAAGGTCAGGCAAACTGTGAAGCCCTGGGGAAACTATAGGATGAAGTGAACATCCAGGCCTGCACATCTTATCTAGAAGCAGTAAGAGGGATGGGAAGAAAAATGGCAACAAGATGCTGTCTTCAGGAGCCTACCCTCATCCTGCTGGATCAGAGCTTGGGCAGGACAATGTCTAAGTTTGGGGCACAAAAGGTAGAACAAGTTGAGGATGGAATCTTCCCACATCTGAGTGAGATTTCCAGTGTGGGGAGTTTTTGTTAGATACTCATGAGAACTAAGATGCACAGCTAAGATCTGAGCTCACAGATGGGCAGGAATTAAGACGACAGAGGCTCTTTCCTTTTAGTGACCAAGTACCAGGATATCTCTACATAGGAATGGAAGGACATAGATAGTATTTGGGGCTGACCATGCTAAGGCATGTCAGAGATACTCTCAAAGTAGATGTCCTCTTTACCAAACAAGAGAATGCCAAGGCTGACCCAGCCTATACGATCAGCCCCCATCACTATGCTGAGCTCACCATGTACTGGAATCATGCTCTGCCCAAAGGACCTGCCACCAGAATGTGCAGCAGCTGCTTAACTGAGCAAAGTAAGATGCCCTCCAGTTTAAAAATGTTTCTGGGCTAGATTACATTTGTTGTCTGTCTACATAATTTCTGATTTTCAGGAAACTCCCAGAAGCAATGAAAAGTGGAAACTGGTTGCTGTTTATCCCTATGGAACCTCTGTCTCAGAAACAGCCCTGATTCCAGCCTCCCCAACTTGGGCCACAAAAGTGGCCACTTGACTGCTTTACTCTGTCTCTAATCAATTTACATTGGTTTAACTGCCAAGGTCAGAGTCATCACTATGTTACACAGGGAGATACAGAAGGCATGGAATTCCTATATCCAGGCTTTTAGGAGACAGGTGTCACTCATGAGGGCCACATCTTGTCATTCCATTCAGAAAGGGCCTACATATCCTTAGCTTGCTGACCTCATGATGTTGATCAGCAACCTTGAAATCTACCTCCTACCCCATGGTTTAATCTTCCTCCTGGAGCCCTAACTATTGTTCCTCTTCAGGTCCATCCCAAGCTTTGCCACGCCCTCTCTCGTTGGGCTTACTGGACAGCATTCCATGAATTCCTGGAGTTCCAGTGTTAGTAACAGAATTTTATTTCAAATTGCACAAAAAGAGATCACCTACAGAACCATTGGGCAACTCAGACTTGGAGATAAAAAGATTTTTAGGACAATGTTGTCTTAAGCACACGGTTTCTGGGGTAAACAAGTGACCTGCTGTTTATGAGAAAAATACCCAAACCCATGGTGTGATAAAGTTTATTAAAGTGAAATATTGCCACAGAGGGCTGGGGATGTGGCTCAAGCGGTAGCGCGCTCGCCGGACATGTATGCGTCCCGGGGTCGATCCTCAGCACCACATACAAACAAAGATGTTGTGTCTGCTGAAAACTAAAAAGTAAATATTAAAAAGAAAATTCTCAATAAAGCTGCAGTAAACTTGGGAGAGGAGGTATCTTTAAAAAAAAAAGAAATATTGCCACAGAAAGTATGCTGCAGAAGTAAATTCACTTAATAGTTTGGGTCACATTATTATTTTTGACTTAAAAGAATACCTCAACTTGTTTCCTTACAAAGAACTTCAGAAGCAACCAAGAACTGTTTAAATCTTTATGTTCACTGGGCATATTATGGAGTCTCCTGTCCCCAGGCTGCATTTATCCCTTCCCACTTTTCAATTGGAAAAAACCCAACCTCTTCTTGGTCTCTTAGAAAGGAAGCCACATGTCCACACTGATGCTCAGTCCCTCAAGCAAATACCTTGTTTCTCTATACATGTTACAGTGTTTCTGGCCAGTACACAGAAACTGTGACCAGGATAATTGATTGTGAGGTAGACTTTTCACATACACATTGCATTGCCTACTTTTAGCAATGTTATCTGAAGTTCAATATTAGGACTCCACTGCGAAACCTGCAGCAAATTTTCCTCATGGGCTCCTCCTGCCTCATATTCCTATTTTTAGTGGGTGAACTACATGGTTATACCAGGGGCTTACAGCAAATGAACTGCACTGCCCATTATTCCATTCCTAAGATGGATTATGGGAATGAATTGTAAGGCTTTTTCTAGGAAAAGTTTGTGAATAAGTATGAAGCATGAAGTACCATGGCCAATTAAATGCCATGAGGTGAGAGTGACAGATGAAATTTATCATAAATAATCATTACTAGTTCATTAACAGAGATTATGAAAGTTTTGTCAGTTTAGGGCCTTGTGATTGCTCTCTTGGGTGTTGGGGTTATTTCATTAAAATACATGTGACTTTCATAGATCTCTACACATATACAGTTTATAATTTAAAAATCTCTATATACATTCATGTTGCAACAATGATGCAATATTCTTAAAAATTGAGAATATTGGAACTAGCATTGGGGGAATGTCTACTGAAAGGCACAAAAACTCAGTCACAGGGACACTCAGAATCACACCATATGGATGTACATAGAGTTGACTCCCACCCCCATGCACACATCCTCACACCACCTAAAGGGAACACAGACATTTTCCAGGGACTATAATGACTGCATTTTTGTATCTGAACTATGAATTCCTACCACCCCTACCCCAAATCTCCATTCACAACAGGAAGCTGGAATCAGTATGGCTCTGCCCACTAGTACCATCTTTCTCATCACCTAGATGATTTACCAGCAGGTAAGTGATTCCCTACTACATATGTTTTTTGGTTCATCTTGTATTCACCTGTAATTACAGAGAAGGAATCCCTGTGAGGATCAGGCCATGCTGTTTCCTGTGTGCAAAGGCCTTCTATTCAATTGTTGATGTTAGAAAACCACAAGGGAAACGGTGGTTAATCCAAGGGAACAAAAGTCAAAACAGAGTAGACCTCCTTCTGTCAAAAGGCACTAATTTTTCACAGGGGAAGGATGTGTCAGGTCTGTGGTGGCTGACAATTACAAAAGCCTTTTCCAAGGAGGAAAATATGCCTGCTGATGAAAAAGCTTGCTACTCCCCTGTTTGAAAAGATGTTATCTTTTTTTCAATGCTATTTTGAATCAGGTGGCAGTTGGTAACAAATATCCTCTATACTACACGTTTATATTTTCATATATTAATTTAATTGATGTAGAAAAAAAAACAAGAAGGCAGCACTTCTATCTCAGATGAAGTCAAGTGACCTTACCAGGACATTCTGTGGATTCTCCCTGTCATTGCTGTTACTTGCAAGTGACTACAATAAGTCCTCAGAAGAAACTAGGAGGACACAGAGTAACTGTTAGTATATTGATAGTGCTTCTTTTTTTAATATTTTTTTATTTGTTGGGGCTGGGGATGTGGCTCAAGCGGTAGCGCGCTCACCTTGCATGCGTGCGGCCCGGGTTCGATCCTCAGCACCACATACAAAGATGTTGTGTCCGCCGAGAACTAAAAAATAAATATTAAAAATTCTCTCTCTCTCTCTCACTCTCTCTCCTCTCTCACTCTCTCTTTAAAAAAAAATATTTTTTTATTTGTTGATGGACCTTTATTTTATTTATTCATATGTGGTGCTGAGAATTGAACCCAGTGTCTCACACATGCTAGGTAAGTGTGCTACCACTGAGCCCCAATGCTGCTGCTTTTGAACTGTTCAGAAGCACTTACTTGATGTAGAATATATTGTTAACTGATCATTTTTATAATTTATGAAGAAAGATTTGAAATTATTGAAATCCCACTATTTATAAATACTACCAATTATATTTTTCCTCCTGTTGTCTTTTTCTGTACAATACATGTATATCCATTGTGTTAGTAGCTGACCATACTCACACTAGCCAACTGACAGTGGAACAGTTCATAGTATGTGGTGAGTGCTAGCACTTTAACCCAGCTGAGCAAGAGTCATGGACACAATGCAAGAGTCAGAGACACTGGGCTAACAGCTAAGATGTACTTTGAGTTCTTATTTGTCAGTGTCCCTTATGTGTGTGTTGTGAAGTGAGCATATTAAATATAATAGATATATCCCTGATTCTTATCTGTTACAAGCAAGGGACTGAGGAGGGACTCCAGCAGATGTTGCCCTTAACTGTCCTACTAGTTCCCTCTCAACTCTCAGAATCTGGGAGGTATGTGGGCCTCAGAACCATGTGGGCTATGTGGGCTTCACACTTAGCACTATAGCAATGTCTGCTGTTAAATGTACCCATCTCCACCCAGTGATATGTGAACACTGAAGCCACTTTATGATGATGGACTGTGTTTGGAATATCTGAAAGCTGTAACTCCCCCCAGGGGTATACACATGTGCTAGGGCTCCCTGGCCTTTATGGCTGAGTGATAAATAAAAGTTTGGTAGCCCAGAGTATTAGCACTGGCTCCAGTGACTGGCTTTAATTTTTCCTCTTTCTCTTACAATGTCAGGAACCTGGGTCATTCATCACTGAATCATCTCTATTTAAGGATGTAAACCTAAACCTCAGATTCTGCTATGGTGACTACTGAATGAGTATATCGATTCATGTAATGTGTGCAGTGGTATGGTCTTTGTTTTTTGTGTTTTTTTGTTGTTAATTTTTTTCTATGCATGTGGAAACATATTGTCTGGGGAAATACACACACACACACACACACACACACACACACACACAAATTGAGAATCACTACACAAGGATTTACTCATAGATATCTCCCAATCCTCCTGCACACAAACCCACACAACCAAAATGATATAGATCCTTGTGCAGTCTGTAGATGATTATCATAATTCTTCTCTGGGTTGAGTTTCCATCACAAACCCTAATCCTCTTTCCAGAATATTCTGGCATCAGGATGGCTTGAGAAAACAGGCAAGAAAGTCTTGCCTTTCTCAGCACTTAGATATTTGTGTAGTAATGCAATAAGTTGAGAATATGTAGTTTTTATTTGCTCCTGAGTCCATCTGCATTTAGGAATGTAGAACACTTTTAAGGATCACGTCATGCCACTTCCTGTTTACACAGAGCTTTTATTCACCATGGTGATGTGAGAAAGCTGGATATGAAACAGTGATCTAGGAAATGGCCACAAAATAAAGCCCAGATGGCACTTGCACAAAAGACATGATCTTTGCATTGAAGAATTCTCAAGTTTCTTCTGATTGGCATGTACAAAATTTCTTATTAGCCGGAAAAGCATTTACTGAGGGAAATTCTCACTACCATGCAGTCTATAATGGAAGCCATCTTACATAAATGCCATCTGGAGTCAGGTAATAGTTGCTAATATACTGGTCATTGACATTCCTTAGCAAAGAAAATTGTTTAGGTCATCTGTATTGTACTTAATCAGACTTTTGTGTCTGAAGTTGACTGAAAAAAAAAATTGTCTATAAGGAAACCTTACCTTGCTAATAGTTTGTGACTCCTCCTTTACCTTGGAACTTGCTAGATCCTCCACCAGGACCTCCACAGGAGCTAGAAGAACACAGAATGGACTGAGTACATTGGAGTGTGTTAAGGATGACTCAAGGACCTTTCTTGGTATGGAGTGATGGTTGATTAACAACAGAGACTGAGTTTCTGCTGGAATGTGATCCTTACTGAGTGAAGGGAGGAAATAGAGTGGAATGGGAATGAACAGAGCCTTGGCTTTGTAGTGTACTATGACTAATCAATCCAAAATAGTTCACTTACAAATAGGTTCATGCTGAAATGCACTATATAATTAAATGTTGATGTCTTGTCATTCTTCCTATCTATTCTGAAAGCCATGTAACTCCTTACTTATCTCTAAATTTTGTGAAAATATTTGGCCTCTGTGCATCTACATCTGCTGGACTGCATTGATCTTATATTTGATATGACTTAAAAGTTTTTTTCTGGTTAAATATACACAATTTAATCTTTTTTTTTAAATTGTCAATGAAACTTTACTTATCTATTTATTTATTTATATATGATGCTGAGAATCAAACCCAGTGCATTTTAATCGCTTGAAAGTATGAATATATTTTCAGTGGCATTGAGTCCTGAAAACTTTCTACATAATCAACAGTAGAACAAAGATATCTACTTTCCTTATTGCTATTAATCACTGGAATGAAAATTCTAGTTGGAGCAATTAGAAAAGAACCATATTAAAAAACATTCAATTCTGATGGGAGACAATGAGGTTATTTCTATTCACAAAGGACATGATACCTTGCATCAAAATTTCCAGAGACTCCATTAGACATCTCAGAACAAGTGACTAAATTTGACAAAGTTGCAGTGCAGAAGATCAAGGCAAAATCACTTTGTCAATATATATCAGCAAAAAATGACTTTAAGATAGGAACTTTATTTATGATAACATCTAAAAAATAACATATGTAGGAGTAAATTTAATTAGGAAAAGAAAACTATGTATATTTACTGAAATTATTACTGAAAAAAAAGACAACCTTAGTAAATGTTAGTGAATGTATGTTTGGGAATGGAAATATGTAATACAATTACAATGTCAATATCACAGAAAATTATTCTACAGAGATAGAAAATGTTTCTTAATATTTCAACACACTCTTTATGTAAAGAGAAGTCTAGAAATTAACATGGAATCCAGGGTGGGCATGGTGGCATGTGCTTGTAATACCAGAAACTCAGGAGGCTGAGGCAGGAGGATTTCAAGTTCAAAGCCAGCCTCAGCAGAAAGTGAGGCACTAAGCAACTCAGTGAGACCCTGTCTCTAAATAAAACCCAAAAAGAGCTGGGGATGTGGCTCAGTGGTTGAGTGCTCCTCAGTTCAATCCTGAGTACCAAAAAAAAAAAAAAAAAAAAAAAAAAAAAAAAAGAAAAAGAAAGAAAGAAGTTAACATGGAATCTAAAGGGACTATTAATAGCCAAAGAAATTAACATGGAATCCAAAGGGACTATTAATAGCCATAGTAATCTTGAAAAAAAATTTGGAGGACACAAAATTTCTAATTTCAACATTTACTGTAAAGCTACATTAATTCAAATAGTTGGTACTAACATAAGGATAGACACAGAAAGCAATGAGATAAATTTGAGAGTTGAGTACTAAATGGCCACATCTACAGATAGCTACTTTTTTTTTTATTTTATTGTTGGTTGTTCAAAACATTACATAGTTCTTAATATACCATATTTCACAGATTGATTCAAGTGGGTTATGAACTCCCATTTTTACCCCGTATACAGATTGCTGTGTCACATCAGTTACATTTCCATTGATTTACAAATTGCCTTTCTAGTGACTGTTGTATTCTGCTGTCTATCCCATCCTCCACTATCCCCCCTCCCCTCCCCTCCCCTTCTCTCTCTCCACCCCCTCTACTATAAATCGTTTCTTCCACTTATATAATTTTTCTCCTACCCCTCCTTTCCTCTTATATGTAATTGTGTATAACCCTGAGGCTCACCTTCCAATTCCATGCAATTTCCCTTCTCTCTCCCTTTCCCTCCCGCCTATCATCCCTGTTTAATGTTAATCTTCTTCTCAAGCTCTACCTTGTCCTTGGTTACTGCCCTTATATCAAAGAAGACATTTGGCATTTGTTTTTTAAGGATTGGCTAGCTTCGCTTAGCATAATCTGCTCTAATGCCATCCATTTCCCTCCAAATTCTATGATTTTGTCATTTCTTATTGCAGAGTAATACTCCATTGTGTATAAATGCCACATTTTTTAATCCATTCATCTATTGAAGGGCTTCTAGGTTGGTTCCACAATCTTGCTATCGTGAATTGTGCTGCTATGAACATCGATGTAGCAGTGTCCCTGTAGCATGCTCTTGTTAGGTCTTTAGGGAATAGACCGAGAAGGGGAATAGCTGGGTCAAATGGTGGTTCCATTCCCAGCTTTCCAAGAAATCTCCATACTGCTTTCCAAATTGGCTGCACCATTTTGCAGTCCCACCAACAATGAACAAGTGTACCCATTTCCCCGAATCCTCGCCAGCACTTGTTGTTGTTGGACTTCTTAATGGCTGCCAATCTTACTGGAGTGAGATGGTATCTTAGGGTGGTTTTGATTTGCATTTCTCTGACTGCTAGTGATGGTGATCATTTTTTCATGTACTTATTGATTGATTGTATGTCCTCCTCTGAGAAGTGTCTGTTCAGGACCTTGGCCCATTTGTTGATTGGGTTATTTGTTATCTTATTATCTAATTTTTTGAGTTCTTTGTATACTCTGGATATTAGGGCTCTATCTGAAGTGTGAGGAGTAAAGATTTGTTCCCAAGATGTAGGCTCCCTGTTTATCTCTCTTATTGTTTCTTTTGTTGAGAGAAAACTTTTTAGTTTGAGTAAGTCCCATTTGTTGATTCTAGTTGTTAACTCTTGCGCTATGGGTGTCCTATTGAGGAATTTGGAGCCCGACCCCACAGTATGTAGATCATAGCCAACTTTTTCTTCTATCAGACACTGTGTCTCTGATTTAATATCGAGCTCCTTGATCCATTTTGAGTTAACTTTTGTGCATGGCGAGAGAAAGGGATTCAGTTTCATTTTGATGCAAATGGATTTCCAGTTTTCCCAGCACCATTTGTTGAAGATGCTATCCTTCCTCCATTGCATGCTTTTAGCCCCTTTATCAAATATAAGATAGTTGTAGTTTTGTGGATTGGTTACTGTGTCTTCTATTCTGTACCATGGGTCCACTCGCCTGTTTTGGTACCAGTACCATGCTGTTTTTGTTACTATTGCTCTGTAGTATAGTTTGAAGTCTGGTATCGCTATACCGCCTGATTCACACTTCCTGCTTAGCATTGTTTTTGCTATTCTGGGTCTTTTATTATTCCATATGAATTTCCTGATTGTTTTATCTATTTCTAAAAGAAATGCTGTTGGGATTTTGATTGGGATAGCATTGAACTTATAGAGAACTTTTGGTAATATTGCCATTTTGATGATGTTAGTTCTGCCTATCCATGAACAGGGTATATTTTTCCATCTTCTAAGGTCTTCTTCTATATCTCTCTTTAGGGTTCTGTAGTTTTCATTGTATAGGTCTTTCACCTCTTTTGTTAGGTTGATTCCCAAGTATTTTATTTTTTTGGGGGGATATTGTCAGACAACTAATTTTTAACAAGCCATTGAAATAGGGAAAGAACACTCTCTTCAACAAATAATAAAACAACTGGATTTCCACATGCAAAAAAATAAAGTTAGATCTTTACTTTATACTGTGTATGAAACTTAACTGCAAGTGGATCAAAAGCCTGAGTAGCGAAACTAAAACAGAAGATTCTGAAAAAAGGATTAATAGGGGTAATTCGTTGAGACCTTGAATTGTTTGATAGGACACTAGATGCTTGAGCAGAAAAAGAATGGGATAAATTGGATTTCATTAAAATTAAAAACATTTTGGTCATTAGTAACAGAAAAGAAAGTGAAAAATTACCCATAGTACAGCTCCAGTAAGGGGTAAAAACAGGGCTAAATACACTTCCCAAGCCCATACACTAGCAAAAGAGTGCACTAAAAAATACAAGATTTTATCATAACATTATGTGGAACCCTTCACTCCTTCTTCCTCTTACCATCACATTAACAGGGATTCAATATAACAATGTGAATCATAACTAACAGACAGAAATATACAAACTCTGCTTAGAAAAGAGTGCTTGAGGAAAACCTAAAACTTTGGGAGAAGTAAAGAAACAAAGCAACTAGAGAAAATGAATCCTTAGTCACCTACAGCAACAGCAAAACAAACTTCCAGGCTTCTGGACAGATTTATTTAAAATCTCACACTTAAAGCTGAATCACCTCCATTCTGTAACCTGTTACTTCATATATGGATTTCAACCCCAAATTTTAAGGCATGGTAAAGACAAGGAAAAAAAAAAAAGTAGGTTGAGAGTAAGCAAGTGTCAGAACCAGACTCACAAATAACACTGGTTTGGGAATTTTCAAATAGAAAATTGAAAATAATGATGTTAAGTTCTCTCTAGAAGATTACCAATGTAAGCTGTGAGAGGGAAGTTCTAAAAAAAATCAAAAAGAGGAGGTAGAAATCAAATACACTGTTATGTAAATGAGGAATGACTCAAAGGGACTCATCTGTACCCTAAACATAGATGAGGAAATAATAAGTGAGCTTAAAATATGTCAATGGAAAATTTTCAAATGACAAAGGAAAATAAAGTACAGAATATCCAAGAATAGTGGGGCAATCACAAAATATATACACAGTACACAAAATGTATGTATATTGGGAATAAGAGGAAAAAATAGTAGAAGGGGCAGGAGGAAAAAGGCAAATAAGAAATATTTCAGGTAATCACAGTTAAGGATTTTCCTACAACAGGGACAGACAACAACAACAATAACAAAAAACAGTTACAGGAAGTTGGGGAGTTAAGTAGGATAAATGCTAAAAACAATCCAAAAAATCTTCACATAGGTATGTCATATTCAACTGCTGAAAACCAGAAAAGAGAAAATTTGAAATAAGAAAATTTGCTTTCATGGGGCTGAAGTTGTGGCAGTAGTAGAGTGCTTGCCTAACATGGAAGAGACACTGGGTTCGATCCTCAGCACCACATAAATGTAAAATAAAGATATTGTGTCCATCTAAAACTTAAAAATAAATATTAAAAGACGAAAATATGCTTTCATGTATAGAAGAAGCGATAAGAGTTATATCACTTATCATAAATGATGCAAGCAAGAAGAGAGTATGGATTAAAGTTTTTACAATATTAAAAGAAAAATACCTCTACACACCTAGAATTTGGTGTCCCATGAAATTGTGTTTCAGAAGGGAAGGAAAAGTGAAGACTTTCTTAGGCCAAAATTAAAGAAATCTGCCACTGGTAGACCTGCTTTATAAGAAAGTCTTTGGAGAGAAGGAAAATGTCATATTCAGTTAAGAACTACATTGGAAAAGGAATATCATCAGAGAAGGAATAAAAGCTTTTGAAAATACACTGTCTTTACTTTTCATCAAGTAAGAATACTTGATGTAAAGATATCAGTGTGTTCAAACAAATAACAACAATAAATTGGGCAATTATAGAGCATGGGAAGATGAAATGAATGACAGCATTGTTGCAAAGGATAGGAAGGAGGAAATTTTAGTTCCCCATTAGTCCTTGAACCATGTGTGTCAATGAAAGACTCAAAGGTGGTCAGTTTACCAAAACAAAACAAAAAACAAACAAATAAACAAGAAACAGAATTGTAATTGTTATTTTAAAATAAGAAACTGAAGTAGTATGCTCAAATAAATCAGAGAAGGCAATAAAAGAGGAATGGAATTTTTAAAGAAAGCAGTAAAGGATATATTGTACGTAAATACCAATTATAAGCATGTAGATATTCATTCAACTATATTGAAAATTACCTTAAATGGGAATGATCTATCTACACTAATTAAAAGACAGGGCTGGAAGAATGCATAAAAATAATACTCAACGTGGTGTTGTCTCTAAAAATCTCACTCATATTATAATAGATTGAAATTAAAATGTGGAAGGAGATCCAGCGTGCTGATGCAGATTACACAAAGAGTAGAGGTAACTAAATTGATTCTAGTCTAAGTAGTCCTGAAGACAAGATGATGATTAGGGAAAACGTGAAGCATTTTATAATGATACAGGGACAGATTCTCAAAGAACCCATCAGGACCCTTTGTGTGTACATGCCTAACAGCAAAGCATCAATTTTTTTGAGACAAAAATGGATGAACCTCAATGAGAACTAAATTAAAAGACTATTACAGTGGAAGTGTTCAACACCCCTTTATGTATATTTGACAAATCTAGCTGGAATAATATAAGTAAGGAATTGTAGAGTTGTGGTGTTGGTCAAATTATGTTCCCCAACCCCCAATATATGTTAACACAGAGATCTAACTCCAGTATATCAGAATGCAAATTTGAAAACTTATTTGAAATTGGAATCATGGTAGATGTCATGAGTGAGGGTGAGTTCATATTGAAGTAGGGTGGACCCCTTATCCAATCTGACTAGTGCTTCTACAAATGAGACAGATCTAAAATGGGATAATGCCATGTACTAAGAGGCAGAGAGTGAAATGCTGAAGTTATAAGCCAAGATTGCCAACACAGCAGCATCACATAGGAAAAGGCAAGGAAAAATCCTTCCAATTCATATCAGAGGTGGGATAGCCTGCTTTGATTTTGGACTTTTAGCCTCCAGAACTGTGAAAAAATAAATTTCTGTTATTCAAGTCAAACAATCTGGTATTTTGTCATGGAAGCCCAGAAAAACTTTTAAAAAAAGCACTGTCATTCAACCAGACCTAATTGGCACTTGTACAATGAATACTTCAACAATGAGAAAATAATTTTTTTTTTCTCATTCTCAGATGGAACACATATTGTAAGGGTCCGGCGAAAAGTCGGAGGAAGAGACCACCATCTGAGCCGTTTCTTTCTTCGTGGGGAAGGCTTCCACCCATCCTGAAAAAGTATCTACAAAGACTAGGAGATACTTAAGTCCATACCTTGCTGGCTTAATTTCAGTAAAGTCCACTTCCCAGAATTGTCCAGGTCTGCTCCCTCGTAAACGCTTTCCTACAGGAAGCTTGGATGGGTATGCATTAACTAATTGGCAGACTTGACAAGCTCTAGTCACATGCTCAGCTATTTCTTTCCTCTGCGAGTCAGTCAACAATAAGTCCTTTCTTTTGTCTTTCAAGAGTGCCTGTAACTTCTTTGAGCCTAAATGGGTGAGCTGGTGAACATCTTTGATGTAAAGTTGGGCTTTTTGAAATTGTAAACTTGGCTCTACGGGATCCCAGAGTTCTGTGTCTGTGTCCTCAGACGATAAGTTGCCTGAACGTTCTTGTGCAGCCAAGTCTCCTGGTTGTTTTTCCCCCGGCGTGGAAACAGTTAACAGGGTCGCTCCTTTTAGGGCTGCCAACTTAGCTTCTTCATCCGCCCCGTCTGTTTTCAACTGCCACCGGGGTCGTTCCCCTTCTGGTGCCCCTGACAGTGCACTATAGCTAGTTCTTTAGGGCCTTTTACTGCTGAGAGAAGGTGGAGGATCTCATCTTTGTTCTTTATTTCCTTCCCGGTGGAGGTTAATAGCCCCCTTTGCTGGTAAATAGCCCCGTGCACATGAGCAGTGGCAAATGCATAGCGGCTATCAGTGTATATGGTGGCTCTTTTGCCTGATGCTAGCTTCAATGCTTTCTTAAGGGCAATTAGTTCTGCTTTTTGAGCTGATGTTCCTTCTGGGAGGCCAGAGGACCAGATAACATTAGTTTTGCTAACTACTGCTGCTCCAGCCCGCTGCTTACCATCTTGGAGGAAACTGCTCCCATCAGTAAACCATAGGACCTCAGGGTGGGGCAGTGGCTGATAATTAAGTCTCGTCTTACACTGCTCTCCTCTGCCAGTATGTGTTGACAATCATGAGCGACAGGTCCTGATGATTCTTCCGGCAGCAGTGTAGCCGGGTTAAGTGGAGCAGGGGGTCCCAGCATTATTCTGTCTTTGTCAAGCAAGAGGCTCTGGTAATGGGTTATTCTGGAATTTGATAGCCACCTGTCTGGAGGCTGACGGATGATGCTCTCCAGGGCATGGGGAGCTATGATGGTCAGCTTCTGCCCCAATGTTAATTTATCAGCATCCTTTATTAGAAGGGCTGCTGCTGCTATAGCTCTTAAGCAATGGGGCCACCCGCTAGCCACTGGGTCCAATTTTTTTGATAAGTATGCTACTGGCCTTTTCCTAGGTCCCAAAGTCTGAGTGAGCACTCCCCGTGCTATTCCTTTCTTTTCCTCGATGTAGAGAGTGAAAGGTTTTTCTACATCTGGGAGTGCTAGGGCCGGGGCAGATAGCAGCGTCTTTTTGATATTATCAAAAGCCTGTTGGTGTTCAGGGGTCCATTGGAATTGGGCATCCCCCTTTATCAGCAGGTATAAAGGGGCAGCCAAAGACACAAACTCAGGAATCCATAACCTGCAAAAGCTGGCACTCCCAAGAAACTCTCTGAGTTGTCTCCTATTAGATGGGGGCGGTATCTGCACAACAGTTCGTTTTCTGGGCTCAGTAAGCCATCATCTGCCACCCCTAAGAGAATAACCCAGGAAGATTACTTCTTGTTGACAAATTTTGGCCTTTTTGGCAGAAGCTCTATATCCGAGCTGAGCAAGCTCGGATAATAGTACTTGGGACCCAGACTCACAGTTCTCCTTGGTGTTGGCTGCCAGTAGCAGATCATCCACATATTGGAGTAGGGTGACTTCAGGGTGTGTAGTTCTGAAGTCGTTGAGGTCCCTGTGGAGAGCTTCATCAAAGAGAGTGGGAGAGTTTTTGAACCCCTGTGGGAGTCTAGTCCAGGTTAGTTGGCCAGATGTTCCTGTTTCTGGGTCTACCAACTCGAAAGCAAACAACAATTGACTGTCCTTATGTAGGGGTAAGCAGAAGAAAACATCTTTTAAGTCCAGCACAGTGTACCATTTTCGCTCCGGATTCAGAGTGCTAAGCAAATTATATGGATTAGGTACCATGGGGTGAATGTCCTGCACTCTGTTGTTGATCTCTCTTAGATCTTGAAAAGGACGGTAGTCCCCAGTTCCTGGCTTTCTTACTGGCAACAGAGGGGTATTCCAGGCCGATTGACAGGGCCTTAGGACCCCAAGAGCCAGGTATTTCCGAATATGGGGCCTTATCCCCTACCTAGCTTCTTTGCTTAGAGGATATTGTTTAACACTGATTGGAGAGGCAGAGGCTTTTGATTCTACTACTATTGGAGGTTGTTTTATGGCCAGGCCTAACCCAGCAGTTTCTGCCCAGGCATCAGGATAATCTTTTATCCATCTCTGGGGTAGTTTACCTGTTTGATCAGTCCCAGGGGCCGTGAAGAGTTGATGTTCATCTTCCACTGACATAGTCAAAGCCGTGACTATGGGGGTCTTTACTGAAGGGCTTAGAAACTCCACTTGGGGACCATCAGGGTTAAAGGTTATTTTAGCCTGGAGCTTGGTGAGTAGGTCCCTGCCCATTAATGGGGCCGGGCATTCTGGGATTACTAGAAAAGAGTGGTGGACTTTTCCCCTTCCTAGGTCCATTGTCCTCTTTGTTGTCCAAGCCCAATATTTACTGCCATTAGCTCCTTGAACTAAGGATCTTCTATTAGATAGAGGGCCCAGTGGAGTCTTAAGGGCTGAATATATGGTCCTGTATCAACTTCAAAGTTCACTGGGGTCCCCTCCACTTCAAATGTTACCCTGAGCTCGGGGAGGGGATCCGAGCCCCGACTTTCCTAGTCATCTTCTAGAGTCAGCATAGAAGGCCAGCGTGGCTGCTTGTTTTGTGGGCAGTCTTTGGCCCAGTGTCCCTTTTCCTTACAGTAGGCACATTGATCTGAGGCCAGGGGCAGCCTTTGGCGTGGGCCCAAGTATCCCTTCCTGTCTCCCTGCTTTCTAACTTCTGGCCTATCTGTGGCTGTGACCAGGACCTTAGCCAATGCTTTAGTCTGTCTTATGCTTCTCTCATCTTCCTTGTGTTCCCTTTCCTTCTCCCTCCTCTGTTCCTTCTCTTCCTCAGTTTCTCTCTTATAATATACCTTCTCAGCCTCTCTGACTAAATTTCTTAAGGTCATATCTTGTAGTCCATCTAAACGTTATAACTTTCTCTTAATATCTAGGGCAGCCTGCCCAATAAAAGCCATTGCAACAGATGCCTTTTGGTCCTCTGCCTGAGGATCAAAGGGAGTATATCTCCTATATGCTTCCATAATTCTCTCCAGAAACATGGAGGGAGATTCATTGGGTCCCTGGATAATCTCTCTTACCTTGGCCAAATTAGTTGGCCGCCTAGCGGCCACTTAGAGACCCACTATAAGAACCTGGCAATAAGTGGATAGATGCTCCCTACCTTCAAAGGTGTTAGGGTCCCAGTTGGGTCGGTTTAAGGGGAAGCCAGCTTTGATGATGTTAGGAAGTTGGGTTGGTCGCCCATCTGGTCCAAGAATGTTCTTTCTGGCTTCCAAGAGGATTCTCTCTCGTTCCTCTGTTGTGAAGAGAGTCCCCAGAATTTGCTGGCAGTCATCCCAAGTGGGCTGGTGTGAGAACATCAGCGACTCGACTAAACCTGTAAGTCGGGTGGGGTCCTCAGAAAAAGGGGGATTGTTATTTTTCCAGTTGTATAGATTTGAGGAGGAGAAAGGCCAGTATTGGTAAGCCTGCATCTCCCCCCCCCCCCCCCCGTGCCCATCATCTATTGTGGGCCCATAGGGACCAAAAGGAAGCATCACCGGGGCTTCCAAGTTCTCCATTATCCGCCGCCTGCAGGTTCCTTTAGCTGGCCCAGTTTCCTCCGGTGGGGGAGGGACTGCTGCTGCTGCTGCTGTTGCCGCTGCCACAGGGAAGTCCCTGGGAGGGCTTGAATCTGACCCAATTACCTCTAGCGGCGGGGTGGCCGAGTCAGCGGCAGGAGGGTCACCTAGGACGAATTGGGGGTTTGGGAGCATGGGTAAAGGATAAGGAGGGGGGGTGGAGTCCAGTAAAGTTAAATCCTGTGACTCAGGGAGAACGGAGGGACTAAGGGGAGGAGTGGAAGGTTTGGGAGAAGTGGAAGGTTTGAGTGATAGGATTGTGGGGGAAGGGATTGGAATAGGAGTTGGGACAAGGAAATTTCCATGTGGGAGGAAATTCACAAAGGTCCTGCCAGGTTAAAATATATGGCTGTTGATCTGGATGGCCACGCGGCCCCGGCTGAAAGACAATATCGCTGACTTTGCGGATTAGAGGGAGGTGGAACGACCCTCCTGGGGGCCACTCAACTCCGAGAGTGGGCCATTCTGAGGTGCAGAGTGTCTGCCAGGTCCGGCGTTTCACTGAAAAAGAAAGATTCTGGGCCCTTGAACGGACGTCAGTCCAATGTTCAAGAGTCACGGACAGAGGCGTGGAATGGCTTTGTCCCATAATGAAAGTTACTCGAACAAAGACAGGGACAATACAAACGTGACACAAACACGGACACACAGTAAACGTTTAACACAAGTTAAGAAGCAAAGATTAAAGAGAGACAGTTAACTTGAGAAAAAGAATAGCAAAACCAAATGGGTTGGCAGCAAAGTACCAAACAAGGGCACTTTTGTCCCTCTTCGAATCCCTCAAGGCGTCCCTTGAGGGTGTGGCCTGTGGCTTCAGGATACGTCTGTCCACAACTGCCAAGGAGAACTCACGCTCTCCACTGGCAACCACCCTGCCAACCCAAACCAAACCAACAAACCAAACCAAACCAAAAACCAAACCAAACCAAAAACCAAACCAAAGAAGAGGCGCCTTATTTACCCTTAAAGGAGTCCAATGGGGTCTCCCTGTCGGGCGATGCGCAGTTCCCGGCCAATGCACCAAATGTAAGGGTCCGGCGAAAAGTTGGAGGAAGAGACCACCAAGAGACTGACTCATGCAATTGCAGAAGGGGATTTATTGAGGATCCAATTCAGCGCGCTGAGGCTCCAGGCTCACTCAAGAAGTGAGAGCAGCCCAGAGCCCCGGGGAGGGGTCGAGCAGTGCTTAAGTACACTTTTTGGGGAGGGCGGGGGCTTTGCATACATCAGAACAAATCAGCATGAGGCATGGGAAAATTGAACAACAACTCTAATACATGATTAGCACATTCATTGGCGGGAACAGGTCGGGCGGGGGTGATTGGTCACTCCTAAGCAGGGTACACATTCAAACTGATTGGTTCGGGCCCTGTATGCTTACGTGACAAACTGCACAGGGCCCTAGGCTAAATGGCCAGTAGGGCGTTGTCTTAACTGTCTCAGGAATTTCAGGTTCTGGGTGTAGCAGAGGAACTTAACAATACCTGGTCTTTTACATTTTAACTCAGGCTTTGCAGCTTAGAAACTTTACCCTTTCAATATCAAGATCACCCATGGTGTGGTCCTTTAAATCAGGCGTTGTCCTTGCACCAGACAACAGGAGCTAGCAGAAAAGTTGCATGGCAGTGCAGTACCAGATGACTTCAAAGTAACCCCCCCAAAATACTATTGACGCAATGGAGCACCACTTCCCTCTCCAGGTCTATGTCTTGAATAGTCACATGGAAACCCAGCTCTGGAGCCAGTGGCAGAATCATACAGTACTTTGATTATGTGGCACCAGATGAGTCTTGCATTTTTGCAACTTAGAATGTTGGGGTTGGGTGTATAATTCTTCATCACTCCTATCTGCCTTGTTATTGTCTACTGCTTTTACACACTGGCAGTTCTTCTGGGAAACCTCTGAAGCCAAAGAGGGAGACCAGAGGCCCTCCTTGCCTACTTTCTTGGAGGACTTGGGGGGTAGTTTGGAATGGCATGAAGCTGTGGACTCTTTCTCTGCAGCAGTGGAAAGCCTCAAGTTATAAGAGCTCATGATGGTGTGTGTTTGTGGCAGGAGATCACATATGAAGTCTGGGAATTCTGTTAGGCTCTGTCTTTGGAGATCTGGCTGTGAAGTTTTCTCTGTAGAATCCCAGTCCTGGGTACAAAGAAAGAAAAGCCTCTGTGGACCTAAATGAGGGTCCTAAATGAGGACTGGGTATCCCTGGTGACACTGAAGCCCCTTCTTCAGTGGTCCTGTTTGTGCATGCCTAACTGCAAGGAAAGAATTGGTCATAGGCACAAAACTTGCAAACAAGGGTGCAAGTTAACAGAAATCCATGCATAATCTCAGTTCCTGCTAAGCTGGCCTTCTTGGGGTTCAGGATCTTCCTTGTAAGGCTACCTGGGGTCAGCAAGTGATGCACTTGGAAAGGTATTTGCTCTGGTTTGCCTTTCCTGATTTAAAATCTCATGTTCCTTTCTCTTAATTCTGTCTAAAGGAGAGAAGAGGTGGCCATGTGTTCCAAGTCTGTGCTAGCAATATATTTTTTAAATATATTTTTAGCTGTAGATGGACACAGTACTTTGTTTTATGTATTTATTTTTATGTGGTGCTAAGAATTGAACCCAGTGCTTCACACATGCTAAGCAAGGGCTCTACCACTGAGCTACAACCTCAGCCCTAGCAATATTTTTTGTAGAAAAGCAAATAAATGGCCATAGCCCTCAGTATCAATCCCCTGACAGATGCTGCTATGCAGGCCTGGTTTCAGAGCTGGGCAAGAAGACCCATCTGAACTCAGTTACTTTGAACAGTTTGAGGGAGAATAAATCCAAACTCAGACTTGTGTATGGGAAGAGTGATTAATCTCTTCTTGACATTCTGGGAATCTGTTCTCACCCTCATCCCACAACAAAGAAAGGGGAAATCCTGGGATGTCAGTCTTGAACTACCCTGTGTACCACAAATGGAAAGATGTGGACAACTCTGGGCTGGTGTCATTTCCTAGGAATGGTAACAGGCTCTTTGTGCCCTTACTCAAAAAATATACTCAGATAAGTTTTATGAAATGAGCTGAGCCCTGCTATCCAATGATACAGAAGGATCTAGAGTTTAGTGCAGTTCAGAGCATGGTGTGGAGAAGCAAAGAAAGGGTGAAGGTAGCAGATTTGCATGCAGGCCCCTCCTTCCTGAGAGGCAGAGTATGAGGATATGAGTGGTCTGGGGGAGCCAGGCCAGTGCTGGGTCTCATGAGGCAATGTCTTGAGTAACTCCACTATGGCATGGGCTCTGCTGCTCCATATCCTCTTCCTCTCAGGGAACAGGTTATGGCATAAGAAAACTGACAAGGGGATATGATGCTTTGTCTTCTTCAGCTCCAATTCACTTGAACCCATCCACAAGCATATATGTCTGAGTGTGCTTATTTATCTTTAGTAATGGTTTATAGAGCTTTGTTTAGGTTCCAGAAGACTTAGAGCAGTTATCAACACTTATAAGCTCACCAGAAACTTTCCCAGTGATATAGGAATTAAATAACCATGCCTTAAATCTCACATGCTCACTCTGGCACTACCATCCCACTTTGTGTCTTTTGTACGTGGAGATTCAAAATGCATGAACTACCTCAAGTGCTTTCTCAAATAATGAAACTATAGTTTATTAATTTTTAAAAAATGAGGACATGGTTTTGTTCAACTATTGAAATGCTTGAGGTCTTCATATTTCAAAATATCTGCCTCTTCAATGCCATCAGGGATTTGGCACTCAGGGCAATTGACTTTCCCTGTAGGGATTCCTCAATGTAGCCAAGGCTACATTCTTTTTTTTTTTTTTTTTTTTTAAAGAGAGAGTGAGAGAATTTTTAAATATTTATTTATATTTTTTAGTTTTCAGTGGACACAACATCTTTGTTTGTATGTGGTGCTGAGGATCGAACCCGGGCTGCACGCATGCCAGGTGAGTGCGCTACCGCTTGAGCCACACCCCCAGCCCAAAGGCTACATTCTTGTCTTATTCTTTGACCCTCCTAAGGAGTCCATCTTCAGATATGTCTTTCCTTCTTTTCCACCTGCTGCCTGGACCTACACTGGATGTTCTTGGAGGGGAAGAAGAAGAATATAAGCTTTGACCTCAGTCTCATCAGAGCAGTGTGAGAGTGACAGTGTTCTCCTTTGACTCCATCTTTGTCTTTCCTGATTGCTTTATTAATGCATTCTGGATGACTTTGTTCCTACTATTTAAAAAAAACAACAACAGAAACAAAAGCACAGGTAAATTCTTTCATAACATTTTTCCCTAATGGAAATCATCCCTAATTCCATTTTACTCTGAGTCTCTAGTCTTGGTAGTTAAGAGAAGTTAAGTACAGGTTCATTTCACCTTCTATTTTTTTTTCTTGGTACCAGGGATTGAACTCAGGGGTACTTTATCACTGAGCCACATCCCCAGCCCTATTTTGTATTTTATTTAGAGACAGGGTCTCACTGAGTTGCTTAGCACCTTACTTTTGCTGAGGCTGGCTTTGAACTCGTGATCCTTCTGTCTCAGCCTCTCAAGTTGCTGGGATTACAGGCATGTGCCACCATGCCCAGCTCACTTTCATTTTTAAAACTTGTTATTGTGTATTATATCACACTTAAAGAGGATTTCATGAAAATAAATGCATAAACTTCAACGAATAGTAAAAATTGGCAAACATTATCTTTATACTTCCACATTTACTCATTTTAAGTGGGCATGTATAATACAAGAGCATTCCTCATGTGGTCATCTGTCATCACTATGCTGTGTGTCAGATAAAGACTACCTACCAGAATCCATATCAGTGGATAAATATTCCCCATATTTTTTGTTCCTCAGTTAAGTAGTGTCTCCAGCAGTTGGTATGAGAGAACACTTCTCCTGATAAGAAGAGGGTTGAAGATAATTTGGGATATTGAGTCTTTGGGCATAAAGAGAATACAGAAAACCTCTTACTCATTATCAAGACAAAAGTAGCAGAGATAGGAAAGTACAGACAATAATCTGGGCCCCCATGGTGTTACATCTTCAGAATTATAAGGTGTTCCTTTTACCAGTGTATTTGTCAAGTAATGTCTCAAATGCCTTAAGAGAAGGGATTGATTGGGTATGGTCACTAGAGAGAAGTCGTTACAGGAAACAGCATTTGTGAGGTACACAGAGGTCTCCTTATGATATATGAGGTCTGACTCTGCCTGGATTCCCCTTCCACAGCTGTGTTTTATCTTCTGCAGAGAATAAATAAGAGTGGGGGCAGCTGGTGGGTCATGCCATGGACAGGGAAAAAATGGAGACCATTGCTTCTCTAGTTACTCTATTCATTCTGATTTCAGCTCACCTCAGGCCCTTCATTGCTATTTATAGTCCACTGAGAATCACTCAGGAATTTCAGAATGATTCTTAGTGCACACTGGGCATTGGATTTTCTAAGATCCAAGTCTGCTAAAAATTGTCAATCTGAGATCTGGCTTTAAAGCTCTGTCACTCTTCATTCTGTTTCTGATGTCTTTGGTTGTGAGAACTTTTTGACCTTTTGAATACAATTTTGGTTTGACTTTAGGAAGGAATACACATGTATTCACACCCTCTTATCCAGCATAATAAATCAGTTACACCAAGTACAACTTTCCTGAATCCTCATAGCCATGAACAAATAGGTTGACTGTGATGGCATGACCAGAATCCAGGACCCGCAGGGGAAGAGTGAGGAAGTGTCATGGGACTAAGTTCTTGTTGGGAACACTGGGACTACCTATGACAGAAAAGGTGACTTTGTGAAAAAATCCCCAAGGAACAAATTTTTGTAGCTGAGATTTTAGTACCCATTGGGGAGTTACAGAAGCCTGAGTGGGCTGTAGAAGGTTTTCATCCTGGAAAAATGAAGGCAAAGAGAGCACCAAGCAGGAAATGAGGAAAGGAGCATTTGGCTTTCAGGTACTGGCAATCTAAAGTGATATGAAATAATCCATCCCTAACTGGCTAAACATTTTTAAAAAAATGTTTAATGATTAAATGACAGAATCCTATCTCTTCTTCAAACTATTTGGAAGGCCAAGAGTTTCACCAGTACTCTCTTGATATCTATCAAGCCAATTTTAATTTCTTAAGATCTACATATTCTGATCTGCATTTATCATAGATTATATAGCATTTTCTTTGATAATGTACATGTTTTATTAGGGAAATGGATTTTAGATCATACACAAGATATAATTATATTTATTCAGTAATCCTTTGTTATAAAAGGAATAAATTATTGAAGAGTGGAAAATGTTGATGTTACCAATTTTTTTAAGTAACCACCCAGAATCATATATATTACCTTCCAGTCTTTTTTGTATTTGCCATGTGTTTGTATGCCTTTTGTGAGAAAGCTATTTTCACACTAGTTAACTAACAATCAAAAAAGAAATAATGGGAATCTGGTCCCATGGAGCACTGAAGATCTTTAACCCAGTTCTACATGAGAGTTGCAAAAATGTGATACTCCAGGTTAACCTGTCACTGTCCATAGGTATGAAGCTCATAGATCTTCAGCACTTTGAGGGTTCATAGTTGCAATGGTATCTAGTATCCCTAAAGCATCACCCCATTTCTTATCAGCTTTGGGACTGGGGCTGACAAGTGATCCAGCACTAGTGGAATTTGATTGGTTGTGCCAAATGGTATGTCTCAACTCTGAGAATCTGTGATCTCACTAAAATCATTGATAAGAAAATCTGTGATCTAACTAAAACCATTGATAATCACTCTGAATGAGAATATATATATATATATATATATATATATATATATATATATATATATATACACACACTAATTAAAATATGGAGACTAGAAGAGTGAATATATTAATATCCATGTGTTACATGTCCTGAGAAACTCAATTTAAATAGAATGAATTAAAGATATGAATACAAATGCAGCATGACAATATATATTTAAAATAAGCTTGAGTAACTAAATTAATCTCAGACTAAGCAGACAAGGAGATTATTAGGGATAAAGAGAGGTGTTATGAAATGACCTGTGATGGGTTCTCCCAGAAGCCATAAGAATCCCTTTGTATACATCTAATAATGGAACATCAAATTATTGAAATAAGGCTTATAATGTTTTCTCTGGTAGGTGGAAGCTAGAGAAAAAAAAAGGAAAAGAAAGGTGGCGTGGGCCTCATGATAGTCGAAGGGAGATCTGTAGAATAAAGGAAAGGGGGGGGGCTAGAGTTGTGGCTCAGCGGTATAGTGCTTGCCTAGCACATGTGAGGCCCTGGGTTCGATCCTCAGCACCACATAAAAATAAAAAATAAAATAAATGTATTTTTATAAAAAGGAAGGGGGAACCAGGAGTGAGGGATAGGGAGGAAGGGAGGTAAACAGAAACTACTGGGGAATGATTTGACTAAATTATGTTGTCATATTGTATGCATGTATGAATAGGTAACAAATTCCACCGTTATGTACAACTATAAGGCAACATTTTTAAAATCTGGAAAAAAATCCTTGACATAAAACATTGGAATGCAATGAGAAATAAATAATTTATCCCAATATGATTTTTCACCAATATGATCTTTCACTAGAAAGATTTCAACACCCATTTGACAGATTCAGCAGGAATAACATAAATAAGGATATAGTTGAGCAGACCAGTTCTGTTATGGGTCAATTGTGTCCCTTAGAAGGTATGATAAAATATACTACTCAGCTCAGTACTTCAAAATGGGACCTTATCTGGAAATAAAGTCATTCTTGTGGTAATAAATGAAGGTAGTCATATGGTGGACCTCATACTGGAGTTGGGGTCCACCATATGACTATTTTTCTAATGACAGAAAACAGTTCCACAATGGGAGAATGCAACATGCTGAAGGAGGCAGAATGAAGTGTTAAAGTCCCAAATCATGAAAGCCAGGGATTGATAGCAAAGCAGCTTAAAATACAAGGCAAGAAAAAATTCTCCCTACGGATTTCAGAGGGAGCATGGTTCTGCTTACACTTTGATTTTGTTCTGTTATTTCAAGTCAACCAATCTGGTACTTTGTCATGGGAGCCCTGGAATTCATTAAAAGCATATCAATCAATCAAGTCTGACTGACATTTGTGTAATCCTTCATTTAACAATGAGACAATACACTTTCTTCTCAAGATCCCATGAAACATTCCTCAAAGCAGACCAGGGTTTTGGCTATAAAATACATTGACATACTGAAGAGAAAAGAAATAATATAAAATGTGCTACCAGACCCACTAAGGAACTAAATTAGAATTCAACAATAGAGAATTGAAGAAGCCCCAAATATTTAGAAATTTAATAACACACACCTGGGTCAAAGAAGAAGACTCTATGGGCCTTTATAAATATTTTGAGCAAAATGAAATTAAAATATTTATTGTGGAATGTACATAATTCAAAAGCATGGGCAGGGGATATAGCTCAGTTGGTAGAGTGCTTGCCTCCCATGAACAGACCCTGGGTTCGATCCCCAGTACCACACACACTCACACACACACAAAATTCAGTGAAAACAATGGTCAGAAAGAAGTCGATAGCATTGCATGCAATATTAGAGAAAATAAGAAGACCTAAAATCAAATAATCAAAGCTTCTTCCTAAAGAAACTGGAGAAAAAGTACATGATAATGTTAAGCAGATAGAAGGAAACAAAAATACCAATTATTGAAGAAATCCATATAATAAAAATAGGAAAATCATTTCAGAAAATCAACAAACTGAAAATTGAGTGTTTTTTTAAAATATATTTTTAGTTGTAGATGGACCTTTGTTTTATTTATTTTTATTTGATGCTGAGGATCAAACCAGTGCCTCACACATGCTAGGCAGATGCTTTACCACTGAACTACAGCCCCAGCCCTGAAAATTGAGTTTTTTTTTTTTTTCTAAGACAGGGAGAGAGAGAGAGAGAGAATTTTAATATCTTTTTTTTTTTTTTTAGTTTTCGGAGGACACAACATCTTTGTTTGTATGTGGTGCTGAGGATCGAACCCGGCCGCACGCATGCCTGGCGAGCGCGCTACCACTTGAGCCACATCCCCAGCCTGAAAATTGAGTTTTTGAAGTGTCAAAATTAATAAACTTCTAGCCAGGCTAACCACAAAAAAAAAAAAAAAAAGAGAGAGAGAAGACATGGCTGGAGACATAGCTCAGTTGATAAAGTGCTTGCCTAGCATGCACAAGGCCCTGGGTTCAACCCCCAGCACCACTTAAAAAATTTAAAAAAAAAGGCATAATGGACGACCAATATAAATCAAGAATAAATTAATATTACGGAGACCATAGAGATTAGAAAGATAATAAGGGAAAACTTTGGACAACTCCCTGCTCACAAATTTGATAGCTTGGAAGAAAGGGATCAATTGTGAAATGGTGGAAACTACAAAAACCTATCTCCTCAATTTCTCTGTTAGCCTAAAGCTCTTGTAAACAGATCCTATTATATTTTTAAAATCTGATAGTGTAGTTTCTATAAGCACAAATCCTACAAAGATAGAGGTAGAAGAAGGGAAGCAGACCTCAGGTCAGCAAGCTTTCCTTTTATTCTGCAGTGAAATCAATCAATCGGGAATGGGAGGGCTCATTTTCTGGGTATAGAAATGGTCTGTGGGTTACAGAAGGAGTCTGAGTTTTGTAGTTTACAGTGAGGGTGAATTAAACATTGGAAACTGGGACGTGCTGTTTGGACAGTCAGGGACCTAGTTGTGCAAGTTAAAATTTTAACTCAGGAATTCAGAAAGGCAGTTGTAAAGTTTGAAACTCACTGGGAAAAGTTTAGAACTCATTGTTCACTGCTTATCTTCCTTCCTCTGTGACCCATAGTTACCTAGATCTTTACTATTTGCTTTTCTCCTCTTAGGACTCATCTGCAATGGGGAAGGGTAAAAGTCCAGGGCCCAGGATTTCAGTATTTGCCTCCTCCCTTCAGGACCCATTGTGATTGGGAAGGGGTAAGATGCTTGCTTCTGGTGGAGATGCTGGGGATGAACCTAGGAAGGGATGAAAGTTTGCTTTTCCCTCAGGGCCCACTGTTACTGGGAGGTTTAATGTTTGACTAATTTCCTCTTCCTCCTCAGGAGCCACACTGTTCCCCACCCCCAGCTGTCTTGTAGGGATCTTATTTTCTATAACCCTTCAGTTTCAGGAAGAATTCTATTTCAGTCAGCCAAATGTCTATAAACATTAGCTTCAAAAGTTGTTTGCTATTACATGTGAACCAAATGTTAAATTGAAAACAGTTTATTCATATTTCTTCTTCTGTAAAGTGCCTATACAGTTATTTAGCCCATTTATTGTGAAATTATTAGTTGAGTTATTTGTTTTTATGGTGTTAAATTTTGAGTTCTTTAATCTTTGATCCTGGAGATTAATGCTCTATCTGATGAGCAGGTGGCAAAGATCTTCTCCCATTTTGTAGGCTGTCTCTGGAATTACAAGCATTGCTGCCTTGCCTGGCTGTTTAAGATATTTTTACATTTCAATTAAGGCTTATTCTTTGTCTCATGTGTTATTTAAATGTGTTTTGCTGAGTGTGTAAATATTCTGAAATTTTCTGCTTATCCTACGATTTCCATTTCTAATTTAGTTTCATAGTGGTCTGAGATCATATAATTGACACTTGAACAACACAGATTTGAACTACGCTGGCCCTTTTATGTGTAGTATTGTTTTTAAAGATTTGTGACAATTTTAACAAAATTTCACACACGAACTGTATGAACTAAAATATTTTTTTAAAAATTAAGAAAATGTCATCTGGGGCTGCAGCTCAGCAACAGGGCACTTACCTAGCATGTGTGAGGAACTGGGTTTGATCCTCAGCACCACATAAAATTTTATTTTTTTAATTAAGAAAATGTTATATTATCATGAATGCACAAAATATATGTAGAAATGGTCTATTTTATAACTTCCTACCATAAAATACATACACAAAATTATTATAAAAATCTAAAAGTCCGTGTTTCAATGCATAAATTATTGCAGATTTTATATTGTTTTTGTTGTTGTTTGTTTATTTGTTTTTTGTGGTGCTGGAGATTGAACCCAGGGCCTTGGAACTTCGAGGCAAACACTCTACCAATTGACCTATATTCCTAGCCCCAGATTTTATGCTGTTTTGCAAAAAAGTGGGGGTACAATCATTATGTGAAGTTTTTATTTAAAGAAAAAAAAAAGTGTGTTGGCCAGCACAGTAGTACAGGCCTGTACTTCATGAGTTCAAAGCTAGTCTCAGCAATTTAGTGAGACCCTAAGCAACTCCGTGAGACCTGTCTTCACATAAGATACAAAATAAGGCTAGAGGGCTGGGGATGTGGCTCAAGCGGTAGCGCGCTTGCCTGGCATGCGTGTGGCCTGGGTTCAATCCTTAGCACCACATACAAACAAAGATGTTGTGTCTGCCAATAACTAAAAAATAAAATATTAAAATTCTCTCTATCTATCTATCTCTCTCACTCTCTCTTAAAAAAAAAAATAAGGCTAGAAATGTGGCTCAGTGGTTGAGTGCCCCTGAGTTCAATCTCCAGTTCCAAAACAAACGAACGAAAAACATTGTGTCAATATTACTTAAAAATCACTCATTACTAACCTGTCTTTGGTGAAAATTAGAATAAATGAAATAATTGTTACTATATGTTAAAATTGAATAATACAAACTGATACACATCATTTCTTCATGACAGTTTGGCAAACATTTTTCTGGTCTGAAAAAAAAAGTTAGCACATTAGTTGTTGATTTATGCATAATAGTTGAAAAATCACACTTGAGAAAATTTACCACAGTGTTGTGAAGTATGGACTTTAAAAAGTTTTTCTTTTGTGTCTGAAGATTCTGCACCAGTATCTTTGGTTTCATTATCTGTGGCACTGTCCTCAGCACCATTCATATAAGATGTGTTTACTATTAGTACTGTACCACTAGAAACAAACGATATAAGTTGGCTTTGGGAAATGTACTGTTGTGTGCATGTGCTGCAAATTCTAGGCTCCAGGTGATATGCTGGTGACAAGTTCTGCTTAATTAACAACTTTTAACTTAATTAATTAATTTTAATTAATTTTAATTAATTAATTAATTAATTTAATTAATTAATTTTAACTTAATTAACAACTTAATTAACAACTTTTTAAAAAAAATTTTATTTTTTTTAGTCATACTTGACAGTAGAATGCATTTTGATATATAATACATACATGGAATGTACATACATCAATCATATTGTCTATTCTATTCTGCTGCCCTTCCTATCCTCCCTACTCCTCCTCTCCTCTCCCATCCTTTCTCTCTATCCAATCTAATGTGACACATTTTTTTTTCTCATCACAACATCATATATGTATTCTATATAACAATGAGGTTCTCCTTCCATCTTCTGTGCAACTCCCCTTCTCCTTCTTTTTCCCTCCCACCTCTCTTCCCTATTTAGTGGTAGTCATCTTCTCTTGCTCTTCCTCCCTATCCCATTTTGAGTCACCCCCCTTATATCAGAGAAGACATTCGGCATTTGTTTTTTAGGGATTGGCTAACTTCACTTAGCATAATCTGCTCTAATGCCATCCATTTGCCTGCAAATGCCATGATTTTATTATTTTTTAGTGCTGAGTAATATTCCATTGTGTATAAATGCCACATTTTTTAATCCATTCATCTATTGAAGGGCATCTAGGTTGGTTCTATATTCTAGTTTATTGTGAATTGTGCTGCTATAAACATTGATGTGGCTGTGTCCCTGTAGTATGCTCTTCTTAGGTCTTTTTTTTTTTTTTAAGGATATACAATTGGACATTAGCCTTACTTTTTTTTTTAAAAGAGAGAGAGAGAGAGAAAATTTTAATATTTATTTTTTAGTTTTCAGTGGACACAACATCTTTGTATGTGGTGCTGAGGATCGAACCCGGGCCGCACGCATGCCAGGCAAGCACGCTACCGCTTGAGCCACATCCCCAGCCTCTTCTTAGGTCTTTTGGGTATTGTCAGAGAAGGGGAATAGCTGGGCCAAATGGTGGTTTTATTCCCAGCTTTTCAAGGAATCTCCATACTGTTTTCCAAATTGGCTGTACCAATTTGCAGTCCCACCAGCAATATATGAGTGTACCTTTTCCCGCCCCCCCCCCCATCCTCGCCAGCACTTACTGTTGTTTGACTTCATGATGGCTGCCATTCTTATTGGAATGAGATGGTATCTTAGAGTAGTTTTAATTTGCTTTTCTCTGATTGCTAGAGATGGTGAGCATTTTTTCATGTATTTGTTGATTGATTGTATATCCTCTTCTGAGAAGTTTCTGTTCAAGTCCTTGGCCCATTTGTTGATTGGGTTTGCTTTGACTTTAAAAAATAAATAAATAAATAAATAAAGTAAAAAAAGTTGTTAATTAATGTTTCCAGGGCTTCACCATGCTGCCCTTCCTCCTTGGCCCACCTGTTTCCCACTATTGGCCCTCCCACTGAGCATTCCTGGGCCTACTGAGCATTCCTGGGCCTAGTCACATACTCAGGAAGGAGAAAGATAAGGGAGGGCTAATTCCTGAGACAGGTTACCTTAGCAACAGGTTAGAGCAGGGGCAGGTTCTTGATAAGAGTGGAGGAAGGGCTCTGAAGGAATTAACATTTCAGTTCCTCAGGGGACAGTCTCCAGTTTCCCAGTACTCCCTCAAAATTGGCTTGACTATATCTGATCTGACTCGATTTACCTTTCTATACTGACTGCCTGTCTAGTTCTGGCTTCACAGGATCACAGTGTGCAAAAGACAAATGCACATCCATGAGACTTGGGCAAAGGACAAAATAGTCTGCATAGATAATGAATAATCAGGTAGGGAAGATGGGGGCTAATTCAAAGAAACGGAAATAAAATGCTAAGGCCTCCAGAGCACTTCCCCCACTCTCAACCATTACCAAGGTTGCCTATACCTCCAGTGAGGAGCTCTTCCCAACAGGAGTTGCTGCTAATGAGTACCTACTGGGCAGATATTTTCCAGCTTTTGCCCAAGTGGGCAATATGAGCAGGGGATTAGGGTTGAAAGGAAAGGAAACCTAAGGTCTATAAAGGAGCTGTCTTGCCCTCCACTCCCATGGATAACAGCTCTGGGTTCCCTTCTCTCTGGGGGTACTATCTCTGTTCTCTACCTTAAACAAAATTTGCTTTCCATGCTTGGCTCAGTGTTTCTCAGTTGTTTGATCTTTTAACACTAGAGGAATGGAGAACCCAATTCTGATTTCCAAGACCAGTATCATCCACATGCTGCTGATGAATACATTGCTGTTCCATTTACCTTTTAAGCAGTGAGAGGAACACAATTACATCATGCAATGATTATGTGATTAAAGGTTATAAACCAATTTTTTTTTTGCACTGAAAAAACAGGGTGCAACAATTAAGCAGAGCAAAATTTACTCAGTGAAATATAGTAAAAATCACAATTTATACACAAACAGCTGAGATAAGAAAATATAAAAATGCAGTATTAAATCACCACTGTATAAAATTAACTAAGTACTGTATTCATGTAGTAATTTCATAGCTACCTCCTGTTCCTATTTCAGTAAAATCGAGTATTGACAAGTGTCTCCTTATAATAAACAGGAAAATTACCCCAAACAGACCCAGGTTAGTAAGCCATAGGAGAAGAGAAGTTATTAATTGGACCAGTGGGCCTTGGGACTAAGTGAAAGTCCCCACACAGAGATAAGTAGCTGTTTCTGATTCTATAACCAGGCTTCCCACCATGAGAGCTTCCCGCCCTGTCCTAACCACTATTCCTGCTTGATCAACCCCAAATTTTAAACCCACCTATTAGCAGCTAGTACTGCTCTTATAACTGATCTCTTGCACTGCCTTATTAAAACCCCTGTAACCCCAATGCTCAGGGCCCAGAATTTCCAGTGTGAGCTCATCTGGGTCCCTGGCATCAATAAACACACATGTTGCTTGATTTCTCACCAGACTATTTCACACAATAATAATGCCCTTGTAATATTAATTGAAGTGAAAGCAAGGAACAAGAGATGGGTAAGCAAGAAATGAAAGATGAGACCAGGCAGAGATATACACAAGAGTTTATTGGTCAGAGCTGACAAATAAAGGCCATCTCTCAATAGGAGAGAGAGGCAAAACAGGCTTGAGTTCTGGGACTTTTATGGAGAAGGCTTAGGATTCAGACTCAGGCAGGTCCTAAGGTGGGACTGTGAGGGTCCGGCGAAAAGTCAGAGGAAGAGACCACCAAGAGACTGACTCATGCAATTACAGAAGGGGATTTATTGAGGATCCAATTCAGCGCGCTGAGGCTCCAGGCTCACTCAAGAAGCGAGAGCAGCCCAGAGCCCAGAGCAGAGGCTAAGCAGTGCTTAAGTACACTTTTGGGGGAGGGCGGTCGGGGGGGTGGGGGCTTTGTATACATCAGAACAAATCAGCATGAGGCATGGGAAAATTGAACAACAACTCTCATACATGATTAGCACATTCATTGGCGGGAACAGGTCGGGCGGGGGTGATTGGTCACTCCTAAGCGGGGTACACATTCAAACTGATTGGTTTGGGCTCTGTATGCTTACGTGACAAACTGCACAGGGCCCTAGGCTAAATGGCCAGTAGGGCATTGTCTTAACTATCTCAGGAATTTCAGGTTCTGGGTGTAGCAGAGGAACTTAACAATACCTGGTCTTTCACTTTTTAATTCAGGCTTTGCAGCTTAGAAACTTTACAATGCCCAGTCTTTTACATTTTAATTCAGGCTTTGCAGCTTAGAAACTTTACCCTTTCAGGACGGTAAGGGTTGGGTTGGTAAGAGGGAATGGTGAGTTTTTCTCAGAAAGGCCCTTGGGTGGGAAAGTGAAACTTCTTCCTTAAAATGGTGGCTGTCACTAAAATGGCCATCCAGATGCTAAGCAAGGACCTTATATTCCCCCCTTTTTTTTTGTTTTTTTTTGGGGGCTCCTTAGGGAACAGGGACATAGGTCAGTCTTCTGTAACTCCTTCCTGCTGGGAAGGGGCAGGAACAAACAGATCATTAGGGGCTAGGGATGTCTTTGGAATGACAGAGGTTGAGTGATTGTGGAATGCTGTCCCTGGTGCCCCAAGTTTTGGTGAGGGATTGGTATTCCTGTAACAAAAGCTGGTTCATAGTTTGATTAGAGATTTTTTTCTGGTTCTGGTCTTGAGCCAACCTAATGATGCAGGAGGCAAACATTAATAGAAGGCCTATGACAAGGGGTCAGGAAAGGAAGTGCCTGTAGTGGCACCCCCTTTCTCCACAGAAAATCTTAACTGGGTTTCTCCAGAAATCTTCACCGTGGTTGATTTTAGGACTGTCAACCAAAGAGTCTTTACAAAAGAGTTCAATGTAGATAAACTTCCTATTTTCATGTTGCCCTATTTTACTTGGCCGCTAGCCTGGAAGAAATCAGCACTCCAGGTGCTGGACACTGCCTTACTGGTTTTTTACAAACATTTATCCAGTATAGTAGTTTGTAGAAATGTATAAACAAGGCCTCTGGCCTTGAACTGGAGCTTCAAGAGGTGTCTACATTTCTAAGATAAGAGAAGTTACCAATTGGGCTCCATGATAACAGCTGGCGGAGGAAAGAAAGGGGAGAAGAAGCTCTCCCCTTCTCAGGTGTTGTCCTTGAAAGATCACTTGCCCAAAATAATGAAAGAAAACGCTTCTTTTTATGTGAACTTCTGCACACTGTGAACTTCTGAGACCCTCCCCTTACATGCTGGGTATGAAACTCTGAAACTACCTGAACTCAGGGTTCAAGGGATTGATTGATTACAGCAAAAGCTGTGCCCTCTGAGCATGACTGCAACCAAATAAAACTGTTTCCTGCTACCTTTGGTGTTTTGCCTTGTCTGTCCCTACAACATGCCCACTGGAGAAGAGGGTTACTTAGATGCTGTAGAAGAGAGCTGTTATTTCTGATGTTCAAGGTCCTATTGGAGTTGTTTTATCTTGTTCTTTACTATACCAGATTGATTGTCATAAAAGTAGCATTCCTCCTGTAGGTACAGACAAAGTTCACCTTTTTGGGCCCTAAAAAGAGCAAGACTCATTTGATTCTGCAGAACCACAGCAGCTAAAGAATCAAGCTGAGATTTGTATGGTTAGTATGGTTTGAGCAAGTTTCTGTAAGTCTCCTAGAAATTGGAATGGTAATTTCTGGTAATAGTACCCCTGGGAGTGAGTGTAGAATAAGGGAGGAGGGCAAAAATGAAAAAGGGAAGAATAGTATTCATGGTTCTGCAGTGTCCTTGTGGTCCTCAGAGACTGAAGGAAGATTAGTGTTCCAGCCTTGCGGAAATACAGCTTAAGAGGGCCTGTGGGTGTCAGTGTATAAAAGGGCGAAGAAAACCATTTTAAATGGGAGTTATGAACCCAATATGGGTTGTCCTCAAGGCAGGCCACCAAGGGAATGGTAAGAATGACCCAACAGGGTCATTTTGTGGAGAGTTGGGGGGGACTGTTGGAGGGAGGTCAAATATCCCAGTTAACCAGGAGACAGAATGGGAGTAGGGGAAAAGGCAAAACTAGGCTTTTCCAGAACATCATTACTGAATTGCCAAAGAAGGTTCCTAATGTATGGAAGAATGGGCCAGAAAAGATAAGGAGCAAGGGGTAGTGGAGAATCAGAGGGTGGTTAGCTGAACAGGGAGATAGGCCATTTATATAGAAACTCAAAAGGGGAGATGTTGAGTGGCTTTTTTGGGAGGGCTCATAACCTAAGAATAGCCAAGAGAAGTAGTTTAATCCCATCTAAATGTAATTCAAGGGACAGTTTAGTGAGAATGTTCAAAGGACAGTTTACTGAGAATGTTCAAGGTCCAATTGATACATTCCACCTTGCCAGAGGACTAGGGATGGTAGAGGATATGAAAATGCTAGGAGACGTTGAGTGCCTTAGCTACAGACTGTGAAATATGGGAAGTAAATTCATGAACATTATCACTGGAGTGAGAAGGGGAGGCTGATTTGGGGAAGAATGTGTTCAACAAAGATGTTGACCTCTAATAGGGGCACATTTATTGGTGGTGGGAAAAGCCTCAACCCATCCTGAGAAAGTGTCAACAAGTACCAAGAGAAATTTGTACCACTTGACCAGGGGCATATGGATGAAATCCAGTTGCCAGTCAAAGTAAGGGAGATGTTCTCTTGCCTGGTGTAAAGGGAAGGCAGGTGGGCGGAGATTGGAGGTGACATTGTTTTTTTTTTTTGACAGATTTTACAGGAGGCAGAGAGGGTAGAGAGAAATTGTAGGTCCTCTGGAGAAAGTTTAAGGTGAGAAGTGAGAAACTATTTTAAAGATGTGGTGTTAGGTAGAAGAGGTTGTGAAGGAAGGTAAGCATCTGTTGAGTATCAGGTGGGGAAGAGTCAATCGGGGGACAATCAAGGCATAGGACCACAAGTGGAGTAGGCTGTCAGAGGGTGGTAGCCCTCACCTCAAGAGTCTGCCTTGTTGTTGCCAAATGTCACAAAGGAGGTGTCTGTCTGATGGGATTTATAATGTGTGATTCCAATGGCAATGAGAAGCTTTGATGACTGTAGGAGATCAGCGATAAAGGGGTATTAGTAATTGATGTTCCCTTGGTGGTAAGGAATCCACACTCCTTCCAAATAGCAGAATGGGAGAGAAGTATGTGGGAAGCTTCAGTGTAGATGTTTAGGGAGGCTCCCTTTGCCAAAGTGAAGGCTCTGATGAGGGCAACAAGGTCAGCCCGCTACTTGGATGTGTTAATGGGGAGGGCAGCCGCTTCCACAACAGAGGTTAGAGAGACTATAATATACCCTTCTCAATGAACTCCCTCATTGAGGAAGGAGGAGCCTTCTGTGAACCTGGAGCAAGGGGCCTTCCTGTATGTGGGAGGATATGGAAGAAACTCCTCCAGAGTTTTAATGCAGGAATGGGTAAGAAGAGAAGAAGTGGAAGAGTCCTGAGGAGCAGGGAGGAGAATAGCAGGGTTTAAAGGTGAGCACATGTGGAAAATAAGACTGGGATCTTCCACCAGGGAATCCTGTTGAAATAAAAGGTGACAAGAGCACTCACATAAGTTATGAAATTTAGAAGGTTGAATTGGTTGATGGGCCTTTAGATCAGGAGCCAAATGGAGTAGGTCTAAGTAAGGAGGTAGCTGACACATGAGTCAGATGGAATTTTGGAGTTCCCTGTGGTGAGTTAGAGTCTGGGACTGAGAGAAGGGAGTCACCCACTACTTCCCTAGTCCTAGGCTTTGGCAGTAGAGAGACTTGGTTGCCTGGCCAGGGCTTCCATGAGCTCTGCTGAAGGGTTGAGAACCAGGACCTGAAAGTGAACTCATCAAGGGGAAGGGATGAGTGAGAATCTTGGTGCTGGGACAAGATCTAAGTACTAGAGAGGAGACTTGTTACTGCCATCTCTAGGGAGTAGACTTTTGAAGAGTAGGGGAGGGAAAGTGCAAAGACACTTACCCAAAAGAGGTCAGAATATGGAAGAAAGAAGGTGTGTGATAATTGTCTTGGGCCCTCAGGCCAGGATCCCAAAGCAGCTCAAATCCCTGGAGGGGAGAGCAATGCTGATGGGAGAACATGATTGAGTCACTGACATCAGTGAAAGAAAAGTGGCTCAGGACTAATCACACACTCACCTGGAATAAGAAAGTGGATTTATTGTCAACCTGACAAGGCTGCTCTGCAAAAGAGAGGGACAGCAGCAGAAAGGAGGGAGAGCAGGTATTTTGATTGGGTTAGAAAATGGAGAGGGTTTTTGAAACAGATGTGAATGGGCTTGTGGTGTGAGGCAATAGAAGGACTTGAAACATCCCAGACAGTAGGATCAACCTTAGAAGGAGGTAATGAGAAGGCACCGGCAGGCAGAATAGGAGATGGTTCTAAGGTGAGGGTGAGGATCAGGGGAGCAGCATGTGGGTCTGGATGGAAGCATATATGAGGAGAGAAGAAAAGTGTAGCCCCAAACTTTGTGAGTATGTCCTTTCCCATAAGTGTAACAGGGGGCACTGTGGAGTGACCAAAAAGGAATGGGTAAAAATTAGTGAGCCAAAAATGCACACAAGGGTGGGTGTCTGTAAGAGTTGGTAGTAGGCCCTCAGAACTCCTTAAGGACTGACTATGTAGCCCTGGTGTCTAGGAGGAAGGAGACAGGCCTACCTGAAATACACAGAGTTACCCTGGGTTTCAATGGAGTAATGGTAGTGGTAGGGTGATGGGAACCTGGGCCTTATCTGTCCTCTGCAGCTAGTCCTAAGAGTTGGAAAGGGGAACCAGAAGGGCTGGATGACCAGGGGCTGCTATGGAATCAGGGACAGTCAATGGCCCAGTGTCCCTGATGGCATTTAGGACAAGGGCCTAGAAACTTGCAAGGCTTGGGACATGTATGAGCTCAGTGACCCATCTGACCGCATTTAAGGTAGGGTCTGGGTGGTCCCAAGGGACTCTTCCATGGGCCAATGAAACCAGGGAC
Source organism: Spermophilus citellus (assembly GCF_964194105.1). Lineage (NCBI taxonomy): Eukaryota > Metazoa > Chordata > Mammalia > Rodentia > Sciuridae > Spermophilus > Spermophilus citellus. The sequence continues at coordinate 106,676,009 of NC_138184.1, forward strand.
AGATGTGGCTGGACGTGGCTTGAGCAAGCATTTGATATTTCTGCTTTCGAGCCTTCTTGTCTCTCCTGTTATACACCTTAAAGGCTACTCCCAGAACCTCATCTTTGGGAGTTAGGGGCCCCCTTTTGAGGCACCTTAGTGCCTTAGTATTGGAGAAACTCTGGGAGAAAAAGCAGGTCATTGGTAGTTGTCTCATATCTGGAGTTTCAGGGTCCAGATTAATATATTGTAATAAAGCATTGGTTAGGCCATCTAAAAATGCTGAAGGGTTTTTATTCTTATTTTGGATGATTCCCTGGAGCTTTTCATAATTGATAGCCTTACGGGTTGCCTTTTTAAGTCCTTCCATGAGGCAAGTAATGAATTGGTTTCTACTAGTTACTCCTCCAGGTGAATTATAATCCCAGCTGGGGTCCCAATCAGGGATTTTTGAGAAAAACCACCACGAGTGACTGGGAGTTGTTCTTGGTGAGACCTCTTGGCCTTGGATTAATCTCTATGTTTTTTTCCCCTATGTAGTCCCAGCAGGATCCCAAGTGCATCTAAAGGCCCTGCCTCCAATGCTTACCCAGCAATAGTGAGGATCATCTGAGTATAACCTCCCTCTCAACTGGGTGAGACTAGAGACTGGGGGACACCCCACCTTTAGACTTACCTCCTATGTCTCACCATGGGTGGGTCCAGTGCCAATCAGATGGTCAGAGGAGGTCTCATGTTCCTCAACAGCATAATTTCTAGCTTGCTCCCAAACTCATCTGCACTCCTTAGGCAGGAGGGTTTTAGACAAGATCATATGGATATCATGAAAGGTCAAATCATATGATTGGTTCAGGATATTGAAACTCTTTGATATGTGTGGTTTGGCTTGAATTACAGGACCCAAGCTGCTTTTCTATCTGTAAAAGATCTGACAAAGAGAAAGGCACATGAACCCGGATTACACCATCTACCCCAGCCACCTTGCCTAGAGGATACAGAGATGCAGGTTGGGCCTGGCAGCCCATGAGTGTGTAGCAGAAGGAGAGAAGGGTGGAGGGCCAAAGGGACAGTTGTTGTGGTGGCTTCATCAGAAAGAGAATTGTGGTATGGCAGGGGCTCATCCACTGGGTAGAAGGAGGAGGAGTCCTTGGTAGGATTTTCTGTCCCTTTGGAGGCAGGCATAGAGGAGGTGAGAGTTAAGAAGACTTGTGGGGGAGAACAAGATTTGTAGAGAGAGGGCTTAGAATGTAGAGAGAAGGCCTGAACATATTTATATCTCTTTCCATTTTCCTGAACATTCACAATAGTTGAAAAGATCCCTGATAATACTTGGATATAGAGTACCCTTAAGCAGCCATTTAGAGTCCAAAGGATATTGAGGCAAGATCTGATTGCACAAATGGATAAGGTTTTGGGGTTTTAGGTCCAGGAGGCAGCCTAGAGGACTATGGGAGGAAATGGATGAGGAGCTGCCCATGGTGAGATGTAGGAGGTGAGTCTAGAGGTGGTCCATCCCCCAGTCTCTAGTATCACCCAGTTGAGAGGAAGGTTATGCTCAGGGGATCGTCATTGCTGAGTAAGCATTGGGGGCAGGGCCTGTAGATGTACTTGGAATCCTACTGGGACTACATAGGGGCAGAAGCCATATAGATTAACCCAGGGCCAAGAGGTCTCACCAGGAACAACTCCCAATCACCCTCAGTGGTTTTTCTCAAAACTAAGGACCCAACCTATAGACCTGGTTGACAGTAGTGATCATCTGTAGCTGTGAAAGCTTTGACTGGGGGTGCCTCCAACCACACGGTAACCCTGGGAGTGCTGGGTGATTAAAGGTCATTTCCAGGGAGCTGTAGGTCAACCAGAGATAGTCTTACCTGAAATGTTTGGTGGTGGGTGCAGAGAGGGCATTCGGCAAAATGGAGGGCCTGGTCCCACACTGGAATTTGGATGGGGGATGCTCAGTGACCCTCAAAGAGGGGCTTGGGCACACCAGGGAATTCAATCATGGGTTTTGGCACCAAAGAAAGGAAAGTAAGGAACCGGGAAACCAGTGAGTGAGAAATGAAAGACAAAGACCAAGCAGGGATACACATTAGAGTTTATTTGTCAGAGTTGACAAAGGCACATCTCTCCATAGATAGAGAGAAAAAACAGGCTTGGGGTTTGGGACTTTTATGGGGCAGGCTCAGGGATTAGAACTGGGCAGCTCCTAATGCAGGTGGTTAAGTGTGGGGTTGGTATAAGGGAGTGGTGAGCCTTTCTCAGAAAGGGGAAGGGAAACTTTTTCCTTAAAATGACAGTTGTCACTTAAAATGGCCATCCAGATGCTAAGCAAGGTCCTTACAATTATACATTTTTAAATCCATTCATCTGTTGAAGGACACCTAGATTGGTTCCATAGCTTAGCTATTGTGAATTGAACTGCTATAATCATTGAAGTGGCTGTATCACTATAGTATGCTGATTTTAAGTCCTTTGGCTATATGCTGAGGAGTGGGGTAACTAGGTCAAATGGTAGTTTCATTCCAAGTTTTCTGAGGAATCTCAATACTGTTTTTCAGAATGGTTGCACCAATGCGCAGTCCCATCAGAAATGTATAAGTGTACCTTTCCCCCACATCTTTGATAACCTTTATTGTTAATTATATTCTTTTTTTAATTTAATTTACTTTTTTAGTTGTAGATGGACACAACACAATGCCTTTATTTTTATGTGGTGCTGAGGATCGAACCCAGATCTCGCCCGTGCTAGGCGAGCGCTCTATCACTGAGCCACAATCCCAGCCCATTAATTGTATTCTTGATAATTGCCATTATGATTGGAGTGAGATGAAATCTCAGTGAAGTTTTAATTTGCATATCTCTAATTGCTAGAAATGTTGAACATTTTTTTATATATTTGTTGACTGATCATATTTCTCATTCTGTGAAGTGAATGTTCAGTTTCTTTGCCCATTATTGATTGTGGTATTTATTTTATTTATTTTTGTGTTAAGTTTTTTTTTTTTGAGTTCTTTGTATATCCTGGAGATTATATCTTATCTGAGATGCAGGTTGTAAAGATTTTGTCCCATTCAATACACTCTCTCTTCATATATTTGATTATTTCCTTTCCTGTGAAGAAGCTCTTCAGTTTAATACTATCCTATTTATCGATTGTTTTTTTAAATATATTTATTTTTTGGTTGTAGTCAGACACAATACTTTTATTTTATTTATTTTTTTATGTGGTGCTGAGGATTAAACCCAGGGCCTCGCACGGGCTAGGTGAGTGCTCTACCACTGAGCCACAACACTAACCCCCCTATTTATTGATTCTTGATTTTACTCCTTGAGATTTAGGAGTCTTGTTAGTTCTTAGATGACATGATGAATATTTAGGCCTAAATTTTTTTCTAGTAGGCCCAGGGTCTCTGGCATAATGAGTCCTTGATCCACTTTGAGTTGAGTTTTGTGCAGGGTGAGAGATAGGAGTTTAATTTCATTTTGCTAAATAATGATTTCCAGTTTTCCCAGCATCATTTGTTGTAAATAACCTCACAATTTTGCAACAGCCAGTTGTACCTTGCTGGATTTACATTTTTTAAAATTAGATAAAGTGTATTTTAAGGCCCAGAGTTAACTTTTAACTTCTCTGTTAACATTTTTTTTTTAAAGAGAGAAAGAGAGAGAGAGAGAGAGAGAGAGAGAGAGAGAGAGAGAGAGAGAATTTTTTTAATATTTATTTTTTAGTTTTCTGCGGACACAACATCTTTGTTTGTATGTGGTGTTGAGGATGGAACCCGGGCCGCACACATGCCAGGTGAACGCGCTACCTCTTGAGCCACATCCCCAGCCCTCTCTGTTAATTTTTTACATATGCTTGGAATGAATGTGTGTTTTGCTGTTTTTTCTTTCTTTCTTTCTTTTAATACACCCTTAACGGTTTCATTTATTTATGTAAATATTTAACATTATTGTAAAATCATTTATACATATTCATACAAAAAAAAATTCAGGATAAAACCTTGGGTCCATGGTAATTTGAAAAAAAAACTTCTATAACAGTGGTCTACTATATGCTTTGAATATAACCTTTGCTGCTCTGCCCCTGCATCTTATTTTTTAAATGGACATATTTTTTTTCTCTTCCTACTTCTCCCTAATCTTTCCCTTTCTTTAATCTCAGGGGAAATAGGATTATGTTTCTTCCCCATCCTAGGCAGAGTTATTTGAGTACATACCCACCATGTGAAGGAAGTATTCCAGATTTTGGGAATGGTACCAGAAGATCTTAGAAATAACTATTTTCCAAATTAACAAGTGAACTGCAACTCCAGATGAAAGAACATATGTAATGTAGCCTTTGAAATACCTCTATAAAAGGACTCTGTTTCTGCTGATAGGCAAGAATCAAAGCTTTCAGGACAGGAGTTCCCTGTGTTTCTCCTTTACTAACAAAGCAATAAGCCTTCTTTTTCCTTTTTCTCAAAACAATGTCTTCCTTATTGGATTGGCATCTGGGACAAGGACCAAGCTTTCAGCTACCTGATCATTCACTACTGAAGATAAGGCAAAAGTCCTAGCAATTATTTCTGGTGGTTAGTGTATCTCCCCAATGCAGGGAACAGTTGAGAAGAATCCAAGCTTCTCCATCAGCTCCCCTCAATCTTCTCTGTGTGGAGGTAATTTGATGGAAGGCAATTTTATAACACTCACCCCTGGAAACACTTCAAGAAGTATAGCAAAGATGTTTGGTGTTGCTGAAAGCTCAGTCCTTGTCCTTGGTACCAATCCAATAATGAGGACATGGCTTTGAGAAAAAAAAAGGTTTATTGTTTTGCTAGCAAAGAAGAAACACGGGGGACTCCTGTCCCAGAGGCTGTGATTTCTGCCCAACAGCAGGAACAGAGGGCTTTTATAAAGGTGATTCAGAGACAATTAAATTAGGGAGGAGAGGTCAGGGAGGAAAAGATGAGAAGGTGGGAGAAGATCAGGGAGAAGAAGGTTGGGAAAAAGAAAAAAAATGTATGTTTCAAAACCACAGGGATATAGTCAAAGCATCAAATGAATCCCTGTTACAATGATAACACTGAACCTTCTTTTTACTAGGAATTTGGCAAGATGGCAATTTCCAAACCAACTTTCTCCAATTCCTACTGACAAATCTAAGAAGAAGAACAGCTGCATTTACCACGTCCTTCTATTCTCACACCAAAGGCCCAAGGACAGAGTTCCTAATCTGATCCTATCTAGTCCCTCCAGGCTCACTCAACACTTAAGCTTTTCTCCTACCCCACAACTAGACACTCTCTGCAGCAACAGACTCTAGATGTTCCTGAGGATGCTTACCAGTAAAATACTGGCATTACTGCATCAGCATCGCACTCACAAGCTGTATTCCAAGATCACAGCTGGGAGAAGCCCCAAAATGACAAAATTATGAGGACCCAACAAAAACTCAGCTATTCCGGACTAAATCAATATTTTAATGAAACACACCAACTTCTAACACAGCCCATCCCAGACAGAATCATTGCTAGAGATATAGAGCAAAAAAGCCTATGAACAATTGCCAAGGGAAGCAGGCTATTACCAATTCTGAGTAAAAGTGCATACAGACATTACAAATTTGGTAGACCTTGTTAGAAATCACAGTTGATGATGACAATTATTCTATATCCTTGGGAACTACCCCAAAAGCAGCACCAAGAAAGGATGTGATGGAGAGAGAAATGAATTACAGTAGATGGGGTAGAGAGAGAAGATGGGAGGGGAGGGGAGGGGAGTGGGGATAGGAAAGGCAGCAAAATACAACAGACACTAGTATGGCAGTATGTATAAACGTGGATGTGTAACCAATGTGAATCTGCAATCTGTATACAGGGTAAAAATGGGAGTTCATAACCCACTTGAATCAAATTTATGAAATATGATATGTCAAGAGCATATCATAATGTTTTGAACAGCCAATTAAAAAAAAGAAAGGGTGTGATGAATGCAGAGAGATCTGTAGCTGGATGTAAAGCCCTTAAATTACTAAAGGACTCTGACAAGAGTTCCCTTCCCTATAATTATGTAGGACCTAAAACACTGACTATCCACCCATACACTAAGGCAGCTCCTGAGAGACCTTACAGCTTGTGGTCATTAGCCCACCCTCTTGGTAGGCCCACTGGGGGAGAGGGAGTCACATCCACAGCAGAGTCTCCTTGAAGCAGACACTCACAGGGCAGCCCATCCCATTGTCACTGGGGTGGGCCAAACATAGTGTGGAGGGATCCTGGGCATCAGTCACCCACCCCATAGGCATAACTCTGGCCTAACATACACAATACTAAACACAGTGTGCTCCAGTATTTTGTGACATGGTGTCCCCTCACTCTGAGGGCCCAGGCTCTTCCTCTGCATATTTAAGGCTTCCAGAAATTGTTCCACAGCCTCCTGGTGAGCCCCAAGTTTAATGTAGCTGATGCCCAGGTTGTAGTGAGACCAGATATAGCCAGGCTACAGCTCAAGGGCCTCATAGTATGCAGCCATTGCTTCTTCACTCTGGTTTTCATTGGCCAGGGTGGCCCCAACTTATTTCACAGCAAGTAGTCATTGGGACAAACACTGAGGGCAGCAGCAAAATGGTCCATGGCCTTGTCATACTTCCCACTCAGGTTGAAGAGGATTCCTAAGCCACATTGCACATTAGATCAATGGAAAAATGGCCGGAAACAGCTCTTCCACTTCAAAAAACAAGGAATCAGACAACAGAGATCCAAAAATAGGCTTGCTGGGGCCCAGTCCTGCTCCACCAGTCCCTTCTTCACCAGGTGCCATTAGATGGGCATAGGCTGCTGTGTAGCACAATCAGTCTCTCAGTGTTTTCCAGGCCTATGGCTGTGGGGACTCAATGGTGAAGCTCATAGCCAGTGCCATCAGTGTTGTCTGGTTATCTGGCGTTAGCTCCTGACACCTCCACAATGCACTGATGGCTAAAAGTTCTTGCTCTTTCTCTGCTGAGTAGTACCCAGATAATGCTGAGCTTTCATATGATTAGAATCCTCTGCTCTTTAGCCTCAAAAAGCAGCACAGAATTTGGCAAGTCCCTCTCCTGAAGCCACCATAGCCTTTCTTCAAAAGGCTAAGGGTGATCATGCAGGGGATTATCTTCCTCAAATTGGTACCCCTTATCATACAAAGCAGATGTAAGATCATCATAGTCAGAAAGCCAGGAGTGAGCCTCAGCATCCTGTTTTTCCATCTCCTCAACTCTGCCTACAACTTGTCCCAAAAATCAACATCAGATTCTATAGCTGACTTGCCTTGTTCAAACTCCATGTCAAGTGCAGATGTGTTTACTGGTCTTGTGAACTGGTCAACCCATGCATCTAATGCCTCAGAATTAGCCAATTTGTGGTCATCCTCTTTGGCCACAAAGTCACTGGCTGTGTGCTGCATATTCTCCTCAGGATGATAGTCATCATTCCATATTATCAGTGGTGGCTATTCCCTTAGGCTCTCCCAGCGCAGCTTCACCTCAGACTGCTCTAGATATTCCTCAGTCCAGCATGCAGGGGACACAGACAAGGGGTCTGTAACTTCTGTGATGAATCCTTGGGACCAGTCAATCTCATTAGAATCCTGAGTTACATTCATAATATCTCCAGCTGCAAGAAACTCCTGGGCCCAATTCTCAGATAAGGCCAAGTCTGCCACATCAGGGGCTCTCTAGGGAGCCTGGTAGAAGTTTGACTGGATCTCTTCCAGGAAGGTCATCCATCTTGAAGGTCTAAAGGGCACGAGAAACAAGTGGTGCATTCTATTTCTGCAGGAATCTCATCTTCAGAGCCTACCCTCAAAGGCTCAGAGACCATCTCAGAGGATGGGGTTCCAGGAGGCTTGAAGTCAGACCTTCATCCCTTTTGCCAAAGGGCCTCATCCTGGGTGAAATAGCTGGCTAGCTTCATGAGCAGGTTGGCATGATTGCCTTTAGCCTCCACCAGCTCCCACACTGCCAAGGTGACTGACAACTCTCTGATGGACAAAGGATGATTGGAACTGAGGTCCCAAAGCCAGACCCTCTCACAACACAGTATATTTTCTGGAGGAGGTGAGCAGACATCCGTTCCACACAGGCCAGATGGCCCACCACCAACCACTCTCCACCCCTGTGCCTTGCTATGGCCCCCATCTCTGCCAGGAGTCTGAAGGGAGCCAGTACACTCCTGGCACTCCCCTCAAAATGTTGCTGAAAGCTCTGTTCTTGCCCCCAAAGCCAATCAGAAAATGAGGACACAATTTTGAGAAAAAGGGAAAAGAAGGCTTATTGCTTTGCTAGCAAAGCAGAAACACAGGGGACTCCTGTCCCAGAGGTTATGATTCTACTAATCAGCAGAAACAGGGGGCTTTTTAAGAAGTGATTCAAATGCTACATTCCACATGATCTGTGTCTGGAGTTGTAATTCACTTGTTAATTTGGGATATAGTCATTTTGAAAGGGTAAAGTTTCTAAGCTGGAAAGCCTGAATTAAAATGTAAAAGACCGGGCATTGTAAAGTTTCTAAGCTGCAAAGCTTGAATTAAAATGTAAAAGACTAGGTATTGTTAAGTTCCTCTGCTACACCCAGAACCTGAAATTCCTGAGATAGTTAAAACAACGCCCTACTGGCCATTTAGCCTAGGGCCCTGTGCAGTTTGTCACGTAAGCATACAGGGCCCGAACCAATCAGTTTGAATGTGTACCCCACTTAGAAGTGACCAATCACCCCTGCCCAAGCTGTTCCCGCCAATGAATGTGCTAATCATGTCTCAGAGTTGTTGTTCAATTTTCCCGCGCCTCATAATGATTTGTTCTGATGTATGCAAAGCCCCCCGCCCTCTCCAAAAAGTGTACTTAAGCTCTGCTTGACCTCTGCTCTGGGCTCTGGGCTGCTCTCTCTTCTTGAGTGAGCACAGAACCCTAGCATGCTGGAACGGATCCCTAATAAATCCCCCTTGCCATTGCATGAAGCTAGTCTCGTGTGGTCTCTTTCTCTGACACTTCGCCAGACCCTTACATTTGGTGCGTTGTCCGGGAACTGCGCATCGCCGGACAGGGAGACCCAACGAACTGCTTCGGGGGTAAGTAAGGTGCCTTCCTCTGTCTTTCTTTCTCTCTCCCCTCCTTCTTCTCCTTTTCTCCCCCTTGTTCTTCTTTCGTGATCGCTCAGCTGCGATCGCTCAGGTTCCGTCTCTGGCGGCTCAATGGTGGACGTAAGTCCCCAGAGGGCGTAAGCCCTCAGAGCCTCGGGTGGGGTTGGCAGTGTATGTGTGTGTGCCTGTCAGTGGAGAGCGTAAGCTCCCCCTGGCGGTGGCAGGCAGACATGTCTAGGAGCCATAGGCCACCCCTCCAAAGGACGCTTTGGAGGGTTCGGGGGGACAGGAGTGCTCCCCATCAGGTAGAGGGGCGGATGAACCCTTGTCGGTGTATTTTGCTGCCAACCCGTCTGGTTTTGCCGGCAACTCTTTCTGTTAAATTCATTGTCTGTCTGTAATTTTTGCCTCTGAACTTCTGTTAAACATCTTACAGTGTGTCTGTGATTGCGTCTCGTTGTGTCTCGTTTGTATTGTCTTATCTCTGTCTCTGTTCAAGTAACTCCCAGTATGGGACAAAGCCATTCAACACCTCTGTCCCTAACCCTTGATCATTGGACGGATGTCCACTCAAGGGCCCAGAATCTCTCTTTTTCAGTGAAACGCAGGACCTGGCGGACATGCTGCGCCTCAGAATGACCCACCCTCGGAGTTGAGTGGCCTCCAGAAGGATCTTTCCACCTCCCTTTAATCCGTAAAGTCAGAGATTCTGTCTTTCAGCCAGGGCCGTGTGGCCATCCAGATCAACAGCCATATATTTTAACCTGGCAGGACCTCTGCGAGTTTCCTCCTATATGGATCAAGCCTTTCCTTGTTTCCACACCTGTTCCAATCTCTTCCCCTTTGATCCTATCCCTCAAATCTTCTGCTCCTCCCCCTCATCCCTTCGTTCTCCCTGAGTCACAGGATTTAACTTTACTGGACTCCACCCCCCCTCCTTATCCTTTACCCATGCTCCCAAACCCCCAATTCGCCCCAGGTGACCCTCCTGCCGCTGACTCGATCACCCCGCAGTTAGAGGTGATGGGGTCAGATCCAAGCCCACCCGGGGACTTTCCTGTGCCAGCTCCAGCGGCGGCAGCAGTAGCAGCAGCAGCCCCTCCCCCACCGGAGGAGACTGGGCCAGCTAAAGGAACCTGCAGACGGCAGATAATGGAAAACTTGGAAGCCCCAGTGACGCTTCCTCTTCGTCCCTATGGGCCCACAATAGATGATGGGCACGGGGGAGAGATGCAGGCTTACCAATATTGGCCTTTCTCTTCCTCAGATCTTTACAACTGGAAAAATAACAATCCCCCTTTTTCTGAGGACCCCACCCGGCTTACACGTCTAGTTGAGTCGCTGATGTTCTCACACCAGCCCACTTGGGATGACTGCCAGCAGCTTTGGGGGACTCTCTTCACAACAGAGGAACGAGAGAGAATCCTCTTGGAAGCCAGAAAGACTATTCTTGGACCAGACGGGAGACCAACCCAACTTCCTAACATCATCGAAGCTGGCTTCCCCTTAAACCAACCCAACTGGGACCCTAACACCTTTGAAGGTAGGGAGCATCTGTCCACCTATCGCCGGGCTCTTGTAGCGGGTCTCCGAGCGGCTGCTAGGCGGCCAACTAATTTGGCCAAGGTAAGAGAGATTATCCAGGGACCCAATGAATCTCCCTCCATGTTTCTGGAGAGGATTATGGAAGCATATAGGAGATATACTCCCTTTGATCCTTAGGCAGAGGACCAAAAGGCATCTGTTGCAATGGCTTTTATTGGGCAGGCTGCCCTAGATATTAAGAAAAAGTTACAACGTTTAGATGGATTACAAGATATGACCTTAAGAGATTTGGTCAAAGAGGCTGAGAAAGTATATTATAAGAGAGAAACTGAGGAAGTAAAGGAACAGAGGAGGGAGAAGGAAAGGGAACACAGGGAAGAGGAGAGAAACATAAGGCAGACTAAAGCATTGGCTAAGGTCCTGGTCACAGCCACAGATAGGCCAGAAGTTGGAAGGCAGGGAGACAAAAAGGGGTACCTGGGCCCACGCCAAAGGCTGCCCCTGGCCTCAGATCAATGTGCCTACTGTAAAGAAAAGGGACACTGGGCTAAAGAGTGCCCCAAAAAGAAACAGATGTGCCGGCCTGCCATGCTGACTCTAGAAGATGACTAGGAAAGTCGGGGCTCGGATCCCCTCCCCGAGCTCAGGGTAACTTTTGAAGTGGAGGGGACCCCAGTGAACTTTGAAGTTGATACAGGAGCAGTATATTCAGCCCTTAAGACTCCACTGGGCCCTCTATCTAATAGAAGATCCTTAGTTCAAGGGGCTAATGGCAGTAAATATCGGGCTTGGACAACAAAGAGGACTATGGACCTAGGAAGGGGAAAAGTCCACCACTCTTTTCTAGTAATCCCAGAATGCCTGGCCCCATTAATGGGCAGGGACCTACTCACCAAGCTCCAGGCTAAAATAACCTTTAACCCTGATGGTCCCCAAGTGGAGTTTCTAAACCCTTCAGTAAAGACCCCCATAGTCACGGCTCTGACTATGTCAGTAGAAGATGAACATCAACTCTTCACGGCCCCTGGGACTGATCAAACAGCTAGACTACCCCAGAGATGGATAAAAGATTATCCTGATGCCTGGGCAGAAACTGCTGGGTTAGGTCTGGCTATAAAACAACCTCCAATAGTAGTAGAATTAAAAGCCTCTGCCTCTCCAATCAGTGTTAAACAATATCCTCTAAGCAAAGAAGCTAGGGATGGGATAAGGCCCCATATTCAGAAATACCTGGCTCTTGGGGTCCTAAGGCCCTGTCAATCAGCCTGGAATACCCCCCTGTTACCAGTAAGAAAGCCAGGAACTGGGGACTACCATCCTGTTCAAGACCTGAGAGAGATCAACAACAGAGTACAGGACATTCACCCCACGGTGCCTAACCCATACAATTTGCTTAGCACTCTGAATCTGGACCGGATATGGTACACTGTGCTGGACTTAAAAGATGCTTTCTTCTGTTTGCCCCTACATAAGGACAGTCAGTTGTTGTTTGCTTTCGAATGGATAGACCCAGAAATAGGAACATCTGGCCAACTAACCTGGACTCGACTCCCACAGGGGTTCAAAAACTCCCCCACTCTCTTTGATGAAGCTCTCCACAGGGACCTCAACAACTTCAGAACTGCACACCCTGAAGTCACCTTACTCCAATATGTGGATGATCTGCTGCTGGCAGCCAACACCAAGGAGAACTGTGAGTCTGGGACCCAAGCACTATTATCCGAGCTTGCTCAGCTCGGATATAGGGCTTCTGCCAAAAAGGCCAAAATTTGTCAACAAGAAGTAATCTTCCTGGGTTATTCTCTTAGGGGCGGCAAACGATGGCTTACTGAGCCTAGAAAACGAACTGTTGTGCAGATACCGCCCCCATCTAATAAGAGACAGCTCAGAGAGTTTCTTGGGACTGCCGGCTTTTGCAGGTTATGGATTCCTGGGTTTGCATCTTTGGCTGCCCCTTTATACCCATTGATAAAGGGGGATGTCCAATTCCAATGGACCCCTGAACACCAACAGGCTTTTGATAATATCAAAAAGGCGCTGCTATCTGCCCCGGCCCTAGCACTCCCAGATGTAGAAAAACCTTTCACTCTCTACATCGAGGAAAAGAAAGGAATAGCGCGAGGAGTGCTCACTCAGACTTTGGGACCTTGGAAAAGGCCAGTAGCATACTTATCAAAGAAACTGGACCCAGTGGCTAGCGGGTGGTCCCATTGCTTAAGGGCTATAGCAGCGGCAGCCCTTCTAATAAAGGATGCTGATAAATTAACGTTGGGACCGAAGCTGACTATGATAGCCCCCCATGCTCTGGAGAGCATCATCCGTCAGCCTCCAGACAGGTGGCTGTCAAACTCCAGAATAACCCATTACCAGAGCCTCTTACTTGACAAGGACAGAATAACGCTGGGACCCCCTGCTCCACTCAACCCGGCTACACTACTGCCAGAAGAATCATCAGGACCTGTCGCTCATGATTGTCAACACATACTGGCAGAGGAGAGCAGTGTAAGACGAGACTTAGAGGATCAGCCACTGCCCCACCCTGAGGTCCTATGGTTTATGGATAGGAGCAACTTCCTCCAAGATGGTAAGCGGCGGGCTGGAGCAGCAGTAGTTAGCAAAACTAATGTTATCTGGTCCTCTGGCCTTCCAGAAGGAACATCAGCTCAAAAAGCAGAGCTAATTGCCCTTACAAAAGCACTGGAGCTAGCATCAGGCAAAAGAGCTACCGTATACACTGATAGCTGCTATGCATTTGCCACTGCTCATGTGCACAGGGCTATTTACCAGCAAAGGGGGCTACTAACCTCCGCCGGGAAGGAAATAAAGAACAAAGATGAGATCCTCCACCTTCTCTCGGCAGTAAAAAGCCCTAAAGAACTGGCTATAGTGCACTTGTCGGGAACTAGAAGGAAATTCTCCTTCAAAGATTAGCCTGACAGCCCCCTGGGAGACATCCTGCCCGGAAGGCATCCTGCAGCTCCCTATCTCCCTGGAACATCCTGTGGTTATCAGGATCATCAGACATCTTGCAGCTGGCAGTTTTACCACCCACATCCAGCAATTATGGAGACCTTCCCCATCCCCAGCATATGAATACCCACCCAGCAATTGCTGATTAGAGAGCTTCCCCATCCCTAGCATATAAATACCCCTGTGTGAACAATAAAAGTTTGCAGCTTGATCAGAACTTTTGTCTTGCTGTCACCTTTCTTGTCTCTTGTCCCTTCATTCCTCCCCATCTAGGTTCGCTGCCCTTGTTGATGTGTCCTGCCGGACGGGACATTTGGCGCCCAACGTGGGGCTCGAGCCTTTGAGAAGGAACGCGTCCTCCGGGAAGACTTGGCCAAGCGCGAGCGCGAGATCGCCTCGGCAGACACGACCGAGAGACAGATCCGGGAGGAGAGCGAGGACGACGCAAGGTGAGTGACACACCATGGGACAAGCAGTTTCATCACATGAGTTGTTTTTGTCAGGCCTCAAGGAGGCCCTGAAGACACGGGGGGCGCGTGTTAAGAAAAAGGACTTAAAATTATTCTTTTCATACGTAGGAGAATTGTGTCCATGGTTTCCCCTTGAAGGGACCATTGATGGTAAAAGATGGCTTAGAGTAGGAGACTGTTTAAAAGATTATTATGAATCCTTTGGCCCAGAAAAGGTGCCTGTTCCCACCTTTTCTTACTGGAACTTAATTAATGAAATTCTTAAAAGTTCACCCTTTGACAATGGTACCTTAAAACTTGTCAGGATTGGGGAAGAGGCTATGCATGCCCTTCAGTTAGTATAGATATAGACCCTTCCCAGTCTCCCCAGGACCCTGGGAACCTTCCTGGTCCCCCTCAAAATCCCGCCCTAATGAATAAGGCTCCAACGGTTACCAACTGCCTTTATCCAGTTTTAAATCCTGGAGACACATTGACCCCTGGGGAGGAGGCTACCATTCAAAAGACCTGCCACCCCTCAGGACCCTGCCACACCCTATAGGACTCACACATCCTCCACCTCCCTCCTATATCCCCCCTGCCTTTTGTGCTCCGGCCCTTCAGGGGCCAACTGCCCCCTCAGATATTTTTTTCCCACTTCCCCTGCCTAACCAGGCCCGACCCTGCTTAGTCAGTTTTCCCAGTTCCTTCCAGACCTCAGCCAGGACTTAAGTTGATATGCAAATAGAAGAAGCCTGGAGTCTGCTCAGTAGGAGATAGAGTAAAAGTGTCTTTTTACCTGAACTCAAACTAAACCAAACCAAAAAGTAAATTGTATGGTATTTGCTAATTACTGGCCGGTCATCTTTTTTAGGACTCTTGCTTTTTCTTAGATTCTGTATTTTTTTTGTGTGAGCTCAATATTTTGATCCTATAGACAAGTTAATGTTTTCTGATCAGTTCTATTTTTGATCAACTGTGGAGTTTTTAAACATTGCAATGGAGATTTCACCTGAAAAAACAGCTACAAGGCCTTGTGTATGTGTGCACACTTGTGTTATGTGTTGTATGTAGGTATGTCTGTATGTGTGTATGTCCATATATCATGCAGTCATATGACAATTGGCAGATATATGAGGAGCGCTCATAAAAAATTAAAAAAAAAAATGGATCCAAATATCTTTGATTCACGTGATTCAAATGGTTCAATTTAAATTGGGTAAACAGATAAAAGTAAAGATGTCTTTAAAATTAAGCTTATAAGTTTTTCTAGGTGTTCAAAAAAAACCTAATAAAATGTCTATGAAATAATTGCTTAAATTCAGAAATTTACAAGTATTGTTTCAAAATGTGAACAAAAAAGAAGGTTAACAGATGGAAAAGAAAAACTAAAGGGTTCTAGATATGGATTTAATAGAGGGAAAACGTGTTTCTGGATAAGAAAGTCTATGTGATTAAGTTAATAAAAGGGTTTAAGTAAGTGATAAAAAAGGTCTGTGTAAATTGGTTATATGTGTAAATTTTTTAGCAAGTAATCTTAAAGAAATTAAAAATTATACAACTATGGTTAAACAACAACTGTTATTTTTCAATATTGTAATGTTATTTGTGTAAAAGCTAAACTTGGTTAATATAAAAACAGCAATGTAATTATGGTGCTATTAATGTGTTCATATCTTCCAGGTATACAAGTTTGTAAGGTAGAAGCTTCATAAGAGCATTATATCAAGCTGGTGTTCTAAAATTGTATGGTAATTTTAGGCTTAAAAGAAAAACATGTTGGAGATTTATTTGTATCATTTGTGTTCTATAACTGGACTTATTTTTAATAAGTTATGTAAAGTTCTGTTACTTTTTACACTGAGATACAATTTAAATGTATTTTTAAGTTAATGAGAGCCTAATCTATGTAAAGGTTTTATTGCAAAGCACAAAAGTACATTGCTACTTTTCTACAAAAAGTTAAAAGCTTTCAGCTTTTCTTTAATTCATGTTTTAGATGTGATATTATATTGTGTTGGCTAATATTCATGTGAACTTGAGCTACAATTTATGTAGGCTTTGTAAAATGATGTCTAAAAAGCAAAGATCAGCTTCAGAACTATAGTATTTAAGATTTATGAAGAGCCCTGCCTTACTTGAGATAAGGCTCTATGTCCCATCTCACTGCATGTGAAAGTGACTATGGAAGAAGTGGGGCAGATTTCAGTACATTTAAAGTTGTGTCCAAAAGTTGGATTTTGTCACGATTGCCAGGATCTCAAACGGGGGATTATAATGTATAACTCTGCCAGAATTCAAGGTAGCTATTACATAAACTAAATATGTTTTTACCCTAGTTAGTTTTGTTTTGTAGTTTGCTTTTAGATGGTCTAAAGATTGCCTGTTAATGTTTTGCAGAGGTACTGATTTAAGAACTCACAACCTCGGTTAACTTAAGACAAGAAGTTATCACCTACAGGATAGAGAGACAGATATTAAAGCTCAGTGCTCTTAATATAAGGCTGTTAACTTATTTGCTAGATGTTTAAGATTAAGTTTTAAAATTAAAAATTTGGCTCTTGCCCTCTGAGTCAGTCTGAATCAGGGAATAGGGGACTTATTCAAAGGGCTCTGCAACTCTAGGCCACATAACCTCCTGATCAGGGAGATTAATGAGACCAGTGGAGGACAGAAAGCCAATCAGTGCATTTGCTGTGAAGAGGAGGGTCATCAGAAAAGGGAGACATCCCTGATGCTTCCGAGGGAAGCCACATGGTCAAGCAAGGCCTGGAAGACATCTTTCCAAGATTTGGACTGCCTAAGGTAATGGGGTCCGATAACGGACCGGCGTTTGTGGCCCAGGTAAGTCAGGGTTTGGCCAGGACCCTGGGGATTAATTGGAAGTTACATTGTGCCTATAGACCCCAGAGTTCAGGACAGGTAGAAAGGATGAATAGAACCATCAAAGAGACCTTAACGAAATTAAGCTTGGAGACTGGCATAAAAGATTGGACTATGCTCCTACCTTATGCACTGTTTCGTGCAAGAAATACCCCCTCTGTCTCTTTGTGTAACCTCACCCCCTATGAAATTCTCTATGGTGCCCCTCCTCCAATCAGGAACCTGACCCCAACCCTGAGACTTAACGATTCCTTTCACACCCCCTTGCTTAACAGACTTAAAGCCCTTGAACACACCCAGTGATACCTGTGGAAACAGTTGGCCACTGCTTATCAGCCCGGAGACAAGGGAACCCCACACCGATATCAAGTGGGAGACTTCGTCTACATGAGACAACATCAGGTGTCATCCTTGGAACCCTGCTGGAAAGGACCATACCAGGTGCTGCTTATAACACCTACAGCAGTGAAAGTAGATGGAATTGCTCCCTGGATCCATGGCTCCCATCTCAAGCCTGCGCCCTGTCCAGACTCCGGCTGGAAACTGGAACAGACTGGTAATCCTCTCAAATTGCGTGTCCGTCGTGTGGGTAGGGCTATGGATTCTTCCTCTGACCACCTGCATCCCTAATCCCCATCAGCCTGTTCAACAACATTGGCAAATAATAAGTCCCACTGGAGAAGTAGTGTGGTCTGTTTCACATATAGCTCCTTTATGGACTTGGTGGCCATCTCTCCATCCGGACATTTGTCAACTGGCCATAGGCCTCTCTGACTGGGACCTCCCTGACATAGAGGACCCCACACAGATCCCGTTCAACCCCAAACCAGGGCAACATTCCCCACACCATATCTATTATGGATGTCATCGCTCCTATCATAGGTGTAGACTAGCCAGTCTTGATTATTATGTGTGCCCGGCTGATTTCCGAAGCCGCAAACAGGCCCGAACCTGTGGAGGGCCCGATGACTTCTATTGCAAATCTTGGGGTTGTGAACAAACGGGAGCTGCATGGTGGAAACCAAACTCCCCAGACAGCATGATTCAGGTAGGGCGAAATGACACCTGGATACACCCTAGGAACTGTTTAACTAGCCAAGTGTCAAACACTCGCTGTGGAAAAAATAGTCTATGTAACCCCCTCAATATAACTTTCACCTCCAAAGCAAGGGGCTACCTCAAGACAACATGGCTTACGGGAAATACCTGGGGAATGCGATTCTATGTCTATGGCCCCACTTATGACTTTGGTCTCTGGTTCACCATCTGACTTAAGCAGGAAGAAAATCCCACAGCAATAGGGCCCAATCCCCCCAAGCCAGGAATTAAGCCTCCCAAACCCCCTTTGCTTAGAACTACCAGAACCCCTCTACTATCCCATTCCCCCCCCCCTTCTGTCTTTGCGTACTTCCCCAGTCCGGAGTATAGCTGACTCCTCCCCCTGGGAATTAATTAGAGGAACCTTCGTGGTACTGAACTCCACACAGCCAGACCTCACCCAATCCTGCTGGCTATGCCTCTCTGCCGCGCCCAGTTATTATGAAGGGATAGCAGTTAATGGGACTTATGCCATGAAGACGCAGAGTTCCACCTGTAGTTGGGGCAGAAATCCAAAGTTAACTCTCCCAGAAGTAACCGGGGCAGGTTTATGTCTGGGGTCCCCACCCCAAAGTAAACAACACATATGCACCCAGATAGGAGAAATCAATGTCACGCAGGGCTTTCTAATCCCTGAGAAAGGAACATGGTGGGCGTGTGACTCAGGATTAACTCCTTGCATTTCAGTTCAGGTGTTTGACAGCTCTGCAAACTATTGTGTAATGGTACAAATACTCCGCAGGGTGCTTTTTCATGATGCAGAATCATTTGAAGGTTTAGTAGGGGGACAAATAACCCGTTTCCGCCGGGAACCAGTGTCCCTCACTCTAGCCATACTATTGGGGATAGGAGCTGCTGCAGGAGTAGGCACAGGAGCAGCTGCTATGATGGGGGTCACAACAAATGGCCCAGTTAGAAACAGCAATAGATCAGGACTTGAAGGCATTAGAGACCTCCATCACAGCTTTTCAGGAATCCTTAACCTCTCTCTCTGAAGTTGTTTTACAGAACAGGCAGGGATTAGACCTCCTCTTCATGAGGGAGGGGGGCCTCTGTGCTGCACTGAGAGAAGAATGTTGTTTTTATGCTGACCATACTGGAGTTGTAAAAGAATCCATGAGTAAACTAAGAAAACGCCTTGAAGAGCACCAGAGAGAAAGGGAAACTCAACAAGGGTGGTTTGAGTCTTGGTTCGCCCAGTCCCCCTGGTTAACTACCCTTCCATCAGCCCTAGCTGGACCCTTGATCATTCTTATGCTATTACTAACTGTGGGACCCTGTGTACTTAACCATATAGTTTCTTTCCTCCAGGCTGAGATTGGACAGGTGAAACTCATGGTTATCAGACAGCAGTACGCTTCACTGGCAGAACCGGAAAATGAGACCCCTCAATAATTATGATCTATTACTTTTAAGATTAAAAGTAGTCAGAAAAAGGAGTGGGGAATGAAAGGGTAAAGTTTCTAAGCTGGAAAGCCTGAATTAAAATGTAAAAGACTGGGCATTGTAAAGTTTCTAAGCTGCAAAGCTTGAATTAAAATGTAAAAGACTAGGTATTGTTAAGTTCCTCTGCTACACCCAGAACCTGAAATTCCTGAGATAGTTAAAACAGTGCCCTACTGGCCATTTAGCCTAGGGCCCTGTGCAGTTTGTCACAGGGCCCGAACCAATCAGTTTGAATGTGTACCCCACTTAGAAGTGATCAATCACCCCTGCCCAAGCTGTTCCCGCCAATGAATGTGCTAATCATGTCTCAGAGTTGTTGTTCAATTTTCCCGCGCCTCATAATGATTTGTTCTGATGTATGCAAAGCCCCCCCCCCCTGCCCTCTCCAAAAAGTGTATTTAAGCTCTGCTTGACCTCTGCTCTGGGCTCTGGGCTGCTCTCTCTTCTTGAGTGAGCACAGAACCCCAGCATGCTGGAACAGATCCCTAATAAATCCCCCTTGCCATTGCATGAAGCTAGTCTCTTTCTCCGATGCTTCGCCGGACCCTTACAATTTCTGAGATCTTCTGGTGCCATCTCTAAAGTCTGGATTACTTTGTTCCTATGGTGGGTATGTACTCAGAGACCATTAACTTTACCAAGGATGAGGAAGAAAGGTAATCCTGTTTCATCTCAGATTGGGGAGAAGAAGAGACTAGAGAGGAAAAGAAAGGAAGAGAGAAAACATGTCCATTTTAAAAATAAATTGCAGTGGCAGTGAAGCAAGGCCTATATTCAAATCATAAACTGGACCACTGTTATAAAAAGCCACTGCCCTCAGTTTAGTCTTCTCCAACAGCTTAAACCACTGGGGGTTGTAAGCACAATTGTGCACAAATAACAGAGACAGGAGATGGGAAGCAAACCTCATATCAGCAAGCTTTCCTTTATTCTGCAGTGAAGTCAATCAGTGAGGCATGGGAGGGCTCATTTTCTGGGTATAGAAATGGCCTGTAGGTTACAGAAGGAGTCTGAATTTTATAGTTTACAATGAGGTTGAAATAATCATTGGAAACAATGGATGTGCTGTTTGAACAGTAAGGAACCTAGTTGTGCATGTTAAAATTTTAACTCAGGAAGGCAATAATAAAAAGTTTGAAATTTATTGTCACTGGAAAAAGCCCACACTACTCTTTGTTTACTGCTTATTTCCTTCCTCTGGGACCCATTGCTACCTAGAGCTATTTGCTTTTCTCCTTCCAAGATTCATCTGCAATGGGAAAAGGTAAAAGTCCAGGGCCCAGTGTTTCATATTCACCTTCTCCCTTCAGGATCCATTGTGGTTGGGAAGGGGTAAATTTTTGCTTTTGGTGGGGATGTCGGGGATGAACCCAGGAAGGGATGGAAGTTTGCTTTTTACCTTGGGGGCCATTTTTACTGAGAAAGAATGTGCTGAGAGAGGTTTAATGTTTGGTTAATGTACTCTTCCTCCCCCAGAGCCAGGCTGTCTCTATATTTTTTCTTGGGGACTATCTTATAGTAATATATTTTCCATAATCCTTTAGCGATCTTGAAACAAGAACAAAGGTCAGGCAGTTAGTGTTGATAGAAGGCCAGGTTGGGTTATTTAGGGTTAGGGTTAGAGTTGGGGTTGGGTCAGTAAGATAAAAGCTGATTCAAAAGGAATGGAATGTTAATACCTTCAGGACTTATTTCCCCTCCCCTCAGGTGGCCAAAAAGTCACTTGCCTGGGTTGGGGTGGGGATTGTTCATCCCAGCAGGGACTTACCATTATTGAATATCCCCTGGCTGATTCCCTTCTTGTTTTTCTGGACAATGTAAATTAGGAAGAGGTACCCCTGAATTGTCCACTTCCCACCATTTTGCTAGATGGAGGGAGAGGGCATAAAAAATAAGAAACCTGGAAACTATAAAAGGGACAGGACACTCTCTTCCCATGGATACCCAGGTCTGGGACCTGTTCTCTGGAGAAGTCTCTGTTCTATCCTCTAAATAAAACTTGCTTTCTACACTTGCCTCTCTGTTTCTTTGGTGTTCAATCTTAACATCAGTGGAAATGAAACTGAGCCCTAATTGAGTTAAATCATTGGTAATAGTCTCAGGGGAAGGACAGGCCAACAGCTGTTCCCCTACAAAGGGGCCTGGACATTAGAGGAATACAGGGGACACCTCATCAACCAGACTAAATTGGACATTGGCTGCACAGGGGACGGTGGGAATGCCACATGGCTGAAAACCCTGCCCTTTGCATCCCTTTAGTCTGGTGAGCACTGTAACTGAAAACTTGGTCCCTTTCCCCAGTGCCAATCAATGACAATTTAATAATGAGGACACAGTTTTGAGAAAAAAGAAAAAGGTTTATTTCTTTGGTAGCAAAGAAGAAGCACAGGGGACTGGCAGGGTGGGGGTGGGGGGTTAAAGAAACTCTTCAAGGGTTACATTCCAGGTGTGCTCGATAGGGGGTCCCAGGGTGCCCTCTTGGCAAGTTAGGATTCAGTTGTTAATTTGGGAAATATGCACTTCCCAGATCCTCAGCAGGCATTTCCTTCTCATAGTGGGTGTGTTCAAGGGCAGTTAACTAGGGGAAGAAAAGATAACACTATCTCCCTAATCTTGTTAGGGAGGGAACAGAGGAAAAAAAAAAACAGCTGGAGTTGTGGCTCAGTGGTAGAGTGCTCACCTAGCATGCTGGTGACACTGAGTTCAATCCTCAGCACCACATAAATATAAACTAAAGATTTTGTGTCCACTTAAAAGTAAAATATATGTACCCTTAGAGCAATGAGGGCATATTCAGAAGGTGAAGGGACCACTGTTATAGCACTACAAATCACCCGAGCCCCTCCCCAACTTGGCTCAACCTAGTGAAGCCAGAATTAAACATGCAGTCAGAATAGATAGGTAAATCAAGTCAGGTCAGATCCAATCAGGCCAATTTTGAGTGAATCCTGGGAAATTGGAAACTGTCCCCTGAGGAACTAAAATGTTAATTCCTTCAGAGCCCTTCCTCCACCCTTATCAAGAACCTGCCCCTGCTCTAACCTGTTGCTAAGGTATCCAGTCCCAGGAATTGGCCCTCCCTACAGGGAGCTATAAAGTTGTTAATGAATGTTTCCTGTGCTGCACCATCCTAACCTTCCCCCTTCAGCCCACCTGTTTCCCACCTTTTGGCCCTCCCACCAAGATTTCCTGGGCCTAGTGAGCATTCCTGGGCCTAGTGAGCATTCCTGGGCCTAGTCATATACTCAGGAAGGAGAAAGATAAGGGGAAGAGAGCAGGAAAACAAAGGAAGCTAGGACATATAAAAAAGGCATAATACCTCACTTCTGGGAATACCAGGATACCAGCTATGGTCCCCTTCTCCCTACTGGGAAAAGTCTATGCTATCCCTTTTAAAATAAACCCTGCTTTATATGCTTGCCTCAGTGTGCTTCTCTAATGTTCAAACTTCCAATTGGTGGGAGCAGAATTTATCACCAGTAACTGGTGATATCACTAGCCCACTCCTCGCAGGATCCTAACCACCCCTTCACTGCCCCTATCTCCAGGACCCCAGAGGCCATGCCAGTGGTAAGAGAAGCCCCAGGACACATCCTAGTGTGCCCTGGGGCCCAGCATTCTGTGTGGGGCCCTACCACCCCTGGGGGCAAGTGGTAGGGCATCTGTTTTCCTGTTTTAGATGTAGTATTTCACAAACTAGTTAATTCTTGTTAAATGATGGTACTATTTAGTTATGTTCCCCCAAGGTTTGGTCATTGTCCTTGATGCCAAACAAATATCAAGGACAGGGTTTTGAGAAAAAGGAAAAAGAAGTGAAAAACCAGCCTCTACCTCAGAGCAAAGCCTGTCCAAGGAAGGGACATGACCTTTGTCCTTGGAGAGACCCACAGAGCACTCCTTGGCACATTCCCACCCTGCTAAGTTGTTTATAAATAACAGGAGAGGGAGAGATCTGCTGGGCCAGGTGTCCCTGACTCAGGTTAGGTGGGGATCCATAGCAACCCCCTAGCAGCCACCAATCAGCATGAGACAGGGAAATACCTGGGATGCCAGATGACCCTCCCAGTAGTTTATGGTGTTGAGAAACCATGTAGTTCAGCACGTACACCCCTCTTGGCTTAAGCCAATCAGTTCAAATGAATACCCCTTTTGTACTGACCAATCACTCTTTTTTTTTTTTTTTTTTTTTTTTTTTTTTTAAAGAGAGAGTGAGAGAGGAGAGAGAGAGAGAGAGAGAATTTTTAATATTTATTTTTTACTTCTCGGCAGACACAACATCTTTGTTTGTATGTGGTGCTGAGGATCGAACCCGGGTCGCACGCATGCCAGGCGAGCGCGCTACCGCTTGAGCCACATCCCCAGCCCAGTGACCAATCACTCTTACCCAACTTGTTCCTGCCAGTGAATGTGCTAATCATGTTTTAGAGTTGTTATTTGATTTTCCCATGGTGTGTGATGATTTGCTAAGAGATGCTATGATGTATGTGGGGGTCCCTTCCTTCTCCAAAGAATGTATAAAACTGCTGCAAACCCTGGGCTCGGGGCCTCTCAGCGTCACCAGTTGCTGTGTGTGCACGCAGAGGACCAAGCTAGCTTGCAATAAACACCTCTTTGCTGTTTACATTGATCTTGGTCGCTGGTGGTCTTTTGAGGGTCCCGAATTTGAGCATAACAGAAGGAGCACAAAAAGGACTCTCACCTAACTGGCTCCTGACCCCCCAACCCTAATGAGTCAGCTGATCCCAATACAATAAGCCCCAGGAAATTCCCTATTCACATTCTGGTGCCACCTTAACAGATCAGCTGACCCCAATACAATGAACCCCAGGAACTACCCTCTTGTCCCACTCTAAATGAAACCTATAAAACTCAGACCCTTGCTTTAATATACCACCATTTTCCTCCTGGAAAATGAGCTACATCAGGTTTTTGACAGATTGACTCTGTCACCGAATAAAGAAGAGTTTGCTGGTCTGAGGTCGGCTTCCTGCCTTCTGCCTCTCTATCATTTGTGCATCATTTGTGCTAACAATACCTGGAATAAAACCTTTGAAAAGGCTCTTTAAAAGCCCTCTACTTGCTCAGAAAGCTCCATCCTTGTCCCTGATGCCAATGCAATAATGAGCACATAGTTTTGAGAAAAAGAAACATGAAAGTTTATTGCTTTGCTAGCCAAGGAGAAACACAGGGGATTCCTGTCCCAAAGGCTATGATTGTGCCCGTCAACAGGAACAGGGGCTTTTAAAAAGCTGATTCAAAGGCTATATTCCATGTGTTCTCTGTTGGAGTTATAATTGTTAGGATAGCTGGCTCAAATATCCATGAGAGACACATTTTTGAGTTCAAGCAAAGGTTTATTGACAGAGAATGTCTGCTTGGCTGCCTTTCTGCAAGGTACAGTAGCCTATTGGAAAAATCTCCTTAACTACTTGGTCATGTACAAAGGAGTACTTAAAAAATAACTCATCTGGTGCTGCGATTGTTACTTGACATCTTTTTTGTAGTTTTAGTAGTTAGGGACTCTTTGGGGGTGGGCCTTGTTATGCTCGAATTCGGGACCCCCAGAGACCACCAGAGAGCTGGGGGACTGATCTCTAGCTTGGCTTTGGGAGAGACAGTTGCTGGCCAGCTTTTGTGTGCACAATACGAGCTTGCTTTAATTTGATTTAAAATTGGAGTCAGTTGTATTTACATCGTGGTTCAACAGCTTCTCGCTTTTGCTGAACCACCATTTCTGTGTTTTGTGAGAATACAGAAGTCTGATGATTTTTCATGGACCTTTTCATAAATCCTGTTTGTTTTTATTGTTCAAATAAGACACTGAATACTTATGACTGCAAAGGTGAAAGTCATTCTCTCTGGATTCTGAAGCCTCTACTAAGGTTTTTTTTTTTTTTTTTTTTTTTTTTTTTTTTTTTTTTTAATTGGGGATTGAACTCAGGGGCACTGGACCACTGAGCCACATCCCATTTAGAGACAGGGTCTCCAGGGTCTCACTGAACTGAGTTGCTTAGTGCCTCACTTTTGCTGAGGCTGGCTTTGAACTCATGATCCTCCTGAATCAGCCTCCCAAGCTCCTGGGATTACAGGCATGTGCCACTGTGCCTAGTTTTTTTTTTTTTTTTTTTTTTTTTTTTGTTTTTTGTTTTTTTTTAATAGGATCTTGCTAAGTTGTTGAGGGTCTTGCTAAGTTGCTGAGCCTGGCCTCATAAATGTGATCCTCTTATTTCAGCCTCCCAAATCACTGAGATCATAGGCCTGCACCACACCATTATGCCCAGCATAACTTCACTGTCTTTTACCCTCTAACCTTATCTC
Source organism: Spermophilus citellus (assembly GCF_964194105.1). NCBI lineage: Eukaryota > Metazoa > Chordata > Mammalia > Rodentia > Sciuridae > Spermophilus > Spermophilus citellus. The sequence continues at coordinate 106,701,799 of NC_138184.1, forward strand.
AATTTCAATTGCAACTAGCTACAATTCTTAATTGTCACTCAAGTACATGTATATACATTCAATCAGTACAGTGTTAGCATAATTGCAGCCATCTTCCTTTTCCCCACCCCCATTTTATGAATACTGTTCTTATTCCCAAGAAGTAGAAACTAGCCAGAGATAAAATCTACTGGCCTGGAGTCGTGCTGGTCTCTCACTGTTCTTTCATTGACAGATAGGAGACAACTTAATGGCCCCTGAAATGGGGACATACTGATTTCCCTGTTTTCTCCTTGAGAAGATAAAAGGATATGCCAGTTTTTCTGTTCCCCATCTAAGAGATAGGAAAACTGCCTGTCTCTGTTCCCAAGAAACAAACTTGCCTTCCACAAGATCAGGGGATGCTTACTATGTCAGTCAAGACTGAACCTGTCCCTAGTGCACAGCCATGATTCTAGCCTATAAAAGGTAACATTCAAGGGGGAGTTGCTGCTGCTGACTTTTTATAACATAAATATAATGATGGTACCTTTCTTTTGAAGTTGCTGAGGAGATTAAAATACCTTGAAAAATCCCCAAAACACTAGTTAGGGTTTGAAGTTTGTAAGTTAGAATTTTCACATATAACATAAGAAAGTTATATAATTTTTAAAATTTGTTCTTTTTAGATATATAAGACAGCAGAGTGTATTTTAATATATTATAACATATGGAGGTTCACTGCAATGTGCTTATGTATGTACATAGGAAAGTTAAGTCAGATTCATTCCACTATCTTTTCTATTGCTGTTCTACTTCCCTTCCTTTCATTTCTCTTTGTTTAATCTACTGAACTTCTATTCTTCTCTCCCCTCAACCTTGTTGTGTGTTAGAATCTACATTTCAGAGAGAACATTTGGCCTTTGATTTTTTTTTTTTTTTTTTTTGGATTGGCTTATTTCACTTTTTCATGATCACCTCCAATTCCATCCATTTACCAGAAAAAGGCCATAATTTTATTCTTCTTTATGGCTGAGTAATATTTCATGGTATATGTATTCCAGTGTATATCCACTCATCTGTTGAAGAGCACCTAGGTTGGTTCCATAGCTTAGTTATTTTGAATTGAGCTGCTGTAAACACAGATGTGACTGTGTCACTATAATATGCTAATTTTACATCCTTTGGGTATATGCCAAGGAGTGAGATAACTGGGCTAAATAGAGGTTCTATTTCAAGTTCTGAAGAATTGCCATATTGTTGTCCAGAGTGGGTGCACCATTTTGCAGTCTCACCAGCAATGTGTGAGTGTACTTTTTCTCCCTGCATCCTTGACAACATTTATTGTTACTTGTATTCTTGATAATGGCCATCCTGACTTGAATGAGATGAATCTCAATATAGTTTTAATTTGCATTTCTCTAATTGCTAGAGATATTGAACATTTTTTTCATATATTTGTTGACTGATCATATTTCTTCTGTGAAGTGCCTGTTCAGTTCCTTTGCCCATTTATTGATTGGGTTTTATATATATATATATATATATATATATATATATATATATATATATATATATAATATATAATATTTATATTTATATATATTTGGTGTTCAGTGTTTTGAATTCTTTTTGTATATCCTGGAGATTAATGCTATATCTGAGGTGCTATTGTAGGGACAGATGAGGCTGGTTTATTATGTATATTGGAGAACTTTTCTTCTAATCAGTGGTGAAGGTGATCCCCCTCTCACTGTCTTGACAAGGTCACAGTGAAAATAAGTATTGGCAAAGCTGCTCTCCTACTGTCTTGACAAGGTCACAGTGAGGATGAATGTTGGCAAAGCCTCACTGAAACCATGAGACCCTTTTTTATGTAATTGGGACTTTTCATTTTCATGCTCATGTTCCTGACAGGAGGCATGAGTATGTTAAATGCCAAACCAAATGAAATTTCAGATGTCTAGAACATAAGAGGTAGTTCATGCCTTGAAGGCTGTTCTACTACCCCTCAGCATATCAAGGAGAAAGTAGAAAGCTGCTCTTCTATCTCAGCACACTGAGGACAAACCTGATAATGGACAACAATCATTCTCCAAAAGGTCACAAAAATTTTAGGCACCACATTGATTATATCAACTAGAACCCAAGCCCATATTTCCTGTCTTTTAGAAAACCTAATCATTATGCTTATTGTACAATGTCAGGGGCTATAAGGAAATTCTCCTTCAAAGAGTAGCATGACATTTACAAGAAACAGCCCCCTGGGAGACATCCTGCCTGGGAGACATCCTGCAGCTACCTATCTCCCTGGAACATCCTGCAGTTATCAGGATCATCAGACATCTGTCTTGCAGCTGGCAGTTTTACCACCCACATCCAGCAATTGCTGATTAGAGAGCTTCCCCATCCCCAGCACATAAATACCCCTGTGTGAATAATAAAAGTTTGCAGCTTGATCAGAACTCCTGTCTTGCTGTCATCCCTCGTGTCTCTTGTCCCTTCATTCCTCCCCACCTAGGTTCGCCGCCCACGTTGATGTGTCCTGCCTGCCGGTCAGGACAGTACAAAACCCCCCACATGTAGTTTCATTCTTGATTAAGGAAAGTTATGTTATACACTTAGGAAAGTTAAGACATATAAGGATACATTCTTCTCATTTCTATAAACCTTCTTTTACTTCACATAGTGATTTATGATGAGCATACTTAATATTGGCGGAAAGTGGACTGATGTTTAGAAGTTACTTTTTATTGAGAAAGATTATAAAGATATAAGAACTAGTGCACCTTGACTGAGAAACAAAGAGAGAATGCAGCTCAACCAGTTTTATGAGAATAAATTTAGGAATTAATTAAAGTAGCTTTATAAGACATATTTTTAGAATAATGTTAAAAATATTATTCTATTTAGATTCTTGGGTTTAGAATTCTTAAATTTTTAGTTGTATGGGTTTCTGATATGTTTTAAGAATTGTTTATAAACTTTAGGATATTTTAAGTGTAAGGTTTAAGGGGAGTTTTTTAGATGGGAATTTTAGATTAGAAATAAAGTGCAAGTGTACTTTAAAACTTAACTGTTAATGATAGGTTAGGAGACTTAAAGTCTGGTTACGTAGTTTGGCATTAGTTAATAAGAAAATAGCATATCTTGGAGAAAATAGTACATCTTGGGAAAATCTGAAAAAATGCAAATTAGTGATGCATTTTATTAATGATTGATAACTAAAGGTCACATCCTGGAAAAATGTAAATTGATGTTACATTTTTCTATACCCCTAATTATGGTTAAGGAAACATTATGTCTTGGCAAAGTTTTGAAATTTTATAATCAGTGACATATTCTGAGTCTATAATGATGAGAAAAATTGCAATAAAAGATGACCCAGAGAAAGCTGCATTAGAGCTCTCTCTCTGGAGATTGCTCCAAAGGAACGACTCCTGTCTCATCTTTTTGTCGACGCCACTCATCCTTCAGGACTCCCTGGACCCCACTAGGGCAGGACCCCAGCAGATCAGGTCTATTTGGGAGTACTGTATGACTCTTGTATATGTATTTCTATCTCATTTCTGAAATGGGGAAACTTTCCTGTGACAATTGCATTGAAAATATTCTTAATGTCTTTTTTTTTTTTTTAAAGAGAGAGTGAGAGAGGGAGAGAGAGAGAGAAAGAATTTTTTTTTAATATTTATTTTTTAGTTATCAGCGGACACAACATCTTTGTATGTGGTGCTGAGGATCAAACCCGGGCCGCACGCATGCCAGGCAGGCACGCTACCGCTTGAGCCACATCCCAGCCCCTATTCTTAATGTCTTTAGATTGTGTCTCCATGTTCTCATCTATCCCAATGATTCTCAGTTTTGATCTCTTGGTGTTGTCCAGAATATTTGTATATTCTGTAGCCCATCTAGAGTCACTGGGGCTTTTCCACAAAGTACTCAGTAGTACACCATCCTCTCTCCCTGTCCAGGTGCATCTTAAGCACCCCAAGGTTTCCCTTTCTGGAGGAACTAATTTTATATCTGCCTTCTACTAAGGCACTTCTCTTACTGACTCTGTGTCCATTAAAAGCAATCCTCATCTTTAATGCATGGGTTTCCCCAAGTAAATTTTTTAAAAAGTCTTTATCTGTGGGCCACATCATACCCTTTGTCTTCACTGCCCTTCCACTTGCTGGTGCCTGGGCTAGTGTTTTTCTATGTAATTTATTATTTCTTACATTCAAGGTTCTGACTTTGTGCATCTCTAATTTTTTTTAACAGTTGAGAAATAAGTTCCAGTGAGTTCCCTTAGTTATCCACCTTGCTGAGAAGCTGTCTTCCTGCTTTGTAAGTCCAATGTGAAGGGATTTCTTTGAGGTGCTTTTTTCCTCTAATCCACAATCTTCTCTCCCTCCTGAACATCATTTTTAAGGAAGATTCCAAAGTAAGCTTTTTTTTTTTTGGGGGGGGGGTACTAGGGGTTGAACCCAGGGTGTTTTACCACAGGAATACATCACCAGTCCTTTTTTAAAAAAATTGATTTGTTAGTCAGGATATCACTAAATTACTGAAGCTGTCCTCAAATTTGTATCCTGTCTCACCACCCAGGAGTTGCTAGGATTAGAGGCATGCATCACCATTCCTCACTCAACGTAAAATTTTAATAATGATCATGCTCATTTGTCCGTTGAATTAGTTGTGTCTGACTAATACATGGTACTTGAAATTCATCCTAAATCCCATTTCAGGCATAGGTCATTATCTTTTTTCTTTTCTTTTCTTTCTCTCTTTCTTTTTTTTAAATATTAAGGCATCTTTTATTTCCATCCTAGTATAACTTTTAAATAAGAGCCAGCATTTATTCAAATGCTTTCTAATGTATTTGGCAGGTTTGTTTTTATATTCTCCTATTACACATATCATTGAAAGTTCTCATGATCAAACACCTGACACAAATCAAGAGAAAAGTATAAATAGATACCAATTTATTAAAGGGAAACAATTCACCATTGAAATATAAAAAGGAACTACAAAGAGTTTCATAAAAAGTTTAAATACTGGTATTTAAATTTCTCTGAAGCAATTTATGCTTCAGTAATTAAGTAAAAGAAGAGATGAAGACTTTAAGATGGGAAACCTATAATTAATAACTACAGAATAACTGTATATGTAAAATTCTGCTGTATTGGGAAGACACTTGAAAAGGGCTCATAGCCCCTACAAGAAGATCATACAAATTAACACTGATTATTATTTCCCATATTTATCCATTTATAAAGCTTAATAGGCTTCATAAAGTATACTAAACAGTAACATTTTCACCTTTTATTAAGGCAAGTTTGTGAAAAAATGTAATACAACCAGATCTTTTAATGAACTTTCCACTGACAACATTTTTTAATGTAAGAAACATACAAAAAACCCTTCATTTTATAAAAAAGTCACCTCAATACCAGAAAATAGTTATTGAAAGATGTTGAACCTAGTTTACTTTTTAAAGGATGTCCTTTCCTTGTCTCAAATTCCAAGTGTTATTCATCATCCTTAGAGCCAGTTTTGCTTAAATGCTTCATGAAATCAACCCAGTTCCAGCCTGGAGGAAGTTCCCCTTTGTGATCTGTTTTGTCTGCCAGTTTATGTTTCTGGGCTTTAGACAGTTGTTATTTTTTGTCTTTTTTCTTATTTGATGGAGCTATATTAGGAGTTTCAACAGAGATGATATTGCTTATAGATGTTGTAGAATTAATAGGATGATGATTCTCCATGAACTGCTCTTTATTGTCTTTGGCATATTCAAACAATGTATAGGTCATAGCAGTTCCAAGATTCACTTCCACAGCTTCCTGTAACTTGACTAATATGCTCTGCTTTACAGCTGATGATATGGTGTTGTTAAAAAAAAGCGTTCATAGATATAATTAGAGGTGTTTGGGGATATGTTTCTGTCCAGGAAATCTAAGAGACTGACTCATGCAATTGCAGAAGGGGATTTATTGAGGATCCAATTCAGCGTGCTGAGGCTCCAGGCTCACTCAAGAAGGGGGAGCAGCCCAGAGCCCGAGCAGAGGTTAAGCAGTGCTTAAGTACACTTTTTGGGGAGGGCGGAGGCTTTGCATACATCAGGACAAATCATCATGAGGCGCGGGAAAATCAAACAACAATTTTTAAACTTGATTAGTACATTCATTGGCGGGAACAGGTCGGGCGGGGGTGATTGGTCACTCCTAAGCGGGGTACACATTCAAACTGATTGGTTCGGGCCCTGTATGCTTGCGTGACAAGCTGCACAGGGCCCTAGGCTAAATGGCCAGTAGGGCGTTGTCTTAACTGCCTCAGGAATTTCAGGCTCTGGGTGTAGCAGAGGAACTTAACAATACCTGGTCCTTCACTTTTTAACTCAGGCCTTGCAGCTTAGAAACTTTACAATGCCCGGTCTTTACATTTTAACTCAGGCTTTGCAGCTTAGAAACTTTACCCTTTCATTAAGAAGGCTTTGGTATCACCATTTCACCCAATATTGAAATGAAACTGGACTTAATTCCCGGAAACTTTCATCTCCTTCATAAATAGAATATAATGTTTCTAGTTCCATCTCCTGGTCCTCATTGGCACTCATCGAGCCACTACCTCCCAAGTGGACATGTTTGTGACAACTAAGAAAAAGCAAGGGCCTCATTTTTCTGAATTTTACATGAAATTTCCCTGTTTTTCTTCCAGCATCAGCCTTACACTATTTAAATGAGTATTGCTTTAAGATGTGTCTAAATATCTGAAACTAAATTCATTTGTAAAATATTCTCTGCTATTTCTGAATTTATCTTTTCCAATATAAGTGTAGGGGAAGAAAGTCAAGATTCCCTTTAGTTCTGATGATATTTATTAAAATATACTTGGTATGGCTGATATATTAAATTAGAATATTTTTCAGTCTTCTTAATATGAAGTCATCCTGACCAACAATATAGTGCATTTCTATGTGTGTTTGGTCTTCATTTTATACTTTGAAGAGTTTTTATTTCTTCATAAAATTATTCCTTCTTTGTCAGGTTCTTATCCACTGGCTGTATAGTTAATGAATGGTGCTGTATGTGTAGAAGAAGGGGATGGAGCCAAGACTCCATCAAAGGCTTTTCTCCCAGTAAATCAGAAAATGCTGAGGCCTCAGTAGACAGTGGTTACCTGGTGTATGTCTCCTTGGTGATCGAGTGAACAGTGTGCTCAAGAAGAATCTCTAGAGCAGTGCTAGAGCCCTGTGTGAGCTCTGAGGCTGCAGTGGATTGTATACGCAGATTCTGCATTGCATTCTCTCTTCTAATGCTGAAGTTTATGGATTACCTCATTCTGTATATTCTGTTGCTCCTGAGAGGAACTGCATTCTTTAATAAAGATTTTTCTCCAGGGTGGAGGAAACAGCCCATCTATGTGAATACAGCAAATATTTAGTCTGAAATTCCTCCTATTGAATGATACCTTAGACCCGCTGTTCATATGGATAAGGAACAGTATAGCACATGAGGGGATGTCAGCATCACCAGTCATTGGGAAAATACAAATCAGAACCACAGCATGATACAATATCACTCTCCACTAGATGGTTCCCATCAGGATGATATTAAGTGGTAGTGAGAATGCAGAGAGATTGTAACCTGTATGTATTGCTTATGGAAATACTAACTGGTGCCACCACTATGGAAAGCAGTCTGGAATTTTTTCCAAAAGAGCTACCACATGGTTCAGAAATTCCTCTCCTGGTCATCTACCCAAGAGAGATGAAAACATGTGTCCACAGAGAAACTCCTACACAAATGTTAATAGCAGCATCATGCATGATTTCCAAAAAGTTTAAGCCATCTATGTTCAACCGTTATCTGGGAATAATTGTTAAACAATTATTGATATCACAGAATAAATTTTTATATTGATATGTGTAAAATACATAGACTAATAATTGTCTTTATGTGATTCATCTCTTAATTAATAACATTAAATTACAGTTAAAATTACAACTAAGTAATACTGGTTTTGACACTAATTTTTTTAATGTGAGAGTGACAAAAATCTAAATTTAGACAATGGTGATGATTGAACAACTATATAATTATATTATCGACATTGCATTTTACATATTAGAGAGGTGGGCTTTATAATATATAAATTATATCTCAATATAACTTTTAAAAATATTTTAAAATTGTTGATGAACATTTATTCTATTTATTTATATGTGGTGCTGAGAACTGAACTCAGTGCCTCAACATGCTAGGCAAGCGCTTTACCACTAAGCCATAATACCCCTCCATGTAACTCTTTTATAAACAATATGAAAGGGGTTCACTGTCACTATCCTTTTAAAGTGTGTCTATGCTCTGGGACTCAGACTCTTAGATATGGACATTATTGGGTCTGCCATGGTTACTGTCTTTGATTGTCACAGGCAGTCATGGGAAGATCAGTCTCATAAGAAGCCAAGGGGAGGTTTTTGTCTCAGTGTCCTGTGTATCTAGAGCACTGTGTAAGCATTCATGCTGACATCCCACGATGAATGGTAATAATGACCCTCGTCCTTAGGGAGCAGGTCTGTGATTGTCAGGCTGTGTTCCCAATGTGCTGAGAACCCCTAATCATCCCAATTTTGGGAACAGCACCACGAATCTCTTGGTACCAGCTTGTATCACAGATACCAACACTGTTGCTGTTTCCAGTGACACTCTCCTACAGACTCTGATACTGAGGCTTCCTGGCTCAGCCCAGACTGCCCAGGGGGATGCTCAAAGAAGATGCACAGAAATGAGTCTGGTTATTGCCTGTAAGATATTTCCCAAATGAAAGGAAAAAAATCAACCCCAGAGGACCCCCATAATATCTTCTGCTTTTCAAAGTCAGTCACCTGAGCAGAGAGTGAGAAGGAAGAAGAGAGGAGCGTAGGCCATTTTAGAGGTTCCTGCAGAACTCTGATTCCTGAGGACCCGCAGGTGTATCAGAGCGCTGCCAATGTCTCCTGTACTTATTTCCCCACTAAAGGAGACTGGGGCCTTCCATTAAAATTATGCTCCTCCCTCTGGAAGGCCTCCCACACTCAGAGCTCTGAGTCCTTTCTGCTTGGGGCTGGGCAGAACCTGTCGTGAGCCTCCCTGGGCTGAGATTCAACAGTTGGTTTGTTCTGAAGAACTCTGCTGTTTCAGGCCATCTGGAGGGAGGAGGTGTCTGGTTTCCAGCTGGGCAGGCCCACAATACCCTCTGCTGCCTTAGGGACAGATCTTTTCAGATGTTAGATGCACCCCAGTGGACCCTGGAGAGAGACACTCTTCCCTGCTTTTCTGCAACCATACCTTCCTCAAAGAAAGGGACCATTTCACCACCCTTGAACTTCCTTCACAAGATGCAGACTCTTATCCTTGGCTAAATGCTGATTTTAGTGATGTGCCCCCACACCAATCATTTTATAATTCTGGTCTTTCTTTCCATTGTGGACTTGTTCTGGAGTCAACACACCAAAGACAAAGGAAAGTGATTGACCAGCCAAAAGCTTTTAGCTGGGAAGGACTAGAATCTGGATTTCCCTTATCCTTTGCCCCATTTTTACCATGACAGGTGGATATTCCTTCCCTTAGCCCTCCTCCATCCCCTTTCCTCATAAAGGATGGGAAACATGAAGTTATTCAAAGATGGATCCTCACTATAAGTGAGTGAGCTTGGTTTGTCTTGTAGTGGTTTAGCTCTAAAGTATACTAGGGATATCCAGACCTTCTTGAATAAAGGTTAGTATCCTCAGCCTAAAATAGTACTAAAGTGCTGATTATGTCTAAATGTTGGTGTCACTTTGTCAAATAGAACTGGAATGCACGGATAAGCAGAATCTGAAAAGAAAACAAAAGGAAGAATTCCAGGCACAGTGCACTCTTCTATATGTGCACCTGGGTTAAAACAGATAGAGAGGGAGAAATAATGGATATTTTACATCTTCCTCTAGACCTGGTCTAGACTAAGATTTGTGAGCAAATCTGGTTCACAGCAAAGATTCCAATTCAGTTTTGTTGTTGTTCTTAATGAGTTGAAATTAACATAAAACTAACCATTTTTAAGGTATGTAAATCAGGGTGATTCATGATGTTGGGCAATTACTTATCTCTTCCTAGTCCTAAGACTCTTGCATCAACTAGAGTGGAAAGCACACACTCACTGAGTTAGCCAGTTTATTTTTATTTTTTTGTGGTTGTTGTTATTGTTGCTGTCTTGACAAAATACTTGAGAGAAACCAACATATAAAAAGAAAATATTTATTTTGGCTCACAGTTTCATCTATGATCACTTGGTTCCATCCTTTATGAGCCAATGGCAAGACAGGACATTATGGCAGGGAGCAATGCTGCTTATCTTTTGGTGGCCAGGAAGGAGAGAGAGAGAGAGAGAGAGAGAGAGAGAGAGAGAGAGAGAGAGAGAGAGAGAGAGAAAAGAACTTTTATAAAATAAAACCCATCTCCCCAAATCCATTAATCCATAAATCCATAAATGGTTTAATTTATTGATTAAGTCAGAGTCTCATGATTCACTCATCTCCCAGTGGTCCCACATCTGAACACTGCTGGGATGGAGACTGAACCTTCAACATATGAGCTTTTGGGGGACATTTAAAATATAAAACACTATACCCATTAAGAAATATTTCTTCACTCCCCCTCTCTTCAGCCCTTGGTAATCATCATTCTAATTTGTGTCTCTGTATTTACCTATCCTTGATAGTTCATTTAGCCTAATTTCCTCCTGGTTCATCTATATAGGAGTGTTTTATTGCTAAACTGTATTCCACTATATGCACATATCACATTTTATTTATCAACTGATAAGCATTTGGGTTCTTGATTCTTTTTTGGCTATTGTACTATTATTACTACAAATATGAGCATACAATTTAAAAATGTATTTTTGGCTCTGAGGATTGAATATAGGGTACTTTATATTGAGCTATCCTTAATTCTTTTTATTTTTTATTTTGAGATAGGTATTAGGTAATAGCTAGCAATGAGCAGTGAAATGAAGGCAAGTTTACAAGTGTTCTTTAAATTACTTTAGGGTCTTCTTTATACTTCCAAAGTAGATGAGAAAGCAAAGGATGATAGTAAATTTGTATAACATAAACAGAAGCAAAGGAGCTAATGTGAAAATACATCAAAAGAAAAGGATTAATGAGACTAACTCTTGACAGGGTGCACTGATGTCCATGTGAAATTAGGAATTATAACCATACGTGTCTCTATCTGTCTGGGAAGAAAGATTCCTTTAGTAGTGCAGGCACACTAAGGTAACTTCTGACCAGCTAGTGACCCCAGTGTTACATTAACATGGAATTGACTTGTAGATGAAGCCTCCCTGCCCACCAATAGCATGGCCACCATGAGAGTTCCTGAGAGGACCAACTAGAGTCAAAAACTCCTGATTGGCAAAGAGTACAGAAGGTGGTCCCCAGTTCTCCTGATAAATATGAAAGAGTAATAAATTTGGAGATAGCGTTGTCTCCTTTGTTGTTCTCTGCTCAGAGATGGCCCACTCTCTTGAGGGTGCTCTCTGTTTAAGTCTCATTTTGCTTTCACCTCACTTTCACTTTTAATAACGTTCTCTTGCATGACTTTTGGTGTCTGACTTTAAATTTTCTTTCATCAGAACACAAGAACCGAGGCTGGAGCTTCAGCTCCTTGCTTTTCTGGGACACAGAGTTTTGCTAAATTGTTGAGGGTTGCCTCAAATTTTGATCCTCTCACCTTAACCTCCTAATCCCCAAGATTATAGGCATGCATCACCATCACCAGCTGTGTATACAATTTTTTATTTGAGGGCATGTTTCCAATTCTTGAGAATTGTATCTAGAGTGGTAATGTTTATTCACATTGTAATTCTATGTTAATTTTTTGAAGAAGTGTCATTTATTTTCTAATTTGGGTAAAGCATTTTACATTGACAACTGCCAAGTTTGGAGGTTCCAATTTCTTTACATCTTTGCTAAAACTTGGTATGTTTCTTTTAAAAAAAAAAAATTATAGCCAAACTAATGGGAATGACATGGTACATAATTATGGTTTGAACTGCATTTCCCTTATTACTGATTATTTTGAGAACTTTTTCATGTCTTTCTTTGTCATTTGTACATCTTATTTAAGAAAATTCTGTTCAAATACTTTGCTAATTTTTGTTGTGTGGCTTCCCTTTGGTTGCTCAGTTGTAAGAGTTACTTGAATGTTCTAGATATTAGAGCCTTCTTAGATAGGTAATTTGCATATACTTCTCCCATTCCTATATTGACTTTTCATTTTTTTGGCCAAATTTTTTCCTTTGTTATGCTTTTTTCTTTTGGTCATATCCAACAATCCATTTATATACCTCTGTATTAAAATTTGTCCCTATAATTTAATTCTAAGGGTTAATTAATAGTTTTCAGTGTTGTATTTAGGTCTTTAATCTGTTTTGAGTTAATCTTTAAAAATGGTGTTGAAGTGGCACTCCCTTTCTCTACAGAAAAGCCCTCTTCACCAAGGCTGATTTTAGGACTGTCAGCAAAAGAGTCTCTGTGAAAGAGTCCAATGTAGATAAACTTCCTATTTTCCTGTCGCCCTGTTTACTTGGCCATTGGCTGAGAAGATACCAGCACTCCAGATGCTGGACACCCCCTTACTAGTTTTCACAAACATCAAGTATAGTACTTTGAAGAAATGTGCAAACAAGGCCTTTGGCCTTGAGCTGGGCTTCACAGAGATGTCTACATTTTTAAAGTAAGTTACAATTGGGCTCCATGGTAACAGCTGGCAGGGGGAGGAAAGAAAGGGGAGAAGAAGCTCTCCTCTTCTCAGGTGTTGTCCTTGAAGAGTTAACTTGCCCAGAACAGTGAAAGAAAAAGCTGCTTTTATGTGAACTTCTGCAGACTGTGAACTTCTGATCCCCTCCCCTTACATGCTGGGTATAAAAACTCTGAAACTCCCTGAACTCAGGGTTCAGGGGATTGATTGATTATATCAAAGGCTGTACCCTCTGAACTTGGCTGCAGCCAAATAAAACTGTTTCCTGCTATCTTCGGTGCCTTGCCTGTTCCTACAATAGTGTGAGGCAGGGGTCTAAATTTATTCTTTTTTTGTGTGGATATATAATTGTTTCAACCATATTTCATAAAGGGCCAATAAAATAATTTTTAAATTATCATACATATATGGCGACATTATTCAAAATCAGTTGACTACAGATGTGTGGACTTAATGACAGGTCTATCCTTATGCTTGTATCACACCCTTGATTAGTATAGTTTTGTAGTATAATTTGGAATTGTGAAGTACAAATTGTCAGACTTTTTTTCTTTTGTAAGATGATTTTGAAAAATTGTTTTTTGTGTTTTGTTTTTTGTTTTTTCAATCTCATACCATTTTTGTGGTCAATTTTTAAATTGGTGCACAAAAATGGAAGAATTAGAAGAACAACAAAACAGAGTTTGATGGGGATTATATTAAATCTCTTTGCTGCTTTTAGAGTATTTCCATGCTTAACCACACTAAGCTAATATTACATGAATAGAGGCTGTCTTTCCATTTATTTAGGTCATATTCACAAATACTTTGCAGTTTTCACAATATGGGTTACTAATTTCTTACTCAATCTGGGTTCTTTGAAGAAGCCAGGAAAAATACCTCTCAGATCAGCTTCTTGCCCTAGCAAAGGATGAAGGTCCTTTAAGAGTAAAGGGAGGACTGGAGATATAGCTCAGTTGTTACAGTGCTTGCCTCTCATGCACAAGGCCCTGTGTGGAAAAAAAAGAGTAAAGGGAGAAAGGGGAGGGTTTTAGTTAAGGAGTAGGAATACTATTAATATATAATAATATAATTTTTTAATTATCATACATATATGACTTCTTAGGGAAGGAGTTAGGTCTAGCCTAGAGCTGAGATTTCCAAAACAAATGACTTCAATATTCATTCTGAAATTTACAATATATTTCTTCTTTTATATTTTATTTAGAGACAGAATCTTGCTGAATTGCTTAGGGCCTTGCTAAGTTGCCGAGGCTGGCTTTGAAATCATGATCCTCCTGCCTCAGCCTCCCATGGTGTTGGGATTACAGGTATGTGCCTCTGTGCCTGGTTCCAATAAGTATTATTGTACTGCAATCTAGTTCTCCCTTTTTATATAATAATGTTTGCTTTATATGTTTTGGTTATTCAGTGTTGAGTATGTATACACTTAAAATTTTTATCTTGCTGTATTGATACCTTTATCATAATACAGTAGAGATTTTATTTGCTTTTACAGTTTTTTTTTACTTAAATATATTTTATCTAATGTAAGTAGAGCTATTCCTATGCTCATTTGGTTCTTGAGAAGTGGTGGCTCCAATTTTCATAATGACAGCTTCTTTCTGATACTCCAAGGAGATATTTGAATGATGCTCTGACCAGATCACAAGGCCATTAAGACCCCTGCTTAAGACACAGGTTGTGGTGATAGATGACACAAGGTCTAAGGCCAAAGGCCATAGGATACCTAATATTAGAAAGTTACACCCTGTGATCTCCAGGAGCCACTAAACTTGACCTCCAACACTGGTCAACAGTGTGAGTGAGGTGGGTGAGGGAGAGAGGTCATGAGGAAGGAGTCTCAAACTACTATCTTGTGGATACTACTGGGAAATACTGCTTCAAAAACCACTGGATAGATGTTCATTAGTCTGCCACACTTTTCCTAGAACTGAGGAAGAAGTTCACTGAAAACTTAGAAAGAGTCAGAATTAGTAGCAATATTTTAATAGAAGGAGGACCAGGCTCAGTTGGAAATGTGGATGACAGTTGTAGAAGAGTCTTTCATCAATGAGGACCCTGTTTCCTACACCCCAAATCAGAATCTACTCGTCTCAGAATCAATTCTGCTGAAATACTTGTTATGGAGCAAATAAAATCCTCATACTAAATTGTCCATCCACAGAAAACATATTTTAGCATTACTAGAGTTGAAGATACATAGTTTTACCACCTTACTCTGCATCAGGCTTGATAATCTAAGTGATGCTGTTTGACATATTCAATTTAGTGACTTGAACCCATATAGCCTAAATTCTTGTAGGGTTTGTCCAAGTGTGTGATGGGTACTGTTCTCCAGGCTCATTTCCACTCCCTTCTGAAGGCCAGGAAAGCATTTGTTTTGGGGAGCATTCTGAACAGGGAGAAAGAAAGTTAAACAGGTCAGAGTGAGTGCTGGTTCTCTTCCCTGTCGTTTATATTAGATCCATGGAAAATTGCTTCCCTGAGAAATGTTTCTGCTCAGGTCTAGAAGAGTAATATCTCTAAGCTTTACACAGACAAATGTGTATAAGTGGTGACAACTTCCATAAGATGTTTAATAAAAGTTTCTTCCCTGATGGTCTATGAGCTAAACACATCCACCAAACTTCCTTGAGCAGTATATGCAATGACGACAGACTACAGATCCCTAGTCAGTCAGCTCCAGCCATGAGGACAGTCACCTGCTGGGGGCTCAAATGGATTCTAAATACTATGGAAGATTAAGGACATTGCAGCCGATCTATAACCAAAGATCCCAACATACCTAAGAGTCTAGGGTTTCTATGAGACTTAACATAATCCCATTACCACATGGCCAGTAAAAATTGCCCCAAACTGAGGCAGATGTCTCCCTTTCCCAGAACAATTCAGCAGGCCCATGCTCCCTGAAATCCCTACTCAGGAGAGAAAAATGTCCTCATTGTCATCACTTGGTAATTTAAAAAACCACAAAATATGGAGGTGTTGACAGCAAACAAGGCTTATTGGTGATCTTTATAAGAATAGACTCAGCAAGGTTTCATAGCTCTTCTACCTGTTTATGAACCTAGTGAAAAGGAGATATGTGTGGAAGTTTTACTCTGGAAGAAATAACCTCAACATACTCTATCAAAGAATAAATGAGTAAGAGGCCATGTGAAGAAGAGTTATGTGGAGGAGAACTCTCTAGCTACTCAAAATAGATGCATGGTCAAGACTGGATTCATTGCTCATAGCACTTGAAGAACTTGGGGAAAGTGGAGATTCCTGGGAGAGGCATAGACAATTGATCAGGTTATTGTCAGGTCAGGTAAGTCTGAGGGAGACATAGGAGTCACCCCAAAACTCTGTTGCTTCTACTATTTGAAACTGGTACAAAGGCCTGCATTTTACTGTGGGATAAAAAGAGGAGTAGTGAAAGTGCCCCTATGAGCCATTTCCCTTAATCCCATTCAGTCAGTTACTTGTGCAGAGAGAAGAGTGAGGAAGGGAGACCAAGCCAGTGCAGGGTGTCCCTGTAGTTGACTTCCTAAGCCCCAAAGTGGGGACATCTCTGAATTCCTCTGATCCTTGTACAATACTCATGTGGTGGAACCTCTTTATTTAAATATATACCCATCATTGAGTTTCTGAGATTCACTGAAGTCCTGGAATGAGCAACAGATCCCATTGATGTGCAGAAGGGAGACTGTTACTGTAGGGCCTGACTCAGTAGGGGATGGATCCTGAGGCTGGGGGTTCCAGTACTTAGTGGAGGTCATGGACACAGTATCATGTCATAGTTGAGGAGACTTGGTTTATTTGCTCAGTATCCCTGGAGCCATAGAGACTTACTTCTTCAGCCTCAGGATGGAAGGACAATTCCCAGAAACAGGTTGGAACTAGAAGGTGCAGAGGAAGGTGACCTTATTCTTCGGATTGGTCTGGTGGACTCAGAGATAGACCAGAAGCTTCCAGAACACATATGTCTCTGAGTCAGACCTAGAACCTGGGTTTGGCATTAAGGGATAGCCAACCTCCCATTATCTCAACCATCATTTCCCTGGAGGGAACCTGAGCCATAAGAACTGATTTGTGCCATGGTGGGTAGGATCTGAGTGAGAAAATATTAGCCAAAGATCAAATTATTATTTTTAACTGAGAAAAATAGTGAGAGATTTTCATATCTACAAGTCCTGTGCAACAGGTACCAGCTGAATGACTGACAACAGATTCACTGAAGTCCTAGTAGTTATGCCCTGAGCTAGATGTGAGCACATTGACCAGCAGTAGTTACCACATCAGACCAGGTGCACACAGGGGATATTTTAGTTTGACTTTCCTGTGACCTAGAGTACTGCGTGTTATAGCCACCATCCCATATACTGCAGTAAAACTCAGCCTCATCCTCAGGCTATGGCCCGGAGATGTGCAGAAAACCTGCATTGGATGAAGTATCTTTGGATCCAGAAAAGCAGTCAGACCCTAGAGCCATGGTGTTTTTCTAATTCTGAGCAGTAGTGCAGGAGATATCCAGGAGGGCTCCCTGGCTTCGGCTGGTACCAGTATATGTAGAATCCACTAGCACTAAAGCCACTGCTCATGGCACAGGTAAATCTGGCAGATGCTCCAGGGGATGCAGAGAACAAGGATAGCTGTGTCAACATAGGCTGGGAGAGTGAACCGGAAAACATAGAGACACATGGATGATGGGGACAGGGATCAGAGTTAAACTGGTTGGTTATCTGAGCCAGTTACTGACACATTCTTGGGGTATGTCCCATTTCTCTGACAAATGCTCCTACCTCCGAGGAGAGAAACACAAGGGGAGGGAGTCCAGGCCATGGTGTATACAGCTCACTAAGGCCCAAGAGCAGGTTTGGCTGGTCACTTTTATTTTGTCTTCACTCTCCTAAAATAGGAAGGACTGGTCATGAAAATTTTATTCTCTATTGGTGATCTCTGCTCCACTCTGAGCACCAGCTACAGTCTGAGCTTGATTCCTTAAGCAGTGGCGGTAGAGGGTGTAGACTCAGATTTTGATGCAGAAGAGACACTAGGAAGGAAGAAGCTGCTGGTATCTTTCATAGACCTGGGAGCAGAAGACTCTGGCCCAGAGAGACACAGATGTTGAGTCCCAATTAGCAAACACAGGCCAGTTTCCCAGCCTAGCAGTTAGAGGGATGACTAAATAATGGGTACCTACTTTGGAGACTCTGGGAAGACCCACAGCACCCGCTGCTATTCACTGTTCAAACATCAGTCTCAGTGGAAAACACATTGGCTGGATAACCTGGCACTGTCAGTTTGTAGATTTCCATGGGCAAAACCCCACTGATTGATCACTCAGTAGCTGATGTTAGTAAGTAGCTTTGGCTACAGAGAAATTCCTAGACTCCTAGAGGCTCAAATGTATAGAATAAGATCTTTGTACCATATGAAGAGACTGCAGGGAGGTGAGAATGCACAGAGCTCTGGAACCCAGAACTGAATAGCTCCTTCTGTAGGGGCCAGGAAGTAGGTAACTGTGATCTGGGTCTGCATGAAGAGTGAGTTCCAGAATCAGGATAAAGAGAGAATGCTGCATTCTTTTTTGTTGTTGTTTTTATTGTTGTTGTTCTACTTAGTTGTACATGACAGCAGAATGCATTTCAATTTAGCATACACAAATGGGGCGCACCATTTCAATTCTCTGGTTGTACACGGTGTAGAGAAGCACTATTTGTGCAATCATACATGCACATAGGGTAATGAAGTCCACCTCATTCAACCATCTTTCCTACCCTAATGACTCCTCTTCACTTTCCCATTTGCCCAACTCAAAGTTCCTCCATTCTTCCTAGGATGCTGCATTCTTATTGAAGGAGCAATGTTCTCAGATGTATCAGTTTGTAAAATTATTAAGAGATATCAAACAGTGTGGGGTGCTGGACAATGGCAGACCACTCACAGTTCTGATATCCTAGTTCTAGAATGATTATGTTGCCAGTTCACCCTGTGCCTGTCCAGCTAGCTGCTTTCTTGACACAGAGGACTATGGGTGGATAAGTGAGCACAGCTCAAGCATGGGATCCTAAAAGATAAGTGTAATATCTACTCTCAAGGCACTCCCCCAAATAGCAAAGCGTCATTTCAAGGAGCAGATGAATGGATATCCCATTGACAGTGGCTGTGCCATTTCAACATGACTGAGACATGATCCTTTGAAAAAGGGTTTTGTTTGCTTGTGCATAAGAGCAATGAGATTTTTTGAAAAAAAATCTCATCTCACCAAAATAGCACAAAGACTAGAAACTTAACTGTCATTTAAACCACTAATCAAGCAAGTAAAGAAAAAAAATCTGTCATTTTAGAATCATAATTTAAGTGCATAAATATCTTCATTGTTTATATATATTTCAATTCAAAGTAAGGATTGGATTCAGTTTGAACAAGGAGCTGTTGTATCAATTGTATCAGTTGTTGTTGTATCAGTTTGAGAGCTGTTTATCAGTATGAGACCAACCTCACTTCATTCAACCAAAGTTTCCTCATTAATTAATTCTTCTATACAACTGTTTGCAATTAAAAAGTGATATGCACTTCTCTCTTTTGCATTGAATGTTTAAATCTTAAATTTGAGTAGTACACTTCAACTTTTGGGAACATATGGGTGTTTATAATAAAAGATTCAGAAACTGCGGAGCTTGGCTTTTGTGCTGGCCCCTGCAGCCCTGTATTCCTGGGAGAAAATGGAGCCAGAAACTTAAATGGAGGGGCAACCCTAACCCCTCTAGCCAACTTCCTGTCCCTTAGAACTTCCTTTCTCGCTGGACTTAGTGCGTTCAAGTGCCCAGTGGTCTGGGCTGCAAGTGGGATGGTCATAGAGGCCCAAGCACTCTGGGTGAAGGAAACTGGGGTACCTTGAAGGACCCTCCACACCCCCTCCACCCAAGCAAAAAGCCCCAAGTGTTGAGCAGTTGTCACCAGCGATTGAAGGTAGACACCTGTGGTCACAGACGTGAGGCACATTTTATGTACTGATCCAGGCCAATGTGCAATACCAACATGTCTGTGTCTACTGATGGTGCTATAAGCACCTCACGGATTCCAGCTTCGGAACAAGAGACCCTGGTTAGACCAAAGCCATTGCTTTTGAAGTTGTTAAAGTCTGTTGGTGCATAAAAAGACACTTACACTGTGAAAGAGGTTATATTTTATCTTGGCCAGTATATTATGACTAAACTATTATATGATGAGAAGCAACAACACATTGTATATTGTTCAAATGAATCTTCTAGGAGATTTGTTTGGAGTGCCAAGCTTCTCTGTGAAGGAACACAGGAGAATATATACAATGATCTACAAAAATTTGGTGGTAGCCAATCAGCAGGAACCATCAGATTCCAGCACATTAGTGAGAACAGGTGTCACCTTGAAGGTGGGAGTGATCAGAAGGACCTTGTTCAATAACTACAGGAAGGGAAGCCTTCATTTTCCTGTTTGGTTTCTAGACCATCTACCTCATCTAGAAGGAGAGCAATTAGTGAGACAGAAGAAAATTCAGATGAATTATCTGGTGAATGATGAAAGTGCCACAAATCTGATAGTATTTTCCTTTCCTTTGATGAAAGCCTGCTCTGTGTGTAATAAGGGAAATATGTTGTGAAAGAAGCAGTAGCAGTGAATCAATAGAGAATCCATCAAATCCGGATATTGAAGATGGTGTGAGTGAAAATTCCAGTAATTGGTTGAATCAGGACTCAGTTTCAGATCAATTTAGTGTAGAATTTGAAGCTGAATCTCTTGATTCAGAGGAAATAGCCTTAGTGAAGAAGGATAAGAACTCTCAGATGAAGATAATGAGGTATATCAAGTTATTGTGTATCAGGCAGGGGAAAGTGATATGGATTCATTTGAAGAAGATCCTGAAATTTCCTTAGCTGACTATTGGAAGTGTACTTCGTGCAATGAAATGAATACTCCCCTTCCACCACATTGCAATAGATGTTGGAACCTTCGTGAGAACTGGCTTGGATGTGCCTGATGGTAAAGAAAAAAAAAAAAAAAAACTACAGCAAATGATTCCAAAGAATCATGATTTGAAGAAAATGATAAGATCACACAAGCCTCCCAGTCACAAGAAAGTGAGGACTATTCTCAGCCATCAACTTCAAATAGCATTATTTATAGCAGTCAAGAAGATGTCAAAGAGTTTGAGAAGGAAGAAACATAAGACAAAGAAGAAAACGTGGAATCTAGTTTCCCCCTTAATGTCATTGAACCTTGTGTGATTTGCCAAGGTCAACCTAAAAATGGTTGCATTGTTCATGGTAAAACAGGACATCTTATGTCATGCTTTGCATGTGCAAAGAAGCTGAAGAAAAGGAATAAGCCCTGTCCAGTGTGCAGACAACCAATTCAAATGATTATGTTAACTTATTTCAACTAGCTGCCTTGTCATAAAAGTAGAATTTTATATTTCTAGTTATAACCCTAAATATTTTGACCCCATGGATTTTATTTTTATTTACATTTATAAGGGCAAGAAACTCAAACTGGCTTCCTCTAGATTTCTTTGTAATGTTAATTTATCTACCTTGGGAGGAAAAGTAGTTAGTATGTATTCCCTTTTAATAAAGTTTCCCCTTCTGTTTAAATTTTATATTTGGGTTTTATCCAATTTACATTGGATGTATAGCTCATTCTTTACCCTCACCCATCATTTTAAATAATTTCAACTCTCTTAAGTGAGAAGTACCTAATTTTCTTTTTTTTTTAAATAAGGTATTTAAGTATAACTTACTTAGTAATTTTCATGTAAGGAGAAAAATATGTATAAGAAACATAATATTTAAATTTTAGATACTCTGTGATGGATGTGGTGAGTCACACCTGTAATCCCAGTAACTGAGGCTGAGGCAGAAGGATTGCAAGTTCAAGGCCAGCCTCACCAACTTAGCAAGATCCTGTTTCGAAATTAAAAATAAAAAGGGCTGGGGATATAGCTCAGTGGTTAAGTGCCCCTGGGTACAGTCCGTGGTACCAAAAAATAATTTTAGATACTCTGAAAGTTTCTGATCTTTTTCATAAGTTCTTTCATAAGTTGATAGTTATACTTGGTGCTATGTAAATAAAAATGAACTTATTCTGCAGCCTCTGTTATTTGTAGTAAGATGTAGGTAGTAATGAGGTCAGTAAAATGTGGAATTTTGAGAAAACTGTGTTGTTTACTATAAGCTGAAAAGTAATTCTAAGACACTTTGAAATACCTTTTTTGGACTAGGTTATGTGGTTCTTAATAGTTTCCTAAGTTTCAGAATTTGGTTTAAGGCTTGTTTTAGAAACAGTGAATTCAGAAGTTTGGTAAACAACTGTTTATTAAAACTAGCTAGAAAGGTTGTAACTTCTCTTTGAATTATCCAGAAATTGTGCATCTCCTTGGGTCCTGGTACTAGAGCTCAATTCATACTATATTAACTGAGAAGATGAGGGCTTGTTTTATTTCTTTATGGATTCCTGGGAGGAAACATCTTCTGAGATGAGACAAAAGTTCTTGCTTCAAGACTCAGGCCTAAAATAATGCAGTTAGTGAGTCCTTATCAGTGAGCACAGGGCCCAGCCCAAGGCTAGGGCTCCTTTGAGTAGTGGTCTCAACTCAGCAGCTATGTGGGGACTACAGGACTCTCCCACAGTGCCCCTTCCTGGTCAGTGCCCTTTCCTGGTCAAAAGACATGGAGACAAAAGAGCCCAGCTTTTTTTTTTTTTTATGGCTCAACAGGTCTCTCTATATTTTTTATATGAATAGTCTGATTTCAAGTCATTGAGATTCTGATACACTGTAAGATTGCTATAGATTCTCACTCCTGGGAGTCCCCGTCTATGGTTGGTACAAACAGATATATACTGACAATCTTGCTGAGCATGGTGGTGCCAAGCTTTGATTCCAGTGCCTCAGGAGGCTAGGGCAGGAAACCAGCAAGTTTGAGGCCAGCTTTAGCAACTAGAGAGAAATAAAATATCAAAATATCAAAATAAAACAAAGAAGCAAAAGCTCTGGAAATGTAGCTCAGTGATAGAGTGAGCCTGGTTTCAATACCCAGTACCAACAAATAATTAAATAAATAAATACTTAAAAAACCTAAAAATTTAGCACACCTGAAGACAATGCTATAGAGTCATATCTCTTCTTTGATATATGATTTACAACATATCTGCATTGCTAGCATTATATCTGTTTTTAATTAACCTGTGTATTCTTATTCTCATATAAATTGTGTTTGGTCTTCCACACTTAAGCTAATTAGTTGTTTAATATTTGATGAAGTGAAGGAAGCATAATAGAATCAAATGTTTGTAGTTGCTGGGATCCTTGTGTAAAAATGAAGTCCAGACTGGTACATATGTGCTTTAACAATCATTTATTGCCTCTGTTAATCTCTTCACCTAGTGTAGAAGTATCTCTTCTATGGATCCCAAGTTGATAAACTCTTCCTTCTTCCTTCACATTTTTTTTCCACTAGAGATGTGGGATTGTGGGTTGATGGACTGAAATTTAGAATTGTTTTGGTTACACAGTATATTTTGAACTCTTTCTTTAACATTCTATTGATGAATAAGTAGCTCTTAGTTAATTTAAATGTTCATTCATTCACCCTGCTCTACAGTGGATTTGCTTATGGTAGTCCTCTGTGCTCAGAGTTTGCCACACCATCCACCTAATATTGTGGCTTTTTTTTTTTTCTCAGTAGCTGAAGGCCCATCATATCTACTTTTCTCTGTATGAATCCATGGGATTCAGTCCATCCTACTTGTCACCTTCTCCATTTCTAAAGTTCATGGTCTTCTCCTGTTTTATAGACCCAAAGTTCAAGTTTATAATTTAATATCTTCTCTTGAATCAAGTCAGAATGCCAAATTCAAAATATCTTAGCTGTAACAATCATGAACTTTGCCTCAGATCTACTTTTCATTATGGGATTCCAATGCAGGTGGATATTCATTATACAAACAGATTGAACATGTGCTTTGAGCCAGGTTGCATTCTGGACTCTGTACATACATAAGTGAAAATACAGGGGGAAACCCCCTGTCCTAAGGAG
This sequence comes from Spermophilus citellus, assembly GCF_964194105.1. Lineage (NCBI taxonomy): Eukaryota > Metazoa > Chordata > Mammalia > Rodentia > Sciuridae > Spermophilus > Spermophilus citellus. The sequence goes on from NC_138184.1 coordinate 106,725,587, forward strand.
CTCAGTTCCTTATGCGAAAACTCTCAATGAACAGAGACACACAGAAATATCCATTGGTGATACCACCCTGACCATACTCACCCTGGATATCTGAATCCCACTCCTGACTGCTGAGAGCTATTCCCTACCTACTTCCTGTGCCTGAACCTGGTGCCTGTTGCGACCTGCATGGCCAAACCCAAGAAAATGGTGAGAGGTGATGGGGGATTAAAGAAAGCACACATACAGATATAGAGAGAACGCTGGGATTAGGTGGAACACTGCACTCTGATGGAGAAACAGTGACACAGAGCTGGCCTGCAGGCTTATTATATAGGGTCCCATAATCAGGAAGCTAGACTACAGAGGCATTGTTCTTGGTGCATTATAAAGTCGCAGGGCTAGAAACATTCTTGTAGCTGTTTCACTGTTGCAATGCTTGAGGCTTTCTGTGGTACCCAGGAAACCCATTGTTCAGTTGTTACTAATTAGGCAGGCTTGAAAGTTACAGCACCAGCAAAACATTATTGTTATTTTGCCATACTAAGAATCCTTTACCTGCTGGGAGCTGGCATCTGAGATGAAGGCCAAGATTGACTTAGGCTCTGTGCAAAGTACAGCTTGACACAGCTTCTGTGCTTTGTGCAGAACCTGACATAGCTTCTTTGCTTTACACAGAACCTGACACAGCTTCCATGCTTTGCACAGAGCCTTTTATGGTCAGGGTATCACCACAGCAAATTGGGCTATTTTGACCCATACTTTTTGTGCAGGAAGTTCCCAGCACTTGCTGGTGCACTATAGCCATGAGACAATCAAGGGCACCCATCACAATTTACCTGGGCCATGTAGAATCCTTTGGTGAATCTTTTTTTTTTTTTTTTTTGTTCTTGTTGTTCAATAAATATAAAATCATTGATTTTATTAATATTAAAGCATAATAGGAAGTATAATAAAGTTATCACATACAATGTTAACATCTAAATACAATGGAAACTATTACAAAATATCATTAAAAATATCACAAAGGCAAAAGCTAGGTAAGATTTGGTTCAACATGAGGAGTGTTCTTATCTGTTCAGCAGCTCCTTCCAGTCTGGAGCACAGGAAGATATGCTACCCACATATCTGCTGTGCCATTCAGCCTGTTTCTTCCCTTTGATTTTAACTGGGTTAAGATGGGAAAGCCCAGCTCACAAAAACTAGTTGTTGTGAATGGCAGTAATAGCAGGATATTCTTTCTACTTAGCAAAGTAAAGTCTTTCTTTATCTTAATCCAAAATGCTGACAAACTTAGGGTCTCATAATCTTTCTTCAATGTATATAAAGAATTAAGCTTTAATAATTCATTCTCTTCTTCAGGTACTAAGTTTAACTCAACTATTGATTCAGGTTTTTTTTTTTTTTTTTTTTTTTTTTCTTGGTGATGCACTATAGATTGAACTCAGGGGCATTGGACCACTGAGCCACATCCTCAGCCCTATTTTATATTTTATTTAGAGACAGGGTCTCAAGGAGTTGCTTAGTGCCTCACTTTGCTGAGGCTGGCTTTGAACTTTGGTTCCTCCTGCCTTAGCCTCCAGAACTGCTGGGATTACAGGCATGTACCACTGCACCTGGCTGATTCAGGGTTTTGAAAAGCAAGTGGATCTTTTAGCCAACTATTTTCCCTTAATGTTTCTCTTTTGGAAAGAAATGGTTAAAAGTTTAAGATAGAGAAGTGAGATGCAACAATACTTCTAATTTCATTTCCTTCAAATTGTTTTCATTAATAATATTTTCTTCAATATGTTATAAAAACCTTGGGAACAGGTAGTAGCTAGGAAAATTACTTTTAAGTCTTGCTTGCTGTAACAATGTCTTTCAGAATGCTTGGATACATTCAACATGTAGGAAAATATCATTGTTTTCTCCTTGTAGTTTTAAACTCAGTTCATTAAAAATGCCCAAAATACCAGTTGAATATGACAATTTCATTACCCAAATATCTTCTTCAAAAATATTTGCTAAATGAGATTTTTTTTTCAGTGAGAAAACTACGAATCTCATTCCCAAGTTCGTAAACCCTGGCTGGCTAGTATTTTTCTTGAGACAACCAATGAACTTTTGTATGATACATTAAATGGGTGTTATTAGTTCTAATCTTTGAACAAAATGTTTCAAGAAGTTGTCTATTCAATGAGCTTTCTTTAATAAGATTTACAAACGTATTGCTTTTCTAATACTTCCATGAGATTCTGTGGAATTTCTCTGGATGCTAAAGCTTCATGATGTATAAAAGAACGATTCCACACAGCACCATTATTAGTAACTTCCAGCAACTTTTAAATTACTCTGCTGTGGTTTCCAGTTATGCTTGCTGTTCTATTACTTGTAATTCCTTTATAGTTAATTTATCTTGACCAACAATGCACTTTTCCAATTCTCTAAAAATATCTAATTCACTTAAATGAAAGGTTAAATTTAAAAAAAGCACACACACACACACACACACACACACACACAATTCCATAAAAATCATCCTGCCTTGCATACTTGACATAAACTAACAGTGCTGTGCAGCTTCAAATTATTGCTTTCATCCAGCTGGATTGCAAAATCTATCTATATTAGATCACAACGGAGTAAGAAGTGTTAAGTCTAAATGTTCTGCAATAGTACAAATTCAAGAGACATTGTGTTGTCATTAGGTATAGTTTTTACTTTATCAGTTGACTTATCATCAAATATTGTACTCACCATAGCCAAACACTCTGGAAGTATAATTTTTTCAGCAGCTGTGTGAACCATTTTCTCTTTTGCTGCACGATATGCAACAAAATATGATGAGGCTAAGGCTTTCTCACTAACAGTAGTAGGACAATTAAGAAATTGTGTTGATAACTTTATGTCTTTTTTCTTTGAAAGTATTCAAGAGGTTTATCAATAAGTTCAGTATGGTGAGTTTCCAAGTGTATTTTTAATTTTGAAGGTTTTTAAGTTGGGCTAGGGTTGTGGCTCAGTGGTAGAGCGCTTGCCTACGACGGCAAGGCCCTGGGTTATATCCTCAGTACCACATAAAAATAAATAAATTATTTAAAGATATTGTATCCAACTACAACTAAAAAATAAATATTAAAAAAAGGTTGTAAACTTTCATTTGTAAGAATATTATTACAAATAACACACTGTGGCCTGTCAGTTTAAACAGCTTTTTACATTTGATAAAACCATATTTTAATTAATCTTCACGAACATGCCTTGTACTTATTTTTTTTTGAAATATGCCTCTAATGAAGTTGAATTTGGAAGATTGTAGTCAATATTTTTTGCTCAATGTCGTCAATGTTCACATTTCGAGATCCAGAACATATTTCTTTATATTTCATTCCATTATTTATCTTTCTTTTAATAAAGAAAGGATCCATTTTAACAGTAATTTATTCTAGTTTGATTAAAATGTTATAATTGCTAGTAACTCAAAAACAAAACAAAACAAAGCGAAAAAAAAAGGAAAAAAAATACATAGCCTAGATAGCACTCTTCCAAAAAATGTACTCAAAATTTGAAAATGAATCTCATATTTCACATCTAGTTGCAAGTCATGGTAATATAAAGGCAGACTGCACATTAACCTTGCCATTATGGACACCAAGTGACACCCATATAAAGGATTGAAAGCCATTCCTTGGTGAATATATACTCTAGTCATCATATCACTTCTATCAAATACCTTTCTCATATATTGAAATGGACTTCAGTATTCCTAGAGATGTTCATAATTTAGGCAAAGGGTTACACAAAGCATCCTGGTACTTTATATTTTATTTTCTTTTAAAAACATTGTTACAGAATTGATTTCTGACTTATTAACAAGTAACACACATACTTTGAAAAACATTGATAAAAATATATTTTGTGACTTTTATGTTAGTGGTTTGAATATCTGCTTGATAACAAAAGAAACTACCTGATCTGCTAGATGTTGTTGACTTGTACAGGAGCTTCTTGAAGTGGTAGGAATGTGTCTTATATTTTCATTCCTGATACTTTTGATAGGAAGAGTTTTTGAGAATGCCAGTTACCATTAGATCTAGTGAGGATCCAATGAGGTTTTCCATGGCTATCTCAACTATCAGGTTGGAGTTATGATAACGTTTCATGGATCTTGCCTGGAATGCATTCTTGACCTCCAGCCACCAGACCCAGCTTGGCTCAGCACTGCTGGTTTCATGTTTTGCCTAAGCAGTGTCAGCTTAGTGGGTCTCCTATTCACTCTGCTATGCCACTTTCCTCTAGTGACCATTTTTTTTTCTAGCACATATTTATTTAATTTTTAAAAATTTATTCTTATATGTTATACACGACAGCAGAATGCATTTCAATTCATATTATACCACATATACAGCACAATTTTTCTTTCTTTTTTTTTTTTTTTGAGTTCCTTTCCTTCCCCACCCTGCTTTATTGTTCTCTGGTTCTTTTAGACAGAAAAATTCTTTGGCATATGTTTTTACATTTTTTCCCTTCCAAATTGCCCTACATTAGAATAAGATTTTCCTAGATCTGTCTTTTTTTCTTTAATTTTTTTAGTATTCTAATTTGTTATATATGACAGCAGAATGCATTATAATTGATATTACACACATAGAGCACAATTTTTTTATATCCCTGGTTGTATACAAACTATATTAACACCATTTGTATCTTCATACATGGATTTAGGGTAATGATGTCCATCTCATTCCACCATCTTTTCTACTCCCATGCCCCTCCCTGCCCTTTGCCCTATCTAGAGTTCATCTAATCCTCCCATGCTCCCTGTCCCAACCCCACTATGAATCAGCTTCCTTATATAAGAGAAAATATTTGACATTTGGTTTTTTGGAATTGGCTTACTTCACTTAGCACTATATTCTTCAACTCCATCAATTTACCTGCAAATGCCATGATTTATTCTCTTTTATTTCTGAGTAATATTCTATTGTACGTATATATCACATTTTTTTAATCCATCATCTACTGAGGGGCATCTAGGTTGGTTCCACAGGTTAGCTATTGTGAATTGTGCTCCTATAAACATTGATGTGGCTGTGTCCCTGGAGTATGCTGTTTTTAAGTCCTTTGGGTATAGACTGAGGAATGGGATAGCTGAGTCAAATGGTGGTTACATTCTCAGTTTTCCAAGGAATCTCCATATTGCTTTCCATATTAGTTGCAACAATTTGCAGTCTCACCAGCAACGTATGAGTGTACCTTTTTCCCCACATCCTCGCCAACACTTATTGTTGTTTGTATTCTTAATAGCTGCCATTCTGACTAGAGTGAGATGATATCTTAGAGTAGTTTTGATTTGCATTTCTCTGATTTCTACAGATGTTGGACATTTTTTCATATACTTGTTGATTGATTGTATATCATCTTCTGAGAAATGTCTGTTCAGTTCCCTGGCCAATTTATTGATTAGGTTATTTGTTTTTTTGGTTAGCTTTTTGAGTTCTTTATATACCCTAGAGATTAGTGTTCTATCTGATGTGTGAGGGGTAAAAATTTGCTCCCAAGATGTAGGCTTTCTATTCACCTCAATGATTGTTTCTTTTGCTGAGAAGAAACTTTTTAGTTTGAATCCATCCCATTTTGGGATTCTTGATTTTAATTCTTGCACTATAGGACTCTTATTAAGGAAGTTGGGGCCTAATCTGACATGATGGAGATTTGGTCCTATATTTTCTTCTATTAGGTGCAGAGTCTCTGATTTAATTCCTAAGTCCTTGATTCACTTTGAGTTTTGTGCATGTTGCGTATGGATTTTCAGTTTTCCCAGCACCATTTGTTGAAGAGGCTATCTTTTCTCCAGTATATGTTTTTGGTGTCTTCATCTATATAAGATAACTGTAATTATGAGGGTTAGTCTCTGTGTCCTCTATTCTGTAGCATTGGTCTACCAGTCTATTTTGGTGACAGTACCTTGCTGTTTTGTTAATATTGCTTTGTAGTATGGTTTAAGGCTGGTGTAGTGGTGCCACCTGCTTCACTCTTCTTGCTAAGGATTGCTTTAGGTATTCTGAGTCTCTTATTTTTCCCGATGAATTTCTTGCCTGCTTTTTCTATTTCTGTGAGGAATGTCATTGGAATTTTGATTGGAAGTGCATTAAATCTGTGCAGTCATGACCATTTTTAACTCACCTATTTCATTTGTGTCACAGTGTGATATTTCAATTTCTTGTGTCTGTGAACAGCATAGTATTCCTTCACAAGGCCTCAGGAGCAGAGTGAGTTCAGTCATGTCCATTCCCTGTGTGAAACTATTGTTTATTCTCTGAGTCCTCTATGCACATGGGTGAGATCTAAATGGATCTTTAGTGCACATATCATCCTGTGCGTTAGTGTTAATGAGTTGGGTCTCCAGGGGAATATTCAGAGTAATGCTTTGTGTCAGCAGATCATGGATGTTGAATTTGAATGAAGGTAACAGAAGAACTCAAGATTGCATGACCTAGGGATCCTGGGTCAGGTCATGGAAAATTCAGTTTTAAAAGCCCGACATTGTGTCTAAGAGTTTTCTTCCCTTACTGGGCTCCTTAGTGCCCATGAAGACCCAGGTCTCAGGCAGTCTTTAAGATGCTACATCCTGTAGTCACATCTATCTCAATTTTTGCTTCTTAGTCTACCTCAGGTGAGGTAGAGCTCTTTGATTACTGTCGCTAACTCCAGGTGGCACTTGTGCCATTCCCTCTCCACTTCACTCAGGGCCAACAATTGTCTCAAGAAATTAAACTGTGACTGAAGAATATGGGAATAATTCCAAGGACATTTTCCCTAAGCTTTTGTCATCTAAAATCCCAGGCTTCAGCCAAGCAAAGGAACACAAAAGGAACTCAGACCATATTGGCACCGGACCCCTCCCACCACACTAATGGGTCACCTAACCCCAATACAATAAGTCCCTCTTCACATTACTACCCCACCCTAATGAATCAGCAAATCAGCGGGACTCCAATATAATGAGCCCCAGGAATTGCCTTCCTGTTCCACCCTAAACAATCCTTATAAAACCCAGACCCTTCCTTGAGCCCTCTGCCATTTTCTGCCCCCCAAAATGAGCCATATCAGGGTTCCACCAATTGACTCAGCTGCTAAATACTGAATAAATAAAAGCCTGCTGATCTGAGGTGTGCTTCCTTCCCATCTCTCACCTTCAATATGTGTGCATCGTTTGTCCTAACAGTGACCACTGTGGGGATCATTTGTATGTGTGTGTGCGCGTGCATGCACATGTGTCTTTAGATTGTACATTTAAGTGTGTGTTATGGTTTGCATGTGAGGTGTCCCACAAAATCTCATATGTGACAATGCAAGAATGTTTATAGCTGAAATGATCAGATCATGACATCTGTAAACTAATCAATGGAACAATATGCTTGAATGGATGAACTGTGTGGTAACCAGGTAGATTGTGGTTGGAGGATGTGGGTCACTGGATATATGCCTTTGGGGTTTATATTTTGTTCCTGGCACATGGCTCTTTCTGTCTCTACTTCCTAGCTGTCATGAACTGAGCAGCTGTTCTCTGCCATACTCTTCTGCCATGATGTTCTGCCTTACCTCAGGCTTAGAGCAATGCAGTCAGCCAACAATAGGATGAACCTCTGAAACCATGATCTAAAATAAATTTTGCCTCTAAGCAAACTAAAATAGTGTGTATTTATATGTGTACCTGTTTTATATTTAAGTGTGTATGTGTGTGCCTGCATATGTGTAAATGTGCATCTGAGTGTGTTTATTCATACATGTATTTTTTTGTGTATATAAGTATGTGTATGCATGTATGCATTGGTGTGTCTGTGTATATATACATGCGGTTTCCTTCTCTGAGGACGTGTAATTTCAATCTGCCTGTTGGCCGATATTCAATATTTGAAAACAGTCAGTACATATATTTGGTCCTGTCGTCAGTTTCTCACATTCTGAGGGCTAGACCTTGTTGCCAATCAGTGTATCATAATTGGAGACATAAATTGACACACTCTTGGCATAATTGATGTCAATTAACATACTCTTTATTTACAATTTGCTGTGTTTTATCTACAATGCTTTCCATGAACTATGTAAATATAAACTCTGAATAACATCTTTTAGTGTTTTGTAGATGTAATAGATTTTCTTATCATCACAATCGAAAAGATTTTGGTCATCATTTTCCATATACATTTTTATGTCCCCTCTCCATAGGCTACCTTCTATAACTTTCATAATGTGTGTGTTGGTTCCCTTGATTGTGTCACACAAGTCACTCAGGATTGGCATTTTTTTCAATCTATTTTTATTCTTGGACAAGAAATATAATACAGTCTGTCTTTATTTGAGGGTTTTTTTTCTTTTATTCTCTTTGGTGAGACATTCTTCCTGTAACTTTTATTAAAATAATTCACAAACTTTTCTTTATTTCTTTTACAATATCTGAAATAACTGGCAATGAAAGTATTTTTCTAGTAATCCCAAGGTCTATGCTTCTTTAGGGATAATTTTTATGAGTCATATTTGCATTGTTTTTTTATTTTTTAATTTTTTTATTTTTCCCTATGTACGAACAGTATTTTCCTGATTCTTTACTGACTCATAATCTCCTTTTGAAAAATGGAAATTTTAATGTGATAAATCTTGAAAGCCGATTCCTTCCATTAATGTTTGTTGTTTTTATTTTTGTCACTGTTGCTATTGTTGTAATTATTATTGTGTGCTTTTTTTGTAATTTTTTTAGTTGTCCATGGACCTTTATTTTATTTATATGGGGTGCTTTGTATTGAACCCAGTGCTTCACACATGTTAGGTAAGTGCTCTACCACTGAGCCCCACCCCAGTGCCATAGATATTATTGTTGATGATTTATTGTTTTGTGTTTTTTCTGGACTATTTCTTTACCATTGAATTTTCTACATTTTTAGTGGCTGACATCTATGTTCAAATATACTAGCAGCTATCTAAATATTAGATGGACATTTCCTTAAAAGCCTGGAAGGAATAAATCACTCAGTCTTTGCCAAAGGCTCTCTGTGTGTATTGGGGCACAACTTCAACACTCCATCAGTTTGTAGATCTGCCTTGGCCTTCACTTCACTCTTGCACAGACATTAATTTCAGGTAGATGGGGGACTTCTTGCTTCCTGCCTGAGCACACATATAGCGCTGAGCATGCAAGTAGTATTCCAGATGTGCAACAGTATGTCAGAGGTCATTAACAGCACCTATGAACTTCCATACTTTAGTTTTTCTTTTCATATATTTTGAAAAGACACTTATTTACTTCATTTTTATGTTGGCTCTATCATTTGCAAAGTTAATGGATCCCTGTGATGATTTTGACCAATGTAGTGAGGACAGAGCTGTTGAAATCAAACAAGCTTTGAGCCAACTAAGTCAGACTATAGCTAATAATGACTATTTTCCAAGAGCTGCCAGTCTTGTTTAAGGAGTAGGCATACATTCTCCATTATTGTTCTTATTATTTTCAGCTAGTTTATTCCATCTCCAGGTTTGTTACTATATTTTTTCATGCATAAGCCAGTGCAATAAGTTATTCCTGTCCCTTTCCTAATTCACAAAATTATTCCTACCACACAATTTTTAGCATGGCACAATTCCCTCAAGCATACATTTATAGGCCTTTTCATGAATTTCCTACAATTTTATTATTTTTAAACAACACACCATTCCATTAATTATATGAAGCATCCCCAGTTGAAAAACACTTATCTCTAAGACTGAAGCTGACTGGCACTATATCATAAGTCAGATGTCATTAGGACTTCAAGATGAAATGATTTTAATATGTATTCTGAAATTTTTTTATTATTATTATTTTTATTGGTTGTTCACAACATTACAAAGCTCTTGACATATCATATTTCATACATTAGATTGAAGTGGGTTATGAACCCCCAATTTTACCCCAAATGCAGATTGCAGAATCACGTCGGTTACACATCCACAATCTGTATTCTGAAATTTATAACAGCCTTTTTTCTTAATATCTTCCCAGTCATACCCCAACTTTAAATATATGGCCTTCAGGTGTAAATCTAAAGCAATAAAAGCATACTGAATATTCTCTCACACAAAATAGCTGAATAAAAATCATGTGAAACATCACATTTTGTACTCAAGATGTGAACAATAATTCTAATAATGCTGGATATTGGGTATTAAACCTCAAATTATTTTTCAAATGCTTGTAATAATGGCTCGAACATATCATTTCTCTATAATTGTTGAGATTTTAAACTTGAATGAAGCACATGGAGTATGTTGACAATGATAGGGTAGATAATTTGTTTCTCTTTACATGGAGCTTTTCTGGTTTCAGCACAGAAAATCCTACCTAACAATCAACATTATAGTCATGAGGAGCTTAGTACAGGTTAGATATATTTTTAAATTTTGTGTCAACGAGATAATAAAATTATTTTTGTTAAAATAAATTATAATTAACTAATAATATGAAGTTGTATTAGGGTATATAATCACTGATTATATATCTTCAACAAAGTTTTTTTTTTGTTGTTGTTGTTTTTTCCTGAAAGGTGAAAGGCTGGTTTAAAAATTCTTCAGTTACAAAGCAGACTTGTACCTGCCAATTTGAAACTGACAGACAGACACTAGATGTGCTTGACAGATTAAACATTACACACAGAAACAGTAGTTATTAAGCTCCTCAGTAATTTCTTGTGTGTGTGTGTTTTGTTAGTTTTGATGAATCAACAGTTTGCACAATGCATGTGCTGTATTCTTTAGGTCAAAAACAAACAAAAACTGTATAAATTTGGCAGATGACCATTTTTCTAGCTAAGAGCAAGAGAAACCACAATTTCTGATAAAACAGAGGATTGGGATCACTCTCTAAAATGCAAAATTGATGATTCACAATCACAAATAGCCCAAACTCTTGCAGAGTAGAAGAAAGAAGCATGAAGCAGGGAAATAAATTAGTCAGTGCTAGTTAATTTAATAAAATTTTAAAAAAACCCAAGCCAAAGTTGCTACAATTGTCCAAATATTATTATTATCAACGTATTCAATATATGATTTAGATTTCCCCATTCTGACACATATATTTACTAGCAAGTATATTAGATTAAGGTCAAATTTAATCTGGATATACTTCTGTTATTAAAGTCTGAAGGAAGAATGATCATACTTAGTACTGAAAGGCAAAGAATAAGATGGGCCACAATGGTGATGATGTGCCTATTGTTCAAGGGATTTAACCAGAGATAGTTCAAATAAAAGGACTATTTGATGTCATGACTACTTGTTGACTTCCTCTCCATATGCGTTCCCTGTGCCATTCTATGCCTAGGATGAAATAGAATCAATGCCATACAAATGACCACAATATTTGGCATCATTGATATGATCTTCAAAGCACATTACTATCATTTTGAAAAAGACCGTTCCTGTAAGCAATAAATTGGATCCTGTCTGATGTTATCTACTTGTTTGAGCTCTAACTATTCAGTAACTTCCTGTAATTCACTTTTGAACAAGATAATACACTGCAATAGCTGGAAGTGATAGTCAGCATTACTCTTGAAGTCTTCAATAGGTCTGGAAACTCAGTATCCTTGGCAACATAAGTATATTTTCAAATAATTTTTTCATCTCTTCATCCAGCTTATGAAACTAAACTTCACAAATTCTTTTACTGTGATCTACAGTTGTTGCTAGCATAGTGAGGGTACTAGGAAATCTGGATATCAACCATCAAGATATTACATTTCATTGAACATTTGTTTCAAAAAAGATTTTATCCTTAATTGCCTCTGTAAACTCATGCTCTTCCTCCTCCTCATCATCATAGAGGCAGCACCTAGTGACTGCATCTGGTGACTCATAGATTATCCTGCAACCAGCAACTGGGAAAGGGAAGCCATATCTGTACCTCACACCATGCTGCACCATAGCACTTCATCATAATTATGCTTCTTGATTAGAGCTTTGGGATAGCTAGATAGAAAATAATTGGAAAACTCATGCCTTCTACTATCAGTTACATATAATATATTATCTTTTTCTAAAATAACTTCAAGTTTTAGAGTCAGGTATAATGGATCTAGAACTGTACATAGGAAAGCAATGATGGTTGCCCAGGAAAACCCATTAGGGGCTCCTTTCTATGAATTTCAGAGTCACCTTTCTTGTGGAATTCAAAACTCAGATAGTAGATGTCATTATAGTGGAAAAATCTAAGTAAAAAAATAATCTGAAGACAGCTCACTGGAAATTTGAGCAGAAAGGTAATGGATATGGACTGACCAGCCTGAAAGGAATGAGCTATTTGGAGATCAGACTGATTTCTGGGGTCAGCCTAGATGCAGCCCCTTCTTGTCTCTCTTGCAGGATAGAGAAGCTGTCCTTTGTGCTACCCATGGATAGAGGAATGACATATTGCACTAAGTTCAAGTGGATGCTGACAGTTTTAGTCAAAGAAGCCACATCTGAGGCATGGAGAGGTAATGAGAAAAAGGGCTGCATCTTGGTGTCATGGGTCTGTGGCTCTGGATAGAATAGAGAAGCCAGAAACTGAAGTGTCCAGGACAGTCTAAACCTAGAAGGAAGGAACTGTGTTTGGGTGTATATGTATGTGTGTGTGTTTGTGTTTGGGTATCTGGGATTGAACTCATAGCACACAACCACTGAGCCATATCCCCAGACCTATTTTGTATTTTATTTAGAGACAGGGTCTCACTGAGTTGCTTAGTGCCTTGCTTTTCCTGAGGCGGGCTTTGAACTCATCATCCTCCTCAGCCTCCAGAGCTGCTGGGATTATAAGTGAGAGCCATCATGCCTGGCCATGTGTATGTGTTTGATAGATAAAAACGGAGACAGATAATGAGTGAAAATGGCTCTGTTCCATCAGTAAATCATTTCTACCCACTGAGGAAGAGTATGAGTCCCAGTGGCCCCTGCCCTTCTGATGCTGCTGCACACTCTGAGATCTGGCTCTCATTGCAAAGCAGACTCAGTGATGATTCTGGGTAAGACCCTCCAGGCTTCTGGAACCTGCAGCTAAGGATAACCCAGTGTTTTGTAGCCTGCTTCCATTGGAGCAGGGTTTATTGGAAGTGTAGAGGAGAGCTTTATACCCTGACAGCCATGTGCTACAAATTCTACTTGGAGAACACATCCTGTGAAGTGAGGGATGGCTGCCCTCATCCTAAGTGCAGTTGTGGGATATAGGCAGAAGACTCAGAGGTTCAGGGGCCTCAGGCAGGGCTTAGAAGCTCAGGACAGAGGTCAACAAACAACCCTTATATTCCTACCCCCCAATTCCACAACCATAACCTACAGTGGCCTTGAAGTCCCATGTGTCTTGGGGATTAGGAGAGATCCTTTAAAAAAATGAACCTCAGAGACCTCAGCAAAAATGATTGTGGTGGCTGGGATTCTGTCCCAGGTGGTCTTAATTCTGGGACTGAAGGAAAATAATGGCCTAGATGAATGGCCACCTTCCTCTGTTGATTAGTTCCAGACTCACCTTGTGTAGGGCCTTATTGCACACAGAAAAAGAAAAAAAATAGGAAAAGTAAGAAAAAAGGGATAAATAAAAAGAAAAAAATCAACATCTTCTACATGTATGTAGTTACTCAATAATTCGATGGAGATATTACTTTTAGGAAATTATTTAATTATATTGTCATATTAAAGAGACTGATAACAATAGAGGGAACAGAAATTCAAGGATGTAATAAGCATAAGAATAAGATTGTGAAGGTTTCAATGGTAGCCTGAGTTCTGGTGACTCTCCTCTATAGACAAGGACCTTGGAGAATGGAAACTGAAATAGAAACATTTTATGTGTCTCTAAAACCTAATGGGGAGATTGGTAAGGACCTGACACTGCCAGAGAGAGGCCTGATGGAAGAAAAAGTAGAAAAGAAATAGGCAGGGAGGGTCTGAGGGATGGCATCCGTGAAAATCCATAAAGTTGTGTCAACTGGACATGTGGGCTGGTTCAGAGAGCAGAGAATGTATGACCAGAATGTATAGGTCACTATATCAGGTTTGGATGTGACACCAGTAAGACAAGGTCATAGTTTATGTAAGATGCTGATGAGACTGCTTTGTGTATGCACATGTGTATACTCATCTGTATTTCTGATTGCTGACTGTATAGGATCCTTGTTTCTTTACTGCAGAAACTATGGGAATATTCCCTTAGGCTCTATTTCCTCATTCATCTGTGCCTCCCTGAGATGTCTGATTGTGTCCAATTGTATTATCTGTGTTTCTGTCTCCTCTTCATGAACATATCCTGTTGTACAAGAGTCTACACTGCATTCACCTCCACGGAAGCTTGACCCTGAAAAAGCAAAGTACAAATATCTGGGGACCCATTGCTTTTTGTATTATTTCCTCATTGTTTGAAACAATGTGAGAAATGCTTTCACTTCCATGAGGTGTAGCATAGTAATAATCAGCCTTGTCCTCTGGCTGCAGGTCAGAGATGAGCAAAATCCCTGCATTGGCTGAGGCATCTTTGGATCCAGAGAAGCGGTTAGGGACCTCAGATCCTTTATCCTTAACTGAGTCTGAGTAGTAACTGAGAAGATAGTGGGGAGGGTTCTCAGGTTTCTGCTGATACCAGCTTATCAAAGAGTTATCAACCCTGAAGCCACTGCTCAGGGAGCAGGTGAGTCTGGCAGATGCTCCAGGAGAGGGAGAGCTGCTGAGTCAGCACAGGCTGGGAGAGAGAACCTGTAAAAAAAAAAAAAAAAAAAAAATATATATATATATATACACACACACACACACACACACACACACACATACATACACACACACACACACACACACATACACACATACACACACACTGGGGCAGAGACCACCTTGAAGTTGTTGGGAGCCTGAAGTAGAGGGATGAAGCTCTAACAGAGAAGCTGATTGAACACTGTGAAGCATGTCCCTACCTGAGCAGTGAAATAGCAGAAGCAGGAGAAGAAGTGTCCAGGCCATGATGGACACAGACCCCTAAACCTCAAAGTGGAGCTGGGGAGCTCCAGTTCTCCTTTTCTTTTTTGTCCTCTGGAGAGGAAGGGCTGTTCATACAAATATGTTTCCATCATGACTTCCCCAGCTCTCCTTGAGGCTTGGTGCTAGAGCTCAGCTCACACTCAGGAGGATGCCCCTTGGGGAACCCTGGGAGGAAGCACCTGCTGAAAAAATGCCAAAGCCCTTACTTAGAGGCTCTGCTAGAATTTACATCTGTGAGCACAGCATGCTTCACTGAGACCAGGGCTCCTTTGGGTAAATAGTCCTCACTGAGCAGCTGTGTAGGGACCAGAGGGCAGTTCCACAGTGTCTCCTGCAGGTCCCAAGACACATAAAGCTCCCTTTGGCCCAGAGACTTGAGAGCTCAGTTGGTTTCTTCAGTTCACCAGGTCACTGCCCTTATGCACACAAATATGGATTAAGTCCTATATAATTTTCTACCAATTCATTGAGTGTAAATGCTGTATTTTGTCACTTTAAGAAGTTGTGCCTGTCTTTAGGAGGAGTAAGTATATAATTAAGTGACAACAGAAAGTGTTAGCAACTCAGAAGATGTAAAAATGATACCCTTTTGTAGATATATAATTTAGAATAAGCACACATACTTGTTGCTTCACCTATTCTGAATCAATAGTTGGATTCCAACTAGTATAATATAACCTGAAATGTCCTTTGATTTATATTTTAGCTAATAAAATAGTTTTAATAATTAACAAACTGAAAGAAGTATAAGGGAATGAAAAGATTATAGCTCCTGGGCTCTTCCCATGCCATACTGTACAGAATGAATTCCAGTCCAGCGCATACCCTTTCTGCCAATTATTTTATTCCTTTAAGCAGTTCATTCAGCGCAGACACAGCTCTTCTATTAACAGCAAGATCAAAATTCCTTCATTCTTTATGCACAAGTTCTCCCACCAGAATCATCTGTGAGATTCTGGGTTGAGTTCTTGAATGTTGTAGTTTTGGGGGAGTCAAATGTTGGATTTTGGCCTTTGGATATGACATTTTGTTAATGAATACCTCACTGGCTCTATATTAATATAAATATAATTAATATAAATCTAACTAATATAATTATCTAGATACCTCTAGTTAATAAAATTGTTGCTAGATATTTATAAAAATCACCCTGCTCTGCAGTGCATTTGCTCATGAAGTTCATCTTTTGTGTTCAGAATTTTTACCACCGTCCACCTGCTCCTGTGGTTTCTTTACTCAGAACCTGAGAATGATCATGTGCTTCTGTACTGTCTTCACAAAAAACAATACATCCTACATCCTCACTCAAGTCCATGGTTCTCACCTTTTCCTTAGACCTAACGTCAAATTTCTCATTTGACATGCCCTCTTGAATCAATTTAGAACCTCAAATTTAAATGTCTAGAGATCAACCTCAATCATGATCTCTGCCTTAGTCCTACATTTCTCTCTGGCTGTCCTTTTCTGGTTAACTCACAAGGTCAATCTGGACACTAATGTGGTTTTTCCATTTTGTCAGGCTGTGGTCTGGGCTCTGTGTATACAGAAGTGTGAAAACAAAACAAAATTTCTGTTCTGAACAAACGTTGTTCCTAGTGGAGATGATATAGTGAGCAGCATGTCACAGTGAGTGATTCTCAAGTGGCTGACATCACCCTGACCATGCTCACCCCGAGCATCTAGAGCCCACTTCTGACTGCTGAGGGCCCTTTACCTCCTAGAGGACATTAGCACTGAACATTTCCACTGTCCATAACCTGTCATCATTGTGTACCTCCCAGTGTCCTGATCACCTGAGTCTATGTAGAGTTCCTTGGTAATTTTTCTCCACCTCTTTTCTTCTTTCTCTTCTCTTCTTATATATACATAGTATTCAGTGGGACATTTTACATACATGTTATGATAAAAGCATTTTTCTGCCTAAATAAAGTCCTGTAGATTCTTTTCTATATCAAGATAAAATAAATATATATTTTCATATTCAAAATCTCTTTGAGCTTCTTCCCAGCCATCCTATCTCAACTCCTCCTCCTATATCCTGAAGACAACCACAAGTAGATTCTATTTGCAAAGAGGATTCTTATTTCTGGGCTGTAGGGTCTCTTTGTTTCCGAGTCCTTCTGCTCCTTCTGCCCTACTTCACTATCTTCACTTATGTCTAGGCTCCAGATCATCTATTAGAAAAGTCCTTACCACCATGAATTGGATAAACATTTGCTTTCATGGTATAGCATATAAAGAAATTTCAAAACCCCAAATTTTAACCACTTTTGCCAATATTTCCATAAGTAAAATTTCAACAGAGAAATTTATAGCAGAGGATAAGGATACAATTCCACCCATTATTTTCATATTTGATTGGCTATAAAAATTAAATCTTGATGTAATTATTGCATATTTTATCATCATTTTCTTTATTTAATATTCTAACTTTGAATGAGAAGAGTATCACTTTGATTATAATCATTTATCCAGAATCAACAATTAATACAGATTCTAATGCATTTAAATACAACATTGACTTTAATCATGAACAACTCTTGAGAAGTGTCTCACCAGAGATCCTGAAGGACTGTTTCATAAGGTGGTTTAACTTGAAAATTTTGTTAAGAAGTTATTTCTTCTTCAGGTAAGTGGTTTAAACATCACATTCAACCTCCCAGATAATAATGTTCATGATCTAAAATTGACTTTCCAGCTCAAAACTCTACATTTTTGCCATTATCCTGATAAAATTTTATTGCCTTATGGATTTCTATAAGTCCTGATTTTTTTTGGGTAAAACTAAGAGATAATGAAAACATTAAATTTAACATATGACTCTATGTCTGGGCACAAATTAACATATAAATATTCTCTAATACCTGGCGTCTTATACGGACAAAGAAGGCCAGATGTTAGAAAATTCTACCCTAAAAGCAACACTAAGGGGCCTCTCCTTGCCATCTTTCCCATCTTCACTCCATCCTGGTGGAACTTCTCAGGCCTGGGACCATGACAGCAATTCAGAGCAAGAGTCATGTCCTGTCATGTGTAGCCAAATGTTCTTTAATGAGAGAGAGAGAGAGAGAGAGAGAGAGAGAGAGAGAGAGAGAGAGAGAGAGGTGTGTACATGAAGAGTTAACATTGTGGAAGGAAAAGTCTGGCTTTTATCCTGGCCCCTGGTGGGTAACCTCCTCATCTTAGGAATTTTCTCAGGGACCACAGCTGACTTTATACTCAGCAGCTAATTCATGTTCTGTCCCCAGATAGGTTAAGAAAAGAGAATGAGCATATTAGAAAGACCAAGTAGATGACTACACATTTGGAGCTTTGAGTGCATTCTGTCGGAAGAATCTCCTCATCTTCATGGAGTTGAGGGGGCTGGATATTGAGTTTACTTCAGCAGAATTATGTTGATGTGTTTAAGGCATAATCACCCATCAACTACTCTGAATTCTCATTTGCTTAGTGATCGTCTGTGCTGGGTAATCTTTTAAAAAAATACTATCAGCAGAGTGAGGCATCTTCAGCAAAATGATGCTTCAAGTTTATAAACTCCCTGAAGTGTCCCTCTTGGTCTCTTTATCTGACTTGATATGATTTGCATTATTTATAAAAATATTGTAATCTTCTAAAAAATAGAGCTTTCATTTTGTTCTATAACTAATTGTTATGAATTTTCAGACCTGAGATGTTCATGCAAAGTCAGTATTAACCTGTGAGATCTTCCCTTGATCCAGGTAGTTAGCAAAATAAACCCATCACAGAGTGATTTTTACCTGAACTGTATGAATAGCAAAGGGGCAACTCCCAAAGCTGCCTCAGCTACAGAGCACTCTCAGAATCTCCTTCCTGAGGGTCGCATCAGTTCTTTCTGTTTTTACCTCTGTCTCTGTCTAACAAGAACACATACCCTGAGAGATATGTTCACATGTAAGTGGTGGAAGGTGGTAAAGTGCGTGAAGCCCAGGTGGACCCTCTGTGCACATGCTACCCCATTTGTCAGGGTTAAGATCTGGAATTTCAAGGGAACTATTCTATCCAATCACTGTGTGGAATATTCACAATTGTTGAATGTGGATGAAAGTAACAAGAAGATGGTGACAAAAGGACCTTATGATGTACACATCTGTAAACAGACTTACAATCTCTAAAATAAAATTACACCAGTAGACTCATGACTGGGAACAAATACACATCTGAATACAAACTCGATATTTCAAACACTGCTGAGATCATATTTGTATAAGGGGATATTTAATATGAAATAAATTTATAAAATATCTTGGAAGGTAGAAATTATTAATCAAGGTCAGGACGCTTCTTCTGCCCTGTGAGTCAGGACACTGGGAAGTGAAATATAACAGGGCCCAGCACCCTGGTGGTTTTTGTCTTACTTCCTCTCTGCCTGTGTCACTGTGCCATAGTCTGCCCCACAGTAGTAGACATTCTCATCCTCTTCCTGGATGTTCTGGATGGTCAGGTACCGATCCAGGCCAGAGCCTGAGCCTGAGAAGCGATCAGGAATCCCATCCCCCTTGGATCCCACGATGCCACTAGTGCCCACTCGCATCACAAACCGGGGGCTCTTCCCTGGGCTTTGCTGGTACCAGGCCACCGAGTAACTATTGAAGCCACTGCTTAGGGTGCAGGTGAGTTTGGCTGTTTGTCCCAGGGAGGCAGAAGCAGAGGGTGGCTGAGTCAGCACAAGTTGGGAGAAAGACCCTGTAAACACAGATACATCACAGTGGAAGTCAGAGCCAGGCTGCATGTGTTTGGGGATTTGAGCCCATGAGGATAGACTCAGGATAGGGGTCTGCCATGGTCACAGAGGTCTGTCCCTACCTGGGCATTGAGTGAGCATCATAAGAAGGAGAAGCTTCCTGACCATGTTGAACCCTGTTTCCTGAGTTCCCAAGCTGTTGTGGGCTGTGCTCAGCCTTTCTTATCTCTCTCCACTGAACTTAAGGTGGAGCAGCTCATGCAAATGTGCCTCCACCCACTGCCTCTCACTGTCTGTACTTCTGGCTTGGAATGATGCAGGACAGAGTCTGGAGTATGAAGATACTTTTATTTGCCTGATGGGCAGAACCCGGGAGGAAGCAGGTGCTCTGGCTACCAGAAGAACACAGTTGCTTGAGCTCACATTAGTGACAGAAGGTTCACCTCCTCTGTTCACCCCTCTTCAGATATGAGTTCTTCTGGGGACATCTCCATATGTGAGCATATTTTATGGGCCCCCAGAAAGTGTTCCATGATGTCCCCTGAAGATTACATATAAAAGTTTATTCTCCTTTAGTTTCTGACTCTCCAATTTTACCTTTTCATTTGAATCCTAGAAATATTTATGGCGATTTTTGTGTGTCAAGCACTGTGTCCAGATCAATATTACTATTGAATGCAGACTCTTTATGCTTTAGGGGCCTATTGTTTCCAAGGAAAACTCAACAGGACTCAATAAGCAAATATAAAAGTGCCATGAAACAGAAGAGTGGAGCTGGACATTTTTACTGCTTGGGGATATAGAGGAAAACCTACTCAGAGGGATGTAATTAATCTTTTGTTCATATTCTATAATCATGTCCATTTTTCCAGGGTGGAAGTTGGCTGAGCTTCGTAAGACTCTTGCCCAAAGCCACATCATCACCCCAAGTTCCAGAGTTTAGATGACTCTGATCAAATGGATTATATTTACCCATAAATCTGGGCCATTTGGCTAAGGGGAAAATTGGTGGACCTCTATAATTATGAATGATTATAAATTAGAATGAAACAACACAAATTACTTATCTTACATTTGCAAAGGTCAGTGAATCTCATGGTGACATGAATCTCAGTGGACTAACCTCAGCATGTTGGCAAGGCTGTGCAGTATTTTCTGTAGATATCAGGGGAGAAACAATCTTCTTGCTTTTTTCTCCTAGGGGTCACCTACATTCCTTGGCTGATGGCCACCTCCTCCATTTCAAAATCAGAGACAATGAACGGAGACTTCTCACATACACCACTTTGACTTGTTCTTCTAATTTTCTTTTCTTCTTTTAAGGACGCTCATGATCCCATTGTCTTCAGGTAGATTATAGGATTATATTCTAATCTTAATGTGAGCTAAGTAGTAACATTAATTCTGTGTATAACTTATTATTACTTTATCGTACATCCTAACATATTCATAGACTCCAGGGATTAGGCTGTGAACATCTTTTTGGTCCATAATCTGCCAACCACATTGCACTTGGCAAGGGAACTTTAACCATTTATGCACACTTATTGAAAACATAATAAGACACCACCAAAAAGGCATGAGCAATTGAAGTTTGGAGTTTGTTGTGCATTTTCATTATACATGTATGATTCTTTATAGCTCATTGGGTAATTTATAATGATATATAGTTTATAGTATGATTTTATTATAATGTATATCAGAAAGCCTCTAATAATGTCCTGTAAACATAAACCATAAATTTTGTTATTCTGCTTTTGTGAATTTTTAGCACCAAATATAACACAGAGTGTAGGTTCCTTTTTTTTTTTTTTTTTGGCTGCTCACTTCCCTGTGGTTTAATAGCATTGACTGAATCTTAAAGATACTCCTTGGGATTAATGGTCCTAATTGAACAGTTGTGTGGACAGTTCTACAGCGCCCTCTGGTGTTTCCAGAGCACATACCTCCTTTTAGTCAGGGGATCTGAGAGTCCAACTTGTTTTTGCAGCTCTGCAGGTCACTGAGTCTATTGGATGGTTTGAGTTGTAGACTGCAACACACTCTCTGAAATTACTGTCATTTAATTTACATAGTCTTGCATATACATACATAGATGTCAATTAAAAATGTTAGTGCTCTTAAGGAAGATTCTATAAAACTTGTACCTTCATTACAATTTATAAATACACATGCCTTTTAAGTGTTCACCTAATGTGAATTAATAAGTCCAACAATTCTCATATAAATTTATTCATGTTTGGATCTTTGGTATTTATCCAATTTAGTTATTTCAATATTTGATAAAGTAAAGGAAGTACTATGTATAAAATGAATGGGATATATGGTTTGCCGCTGCCATGGCATGTTGTATAAGAATCCAGTCCAGACTGGAACATATCTTCTCTAGAAATCTCTTATTTCCTTCCTTTCTCCACTAGAACAAGTATAGAATGCCTGTTCTGTGGACACTGAGCTCACAAGAACACAGTTGCTTGATCTCACATTAGTGACAAACTCATGTTTGTCACTAATTAGTCTCAATCATTTTTCATGACTTTTCCCACTGAAATCCCTTGTGGGATTGTGGATTTAGGGGTTAAATATTAGAGTTTTTTGGTTCAAATGGTAGATTTTCAGCTATGAATGTAACATCTTGTTGATGAATAGCTCATTATCTCTTATTTAATTGAAATGTTTTAGATGTTCATATAACTCACTCTGCTCTGCAGTACATTTGCTTATGGGGACTCTGCTGCCATCCACCTCCTCCTGTAGTTTCTTTGCAGAGCACCTGGAACCACAGCACATTCTTCCATCTGGCTCCACATTCACCCATTTGATCCAGCCAACCCTCAGGGATCAAGTCCATGTTCTTTTCCTATTCTCTACAACCTAAAGTAATGTTTCTTATTTAACATGTCCCCTCCCTCCCTCTTCACTTTTCCTCCCTCTTTCCCTCCATCCCTTCCTTCCTTTCTTCCCTCGTCACTTCCAACCTTCCTTCTTTTCTTCCTTTCTTCATTTCTCCCTTCCTTTCTTTTTCTGAGATCTGGAGGATAGAACTTAGGGTCTCCCATGCTAGACAAGTGCTCTGTCACTGAGCTGTATCATGAGCCATGTAATATTTCCACTTGAATCAACACAGAACCCCAATCCAACATGTACAATCCAGAGCAATCAAGGTTATTGCCTCAGATCTGTCTCTTCCTTAGATATCTACTCAGGTGAACTTGCATACTCATTCTACAAACACATGTTGAATATGTACTCTCTGCCATACTGGCTTCTGGGCTCTGTATATATAGCAGTGACAAAACTGAAAAAAAAAATCCTGTTTTCAAAGAGTTTAATTTCTGGAGGGGTAACAGAGTGAAGAGAGCCACAGAAAAATGTTCTCACATGACTGAATCCAAATTAAACATGCTCACCTTTGGCAGCTAGAGCTCACTCCTGACTGCTGAAAGCCCCTCCCTTCCTTCAGGAGATGGACAATGAACATCCTCCCACTTTGTCCATGGCTTTCCCTCAGCCTCCCCCACTCCCTGTCTCTGAAAGCAGGTGCCCAACACTGCTCTCTTGCAGTCTCTCCTTGTTTCTTGTCACAAGTTGTCTGTCTTGAGGATGTATAAAAAGACAATTAAGTGACAATATAAAGCGTTAGCAACTTATTAAAGATGATATCCATTTATTGATAAATAATTTAGAAGAAGTACACATACTTGATTCTTTTTTTTTTTTTTAAAGAGAGAGTGAGAGAGGAAAGAGAGAGAGAATTTTTAATATTTCTTTTTTAGTTCTCGGCGGACACAACATCTTTGTTGGTATGTGGTGCTGAGGATCGAACCCGGGCCGCACGCATGCCAGGCAAGCGCGCTACCGCTTGAGCCACAACCCCAGCCCACTTGATTCTTCACCTATTCAGAATCAATAGTTGGATTCCCACTACTAAAATGTAAAATGATGTGTACTTTGAAGTATATTTTAATATAGTTTAATTATAATATAATAAAATCATATTAAATATAATTATACTATATTATATTATAATGTATCATATCATATAATATGTAATCATAATTATAATGTATTTATATTATATAATCATAATTATATATTATTATATAATACATCATAATTATATAATTATATAATATAACTATAATATACAATATATTATAATTATAATAATATAATATAATTATATAACTATAATTATATAATTATATAATATATAGTATAATTATAATATAATATAATTAAACTATATTAAATAGTTTAATTTTAATCAATCAATTTTGTTTTATTTATTTATTTTTATTGATTTTTTATATATGACAACAGAATGCATTAAAATTCATATTAGACATATGGAGCACACATTTTTCATGTCTCTGGTTGTATACAAAGTATATTCACACCAATTCATGTCTTCATACATGTACTTTGGATAATGATGTTCATCACATTCCACTATCATTTCTAACCTTCCCCTTCCACCCCCTGCCCAATCTAGAGTTTGTCTATTCCTTCCATGGTCCCCTTACCTGGCCCACTATAATCAGTCTCCTTATATCAGAGAAAACATTCAGCATTTGTTTTTTGGGGATTGGCTAACTTCACTTAGCATTATCTTCTCTAGCTCCATCCATTTACCTGCAAATGCCATGATTTTATTCTCTTTTATTGCTGAGTAATATTCCATTGTGTGTACATGCCACATTTTTTTTATCCATTCATCTATTGAAGGGCATCTAGGTTGGTTCCACAGTTTAGCTATTGTGAATTGTGCTGCTATAAACATTGATGTGGCTGTGTCCCTGTAGTATGCTGTTTTTAAGTCCTTTGAGTATAGACCAAGGAGAGAGATAGCTGGGTCAAATGGTGGTTCCATTTCCAATTTTCCAAGAAATCTCCATACTGCTTTCCATATTGGATGCACCAATTTGCAGTCCCACCAGCAGTGTATGAGTGTACCTTCTTTCCTCCATTCTCTCCAACACTTATTGTTGTTTGTCTTCATAATAGCTGCCATTCCGACATGAGTAGTTTTGATTTGCATCTCTCTAATTGCTAGAAATGACAAACATTTTTTCATATATTTATTGACTGATGGTATATCCTTTTCTGAGAAGTATCTTTTCAGTTCTTTGGCCCATTTATTTTATTTTTTTGGTGTTTAGCTCTTTGAGTTCTTTATATACCCTAGAGATTAGTGCTCTATCTGATGTGTGAGGGGTAAAAATTTGCTCCCAAGATGTAGGTCACTATTCACCTCACAGATTGTTTTTTTTTCTTTTTTCTTCTTTTCTTTTTTTTTTATTTTTTATTTGTAGTTGGACACAATACTTTATTTAATATATTTATTTTTTATGTGGTGCTGAGGATCAAACCCAGGGCCTCACACATGCTAGGCGAGCACTCCACTGCTGAGCCACAACACTAGCCCCCACAGATTGTTTGTTTTGCTGATACAAAACTTTTTAGTTTGAATTCATCCCATTTATTGATTCTTTTTTTTTCCAGAAGACAAAGCAGATTTATTATATCTCTCTGATTCCAAAAGTCTAGGAGAAGTTCTAAGCAAAGCAGCTTATCTGGTTCCCGTGGCCCAAGGGCAGGCCAGGGCGCTGAGAAGGGGTAATCAAGCAGGGGCCAACCCTTTGTTTCTCAGAATCCCTTGCCCAATTCCTCAAGCATCAGTTCTGAGGGAGGCCCGGGAAGGCAGAAGGATTTCTTCTGCCCCTTGGGCTTTTGCTAGGAATGGGGAATTTTTGCTTTGGGGAAGGAAGCCCTGAATCCACAGCCTTCATTTCAGTAACAACCATTTAATTTGTTCCTTGGCAGACTGGAGAACCTGGGTCACACTCTGTTCATTTAGGCTGGGCTGTCATCTGCCCTAAAATTTACTTTCTGGATCACTTGCTGAGGGTCACTCTCCAGAATCACACCACCATCCACAATCTCATCCAGCACCAAGAAGGCTCCATCCATGTTCTCCAGCAACCAGCGCTTCTCCACATTCTCGTTCTCATGGGATGAACCCACCACATACAGGAAGAGGTCAATGCTGCTCTTGTAGATGACAGTCATGCCCCCTGAAAAATGTGATCTCACTCTCAGTCCTACTGGTCTTGTTGAAGACATTTGTCTCAAAAACCATCTGCTCCTTCATGGATGGGGATGTGTCATCATAATATGTGGCCAGCAGCTGTGGCTCATCATTATCTAGGATGAAGACAGCCTTGATGGTGTAGAGGGAAGGTTCCTGTGACTGCAGCCCTGAGGACTCTCTGGCTCCAGTGGGCGGTGTCGGGCACCAGGCCTGGGAAGCCCCGACCCTCTCCCCGGGGTGCAGATGTGGCCAGGCCTCAGGCCACTGCCTCCATTTATTGATTCTTGATTTTAATTCTTGCACTATAGGAGTCTTATTTAGGAAGTTGGGCCTAACCCCACATGATGGAGATTAGGGCCTACTTTTTCTTCTATTCCACACAAGGTCTCTGGTTTAATTCCTGGGTCCTTGATACACTTTGAGTTGAGTTTTGTGCATAGTGAGAGATAGGAGTTAAATTTCATTTGATGGATTTCTAGTTTTCCCAGCACCATTTGTTGAAGAGGTTATCTTTTCTTCAATGTATATTTTTGGCACCCGTGTCTAATATAAGATAACTATAGTTATTTGGGATAGTCTCTGTGTCTCTATTCTATACCATTGGTCTACCAGTCTGTTTTGGTGCCAATACCATTATGTTTTTGATACTATTGCTCTGTACTATAGTTTAGGGTCTGGTATAGTGATGCCACATGCTTCACTCTTCCTGCTAAGGATTGCTTTAGCTATTCTGGGTCTCATATTTTTCCAGATGAATTTCATGATTGCCTTTTCTATTTCTATGAGGAACACCATTAGGATTTTGATCAGAATGGCATTAAATCTGAATAGTGCTTTTGATAGTATGGTCATTTTTATAATATTAATTCTGCCTATCCAAGAGCAAAGTAGATCTTTCCATCTTCTAAGGTCTTCTTTGATTTCTTTTCTTAGGGTTCTGTAGTTTTCATTGTATAGACCTTTCATCTCTCTCATTGATTCCCAAATCTTTTATTTGTTTTTTTGAGACTATTGTAAATGTTTTCCTCATTTACCTTTCAAAGGATTTGTCACCGATATACAAAAATGCCTTCAATTTATGGGTGTTGATTTTATATTCTGTTCTTTGCTGAATTTATTTACTAATTCTCGAAGTTTTCTGGTGGAACTTTTGGTCTTCTAGGTATAGAAACATATCATCAGCAAATAGTGCAATTGAAGTTCTTTTTTACCTATGTGTATTCCTTTAATTTCTTTGGTCTGTCTAATTGCTCTGGCCAGTGTTTCAAGAACTATGTTAAATAGAAGTGGTAAAAGAGGGCATTTCTGTCTTGTTCCAGTTTTTAGAGGGAATGCCTTCATTTTTTCTCCATTTAGAATGATGTTGGCCTGGGGCTTAGCATAGATAGCCTTTACAATGTTGAGATATGTTCCTGGCATCCCTAATTTTTCTAGTGTTTTGAACATGAAGGCATGTTGGATTTTTTCAAATGTTTTTTCTGAGTCTATTGAGATGGTTATTTGATTCTTAACTTTGAATTGATGTGATGAAGTACATTATTGATTTCTGTGTGTTGAACCAACCTTGTATCCCTGGGTTGAACCCTACTTGATCATGGTGTACTATCTTTTTGATATGTTTTTATATTCAATTTGCAAGGATTTTATTGAGAATTTTTTCATCTAAGTTCATTAGAAGTATTGGTCTGAAGTTTTCTTTCTTTGATTTGTTTTTGCCTGGTTTTGGAATCAAGGTGATATTGGTCTCATAGAATGAGTTTGGAAGTGCTCCCTGTTTTTCTATTTTCTGAAATAAATTGAAGAGTAATGGTATTAGTTTTTCTTTAAAGCTCTTGTAGAACTCAGCTATGTAACCATATAGTCCTTGGCTTTTCTTGGTTGGTAGTCTTCTGATGGCATCTTCTATTTCATCACTTGATATTGGTGTGTTTAAATTGTGTACCTCATCCTGATTCAATGTGGGCAAATTATATGACCCTAGAAATTTGTCAATGCCTTCTATATTTTCTATTTTATTGAAGTATAAGTTTTTGAAATAATTTCTAATTATCCTCTGTACTCTTGTAGTGCTTGTCGTGATGTTACCTTTTTCATCACATATATTAGTAATTTGAGTTTTCTTTCTCTTTCTCTCTGTTAGCATAGCTAAGATTCTGTCAATTTTATTTATTGTTTCAAAGAACTAACTTTTTGTTTTGACAATTTTTTCAATTATTTCTTTTGTTTCGATTTCATTGATTTCAGCTCTAATTTTAATTATTTCCTGCCTCCTACTGCTTTTGGGGTTTATTTGTTCCTTTTTTCCTAGGGCTTTGAGATATAATATTAGGTCATTTATTTGTTGACTTTTTCTTCTTTAAAGGAAGGAACACCATGCAATGAACTTTGAGTACGGCTTTCCTATTGTCCCAGAGATTTTGATATGTTGTATCTATGTTCTCATTTACCTCTAAGAATTTTTAAATCTCTTCCTTGATGTGTTTTGTGACCCATTGTTCATTCAATAGCATAATTTTTAGTCTCTGGGTGTTGGAGTAATTTTTATTTTTTTGTCATTGATTTCTAATTTCATTTGATTATGATCTGATAAAATGCAGGGTAGTATCTCTACTTTCTTGTATTTTCTAAGAGTTGCTTTGTGGCATATTGTATGGTCTATTTTGGAGAAGGATCCATTTGCTGCTGAGAAGAAAGTGTATTTGCTTGATGAAGGATGAAATATTCTATATATGTCAGTTAAGTCTAAGTTATTGATTGTGTTATTGAGATCTATAGTTTCTTTATTCAACTTTTGTTTGGAAGATCTATCCAGTGGTGAGAGAGATGTGTTAAAGCCACCCAAGATTATTTTGTTGTGGTCAATTTGGCTCTTGAACTTGAGAAGAATTTGTTTGATTACATAGCTGCTTAATTTTTGGGGGCAAATATATTTATGATTGTCATGTTTTGTTGGTGTATGGTTCCCTTGAGCAGTATAAAATGTCCTTCTTTATCCCTTTTAATTAACTTTGGCTTTAAGTCTACTTTATTTGATATGAGAATGGAAACCCCTGATTGCTTCTGCAGTCCATATGAATGGTATGATTTTTCACCTTCAGTCTGTGTATGTCTTTTTCTATCAGATGAGTCTCCTGGAGGCAGCAATTTTTTAATCCAATCTGCTAGTCTATGTCTTTTGATTGGTGAGTTTAAGCCATTAACATTTAGGGTTATTATCGAGACATGGTTTGTATTCCCAGGTATATTTGTTTATTTTTGTTATTTAATTTGACTTGTTTTCTTCTTTGATTAGTTTTTCCTTTGGTGCAATACCTCTCTATGCTGATTTTCATTATTGTTTTTTTGTTTCTTTTTTATGAAATATTTTGCCAAGGATGTTTTGTAGTGCTGGTTTTCTAGCTCTAATTCTTTTAACTTTTGTTTATCATGGAAATTTTTTATTTCATCATCAAATTTAAAGCTTATTTTTTCTGGATTCAAGATTTTTGGTTGGCATTCATTTCTTTCAGAGCTTGATATAGGTCATTCCAGGTTCTTCTAGCTTTTAGGGTTTATGTTGAAAAATCTGCAGTTATCCTACTTGGTTTCCTCCTTTATGTAATCTGATTCCTTTCTCTCCTTATTCTGTATGTTAGCATTTTCATTATAATGTGCCTTGGTGTGGACCTGTTGTGATTTTGTACATTCGGTGTCTTGTAGGCTTCTTGAATTTGGTTTTCCAATTCATTCTTTTTTTAAAATTTTTTTTATATTATTTAATTGAATAGATTGTTCATTCCTTTGGTTTGGACCTCTATGCCTTCCTCTATCCCAATAACTCTTAAATCTGGTCTTTTTATGCTATCCCATATTTCTTGAGTGTTCTGCTCAAGGTTTCTTACCATTTTCATTGTGTGGTCTACATTCTTTTCAAGATTATATATTTTGTCTTCATTGTCTGAGGTCCTGTCTTCCAAGTGATCCAATCTGTTGGTGATGCTTTCTTTTGAGCTTTTATTGTTTCTTTCATTTCAAGAATTTCTGTTTTTTTTTTTTTAGAACCTCTATCTCCCTGTTGAGGTGATCTTTTGCTTCCTATATTTGTTTATGCTCCTTGTTGACATTTTCTTTTGCTGCTTGTATGTGCTCTCTTATATCTTCCTTCAGTTCACAGAACATTTTAATCATCTACATCTTGAAGTCCTTGTCTGTCATTTCTTCTGGTGTTGTTGTCATGAATTCTAAAAATGTGGTGTCTTGATTTGTTGGGGGCACTTTCTTCCCTTGTCTTTTCATGTCACTTCTAGGTCTGTGGGTCCAGGGTGTTATTATTTTTACCCTATAGTTTTGTAGTGCTTTTTTAGGTTCCAAAACCTCTTATTTGTAGGGAAGAACAATGTTAACAGATCTCAATATAAACAATATACCATGTATAAAGAATTCATTGCTATTAAGATGCTTACAGTTTGGTCACAAGTACAGAAATGTTGGATTTGATTATCATCTGTAATATAATCAGTAAGTTTGTAAAAGTGTTTACAGTTTCTGATGGTGGACAATGAACTGAGCATGAGTAGTAGGATTATATGTTGAGGATGCAGGTTATGAAGATATAGAAGTTAATATATCTTATGAAAGAGAAATCTTATGGAGAGAATTAGTAGAAAGAGAATAGACAAGAAGTAGTTTGGGTAGACAAGTATGTGGAAAGATAGTGGAGTACATTAAACAAACACAGTTTCATAGTTGTATGAATATCAAACACATTTAGAAAAATAAAGGATGTTAAAATAGTAAAGATTGGAGGTAAAAGAATAAAAGAAGAAAACAAAACCATATACAACACATCTATATTATATTATTTAAATGTCCCAGTCCTCAAAATCCCAATTAATGCAAAGTTCTTTGTTTCACATATGTTGGGGATGTGAGGCCAGGAGAATAGAGGGAGAGAAGAAAAAAGAAAAAAAATTCTTAAATGAAGAAACCAGGATTGTTGCTAGTTTTAGAGATCTGTATCTTTTCTGCTTCCCTTCTCATCCAATACGTGGGGTTGTCTGTTGTTAACTGGTATCTCTGCCCTCAGGACAGTGAAGGTAACCCGGAAGTGAGGAGTGGCACCCAAAAATCCCTGCAGGGAGACTGCACCTCAAGGATCTCTTTTTGGGTCTGCTCATATGACTTGAGCACCTGGTCCTATCTGTCTATCTTGCCTGAAGTTTTCCTAGTTCCTTGTCTCTCTGTTAGTCTCCAAACTTTTGCCCTGTTTCCCTCTCCCTTAGCAGTTCCCAATTGAGGGACCTCTTTCCCCGGGGCTCCCATGTGTGTACACCCTGGTCGCACTGCACATCAGTCCCACTGAGAGCTGTTTTGTGTCAGGAAGCTCCTGTGCTGGGTTTCTTTCACTGGGGATAGCGGGGGAGTTGGAAACTAGGTGCCTGCCCAGCTGGAGTTCCAATCTGGGAGCTGCCCCCACCAAATATGGAGAGGAAGGTAAGCCAAGATGAAGGTGGTTCACTTCCAGATCTGGGGTGTCGGGTGGAGTGGGGGAAGCTAGGAAATGGCATTGTTCTGAGGGTAGGTAGCAGCTGAGTGACCTGTTTTGGAGTGGAGCGATGTCTGGGAGTTCTGCAGTGGTGCTAATAGGTGATCTTGCTAAGGCACTTGTAAGCCCTGCATTGGCTAAAACTTCAGGTGTTGGCTGTCAGGAGCTGGGAGTCCTACTGGAATGCTGAGGCCCAGAGCCCTTCATGGGGGCACAGCACTGGTGATTTCTACTTGAGAACAGATGTATACAGGTCCTCTATCACTCTCAGAGATGCAATGTTCCCACTAGGTGAGATCTGGGTCATGCAGCAACACAGAATGTTGCCTCCCTCTGGTCCACCATCTTGGATTTTGAGGTCTAAATAGTTTAATTCAATATAATAGTTTTAGTATTTCATCAACTGACTGAAGCACAAGAGAATAGGTGGGTTATAATTACTATGCCCTTCCCATGCCATATTGTACAGAATAAATTCCAGTCCAGTACATATTTTTTCTGGCCATCAATTTTCCTTCCTTTAAGCACTTCCTTTACTGTAGAAGCAGCTCTTCATTTGCACGAAGCCCCAAAGTCTTTCTTTTGGCATGCAAATATTCTCACATCAGAATTATTTGTGGGATTGTTCGTTGAGGTCTTGAATGTTGCAGTTTTGGGGAGTTCCCTGATAGATTTTTGTTGAGAGCCACAGCCGAAGGGGCCCCAGCAGACTTCCAGCTGCCAGCTGATGATTGGCTCACACTGGCCCCAGAAACCTTCCAACTGCCAGCTGATTGGCTCCTCTGTGGTGATGCTCATTGGGCTGTTTCCCTGCCCTTTCAGACCAGGGAGCTGCTCATTGGGGGACATTTTTGGCTCTGCCCACGTGACCCAGCCAATCAGCCTCAAGAGCAGGAGGAGTGAGGGGGTTGAGAGGCTTGTGGGAAGCCAGTGGTGGCAGTTGGGCTCTGAGGGAATTCCTGAAGAGCTCGTGTGGTGTGGTGTGTGTGTTCTAAAAATAAAGTTCGTTTCTGCTTGATAAGTGGCTTGTGAATTGTGCCAAGCCAGACTGCGGCATTTGGTGGCCTGCACGGGGAACGACTGAGGGTAAGTGATAAGGTAAATTGCTTGCCCCTAAGGGCAGGGCGAGAGGATGGGTAGCCATTTTAAGATTCTTCTTTCATTTTGTTTCGCTTTTGTTTTAAGTTGCCTGTCCCTGGAGAGGTGTAAGATGGAAGATCTGAGGAAAAACTATTTACATCTGAGGAACAGATAGGGAGAAAGGACAGATGGACATTTCAGGAGGATAGAAAGGCTATTATAATGATTTTTTGTTGTTCCATTTTTGTTTCATTCTGTTTCGGTTTTGTTTGGTGTCATCTTGTTGGGTTGTATTATAGTAGAAATATGGGATCAGAAATTAGTAAAAAACAAACCGAAAGACTGTTAAGTAAATTGTTAGAGGAAGGAGGCATCTCAGTAAAATCAAGAACAGTCAGGGAATACGTTGATACAATACAAAAATGTAGCCCATGGCTTTTTAAGGAGAAGTTGTTAAATATATCACAATGGAACTATCATGGTGAAGATTTAAGGGCAAAGGAAAAGAAAAACCCAGGAACTCTGCCAGTTGGCACATTGCCGTTGTGGGCGTTGCTATCTTGGTTGCTTAGTCCAAAGCCTTCAGTTCAGACAATGGTAGAGGAAGGAGAAGACATATTGTTTCAAGTAAAAGAGAAGGTCTCTCAAGTTAGTCAGAGGAAAAAATTCAAGTAAAAGAGAAGGTCTCTCGAGCTAGTCAGACAGAGGAAAAAATTCAAGTAAAAGAGAAGGTCTCTCAAGCTAGTCAGACAGAGGAAGAAAGTTTAGAGCAGAAAAAGCCATCAGGGGAAAAGTTACAACAGGAGACTGCTACTAACACCTTTCTATCACCAGAGGGCGCAAGTGTCCAACCAACAGTGCCACCTCCATATGCTGGGAGGTCCCCAACCCCCGTAGTTGATAGATGGGATCCTGAGACAGGACCTCAAATATTAACATGCCCTGTATTTGAGCACACAGGAGAGCAGCGAATTCACCATGCTTTAGATTTCAAATAGTGAAGCAGCTAAAAGAGGCTGTAACAACCTATGGTCCTCAAACACCCTTCACTGTAAGCATGGTTGAATCCATTACAAACTTGAACATGACGCCAGCAGATTGGGCTAGTATGTGTAAAGCTGTGCTAAATGGAGGACAATACCTGTTATGGAAGGTTGCCAATAAGGATTTTTGCAAGGAGACAGCTAGGCGAAATGTCGCAGTCTGGCTGGGCACAATTCACGAGCCACTTATCAAGCAGAAATGAACTTTATTTTTAGAACACACACACCACACCACACGAGCTCTTCAGGAATTCCCTCAGAGCCCAACTGTCACCACTGGCTTCCCACAAGCCTCTCAACCCCCCACTCCTCCTGCTTCTGAGGCTGATTGGCTGGGTCATGTGGACGGAGCCAAAAAAAGTCCCCCAATGAGCAGCTCCGTGGTCTGAAAGGGCAGGGAAACAGCCCAATGAGCATCACTGCAGAGGAGCCAATCAGCTGGCAGCTGGAAGTTTGCTGGGGCTGCTGTGAGCCAATCATCAGCTGGCAGCTGGAAGTTTGCTAGAGCCCCTTTGGCTATGGCTCTCAACAGATTTTGACCTTTGGATTTGACATTTTGTTAATGAACATCCCACCAGGTCCTAGTTAATATAAATGTTGCTAGATATTCATACAACTCACTCTGCTCTGCAATGCATTTGCACATGGACTCCACCTTCCGTGCTCAGAATTTTTACCTCTATCCACCTGCTCCTATGGTTTCTTTACTCAGGACCTGGAGAACAATCTTGTGCTTCTGTACTATCTTCACAAGGACCCAAGTTCATCCTACAGTTCAACTTCCCCTCACTCAAGGCCATTTTTCTTACCTCTTGCTTAACCTAAAGTCAAATTTCTCATTTGACCCTTTGTCCTGAATCAGTTAGTTTTTTAACTTTAAATGTCTGAAAATGAGCATCAATCATGATCTTTGCCTAAGTCCTTCTTTTCTCTCTGGGTTTTCTCCTCTGGTGAATTTAAAAGGTCAATCTGGATCCTGATGCAGTTTTTAATTTCTGTCAGGCTGCATTATGGGGTCTGTATATACAGAAGTGCCAAAGCAAAACAAAATTTCTGTTCTGAACAAACATATTTCCAAGTAGAGAAACACACAGTGAGCAGAGTCCCAGTGACTTGTCCTCATGTGGCTGATATCACCAGACCATGCTCACCCTGAGCATTTGGAGCCCACTTCTGACTGCTGAGGGCCCATTTTCTCCCACAGGACATCAGCACAGAACATCTCCAGGTACTGTCCATAGCTTTGCTCATGGGTACCTCCCTGTCATGCTACAGGTGTCCTGACCACCTAAGTCATGCAGAGATCCTGGCTAACTGTTATCTACTTTCTTTCTTCTTTATTCTCTCTCTCTCTCTCTCTCTCTCTCTCTCTCTCTCTCTCTCTCTTTCTCTCTCTCTCTTTTTAAAAAAAATTATATACAGAGTATTCAGAAGTATATTTCCTTTACATGTGTATAATAAAAGCATTTTTCTACCTAAATAAACTCCTGTAGATTCTTTTCTACATCAAGATAAAATAAACATTAATTTCCCATTTAAAATCTCATTGCTTTTCTTCCCAGCCACCCTACCTCAACTCCTCCTTCTGTATCCTGAACAAAACCACTAGTAGATTCTATTTGCAAAGAGGATTCTTATTCCTACACCATGGGGTCACGTTGTCTCTGAGTCCTTCTGGTTGTTCTGCCCCTACCTCACTATCTTTACTGATGACCAAGCTCCACATCATCTACCAGAGAAGTCTTTACCACCATGAGTTGGGTGGTCTTTAGCTTTCATGAAAATATTCTATAAGGAAATTTCTTTTTTTTAAATTTTATTTTATTGGTTGTTCATAACATTACAAAGCTCTTGACATATCATATTACATACATTAGATTGAAGTGGGTTATGAACCCCAAATTTTACCCCAAATGCAGATTGCAGAATCACGTCGGTTACACATCCATAATTTTATATAATGCCCTATTAGTAATTGTTGTATTCTGCTACCTTTCCTATCCCCTACTATCCCCCCTCCCCTCCCCTCCCATCTTCTCTCTCTACCCCACCTACTGTAATTCATTTCTCTCCTTGTTTATTTTCCCATTCCCCTCTCAACCTCTTATATGTAATTTTGTATAGCAATGAGGGTCTCCCTTCATTTCCATGCAATTTCCCTTTTCTCTCCCTTTCCCTCCCATCTCATGTCTCTGTTTAATGTTAATCTTTTCTTCCTGCTCTTCCTCCCTGCTCTGTTCATAGTTGCTCTCATTATATCAAAGAAGACATTTGGTATTTGTTTTTTAGGGATTGGCTAGCTTCACTAAGCATAATCTGCTCTAGTGCCATCCATTTCCCTGCAAATTCTATGATTTTGTCATTTTTTAGTGCTGCATAGTACTCCATTGTGTATAGATGCCACATTTTTTTTATCCATTCATCTATTGAAGGGCATCTGGGTTGGTTCCACAGTCTAGCTATTGTGAATTGTGCTGCTATGAACATCGATGTGGCAGTATCCCTGTAGCATGCTCTTTTAAGGTCTTCAGGGAATAGACCAAGAAGGGCAATAGCAGGGTCAAATGGTGGTTCCATTCCCATCTTTCCCAGGAATCTCCAAACTGCTTTCCAAATTGGCCGCACCAATTTGCAGTCCCACCAGCAATGTACAAGTGTACCCTTTTCTCCACATCCTCGCCAGCACTTGTTGTTGTTTGACTTCATAGTGGCTGCCAATCTTACTGGAGTGAGATGGTATCTTAGGGTGGTTTTGATTTGCATTTCTCTGACTGCTAGCGATGGTGAGCATTTTTTCATGTACTTGTTGATTGATTGTATGTCTATGAGGAAATTTCTAAATCTAAAACTTTAACTAGTTTTTTTCAATATTTCCTTAACTAAAATTTAAACATTGAAATTCACAGCAAAAAATATGGGGAGGTTTCCACCTATTCTTTTCATATTCAATTGAGTGTAAAAATTTACACTTGATGTGACTATTGCATATTTTATCATCTTCTTTATCTATTTAATATTCTAACATTGAAAGAGAAGAGTATTACTTTGATTATGACAGTTACCAGAATCAACAATATAGATTTTAATGTATTTGAATACAATATTCATTATATCATGAATAAAGTTGAGAAATGTCTCATCAGAGATCCTGAAGGACTATTTATTAGGAGAGATTAACTTTAAAATTTTTATAGGGAAAGTTAGTTCTTCTTAGGAAAAAGAATTAACAACACAGTCAATCTCCTTGGGTTATACCAGATAGCAAAGTACCTAATCAAAAATTGACTTTCTAGCTGAAAACTCCAGATTTTTGCCATTAACCAGATAAAATTTATTGTCTTATGAATTTCTGTAAGACCTCATTTCTTTGTATAGGAATAAAAGTTTATGAGGAAATTAAATTTAACATATGACTCTATGTCTGAGTACAAATGAACACATGTATATTTGTTCACTCTTGGTCTCCTCTGAGCAGTGACAGAGGGGCCGCTCCTTGCTATCTTGCCATCTTCCTTCCATGCTGGTGACTCTTCTCAGACCTGGGATCATGACAGCCATTTGGAGGAAGGGTCATGTCCTGTCATGTGTAGCCAAATGTGCTTTAATTAGAGAGAGAGTATGTGTGCATAAAGGGGGAACATTTTGGAAGTTGAAGTCTGGCCTTTGTCCTGGCCCCTGGTGGGTAATCTGCTCATCTTAGGAATTTCCTCAGGGACCACAGCTGACTTTATGCTTAGGAAGTAATTCATGGTCTGTCCCCAGATAGGTTAAGAAAGGAGAAGGACCATACTAGAAAGACCAAATAGATGACTATACATTTGGAGCTTTGAGTGCATTATATCAGAACAATCTCCTCATCTTCATGGAGTTGATGGATCTGGATGTTGAGTTTATTCCAACAGAATTATGTTGATGTGTTTAAAGAATAAAGACCCAAAAAGTACTCTGGATTCTTATTTCCTGAGTGATCATATGTGCTGGGTAATACAATCTAAAACTATCAGCAGAACAAGGCATCCTGAGTATAACGATGCTTCAAATCTATGAACTTCCTGAAGTGGCGTTCACTGTCTCCTTACTGATTTGATATGATTTGAATTAATTATAATAGGTATGTAATCTTCTAAAGTAGAGAACTTTCATTTTTTTTTCTGTGACAAAGTAGTATGAATCTGTAAACCTGAGGTATTCATGGGAACTCCTAATGTTGAGGTGAATTGACACTAAAGGTAGTTTGTCTTAAGCAATGTCAGTATTAACCTGTGCGATCTGCCCTGGATCTGGGTAGTTAGTAACATAAACACATCACAGAATGATTTTACCTGCATGTGAATAAATTCATTGTATGGATAGAAAAGGGGCAAATCTGAAAGGTACCTCAGTTACAGTGCAGACTCAAATCCACCTCCTGGGTGTTGCACAGGTTCTCTGTTTCTGGCACTGTGTCTCTCTCCGATAGTCACAAACAGACCCCCTGAGATCTCTGTGTATATTTCAGTGTTGGAATGAGGCAAGGTGGGTGAAGCCCAGGAGGAGCATGCATGCAAATGTTACTCCATGTCAGGGTGGGTCTATATCCAAAGGACTTAAAAATAGCATACTATAGGGACACAGCCACATCAATATTTATAGCAGCACAATTCACAATAGCTAAATTGTGGAACCAACCTAAACGCCTTTCAGTATATTAAAAAAATAAAATGAAAAAATGTGGCTTATATACACAGTGGAATATTACTCAGCAATAAAAGAAAAAAAATCATGGCATTTGCAGGTGAAAGGATATAGTTGGAGAAGATAATTCTAAGTGAAGTTGACCAATCCCCCCAAAACAAATGGTGAATATTTTCTGTGATACAAGGTGACTGACTCATAGTTGGGAGAGAGAGGGAGGATGGGAGGAATTGGTGAACTCTAGATAGGACAGAGGGGTGGGAGGAAAAGGGAGGGAGCAGGGGGTTAGCAATGATGGAGAAATGTGATGTACATCATTATCCAAAGTACATGTATAAAGATATGGATTGTTGTGAATATACTTTATATACAAATAGAGATATGAAAAATCATTCTATATGTGTAATAAGAATTGTGATGCATTCTACTGTCATGTATTTAAAAGATAAAATCAATTAAAAAAATTTGAACCAAAATAAATCCCATCACAGTGAAGAATATTCCTCATTGCTGAATATAGACAAAAGTAACACAAAATAATGACAAAAGGGCTGTATGATGAACACATCTGAAAAAAGCTTTACAATCTCCAAAATAAATTTTTGTCAGCAGACTCATGATTGAGAAGAAACAAACATGTCCTAATACACTCAGTGTTTCAAACACTTCTAAAAACATGTTTGTATGTGGGGAATAATTAATGTGAATTAAATTTGTAAAATATCTGGGAAGGTAGAAATTATTATTCAGGGTCAGGAGGCTCCTTCTGTCCTTTGAGTCAGGACACTGGGAAGTGAAGTGTAACAGGCCCCATCAGTCTGGTCGTTTTTGTCTTACTTCCCCTCTGTCTGTGTCACTGTGAGTTACACATAGTTGCTCCCACTGCCATGGTCTGCCCCACAGTGGTAGACATTCTCATCCTCTTCCTGGATGTTCTGGATGGTCAGGTACCGATCTAGGCCAGAGCCTGAGCCTGAGAAGCGATCAGGAATTCCATCCCCCTTGGATCCAACAATGCCACTAGTGCCCACTCGCATCACAAACTGAGGGCTCTTCCCTGGGCTTTGCTGGTACCAGGCCACCTTGTAATTACTGTAGCCACTGCTCAGGGTGCAGGTGAGTTTGGCTGTTTGTCCCAGGGAGGCAGATGCAGAGGGTGGCTGAGTCAGCACGGGTTGGGAGAGGGACCCTGTAAACACAGACACATCATAGTGGAAGTTAGGGCCTGGGTGCATGTGTTTGGGGATCTGAGCCCATGAGTAATAGACCCAGGATAGAAGTCTGCCATGGGGCACAGAGGTCTGTCCCTACCTGGGCAGTAAGTTAGCATCATAAGAAGGATAAAAGTCCCAACCATGTTGGACAGTTTCCTGAGTCCTGAGCTGGTGTGGGCTGCCTCCAGCCTTTCTTATCCCTCCCCAGTGTCTTTAAGGTGGAACAGCTTATGCAAATATGCCTCCACCCACTACCCCTCACTGGCTGCACTTCTTCTGGGCCTGGAATGATGCAAGACCAGGTCTGGAGGGTGCTGATGTTTTTATTTGCGTGATGGGAAGAACCTGGGAGGAAGCAGGTGCTGGGGCTCTGCAGAAGAGCATAGTTGCTGAGTTCACCTTAGTGACACAGGATTCACTCCTCTGCCCACTCCTGTTCAGATGAAGTTTAGAATTCTCTTGGGTAGTGACTCTGCCTTTTTACCTTTTTATTTGAATCTTAGAAATACTGGTGCAGATATTTCTGTGTCCAGTACTGTGCTCAGATCAATCTCACTACTAAAGTGATATTGATATGGTAATTTGGCTGTTTGTTTTTTCCACCCAAAATTTACCAGGTATCAATCATTGAATTGAAAAGTGCCATGAAAAAGAGCGTGGAGCTGAACATTCTCACTGTTTGAGATCATTTAGGAAAATTAACTCAGAGAATCATAATGAATCTTTCTTTCATGTCCTCTCATTATGTCCATATTTCCAGGATGTAAGTTCACTGAGTTGGTTAAGTCACTTGACCTAAGACCAACCCCAACACCCCAAGTTAGAGTTTACATAAACCTGATCAAATGAATGACTTTTCTCCAAATACTGGTCCATTGGGCTGTGGGGGAAAATTGGGGATATATATCTATAATTGAAATGACTATAAGATAGGAGGCATGAGCCAAGAAAATTTATTTACTTTACATTTACTTTACTTTAGAGTGACAGGGATCTCACTGGGATAACTCCAGGGTGGTGCTAGGGTTATGCTACTTTCTGGAGACTCCAGGGGAAAATCTGTCTTCTTTGATTTTCCAAATTCTAGGGTCACCCACATTTCTTGGCTAGTAGTCACTGCCTCCATCTTCTAAGCCAGAAATCCTGAATGAATACCTTCTCAAACATACCACACTAGTTTCTTCATCTTTCTCTTCCACTCCTAAGGACTCTCATGATCCCACTGTCTCCAGGTAAATTCCAGGATTATCTGCTGACCCTAATGTGAGATGATTAGTAACATTAATTCCATGACTGATTCATTATCACTTTATCATACATCCTTGCATATTAATAGAATCCAGAGATTAGTGTGTGGATAACTTTGTGGTCCATTATCAGCAAACCACACTATTCTTGCCATGGGAACTTGGAACCATTTATACATACTCATTGAAAATATAACAAGGCATCACCCGAAAGTCACAAGCATATCAAGTTGGGATTGGTTGTACTTTTACCTTGCGTACATATGATCTTCATAGAACCTTGGGTAATTTATGATTATATATGATTTATACTATTTTATTATTATATATATCAGAAATCCACTAAAAATGTCCACTGAACATACATCATGCATTTGATATTCTAGTTTTTGACTTTTTAGCACCATAGATAACACAGAGTAGGGTTATCTCTCTTTTCTGTGTGGGATAATAACACTGAATGAATCTTAGAGCTGTCATGCCATGCACTGCATAATAATCAGCTTATCCTTAGGTTGCAGCTCAGAGATGTGCAGAACACTTGTACTTATTCAGGCATCTGTGTTCCAGGCAAGTGCCTGGGGACCCCAGAACCCTGATACTTTTCATGAGGCTGAATAGCATAGTACCATTGTATGTAGGATCTGCTGACACTAAAGCTGCTGATCCTGGAGTAGGTGAGTCTGGCAGGTGATTCAGGAGATGCAGAGATGGAGTGCAGTTGACTCAATACAACCTTGAAAGGGAAACTGCAAACACAGATTGGAGTAGGGAATGAAGTTAGGGGAGGAGAAAAATTTGTCATTATTCTGGGACTGAGTGGTTAATTTCAACTAAGAATTGATACTTGGTAAAGACTGATGTCAACCAGAGCAGTAATGAGGAGGTGCAGGAGGACTCCAGTTTAGAGTGGACACAGTTCTTGAGTGTCACATTGGGGCTGGGCTGCTGTAGGTGACCTTTAATTGTTTACCCTCTGCTAGAGGAGGGCTGTTCATGCAATTCTTTCTCCATCACAGTTACCCACAGTTGCTCTCTGAGCCCTGGTGCTGGAGTGCAACACACAATGCAGAGTGAGAAAGAATGAAGTTGCTTTCCTCCTTGCAGAACCCTGGCAGAAAGCACCCAATGAAGTGAGAGAAAAGCCTCTGCTCCAGGTACTCAGTCAATCCAGACAGTACACAGCTGCTGGGTCCTT
Source organism: Spermophilus citellus (assembly GCF_964194105.1). Taxonomy (NCBI): domain Eukaryota; kingdom Metazoa; phylum Chordata; class Mammalia; order Rodentia; family Sciuridae; genus Spermophilus; species Spermophilus citellus. Next base: position 106,767,357 of record NC_138184.1, read on the forward strand.
ATCAGGGAACACAGCATCCACCAACAAGATTAAGTCTCCTTTGAGTGAATAGTCCTAACTGAACAATTGTGTGGGGCAAAAAGGCAGTCCCACAGCACCCTCTGGTGGTGACAGAGAACATAAGGACACTACTGAAATACAGAAGATAATTAGAAACTATTTTGAAAATTCATACTCCAATAAAATAGAAAATCTCAAAGACATCAAAAAATTTCTTGAGAGGTAATATCTATCCAAAGTGAATCAGGAGGACATACACAATTTAAAGCAAGGAATTAGAAGATGCCATTAAGAGCCTACCAACCAATAAAACCCCAGAACACATGGATTCTCACCTGAGTTCTTCAAGGACTCCAAAGAAGATTTAACACCAGTATTCCTCAAATAATTCCATTAAGTAGAAAAGAAGGGAACTCTTCCAAACTCATTCTGTGAGGCTAGTATCACCCTGATACCAACATGAGACAAAGCCACAACAAGGAAATACCAATATCACTGATGAATATAAATCAAAATAAAATTCTGGCAAATCACATACTAAAGCAAATTAAAAAGATAGTGTACATTGATCAAGTGGAGTTCACCACAGGAATGCAATTTTGGTTCAACCTACAGAAATCAGTTCAATAGACTTAAAGACAAGAATCATATGATCATCTCAATAGATGCAGAAAAAGCAGAAAAAAGTACAGCACCTCTTCAAGTTCAAAACATGAGAAAAACTAGCAATAGCAGAAAAATATTTCAACATGGTAAAACATATTTATAGTATTCCAATGACAACATCATTCTAAATGGGAAATACTGAAAGAATCCCTGCTAAAAACTAGAACCAGGCAATGATGCCCTCTATCATCACTTCTATTCAGCATATTCCTGGAAACTGTAGCCAGAGCATTTAGGCAGATGAAAGAAATTAAAGGGATTCGAATAGGAAAAAAACAACTCAACCTATCACTATTTGCCAAGGTCCTGATTTTATATTTAGAAGATCTACAAAATTCCACTAGGAAATATTCTAGAGTTAACAAGTAAATTCAGCCAAGTAGCAGAATATAAAATCAACACCCATAAATCAAATGTGTTCCTATACATCAGTGATGAATCCACTGAAAGAAAAATTAGGAAAACTTCCCATTCATAATAGCCTTAAAAAATCAAATACTTTGGGATCAATCTAAAGAAAGAGGTGAAAAACTTCTATAATGAAAGCACTAAATAAATTGACCTTAGAAGCTGGAGAAATCTCCCATAGGCATAATTAAATATTTTCAAGCTGGCCATACTATCAAAATGGTTATACAGATTTTGTGCAATTCCTATGAAAGTCCCAATGACATTCTTCAAAGAACTACAAAGAGCAATCATAAAATTCATAGGAACAATAAGAGACCCAGAATAGCCAAAGCAATCCTTAGCAAGAAGAGTGAAGCAGAAAGCAACACAATACGAGACCTTAAACTATGCTACAGAGCCATAGTAAGAAAAATGGCATGGGGGCTGGGGAATATAGTGCAGTTGTTGAAGTGCTTGACTTGCATCCACAAGGCCCTGTGTTTAATACCCAGGACTACCAAAAACAAAACAAAACAAAACAAAAAGAAAACAACAACAACAACAACAAACCAGCACAGTATTGGCACCAAAACAGACATGTGGACCCGTGGTACAGAACAGAAGACACAGAATCAAACCCACATGAATACAGTTTTCTCATACTAGAAAAACCACCAAATGTATTAATTGGAGAAAAGACATCCTCCACAACAAGTGGTGCTGGGGAAAGTAGAAATTCTTATGTAACAAAGTGAAACTAAACCTATAACTTTCACCCTGCAAAAAAACTCAACTCAAATTGGATTACAGACTAAAACACCAGAACAGAGATTCTGCACCTAATAGAAGAAAAAGTAGGTCCAAATATTCATCATATCAGCTAATACCTGACTTCCTTAGCAATATTTCTAAGCACAAGAAATAAAATCAAGAATCAATAAATGAGATAGATTCAACCTAAAAAAGTTTTTTTTTTTTTTTGCAGCAAAAGAAACAATGAATGATGTGAAGAGAGAGCCAAAAGAGCCAAAAGGATGAGAGAAAATCTTTACCACATGCAGAATAAATGGAGCATTAATCTCTATGATATATAAAGAACTCAAAAAATTTAACACCAAAACAACAACAACAGCAACAACAACAACAACAACAAATTACTCAGTTGATAAATGGAATGAGCAGACAATTCCCTGAAGAAGATATACAGTTGATCAACAAATATATGAAAAAATGTTCAACATCTCTAGCAATTAGAGAAATACTAATCAAAACTACTCCGCAATTTCATCTCACTCCAGTCAGAATAGCAATTATCAAAAATTCAAGCAACAATAAGAGCAGGTGAGGTTTTTGCGGAAAATGATATACTGATTAATTGCTGGTGAGATTGTAAATGGTGCAGCCACTTTGGAAAACAGTCTTGAGATTCCTTAGAAAACCTGGAATGGAACCACCATTTGATCCAGCTATCCCACTCTTCAGTTGATACATTGTTGATGCCATTTTAGAAGAAAAATGTAAAGGTAGGTAATTAAATGTACTGACAACAATAAGATATATATGACTGCAAAATTAAATCCCATTAGGTTATAAGTATCACAAAAATGTCCCCTTTTACTAAGGGGTAATTTGCACCCCATTGATTCTTGGTGCCTTTAGGATAGACTGGGTTTTAAGGGCCTAGTTATTTGAGGATTTTGCTGTGTTGTTTTCCGTACTGTCCTCTTTAGTCACCTTGGATTATATAGAAAAATACAGGAAATAGAGAAAAATGAATGTGATTAATAACAATACTGAATAAGTATTAGCCTACCAAAGATACACTCAGGCTTTAGAGAATAACTTTAGGTAACCTCAGTTTTTAAAACATGTATCTTTTGCAATGATGACATCAAAGCACAGGTGCAGAGCTTGTACCAAGTACAAAAGGTCCATGTATGGTTGGCTTTATTTCCTTTTGTTTATGGAAGATGTTTAGCTGACATAAGCAGAAGTTGGCCAGAATACTGACTGTACTATTAACTTCTTGTATAATTCACTTAAATAAAGCAGGTTAACCTCAATGATAACAGTTAAAAAGTTCCATCTTATGTGTTCTTTTAAGTATTACCATTATGGTGCTACTGATCATTTTCTTTGATAAAAAAGAAAAATGTCATGGGCTGCAGTCTTCTTCCATCACTTTTCCTCACCAGGTCCATTAATATGCTTATAACACTAGTTAGTGCCAGTTATTTTATTTGATAATGCTTATTAATGGTATTTGTATATTTGTTTGCATTCCAGTTTTGTTCAGTAATGAGTGTGTAAACTGCAAATGTGAAATAAATGTAAATACTAATGTGAAAAAAAAGGGGGCTGGGGATGTGGCTCAAGCGGTAGCAAGCTCGCCTGGCATGCGTGCGGCCCGGGTTCGATCCTCAGCACCACATACCAACAAAGATGTTGTGTCCGCCGAGAACTAAAAAATAAATATTAAAAATTCTCTCTTTCTTTCTCTCTCTCTCTCCTCTCTCACTCTCTCTTTAAAAAAAAGTGTATCAGTTGATACACTTAAAATCAGCATACTACAGTGGTCTAGCCACCCCAAAGTTTACAGCTAAACTGTGGGACCAACCCAGATACCCTTCAATAGAGGAATGGATAAAGAAACTGTGGTGTATATACACAATGGAATATTACTCAACCTTAAAGAAAAATGAAATCATGGCATTTATAGGTAAATGAATGAAATTAGATAACATCATGCTAAGCAAAGTAAGCCAATTCCAAAAAACCAAAGGCCAAATGATTTCTCTCATAAATGCATGCTGATCCATAATGGTCTGATCCATCATGGTAGAAAGGTGTGGTGTGGAGGAAAGCTGCTCATCTCATGTTATGCAGAAAGCAGAAAGACAGACTATGTGCATAAAGAGCCAGGAACAAGGCCTAAATGAATTATTTCCTGCAGCCACACCTCATCTCTCCCTGTTACCACTCAGTAGTCCCTTCAAATGATCGATCCAAAATTAGGTGTCATCCATTTTTATAATATCATTATCTAATCATGTCACCATTGAGAATTTCTACATTGTCTGACATGTAAACATTTGAGGAGACACTTCTACAACCTCATTCAGGATACTTCCTGCTTAGAGCTCTGTATTCTTTTATGTTCTTCAAGTATCTGTCCAGAGGGCCCCAAATCCACTTAGACCTCCTCATGTGTATTCCAAAAATATATATTTTTTATCTTAGCTGCTTCAGCCTTAACCCATTCTGGCCTCTGAGTATATATAACAGGAAAGAGCTCAACCTAGCTCTTGACATATTTGCATTCTTGCTTAGATGGATAGTTATTTCCTTTGAAACATGTGCTACATGTTGCCACATAACCCCTGGGAACTTTAACTGAAACATGATGGGGAAGAACATACTAACTTGAGTCACTCATTTAACTTATTAAACTCATTGATTCTCAGAGTGCTGATTTGGAGACTCCACAGGCAGAACACAGTGAAATGCTTTCTCAGGCATGTGCCAACATTCTCTCCCAATGTTTCTTGTCATTGACTGAGTTTTGGGAGATTTGCTGGAGGTAGAAGAGTACTGGCCACAGATGAAAGGGTCAGGAGAAAAGATGTAGGAGGAATAGGAAGTACTTTTTTTTTTTACTAATTTTTATTTTGCATCTCATTAATGTTAACTTATTTCATAAAATTTAATAAATTTATCAATTTATATCTCTGCCAGGAGAGGATGACTGGCCACTTAGAACAAGTTTCTTTAAAGCAGGGTGTCCCTAAGTTGTTGAAGCTGGCCTCCAACTTGTGATCCAACTGAGTCTGCCTCATAAATAGCTGGCATGCACCTCCATAGCCATCAGAAGTAAGGCTTTCCTGGTTAGAAATAAACCTAGGCTACGGCAGTAAGAGAGCTAAATCTTAACCACAAGACCACCCAGATCTGTGTATTCATACAAATAGAAATCCTGTTGAGTTCACACAGGACCCTCTGGTGGTTCTCATGGGCAGTAGTCAAGCTTTACCTGGATGGTACTCTTCCCCATTGTTCACAACATGTCAGAAAATAATAACAACAACAACAAAAAACACCAATCACTTGACCTTTTCTTCCAGCTGGTTGTTGTTCTGAGTAAACTCTTGATGTGGCCAGTTCCCTTCCCACTCTGGCAAACATTTTTCCTTATTGTTAACACATATGACCATTGTGCCCCTAATCTGTAAGGGACAATTTGTGCTCCTATTAGTGTCCCTTGAATTCCCTCTAGAAGGTTTAAAAGTGAGGGGTTGCACAACACAAGTGAAAGGACGTGACTTTCTTAAACTTTTTCTCTTTTGTCTGCAATGCCTGAATCCACTTTGTGACCCTGAAGGGATCTCCTTGTTTATTTTCCCATTCCCCTCACAACCTCTTATATGTAATTTTGTATAGCAATGAGGGTCTCCCTTCATTTCCATGCAGTTTCCCTTTTCTCTCCCTTTCCCTCCCATCTCATGTCTCTGTTTAATGTTAATCTTTTCTTCCTGCTCTTCCTCCCTGCTCTGTTCATAGTTGCTCTCATTATATCAAAGAAGACATTTGGTATTTGTTTTTTAGGGATTGGCTAGCTTCACTAAGCATAATCTGCTCTAGTGCCATCCATTTCCCTGCAAATTCTATGATTTTGTCATTTTTTATTGCTGCATAGTACTCCATTGTGTATAGATGCCACATTTTTTTTTAATCCATTCATCTATTGAAGGGCATCTGGGTTGGTTCCACAGTCTAGCTATTGTGAATTGTGCTGCTATGAACATCGATGTGGCAGTATCCCTGTAGCATGCTCTTTTAAGGTCTTCAGGGAATAGTCCGAGAAGGGCAATAGCAGGGTCAAATGGTGGTTCCATTCCCAGCTTTCCCAGGAATCTCCAAACTGCTTTCCAAATTGGCCGCACCAATTTGCAGTCCCACCAGCAATGTACAAGTGTACCCTTTTCTCCACATCCTCGCCAGCACTTGTTGTTGTTTGACTTCATAGTGGCTGCCAATCTTACTGGAGTGAGATGGTATCTTAGGGTGGTTTTGATTTGCATTTCTCTGACTGCTAGAGATGGAGAGCATTTTTTCATGTACTTGTTGATTGATTGTATATCCTCCTCTGAGAAGTGTCTGTTCAGGTCCTTGGCCCATTTGTTGATTGGGTTATTTGTTATCTTATTGTCTAATTTTTTGAGTTCTTTGTATACTCTGGATATTAGGGCTCTATCTAAAGTGTGTGGAGTAAAAATTTGTTCCCAGGATGTAGGCTCCCTATTTACCTCTCTTATTGTTTCTCACCCTGAAGGGATCTAAGGGGAAGTTTCTCAGGTCCAGACTTTGCCATCTTTACCATCCCCCTTAGATATCCTTGTGCATCTCTGTAGCAGATGAAGTGTTTGCCAGTGGTTATGACTGCTGGGAATCTCAGCTGAGATTTTTTGAACAGGGAAACATTAAGGTCACTCAGTAACTTACTTAACTCACTAAACTTCGGAAAAGTGGTTTAGAGGCTCTACACAGAGAACATATAACCAAATGGCTTTTTCATCTTTTCCCATGGAGGAACTACAATCCTGGACACAGAGCTGAAACTCCACATTTTCCCCACATGTCCCTCTACTGAGCCCTCTGCAGTATCAGCTGCTGCTATCAGCATATGAGCTACCATCATTCTCTTAGAATTTTTCTCATCATCAGATGGACTCTGAGTAAGGTACTAGAGCTGTAGGCATCCTGGCCATAGAGGAGACACTCTCACAACATTGTGAGAAAAGTACCAAGAGCATACGTCTGACTTCCAAAAGTCTCTCTTGTTCCCCAGTGACTCCCTAGTGATGGAAGACAGCACCATTCACATCAGACCTCTTGCCTCATAGCTCAGCCCCAACACAAGGCTTGACTTGGGACAGTCATTTTCTGAGGTGGAGATGGGAAGGGTCAGGCCACACATGCCCAGAGGCCTTGTGGGGAGATGCTGAGCCCAGTGAGTAGATTCTAGACAGTGGGAAGCCCAACAGCCCAACAGTGAGACGGTGACAATGGGGAAGGGTTTTGTATTTGCTTTCCATCAATTTCTGAAGATAAGATCTTAGACCCTGGTGTCTGAATGAGGAGCCCTGCCCCAGATCTACCTTTCCTAGGCTTTGTCTCTATCCAGTGTTGCCACGGAAAATTTCTGATGCCATTTTAAATGCACAGATAAACAGCATTGCAAAACACATATTAATTGAATAAATAAACAAATAGTGGTTGTTTATGTGAATTCAAATTTAATTAGGCTACATGGTTTGTGTTTGCCAAATTAGGAAAGCCAACAAATGGGCTATGTTAATCACCATTCTATTTAAATACATTGCCTGAGAATAAATAGTAGACCTGCTATCAGGATTAAATAATGTCACACACTCAGATAATTATATCAAAATGGATTCTACTGTCATGTATAACTAAAGAGGACCAATAAAAACATTCCATAATCTTCTTCTTCTTCTCTCTCTACCCCATCTACTGTAATTCATTTCTTTCTCTCGTTTTTTTCCCCTTTCCCCTCACTTCCTCTTATATGTAATTTTGTATAACAATGCAGGGGAGGGGAGGCGGGGAGGGGTAGTAGAGGATAGGAAGGGCAGCAGAATACAACATACACTAGTATGGCAGTATGTTAAAAAGTGGATGTGTAACCGATATGATTCTGCAATCTGTATACGGGGTAAAAATGGGAGTTCATAATCCACTTGAATCAAATGTATGAAATATGATATGTCAAGAGCTTTGTAATGTTTTGAACAACCAATAATAAAAAAATAAATTTGCATATTTAACAACTTCAAAAAAGAACATTCCATAAGTATTAAATTAGTTGTTTTAATTTAAAAATACAGGGCTGGGGATGTGGCTCAAGCAGTAGTGCGCTCGCCTGGCATGCGTGCAGCCAGGGTTCGATCCTCAGCACCACATACAAAGATGTTGTGTCGGCCGAAAACTAAAAAATAAATATTAAAAATTCTGTCTCTCTCTCTCTCTCTCTTAAAAAATACAATGTAGACATGCAGACTCACAGATATTAATATGTTTTTCATACACACCTATGGTTGTGTGTATATTTATAGGCATCCACATGGTTGGTCACATTCACTACAGAAATCAAAGGGTTAGGAAACAAGATGGAGGTGAAAGAGGTGACCTACATATATACTATGTTGGCATTTTACCCCTTCTATGATTGAATGTTCCTCAAAAACTCAGGTTGAATTCAATTGCTGTCATAATATTTTTAAGTAAGTAGGCCTTTGAGAAGTGAACATGCACAAAAAATGATTATTGCTAAGAGGTGATTAATGATTAAGCAATGTTTGGTGATTAACCATAATCACTATTAACATGTGATTATATCTAAAGGGTGATAGATTATGGCAGCAGGCTGGCCTGATACAAAGAATTAAATTGGCTAAGCTGTCTTTCTCTCTGTAATAATAAAGCACAAAAGGCACATTCGGAGGCCAAAGTCATGCTGTTGGGCTTCCTACTGTCTAGAATCATGAGCCATATGAACATATAATATTTACATTTTACTCAGTTCATCATATTTTGTTATAGCAGCTCCAAATGAATTAAGACACTGCCTATACAAAATTAGAAAAAAAAAATTTGGTTAAAGTGAATAAATAATAGTAGAAAAAACAAGGGATTCTGGGCATCCATTAAACTAGAAAAAGATGCCCCAAGAGAATTTAACATAACTAATTTAAAATTATAAATAATATAAATTCAATACAGGCTGAAATATATCTCTCTGTATTCTGATGGAGTCAGAAAATACAGTTTTAATATGCATGGCATCAGAGAAATTGTTCATGAAAACAGAAGTGTCCAGGGACCACAAAAGTTATGATGTGCCTCAGTAGAATCAAGTGAAATTTAACATAATGTGGAAGGGTCTCAAAAGGAATTTACACAGTGGAAGAAGTCATTCGAGATGGAAATTCTACTGTTATTTTCCAACTGTACATTTTATCAAAAAGGAAAACTGACCAACAGACACAAAGAGAAAGTCAGTGGTTGCCTGGGAAAAGATGTGAGCGGAGATGAAGGGAGTTTTCCCAAAAGGCAAAGGAGACTTGTGGACTTGGGGTGGATTCCTTGGCCTGATTGTGCTGATGTTCAAAGATATATACAGTAGGCCCAAAGATGAACACAATAGAAGATGACACAGCTTTTAAATTTCTGGAAACAGGGAACAATGGAGGATGGAGTCACTGAATTCCCCATCAGAGGTCAAGTCCGAGATGACTAGGGTTGCACTGGTTGCCTCATAACCTGAACTTCAGGATAAAAGACCATAGCATCCTTCTCAGATGCTCAATCTAAAAAGGATCAGAACTTTCTTTTTATGCGGAGTCCTTTTCCTAGGAATACGCTGCTGTAGATGACTCTGAGGTCATAATGTTAACCTTATGAAGAGTTAACATTACGGAAAGTTATGACTCTGAGGAAAGGATGCTTCTCACTCAAAGTGTTGCCAGTAGATTCAGCTGGGCCCACAGTAGTGGTAGCAGAAGCCACTGGCTGGCCAAGCCTGAGCAGAGGTGTTGGACATTTGCCCTCCTGAGAGATGGTAAAGGGATTCTTGTCTAACTTTCCCATAATCCTGGAGCACTGAGATTGCTATCATAGGACTGAAAGTAATAGCCTCCTCCTCAGGCTTAAGCCCAGTGATGGTCAGCAAGGCTGAGTATCCTGACTAGGAGACAGAGCAGCCATCAGGAACCCCTGAAAGTGGATTGCTATCATCACAGGTGAGGAGGTTGGGCACTGTTCCTGAGAGCTACAGATACCAGTGCACATGACCTTGTTTCTGAAATGTTGGCCATTTTATAATTTTTTTTTGTGTTGCTTGGTGTAAAGAGCTCAAATATTCTGGCTTCACATTTACAGATAAAATTAGAGGAAGAGATAATCAAAAGAAAAATCTGTATGTCTAACCAGAGATCCTAAAGGACTATATCTTAAGAGAGTTTAAACTTCACAATTTTGATAAGGAAATTTAGTTTTTGTCAGGTAAATGATTTAAATATCACAGTCAACCTCCACCAGAAAGTTAAGTACATAGCTTAAAACTCCAAATTTTTGCTATTATCCAGATAAAATTTATTGTCTTATGGATTTGTATAAGACCTCAATTCTTGGTGTAGGAATAAAATATTATGAAGAAATTAAATTCAACTTATGACTCTATGTCTGAGCACAAATGAACACATGCATATTTGCTAATTCCTGGCCTCCTCTGAGCAGTGACAGAGGAGGCCGTGTGTTAGAGAATTCTACCTTAAAACTAACCCTGAAGTGTATCTCCTTGCCATCCTTCCCATCTTCATTCCATCCTGGTAGAATTTCTCAGACTATGGACCATGACAGCCATTCAGGGCAAGGGCCATGTTCTGTCATGTGTAGCCAAATGTGCTTTAATTAGAGAAAGATATGTGTTCATGAAGAGTTAACATTATGGAAAGAGAAGTCTGGCTTTGTCCTGGCCCCTGGTGGGTGACCTCCTCATCCTTGGAATTTCCTCAGGGATCTCTCATGAGTTTATGCTCAGGAGCTGATTCATGGTCTGTATCCAGATAATTTAAGAAGGGAGAATGACCATACTAGAAAGACCAAGTAGATGACTACAAATTTGGAGCTTTTGAGCGAATTGTATCAGAAGAATCTCCTTATCTTCATGGAGTTGTAGGGGCTGGATATTGAGTTTACTTCAACAGAATTATGTTAATGTGTTTAAGGTATAATGACCCAATAAATGGTCTGGATTCTCAACTTGAGTGATCATCAGTGCTGGGTAATTCTTCAAAACTCTCAGCAGAGCAAGGCACCCTGAGTATAAGGATGCTTCAAATATATGAACTACATGAAAGGGACTTCTCTGTCTCTTTAACTGACTTGACATGACTTGATTTCTTTATGATAAGATTGTAGTCTTCTAAAGAATAGAGCTTTCATTTTGTTCTCTAATTGTCATGAATCTGCAAACATGGGTTGTTCATGGGAATTCCTCAAGTTGAGGTGAATCGATACTAAGTGTAGTTGTCTGGAACCCCTGAATATAACTGGTGTCTGGAGTGAAGTCCATATTAACCTGTGAGATCTGCCCTAGATCCAGGTAATTAGCAGCACATAAATGCTGCAGAGTGATTTTCCTGCACAGGAATAAATTCACTGTATGGATAGCAAAGGGGCAACTCCCAAAGGTGCTTCAGTTATAGAGCAGGTTCAAATTCACATTCTGGGTGCTGCATCAGTTTTCTCTGTTTCTGCCACTGTCTATCTCTGACAGTCAGAAACAAACACCCTGAGATCTCTGTGTATATGTCAGTGTACGCAGTTAGCAAGGTGGGTGAAGCCCAGGCCGACCATGCATGCGTGTGTTACCTTATGTTGGGGTCAAGATCTGGAATTTCAAGGGAAATATTAAAATCCCAGCATGATTTGCTGAATTATTGAATATGGACAAAAGTAAACACAAGATGGTGACAAAAGGACTGTATGATGTACACATCTGTAGACAGCTTTACAGTGTCTAAAATAAAATTCCATCACCAGATTCTTGACTGAGAACAAACACACATGTGCAAAGACAGACTCAATATTTCAAACACTACTAAGAGCATATTTACATATGGTGGATGTAAATGTCAATTAAATTATTAAAATATCTGGGGAAGTAGAAATTATTAATCAGGTTCAGGAGGCTCCTTATGACCTGTGAGTCAGGTCACTGGGAAGTGAAGTGCAACAGGGCATATCAGCCTGGTGGATTTTGTCTTACTTCCCCTCTGCCTGTGTCATTGTGAGTTACATGAAGCTTCCCCCACTGCCATGGTCTGTCCCACAGTAGTAGACATTGTCATCCTCTTCCTGGATGTACTGGATGGTCAGGTACCGATCCAGGCCAGAGCCTGAGCCTGAGAAGTGATCAGGAATCCTATCCCCCTTGGATCCCACAATACCACTAGTGCCCACTTGCATCAAAAACCTGGGGCACTTCTCTGGGTTTTTCTAGAACCATTTCACCTAATAACTATTGTAGCCACTGCTCAGGGTGCAGGTGAGTCTGGCAGTTTTTCCCAGGGAGGCAGATGCAGAGGGTGGCTGAGTCAGCACAGGTTGGGAGAGGGACCCTGTAAACACAGACACATCACAGTGGAAGTCAGGGCCAGGGTGCGTGTGTTTGGGGATCTGAGCCAGTGAGGATAGACTCAGGATAGGGGTCTGCCATGGGGCAGAGAGGTGTGTCCCTACCTGGGCAGTGAGTGAGCATAATAAGGAGGAGAAGAATCTTCACCATGTTGGACAGTTTCATGAGTCCAGAGCTGGTGTGGACTGCCCTCAGCCTTTCTTATCCCTCCCCACTGGCCTCAAGGTGGAGCAGCTCATGCAAATGTGCCTCCACCCACTGACCATCTGGCTTCTCTTCTTCTGGGACTGAAATCCTGCAAGACAAAGTGTGGAGGGTGGTGATGCTTTTATTTGCTAATGGGCAGAACCTGGGAAGAAGCAGGTGCTGGGGCTATGCAGAACAGTAAAGTTGCTGAGCCCATTTTAGTGACACAGTGTTCACTTCCTCTGCCCACCCCTGTTAAGATGTGAAGTCCCTTGGGGGCATCTCAATCTGTGAACATACTTTAAGGGTCCCCCCAAAGTGTTCCATGATGTCTCCTGAAAATTACATGTAGATATTTAGCCTTCACTTGGGTACTGACTCTGCTTTTTTACATTTTCATTTGAATCCTAGAAATACTGATGGAGATATTTGTATGTTAAATACTGTGCCCAGATCAATATCACTATTGCATGTGGTTATTTGGGTGTTTGTTTTTTTCCATCAAAAATTCACCAGAAATCAATAATTGAATATGAAAAGTGCCATGAAAAACAAGCATGGAGCTGGACATTCTCACTGCTTGGGATCAGTTAGGACACTCAACTAAGGGGATCATAATAAATCTTTATTTCATGTCCTCTCATTATGTCCATCTTTCCAGGATCTAAGTTTGCTGAGTTTGGTAAATCACTTGCCAAAAGACACACCCAGCATCCCAAGTTAGAGTTTTAGATAAACCTGATCAAATGAATGACTTTTCTCATAAATACTGGTTCTTTGGGCTAAGGGAATATATATATTTGAAATGACTAAATATCAGGAGGAATAAACCAACCAAAATTACTTATCTTCCATTTGCCGAGGTCCGTAGAGTAACAAGGATTCACTGGGCTAACTTCAGGGTGGTGGCAGGGTTGTGCTACTTTTTGGAGGCTCCTAGGGAAAAACTATCTTCTTTCATTTTCCAAATTCTACAGTCACCCGTATTCCTTGGCTGGTGGTAACTACCTCCATCTTCAGAGCCAGAAGTCCTGAATGGATAAATTTTCATAAGATACCACACTAGTTGCTTTATCTTTCTCTTCCACTCCTAAGAACCCTCATGATCCCATTGTCTCCAGGTAAATTCAGGATTATCTCATATGCTTAATGTGAGCTGATTAGTAACATTAATTTCATGTCTAATTTATTATAACTTTATCATATATCATATCATACTCATAGAATCCAGGTATTAGTGTGTACACAACTTTGTGGTCCATTGTTAGCTAACCACATGGCTCTTGCCACTGGAACTTGTAACCATTTATGCATACTCATTTAAAACATAATAAGGCATCACCCAAAAGTAACAAGCATATGAATTTGGCATTTGTTGTGCTTTTATATTGCACATATATGATATTCATAGAACATTGGATAATTTATAATTATATATTATTTATACTATGATTTCATTACTATGTACTTCAGAATGCCAGTAAGAATGTCCTATGAACATACATCATGCATTTGATATTCTGGTTTATGACTTTTCAGCACCATCTATAACACAGAGTAGGTTTCTCTTTTCTGTGTGGGATAACAGCACTGAGTAAATCTTAGACCTATCATGCCATGCACTACATAATAACCAGCTTATCCTCAGTTTCATAGATGTGCAGATCACATGTGTACTTGTTCAGGCATCTGTATTCCCGGCAAGTGCCTGGGGATCCAAGAACCCTGATACTTTTCATGAGACTGAGCCGCACCGCATAGTACCATTGTATGTAGGATCTGCTGATATTAAAGCTGCTATAATCCTGGAGTAGGTGAATCTGGCAGATGGTTCAGGAGATGCAGAGATGAAGTGCAGTTGACTCAATACAACCTTGAAAGAAAACCTGCAAACACAGGAGTATGGGAAGAGGTAAGGGGAGTAGAAAAAATTCTCATTATTCTGAGACTGAGTGGTTGATTTCAACTAAGAATTGAGACTTGCCAAAGACTGATGTTAACCAGAGTGGTAATGAGGAGGTGCAGAAGGACTCCAGTGGACACAGTCCTTGATTGTCACATTGGGGCTGGGCTGCTGTAGGTGGCCTTTAATTTTTCACCCTCTGCTAGAGGAGGGCTGTTCAATGCAGCTCTGTCTCCATCATGGTTGCTCCAGCATCTTTCTGAGCCCTGGTGCTGGAGAGTAAAACAGTGCAGAGTAAGAAAGAATGAAGTTGCTTTCCTTCTGGGGGAATCCTGTCAGGAAGCACCTGATGAGATGAGACAAAAGCCTCTTCTCCAGGGACTCAGTCAAGCCAGACAGAACACAGCTGTTGAGTTCCCATCAGTGAACAGAGGGAAAAATTAAGGCTCCTTTGTGTGAATGGTCCTAACTGAACAACTGTGTGGGGGGAAACAAGGCATTCCTACAGCACCCATATAAGGACACTACTGAAATACAGAAGATAATTAGAAACTATTTGGAAAATTCATACTCCAATAAAATAGAAAATCTCAAAGACATTGACAAATTTCTGGAGACATAATCTATCCAAACTGAATCAGGCGGACATATGCAATTTAAATAGATAATTTTTAAGCAATGAATTAGAAGATGCCATTAATAGTAGACCAACCAATAAAAGCACAGAACACATGGATTCTCACCTGAGATTTTCAAGGCCTTCAAAGATTTAACACCAGTACTCCTCAAACAATTCCATTAAGTAGAAAATTAGGGAATGCTTTCAAACTAATTCTGTGAGGCTAGTATCACCCTGATACCAACATGAGACGAAGACACAACAAGGAAATACCAATATCGCTAATGAATATAGATCAAAAGTTCTCAATAAAATTCTGACAAATCACATACTCAAACAAATTAAAAAGATAGTGTACCATGATAAATTGAGGGTTCCCACAGGGATGCAATTTTGGTTCAACCTAAAGAAATCAGCAAGTAAATTCAATAAACTTATAGACAAGAATCATATGATCATCTCAATAGATGTAGAAAAAGCATGTGAAAAAATACAGCACACAGATTCCAACATGGCTGCGGGCGCGGAAAGATCAAGTCTCTGACCTCTTCAGCTGTGCGGGCATAGGGAGTCGTAAACAACCTAAATCTGATTGCTCAGGATCACTAGGCAATGCTGAGCTGACGTGGATCTGGGGCGAACAGTCTGGGCCTCTCAGAACACACACTGAGCCCGGATCGGCTGAATTCAAGCGCCCGTTCGCCTGCTTCCCACAGACAAACAGCTGTGACTCAGCACTAATCCATCCGGCTGAAACAACTGGTCAGCCATTCTCATCCTACGGAGGTAAATGCCTACTGAGCCTTCATAGGTAGTGGCCACAGGTTTGAAACGGGGCTTGGGAGAGACAGTAAGGACCCACCATTTGCATTGGTGGCCCGGCAAAGGGAAACAAACTGTCGCCATTTGCAAGAGACACCACTATGGCAGAGAACTGACGTCATCAGACTGCGGCGGAGGAGATAACTTCATTGTAACTTCATTGAAACCTGCGGCTACAGATGTGTAATCCCCTAGCCTTCCCTCTCCACACATCGGGGAAACCTTAAGGGCCCCTCCCAGCTCTCCCATAAGGGCCCCTCCCAGCTCTCCTGTGAGCGTGACAGCCAGCCCGAGGGAATCAGAGGTGGCGCGGGACCCGCGGCGCAGAACTAGCGCTCCCACCAGGGCTGACTGCTGAGGTCTCTTGCACCAGCTACCGGGGGAGTGGCTACCGGAGGGCAAGTAAAATTCGCTGAGGATTCTCAGCCCCAAGCTCTACAAACTTAGGGTCTGAGGGAATGGCAAACTGGAAGAGTGTGCCCAGTCGTTCATGAAAACAGGGCTCTGGGAGCAGCAGACCTGGCGTGTAGCCAGTATTGTGATGAGCGGCACCCGTGAGAGGGGCCTGGCTAGAGGAAAAGTGGGAAGTGACTAGACACAAGAGGAGGCCCTAGACACTCAGGATTGGAGACTCGCCCAGTCTGGGAGGAGCTGCTGCACAGTGATTGGTTCCCGCATATTGACAGGAGAAACTTGGCCTGGTGGGCACAGCGCCACCTACTGGAAGAAAAGTTAATCAAACTCTAAGACTGCATTTATTAGTTTTTTTTTCTTTTTTTCTTTTCTCTTTTTTTTTTGATTTGGGTTTTTCATTCATTTCCATTTTTATTTTTTGTTGTTTTTTAATTTTGTTTACAATTGTTTTACATTTTTTTCTTATAATTTTAATTTTAATTTTTTAATTATTTTTTAATTATTTTTTTCTTTTTTATTTCCTATTTTTTCTTCTTTTGTCTTTTCATTTCTCTTATCCCCCCTTCCTTGAATTCTACCTGCTTACTCTCATTCTCTTTAGTGACTTTTTCCCTTCCCTTCTAATACCTTTCCTCCCAAGCATCAAATAAATTTATAGGAGTAAACAGTAACTCAGAAGTCAAACAGAACAAGAAGTAACATGAGCAGCTTCAAAAAGCAAGGAAGAAAAGGAGTACAAACAATGCAGGACAGCCTAAATATTCAGGAGGACCTAGAGTCATCAGAAAAATGGTCATATAAAGAACTCAAGGAACACCTTAGACAGATGGAATGGAACCTTAAAGAGGATACAAGACAGCAAATTCAAGCAGCGAAAGAACACATTGAGAATGAATTACATAAACAGATAAAAGAAGAAGTTAAGCATCTTTATCAGGAGATAGAGATTATAAAAAATAATCAAACAATAATTCTAGAAATGAAGGAAACGATAAACCAAATTAAAAACTCAATTGAGAGTATCACTAACAGAGTGGAGCAAGTAGAAGCCAGAACTTCAGATAATGGAGACAATATATCATCTTGAAAAGAGTCTAGCCAACTCAGAAAGGCTGGTAAAAAATCACGAGAAAAACACCAAGAGTTATGGGATAACATAAAAAAACCAAACTTACGAGTCATCGGGATAGAAGAAGGTACAGAGATTCAAACCAAGGGAATGAGTAACCTGCTGAATGAAATAAATTTCCAGAAATAAAAAAGGAAACAGATATACAAATTGAAGATGCATACAGGACACTGAGCACACAAAATCACAGTAGACCAGCGCCAAGACACATTGTTATGAAGATATCCAATATACAGAACAAAGAGAAAATATTAAAAGCTACAAGAGAAAGGAGACAGATTACATTCAGGGGTAAACCAATAAGGTTAACCACGTATTTTTCATCACAGACACTGAAAGCAAGAAGGTCATGGAACAATGTATTTCAAACACTGAAAGACAATGGATGCCAACCAAGAATTCTGTATCCAGAAAAATTAAGCTTCAGGTATGACAACAAAATAAAAATCTTTCATGATAAACAAAAGCTAAAAGAATTTGCAGCCAGAAAACCAGCATTGCAAAGGATTTTGAGCAAAACACTACACGAGGAAGAAATGAAAAACAATAACCAAAACCATCAGTGGGAAGTGCCTCAGTAAAGATAGAGGTTGAGGGGAAAGATAATCATGGAGAAACAAACTAAATTTTTTTTTTAAAAAAGGATAAACAATCAAACATGGATGGAAGTACAAACCATATATCAATAGTAACTCTGAATGTTAATGGCTTAAACTCTCCAATAAAGCGACATAGGCTGGTATCATGGATTAAAAAAACAAATCCAACAACATGCTGCCTCCAGGAGACACATCTGATTGGAAAAGACATACACAGGCTGAAGGTGAAAGGATGGGAAAAAATATACCACGCACACGGTCCTCGTAAGCAAGCAGGGGTGGCCATCCTCATATCGAATAAAATCGACTTCAAGACTAAGTTAATCAAAAGGGATAAAGAAGGTCATTATATACTGTTAAAAGGAACCATTCACCAACAAGACATAATATTTATCAATATTTATGCACCAAATAATGGTGCTGCGACATTCATAAAACAAATTCTCCTCAAGTTCAAGAATCAAATAGACCACAACACAATAATTATGGGTGACTTCAACACACCTCTCTCACCATTGGACAGATGCTCCAAACAAAAGTTGAATAAAGAAACTATAGAACTCAATATCACAATCAATAACCTAGACTTAACTGACATATATAGAATATATCAACCATCATCAAATGGATATACTTTTTTCTCAGCAGCACATGGATCCTTCTCAAAAATAGATCATATATTATGCCATAGAGCAACCCTCAGTAAATATAAAGGGGTGGAGATAATACCTTGCATTTTATCTGATCATAATGGAATGAAACTGGAAATCAATGATAAAGGATGGAAGGAAAAATGCTACATCACATGGAAAATGAACAATATGTTACTGAATAATCAATGGGTTACAGAAGACATAAAGGAGGAAATCAAAAAATTCTTAGAGATAAATGAAAATACAGACACAATATATCGGAATCTATGGGACACAATGAAAGCAGTTTTAAGAGGAAAATTCATCGCCTGGGGGTCATTCCTCAAAAAAAGAAAAAAACAACAAATAAATGAGCTCACACTTCATCTCAAAGCCCTAGAAAAGGAAGAGCAAAACAACAGCAAATGTAGCAGAAGGCAAGAAATAATTAAAATCAGAGCGGAAATCAATGAATTTAAAACAAAAGAAACTATTGAAAAAATTTGGGGCTGGGGATGTGGCTCAAGTGGTAGCGCGCTCGCCTGGCATGCGTGCGGCCCAGGTTCGATCCTCAGCACCACATACCAACAAAGATGTTGTGTCTGGTGAGAACTAAAAAGTAAATATTAAAAATTCTCTCTCTCTCTCACTCTCTCTCCTCTCTCACTCTCTCTTTAAAAAAAAAATTAACAAAACTAAAAGTTGGTTCTTCGAAAAAATAAATAAGTTCAACAGACCTTTAGCCATGCTAACGAAGAGAAGAAGAGAGAGAACTCAAATTACTAACATACGGGATGAAAAAGGCAATATCACAACAGATGCTACAGAAATACAGAAGACAATTAGAAATTATTTTGAAAACCTATATTCCATTAAAATAGAAGATAGTGAAGACATCCATAAATTTCTTAAGTCATATGATTTGCCCAGACTGAGTCAGGAGGATACACACACCTTAAACAGACCAATATCAATAGATGAAATAGAAGAAGCAATCAAAAGACTTCCAACCAAGAAAAGCTCAGGAGCAGATGGGTATACAGCAGAGTTTTACAAAATCTTTAAAGAAGAATTAATACCAATACTTTTCAAGTTATTTCAGGAAATAGAAAAAGAGGGAGCTCTTCCAAATTCATTCTATGAGGCCAACATCACCCTGATTCCGAAACCAGACAAAGACACCTCAAAGAAAGAAAACTACAGACCAATATCTCTGATGAACCTAGATGCAAAAATCCTCAATAAAATTCTGGCAAATCGGATACAAAAACACATCAAAAAAATTGTGCACCACCATCAAGTAGGATTCATCTCTGGTATGCAAAGATGGTTCAATATACAGAAATCAATAAATGTAATTCACCACATTAATAGACTTAAAGATAAGAACCATATGATCATCTCAATAGATGCAGAGAAAGCATTCGACAAAGTACAGCATCCCTTTATGTTCAAAACATTAGAAAAACTAGGAATAACAGGAACTTACCTTGACATTGTAAAAGCTATCTATGCTAAGCCTCAGGCTAGCATCATTCTGAATGGACAAAAGTTGAAGGCATTCCTTCTAAAATCCGGAACAAGACAGGGATGCCCTCTATCACCACTTCTATTCAATATGCTAAGCCTCAGGCTAGCATCATTCTGAATGGACAAAAGTTGAAGGCATTCCCTCTAAAATCCGGAACAAGACAGGGATGCCCTCTATCACCACTTCTATTCAATATAGTTCTCGAAACACTGGCCAGAGCAATTAGACAGATGAAAGAAATTAAAGGCATAAAAATTGGAAAAGAAGAACTTAAATTATCACTATTTGCAGATGACATGATTCTATACCTAGAAGACCCAAAAGGGTCTACAAAGAAACTACTAGAACTAATAAATGAATTCAGCAAAGTAGCAGGATATAAAATCAACACGCATAAATGAAAGGCATTTCTGTATATCAGTGACAAAACTTCTGAAACGGAAATGAGGAAAAACACTCCATTCATAATATCCTCAAAAAAAATAAAATATTTGGGAATCAACCTAACAAAAGAGGTGAAAGATTTATACAATGAAAACTACAGAACCCTAAAGAGAGAAGTAGAAGAAGATCTTAGAAGATGGAAAAATATACCCTGTTCATGGATAGGCAGAACTAACATCATCAAAATGGCGATATTACCAAAAGTTCTCTATAGGTTTAATGCAATGCCATTCAGAATCCCAACGGCATTTCTTGTAGAAATAGATAAAGCAATCATGAAATTCATATGGAAAAATAAAAGACCCAGAATAGCAAAAGAAATTCTAAGCAGGAAGTGTGAATCAGGCGGTATAGCGATACCAGATTTCAAACTATATTACAGAGCAATAGTGACAAAAACAGCATGGTACTGGTACCAAAACAGGCGGGTGGACCAATGGTATAGAATAGCGGAAACAGAGACTAATCCACAAAGTTACAACTATCTTATATTTGATAAAGAGCTAAAAGCATGCAATGGAGGAAGGATAGCATCTTCAACAAATGGTGTTGGGAAAACTGGAAATCCATATGCAACAAAATGAAACTGAATCCCTTTCTCACGCCATGCACAAAAGTTAACTCAAAATGGATCAAGGAGCTTGATATCAAATTAGAGACTCTGCGTCTGATAGAAGAAAAAGTTGGCTCTGATCTACATATTGTGGGGACGGGCTCAAAATTCCTTAATAGGACACCCATAGCACAAGAGTTAATAACAAGAATCAACAAATGGGACTTACTTAAACTAAAAAGTTTTTTCTCAGCAAGAGAAACAATAAGAGAAGTTAATAGGGAGCCTACATCCTGGGAACAAATTTTTACTCCTCACACTTCAGATAGAGCCCTAATATCCAGAGTATACAACGAACTCAAAAAATTAGACAATAAGATAACAAATAACCCAATCTTTAAATGGGTCAAGGACCTGAACAGACACTTCTCAGAGGAGGACATATAATCAATCAACAAGTACATGAAAAAATGCTCACCATCTCTAGCAGTGAGAGAAATGTAAATCAAAACCACCCTAAGATACCATCTCACTCCAGTAAGATTGGCAGCCACTATGAAGTCAAACAACAACAAGTGCTGGCGAGGATGTGGAGAAAAGGGTACACTTGTACATTGCTGGTGGGACTGCAAATTGGTGCGACCAATTTGGAAAGCAGTTTGGAGATTCCTGGGAAAGATGGGAATGGAACCATCATTTCCCCCTGCTATTGCGCTTCTCGGACTATTCCCTGAAGACCTTAAAAGAGCATGCTACGGGGATACTGCCACATCGATGTTCATAGCAGCACAATTCACAATAGCTAGACTGTAGAACCAACCCAGATGCCCTTCATTAGATGAATGGATAAAAAAAATGTGGCATCTATACACAATGGAGTACTATGCAGCACTAAAAAATGACAAAATCATAGAATTTGCAGGGAAATGGATGGCACTAGAGCAGATTATGCTTAGTGAAGCTAGCCAATCCCTAAAAAACAAATACCAAATGTCTTCTTTGATATAATGAGAGCAACTATGAACAGAGCAGGGAGGAAGAGTAGGAAGAAAAGAGTAACATTAAACAGAGACATGAGATGGGAGGGAAAGGAAGAGAAAAGGGAAATTGCATGGAAATGAAGGGAGACCCTCATTGCTATACAAAATTACATATAAGAGGTTGTGAGGGGAATGGGAAAATAAACAAGGAGAGAAATGAATTACAGTAGATGGGGTAGAGAGAGAAGATGGGAGGGGAGGGGAGGGGGGATAGTAGGGGATAGGAAAGGTAGCAGAATACAACAATTACTAATAGGGCATTATTTAAAATTGTGGATGTGTAACCGACGTGATTCTGCAATCTGCATTTGGGGTAAAATTGGGGGTTCATAACCCACTTCAATCTAATGTATGAAATATGATATGTCAAGAGCTTTGTAATGTTGTGAACAACCAATAAAAAAAATACAGCACATTTTCATGTGCAAAACATGAGAAAAAGTAGGGATAGTAGAAGCATACTTCAATATGGTAAAACCTATTTATGCTAAACCAAGTACAACCTCATTCTAAATGGGAAATACTTAAAGAATTCCTCCTAAAATCTAGAACAAGAGAAGGATGCCCTCTATCATCACTTCTATTCAGCACATTCTTGGAAACTGCAGCCAGAGCAATTAGACAAATGAAAGAAATTAAATGGATATTTATAGAAAAAGAACTACTCAAGTTATGACTATTTGCCAAGGTCATGGATTTTGTGTTGAGAAGATCCAAAAAATTCCACTAGGAAATTTTTTTAAAATTTAATTTTATTTATTTTTTATTGGTTGTTCACAACATTACAAAGCTCTTGACATATCATATTTCATACATTAGAATCAAGTGGGTTAGGAACTCCCATTTTTACCCCAAATACAGACTGCAGAATCACATCAATTACACATCACATTTTTACATACTGCCATATTAGTGACTGTTGTATTCTGCTACCTTTCCTATCCTCTACTATCCCCCCTCCCCTCCCCTCCCATCTTCTCTCTCTACCCCATCTACTGTAATTCATTTCCCTTCATGTTTGTTATCCCATTCCCCTCATAACCTCTTATATGTAATTTTGTATAACAATGAGGGTCTCCCTCCATTTCCATGTGATTTCCCTTTTTTTCTCCCTTTCCCTCCCACCTCATGTCTCTGTTTAATATTAATCTTTTCTTCCTGCTCTTCCTCCCTGTTCTGTTCTTAGTTGCTCTCATTATATCAAAGAAGACATTTGGTATTTGTTTTTTAGGGATTGGCTAGCTTCACTAAGCATAATCTGCTCTAGTGCCATCCATTTCCCTGCAAATTCCGTGATTTTGTCATTTTTTAGTGCTGCATAATACTCCATGGTGTATAAATGCCACGTTTTTTTTTTTATCCATTCATCTATTCAAGGGCATCTGGGTTGATTCCACAGTCTAGCTATTGTGAATTGTGCTGCTATGAACATCGATGTGGCAGTATCCCTGTAGTGTGCTCTTTTTTTTTTTTTTTTAAGTTAGCTTCTTGATTTATTTATTTATTTATTTATTTATTGGATGTTCACAACTTTACAAAGCTCATGACCAATCATATTTCATAAATTAGAATCAGTTGGGTTATGAACTCCCATTTTTTCCCAAATACAGATTGCAGAATCACATCGGTTACACATCACATTTTTACATACTGCCATAATAGTGACTGTTGTATTCTGC
The DNA here is from genome assembly GCF_964194105.1 of Spermophilus citellus. Classification (NCBI taxonomy): domain Eukaryota; kingdom Metazoa; phylum Chordata; class Mammalia; order Rodentia; family Sciuridae; genus Spermophilus; species Spermophilus citellus. The sequence goes on from NC_138184.1 coordinate 106,791,182, forward strand.
TACTTTTCCTATCCTCTACTATTCCCCCTCCCCTCCCCTCCCATCTTCTCTCTCTACCTCATCTACTGTAATTCATTTCCCTCCATGTTTGTTATCCCATTCCCCTCGTAAACTCTTAAATGTAATTTTGTATAACAATGAGGGTCTCCCTCCATTTCCATGTGATTTCCCTTTTTTTTCTCCCTTTCCCTCCCGCCTCATGTCTCTGTTTAATGCTAATCTTTTCTTCCTGCTCATCCTCCCTGTTCTGTTCTTAGTTGCTCTCATTATATCAAGGAAGACATTTGGTATTTGTTTTTTAGGGATTGGCTAGCTTCACTAAGCATAATCTGCTCTAGTGCCATCCATTTCCCTGCAAATTCCGTGATTTTGTCATTTTTTAGTGCTGCGTAATACTCCATGGTGTATAAATGCCACATTTTTTTTATCCATTCATCTATTGAAGGGCATCTGGGTTGATTCCACAGTCTAGCAATTGCGTATTGTGCTGCTATGAACATCGATGTGGCAGTATCCCTGTAGTGTGCTCTTTTAAGGTCTTCAGGAAATAGTCCGAGTAGGGCAATAGCTGGGTCAAATGGTGGTTCCATTCCCAGCTTTCCCAGGAATCTCCATACTGCTTTCCAAATTGGCCGCACCAGTTTGCAGTCCCACCAGCAGTGTACAAGAGTACCCTTTTCCCCACATCCTCGCCAACACTTGTTGTTGTTTGACTTCATCATGGCTGCCAATCTTACTGGGTCAGGTGGTATCTTAGGGTGGTTTTGATTTGCATTTCCTTGACTGCTAGAGATGGTGAGCATTTTTTCATGTACTTGTTGATTGATTGTATGTCCTCCTCTGAGAAGTGTCTGTTCAGGTCCTTGGCCCATTTGTTAATTGGGTTATTTGTTTTCTTATTGTCTAATTTTTTGAGTTCTTTGTATACTCTGGATATTAGGGCTCTATCTGAAGTGTGAGGAGTAAAAATTTGTTCCCAGGATGTAGGCTCCCTATTTACCTCTCTTATTGTTTCTCTTGCTGAGAAAAAACTTTTCAGTTTAAGAAAGTCCCATTTGTTGATTCTTGTTACTAACTCTTGTGCTATGGGTGTCCTATTAAGGAATTTTGAGCCCGTCCCCACAATCTGTAGATCGGAGCCAACTTTTTCTTCTATCAGACGGAGAGTCTCTGATTTGATATCTAGCTCCTTTATCCACTTTGAGTTGACTTTTGTGCATGGTGAGAGGAGGGGATTCAGTTTCATTTTGTTGCATATGGATTTCCAGTTTTCCCAACACCATTTGTTGAAGATGCTATCCTTTCTCCATTGCATGTTTTTAGCTCCTTTATCAAATATAAGATAGTTGTAGCTTTGTGGTTTAGTCTCTGTGTCCTCTATTCTGTACCATTGGTCCACCCGCCTGTTCTGGTACCAGTACCATGCTGTTTTTATTACTATTGCTCTGTAATATAGTTTGAAATCTGGTATCGCTATACCACGTGATTCACACTTCCTCCTTAGAATTGTTTTTGCTATTCTGGGTCTTTTATTTTTCCATATGAATTTCATGATTGCTTTATCTATTTCTACAAGAAATGCCATTGGGATTTTGATTGGCATTGCATTGAACCTATAGAGAACTTTTGGTAATATCGCCATTTTGATGATGTTAGTTCTGCCTATCCATGAACAGGGTATATTTTTCCATCTTCTAAGCTCCTCTTCAATTTCTTTCTTTAGGGATCTGTAGTTTTCATTGTATAGGTCTTTCACCTCTTTTGTTAGGTTGATTCCCAAGTATTTTATTTTTTTTGAGGTTATTGTGAATGGAGTGTTTTTCCTCATTTCCGTTTCAGAAGTTTTGTCACTGATATACAGAAATGCCTTTGATTTATGTGTGTTGATTTTATATCCTGCCACTTTGCTGAATTCATTTATTAGTTCTAGTAGTTTTTTTGTAGACCGTTTTGGGTCTTCTAGGTATAGAATCATGTCATCCACAAATAGTGATAATTTAAGTTCTTCTTTTCCTATTTTTATGCCTTTAATTTCTTTAGTCTGTCTAATTGCTCTGGCCAGTGTTTCGAGAACTATATTGAATAGAAGTGGTGATAGAGGGCATCCCTGTCTTGTTCCAGATTTTAGAGGGAATGCCTTCAATTTTTCTCCATTCAGAATGATGCTAGCCTGAGGCTTAGCATAGATAGCTTTTACAATGTCGAGGTAAGTGTTGAGAGCCACAGCCAAAGTGGCCCCAGCAAACAGCCATCACCGGCTTCCCACAAGCCTCTCACCCCCACACAAACTTCACCACCTCCCACAATCCTCCTGTTCTTGAGGCCGATTGGCTAGGTTGCATGGGCGGAGCCAAAGAAGTCATCAAACTATTAAAATGTACTTATTAAAGCCAAAGAGCTCATCAAACTATTAAAATGTACTTATTAAAGCAAAAAGACGAAATTGGGAAGGGGTATATATTCCCCAAAGATAAACTTAAAATAACCCTTTTTACTCTAAACTTTTTAAATTTGGATTCATCAGGACTTAGTGCTGCAGAAAGGCATATGTGTCCAAAAAATGTACATAAGCCCAAGGTACTTTGGAAAGATATTCTAACAGGACAATGGAAAGGTCCTGACCCAGTAATTGTCTGGAGTCGGGGGTCTGTTTGTGTGTTTCCACAGGAAGAACAGCAGCCGATTTGGGTTCCGGAAAGATTAACTAAAATCCTGACCCAGTGATTGTCTGGAGTCGGGGGCCTGTTTGTGTGTTTCCACAGGGAGAACAGCAGCCGATTTGGATTCCAGAAAGATTAACTAAAGCGATTTCTACAGACCAAAAAGAAGATGATTTGGCTCAAATCCATAACAGCTGATATCCGAAACACCAATTTGGCTATCCTTACATCTGCGACAGAACCAGGATGCTTTTTTCAATATCTATTTTATTATTGCCCTTTCCCATATCATGAAGTTCTATTTTGGTTTTTGAGCTCATACAGACCTAAGTTAATGTTTTGCTGATCAGTTCTATTTTTTTTTTTTGACTATAGAGTTTTTAAACATTGCAATGGAGATTTCACCTGTAAAAAGTTATAAGGCCTTTACTATTATGTTATGTGTTGTATGTATTATATTATGTGTGCACACGTGTGTTTTGTGTTATATGTTTGAATGTACGTATGTCCATATATCATATATGATGAGCGCTCATGAAAAAATGGATCCAAATATTTTTTTTTATTATTCACGTGATTTAAATGGTTTAATTTAAATTGGGTAAATAACTATTAAGAATTGTTTTAATATGTAAACAAAAAAGAAGGTTAACAGATCTGTTTGTTTACTTTCACCTTTCCTTTTCATTATATTTAATAATTCTCTTCAAGATAATGTAAATTGTTAAGAAAATTGTTTTCTTTTAGTGCCTTCTGGAATGTTACATAATTTTTTCTTTAGCCATTATTGCCAAAATTCCTATCTTCATCCCAGTACCAATGAAGACAAAGATAAAACTAATCTACAGTTTCGGCAATAGCCATCACTGAACTGCTTGCAGAACTTGCCTAAACTATGTGTCACTTGTATGCATTGTGAACTCACTTGTATGCATTGTGAACTATCTGTTGGTGCAGCGACTTGTGGTAGAGTTGGGGTATTTTTGCTGATGATGTCATTGGTTGTACAATTTTTCCAACAAGAGCCATCAATTGCCTTGGTGTATCTTCCTCCCTTCTGCTTGTCATGACAAACACCTCTCCACAGGTGTGGCTATATACTGGACCGGTAATCAATGACGGGTAAGATCCAATTACAATGGTACCAACCTAAGACAGAAGGCTGAGGCCCTGAGGTCAGCTCACCCGAAGACGGGTAAAAACCATATGTAGTATTGGACAACCTAAGGCAGACACGGTCCCTAAGCCACATGCTTGTTGTTTAAACAGAGAGGGGGAGATGTTGAGAGCCACAGCCAAAGGGGCCCCAGCAAAGTTCCAGCTGCCGGCTGATGATTGACTCACAGCAGCCCCAGCAACATCTAGCTGATTGGCTCCTCTGCGGTGATGTTCATTGGGCTGTTTCCCTGCCCTTCAGACTGCCAGCTGATGATTGGCTCACAGCGGCCCCAGCAACATCTAGCTGATTGGCTCCTCCACGGAGCTGCTCATTGGAGGACTTCTTTGGCTCCGCCCACGCAACCCAGCCAATCGGCCTCAAGAACAGGAGGATTGTGGGAGGTGGTGAAGTTTGTGTGGGGGTGAGAGGCTTGTGGGAAGCCAAAGGGGCCCCAGCAAACTTCCAGCTGCCGGCTGATGATTGACTCACAGCAGCCCCAGCAACATCTAGCTGATTGGCTCCTCTGCGGTGATGTTCATTGGGCTGTTTCCCTGCCCTTCAGACTGCCAGCTGATGGGTAAGTTCCTGTTATCCCTATTTTTTCTAATGTTTTGAACATAAAGGGATGCTGTACTTTGTCAAATGCTTTTTCTGCGTCTATCGAGATGATCATATGGTTCTTATCTTTAAGCCTATTGATGTGGTGGATAACATTTATTGATTTCCGTATATTGAACCATCCTTGCATCCCAGGGATGAATCCTACTTGATCATGGTGCACAATTTTTTTCATATGTCTTTGTATCCAATTTGCCAGAATTTTATTGAGGATTTTTGCATCTAGGTTCATTAGAGATATTGGTCTGTAGTTTTCTTTCTTTGAGGTGTCTTTGTCTGGTTTCGGAATCAGGGTGATCTTGGCCTCATAGAATGAATTTGGAAGAGCTCCCTCTTTTTCTATTTCCTAAAATAACTTGAAAAGTATTGGTATTAATTCTTCTTTAAAGGTTTTGTAGAACTCTGCTGTATACCCATCCGGTCCTGGGCTTTTCTTGGTTGGAATTTTTTTGATTGCTTCTTCTATTTCATCTATCAATATTGGTCTGTTTAAGTTGTGAGTTTCCTCCTGACTCAGTCTGGGCAAATCATATGACTTAAGGAATTTATCGATATCTTCACTTTCTTCTATCTTATTGGAATATAGGTTTTCAAAATAATTTCTAATTGTTTTCTGTATTTCTGAAGCGTCTGTTGTAATATTGCCTTTTTCATCCCGTATGTTAGTGATTTGTGTTCTCTCTCTTCTTCTCTTCGTTAGTATGGCTAGGGGTCTGTCGATCTTATTTATTTTTTCAAAGAACCAACTTTTTGTTTTGTTAATTTTTTCAATAGTTTCTTTTGTTTCAATTTCATTGATTTCTGCTCTGATTTTGATTAGTTCTTGCCTTCTGCTATATTTGCTATTGTTTTGCTCTTCCTTTTCTAGGGCTTTGAGATGAAGTGTGAGCTCATTTATTTGTTGGTTTTTCCTTTTTTTGAGGAATGACCTCCAGGCGATGAATTTCCCTCTTAAAACTGCTTTCATGGTGTCCCATAGATTCCGATATGTTGTGTCTGTATTTTCATTTATCTCTAAGAATTTTTTGATTTCCTCCTTTATGTCTTCTGTAACCCATTGATCATTCAGTAACGTATTGTTCATTGTCCATGTGATGTAGGATTTTTCCTTCCTTCTTTTATCATTGATTTCCAGTTTCATTCCATTATGATCTGATAAAGTGCATGGTATTATCTCAACCCCTTTATATTTACCGAGGGTTGCCCTATGGCATAATATATGATCTATTTTTGAGAAGGTTCCATGTGCTGCTGAGAAAAAAGTATATCCACTTGATGATGGTTGATATATTCTATATATGTCAGTTAAGTCTAGGTTATTGATAGTGATATTGAGGTCAATAGTTTCTTTATTCAACTTTTGTTTGGGGGATCTGTCCAATGGTGAGAGAGGTGTGTTGAAGTCACCCATGATTATTGTGTTGTGGTCTATTTGATTCTTGAACTTGAGGAGAGTTTGTTTTATGAACGTCGCAGCGCCATTATTTGGTGCATAAATATTGATAATTGTTATATCTTGTTGGTGGATGGTTCCTTTTAACAGTATATAATGACCTTCCTTATCCCTTTTGATTAGCTTAGTCTTGAAGTCGATTTTATTCGATATGAGAATGGCCACGCCTGCTTGCTTACGAGGACCGTGTGCTTGGTATATTTTTTCCCCAACCTTTTACCTTGAGTCTGTGTATGTCTTTTCCAATCAGATGAGTCTCCTGGATGCAACATATTGTTGGATTTGTTTTTTTAATCCATGTTACCAGCCTATGTCGCTTTATTGGAGAGTTTAAGCCATTAACGTTTAGAGTTTCTATTGATATATGGTTTGTACTTCCTGCCATGTTTGATTATTTATCTTTTTTTTTCCCCCTAATTTAGTTTATTTCTCCATGGTTAGCTTTCCCCCCTTCCTCTGTTTTTACCGAGGCACTTCCCGCTGATGGTTTTGGTTATTGTTTTCCATTTCTTCCTCGTGTAGAGTTTTGCTCAAGACGCTCATCAATGCTGGTTTTCTGGCTACAAATTCTTTTAGCTTTTGTTTATCATGAAAGATTTTTATTTCGTTGTCATATCTGAAGCTTAATTTTGCTGGATACAGAATTCTTGGTTGGCATCCATTGTCTTTCAGTGTTTGAAATACGTTGTTCCAGGATCTTCTCGCTTTCAGCGTCTGTGATGAAAAATCCGTTGTCAGCCTTATTGGTTTACCCCTGAATGTAATCTGTCTCTTTTCTCTTGTAGCTTTTAATATTTTCTCCTTGTTCTGTATATTGGGTAGCTTCATAACAATGTGTCTTGGCGTTGGTCTACTGTGATTTTGTGTGCTCGGTGTCCTGTATGCATCTACAATTTGTATATCTGTTTCCTTTTTTATTTCTGGAAAGTTTTCTGTAATTATCTCCTTCAGCATGTTATTCATTCCCTTGGCATGAATCTCTGTGCCTTCCTCTATCCCGATGACTCGTAAGTTTGTTTTTTTTAAGTTATCCAAAATCTCTTGGATGTTTTTTTCGTGATTTTTTACCAGCCTATCTGAGTTGGCTAGACTCTTTTCAAGTTGATATATTTTGTCTTCATTATCTGACGTTCTGGCTTCTACTTGCTCCACTCTGTTAGTGATACTCTCGATTGAGTTTTTAATTTGTTTTATCGTTTCCTTCATTTCTAGAATTATTGTTTGATTTTTTTAATAATCTCTATCTCCTGATAAAGATGTTTAACTTCTTCTTTTATCTGTTTTTGTAATTCCTTTTCAATGTGATCTTTAAGGTTCCTTTCCATCTGTCTAAGGTGTTCCTTGAGTTCTTTATATGGCCATTTTTCTGATGACTCCAGGTCCTCCTGAATATTTAGGCTGTCCTGCATTGTTTGTACTCCTTTTCTTCCTTGCTTTTTTATGCTCATGATACTTCTTATTCTGTTTGACTGCTGAGTTACTGTTTACTCTTATAAATTTATTTGATGCTTGCGAGGAGAGGTATTAGAGGGGAAGGGAAGAAGTCACTAAAGAGAGTGAGTGTAGGCAGGTGGGGTTCAAGAGAGGGGGAATAAGAAAGTTGAAAAGAAATGAATAGACAAAAGAAAAAAGTGAGAAGAAAGAGAGAAAAAACGAAAAAATAAAAATTTAAAACAAACAAAAAAAATTATAATGGTATTAAAAAATGGAAATTAAAGTTTAAAAAAAATAGTAATAATAATAGAATAAAAAGAATTAAAAAAAATGAAACCATTGATAAGAAAGTTAAAGAACAACAACAACGTCAACTACAAAAAGTGAAAATAAAAAAAAAATAAAAAAAAACTAATAATAATCATTTAAAAAAAAATAATAATAATAAATGCAGTCATAGAGCTCGATTAACTTCTCTTCCAGTAGGTGGAGCTATGCCCACTGGGCCAGGCTTCTCCTCTTGATAGGTGGGAACCAATCAGTGTGCCTCAGCTCTTCTTCCCATGCTGTGCGAGTCTCCAGTCCTGAGTGCCTAGGTCCTTCTCTTGTGGTTCCTCAATCCAGGCCCCACTTGCCTGTGATGCTTACCACATTACTGTCTACACGCCGGGTCTGCTGCTCCTGGGAGCCCTGTTTTCAAGGATGCCTGGGCACACCCTTTCTGTTTTCCTCCCTCGGACCCTACGTTTGTAGGGCTTGGGGCTGAGGACCCCCAGCGAATTTGTTTGCCCTCAGGTAGCAACTCCCCTGGTAGCTGGTGCAAGGGACCTCTGTTGTCAGCCCTGGTGGGAGCGATAACCGCGCTCTTGGGCGCCACGCTTGTTCACGACCTTAGCAGCGCCGCCGCGGCCTCCCCTGCTCCTCGGCCTGGTGCCTAGCTCCCAGGGCCCAAGCGGCTGCTGCCGCGGCTCTCCAACCCCCTCCTCCAGAGCACGGGTCCCCTCGCAGGGGGGTGCCCAACGACCCCAGAGCAGGCTCTGCCCCAAGGTGCAGCAGGGAAAAGGCGACCGAGGCGCTTGAGGCCGTGGTCCAGCCTTCAGAGGACAGGGCTCGGCACACAGCCCAGTTCCAGTCTCTAGATGTGGCTGCTTGACAGTGTAGACAGGGCCATCAAGGCAGCAACCTGAAAGCAAATGGCGGCTCCCGCGGAGTGGATTTTCAGCCCCGAAACCCCAGCCCAGCCAACAATTTCAGTCCACTAACTCTCCCTGTATATACAATATTCAAAAAAAAAAAAAAAGGGCGGGGTGTACTGAGCTTTCTTTGCCTCAGGTACTTAAGATCCACTGCTGATTACCCATTCAGCTTCTCTGCAGGGAGCAAAGTGAAAGAGGAAGCATATGGGCGCAAAGCGCCCGCGGCTCTGAACAGGAAAGCGTCTGGGAGCCAAGCGTCTCTTTTTCAATCTTTTTGTTTTTTCTGCTGCTTGGCCGGGTGGTCCACTACAGACTAATGGTGAAAGGAGCTGTGCAAAGTCTCTATTAAAGCCGCTACTCTGAGCACCAGTTTCAGCAGTTCAGCAACCCCCGTACGCAGCCCAGTTCGCTATTTCATAAAGGCTTGGTTAGATTCCCTTCACGTCGCCTCCTGAGCTGGGTGGGCGGGGGGGCTGTTTGCTGTGCAGGTGGGGACCCTTATCGCCGCGCCGGGCCCGGCCGCCGGGGGCCGTTTGCAGAACCGGGCAGGCGCTGGCGGCCGTTAGGCGGCGGCTGGCAGGGAGACTGAACCTCTGCACCGCGTGGCCAAGATTCACTCATCTGGGACAAACTGTCACCTCTCATAAACTTACTGATTCCCAGCAGGTCTCCTTTCCACAGAATTTTGCTAGAGGTTCCTCCGTAGGTAGATTCTAGGTGTATTAATGGGTCTTTCTGATCGCGTTACTGTGGAGATCCTGAAAATACTGCTTCCTCCCCGGCCGCCATGTTGGGTCTCCCTAGTGTGCTCTTTTAAGGTCTTCAGGAAATAGTCCGAGAAGGGCAATAGCCGGGTCAAATGGTGGTTCCATTCCCAGCTTTCCCAGGAATCTCCAAACTGCTTTCTAAATTGGCCGCACCCGTTTGCAGTCCCACCAGCAGTGTACAAGAGTACCCTTTTCCCCACATCCTCACCAGCACTCATTGTTTTTGACTTCATCATGGCTGCCAATCTTACTGGGGTGAGGTGGTATCTTAGGGTGGATTTGATTTGCATTTCCTTGACTGCTAGAGATGGTGAGCATTTTTTCATGTACTTGTTGATTGATTGTATGTCCTCCTCTGTGAAGTGTTTGTTCATTTCCTTGGCCCATTTGTTGATTGGGTTATTTGTTATCTTATTGTCTAATTTTTTGAGTTCTTTGTATACTCTGGATATTAGGGCTCTATCTGAAGTGTGAGGAGTAAAAATTTGTTCCCAGGATGTAGGCTCCCTATTTACCTCTCTTATTGTTTCTCTTGCTGAGAAAAAACTTTTCAGTTTAAGAAAGTCCCATTTGTTGATTCTTGTTATTAAATCTTGTGCTATGGGTGTCCTATTAAGGAATTTGGAGCCCGACCCCACAATATGTAGATCGGAGCCAACTTTTTCTTCTATCAGACGGAGAGTCTCTGATTTGATATCTAGCTCCTTGATCCACTTTGAGTTGACTTTTGTGCATGGCGAGAGGAGGGGATTCAGTTTCATTTTGTTGCATATGGATTTCCAGTTTTCCCAGCACCATTTGTTGAAGATGCTATCCTTTCTCCATTGCATGTTTTTGGCTCCTTTATCAAATATAAGATAGTTGTAGCTTTGTGGATTTGTCTCTGTGTCCTCTATTCTGTACCATTGGTCCACCCGCCTGTTCTGGTACCTGTACCATGCTGTTTTTATAACTATTGCTCTGTAATATAGTTTTAAATCTGGTATCGCTATACCACGTGATTCACACTTCCTGCTTAGAATTTCTTTTGCTATTCTGGGTCTTTTATTTTTCCATATGAATTTTACGATTGCTTTATCTATTTCTACAAGAAATGCCATTGGGATTTTGATTGGCATTGCATTAAACCTATAGAAAACTTTTGGTAATATCGCCATTTTGATGATGTTAGTTCTGCCTATCCATGAACAAGGTATATTTTTCCATCTTCTAAGATCCTCTTCTATTTCTCTCTTTAGGGTTCTGTAGTTTTCATTGTGTAGGTCTTTCACCTCTTTTGTTAGGTTGATTCCCAAGTATTTTATTTTATTTTTTTGAGGATATTGTGAATGGAGTGTTTTTCCTCATTTCCGTTTCAGAAGTTTTGTCGCTGATATACAGAAATGCCTTTGATTTATGCGTGTTGATTTTATATCCTGCCACTTTGCTGAATTCATTTTTTAGTTCTAGTAGTTTTTTTTGTAGACCCTTTTGGGTCTTCTAGGTATAGAATCATGTCATCCGCAAATAGTGATAATTTAAGTTCTTCTTTTCCTATTTTTATGCCTTTAATTTCTTTCGTCTGTCTAATTGCTCTGGCCAGTGTTTCGAGAACTATATTGAATAGAAGTTGTGATAGGGGGCATCCCTGTCTTGTTCCAGATTTTAGAGGGAATGCCTTCAATTTTTCTCCATTCAGAATGATGCTAGCCTGAGGCTTAGCATAGATAGCTTTTACAATGTCAAGGTAAGTTCCTGTTATCCCTAGTTTTTCTAATGTTTTGAACATAAAGGGATGCTGTACTTTGTCAAATGCTTTTTCTGCGTCTATCGAGATGATCATATGGTTCTTATCTTTAAGTCTATTAATGTGGTGAATAACATTTATTGATTTCCGTATATTGAACCATCCTTGCATCCCAGGGATGAATCCTACTTGATCATGGTGCACAATTTTTTTGATGTGCCTTTGTATCCGATTCGCCAGAATTTTATTGAGGATTTTTGCATCTAGGTTCATCAGAGGTATTGGTCTGTAGTTTTCTTTCTTTGAGGTGTCTTTGTCTGGTTTCGGAATCAGGGTGATGTTGGCCTCATAGAATGAATTTGGAAGAGCTCCCTCTTTTTCTATTTCCTGAAATAACTTGAAAAGTATTGGTATTAATTCTTCTTTAAAGGTTTTATAAAACTCCGCTGTATACCCGTCCGGTCCTGGGCTTTTCTTGGTTGGAAGTCTTTTGATTGCTTCTCCTATTTCATCTATTGATATTGGTCTGTTTAAGGTGTGAGTATCCTCCTGACTCAGTCTGGGCAAATCATATGACTTAAGGAATTTATCGATGTCTTCACTATCTTCTATTTTATTGGAAAATAGGTTTTCAAAATAATTTCTAATTGTCTTCTGTATTTCTGAAGCGTCTGTTGTAATATTGCCTTTTTCATCCCGTATATTAGTAATTTGAGTTCTCTCTCTTCTTCTCTTCGTTAGTATGGCTAGGGGTCTGTAGATCTTATTTATTTTTTCAAAGAACCAACTTTTTGTTTTGTTAATTTTTTCAATAGTTTCTTTTGTTTCAGTTTCATTGATTTCTGCTCTGATTTTAGTTAATTCTTGCCTTCTGCTACATTTGCTGTTGTTTTGCTCTTCCTTTTCTAGGGCTTTGAGATGAACTGTGAGCTCATTTATTTGTTGGTTTTTCCTTTTTTGAGGAATGACCTCCAGGCGATGAATTTCCCTCTTAAAACTGCTTTCATGGTGTCCCATAGATTCCGATATGTTGTGTCTGTATTTTCATTTATCTCTAAGAATTTTTTGATTTCCTCCTTTATATCTTCTGTAACCCATTGATCATTCAGTAACATATTGTTCATTGTCCATATGATGTAGGATTTTTCCTTCCTTCTTTTATCATTGATTTCCAGTTTTATTCCATTATGATCTGATGAAGTGCATGGTATTATCTCTACCCCTTTATATTTACTGAGGGTTGCCCTATGGCATAATATATGATCTATTTTTGAGAAGGATCCATGTGCTGCTGAGAAAAAGGTATATCCATTTGATGATGGTTGATATATTCTATATATGTCAGTTAAGTCTAGGTTATTGATTGTGATATTGAGGTCAATAGTTTCTTTATTCAACTTTTGTTTGGAGCATCTGTCCAATGGTGAGAGAGGTGTGTTGAAGTCACCCATGATTATTGTGTTGTGATCTATTTGATTCTTGAACTTGAGGAGAGTTTGTTTTATGAACGTCGCAGCGCCATTATTTGGTGCATACATATTGATAATTGTTATGTCTTGTTGGTGAATGGTTCCTTTTAACAGTATATAATGTCCTTCTTTATCCCTTTTGATTAACTTAGTCTTGAAGTCGATTTTATTCGATATGAGAATGGCCAACCCTGCTTGCTTACGAGGACCGTGTGCTTGGTATATTTTTTCCCAACCTTTTACCTTGAGACTCTGTATGTCTTTTCCAGTCAGATGTGTCTCCTGGAGGCAGCATATTGTTGGATTTGTTTTTTAAATCCGTGTTACCAGCCTATGTCGCTTTATTGGAGAGTTTAAGCCATTAACGTTTAGAGTTACTATTGATATATGGTTTGTACTTCCTGCCATGTTTGATTATTTATCTCTTTTTTTTTTCTAATTTATTTTGTTTCTCCATGATTAGCTTTCCGCGTCCTCTGTCTTTACCAAGGCACTTCCCGCTGATGGTTTTGGTTATTTTTTTTCATTTCTTCCTCGTGTAGAGTTTTGCTCAAGACGCTTTGCAATGCTGGTTTTCTGGCTAGAAATTCTTTTAGCTTTTGTTTATCATGAAAGATTTTTATTTCGTTGTCATATCTGAAGCTTAATTTTGCTGGATACAGAATTCTTGGTTGGCATCCATTGTCTTTCAGTGTTTGAAATACGTTGTTCCAGGATCTTCTCACTTTCAGCGTCTGTGATGAAAAATCCGTTGTTAACCTTATTGGTTTACCCCTAAATGTAATCTGCCTCTTTTCTCTTGTAGCTTTTAATATTTTCTCTTTGTTCTGTATATTGGATATCTTCATAACAATGTGTCTTGGCGTTGGTCTACTGTGATTTTGTGTGCTTGGTGTCCTGTATGTATCTACAATTTGTATATCTGTTTCCTTTTTTATTTCTGGAAAGTTTTCTGTAATTATTTCATTCAGCAAGTTACTGATTCCCTTGGCATGAATCTCTGTGCCTTCCTCTATCCCGATGACTCGTAAGTTTGGTTTTTTTAAGTTATCACAAATCTGTTGGATGTTTTTCTCTTGATTTTTTACCAGCCTATCTGAGTTGGCTAGTCTCTTTTGAAGATGATATATTTTGTCTTCATTATCTGACGTTCTGGCTTCTACTTGCTCCACTGTGTTAGTGATACTGTCGATTGAGTTTTTAATTTGGTTTATCATTTCCTTCATTTCTAGAATTATTGTTTGATTTTTTTTATAATCTCTATCTCCTGATAAAGATGCTTAACTTCTTCTTTTATCTGTTTATGTAATTCCTTTTCAATGTGCTCTTTAAGGTTCCTTTCCATCTGTCTAAGGTGTTCCTTGAGTTCTTTTTTTTTTTTTTAAAGAGAGTGAGAGAGGAGAGAGTGAGAAAGAGAGAGAGAGAGAGAGAGAGAGAGAGAGAGAGAGACTTTTTTTAATATTTATTTTTTAGTTCTCGGCGGACACAACATCTTTGTTGGTATGTGCTGCTGAGGATCGAACCCGGGCCGCACGCATGCCAGGCGAGCGCGCTACTACTTGAGCCACATCCCCAGCCCCTCCTTGAGTTCTTTATATGGCCATTTTTCTGATGACTCCAGGTCCTCCTGAATATTTAGGCTGTCCTTCATTGTTTGTACTCCTTTTTTTCCTTGCTTTTTTATGCTCATGATACTTCTTGTTCTGTTTGACTGCTGAGTTACTGTTTACTCTTATAAATTTATTTGATGCTTGGGAGGAGAGGTATTAGAAGGGAAGGGAAGAAATCATCCACCTTGGCTGGAGTCGTGGCGGATTCACTCCACCTAGGCCCCTTTCTTGACACGGTGCTGAGTCTTTGTCGACAGATCTCCTTTAATGATCTTTACTTCATCTTTTAAGACGCGGCAACATACACTGCGGGCACGGTGGCGCGGAGCACGGAGCGGCTTACTCACTTCCTGCCACCATCTGCTCCTCGCCCCTCTCTTTTTTTTTTTAAGAACTGATTTCTTTTCTTTTTTTTTAAAGAGAGTGAGAGAGGGAGGGAGAGAGAGAGAGAATTTTAATATTTATTTTTTAGTTATTGGCAGACACAACATCTTTGTTTTGTATGTGGTGCTGAGGATTGAATCCGGGCCGCACGCATGCCAGGCGAGCGTGCTACTGCTTTAGACCCATCCCCAGTCCCTAGGAAAAATTTTAGAATTAACAAATGTATTCAGTAAAGTAGAAGTGTATAAAAATCAACACCCATAAATCAAATGCGTTCCTACACATTAGTGATGAATCTACTGAAAGAGAAATTAGGAAAACTACCCCATTCATAAAAGCCTTAAAACATACTTGGGGATCAATCTAAAGAAAGAGGTAAAATACCCTTATAATGAAAATACTAAAGAAACTGAAGACAACCTTAGAATCTGAAAAAATCTCCCATTGGCAGACTTATATATTGTCAAAATGGCCATACTATCAAAAAGTTTATATATAAGATTTTGTGCAATTCCTATGAAAGTCCCAATGACATTCTCAAAGAACTACAAAGAGCAATAATGAAATTTCTTTGGTATAATAGGAGACCCAGAATAGCCAAAGCAATCCTTAGCAAGAAGAGTGAAGCAGGAGGCAACACAATACCAGACCTTAAACTATTTTCAGAGCCATAGTAACCAAAATGGCATGGGGGCTGGGGATGTAGCTCAGTTGGTAGCATGCTTGCTTTACCTGCACAAGGCCCTGGGTTAAATCCACAGCACTACCAAAACCAAAACCAAACAAAGAACACAAAACAAAACAAAACAAGGCAATAGCAACAACAACAAAAAAATCAGTATGGTATTGGCACCAAAACAGACATGTTGACCCATGGTAAAGAATCGAGAATACAGCATCAAGCCCACATAAATATAGTTATCTCATACTAGACAAAACACCAAAGGTATTCATTGGAGAAAAGATATTCTCCACAACAAATGGAGCTGGGGAAAGTAGAAATCCTTATGTAAAAAGTGATATTAAACCTCTATCTCTCACCCAGCCAAAACAAAAACAACAACAAAAAAACCCAGACAACTTAAATTGCATTACAGACTTATGCACTAGAACAGAGACCCTGAACCTAAGTAGTCCCAAATCTTCATCATGTCAGCTAATACCTGACTTCCTTAACAATATTTCTAAAGCACAAGAAATAAAGTCAAGAATCAATAAATGAAAATGGACTCAAACTAAATTTTTTTTTTCTGCAGCAAAAGAAACAATGAATGAGGTGAAGAGAGAGCCAAAAGAGCCAAAAGGATGGGAGAAAATGTTTACCACATACAGAAGAGATGGAGCATTAATCTCCATGATATATAAAGAACTCAAAAAAATTTAACACCAAAAACAACAACAACAAGTATGGCGGAACTTTGGATTTGGCAGAGGGAAGGGAGAATAGGGGAGGGGGAGTAGGGGAGGGGAAGATGTTGAACATATATGGACATTATTACCCTAGGTACAGTCAATAAATGGAATGAGCAGATATCTTCACTGAAGAAGAAATACAATCGATCAACAAATATATGAAAAAATGTTCAACATCTCTAGCAATTAGAGAAATGCAAATGAAAAGTACTGTGAGATTTCATCTCACTCCAGTCAGAATAGTAATTATTCAATTATTCAAAATGGTGAGGATATATGGAAAAACGGTATACTGATTCATTGCTGGTGGGATTGTAAAATCGTGCAGCCGCTTTGGAAAGCAGTCTGAGATTCCTTAGAAAATGTAGAATAAAACCACCATTTAATCCACCTATCCCACTCCTCAGTTCATACACAAACAACTTAAAATCAACAAACTACAGTAGTGAAGCCACCTCAATGTTTATAGTAGTTCAATTCACAATAGCTAAACTGTGGAACCAACCCAGATGCCTTTCGATAGATGAATGGATAAAGAAACTGTGGTATACAAACACAATGGAATATTACTCAATCTTAAAGAAGAATGAAATCATGGCATTTATAGGTACATGGATGGAACTAGAGAGTATCATGCTATGCAAAGTAAGTCAATTCCAAAAAAAAACAAAGGCCAAATGTTTTCTCTGATAAATGGATAACTGATCCATAATGGGGGAGAGGGGAGAGAAGAATGGAGGAACTTTGAATTGGGCAGAGGGAAGGGAGAATAGGGGAGGGGGAGTAGGGGAGGAGAAGATGTTGAATGTATATGGACATTATTACCCTAGGTACAGGTGTAATTGCAAGAATGGTGTGACTTTACATCATGTACAACCCTAGAAATAAAAGTCATGCTCCATTTATGTAAAGTATAAAATTAAATTAAAAAAATCAATTCAAACTAAAAACCTTCAGCAAAGGAAACAATAACCTGAAGAGACAGCCTACAGAATAGGAGAAAATCTTTACCACAGGCACCTCAGATGCAGCATTAATCTACAGGATATATAAAGAACTCAAAAACTCCACATCAAAACAAAGTAAAAACAAAAAAAACCCAAAACCCAACAACTACAACCCAAATAACCAAATTAATTAATGGGCTAAGGATCTATAAAGACACTGCAGTAATTTCTTATGTGTTTTTTGTTAGTTTTGTTATTCAAACAGGTTTCACAATGCATGAATGTGTTTCTGTAGGTCAAAAAGAAACACATACTGTATAAATTTGGTAGATTACCATTTTGCTAGCTAAGTGCAAGGAAAAAAAACCACAATTTCTGATAAAACAGAGGATTGGAGCTACTGAAGTACAAAATTAGTGGTCCACAATTTTACATAGCTAAAACTCTTGCAGAATGGAAGGGAGAGACTTGAAACTGGGAAATAAATTATAGTCAGTGCTAGTTAATTTAGGAAAGGGGAAAACAATACCAAACTTAAGTAGGTCTCAAATTGTCCAATTATTATTATTATCAAAGTATTCCATATGATGTAGCTTGAGCCATTTTCACACAGGCTTGCTAGCATGTATATTAGAATAAGTTCAAATTTAATCTGGATATACTTCTGTTATTAAGGTCTGAGGAATGAATGATCATATTAAGTAATCAAAGTCCAAAAACAAGGTGGGCCAAAATGCAGGCAGTGGGGCGTAAATGTGTGTATTGTTCAAGGGATTCAAGCAGAATCCCTTGTATAAAACCTATACACAAGCATGTGTGTAGCTCAAATAATATGAAAAGACTATTTCTTGTCATGACTGTTTTTTGGCTTCCTCTTCCTATGCCTTCCCTGTGCCACTCTGTACATAGGATGAACTAGAATCATGGCCACACAAATGACCATAATATTTGACATCACTGACATGATCTTCAAAGAACATTTGTCTCATTTTGAAAAAGCCCATTGGTGAAAGAAACAAATTTGATCCTGCCTGATTTTATGTCCTATCTGTTCCAGCTCTAACTATTCAGTAACTCTTATAATCCACTATTAAAATTTTTTTTCAGCCCTTTTTGAGGTATCACATCATAAATTACAGGAGAAAAACAATCATAAGACTCTCAAAGAAGTCTTGCTCTTCTTTGGGCAAATTATAGTTGAGTGGGATTTTGATTTAATTGCCAAAGTCCTAACCACTTCTTGTGACTGTGACTCTGAAAGTCACAAGAAGTTCTGCAAAGTTCTGGGTCTGTATTCTTTTCCTTGTGTTTTTTCAACTGGATACCAGATGATGTTAGCAGTTGTACAAATTTTTGTGTAAACATGTCCTCCATCAAATTAAATGTAAAATGAAACTGTCAGAGTGAACTTCCTGGAAAGCATTCTCCTTGTTCATTCAAAAATTCAGTCCTAGCTCAATTATCAAGTTTACATGACGCTATAATAGTTGGTATTCATGTTTGGCATTGCATCTGAAGGCTTCAGTGGGTCTTTCCCTCACACCTGAAAACTTGGTTTTCACAGAAAAACATAATTATATTTTTGAATAATGCTGAATCTTCTCATCTCTTCAGCCAGTAACAAGTCTAAACTTCTCAAATTCTTCAGCTCTGATCTATGGTTGCTGCTGGCACAGTAAGGGCACCAAGGGAATCTAGATACTGATTATTAAAATATTATATTTCACTGAAGATTTGTTTCAGAAAAAATTAAACCTTATTTGTTTATTTGCTTCTCTGAGCTCAGGCCTCTCCTCTTCCTCACCATAGAGGCAATACCCAATGCCTCCAGAAGGTGCCCCAGAGATACCCTGGCCAGCAACTGGGAAAAAGGAGCCAGAGCTTGGCCTCACCATGTTTCATCAGAGTTTTTCACCATCATTATGCTTCTGGATGAGAGATATTGGTGGAAAATATGATTGGCAAGATGGAAAAGTAATGGAAAACTCATGTCTGCTAAGTATAGTTCCATGTAATGTATTATCTTTTCCTAAAAGAGCGTTATATTTTAGTGTCAGGTATAATGGATCTAGATATGTACACAGGAAAGCAGTGATGTGTGTCCAGGGAAATTCAGGAGGGCCTTCTTTCTATGAAGTTCAGAATCATTTTCTTTATGGAATTCAGAACCCAGATGGAAGAGGTTATTACATAGTGGAAAAAAAAATCTATGTTTAACAAAAAAAAAATCTGAAGATAGCTGACTACAAATATGAGCAGAAAGAATCTGGACTGATCAGCCTGATAGGACAGACAGACCATCCAGGACAGAACCATTTTGGGTCAGACTTATCTCTGGGGTGGGCACAGATGCAGCCTCTTCTCCTCTCCCTTGCCACTGCAGGATGGAGAAGATGTCCTTTGTGCTACTTGTGAATGGAAGAATAAAGTATCATCACTCTAAAGCCAAATGGATCCTTAGATTTCTTTCAAAGGAACCACATCTGAAAAATGTCTGCATTTTGGTGTTACAGGCCTGTGGGCCTGGATAGGGCAAAGAAGCCAGAACCCAAAGTGTCTAGGATAGTCTAAACCTAGAAGGAAGTGTGTGTGTGTGTGTGTGTGTGTGTGTGTGTGTGTGTGTGATAGAAACAGAGACAGAGAATGAATAAATATGAATAAATATGTCTGTGTTTCTTCAGGAAGTCAATTTCACACTCTGAGAGCCAACAATTGTCTCAAGAAATTAAACTGTGACTGATGGATATGGGGAATAAGTCCAGTGACATTTTCCCTAAACTTTTGTCATGTAAAATCCCAGGCTTCAGCCCAAGCAAAGCAACACAAAAGGAACTCAGACCATATTGGCACCTGACCCCTCTCACCACACTATTGGGTCACCTAACCCCAATACAATAAGTCCCTATTCACATTACTACCCTACCCTAATGAATCAGCAAATCAGTGGGACTCCAATATAATGAGCCCCAGGAATTGCCTTCCTGTTCCACCTTAAACAATCATTTTTTTTTTAGAAAGAGAGAGAGAATTTTTTTAATATTTATTTTTTAGTTTTCGGCAGACACAACATCTTTGTTTGTTGTGGTGCTGAGGATCGAACCCGGTTCGCACGCATGCCAGGCAAGTGTGCTACCACTTGAGCCACATCCCCAGCCCCCTAAACAATCCTTATATAACCCAGACCCTTCCTTGAGCCCTCTGCCATTTTCTGCCCCCCAAAATAAGCCATACCAGGGTTCCACCAATTGACTCTCCTGCTAAATACTGAATAAATAAAAGCCTGCTGATCTGAGGTGTGCTTCCTTCCCATCTCCTACCTTCAATATGTGTGCATCATTTGTCCTAACAGTGACAACTGTGGGGATCATTTGTGTGTGTGTGTGTGTGTGTGTGCGCGTGCACGCAAGCGCGCATATGTGTCCGTAGATTGTACATTTAAGTGTGTGTTATGCTTTGCATGTGAGGTGTCCCATAAAATCTCATATGTGTGTGACAATGCAAGAATGTTTATAGCTGAAATGATCAGATCATGACATCTGTAAACTCATCAATGGAACAATATGCTTGAATGGATGAACTGTGTGGTAACCAGGTAGGTTGTGGTTGGAGGATGTCGGTTATTGGATATATGCCTTTGGGATTTATATTTTGTTCCTGGCACCTGGCTCTTTCTGTCTCTGCTTCCTGGCTTTCATGAGCTGAGCAGCTGTCCTCTGCCATACCCTTCTGCCATGATGTTCTGCTTTACCTCAGGCTCAGAGCAATGCAGTCAGCCAAACATAGGCTGAACCTCTGAAACCCTGATCTAAAATAAACTTCTAAGCAAACTAAAATAGCATGTATTTATGTGTGTACCTGTTTTGTATTTAAGTGTATATATATGTGTAAATGTGCATATGTGTAAATGTGCATCTGAGTTTATTCATACATGTATTTTTTTGTGTATAAAAGTATGTGTATGCATGTATGCATTGGTGTGTCTGTGTATATATACATGTGGTTTCCCTCTCTGAGGACGTGTAATTTCAATCTGCCTGTTGGCCGATATTCAATATTTGAAAACAGTCAGTACATATATTTGGTCCTGTCTTCAGTTTCTCACATTCTGAGGGCTAGACCTTGTTGCCAATCAGTGTATCATAATTGGAGATATAAATTGACACACTCTTGGCATAATTGATGTCAATTAACATACTCTTTATTTACAATTTTAGAGTTTGGTAAGTTTTATCTACAATGCTTTCCATGAACTATGTAAATATAAACTCTGAATAACATCTTTTAGTGTTTTGTAGATGTAATAGATTTTCTTATCATCACATTCGAAAAGATTTTGGTCATCATTTTCCATATGCATTTTTATGTCCCCTCTCCATTGGCTACCTTCTATAACTTTCATAATGTGTGTATTGGTTCCCTTGATTGTGTCACACAGGTCACTCAGGATTGGCATCTTTTTCATATCTATTTTTATTCTTGGACAAGAAATATAATACAGTCTGTCTTTAGTTTGGGTTTTTTTTCTTCTCTTTTATTCTCTTTGGTGAGACATTCTTCCTGTAATTTTTATTAAAATAATTTACAAACTTTTCTTTATTTCTTTTACAATATTTGAAGTAACCGGCAATGAAAGTATTTGCCTAGTAATCCCAAGGTCTATGCTTCTTTAGGGATAGTTTCTATGAGTCATATTTGCATTGTTTTGATTTTCTTTGCATTTTTCCCTATGTGTGAACAGTATTTTCCTGATTCTTTACTGACTCATAATCTCCTTTTGAAAAATGGAAATTTTAAGTAATATAATGGGATAAATCTTGAAAGCTGATTCCTTCCATTAAGGAATTTTATTTTTGTCACTGTTGCTTCTGTTGTAGTTATTATTGTTTTTTTTTTTAATTTTTTTTAGTTGTGAATGGACCTTTATTTTATTTATATGGGGTGCTTTGTATCGAACCCAGTGCTTCACACGTGTTAGGTAAGTGCTCTACCACTGAGTCCCACCCCAGCCCCATAGTTATTATTGTTGGTGATTTATTGTTTTGTGGTTTTTCTGGACTATTTTTTTACCTTTGAATTTTCCGCATTTTTAGTGGCTGACATCTGTGTTCAATTATACTAGCAGCTATCTGAATATTAGATGGACATTTCCTTAAAAGCCTTGAAGGAATAAATCATTCAGCCTCCGCCAAAGGCTATCTGTGTATATTGGGGCACAACTTCAACACTTCATCGGTTTGTAGCTCTGCCTTGTCCTTCACTTCTTTTTTGCACAGACATTAATTTCAGGTAGATGAGGGACTTTTTAAGAACTTCTTGCTTCCTGCCTGAGGACACACATAGCCCTGAGCATGCAAGTAGTATTCCAGATACGCAACAGTATGTCAGAGGTCATTAACAGCACCTTTGGACTTCCATACTTTAGTTTTTCTTTTCATATATTTTGGAAAGACACTTATTTACTTCATTTTTATGTTGGCTCTATCATTTGCAAAGTTAATGGATCCCTGTGATGATTTTGACCAATGTAGTGAGGACAGAGCTGTTGAAATCAAACAAGCTTTGAGCCAACTAAGTCAGACTATAGCTAATAATGACTATTTTCCAAGAGCTGCCAGTCTTGTTTAAGGAGTAGGCATACATTCTCCATTATTGTTCTTATTATTTTCAGCTAGTTTATTCCATCTCCACATTTGTTACTATATTTTTTCATGCATAAGCCAATGAAATAAGTTATTTCTGTCCCTTTCCTAATTCACAAAATTATTCTATCACACAATTTCCAGCATGGCACATTTCCCTCAAGCATACATTTATAGGCCTTTTCATGAGTTTTCTACAATTTTATTATTTTTAAACAACATACCATTCCATTAATTATATGAAACATCCCCAGCTGAAGAACACTTATCTCTAAGACTGAAGATGACTGGCACTGTATCATAGGTCAGATTTCATTAGGACTTCAAGATGAAATGATTTTAATATGTATTCTGAAATTTATAACAGCCTTTCTTAATATCTGTCCAAAGTTATACCCCAACTTTAATTTGGAAAAACATATGACCTTCAGGTATAAATCTAAAGCAATAAAAGCATACTGAATATTCTCTCCTTTGTAATGTTTTGAACAACCAATAAAAAAAAGAAAAAAATATTCTCTCATACAAAATAGCCAAATAAAAAGCATGTGAATATCACATTTTGTTCTCAAGATGTGAATGATAATTCTAATAATGTTGGATATTGGATATTAAACCTCAAATTATTTTTGAAATGCTTGTAACAATGGCTTGAACACAGCATTTCTCTATATGTGTTGAGATTTTAAACTGGAATGAAGCACATGGAGTATGTTGACGATGATAGGGTAGATAATTTGTTTCTCTTTACATGGAGTTTTTCTGGTTTCAGCACAGAAAATCCCACTTAACAATCAACACTTTAGTCATGAGGAACTTAATACAGGTTAAATATACTTTTAAATTTTGTGTCAATGAGATAATAAAATTATTTTTGTTAAAATAAATTATAATTAACTAATGATATGAAGTTGTATTAGGATATGTAATCATTGACTATATATCTTCAACAAAGTTTTTTTTTTTTTTTCCTGAAAGGTGAAAGGCTGGTTTAAAAATTCTTCAGTCATAAAGTAGACTTGTACCTGCCAATTAGAAACTGACAGACAGACACTAGATGTGCTTGACAGATTAAACACTACACACTACACACAGAAACAGTAGTAATTAAGCTCCTCAGTAATTTTTTGTGAAAAACCAGCATCTACCTCAGAGCAAAGCCTGTCCAAGAAAGGGACATGACCTTTGTTTTTGGAAAGACCAACAGAGCACTCCCAGGTACATTCCCACCCTGCTAAGTTGTTTATCTACAAATAACAGGAGATATCTGCTGTTCCAAGTATCCCTGACTCAAGTCAGGCTAGGTGGGGACCCACAGCAACCCTGTAGCAGCCACCAATCAGCATGAGACAGGGTAATATCTGGGATGCCAGATGACCCTTATGGTGGTTGATAACATGTTGGGAAACCATGTAGTTCAGCACTTACATCCCTCTTGGCTTAAACCAATTTGTTCAAACGAATCCTCCTCTTGTAGTAACTAATCACCCTTACCCAATTTGTTCCCGTCAGTGAATGTGCTAATCATGTTTTAGAGTTGTTTTATGATTTTCCCATGGTGTGTGATGATTTGCTAAGAGATGCTATGATATATGTGAAGTCCCTGCCTTCCCCAAAGAATGTATAAAACTGCTGAAAACCCTGGGCTCAGGGCCTCTCAGCATCACCAGTTGCTGTGTGCGTGCAGAGGACCGAGCTAGCTCACAATAAACACCTCTTTGCTGCTTACATCGATCTTGGTCTCTGGTGGTCTTTTGGGGGTCCCGAATTCAAGCATAACACTTGTGTGTGTTTTTTTTTGTTAGTTTTGCTCAATCAAAAGTTTGCACAATGCATGTGCTATATTTTGTAGGTCAAAAACAAAACTGTATAAATTTGTCAGATTACCATTTTTCTAGCTAAGAAGAAGAAAAACCACAATTTCTGATAAAACAGAGGATTCAGATCACTCTGTATAATGCAAAATTGATGGTTCACAATCACAAATAGTCCAAACTCTTGCAGTATGGAAGGAAGAAGCATGAAACAGAGAAATAAATTAGTCAGTGCTAGTTAATTTAAGAAAATTAAAAAAAAAAAACCCAAGCCAAAGTTGGTACAAATTGTCCAATTATTATTATTATCAATGTATTCAATATTATTTAGATCATACTTAGTACTGAAAGGCAAAGAATAAGATGGGCCACAATGGGGATGATGTGTCTATTGTTCAAGGGATTTAACCAGAGATAGTTCAAATAAAAGGACTATTTGATGTCATGTCTATTTGATGACTTCCTCTCCATATGCGTTCCCTGTGCCATTCTATGCCTAGGATGAAATAGAATCAATGCCATACAAATGACCACAATATTTGGCATCATTGATATGATCTTCAAAGCACATTACTATCATTTTGAAAAAGGCCATTTCTGTGAGCAATAAATTGGATCCTGTCTGATGTTATCTACTATCTGTTTGAGCTCTAACTATTCAGTAACTTCCTGTAATCCACTTTTAAGATTTTTTCCAGCTTTTTATTGGGTATTTCACATCTTAAATGAAAGGAAAAAAGAGTTGAAGGATCTCAAAAAGTTAAGTTCTACGTTGGGCAAATTAGAGTTGGTCAGGATTATGATTAAATAGCCAAAGTCCTAACCACTGTGAAATGATTATCATTTAACCCCTTCATAGAGAACTACTTTCAAAGTCACAAGAAGTTCTGCAAAATACTGGGTCTGAATTCCTTCCTCTTTATTCTTTTTAAACTGGAAACCAGATGATGTTAGCAGCTTTCCTAAGTCCTGGGCATGTCCTCCACCAAATTAAATTTAAAATTAAACTGTCAGAGTGAAGTTCCTGGAGGGCATTCTCTTTGTTCGCTCATCAATGTCAGTCCTAGCTCAATTATCTTTAACAAGATAATACACTGCAATAGCTGATAGTGATAGTCAGCATTACTCTTGGGGTCTTCAATAGGTCTGGAAACTCAGTATTCTTGGCAACATAAGTATATTTTCAAATAATTTTCTCATCTCTTCATCCAGCTTATGAGCCTAAACTTCACAAATTCTTTTACTGTGATCTACAGTTGCTGCTGGCATAGTGAGGACACCAGGAAATCTAGATATCAAGCATCAAGATATTTACATTTCATTGAACATTTGTTTCAAAAAAGATTTTATCCTTTATTTGTCCAATTGGCTCTGTAAACTCATGTTTTTCCTCCTCATCATCATCATAGAGGCATCACCCAGTGACTGCAGCTGGTGACTCATAGATGATCCTGCAACCAGCAACTGGGAAAGGGAAGCCAGAGCTGTACCTCACACCATGCTGCACCATAGCTCTTCACCATAATTATGCTTCTTGATGCGAGCATATTGGTGGAAAATAGGGTTAGTTATATAGAAAATAATTGGAAAACTCATGCCTTCTCCTATCAGTTACATATAATGTATTATCATTTTCTAAAATAACTTCAAGTTTTAGAGTCAGGTATAATGGATCTAGAACTGTACATAGGAAAGCAATGATGGTTGCCCAGGAAAACCCATTAGGGGCTCCTTTCTATGAATTTCAGAGTCACCTTTCTTGTGGAATTCAAAACTCAGATAGTAGATGTCATTATAGTGGAAAAATCTAAGTAAAAAAATAATCTGAAGACAGCTCACTGGAAATTTGAGCAGAAAGGTAATGGATATGGACTGACCAGCCTGAAAGGAATGAGCTATTTGGAGATCAGACTGATTTCTGGGGTCAGCCTAGATGCAGCCCCTTCTTGTCTCTCTTGCAGGATGGAGAAGCTGTCCTTTGTGCTACCCATGGATAGAGGAATGACATATTGCACTAAGTTCAAGTGGATGCTGACAGTTTTAGTCAAAGAAGCCACATCTGAGGCATGGAGAGGTAATGAGAAAAAGGGCTGCATCTTGGTGTCATGGGTCTGTGGCCCTGGATAGAATAGAGAAGCCAGAAACTGAAGTGTCCAGGACAGTCTAAACCTAGAAGGAAGGAACTGTGTTTGGGTGTATATGTATGTGTGTGTGTTTGTGTTTGGGTATCTGTGATTGAACTCAGAGCACACAACCACTGAGCCATATCCCCAGACCTATTTTGTATTTTATTTAGAGACAGGGTCTCACTGAGTTGCTTAGTGCCTTGCTTTTCCTGAGGCTGGCTTTGAACTCGTCATCCTCCTCAGCCTTCAGAGCTGCTGGGATTACAAGCGAGAGCCACCATGCCTGGCCATGTGTATGTGTTTGATAGATAAAAAAGGAGACTGAGAATGAATGAAAATGGCTCTTTTCCATTAGTAAGTCATTTCTACCCACTGAGGAAGAGTATGAGTCCAAGTGGCCCCTGTCCTTCTCATGATGCTGCACACTCTGAGATCTGGCTCTCATTGCAAATCAGACTCAGTGATGATTCTCGGTAAGACCATCCAGGCTTCTGGAACCTGCAGCTAAAGATGACCCAGTGTTTTGTAGCCTGCTTCCATTGGAGCAGGGTTTATTGTAAGTGTAGAGGAGAGCTTTATACCCTGACAGCCATGTGCTACAAATTCCACTTGGAGAACACATCCTGTGAAGTGAGGGATGGCTGCCCTCATCCTAAGTGCAGTTGTGGGATATAGGCAGAGACCCACAGGTGCAGGGGCCTCAGGGCTTAGAAGCTCAGGACAGAGGTTCAACACACAACCCTTATATTCCTACCCCCCAATTCCACAACCATAACCTATAGTGGCCTTGAAGTCCCATGTGTCTTGGGGATTAGGAGAGATCCTTTACCTTTATTTGCAAGATCATTAAAAAATGGACCTCAGAGACCTCAGCAAAAATGATTGTGGTGGCTGGGATTCTGTCCCAGGTGGTCTTAATTCTGGGACTGAAGGAAAATAATGGCCTAGATGAATGGCCACCTTCCTCTGTTGATTAGTTCCAGACTCACCTTGTGTAGGGCCTTATTGCACACAGAAAAAGAAAAAAATAGGAAAAGTAAGAAAAAAGGGATAAAAAAATTAACATCCTCTACATATAAGTAGGTACTCAATAATTCAATGGAGATATCACTTTTAGGAAATTATTTAATTATATTGTCATATTAAAGAGACTGATGACAATAGAGGGAACAGAAATTCAAGGATGTAATAAACATAAGAATAAGATTGTGAAGGTTTCAATGGTAGCCTGAGTTCTGGTGACTCTCCTCTATAGAGAAGGACCTTGGAGAATGGAAACTGAAATAGTAACATTTCATGTGTCTCTAAAACCTAATGGGGAGATTGGTAAGGACCTGACACTGCCAGAGAGAGGCCTGATGGAAGAAAAAGTAGAAAAGAAATAGGCAGGGAGGGTCTGAGGGATGGCATCCGTGAAAATCCATAAAGTTGTGTCAACTGGACATGTGGGCTGGTTCAGAGAGCAGAGAATGTATGACCAGGGTAAGTTTCACTATGTCAGGTTTGGATGTGACACCAGTAAGACAAGGTCATAGTTTATGTAAGATGCTGATGAGACTGCTTTGTGTATGAACATGTGTATACTCATCTGTATTTCTGATTGCTGACTGTATAGGATCCTTGTTTCTTTACTGCAGAAACTATGGGAATATTCCCTTAGGTTCTATTTTGTCATTCATCTGTGCCTCCCTGAGATGTCAGATTGTGTGTCAATTGTATTATCTATGTATTTCTGTCACCTCTTCATGAACATATCCTGTTGCACAAGAGTCTACACTATATTCACCTCCACAGAAGCTTGACCCTGAAAAAGCAAAGTACTAATATCTGGGGACCCATTGCTTTTTGTATTATTTCCCAATTATTTGAAACAATGTGAGAAATGCTTTCACTTCCATGAAGTGTAGCACAGTAATAACCAGCCTCGTCCTCTGGCTGCAGGTCAGAGATGAGCAAAATCCCTGCATTGGCTGAGGCATCTTTGGATCCAGAGAAGCGGTTAGGGACCTCAGATCCTTTATCCTTAACTGAGTCTGAGTAGTAACTGAGAAGATAGTGAGGAGGGTTCTCCGGTTTCTGCTGATACCATCTTATCAAAGAGTTATCAACCCTGAATCCACTGCTCAGGGAGCAGGTGAGTCTGGCAGATGCTCCAGGAATGCAGAGAGCCAGGAATGCAGAGAGAGGGCTGCTGAGTCAGCACAGGCTGGGAGAGAGAACCTGTAAAAAAAATACACACACACACACACACACAAACACACATACACACACACTGGGGCAGAGACCACCTTGAAGTTGTTGGGAGCCTGAAGTAGAGGGATGAAACTCTAACAGAGAAGCTGATTGAAGACTATGAAGCATGTCCCTACCTGAGCAATAAAATAGTAGAAGTAGGAGGAGAGGAGTCCAGGCCATTATGGACATAGACCACTAAACCTCAAAGTGGAGCTGGGGAGCCTCAGTTCTCCTTTTCATTTTTGTCCTCAGGAGAGGAGGGGCTGTTCATGCAAATGTGTTTCCATCATGACTTCCCCAGCTCTTTTTGAGCCTTGGTGCTAGAGCTCAGCTCACACTGCAGACTCAGGAGGATGCCCCTTGGGGAACCCTGGGAGGAAGCACCTGCTGAAAAAATGCCAAAGCCCTTATGCACACAAATATGAACTAAGTCCTATATAATTTTCCACCAATTCAATGAGTGTAAATGCTGTATTTTGCCACTTCAAGAAGTTGTGCCTGTCTTTAGGAGGAGTAAATATATAATTAAGTAACAATAGAAAGTGTAAGCAACTCAGAGGTGTAAAAATGATACCCTTTTATTGATATATAATTTAGAATAAGCACACATACTTGTTGCTTCACCTATTCTGAATTAATAGTTGGATTCCAACTACTATAATATAACCTGAAATGTTCTTTGATTTATATTTTAGCTAATAAAATAGTTTTAATAATTAACAAACTGAAAGAAGTATAAGGGAATGAAAAGATTATAGCTGCTGGGCTCTTCCCATGCCATACTGTACAGAATGAATTCCAGTCAAGTGCATACCCTTTCTGCCAATTATTTTCTTCCTTTATGCAGTTCATTCAGTGCAGACACAGCTCTTCTATTAACAACAAGCTCAAAATTCCTTCATTCTTTATGCACAAGTTCTCCCACCAGAATCCTCTGTGGGATTCTGTGTTGAGTTCTTGAATGCTGTAGTTTTGGGGGGGTCAAATGTTGGATTTTGGCCTTTGGATATGATGTTTTGTTAATGAATACCTCACTGGCTTTATATTAATATAAATGTAATTAATATAATTAACTAGATAGCTCTAGTTAATAAAATTGTTGCTAGATATTTATAAAAATCACCCTGCTCTATAGTGCAGTTGCTCATGGAGTTCATTTTCTGTGCTCGGAATTTTTACCACTATCCACCTGCTTCTGTGGTTTCTTTACTCAGGACCTGAGAACGATGATGTGCTTCTGTACTGTCTTCACAAAAAACAATCCATCCTACATCTTCACTCAAGTCCATGGTTCTCACCTTTTCCTTAGACCTAACGTCAAATTTCTCATTTGACATGCCCTCTTGAATCAATTTAGAACCTCAAATTTAAATGTCTAGAGATCAACCTCAATCACGATCTCTGCCTTAGTCCTCTGTTTCTCTCTGGGTGTCCTTTTCTAGTTAACTCACAAGGTCAATCTGGACACTCATGTGATTTTTCCATTTTGTCAGGCTGTGGTCTGGGCTCTGTGTATACAGAAGTGTGAAAACAAAACAAAATTTCTGTTCTGAACTAATGTTGTTCTTAGTGGAGTTGATACAGTGAGCAGCGTGTCACAGTGAATTATTCTCATGTGGCTGACATCACCCTGACCATGCTCAACCCGAGCATCTAGAGCCCACTTCTGACTGCTGAGGGCCCTTTACCTCCTAGAGGACATTAGCACTGAACATTTCCACTGTCCATAACCTCCCATCACTGTGTACCTCCCAGTATCCCTATCACCTGAGTCTATGTAGAGTTCCTTGGTAATTTTTCTCCACCTCTTTTCTTCTTTCTCTTCTCTTCTTATATATACATAGTATTCAGTGGGACATTTTACTTACATGTTATGATAAAAGCATTTTTTCTGCCTAAATAAAGTCCTGTAGATTCTTTTCTATATCAAGATAAAATAAATATGTATTTTTACATTCAAAATCTCTTTGAGCTTCTTCCCAGCCATCCTATCTCAACTCCTCCTATACCCTGAACACAACCACAAGTAGATTCTATTTGCAAAGAGGATTCTTATTTCTGGACTGCAGGGTCTCTTTGTTTCTGAGTCCTTCTGTTCCTTCTGCCCTACTTCACTATCTTCACTTATGACCAGGCTCCAGATCATCTACTAGAAAAGTCCTTACCACCATGAACTGGATGAACATTTGCTTTCATGGTATAGCATATAAAGAAACTTCAAAACCCCAAATTTTAACCACTTTTGCCTATATTTCCATAAGTATAATTTAAACAGAGAAATTTATAGCAGAGGATAAGGATACAATTCCATCCATTATTTTCATATTTGATTGATTGTAAAAATTAACTCTTGACGTGACTATTGCATATTTTGTCATTATATTCTTTAACTATTTAATATTCTAACTTTGAATTAGAAGAGTATTACTTTGATTGTCATCATTTATCCAGAATCAACAATTAATACAGATTCTAATGCATTTAAATACAACATTGACTTTAATCATGAACAACTCTGAAAAGTGTCTCACCAGAGATCTTGAAGGACTATTTCATAAAGTAGTTTAGCTTGAAATTTTTTTAAAAAAAAAATCTTTGTTTTTTTATTTTTAATTAAAAAAAAAATTTTATTTGTATGTGGTGCTGAGGATAGAACCTGGTGCCTCATGCATGCTAGGTGAGCATTCTACCTCTTGAGCCACAACCCCAGTCCCAACTTGAAAATTTTGTTAAGAAGTTATTTCTTCCTCAGGTAAGTGGTTTAAACATCACATTCAACCTCTCTGGGTTTTACCAGATAATAAATTTCATGATCTAAAATTAATTTTTCAGCTCAAAACTCTACATTTTTGCTTTTATCCAGATAAAATTTTGTTGCCTTATGGATTTCTATAAATCCTGAATCCTTTGTGTAAAAATAAGAGATAATAAAAAAATTAAATTTAAAATATGACTATGTCTGGGCACAAATTAACATATACATATTCTCTAATACCTGGCCTTATCTGATAGGGATAAAGAAGGCCAGGTGTTAGCAAATTCCACCCTAAAACCAACACTAAGGGGCCTCTTCTTACCATCCTTCCCACCTTCATTCCATCTTGGTGGAACTTCCTAGGCCTGGGACCATGACAGCCATTCAGAGCAAGGGTTAGGTTCTGTCATGTGTAGCCAAATGTTCTTTAATTAGAGAGAGTGTGGTGTATACAAAAAGAGTTAGAATTGTAAAAGGAGAAGTCTGGCCTTTGTCCTGGCCCCTGGTGGGTAACCTCCTCATTTTAGGAGTTTCCTCAGGGATCACATCTGAGTTTATTCTCAGGAGCTGATTCATGGTCTTTCCCAGACAGGTTAAGAAAGGAGAATGACCATACTAGAAAGACCAAGTAGATGACTACAAATTTGGAGCTTTGAGTGCATTCTATGGGAACAAACTCCTCATCTTGAGGTTGAGGTGGCTGAATATTGAGTTTACTTCAGTAGAATTATGTTGATGTGTTTAAAGAATAAAGACCCAATAAGTAATCTGGATTCTCATTTGCTGAGTGATCATCTGTGCTGGGTAATCCTTTAAAACTATTAGCAGAGCAAGGCATCCTCAGCATAACAGTGCTTCAAATCTATGAACTTTCTGAAGTGGCCCCGTCTTTTTAACTGGCTTGATATGATTTTCATTCTTTATAGTAAGATTGGTATCTTCTAAATAATAGAGCTTTCATTTTGTTCTGTAACTAATTGTTATGAATCCTCAAACCTGAGGTGTTCATGGGAACTCATCAAGTTGAGGTGAATTAATACTAAGTGTAGTTTGTCTGGAACCCCTAAATATGACTGGTGTCTCAAGCAAAGTCAGTATTAACCTGTGAGATCTGCCCTTGATCCAGGTAATTAGCAGCATAAACATGCTGCAGAGTGATTTTCCTACACATGAATAAATTCAT
The DNA here is from genome assembly GCF_964194105.1 of Spermophilus citellus. Taxonomy (NCBI): domain Eukaryota; kingdom Metazoa; phylum Chordata; class Mammalia; order Rodentia; family Sciuridae; genus Spermophilus; species Spermophilus citellus. Next base: position 106,823,770 of record NC_138184.1, read on the forward strand.
TGTATGGATAGTAAAGGAGCAACTCCCAAAGGTTCCTAAGTTACAGAGCGCTCTCAGAATCCCCTTCCTGGGTGTTGCATCAGTTCTTTCTGTTTCTACCCCTGTCTCTGTCTAACAAGAACAAATACCCTGAGAGCTCTATGCACATGTAAGTGGTGGAAGGTGGCAAGGTACCTGAAGCCCAGGTGGACCATGTGTGCACATGTCCATTAGTCAGGGTCAAGATTTGGGATTTCGATCCAACATGGCGTCCGGCCAGGAAGCAGCACTTTCAGTATCTCCACATTAACGGGATCAGAAAGACCAATTAAAACAGCTACATTCTTCCTACTGAGAAACTTCTAGCAAAATTCCGCTGAAAGGAGACCTGCCAGGAATTAGTAAGCTTATTGGAGGTGACAGTTTGTCCCAGACAAGTGAATCTTGGCTGGCCACGCAGGCGCAGAGGTCCAATCCCGCGGCCACAGCCCGCCTGGCTCTGCAAGCGGCCGGTGGCCCTGAGCGGCGTGGCAAGAAGGGTCCCCGCCCGGCCGCAGACAGCCCCCGCCATCCTGGCTCTCCTGGCGGCCAGCTCGCTCTGCGAACGGCCACCCCACCCGCCCGGCTCTTAGCCACGCAGCCGCCACCTGCCCAGCTCTGCAGGCGGCTCCCGGTGGCCCTGCGCAGCGAGAATGGTCCCCGCCTGGCCCCGCAGACGGCCTGCGCCCTCCTGGCTCTGCTAACGGCCCCGCCCACCCGGCAAACGGCTCCCCCCCCCAGACAACATGAAGGGAATCTAACCAAGCCTTTATGAAATAGCGAACTCGGAACTAAAACCAGAGATTGTGTCAGACCAGAGACAAGCCAGTTCCACCCCTCCCTTTGGACACTCCGGCAAGGAGCCAGGGGCCCACCATAGCAGAGAGGGGAAGTCACCAAAGTTCAGCCAAAGAGATTCCTTCCCAGTGGAATCTACTTTAGCAGGTGTGTGACTCCCACCCACATCAGATACAAACAACCGGGAAACTTCAAAATCTCTCCGTGGGCGTGACCGTAAGGGCCAAAGGACTCTCGACCCCCAACTCCCCCTACTGCCAGTGATGTGGGCGTGACTATAGGGGCGGAGGGAAGCAGAGAAGACCCCCCACCCCCAACTTCCCCAACCGCCAACTGAGAGGGCGTGAAGGTAGCGGCGGAGGGAAACAGAGGACACTCCAGACCCCCAACTCCCATTACCACCAGCGGCGACACCAATGGTCTTAGCCGCCAGATTCCGAAGGTGTGCCCATCAAAGGGGGCTGGAAAAGTTAAACTATTGACTCCCAGACCACAGCTCCACAGAACTGGGGCTTAGGTGAATGACAGAGAGAGTGCTCAGTCGTTAGGGAAATAGAGCACTCGGTGGGGCTGGAAGTGTAACCAAATCCTTGGGGAACTGCCTCCGGTGAGCAGGACCTGGCTGGCTGGCAGGAGGAAGGGGAGGAGGGGCCATAGAAGTGAAACAGCTCTGGACCAACAGGATTGAGAGACTCCCAGGAGCCGCCTTACAGGGATTGCTGTTGACACATTGAGGGCAAAACTCAGCCCAGAGGGCACAGCTTTGCCTACGGGAAGAGAAGAAAATGGATCTCTAAGACCTAATTTTATTTTATTTTTTCTCTCCCTTTTTCCCTCTTTCTTTCCCCTTCCAAGTTTTATTGTTCTTTCCATTCTCCTCTATGCTATCTATCTCCCTCTCCTTCTTTCCTTTCCAGAGCACCTTCCTTCCCCTTCCCCCCAACTTTCATCCCAAGCATTACGTCCTCCATTTCGTGTAACTGTCTAAATGCAAATAGGTGAATGTTTCGAGACCGTCTATAGTGCTCCTAAATACCTAGCTACTACCAACACCGTGATCCAATCGACAGTTATCCCCCTTCAGTAGAGCAATCTTCTAAAGTAGCCAAGACATACTAACCCGTATACCTGCATAGCACCTAACCTAAAGTTCTAAGAACAAAAAACAAATCACTATATGCATACAAAATCTGGAAGCCCTTTATAAATTGAATGAATCAGCTCTAAAGTACAATAAAGCCCAACATCTATCGGCATAATCTCCCACCACAAAGGAGAGACAACAGAGATAAACAAAGCCAAAACAAATGTATAGGAGAAAGCAGTTACAAAGCAGTCAAACAGAGCTGGAAAGTAACATGAACAACATGAAAAAACAAGGGAAAAAAGGATTACAGATAATGCAGGACAACTTAAATCTACAGGAGGACCTAGAAGCATCAGAAACATGGACAGGGAAAGAAATCAAGGCATACCTAACTCAGATGAAACGGAATTTTAGAGAAGACATGAGACAGCAAGTCCAAGAATTGAAAGTATATTTTGAAAACGAACTAAATAAACAAATTCAAACTGCAAAGAACAAGCTTTACCAGGAGATAGAAATCTTAAAAAAAAAACACCAAACAGTAATTTTAGAAATGCAACAAGCCATAAACCAGATTAAAAATGCTAACGAGAATATTACAAATAGACTAGATCAAGTAGAAGTCAGAATATCAGATAATGAAGACAAAGTTTATCAACTTGAAAAGAGTATAGTCAACACTGAAAAGATGCTTAAATCTCATGAGCAATCTATCCAAGAGATATGGGATCTCATCAAAAAACCAAATTTGAGAGTCATTGGGATAGAAGAAGGCACAGAGGTTCAAACCAAAGGAATGGACAACCTATTAAATGAAATAATCCTAGAAAACTTCCCAGAGATGAAAGATGGAATGGATTGCCAAATCCTGGAAGCCTACAGGACCCCAAACATCCAAAACTGTAATAGACCAACTCCAAGACATATAATTATGAAGATAGCCAACATACAGAACAAGGAGAGAATATTAAAAGCTACGAGGGAAAGGAGGCAGATTACATTCAGGGGTAAACCAATTAGGTTAATGGCTGATTTTTCATCACAGACTTTGAAAGCAAGAAGATCCTGGAACAATGTATTTCAAATGCTGAAAAATAATGGACTCCAACCAAGAATACTGTATCCAGCAAAATTAGGCTTCATATTTGACAATGAAATTAAAATCATTCACGGTAAACAAAAGCTAAAAGAATTCACAGCCAGAAAACCAGCACTGCAAAGCATTTTGGGCAAAATTTTACAAGAAGAGAAATGGAAAAATAGTGACCAAAACCAACAGCGGGAGGTATCTCAGTAAAGGGTTAGGAAAACAACCAAAAAGTAAAAACTAGCCAAACTAAAATAAATAAATAAATAAACATGACTGGAAGTACAAATCATATTTCAATTGTAACCTTAAATGTTAATGGACTAAACTCACCAATCAAGAGACACAGGCTAGTAACCTGAATCAAAAAAACAAATCCAACAATATGCTGCCTTCAGGAGACTCATGTGATAGGAAAAGACATACACAGGCTGAAGGTGAAAGGTTGGGAAAAATCATACCACTCACATGGTCCTCGGAAGCAAGCAGGAGTGGCCATACTCATATCGAATAAAATCAACTTCAAACCTAAGTTAATCAAAAGGGATAAAGAAGGACACTATATCCTGTTAAAAGGAACTATCCACTAACAAGACATAACAATTATCAATTCATATGCACCAAATAATGGTGCAGCAACGTTCATAAAACAAACTCTCCTCAAGTTCAAGAGTCAAATTGACCACAACACAATAATTATGGGTGACTTCAACACACCACTCTCGCCATTAGACAGATCCTCAAGATAAAAGCTGAATAAAGAAACTATAGAACTCAATGACACAATCAATAACCTAGACTTAACCGACATATATAGAATATATCAACCATCATCAAGTGGGTACACGTTCTTCTCAGCAGCACATGGATCTTACTCAAAGATAGATCATATGTTATGCCATAGGGCAACTCTTAGTAAATATAAAGGTGTGGAGATAATACCATGCACAATATCTGATCATAATGGAATGAAACTGGAAATCAATGATAAAAGAAGGAAGGAAAAATCCTGCATCATAACGAAGAGAAGGAGAGAGAAAACTCAAATTACTAACATACGGGATGAAAAAGGCAATATCACAACAGACACTACAGAAATTCAGAAGATAATTAGAAAGTATTTTGAAACCCTATATTCTAATAAAATAGAAGACAGTGAAGACATCGATAAATTTCTTAAGTCATATGAGCTGCCCAGATTGAGTCAGGAAGACACACACAATTTAAACAGACCAATAACAAAGGAAGAAATAGAAGAAGCCATCAAAAGACTACCAACCAAGAAAAGCCCTGGACTGGATGGGTATACAGCGGAGTTTTACAAAACCTTCAAAGAAGAATTAATACCAATACTTTTCAAGCTATTTCAAGAAATAGAAAAAGAAGGAGCTCTTACAAATTCATTCTATGAGGCCAACATCACCCTGATCCTGAAACCAGACAAAGACACTTCAAAGAAAGAAAACTACAGACGAATATCTCTAATGAACATAAATGCAAAAATTCTCAATAAAATCCTGGTGAATTGAATACAAAAGCATATCAAAAAATTGTGCACCATGATCAAGAAGGATTCATCCCTGGGATGCAAGGTTGGTTCAATATACAGAAATCAATAAATATTATTCACCACATCAATAGACTTAAAGATAAGAACCATATGATCATCTTTTTTTTTTTTTTTTTTGCATTCTCTGCATATTTTTTTTTTATTGGTTGTTCATAACATTACAAAGCTCTTGACATATGATATTTCATACATTAGATTGAAGTGGGTTATGAACCCCCAATTTTACCCCAAATGCAGATAGCAGAATCACGTCGGTTACACATCCACAATTTTACATAATGCCCTAATAGTAATTGTTGTATTCTGCTACCTTTCCTATCCCCTACTATCCCCCCTCCCCTCCCCTCCCAACTTCTCTCTCTATCCCATCTACTGTAATTCATTTCTCTCTTTGTTTATTTTCCCATTCCCCTCACAACCTCTTATGTGTAATTTTGTTTAGCAATGAGGGTCCCATATGATCATCTTGATAGATGCAGAAAAAGCATTCGACAAAGTACAGCATCCTTTTATGTTCAAAACACTAGAAAAACTGGGGATAACAGGAACTTACCTCAACATTGTAAAAGCTATATATGCTAAGCCTCAGGCTAGCATCATTCTAAATGGAGAAAAACTGAAGGCATTCCTGATAAAATCTGGAACAAGACAGGGATGCCCTCTCTCACCACTTCTATTTAATTTAGTCCTTGAAATACTAGCCAGAGCAATTAGACAGACAAAAGAAATTAAAGGCATACAAATATGAAAAGAAGAACTTAAAATATCACTATTTGTGGACAATATGATCCTATACCTAGAAGACCCAAAGGGTCTACAAAGAAACTACTAGAACTAATAAATGAATTCAGCAAAGTGGCAGGATACAAAATCAACACGCATAAATCAAAGGCATTCCTGTATATCAGCAACAAAACTTCTGAAATGGAATGAGGAAAACCACCCCATTCACAATACCCTCAAAAAAACAAAATAAAATACTTGGGAATCAACCTAACAAAAAAGGTGAAAGATTTATACAATGAAAAATACAGAACCCTAAAGAGAGAGATAGAAGAAGATCTTAGAAGATGGAAAAATGTACCGTGTTCATGGATAGGCAGAACCAATATCATCAAAATGGTGATATTTCCCAAAGTTCTCTACAGGTTCAACGCAATGCCAATCAAAATCCCAACGGCATTTTTTGTAGAAATAGATAAAGCTATCATGAAATTCATATGGAAAAACAAAAGACCCAGAATAGCAAAAGCAATTCTAAGCAGGAAGTGTGAATCAGGAGGTATAGCAATACCAGATTTCAAACTGTACTACAGAGCAATAGTAACAAAAACAGCATTGTACTGGTACCAAAACAGGCAGGTGGACCAATGGTACAGAAGAGAGGACACAGAGACCAATCCACAAAACTACAACTTTCTTATATTTGATAAAGGGGCTAAAAGCATGCAATGGAGAAAGGATAGCATCTTCAACAAATGGTGCTGGGAAAACTGGAAATCCATATGCAACAATATGAAGCTGAACCCCTTTCTCTCGCCATGCACAAAAGTTAATTCAAAATGGATCAAGGAGCTTGATATCAAATCAGAGACTCTGCACCTGATAGAAGAAAAAGTTGGCTCTGATCTACATATTGTGGGGTCGTGCTCCAAATTCCTTAATGGGACGCCCATAGCCCAAGAGTTAAATACAAGAATAAACAAATGGGACTTACTTAAACTAAGTTTTTTCTCAGCAAGAGAAACAATAAGAGAGGTAAATAGGTAACCTACATCCTGGGAACAAATTTTTACTCCTCACACTTCAGATAGACCCCTAATATCCAGAATATACAAAGAACACAAAAAATTAAACAGTAAGATAACAAACAACCCTATCAACAAATGGGCCAAGGACCTGAACAGACACTTCTCAGAGGAGGACATACAATCAATCAATAAGTATATGAAAAAATGCTTACCATCTCTAGCAGTCAGAGAAATGCAAATCAAAACCACCCTAAGATACCATCTCACTCCAGTAAGATTGGCAGCCATTATGAAGTCAAGCAACAATAAGTGCTGGCGAGGATGTGGGGAAAAGGGTACACTTGTACATTGCTGGTGGGACTGCAAATTGGTGCGGCCAATATGGAAAGCAGTATGGAGATTCCTAGGAAAGCTGGGAATGGAACCACCATTTGACCCAGCTATCGCCCTTCTCGGTCTATTCCCTGAGGACCTTAAAAGAGCATACTATAGGGATAGTGCCACATCAATGATCATAGCAGCACAATTCACAATAGCTAGACTTTGGAATCAACCTAGATGCCCTTCAATAGATGAATGGATTAAAAAACTGTGGCATTTATACACAATGGAGTATTACGCAGCACTAAAAATGACAAAATCATGGATTTTTCAGGGAAATGGATGGCATTAGAGCAGATTATGCTAAATGAAGCTAGTCAATCCTTAAAAAACAAATGCCAAATGTCTTCTTTGATATAAAGAGAGCAACTAAGATCAGAACCGGGAAGAAGAGCATGAGGAAAAGATTAACATTAAACAGAGACGAGTGGGGGGAGAGAAAGGGAGAGGGAAGGGAAACTGTATGGAAATGGAAAGAGACACTCATTGTTACACAAAATTACATATAAGAGTTTGTGAGGGAAAGGGGAAAAAAGGGAGAGAATTAAGCAACAGCAGATGGGGTAGAGAGGGAAGATGAGAGGGAAGGGGATGGGAGATAGTAGGGGTTAGGAAAGGTAGCAGAATACAACAGTCATTAATATGGTATTATGTAAAAATGTGGATGTGTAACCGATGTGATTCTGCAACTTGTATTTGGGGTAAAAAAATGGGAGTTCATAACCCACTTGAATCAAATGTATGGAAGATGATATGTCATGAGCTTTGTAATGTTTTGAACAACCAATAAAAAAATAAAAAATAAAAATAATATTTGGGATTTCAAGGAAATATTCTATCCTATCTCTGTGTGGAATACTCACAATTGCTGAATATGGATGAAAGTAACAGAAGATGGTGACAAAAGGACTGTATGATGTACTCATCTGTATACAGACTTACTATCTCTAAAATAAAATTACACCAGGAGACTTATGACTGGGAACAAATACACATATCCAAATACAAACTCAATATTTCAAACAATGCTAAGATCATATTTGTATAGGGGGGATATTTAATGTGCAATAAATTATAAAATATCTTGGAAGGTAGAAATTATTAATCAGGTTCAGGAGCCTTTTTCTGTCTTGTGAGTCAGGACTGGGACATGAAGTGCAGCAGGGCCATCAGCCTAGTGGTTTTTGTCTTACTTCCCCACTGTCTGTGTCACTGTGCTGTCACTACCATAGCCTGCCCCACAGTAGTAGACATTCTAATCCTCTTCCTGGATGTTCTGGATGTTCAGGTACCGATCCAGACCAGAGTCTGAGCCTGAGAAGCGATCAGCAATCCCATCCCCCTTGGATCCCACAATGCCACTAGTGCCCACTCACATCACAAACCGGGGCTCTTCCCTGGGCTTTGCTGGTACCAGTTCACCGCATAACTATTGTAGCCACTGCTCAGGGTGCAGGTGAGTTTGGCAGTTTGTCCAAGGGAGGCAGATGCAGAGGGTGGCTGAGTCAGCACAGGTTGTGAGAGGGACCCTGTAAACACAGACAGATCACAGTGGAAGGGAGACACATCAGAGTGGAAGACAAGGTGCACATGTTTGGGGATCTGAGTCCATGAGGATAGACTCAGGATAGGGGTCTGCCATGGGGCACAGAGTTCTGTCCCTACCTGGGCAGTTGGCAAGCATCATAAGAAGGAGAAGCTTCCCGACCATGTTGAATCCTGTTTTTTGAGTTCCCAAGCTGTTGTGGGCTGTGCTCAGCCTTTCTTATCTCTCTCCACTGGACTTAAGGTGGAGCAGCTCATGCAAATGTGCCTCCATGCACTGCCCTTCACTGTCTGCATTTCTGGGCCTAGAATGACGCAAGACAGAGTCTGGAGTGTAAGGCTACTTTTATTTGCCTCATGGGCAGAATCTGGGAGGAAGAAGGTGCTGTGGCTACCAGAAAAACACAGTTGCTTGAGCTCACATTAGTGTCAGAAGGTTAACCTCTTCTGTCCACCCCTGTTCAGATGTGAGGTCATCTGGGGACATCTCCATATATGAGCATATTTTATGGGCCCCCAGAAAGTGTTCCATGATGTCCCCTGAAGATTACATGTAAAACTTTATTCTCCTTTAATTCTTGAGTCTCTGATTTTACATTTTCATTTGAATCCTAGAAATATTGATGGATGCCACAGTCTTGGCTGGGCACAGAATCACGAGCCACCACACAGCTTTGTAGATTCAAACAGCAATTCTTTATTCCTGAACTCACACCGACCTCCACACACGCTCTCGGGCAATCCCGTTCTGCTGCCACCCAATTCACCTACTCCACGAGGCTTTTTCCCAATCTCCTTTGAATCTCACGAGAACTCAACGGGAACACCCTAATCCCGGCAGCAATAATCTTCAACCTCCAACTTCCCTAAAACCCATATAGTCTTAAACTGGGAATGCCTTAAATTTGTCTTAAACCGGGAATGCCCTAAACCCAAGGAGTGGGATACTTCCTCAAACTGCAGGATATACCCTAATCCTGGATCCACCCTCGTCCTTGGGCAGGGTCACCTTTCTCAAACACACATGCAAGGTCACAGCAAATTTCCAAGGCAAGTCCATTTAATATGGGGTACGCTGGCAAGGAAATATCGATGCGTCATTCCTACTTGGCGATGGCCCTCAGCAGATGGAGATTTTTGTGTGTCAAGCACTGTGTCCAGATCATTATTACTATTGTATGTAGACTCTATGCTTTAGGGGCCTGTTTCCAAGGAAAACTCAACAGCAATCAATAAGCAAATATAAAAGTGCCATGAAACAGAAGAGTGGAGCTGCACAGTCTTACTGCTTGGGGTTATTTAGGAAAACCTACTCAGAGGGATGTGATTAATCTTTTGTTCATATTCTATACTCATGTCCATTTTCCAGGGTGGAAGTTGGCTGAGCTTGGTAAGACACTTGCCCAAAGCCACATCATCACTCCAAGTTCCAGAGTTTAGATGACTCCGATCAAATGGATTATATTTACCCATAAATCTGGGCCATTTGGCTAAGGGGAAAATTGGTGGACATCTATCATTACAAATGACTATAAATTACAATGAACCAAGTTTTCTGAGTTCCCAAGCTCTGCAAATTACTACCTTACATTTGCAGAGGTCAGAAAAGAGACATGGATCTCAGTGGACTAACCTCAGCATGTTGGCAAGGCTGTGCTATTTTCTGTAGATATCAGGGGAGAAACCATCTTCTTGCTTTTTTCTCCTAGGGGTCACCTACATTCCTTGGCTGATGGTCACTTCCTCCATTTTCAAAGTCAGAAACAATGAACGGAGACCTTTTCACATACACCACTTTAACCTGTTTTTCTAATTTTCTCTTCCTCTTTTAAGGACCCTCATGATCCCATTGTCTTTAGGTAGATTATAGGATTATATCCCCACCTTAATGTGAGCTAAGTAGTAACATTAATTCTGTGCATAACTTATTATTACTTTATTGTACATCCTAACATATTCATAGACTCCAGGGATTAGGCTGTGAATATCTTTGGGGTTCATATTCTGCCAACCACATTGCACTTGGCAAGGGAACTTTTAACCATTTATGCACACTTACTGAAAACATAATAAGACATCACCAAAAAGGCATGAGCAATTGAAGTTTGGAGTTTGTTGTGCATTTTCATTATACATGTATGATTCTTTATATCTCATTGGGTAATTTACAATGATATATAGTTTATTGTATGATTTTATTATAATGTATATCAGAAAGCCTCTAATAATGTCCTGTGAACATACACCATAAATTTTGTTATTCTGCTTGTGTGAGTTTTTAGCCCCAAATATAACACAGAGTGTAGGTTCTTCTTCTTTTTCATTTTTTGGCTGTTCACTTTCCTGTGGTTTAATAGCATTGACTGAATCTTAAAAAAAAAACATGTACTACTCCTTGGGGTGAATGGTCCTAACTGAACAGTTGTGTGGGGACCACAAGGCAGTTCTACAGCGCCCTCTGGTGTTTCCAGAGCACATTCCTCCTTTTAGTCTGGGGATCTGAGAGTCCAGCTTGTTTTTGCAGCTCTGCAGGTCACTGAGTCTATTCACACATGGATGGTTTGAGTTGTAGACTGCAACACACTCTCTGAAATTACTGTCATTTAATTTACATAGTCTTGCATATACATACATAGATTTCAATTAAAAATGTTAGTGCTCTTAAGGAAGATTCTATAAAACTTGTATACCTTCATTACAATATAGAAATACACATGCCTCTTATTAATTCACCTAATGTGAATTAATAAGTCCAACAATTCTCATATAAATTTATTCATGTTTGGATCTTTAGAATTTAGCCAATTTAGTTATTCCAATATTTGATAAAGTAAAGGAAGTAGTATATATAAAGTGAATGGGATATATGGTTTGCAGCTGCCATGGCATGTTGTATAAGAATCCAGTCCAGACCAGAACATATCTTCTCTAGAAATCACTTATTTCCTTCCTTTATCCACTAGACCCAGTATAGAATGCCTGTTCTGTGTACACCGAGCTCACAAGAACACAGTTGCTTGATCTCACATTAGTGACAAAACTCTCAATCATTTTTCATGACTTTTCCCACTGAAATCCTTTGTGGGATTGTGGATTGAGGGGTTAAATATTAGATTTTTTTGGTTCAAATGGTAGATTTTCAGCTATGAATGTAACATCTTGTTGATGAATAGCTCATTATCTCTTATTTAATTGAAGTGTTTTAGATGTTCATATAACTCACTCTGCTCTGCAGTACATTTGCTTATGGGGACTCTACCGCCATCCACCTGCTCCTGTAGTTTCTTTGCAGAGCACTTGGAGCCACAGCACATTCTTCCTTCTGGCTCCAAATTCACCTATTTGATCCATCCAACCCTCAGGGATCAAGTCCATGTTCCTTTCCTATTCTCTACAACCTAAAGTAATGTTTCTTATTTAACATGTCCCCTCTCTCCCTCTTCACTTTTCTTCCCTCCTTCCCTCCATCCCTTCCTTCCTTTCTTCCTTCCTCACTTCCATCCTTCCTTCTTTCCTTCCTTTCTTCTCTTCTTCTTTTCTCTCTTCCTTTCTTTTTCTGAGGTCTGGAGGATAGAACCCAGGGTCTCCCATGCTGGACAAGTGCTCTGTCACTGAGCTGCATCACCAGCCATGTAGTATTTCCACTTGAATCAACACAGAACCCCAATCCAACATGTACAAGCCACAGCAATCATGGTTATTGCTTCCAATCTGTCTCTTCGTTAGATATCTACTCAGGTGAACTTGCATACTCATTCTACAAACACATGTTGAATTTGTACTCTCTGCCTTACTGTGTTCTGGGCTCTGCATATATAGCAGTGACAGAACTGAAATTAAGTCCTGTTTTCAATGAGTTTAGTTTCTAGAAGGGTAACAGAATGAATAGAGCCACAGAAAAATGTTCTCACATGACTGAATCCAAATTGAACATGCTCACCCTTGGCAGCTAGAGCTCACTCCTGACTGCTGAAAGCCCCTCCCTTCCTTCAGGAGATGGGCAGTGAACATCCTCCCACTTTGTCCATGGCTTTCCCTCAGCCTCCTCCCCTCCCTGTCTCTGAAATCAGGTGCCCAACACTGCTCTCTTGCAGTCTCTCCTTGTTTCTTGTCACAAATTGTCATGAGGATGTATAAACAGACAAGTAAGTGACAATGTGAAGTGTTAGCAACATATTGAAGATGTTGTAAAAATTATATTCATTTATTGATAAATAATATAGAAGAAATATACATACTTGGTTCTTTACCTATTCAGAATCAATAGTTGGATTCCCACTACTAAAATGTAAAATGATGTGTACTTTGAAGTATATTTTAATATATCTTAATTATAATATAATTATAATATAATATATATATATATATATATATATATAAATTACAAATATAAATATAATTATATAATATTATAACTAAACTATATTAAATTACATTATAATTAAACTATACTAAATAGTATAGTTTAATTATAATGTAATTTAATATATATATTTTTTGTTTTTTATTTATTTTTATTGATTTTTTAAATATATGACAGCAGAATGCATTATAATTCATATTATACAGAGAGAGAACACAATTTTTTTATATCTCTGGTTGTATACAAAGTATATTCACATCAAGTGTGTCTTCATACATGTACTTTGGATAATGATGTTCATCACATTTCACTATCATTTCTAACCTCCTGCTCCCTCCTGTCCCCTCCTACCCCTCTGTCCTATCTAGAGTTCAATTAATCCTCCCATGCTCCCCCTTCCTACCCCATTATGAATAAGTCTCTTTATATCACAGAAAACATATGGTATTTTTTTGGGGGGGGGATTGGCTAACTTCATTTAGCATTATCTTCTCCAACTCTATCCATTAACCTGCAAATGCCATGATTTTATTCTCTTTTGTTGCTGAGTAAATATTCCATTGTGTATATATGCCACATTTTAAAAAATCCATTCATCTACTGAGAGGCATCTAGGTTGGTTCCACAGTTGAGTTATTGTGAATTGTGCTGCTATAAACATTGATGTGGCTGTGTCCCTATAGGATGCTGTTTTTGAGTCCTTTTGATATAAACCCAGGAGAAGGATAGCTGGGTCAAATGCTGGTTTCATTCACAGTTTTCCAAGGAATCTCCATATTGCTCTTCATATTGGCTGTACCAGTTTTCAGTTCCACCAGCAATATATGAGTGTACTTTTTTCCCCACATCCTCGCTAGCACTTATTGTTGTTGGTCTTCATGTTAGCTGCCATTCTGACAGGAGTGAGATGATATCTTAGATTAGTTTTGATTTGCATCTCTCTAATTGCTAGAGATGATGAACTTTTTTTTTTTTATACATTTGTTGACTGATTGTATATCCTCTTCTGAGAAGTGTCTGTTCAGGTCCTTGGCCCATTTATTGATTGGGTTATTTTTATTTATTTATTTATTTTGGTGTTTAGCTTTTTGAGTTTTTTATATACCCTGGAGATTAGTGCTCTATCTGATGTGTGAGGGGTAAAAATTCGCTCCCAAGATGTAGGCTCTATATTCACCTCACAGATTGTTTCTTTTGCTGAGAAGAAGCTTGTTTAGTTTGAATCCATCCCATTTATTTATTTTTATTGGTTGTTCAAAACATTACAAAGCTCATGACATATCATCTTCCATACATTTGATTCAAGTGGGTTATGAACTTCCTTTTTTTACCCCAAATAATAATTTTTGAGTTATAGGCGTCTTATTAAGGAAGTTGGGGCCTAAACTGACATGATGGAGATTAGGGCCTACTTTTTCTTCGATTAGATACAGGGTCTCTGGTTTAATTTCTAGGTCCTTGATCCACTTTGAGTTGATGAGAGATATGGGTTTAATTTCATTTTATTGCACATGGATTTCTAGTTTTCCCAGCACCATTTGTTGAAGAGGCTATCTTTTCTCCAATGTATGTTTTTGGCACCCTTGTATTATATAAAATAACTGTGTTATGTGGGTTAGACTCTGTGTCTCTATTCTGTACCATTGGTCCACCAGTGTGTTTTGGTGCCAATACCATGCTGTTTTTGTTACTATTGCTCTATAGTATAGTTTAAGGTCTGTATAATGATGCCATGTGCTTCACTCTTCCTTCTAAGGATTGCTTTAGCTATTCTGGGTGTCTTATTTTTCCATATGAATTTCATGATTCCTTTTTTCTATTTCTATGAGGAATACCATTGGGATTGCATTAAATCTGTAGAGTACTTTTGGTAGTATGTTCATTTTAATAATAGTAATTCTGCCTATCCAAGATCAAGGTAGATCTTTCCATCTTCTAAGGTCTTATTTGATTTCTTTATTTAGAATTCTGTAGTTTTCATTGTATGGTTCTTTCACCTCTTTCATTAAGTTGATTCCCAAGTATTTTATTTTTATTTTATTGAGGGTATTATAAATGGGGTAGTTGTCTTCATTTCCCTTTCAGAGGATTTGTCACTAATATACAGAAATGTCTTTGATTTATGGGTGTTGATTTTATATCCTGCTACTTTGCTGAATTCATTTACTAGTTCTAGAAGTTTTCTGGTGAAACTTTTTGGGGTCATCTAGTTATAGAAACAAATAGTGCTAATTTAAGTTCTTCTTTTCCTATACATATCCCTTTAATATCTTTGGTCTGTCTAATTGCTATGGCCAATGTTTCAAGAACTATGTTAAATAGAAGTGGTGAAAGGGGGTATCCCTGTCTTGTTCCAGTTTTTAGAGGGAATGCCTTCAATTTTTCTCCATTTAGAAAGATGTTGGCCTGGGGCTTAGTGTAGATAGCCTTTACGATGTTGAGATATGTTTCTGTCATCCCTAATTTTTCTAGTGTTTTGAATATGAAGGGGTGCTGTATTTTGTCAAATACTTTTTCTGCATCTATTGAAATGGTCATATAATTCTTATCTTTGAGTCTATTGATGTGATGAATTACATTTATTGATTTCCATATGTTGAACCAACCTTGCATCCCTGGGATGAACCCTACTTGATCATGGTGTACTATCCTTTTCATATGTTTCTGTATTTGATTTGCCAGAATTTTATTGAGAATTTTTGCATCTATGTTCATTAGAGATATTAGTCTAAAGTTGCTGCAGTCTGGCTGGGCACAATTCAGGATCCACTTGTCAAAAGAAACAAACTTTATTTTTAGAACACACATGCCAAACCACACAGCTCTTCAGGAAAACCTTCAGAGCCAACTGCCATCACTGGCTTCCCACAAGCCTCTCAACCTCCTCCCACTCCTCCTGCTCTTGAGGCTGATTGGCTGGGTCGTGTGGGTGGAGCAAAAAAAAAGTTCCCCAATGAGCAGCTCCGTGGTCTGAAAGGGTGGGGAAACAACCCAATGAGCATCACCACAGATGAGCCAATCAGTTGGCAGCTAGAAGTTTGCTGGGGCCGCTATGAGCCAATCATCAGCTGGCAGCTGGAAGTTTGCTGGCCACTGGAAGTTTGCTGGGGCCCCTTCAGCTGTGGCTCTCAACATCTCCCCCTCTCTGTTTAAACAACAAGCATGTGGCTTAGGGACCGTGCCTGCCTTAGGTTGCCCAATACATATACATATGATTCTTACCCATCATGGATGAGCTGACCTCAAGGCGTCAGGCTCCTGTCTTAGGTTGGTACCATTGCAATTGGAACTTACCCATCATTGACTACCTGTCCAGCATACAGCCATGCTTGTATATAGGCCTTTGCACCAGCGGGGGGAGGGGTGAGGTTCTTTGCCTCACCTCTGTTGGCCCCTAAATTTTAGCTGAACGACCATCACAAGCAGAAGGGAGGAGGATACACCAAGCCAATTGATGGCTCCTTTTGGAAAAATTGTACCACCGATGACACCATCAGCAAAAATACCCCAACACTACCACAAGTCACTGCACCAACAGATAGTTCACAATGCATACAAGTGAATTCACAATGCATACAAGTGATACATAGTCCAGGCAAGTTCTGTAAGCAGTTCAGTGATGGCTCTTGCAGAAGCTATAGATTGGTTTTATCTTTGTCTTCACCAGCACTGGGTTGAAGATAGGAATTCTGGCAATAATGGCTAAAGAAAAAATTATGTAACATTCCAGAAGGCACTAAAAGAAAACAATTTTCTTAACAATTTACATTATCTTGAACAGAATTATTAAATATAATGAAAAGGAAAGGTGAAACTAAACAAACAGATCTGTTAACCTCCTTTTTTGTTCACATATTAAAACAATCCTCAACAGCTGTTTACCCAATTTAAATTAAACCATTTAAATCACATGAATAAAAAAAATATTTGGATCCATTTTTTCATGAGTGCTCATCATATATGATATATGGACATATGTACATACAAACATACAACACAAAACACAAGTGTGCACACATAATATAACCATACAACACATAACAGAATAGTAAAAGCCTTATACCTTTTTACAGGTGAAATCTCCATTGCAATGTTTAAAAACTCTATAGTCAAAAAAATAGAACTGATCAGCAAAACATTAACCTAGGTCTGTATGAGCTCAAAAAACAAAATAGAACTTCATGATGTGGGAAAGGGTAATAATAAAATAGATATTGAAAAAAGCATCCTGGTTCTGTCGCAGATGTAAGAATAGCCAAACTGGAGTTTTGGATATCAGTTGTTATGGATTTGAGCCAAATCATCTTCTTATTGGTCTGTAGAAATCGCTTTAGTTAATCTTTCTGGAATTCAAATCGGCTGCTGTTCTCCCTGTGGAAACACAAACAGACCTCAGACTCCAGACAATCACTGGGTCAGGACCTTAGTTAATCTTTCTGGAATCCAAATCGGCTGCTGTTCTTCCTGTGTGAATGATTTGAACTCCCATTTCTGGAGTTAGTACTGTTCTGGCGGAGGTGCAGATGTCCAATCCTGTGCTTCCTCTGGTTTGTCTAGTGAGGGATTTAATGGACAATGTGTCCTGGGCACTACCCTGATGGGGTTGCTGGGTTCCTCCAGTGCTCCATATATTTGTGGGGGGAGGTTGAGAGGCTTGTGGGAAGCCGGTGGTGGCAGTTGGGTTCTGAAGGTTTTCCTGAAGAGCTGTGTGATTTGGCGTGTGTGTTCTAAAAATAAAGTTCATTTCTTTTGACAAGTGGCTCCTGAATTGTGCCCAGCCAGACTGCGGCATTTGGTGGCCAATATGGGGAAACAACCCAGTGAGCATCACCGCAGAGGAGCCAATCAGTTGGCAGCTAGAAGTTTGCTGGCAGCTGGATGTTTGCTGGGGCCCCTTCGGCTGTGGCTCTCAACATAAAGTTTTCTTTTTTTTTTTAACTTTTTTTTAAAGCACAAAAACCCTACATGCTAAAATTATACACATCAAGTATTGGTCCAATCTTATATCAATCTATTAACAATTAAACAGCACCATGATTTTCTTACCTAGGTTAAACATGCCCAGAAAATTGTTATTCAAATTATATGTTCCTTTAAAATAAAATAACTCTTAAAGAGAGAGAATCTTCAACAATCAAGACCTTTTACCAACCATAGATTATTGATGACATCAACAAATTTCCTTAAGAAAAATCAGTTTAAACATTTTTTTCCAGTTGATGAACATGAGAAATGCTGCTGTTCAGTGTGGCAACGATGAACAAAAACTTTTGGATGAGGGCGATCTACTGAAATGCCCTCCTAGCCCCACCTCTGATGGAGAACTTCTCCTTTGGAATTAATGCTGCTGTTTCTCTTGAATTTAGAGTCAATCATCAACAAGCAAATCAGATGTAGCCACAATGTTTAAAGTGATCAAATAACATTAGGGAAGTAGTTAAAGCTCTCAGAAACATGATAAAGTTACAGTTATAGATATACTTAATCAGGCTATAGGAGATTTAATACCATTTTTAAACAATGCATTTAGACTAATTAGCAGTTTCATTTTGTCACTTTAACTAACAAGGTGCTCACACCCAAGTAACTGTGGAGGTGTGCCACCCCCCAGCACGGCACCCATGCTCCTTGCTCCCCTTTCTCCTCACGGAGGCCCCAGGACACAGCCTGGTAAGGGAAGGAGTCCCCTTCTCTCTCAGAGCCAGCTCTTATGGGGCTCCAAATTAAACGCAGTCCTGGGCAGCTTTACTCAGCTACAGTACCCAAGACTCAGGCCTTCGCATATTTCTCAGTTCCTGGCCACCAAACATGACTCTGCAGATGGTTCTTAACTTGCCTCTTTGCAAGAAAAGATGAGAGAAGAACTGTTATCTGCTTGGCTGAGGGTAACAGTGAACTGGGAGCACTGAGGTCTGAAGCCCTGCCGCGTCACTGCTAATGTGAAAGCAACACCAGCAAACCTTTCACTCTGGATTCTCAATCGAAAGTTTCTCTGCAAGTTCTCCCAGGCACAGTAGGACTGGGCTTTCCCTGCACCCCTGCAGAGCCAGGAGAGCCTCACTGCACTACCTCTGGTGGGAAGAGTAATGGACTCCTGTCTCCTGCCCGGGGACTGTGGGCCTGGGGCAGGGGAGGCGATGCAAGTGCAAACAGAGCAGGGAGTATGGAAGTTACACGACTTAGTGACCTTCTAAGCTAGACATGAAAACAGCTGTCTATGCAGGATTCCAAAACACCTACGCAGCATCCAAGGATCAGGTGGAAATCAGAAACAGGACTGCATGGACTAGTTACTGCCTGGTGTTCAGAAGGGTCCCAGCCACCAAACATGCTCAAGGCACCCAAACTTAGTGTGACTGTCAATAAGGGGCTCAACATGTGGGGATGGGAAAAGCAACACTGAAACACAATTGGCCAGTCTTACTCCTTTATGGCTAAATATGAAATGAGCTAACAAAAACCAGAACAGAAATGAATCTCAAATACTGCTCTTCTCAGATTCTATCAAAAAATTATAACAGTTATTGGTGACATCTGGAAATTATATAATCTGATAGATGTTTTAAAAATTCTGTATTCAAAGGTGCTTGGTGCTGTTCCTCAAGGTTACAATGTTCCACTTATAGTCTAAATCATTTAAATTCAGCCATGAAGTAGTTGAGTGTTTTAAAATAAATGGTTATCTATTTGTTAACTGCCTCTCAAATTAGAAATTGTAGTTACACGAGTCTCAAAGGCTGGCTATTTGTGTTTTATTATTTTTGTTGGTCTCCATCACAGATGGAATTTTTCACTGGTAATTCCTCAGAACTAAATTCATTCATAGGGAATTCAGAGCAGTGAAAATAGGTTTCACACCACAGAGTTAAAAATGACAACAATAACAAACAGGAGAGGGGGAGCCGGCTGGGCTCCATTCTCAACTGGCTTGGGATTGTGCACCGGCTGGCTCACCAGCACGAAGTAGTCCTTGAGGATCTTCAGCTCCTCCAGCTTCATTTTGTCGGTGAGAGGTCTGCCTGAGAAGAACCACCGCTGGCTTCCAGGCTCCACTCCTTCGGCTGCGTGCAAGCATCTCTTCGTGTGGAACACCGTGTCTGTGCTGCGCACCACAAGCTTGAGGTCTTTGCCTGTGGAGAGGCGCAGTCGGAGCTGGGACTCCTAGCCAGAGTTGGGTGGTGGCTCAGGAATGTCCAGAGTCTCTGTGTCACTCTTTTCCTCTATTATGTTGATTGGCGGTGCCAAGCAATACACAGGAAGCTGGTATCTGCTCCCCAGTTCATCATAGCACTCCGTAAACGCACTGTGTAGTAAGGTTATGTTTGCACCATCAATGATTGCTTGTGCCAGTTCATGATCATTGCTCTCAAAAGCGTGTGCAACAGCCTTCAAGGCATCCCAAATCTCTTTCCTGCCTTCAAAAGCTGGTGCAGTGTCCCAAAATCCGTCCCTCTTTCTGCGCAGCTGTCCGTCATAGGATAATCGATTTTCCATTTTGGTTTCTCCTTTTTCAAAGGCTGGTTACTAGGAGAGCAACTCTGGTGCCCTGAGTTCTCCTTGAGGCTGCTGGAGGAGTCGTGCTGGGCACCCACACACCCGCCCATCGGGGCCCTGGCCTCTTCCAACCCCCCCACCCCCAGCCTCCTCTGGCCTAAAGTTTTCTTTCTTTAATATGTCTTTGCCTGGTTTTTGAATCAGGGTGATATTGGCCCCATAGAATGAGTTTGGAAGTGCTCTCTATTTTTCTATTGTTTGAAATAAATTAAAGAGTAATTGTATTAGTTCTTCTTTAAAGTTCTTATAGTACTGGACTGTGTATCCATCCAGTCCTGGGCTTTTCTTGGTTAGTAAACTTCTGATGGTGTCTTCTATTTCATCACTTGATATTGGTCAGTTTAAATTGTGTATATCATACTGATTCAATTTGGGTAAATAACATGAAATAAGAAATTTGTCAATGACTTCAGTATCTTCTATTTTATTGGAGTATAAGTTTTCAAAATAATTTCTAATCATCCTTTGTACTTCCATTATCCTATTTGGTTTCCTCTTATATGTAATCTGATTTCTTTCTCTCATGGCTTTTAATATTCTCTCCTTATTCTGTATGTTGGGAATTTTTATTATAATGTGTCTTGGTGTGGATCTGTTGTGATTTTTTTACGTTCCGTGTCCTTCAGGCTTCTTGAATTTGGTTTTCCAATTCATTCTTCATGTTTGAAAAAAATTGATATTATTTTATTGAATAGATTATTCATTCCTTTGGTTTGAAGCTCTATGACTTCCTCTATCCCAATCACTCTTAAATTTGATCTTTTTATGCTATCTCATAATACTTGAATGTTCTGCTCATGGTTTCTTACCATTTTTATTGTGTGGTCTAGATTCTTTTCAAGATTATTAATTTTGTCTTTATTGTCTGATGTCCTATCTTCCAAGTGGTCTACTCTGTTGGTGATACTTTCAATTGAACTTTTAATTTGGCTTATTGTTTATTTCATTTCAAGGATTTTTTTTTTAGAAACTGTTGAGATGATCTTTTGCTTCCTGTACTTGTTTACTGTTGAAATTTTATTTGCTGTGTGTATTTGCTCTCTTATATCTTCCTTTATTTCACAGAACATTTTAATCATGTACATCTCAAAGTTCTTTTTTTATTATATATTTTTTTAAAAAATTTTTATTGTTGGTTGTTCAAAACATTACATAGTTCTTTACATATCATATTTCACACTTTGATTCAAGTGGGTTATGAACTCCCATTTTTACCCCGTATATAGATTGCAGAATCACATCGGTTACACATCACTGATTTACATATTGCCATACTAGTGTCTGTTGTATTCTGCTGCCTTTCCTATCCTCTACTTTGCCCCTCCCCTCCCCTCCCCTCTTCTCACTCTACCCCATGTACTGTAATTAATTTCTCCCCCTTGTTTTTTTCCCTTTCCCCTCACTTCCTCTTGTATGTAATTTTGTATAACCCTGAGGGTCTTCTTCCATTTCCATGCAATTTCCCTTCTCTCTCCCTTTCCCTCCCACCTCTCATCCTTGTTTAATGTTAATCTTCTTCTCATGCTCTTCCTCTCTACTCTGTCCTTAGTTGCTCTCCTTATATCAAAGAAGACATTTGGCATTTGTTTTTTAAGGATTGGCTAGCTTCACTTAGCATAATCTGCTCTAATGCCATCCATTTCCCTGGGAATTCCATGATTTTGTCATTTTTTTAATGCAGAGTAATACTTCATTGTGTATAAATGGCACATTTTTTATCCATTCATCTATTGAAGGGCATCTAGGTTGGTTCCACAGTCTTGCTATTGTGAATTGTGCTGCTATGAACATAAATGTAGCAGTGTCCCTGTAGTATGCTCTTTTTAGGTCTTTAGGGAATAGACCGAGAAGGGGAATAGCTGGGTCAAATGGTGGTTCCATTCTCAGCTTCCAAGAAATCTCCATACTGTTTTCCAAATTGGCCGCACCAATTTGCAGTCCCACCAGCAATGAACAAGAGTACCCTTTTCCCCACATCCTCGCCAGCACTTGTTGTTGTTTGACTTCCTAATGGCTGCCAATCTTACTGGAGTGAGATGGTATCTTAGGGTGGTTTGGACTTGCATTTCTCTGACTGTTAGCGATGCTGAGCATTTTTTCATGTACTTGTTGATTGATTGTATGTCCTCCTCTGAGAAGTGTCTGTTCAGGTCCTTGGCCCATTTGTTGATTGGGTTATTTGTTTTCTTATTGTTTAATTTTTTGAGTTCTTTGTATATTCTGGATATTAGGGCTCTATCTGAAGTGTGAGGAGCAAAGATTTGTTCCCAGGATGTAGGCTCCCTATTTACCTCTCTTATTGTTTCTTTTGCTGAGAAAAAACTTTTTAGTTTGAGTAAGTCCCATTTGTTGATTCTAGTTATTAACTCTTGTGCTATGGGTGTCCTATTGAGGAACTTGGAGCCCGACCCCACAGTATGTAGACCGTAGCCAACTTTTTCTTCTATCAGGTGCAGAGTCTCTGATTTGACATCAAGCTCCTTGATCCATTTTGAGTTAACTTTTGTGCATGGTGAGAGAAAGGGATTCAGTTTCATTTTGTTGCATATGGATTTCCAGTTTTCCCAGCACCATTTGTTGAAGATGCTATCCTTCCTCCATTGCATGCTTTTAGCCCCTTTATCAAATATAAGATGGTTGTAATATTGTGGATTGGTTTCTGTTTCCTTTATTCTGTACCATTGGTCCACCCTCCTGTTTTGGTACCAGTACCATGCTGTTTTTGTTACTATTGCTCTGTAGTATAGTTTGAGATCTGGTATCGCTCTACTGCCTGATTCACTCTTCCTGTTTAAAGTTGTTTTTGCTATTCTGGGTCTTTTATTTTTCCATATGAATTTCATGATTGCTTTATCTATTTCTACAAGAAATGTCATTGGGATTTTGATTGGCATTGCATTAAACCTATAGAGAACTTTTGGTAATATCACCATTTTGATGATGTTAGTTCTGCCTATCCATGAACAGGGTATATTTTTCCATCTTCTAAGATCTTCTTCTATTTCTCTCTTTAGGGTTCTGTAGTTTTCATTGTATAAGTCCTTCACCTCTTTTGTTAGGTTGATTCCCAAGTATTTTATTTTTTTTTGAGGATATTGTGAATGGAGTGGTTGTCCTCATTTCCATTTCAGAAGATTTGTCGCTGATATACAGGAATGCCTTTGATTTATGCATGTTGATTTTATACTGCCACTTTGCTGAATTCATTTATTAGCTCTAATAGTTTCTTTGTAGACCCTTTTGGGTCTGCTAGGTATAGAACCATGTCATCTGCAAATAGTGATAATTTGAGTTCTTCTTTTCCTATTTTTATGCCTTTAATTTCTTTTGTCTCTCTAATTGCTCTGGCCAGTGTTTTGAGAACTATGTTGAACAGAAGTGGTGAGAGAGGGAATCCCTGTCTTGTTCCAGATTTTAGAGGGAATGCCTTCAATTTTTCTCCGTTCAGAATGGTGCTAGCCTGAGGCTTGCATAGATAGCTTTTACAATATTGAGGTATGTTCCTGTTATCCCTAGTTTTTCTAGAGTTTTGAACATAAAGGGATGCTGTACTTTGTCGAATGCTTTTTCTTCATGTATGGAGATGATCATATGGTTCTTATCTTTAAGTCTATTGATGTGGTGAATAACATTGATTTCCGTATATTGAACCAGCCTTGCATCCCAGGGATGAATCCTACTTGATCACGGTGCACAATTTTTTTGATATGTTTTTGTATCCGATTCGCCAGAATTTTATTGAGGATTTTTGCATCTAGGTTCATTAGAGATATTGGTCTGTAGTTTTCTTTCTTTGAGGTGTCTTTGGTTTAGCAATCAGGGTGATGTTGGCCTCGTAGAATGAATTTGGAAGTTCACCCTCTTTTTCTATTTCCTGAAATAGCTTGAAAAGTATTGGTATTAGTTCTTCTTTAAAGGTTTTGTAAAACTCTGCTGTATACCCATCTGGTCCTGGGCTTTTCTTAGTTGGTAGTTTTTTGATGGCTTCTTCTATTTCCTCAATTGATATTGGTCTGTTTAGGTTGTCTATATCCTCCTGACTCAATCTAGGCAGATCATATGACTTAAGAAATTTATCGATACCTTCACTTTCTTCTATTTTATTGGAGTATAAGGATTCAAAATAATTTTTAATTATCTTCTGTATTTCTGAAGTGTCTGTAGTGATATTGCCTTTTTCATCCCATATTCTAGTAATTTGAGTTCTCTCTCTTCTTCTCTTCATTAGCATGACTAAGGGTCTGTCGATCTTATTTATTTTTTCGAAGAACCAACTTTTAGTTTTGTCATTTTTTTCAATTGTTTCTTTTGTTTCGATTTCATTAATTTCAGCTCTGATTTTTATTATTTCTTGCCTTCTACTTCTTTTGCTGTTGTTTTGCTCTTCTTTTTCTAGGATTTTGAGATGAAGTGTGAGATCATTTATTTGTTGGTTTTTCCTTTTTTTAAGGAATGAACTCCAGGCAATGAATTTTCCTCTTAGAACTGCTTTCATTGTGTCCCATAGATTCTGATATGTTGTGTCTGTGTTTTCATTTATCTCTAAGAATTTTTTAATTTCCTCCTTGATGTCTTCTATAACCCATTGATCATTCAGTAACCTATTGTTCATTCTCCAAGTGATGCATGATTTTTCCTTCCTTCTTTTATCATTGATTTCCAGCTTCATTCCATTATGATCAGATAAGATGCATGGTATTATCTCTACTCCTTTATATTGTCTAAGAGTTGCCCTGTGACATAATATATGATCTATTTTTGAGAAGGATCCATGTGCTGCTGAGAAAAAAGTGTAACAGCTTGATGTTGGGTGGTGTATTCTATATATGTCAATTAAGTCTAGGTTATTAATTGTGTTATTGAGTTCTATAGTTTCTTTATTCAACTTTTGTTTGGAAGATCTGTCCAGTGGTCAGAGAGGTGTGTTGAAGTCTCCCATAATTATTGTATGGTGGTCTATTAGACTCTTGAACTTGAGAAGAGTTTGTTTGATAAACATAGCTGCACCGTTGTTTGGGGCATATATATTTATGATTGTTATGTCTTGTTGGTGTATGGTTCCCTTGAGCAGTATGTAGTGTCCCTCTTTATCCCTTTTGATTAACTTTGGCTTGAAATCTATTTTATTTGATATGATTATGGACACTCCTGCTTGTTTCCGAAGTCCATATGAGTGATATGATTTTTCCCAACCTTTCACCTTCAGTCTATGTATATCTTTTCCTATCAAATGCGTCTCCTGTAGGCAGCATATTGTTGGATCTTTTTTTTGATCCATTCTACTAGCCTGTGTCTCTTAATTGGTGAGTTTAAGCCATTAACATTTAGGGTTATTATTGAGATATGGATTGTTCTTCCAGCCATATTTATTTATTTATGTTACTTAACATGGTTTGTTTTTCCTCTTTGATTATTTTTTCCCTTTACTGTACTACCTCCCACTTTTGGTTTTCATTGTTATTTTCCATTTCCTCTTCCTGTAATGTTTTGCTGGGGATGTTTTGAAGAGATGGTTTTCTAGCTGCAAATTCTTTTAACTTTTGTTTATCGTGCAAGGTTTTGATTTCATCTTCCATCCTGAAGCTTAATTTCGCTGGATACACAATTCTTGGTTGGAACCCATTTTCTTTTTTTTTTTTTACTTAAATATATATATTTTTTTAAATTTTATTTTTTTTATTGGTTGTTCACAACATTACAAAGCTCTTGACATATCATAATTCATACATTAGATTGAAGTGGGTTATGAACCCCCAATTTTACCCCCAATGCAGATTGCAGAATCACGTCGGTTACACATCCACAATTTTACATAATGCCCTATTAGTAATTGTTGTATTCTGCTACCTTTCCTATCCCCTACTATCCCCCCTCCCCTCCCCTCCCATCTTCTCTCTCTACCCCATGTAATTCATTTCTCTCCTCGTTTATTTTCCCATTCCCCTCACAACCTCTTATATGTAATTTTGTATAGCAATGAGGGTCTCCTTACATTCCCATGCAATTTCCCTTTTCTCTCCCTTTCCCTCCCATCTCATGTCTCTGTTTAATGTTAATCTTTTCTTCCTGCTCTTCCTCCCTGCTCTGTTCATAGTTGCTCTCATTATATCAAAGAAGACATTTGGTATTTGTTTTTTAGGGATTGGCTAGCTTCACTAAGCATAATCTGCTCTAGTGCCATCCATTTCCCTAAAAATTCTATGATTTTGTCATTTTTTATTGCTGCATAGTACTCCATTGTGTATAGATGCCACATTTTTTTATCCATTCATCTATTGAAGGGCATCTGGGTTGGGAACCCATTTTCTTTCGGCATTTGAAATATGTTGTTCCAGGATCTTCTAGCTTTCAGCGTCTGTGTTGAGAGATCAGCTGTTATCCTGATTGGTTTACCCCTAAATGTAATCTGCTTCCTTTCTCTTGTAGCTTTTAAAATTCTCTCCTTATTCTGTATGTTGGGCATCTTCATTATACTGTGTCTAGGTGTGGATCTCTTATGATTTTGCACATTCAGAACCCTGTAGGCTTCTAGAATTTGGGATTCTGTCTCAGTCTTCAAGTCTGGGAAGTTTTCTTGTATTAGTTAGTTGAAGAAATTGCTCATTCCTTTGGTTTGGACCTCTATACCTCTCTGTATCCCAATGAGTCTTAAGTTTGGTCTCTTTATGTTATCCCACATTTCTTGGATGTTCTGCTCATGGTTTCTTAACAGTCTCTCTGAGCTGTCTATGTTCTTTTCAAGTTGGAATACTTTGTCTTCATTGTCTGATGTTCTATCTTCTAAGTGTTCTACTCTGCTGGTAGTATTCTCATTTGAGTTTTTAATTTGGTTTATTGCTTCCTGCATTTCTAGGATTTCTGTTTGTTTTTTATAACCTCTATCTCCCTGTATAGTTGATCTTTTGCTTCTTGGGTTTGTTTATGTAATTCATTGTCGAACTGATCTTTCATTGTCTGATTTTGCTGTCTAATGTCTTCCTTGAGACTCCAGATCATCTGAAGCATGTAAATCCTGAATTCTTTATCTGACATTCCATCTGCTGCAGATATTACCTCTTCTAAAGTTGAGTTGACCTGCATTGCTTGTGGTCCTTTCATTCCTTGTCTTTTCATACTGCTCGCGTTTCTTTCTGCTTGGTGAAACTGTTGTGTTATTGAATTTTCCCCCTATATATTTATATTGCTCTTGTATAGTTGCAAAGTCTCCCTTGCAGGGGCGGGCGGCGGCTGTGCTCCTCCTCCAATTGGGGTGATCTGTCTATCATGCCGGCTGGCCTCTGGGCCCCTTCTCCCGGTCGCGTGGTCTGCCTACCTTGCAGGCAATGGCATGGCCCCTCCTCCAATAGGGGTGATCTGTCTACCACGCTGGTGGGCCGCTCGGCCTCTTCTCCAGGTTGCAGGTCTGCCTACCTTGCAGGTGCAGGTGGCGGCTGTGCCCCTCCTTCAATTGGGGTGATCTTTCAACTAGGCTGGCGGGCCCCTGGGCCCCTTCTCCCGGTCGTGCGGTCTGCCTACCTTGCGGGGGGCAGGTGGGCCCTTCCTCCAATTGGGGTGATGTGTCTACCATGCCAGTGGGCCGCTGGGTCTGTTCTCCCTGTCAGTCGCAGGTCTGCCTACCTTGCAGGCATGGGCGGCAGCTCTGCTCTGCCCCTTCTCCAATTGGGGTGATATGTCTACCACGCCGGTGGGCCGCTGGGCCTGTTCTTCCGGTCAGTCGCAGGTCTGCCTACCTTGTAGGCGTGCGCAGCAGCTCTGCTCCCATCTCGAAGTTCTTGTCTGTCATTTCTTCTTTTGTTTTTGCCATGGATTCTAATAATGTGGTATCTTTATTTGTTTGGGGCACTTTCTTCCCTTGTCTTTTCATGTTGCTCATGTGTATTCCCTTCTAGCTCTGAAAGTCCAGGGTGTTATGTTTTTACCCTATAGGTTTGTAGTGTTCCTGTGGGGTTCAAAAACCTCTTTTTTTGTGGGGAAGAACAATGTTAACAGATCCCAATATCAACAATATACCACCCATAAACAATTCATTGCTATTAAGATGTTTACAATTTGGTCACAAAGTACAAAAATGTTGGATTCAATTATTATCTATAATATAATCAGTAGGTTTGTAAAAGGGTTTACAGTTTCTAATGGTGGACATTGAGCTGGGGGTGAGGTGTAGGATGACATACTGAGGAGGTAGGATGTGAGGATATAGAAATTAATGTATCTTAGGAAGAGTGAAAGAAAAATCTTATGAAGAGGGTTAGTAGGAAGAGAATAGACAAGAAATAGTTTGGCATAGACAAGTACATGGGAAGACAGTGGAGTACATAAAACAAACACATATATGTATTTAGAAAAATAAAGGATTTTAAAATAGTAAAGATTGGAGGGGAAAAGAAAAATAAAAGAAAAAAAATAGGGCATATATATCACCTCTATATTATATTATTCAAATGTCCCAGTCCTCAAAATCCAAATTCATGCAAAATTCTTGGTTTCACATATGTTGGAATGTGAGGGCAGGAGGATAGAGGGAGAGAAGAAAAAAGGAAAAAAAATTCTCAAAGGAAGAAACCAGGATTGTTGCTAGTTTTAGAGATCTGTATCTTTCCTGCTTCCCTTCTCATCCAATAGGTGAAGTTGTCTGTTGTGAGCTGGTATCTCTGCCCTCAGGATGGTGAAGGTAACCAAGGTGGGAACTCTGGTCTTGTTGCGGGGTGCTTGGAAGAAGAAATGGAATCTGCCAGTCCCTGCAAGGAGACTGCACCTCAAGGGTCTCTTTTTGCGTCCGCTTGTATGACCTGGCCCTATCTCCCTATCTTGCCTGAAGATTTCTCAGTTCCTGTTATCTCTGTTAGTCTCCAAAATTTTGCCCCATTTCCCTCTCCTTTAGCAGTTCCCAATCAAGGGACCTCATCCCCCTGCCCCTGGCTCAGGTGGGTGGTGCCCTGGTTGCACTGTGCACCCTTTCCACTGAGAGCTATTTTGGGTTGGGAAGCTACTGTGCTGGGTTACTGCTGCTGGGGAGAGGGGGGAGTTGGAAACCAGGTATCTGGCCAGCTGGAGTTCAAATCTGGGAGCTGCCCCCACCAAATATGAAGAGGAAGTTGAGCCAAGATGAAGGCAGTCGGCTTCCAGCACTGGGGTGTGAATGGGGTGGGGGAGCCAGGTGATGGCATTGTGCTGAGGGTAGGTAGCACCTGAGTGACCTGTGTGGGTGTGAAGCAATATATGGAAGTTCTGCTGTGGTGCTGATAGGTGATCCTGCTAAGGCGCTCCTGAGCCCTGTGTTGGCTAGAACTTCGGAAGCTGGGTGTTGGGAGCCAAGAGTCCTGCTGGAATTCTGAGGCCCAGAGCCCTTCATGGGGGCACAGTGCTGGTGATTTCTGTGTGAGATCAGCTATATAGGGGTCCACTATCACTCTCAGAGATGCAGTAGTTCCACTGGGTGAGACCTGGGTCATGGAGCAACAGAGAATGCTGCCTCTTTCTGGCCTGCCATCTTGGATTTTGAGGTCTAAATAGTTTAATTTAATATAAAATTTTAGTATTTCATAAATTGACAGAAGCACGAGAGTAGAAGGGTTATAGCTGCTGGCTCTTCCCATGTCATATTGTACAGAATTAATTCCAGTCCAGCACATACCTTTTCTGGTAATCAATTATTTCCTTCCTTTATCATTTACTGCAGAAGCAGCTCTTCAGTATGCAAATGTTCTCACATCAGAATCATTTGTGGGATTGTGGATTGAGGTCTTGAATGTTGCAGTTTTGGGGAGCCCCATGATGGATTTTGACCTCTGGATTTGACATTTTGTTAATGAATACCCCACCAGGTCCTAGTTTATATAAATGTTGCTAGATATTCATACAACTCACCCTGCTCTACAATGCATGGAATTAATCTTCTGTGCTCAGAATTTTTACCACCATCCACCTGCTTCTCTGGTTTCTTTACTCAGGACCTGGAGAATGATCATGTGCTTCTGAACTGTCTTCACAAAAACCCATGGATTCCAATTCATCCTACAGGTCAACTTCCCCTCACTCAAGGCCATGTTCATTACCTCTTGCTTAACCTAAGCTCAATTTTCTCATTTGACACTTTGTTCTGAATCAGTTTAGTCCCTCAACTGTAAATGTCTGGAAATGAGCATCAATCATGATCTTTGCCTAAGTCCTTCTTTTCTCTCTGGGTTTTCTCCTCTGGTGAATTCAAAAGACCAATCTGGATACTGATGTAGTTTTTGCTTTCTGTCAGGCTGTATTCTAGGCTCTGTATATACAAAAGTGCCAAAGCAAAACAAAATTTCTGTTCTGAACAAACGTAGTTCCTAGTGGAGAAACACACATGAGCAAAGTCTCAATGAATTGTCCTCATGTCGCTGATACTACCTCATCATGCTCACCCTGAGCATCTGGAGCTTACTTCTGACTGCTGAAGGCCCTTTTTCTCCCACAGAATATCAGCACTGAACATCTCCAGGTATTGTCCATAAGCTTTCTTCATGCGTACCTCCCTGTCCTGCTTCGGGTGCACTGCTCACCTGAGTCATGCAGATGCAGAGACCCTGGCTAGCTGTCATCTACCTTCTTTCTTCTTCTTCTTCTTCTTCTTCTTCTTCTTCTTCTTCTTCTTCTTCTTCTTCTTCTTCTTCTTCTTTCTCTCTCTCTCTCTCTCTCTCTCTCTCTCTCTCTCTCTCTCTCTCACACACACACAGAGCATTCAGAAGGATATTTCCTTTACATGTGTATGATAAAAGCATTTTCTACCTAAATAAACTCCTATAGATTTTTTTCTACATCAACAAAATAAACATTAGTTTCCCATTTAAAATCTCATTGTATTTCTTCCCATCCACTCTACCTCAACTCCTCAACTCCTCCTCCTATACCCTGAACATAACCACTAGTAGATTCTATTTGCAAAGAGGATTCTTATTCCTGGACCGCAGGGTCACATTGTCTCTGAGTCCTTCTGGTCCTTCTGTCCCTACCTCACTATCTTTACTGATGACCAAGCTCCACATCATCTACTAGAGAAGTCCTTACCACCATGAGTTGGATGTATTTTTGCTTTTATGATAATACTGTATGAGGAAATTTCTAAACCTAAAACTTTGACTACTTTTGTCAGTATTTCCAAAATTTAAACTAGAAATTCACAGCAAAAAATAAGGGGATGATTCCACCTATTATTTTCATATTCAATTGACTGTGAAAATTTACACTTGATGTGACTATTGAATATTTTATCATCTTCTTTAACTATTTAATAGTCTAACATTGAAAGAGAAGAGTATTAGTTTGATTGTAATAAGTTACCAGAATCAACAATATAGATTTTAATGCATTTGAATATAATATTCACTTATATCATGAACAACTTTGAGAAATATCTCACTGGAGATCCTGAAGGACTATTTATTAAGAGAGATTAACTTAAAAATTTTGATAAGAAAGTTAGTTCTTCTCAGGTAAATAATTTAAACATCACAATCAACCTCATTGGGTTATACCAGATAGTAAAGTACATAATCAAAAATTGACTTTCTAGCTCAAAACTCCAAATTTTTACCATTATCCAGATAAAATTTATTGTCTTATGAATTTCTCTAAGACCTCATTTCCTTGTATAGGAATAAAAGATTATGATGAAATGAAATTTAACATATGACTGTATGTCTGAGTACAAATGAACCCATGCATATTTGCTCACTCCTGGCCTCCACTGAGCTGTGACAGAGGGGCCTCTCCTTGCCATCCTTCCCATGTTCATTCCATCCTGGTGAAACTTATTATGGACCATGACAGCCATTCAGAGCAAGGGTCATGTCATGTCATATGTAGCCAAAAGTGCTTTATTTAGAGAAAGGGTATTGTGTGCTTGAAGAGTTAACATTATGAAAGGAGAAGTCTGGCCTTTGTCCTGGCCCCTGGTGGGTAAACCTCTTCATCCTAAGAATTTCCTCAGGGACCCCACATGAGTTTATGCTCAGGAGCTGATTCATGGTCTGTCCCCAGATAGTTTAAGAAAAGAGAATGACCATACTAGAAAGACCAAGAAGATGACTACAAATTTGGAGCTTTGAGTGCATTGTATCAGAAGAATCAGTCTGGTGGTTTTTGTCTTACTTCCCCTCTGCCTATGTCACTGTGAGTTACACGTAGCTGCTCCCACTGCCATGGTTTGACCCACAGTGGTAGACATCCTCATCCTCTTCCTGGATGTTCTGGATGGTCAGGTACCGATCCAGGCCAGAGCCTGAGACTGAGAAGCGATCAGGAATCCCATCCCCCTTGGATCCCACAATGCCACTAGTGCCTACTCGCATCACAAACCGGGGGCTCTTCCCTGGGCTTTGCTGGTACCAGTCCACTGCATAACTATTGTAGCCACTGCTCAGGGTGCAGGTGAGTTTGGCAGTTTGTCCAAGGGAGGCAGATGCAGAGAGTGGCTGAGTCAGCACAGGTTGAGAGAGGGACCCTGTAAACACAGACACATCACAGTGGAAGTCAGGGCCAGGGTGCATGAGTTTGGAAATTTGAGCCCATGAAGATAGGCTCAGGATAGGAGTTTGCCATGGGGCACAGAAGTCCCTACCTGGGCAGTGAGTGAGCATCATAAGGAGGAGAAGTGTCTTGACCATGTTGGACAGTTTTCTGAGTTCCCGAGCAGATATGGACTGCCCTCAGCCTTTCTTATCCTTCCCCGCTGGCCTTAAGGTAAGGCGCTCATGCAAATGTGCCTCCTCCTACTGCCCCTCACTGGCTGCTCTTCTTATGGGCCTGGAATGATGCAAGACAAAGTGTGGAGGGTGGGGATGCTTTTATTTGTCTGATGGGCAGAACCTGGGAGGAAGCAGGTGCTGGGCCTCTGCAGAGGAACACAGTTGCTGAGTACACCTTAGTGCCACAGGGTTCAGTTCCTCTCCCTACCCCTGTTCAGATGTGGAGTCCTCTGGGGACATCTCAAGCTGTGAACATACTTCAAGGGTTCCCAGAAAGTGTTCCCTGATGTCCTGAAAATTACATGTAGAAGTTTAGCCTTGTCTTGGATACTGACTTTGCCTTTTTTGCCTTTTCGTTTGAATCTTAGAAATACTGATGGAATTATTACTGTGTCAAGTACTGTGATCAGATCAATATCACTACTGCATGTGGTAATTAGGGTGTTTGTTTTTTTTTACACCAAAAATTCACCAGAAATCAACAATTGAATATGAAAAGTACAATGAAAAACAAGCATGGAGCTGAACATTTTCACTACTTGGGATCACTTAGGAAACTCAACTCAGGATCATAATAAATGTTTCTTTCATGTCCTCTCATTATGTCCATCTTTCCAGGATGTAAGTTGGTTGAGTTTGATAAGTCATTTGCCCAAAGGCCCACTTAGCACCCCAAGTTTGAATTTTAGATAAACCTGATCAAAAGAATGACTTTTCTCATAAATACTGGCCCATTGGACTAAGGGGAAATTTGGGGATCTATCTATCTATAATTGAAATGACTACAAGTTAGGAGGCATAAGCCAGCCAAAATTACTTATCTTACATTTTCAGAGGTCAGTAGAGTGACAGGAATCTCCTTGGGCTAACTTCAGGGTGGTGGTAGGGTAGTGCTACCTTCTGAGGCTCCAGGGGAAAAACTGTCTTCTTTCATTTTCCAAATTCTAGAGTCACTCACATTCCTTGGCTGGTGGTAACTGCCTCCATGTTTAAAGTAAAAAATCCTGAATGGATAACTTTTCATAAGATACCACACTAGTTGCTTCATCTTTGTCTTCCACTCTTAAGGACACTCATGATCCCACTGTCTCCAGGTAAATTCCAGAATTATTTCCTGACCCTAATGTGAGATGATTAGTAACATTATTTCTATGACTAATTTATTATCACTTTATAATGCATTCTAGCATATTCATAGAATCCAAGGATTAGTGTGGGTACAACTTTGTGATCCATTATTAGCTAACCACAAGGCTCTTGCCACAGGAACTTGTAATCTTTTATGTATACTCATTGAAAATATAATAAGGCATCACCCAAAAGTCACAAGCATATGAATTTGTGGTTTGTTATGCTTTTATATTGCACATATATGATCTTCATAGAACATTGGGTAATTTATAATTATATATGATTTATACTATGATTTCATTATTATGTAAATCAGAAAGCCACTCAAGATGCCCTGTGAACATACATAATGCATTTGATATTCTGGTTTGTGACTTTTTAGCACCATGTATAACACAGAGTAGGGTTATCTCTCTTTTCTGTGTGGGATAATAACACTGAATGAATCTTAGAGCTGTCATGCCATGCACTGCATAATAATCAGCTTATCCTCAGGTTGCTGCTCAGAGATGTGCAGAACACATGTACTTTTGCGGGCATCTGTGTTCCAAGCAAGTTCATGGGGACCCCAGAACCTGACACTTTTTATGAGGCTGAGTAGCATAGTGCCATTGTATGTAGGATCTGTTGACACTAAAGCTGCTATTCCAGGATTAGGTAAGTCTGATAGGTGATTTAGGAGATTCAGAGATGGAGTGCAATTGACTCAATACAACTTTGAAAGGGAACCTGCAAACACAGATAGGAGTAGGGGATGAGGTAAGGGGAGGTGAAAAATTTCTCACAGGTCTAAAATGGAGTAATTGAAGTGAATTAAGAATTGAGACCTGCTTAAGACTGATGTTAACCAGAGCAGTAGTGAGGAGGTGCAGGAGGACTCCAGTTCATAGTGGACACAGACCTTGACTGTCATACTGGACGGATATAGGTGGCCTTTAATTTTTCACCACCTGCTACAGGAGGGATGTTCATGCAGCTCTGTCTCCATCATGGTTTCCCCAGCCTCTCTCTGAGCCCTGGTGCTGTAGGGTAGCACACAGTGCAAAGTGAGAAAGAATGAAGTTGCTTTCCTCCTGGGGGAACCCTGGTGGGAAGCACCTGATGAGATAAGAGTCTAGGGACTCAGTCAAGCCAGACAGAACACCGCTGTTGAGTCCCCATCAGTAAACAGAGGGTTCACCAACAAAATTAAGACTCCTTTGTGTGAATGGTCCTAACTGAACAGTTGTGTGGGGCAACAAGGCAGTCCTACAGCACCCTCTGGTGGTGACAGAACACATAAGTACACTACTGAAATACAGAAGATAATTAGAAACTATTTGGAAAATTCATACTCCAATAAAATAGAAAATCTCGAAGACATTGACAAATTTCTAGAGACATATAATCTACAGAAACTGAATCAAGAGGACATATACAATTTAAATAGTTCATTTTCAAGAAATGAATTAGAAGATGCCATTAAAAGCCCACCAACCAAGAAAAGCCTGGAACACTTGAATTCTCACCAGAGTTCTACAGGACCTTCAAAGAAGAATTAACATCAATGCTTTTCTAGTTATTTTATGAAATAAAAAGTGAACACTTCCAAATTTATTCTGTAGGCTCGTATAAATCTGATACCAACAGCAAAGACACAACCAGTAAAGACCAATATCCCTGATGAACATATATGCAAAATTTCTTGCAAATCACATACTAAAACAAATTAAAAAGAGTGTGTGTACCATGATCAAGTGAGGTTAATTATAGGTTTTCATTTTTGGTTCAAACTACAAAAATCAATAAATAAACTCAATCAACTTAAAGACAAGAATCATATGATCATCTCAATAGATGTAGAAAAAGTAGGGATAGCAGAAACATACATCAACATGGTAAAACCTAGTTATGCTAAACCCCCAAACAACATCATTTTAAAAAGGATATACTGAAAGAATTCCCACTTAAAACAAACAAACAAAAAAAACTAGAACAAGACAAGGATCATTTTGATTCAGCATATTCCTTAAAAATGTAGCAAGAGCCATTAGACAGATGAAAGAAATAAAAGACATACAAATAGAAAAAGAACAACTCAAATATCACTACTTGCCAAGGTCATGATTCTCTATTTAGAAGATTCAAAAAAATCCAATAGGAAAAATTCTAGAATTAACAAATTAATTCAGCAATGTAGCAGGATATAAAATCACACCCATAAATCAAATGTGTTCCTATACATCAGTGATGAATCCACTGAAAGGGAAATTAGGAAAACCACTCATTCATAATAACTTCAAAAAAATCAAATACTTGGAGATCAATCTAAAAAAGAGGTGAAAGACCTCTATAATGAAGACTACAGAACACTAAATAAATTGAAGACAATCTTAGAAGATGGAAAAATCTCCTATAGGCATAATTAAATATTGTCAAAATGGCCATACTACCAAAAGAGTTATATAGATTTTGTGCAATTTCTATGAAAATTTCAATACATTCTTCATAGAACTACAAAGAGCAATCATGAAATTCATTTGGAAAAATATGAGACGCAGGATAGTTAAAGCAATGCTTAGCAAGAAGAGTGAAGAAGGAAGAAACACAATACATGACCATAAACTATATTACAGAGATATAGTTACAAAAAATGACATGGGGAATGGGGATGTAGCTCAGTAGGTAGAGTGCTTTCTTTGCATGCACAAGTACCTGAGTTCAATACTGAGAACTACCAGAAAACAAAAATAAAACAACAACAAAAAACCAACCACCCACCACTAACCCCCCCCCCCAAACCCAAACGGCATGGTTTTGGCACCAAAACAGACATGTAGACCAATGATACAGAATAGGAGACACAGAATCAAACCCACATATATACAATTATACTAAAAAAACCACCAAAAATATTCACTGGAAAAAAGATAACATCCTCAATAAATGGTGCTGGGAAAAGTAGAAATCCTAATGAAACAAAGTGAAATTAAACCCCTATCTATCACCCTGCAAAAAACTAAACTCAAAGTGGATTAGAGATTTAGGCAGTACAACAGAGACCATGCACCTAAAAGAAGAAAAAGTAGTCCCAAATCTTCATCATGTCAGCTAATACCTGACTTCCTTAACAATATTCCTAAACCATAAAAAAATAGAATAAAAAATCAATAAATGAGATGGATTCAAACTAAAATGTTTTTATGCAGCAAAGGAAACAATGAATGATGTGAAGAAAGAGACAAAAGAACAAAAAGAATGGGAGGAATTGTTTACCACATGCATAACAGCAGTAATCTCCATAATATATAAAGAACTAAAAAATTTAACACCAAACAACAACAACAACAACAGCAGCAAAAAATAACTAAATCTATAAGTGAAATGAGCAGAAACTTCACAGAAGAAGAAATACAATTGATCAACAAATATATGAAAAAATATTCAACATCTCTAGCAATTAGAGAAATGCAAATCAGAACTATTCTGAGATTTCATCTCACTCCAGTTAGAATAGCAATTATTAAGAATTCAAGCAACAATAAGTGCTGGCGAGGAAATGGGGGAAAACGTACACTGATTTATTACTGGTGGGATTGCAAAATGGTGCAGCTACTTTGGAAAGCAGTATGGAGATTCCTTAGAAAACCTATAATGGAATCCCTGTTTGATATAGTTATTCCTCTTCTTGGTCTATACCCAAAGGACTTAAATTCATTGTACTACAATGGTGCAGCCACCTTAAAGTTTATAGCAGCTCAATTCACAATAGCTAAACTGTGGAACCAACTTAAACATCCTTCAATAGATGAATGGATAAATAAACTGTGGTACATATACACAATGGAATATTACTCAACCTTAAAGAAAAATGAAATCATGGCATTTACAGGTAAATGGAAGAAAGTAGAGAATGTCCTGCTAAGCAAAATAGGCCAATTCCTAAAAACCAAAGGCTAAATGTTTTCTCTGATAAATGGATGCTGATCCATAATGGTGAAGGGGAGGGAAGAATGGAGGAACATTGGATTGGGCAGAGGGAAGGGAGAAAAGGGGAGGGGGAGTAGGGACAGGGAAAATGTTGCACAAATATGGACATTATTACCCTATATATGGTTATAATTGCAAGACTGTTGTGACACTACATCATGTACAACCAGAGAAATGAAAAATCATGCTCCATTTGTGTAAAAAATAAAATTAAATTAAAAAGATCAATGAAAGGAATGAATTCAAACCAAAAGGCTTCTCAACAAAGGAAACAATTACATAAAGAGAGAGCCTACATAAAGGGAGAAAATCTTTACCACAGGCACCCCAGATACCACTTTAATCTACAGGATATACAAAGAACTCAAAAAACTCCACATCAAAAACAAAACAAAACAAAACAGCAAAAACCCAACAAAAACAACCTAAATAATCCAACCAATAAATAGACTGAGGATCTATAAAGACACTGCAATAATTTCTTATGTGTTTTTTGTTAGTTTTGTGATTCAACAGGTTTCACATTGCATGTGCTATATTCTGTGGGTAAAAAAAATACATACTGTATAAATTTGGCAGATGGTCATTTTGTTAGCTAAGTGTAAGGAAAAAAAACACAATTTCTGATAAAACAGAGGATTGAGCAACCAAAGTGCAAAACTGATGGTCCACAATATTAAATAGTTAAAACTCCTGCAGAATGGAAGGAAAAGTCATAAAATTGGAAAAATAAACAATAGTCTGTGGAAGTTAATTTAAGAAAGAAGGAAAAATTTCCAAGCTCAAGTAGGTATCAAATTGTCCAATTATTTTTATTATCAAAGTATTCAATATGATGTAGCTTTAGCCATTCTATCACATGTGCTTGTTAGCATGTATACTAGAATAAGTTTGAATTTAACCAGGATATACTTCTGTTATTAAGGTGTTGAGAAAAAAAAATAATCATACTAAGTAATGAAACTCAAAAACAAGATGATGAAAATGTTACCAAAACTTTTAACTTCTTATAACTCAAGGGTCTAGACATCATTAAATATAAACTCTAAAACAAAGAAATGTATTGAATATGAACAGTAACCACAAACAGAGCTTTTTAAAACAGAAGTAAAAATACCCCACTTTGTGGTGAAAAAATAAAAGACAATTTTTATTGCTAAATATTGGACATTAGCCATCAAATTATTTTTACAACTGTTTTTTTAAATGAATTGAATAGAGACATTCTATATCTGAATTATTGGGTCTTTAAGTTGAAATGAAGCACATGAAATATATTAAACTATTATAGGGCAGATAGCTTTTCCTTGTTTATCTGGGTTTTTATGGATTCAGCACATAACATCCAAGAAACCCTTTAGTTGTGAGCCACTCCAGGTAGAGGATCATCTAAAGTCAATGTTTCAAAAGAGATAAACTCACAGCTTTGGATATTAATACAATTTAGTTATGTTGGAAAATATTTTATAGATATGAGATGGTAGATATTTTTATTAATAATACAAATTAAAAATAACCAATGACACAAAATTGTATTAAAAATTACATCCATGTTCTACAGATAGAGATATACATGTTAAGACACATCAAATAACTTATAGTAATTACAAATTATAAATGCAGATAACTAGTTGTATGGAGGTAAGCAGGTATCTTGGTTAGAATTGTGGAAACGATTGAGAAAAAATTACTAGATGCCCTTAAATCTTGAAATGTATACATATTTATAAGCCATAAACTTTCATAAAAATATATTGTAGGAGCCAGGTGTGGTGCACACCTGTAATCCCAGTGGCTCAGGAAGCTGAGGCAGGAGGATTGAGAGTTGAAAGTCAGCCTTAGCAAAAGTGATGCTCCGAGCAACTCAGTGAGACCCTATCTCTAA
Organism: Spermophilus citellus; assembly: GCF_964194105.1. Taxonomy (NCBI): domain Eukaryota; kingdom Metazoa; phylum Chordata; class Mammalia; order Rodentia; family Sciuridae; genus Spermophilus; species Spermophilus citellus. The sequence goes on from NC_138184.1 coordinate 106,863,628, forward strand.
ATAAAATACAAAATAGAACTCCAGATGTGGCTCAGTGGTTGAGTGCCTCTGAGTTCAATGCCATTGCAAATAAAACAAAACAAACGAAAAACAAACAAACAAACAAACAAAACCCATATTGTAGGGCTGTGCATATAGCTTAGTTGGTAGAGTGCTTACCTTGCATGCACAAGGCTCTGGGTTCTATTCTTAGCAGTGCACGCACACACGCACACACACACACACACACACACACACACACATATACACAAAAAAACATATTGAAATATCCACATTGCCTCGATTTTAGAAAATATAATGTCCTTATTGAAATAATGTAGTGAAAGCTAAACTTTATTTACACAGTGAATGAGGGTATTTTTTTTGTTGTTGTTCCTAGATGGCAAAATAGAACATGAAGCATTCTCCTAAGAAAACAAAAATATTTGACAATAGCCTTTTCAGCTAATCCAGATTTTACATGTTTTTGTAAATTATAAAATAATTGGTCTGTAGTTCCTGGAAAATCTCCTCCTAAGTCAGGTTTATGATTTTGTCCACTTTGGACTCAAGGTGGAGTAAGAATCATTGGTGGGTCTTTCCTTCACTTTCCTCTCATTTAGCTGTTTGGAGAGCTGAGACAGGGCTCATTTGTCTTCAGTCCCAGGGGTTATTCATAGTCTCAGGCTTGGACAAGTGTTGGTTTATATCATAGTTCCTCATGTGACTGTCACTGTGTGGTACACCACTTGACACCAGCCAGCAGTGGTACTCAGCCTTGTCCTCAGCCAACTGGAGACAACTGGGGGACTCTGCTTCAAACCTTGAAATTTCTAACTTGGCATTGATTTTCATTGAGGTGGACTTAGTTTTGGCCACACTGGTCTCAGAGTGAGTAGCCTATGGAAAACTGTGAGAGAGAGTCAGAATCAGATGCAGTGGCTCATGTGAGTAAAGAGTGATGATGGTTACAGGAATTTGTCACAGCAGTGAGGACATTGTGTATCTCCATTCCAAGAGAGTGATCAGTTTCCCAACTGTCTCCCTTGCATCCTCCTCTCACAAATAATCTTGCAAAAACACTTGTTGTGGAACAACTGGGTCCCCTTATATAATGGTCCACTCAATGGAGAAATATTTTGGCCATATTTACACCAATTGAAGCTGCATAGTCTTGGCAATTCTACTCTGTGTCAGTATAATCCTGATTACTAACCTGAATTCAGTGACATGTCCATAGAGGCTAATCTCTTGGTCATGTATGTTTTCAACTGCGTGTGTGGGCAATCACTCTACAGGTGCTCAGTGTTGTTCCCTTCCTAAAGTCAAGAAAATGTTACACTTTTGTATAAGTCTGGTCAGGGTGGCAGAATGAACGGTGAGGGGTTCAAGGTGATCTTAACCATACTCTGTGGAAGTACAGCAGGTATCCAGAAATTATATTTCATTGGGCAAACAAAGTCTTAAGCCCACTTTAAGGGACCAAATATTATGCTCTACCACTGAACAGGACTTAGATATGAGGAAACAGTGATCCAATCTGCACACATTCCAGGGGAAGAGGCCTTTGTCCACATATCCACATCCAACCTGGACACCTTTATGGTGGTTCACCCCATCAATGTTTCTAATCACCAATAACTGGAAATGACTTCAACTTTCAGAGACCAGATTAAGAATTATCTGATTTATGATATAAATGACCCTGCCTGTTGAATTTACACAACCACCCCAGGCTAGTGGTTCTAATGGGCAGATTATAAAGATTTTTCAGTGTTCTTTTCTCCACAGTGTTTGGCATCAGACCCAGAGGGGAAAAGTTGCATGCACAAAACCTGTTTTCACAGGTGGTGGGCATACAAAGAGTTTTAGTAAACTTTTAATTACTGAGACAAAATACATGGCCAGAACAAATTAAAGGAGAAAAATTTATTTGGGCTTATGGTTTGAGAGGTCTCAGTCCATGGTCATCTGACTCCATTGTTCTGGGCCTGAGGTGAGGTAGAACATCATGGTAGAAATGTGTGGTATGGAGGAAAGCTGCACATATCATGATATGCTGCAGAAAGCAGAAAGACAGATTGTGTGCATAAAGAGCCAGGAACAAGGCAGAAGTGAATTATTTCTTCCAGCCACACCTCATCTCTTCCTGTTACCACTCAGTAGTGCCTTCAAATTAGCAATCCAAAATTGGGTGTCATCATTTTTATAATATCATTATCTAATCATGTCACCACTGAAAATTCCTACATTGTCTGACATGTGAACATTTGAGGAGACACTTCTATAGCCTCATTCTCCTCATTCTCACTTCCTGCTTAGAGCTCTGTATTCTTTTATGTTCTTCAAGCATCTGTCCAGAGTGTCTCAAATCCACAAGGTAATAGGGGATAGTCTGTCCTCTATGAATGTCCCTTGAATACATTTTACTAGGTTTTAGAATGAAAGGAATCTCTATGTGGGGTGGAGTAGCACTTAGACCTCCTCATGTGTATTCCAAAAATATATTTTTTTAATCTTACCTGCTTCAGCCTTAACCCATTTTGTGCACCTGAGTATATATAACAGGAAAGATCCCAGTCTAGTTCTTGACATCTGTGCATTTTTTCTTAGGTGTATAGTTGTTTCCTTTGAAGATGGAGCATGTGCCACATGTTGGGACATAACCACTGGGAACTTCAGCTGAAACAAGATTGGGAAGGACATACTAATTTAAGTCACTGATTTAACTTATTGAACTCATTGATTCTCAGAGTGCTGATTTGGAGACTCCACAGGCAGAATACAATGAAATGCTTTCTCAGGCATGTTTCCAAGAAGTTCCCATAGTTCCACAGGCAGAGATGGAATGCCACACCTTCCCCACCTGTCACAGCAGTGAGTACCCTGCAAGGGCAGCAATTATTGTCAGCAGATGAATCTGCCAATATTTTCTCCTAATGTTTCTTGTCATTGACTGAGTTGGGAGATTTGCTGGAGGTAGAAGAGTACTAGCCACAGATGAAAAGAAAGGGTCAGGAGATGAAAAGAAAGGGTCAGGAGAAAATATGTAGGAGGAATAGGAAGTACTTTTTTACTAATTTTTATTTTGCATCTCATTTTTAAGGTAAATTTATTTTATAAAATTTAATAAAATTATCAGTACTGGTGAAATAGACTAGAGTATATGATAATATAAGACACAGGTATGGCTGAGAATCACAGTACTGATAATTGAAGACATTCTGAGTCCTGAGTTCAGCCTTGCCCTGAGGGAAGTGGAGAAGGGGCCCCAGGATGTGATAGGCAGGGAGTCAATGTTATGCGTCTGAATTTCTCTACCCTTCTTATGTCTGGAAAGTGGTGGGGCCTTCAACAGTATTTATTTCATGGTTTTGCTGTTTTACCTCTATTGAGTCTACTGCATTTAGGTTGATGTCAATGGATGAGAGCTAGTGTGGCTTATTATGGGGGAATGCAGGGAACCATTTATGGAAAAGGCACATCTCAAATAAAGCTTAGAATATGATTCCTCCCAATAATCATTAAATCTATTAACCAATTATCTTCTATCTTCCTTCTAGCCATCCCCATGTAACCAGTGGATTCAAAAACTGGACATGGCAGAAGAACACAAGGTTTCAGGAGCCTATCACTATGGGGGAAGAAGCAGAGATATAGCTTGGGAGATGCTGCTCGACCAGGTAAGAGCTTCCTTTGGGGCATGATTTCTATTCCTCTAGCTCAAAAAGATATGTGATGCATTTCAACATCATCTCAAGCAACAAGTAGGCCAGGATTATTCATTGGATTAACTTGGTAAACTTATCAGGTTTAGAGAACATGAGGCATAATATAATCAGTAGGTGGGTTTTTCCTGTTCGTGGGATTTAAGGAGCTTCTCTAGGATGCATTATTCTGAAAAAGATGACCCCCTTCTGCAGTAAGGAAGGACTGGGTCTTAAGGGATGGCATATCCTTTGGAAGACATGAATGTTGGGTTTCTACCCCACTAAATTTGTAATAAATAAGGGTAATCTTTGTATACTTAAATATCTAAAATGGTTTGGCAGAATATATCAAAACTATTCTCCTCCAAATTATCGTTAAAGTAGTCTTTTATAATTTCAAACATAACTTTGAAATTCCTTTTTTTCATATTTTATTGGTGCATTATAGTTGTGCACAATGGAGGGATTTGTTGTTCCATATTCATACATGCACACAATATAATAGTCTACTTGGAGCAATATCATTCCTCAGCATTTCCCCTTTCCCTTTCACCTCCCTCCTTCTTCTCCTGGTCCTGTTCTTCTACTCTAGTGATCTACCTTTGATTCTCATGAGATTCCCTACCTTTGAATTTCTTTTAGTGGAATTTTTGGAGAGAAGAATACAGATAATTCACATGGAAAGTAGGGTTGACTTCAAGAGGCATGAGCCTTGTCCCCTAACAGCTCTGCCCTGCAGATTCTTGTCCTGTGACATGCAGTCAACCTGCCATTCCAAACCTGTACTTCAGAGCCCTCCAGCACACTCTGGGGTCACTGAAAGCATAGGAGCCAGGGTTTCAGCTTAATGACTCAGGTTTTACAGGGAGGATGAATTTTGGTAAATTAGCTTAAGATTGAGGAAAAAAGGTGCATTGGCTGAAGTACATGTACAGGTACACTTACCTGAAAATTTACATTCCATATTAAATTTTGGAAGCTACCTCTATAGCTTCTATCATTTCTGTGCATTTTAGGTCACTTTCCTTTGGATCTTCTTTTTTTTTGTCCATTTTAGATCATTTTATACTTTTCTAAAAATGTGGTGAGAAGAACATATAATTTTACCTTGTTTCAATGATATTTATCCTACATTTCACTTGTATAATCCACTGCTATCTTTATACACATATAGTCATAACTGTGTATTATATCACTGTAATACCAAACTTTTCTCTTGGCACAAAAATGCTGCTAAGCTGAAATCAGGGTGTGTTTGTGTGTGTGTGTGTGTGTGTGTGTGTACATGGATATGTCTATAATTTTTGCCACTTCTATCCATAATTGTGCAACACATGACAGAGTTATGCACTGACTTTCAAGAATACATCTTTATGATAAAATATGTATTAAAACATTTTGGAGCCTTGAATAATAATTTGATGGCCTTTTCTGGAGCAATTGAAGAGGTATACTGAGCCCACACTAGCTCAATGCAGAATCATTGTCAGAAGAAGAGAGGTGTTAGGACCAAGAATGAGTCTGAGTCAGGGTGTTTGTGTCTCACTTCCCCACCTGCATGTGTCACTGTGGAAATGGTTGCTGAACCACAGAACACAGTAATAGGTGGCCTCATCCTCAGTCTGGGCCCCCGTGATGGTGAGGGCAGCCTTGTCTCCAAGTAGGTAACCTGAGAATCGGGCAGGGACTCCTGGAACTCAATTACTGGTGCCACCTATTACACCCTGAGGTACCTGATAGGGCTTCTGTTGGACCCAGCTTGCATAGTTACTGGTAATGACAGCCCCAGTACTGGAGCCACAGGTGAGTGTGACTGTCCCTCCTGGAGTTGTGGTCAATGAAGTTTCCTGAGTCACCACAGCCCAGGAAGTGGAGCCTGAATACAGAGAGACCCAATGATCAGGATAGGATTTGTGGCATGAAGATTTAGTGTTGCCTTCCTCACCCCAATTACAGCATTGAAAGTTTCCCCTGACCCGTGCAGTGAGCCAGAAGTGTGAGCAGGAGAGGAGCCCAGGTCATGGTGAAGACAGGCCAGCACTGAGCTTTTCAAGTCTGTTCATCACATGGACAGCTCCACAGCTTTTATTATGTCTCTTAACACCTGTTTGGTGGGAAAGAAGGTGGGACTCTCATTCAAATGAACTCCTCTCCAAGGGCAACACAGCCAATTCACAGTTACTGAGGTTTCATGCACCAGTGACCACTGTTCAGGTTCAGGGCCTGGAGACCAATGTTCTAGCTGTTTTTTTTTTTTTTGTTCTTGTTTGTTTTTTATTTTAGAGCTTGAGAAGCAGTGCCCTCAAATTTTCTAGAGGGCTTCAACAATGGACTCTAAACTCTATCAGGTCTTTCCCTATTTGTAACAAGAAGCCTCGTCTACATTGCTTCAATGTAAAGGAGTGAATGAGAAAAGCATTACAAAGTGACAGTGGATTATTAAATTAAACATTGGGAAGTAATTTGTACTTCATTTATGTCTTCACCAAACTTGTTATTTCACAAAAGAAGCTATGTCAGTGGCCATTGGAGAGGCATTTGGGAGAAAACACCTATTGCTTCTAGACCAAGGTCCTTGCTCAGGATACCTTGCCAGGCCAGACAAGACACAGCTGGTGAGTTCTAATCAGTGAGCAAGGGGCTCATCCCTTAGGCCAAGGATCCCTTTAACTGCACAGTCTTTTTTTTTTTTTTTATTAGTTGCTCAAGACAATACTGAACAGTCTTTACTAAGCAGCTGGCAGTGTAGGAACCACAGAGTAGTCCCACACCTCCCCCTGCTGGTCACAGTGTACACACTAAGCCTGGCCTAGAGACCTGACAGCCTAGTTAGCTGGTTTCTGTTACTCATCAGGTCACTGGCTCTATCCACGCATTCCTAGTCTGATTCCTAAATACAGTGATTCTCATATTTTGTATGTGATTACTGTAGTTTCTCACTACCAGAGGAGTCTTCTCTACTATGGGCCTGGCTCAAGGAAAAGTGGGGAAGTGACTAGACACAAGAGAAGGCCCTAAGCACTCAGGATTGGAGACCCGACCAGTCTGGGAGGAAGAGCTGCTGCACAGTGATTGGCTCCCGCCTACTGAGAGGAGAAGCTTGGCCCGGTGGGCACAGCTCCACCTACTGGAAGAATAGTTAATCGAACTCTAAGACTGCATTTATTAAATTTTGTTGTGGTTGTTGTTGTTTTTTAAAAAAAAAAATTTAATTCATTTTATTTTATTTTATTTTTTTATTTTAATTTTCATTTTTATTATTATTTTTTAAAATTCTTTTTAATTTTCAATTCTTTTTCATTTTTTTCTTTTTCTTTTCTTCTGTCTTTTCATTTCTTTTCAATTTTCTTATTCCACCTTCCTTGAATTCTACATGCTTAATCTCATTCTCTTTAGTGACTTCTTCCCTTCCCTTCTAATACCTTTCCTCCCAAGCATCAAATAAATTTATAGGAGTAAACAGTAACTCAGCAGTCAAACAGAACAAGAAGCAACATGAGAAGCATGAAAAAGCAAGGAAGAAAAGGAGTACAAAAAATGCAGGACACCCTAAATATTCAGGAAGATATAGAGTCATCAGAAAAATGGTCATATAAAGAACTCAAGGAATACCTTAGACAGATGGAATGGAACCTTAAAGAGGATACGAGACAGCAAATTCAAGCAGCGAAAGAACACATTGAGAATGAATTCCATAAACAGATAAAAGAAGAAGTTAAGCATCTTTATCAGGAGATAGAGATTATAAAAAAGAATCAAACAATAATCTTAGAAATGAAGGAAATTATAAACCAAATTAAAAATTCAAATGAGAGTATCACTAATAGAGTGGAGCAAGTAGAAGCCAGAACGTCAGATAATGAAGACAAAATATATCATCTTGAAAAGAGTCTAGCCAACTCAGATAGGCTGGTTAAAAATCACAAGAGAAACATCCAAGAGATATGGGATAACATAAAAAAAACAAATTTAAGAGTCATGGGGATAGAGGAAGGAATAGAGATTCAAACCAAGGGAATGAGTAACCTGCTAAATGAAATAATTACAGAAAACTTTCCAGAAATAAAAAAAGGAAACAGATATACAAATTGTAGATGCATACAGGACACCGAGCATACAAAATCACAGTAGACCAACGCCAAGACACATTGTTATGAAGATATCAAATATACAGAACAAAGAGAAAATATTAAAAGCTACAAGAGAAAGGAGGCAGATTACATTCAGGGGTAAACCAATAAGTTCAACAACGGATTTTTCATCACAGACGCTGAAAGCGAGAAGATCCTGGAACAACGTATTTCAAACACTGAAAGACAATGGATGCCAACCAAGAATTCTGTATCCAGCAAAATTAAGCTTCAGGTATGACAATGAAATAAAAATCTTTCATGATAAACAAAAGTTCAAAGAATTTGAAGCCAGAAAACCAGCATTGCAAAGCATCTTGAGCAAAACACTACACGAGGAAGAAATGAAAAACAATAACCAAAGCCAACAGTGGGAAGTACCTCAGTAAAGACAGATGGCGGGGGAAAGCTAATCATGGAGAAACAAACTAAATTAAAAAAAAAGAGAGATAAATAATCAAACATGGCAGGAAGTACAAACCATATATCAATAGTAACTCTAAATGTTAATGGTTTAAACTCTCCAATAAAGCGACATAGGCTGGTAACATGGATGAAAAAAACAAATCCAACAATATACTGCCTCCAGGAGACACACCTGACTGGAAAAGACATACACAGGCTGAAGGTGAAATGTTGGGAAAAATATACCACCCACACGGTCCTCGCAAGCAAGCAGGGGTGGCCATCCTCATATTGAATAAAATCGACTTCAAGACTAAGTTAATCAAAAGGGATAAGGAAGGACATTGCATACTGTTAAAAGGAACCATTCACCAACAAGATATAACAATTATCAATATTTATGCACCAAATAATGGTGCTGCAACATTCATAAAACAAATTCTCCTCAAGTTCAAGAATCAAATAGACCACAACATAATAATTATGGGTGACTTCAACACACCTCTCTCACCATTGGACAGATGCTCCAAACAAAAGTTGAATAAAGAAACTATAGAACTCAATATCACAATCAATAACCTAGACTTAACTGACATATATAGAATATATCAACCATCATCAAGTGGATATACTTTTTTTCTCAGCAGCACATGGATCCTTCTCAAAAACAGGCCATATATTATGCCATAGGGCAACCCTCAGTAAATATAAAGGGGTGGAGATAATACCATGCATTTTATCTGACCATAATGGAATGAAACTGGAAATCAATGATAAAAGAAGGAAGGGAAAATCCTATATCACATGGAAAATGAACAATATGTTACTGAATGATCAAGGGGTTACAGGAGACATAATGGAGGAAATCAAAAAATTCTTAGAGATAAATGAAAATACAGACACAACATATCAGAATCTATGGGACACAATGAAAACAGTTTTAAGAGGGAAATTCATCGCCTGGAGGACATTCCTCAAAAAAAGGAAAAACCAACAAATAAATGAGCTCACACTTCATCTCAAAGCCCTAGAAAAGGAAGAGCAAAACAACAGCAAATGCAGCAGAAGGCAAGAAATAATTAAAATCAGAGAGGAAATCAACAAAATCGAAACAAAAGAAACTATTGAAAAAATTAACAAAACTAAAAGTTGGTTCTTCGAAAAAATAAATAAGATTGACAGACCCTTAGCCATGCTAACGAAGAGAAGAAGAGAGAGAACTGAAATTATTAACATACAGGATGAAAAAGGCAATATCACAACAGATGCTACAGAAATACAGAAGACAATTAGAAATTATTTTGAAAACCTATATTCCAATGAAATAGAGGATAGTGAAGACATCGATAAATTTCTTAAGTCATATGATTTGCCCAGACTGAGTCAGGAGAATACACACAATTTGAACAAACCAATATCAATGGATGAAATTGAAGAAGGAATCAAAAGACTACCAACCAAGAAAAGCCCAGGACCGGATGGGTATACAGCGGAGTTTTACAAAACCTTTAAAGAAGAATTAATACCAATACTTTTCAAGTTATTTCAGGAAATAGAAAAAGAGGGAGCTCTTCCAAATTCATTCTATGAAGCCAACATCACCCTGATTCCAAAACCAGACAAAGACACCTCAAAGAAAGAAAACTACTGACCAATACCTCTAATGAACCTAGATGCAAAGATCCTCAATAAAATTATGGTGAATCGAATACAAAAACACATCAAAAAAATTGTGCACCATGATCAAGTAGGATTCATCCCTGGGATGCAAGGATGGTTCAATATACGCAAATCAATAAATGTTACTTACCACATTAATAGACTTAAAGATAAGAACCATATGATCATCTCGATAGACGCAGAAAAAGCATTTGACAAAGTACAGCATCCCTTTATGTTCAAAACATTAGAAAAACTAGGGATAACAGCAACTTACCTTGACATTGTGAAAGCTATCTATGCTAAGCCTCAGGCTAGCATCATTCTGAATGGAGAAAAATTGAAGGCATTCCCTCTAAAATCTGGAACAATACAGGGATGCTCTCTATCACCACTTCTATTCAATATAGTTCTTGAAACACTGGCCAGAGCAATTAGACAGACGAAAGAAATTAAAGGCATAAAAATAGGAAAAGAAGAACTTAAATTATCACTATTTGCAGATGACATGATTCTATACCTAGAAGACCCAAAAGGGTCTACAAAGAAACTACTAGAACTAATAACTAAATTCAGCAAAGTGGCAGGATATAAAATCAACATGCATAAATCAAAGGCATTTCTGTATATCAGCGACAAAACTTCTGAAACGGAAATGAGGAAAAACACTCCATTCACAATATCCTCAAAAAAAAAAAATAAAATACTTAGGAATCAACCTAACAAAAGAGGTGAAAGATTTATACAATGAAAACTACAGAACCCTAAAGAGAGAAGTAGAAGAAGATCTTAGAAGATGGAAACATATACCCTGTTCATGGATAGGCAGAACTAACATCATCAAAATGGCGATACTACCAAAAGTTCTCTATAGGTTTAATGCAATGCCAATCAAAATCCCAATGACATTTCTTGTAGAAATAGATAAAGCAATCATGAAATTCATATGGAAAAATAAAAGACCCAGAATAGCAAAAGCAATTCTAAGCAGGAAGTGTGAATCAGGCGGTATAGTGATACCAGATTTCAAACTATATTACAGAGGAATAGTAACAAAAACAGCATGGTACTGGTACCAAAACAGGCGGGTGGACCAATGGTACAGAATAGAGGACACAGAGACCACTGCACAAAATTACAACTTTCTTATATTTGATAAAGGGGCTAAAAGCATGCAATGGAGGACGGATAGCATCTTCAACAAATGGTTCTGGGAAAACTGGAAATCCATATGCAACAAAATGAAACTGAATCCCCTCCTCTCACCATGCACAAAAGTTAACTCAAAATGGATCAAGGAGCTTGATATCAAATCAGAGACTCTGCATCTGATAGAAGAAAAAGTTGGCTCCGATCTACATATTTTGGGGTCAGGCTCCAAATTCCTTAATAGGACACCCATAGCACAAGAGTTAATAGCAAGAATCAACAAATGGGACTTACTTAAACTAAAAAGTTTTTTCACAGCAAGAGAAACAATAAGAGAGGTAAATAGGGAGCCTACAACATGGGAACAAATTTTTACTCCTCACACTTCAGATAGAGCCCTAATATCCAGAGTATACAAAGAACTCAAAAAATTAGACAATAAGATAACAAATAACCCAATCAACAAATGGGCCAAGGATCTAAACAGACACTTCTCAGAGGAGGACATACAATCAATCAACAAGTACATGAAAAAATGCTCACCATCTCTAGCAGTCAGAGAAATGCAAATCAAAACCACCCTAAGATACCATCTCACTCCAGTAAGATTGGCAGCCATTGTGAAGTCAAACAACAACAAGTGCTAGAGAGGATATGGGGAAAAGGGTACACTTGTACATTGCTGGTGGGACTGCAAATTGGTTCAGCCAATTTGGAAAGCAGTATGGAGATTCCTGGGAAAACTGGGAATGGAACCACCATTTGACCCAGCTATTGCCCTTCTCGGACTATTCCCTGAAGACCTTAAAAGAGCGTACTACAGGGATACTGCCACATCGATGTTCACAGAAGCACAATTCACAATAGCTAGACTGTGGAACCAACCCAGATGCCCTTCAATGGATGAATGGATTAAAAAATGTGGCATATATACACCATGGAGTATTATGCAGCACTAAAAAATGACAAAATCATTGAATTCGCAGGGAAATGGATGGCACTAGAGCAGATTATGCTTAGTGAAGCTAGCCAATCCCTAAAAAACAAATGCCAAATGTCTTCTTTGATATAATGTGAGCAACTAAGAATAGAGCAGGGAGGAAGAGCAGGAAGAAAAGATTAACATTAAACAGAGACATGAGGTGGTAGGGAAAGGGAGAGGAAAGGGGAATTGCATGGAAATGGAGGGAGACCCTCATTGTTATACAAAATTACATATAAGAGGTTGTGAGGGGAATGAGAAAATAAACAAGGAGAGAAATGAATTACAGTTGATGGGGTAGAGAGAGAAGATGTGAGGGGAGGGGAGGGGGGATAGTAGAGGATAGGAAAGGTAGCAGAATACAACTGTTACTAGTATGGCATTATGTAAAAATGTGGAAAACCTTACGTAGTTCTTGACATATCATATTTCATACATTTGATTCAAGTGGGTTATGAACTCCCATTTCCCCCCCATATACAGATTGCAGAATCACATTGGTTACACATCCATGTTTTTACATACTAGTGTCTGTTGTATTCTTCTGTCTTTCCTATCCTGTACTATCCCCTCTCCCCTCCCCTCCCTTCCCATCTTCTCTCTCTACCCCATCTACTGTACTTCATTTCTCTCCCTTGTTTCCCCCCCTTTCCCTTCAGCTTCTCTTATATGTAATTTTGTATAACAATGAGGGTCTCCTTCCATTTCCATGAAATTTCCCTTCTCTCTCCCTTTCCTTCCCACCTCTCCTCCCTATTTAATGTTAATCTTCTTGTCATGCTCTTCCTCCCTGCTCTGTTCTTAGTTGCTCTCCTTATATCAAAGATGACATTTGGCATTTGTTTTTTATTCTTATCATGTGAACTCCCCATTGAGTTCACACCCACACTCTTAGATTGCTCTTTGAAACAGGACTTAAAGCTGGCTCTCTTCCCTGTAGTTCACAGCAGTGGCAAGATGAAAACATCCCCCTGACCTTGTCCCATATCTGATGGCTGTTCAAGGGACATCCCAGTGTAGCCAGTTCCTGCCTCTCTCAGGCCACACGCTAATGAGAGTCCCCCTTCTTTTCATATTGATATGGCATGTATACTATACTTCCAGTTTGCATCCAAGGGATGAGTTCTATTACTCTGAGTGTCTTGAGTGTCCTTTGGCAAATATGGAGGGAAGCTACTGCCCATCCGCAGATGACATGACACTCAGAGCACCTGATATTTCTTCCCCAAATATATTTTCTGTCATGAGTGCTTCAGTCTTAGTTTGTTTCATGCCACTGGGTAGATAACAAGGATGTTTCTCAGCTGCAGATCTTGGCATTTTTTCCCATCCTGTTTACATGAGCAGTAGGTCTTCTTGGAAAATGGAATATTTGTCACATGGTGGCTTATAACTACAGGGAACCTCAGTTGTTATGCCATTTGGAGAGACAAATTAATAAAGCCACTTTTTAATTACCCAACCCATTTAATCTCAGAACTGATTTGGAGAGTCTACAAATAAGACAATCTACAAATGGTTCCCATGGAGAAAGCATCACTGCAGACCTGGGCACAACTTGGAAGTCTAACTTTTCCCTACCTGTCCTTGCACTGAGTCTCTTTCTACTTTCAACTGTTTCTGTCCACACACATGGCTGCCCCTATTCTCTCCAGGATGCTGCTCACGTCAGATGGGCTCGTGAAAGTGCTGGAGACAGAGGAGTCCTTACATGTGGAAGAAAAAAGTGTCACAGAGAGGGTGAAGGAGGTGGGACATTTTTCATTAAATCTAACTTAGCCTATTATTACTTATTAAATATTATTTAAAATTTTAAAAAGTTGCAAACAGTGCTGAGCGTACTTCAGATATCAAAGAAACAGTGCCAAGAGATCTCCGTACTTTTAAGAACCCAAGAAAATATATTAATTTATTTTATATTAGAAGTAAATTAAGTTGATCCAGGCAAGATTACAGGTAGGTTACATCTATTCTGATGTGGTGTTTAAATAAAATTTAAATACATATACATTATAGGAGAAGGGCCCTACAGGCAGAAGTACTCAGGGACATTAAAGTTGAAGATGTAACCTTTGTAGGATCACATGCAGGTCATCAGTGTGTTAAGGTCTCTAAAGGAGTCTTCAGAGTGAAAGAAGCCATTAAGACATGAAGTAACATATACTGTATGATTCTGTTTAAAATTCTAGGAAATAAAAACTTATCCAAATTTACTTAGGGTGGATAAGTAGTTATCTAGGATTGTACCATTGGCCTGGGTGTAGGGATGATTCCCAGGGGAAATGAGAAGGATTTGGGGTTCAGTGATGGGTTTGGTAACATGATTTGATGAGGTTTTCAAATGTATGTAAATATCTCAAAACATAGGAAATGGGGCACTTAAAATATTTGTGGTTTATTATATGTCTATTATCCTTCAGTAAGAATTACATGAAAGGTTGGGATAAAAATTTCAGAGATTCCCAGTGAGGACTAATGACAGAAGGAAACAGTTCTGAATCTCCTGGATACAGAAAAATTGAGGATGGTGGAATACAGAAATCTCCTCAGAGTGATATCTGAGATAGCCACGGCTGGACCAGTCACCTCAGCCACCTAAATTCGTTGCTAAGGAATTCTGTGTCCCAAGCTCATGGATATCAGGACTTGTTTTCTTGGAAACCCTTTAATAATGGCTGCTGTGAGTGACTATCATGAAAGAACAAGAGGAGGCACCTCATCCTAGGAATTGTCCATGGATGTGCCCAGGCCCATGGTGGCAAAATCCTCATAGAAAGCCTGAGTGGGAGCTGATATGTGTTCACCTTCTGGCTGATGAGGAATATTCTTGTCTTACTTCCCCTGCAGATTTGGAGCTCTGTGGGAGCATTTGGACTGCTGTCATAGGACTGACAGAGATAATCAGTTGTCATGTGGGAGCCCAGTAAGGGTCAGAGAGGCCGAGTTGTCAGACTTGAAGCCAAACAAATGGTCAGGAATTCATGAGGGTGAAATGTAATCACCATAGATTAGAAGTTTGGGGCTGTTCATGGGAGCTGTTGGACCAGGGCAAATCATAGCTACCAATGTTAGTGCTGCTTCTAGTGCAGGAGATGGTGACCCTATATCCTGGTACCAAGAATGAGCACTGGACCCTGGAAGTGGGAGAGACCAAAAAAGGTTGATTCTGGGTTCTACAAATAAGAGGAGAAATCCTAGCCCCATGATTTTTCCAGGTCCTTACCCTTCCCTGTATGTTGTCATCCCTACAACAAGTGAGGAGGGTGAGAAGAGGTGACCAGTCTATGGTGGAGGTCATCTCTGAGTCCTATCTTCTGTGCCTCACAGCTGAGCAGAGCTCTCCCCAAATATCTCGCTTGCTGGCTCCATACTGTGAGAAGAGGAATGGTCTATGCATGCACCCAAGTCTCCACACAAGACCCCACCTTTCTGATCTTCAAATAGTGCTCAACTCCAAATGAGCCTGATATGTTATAATTATTGAGATCAACCATTCCAAATAGGGTTCCAAGGAAAAAATATGATTTATATTCCAGAGTGCTGGCTCTGGGGGATGTTTAAAATTGAGAGATGAATTAAAAATTTGCACCAAAATGAACACTCATTATATAGAAAACAGAAATAAAAACTTTAGATAAAGATATGTGTGAGTGTATTTGTGTGTATATATGTCTATATACACACATATACCTTTGTGTATATCTTCACATGTGTATTTATATATATATATGTATTTGTACATCTACATATATACATATACTAATATATAATGATATACATACTAAAGTATGTCTATATATATTTTTACATGTTGTATAGTTTTATATGTAAGTGGGATTGATGCACCACATAGCAGTTCTACTTTTATTTATTTATGTTCTATCTATACTGTTTTCCAAAATAGCTGTACTAATTGAAATAAATACCAATACTGTACAAGTGTAATTTTTCTGCATCTCACCAATATATATTTCTACCATTACATAAATTCCAATCCAAATCAGACATGAATCATATTCTTTAGGTAAGTCACCTAAAAGGTGCTAACTGAAATTTATTGTTTTAATATTGATATTTTGTTTTCATGAACAATGTTTTTCTCTCAAATATCTTTTTTGTTTTATTGTATTATAGCTAATCATAATAGTGGGATTAACTTTGACATATTCTAAATGCACATAAACATAATTGGCTCCATTCCAATCCCTCGTACTTTCTCTTTCCTCCTCTTCTTCATTCCCCTGATTCTTTCCCTCTAGTGTATTCCTCCCTCAATTTATTTATTGTTTCTTAATTGTTGCATTATAGTTATACATAAAAGTAGAATTAATTACATTATATTCATACATGCACATAAAATGATTGGTTAATTATTCTTTAGTTCCTCTCCTTCCCCAATATAACAAGTAGAGGAGACCAGAGAGAAGCCTCTTTGGTAGTTTTGGGGATATTCTCCTTGACCTAGGTAAGAACTTTATCACACTGTTCTTTCTGTCTCTGAAGGACCATGTTATGTATGCTGCCCAACCTGGGATACACTGTCAATTATTCCCACAGTAATTCAATAACAAAATTAATGAGAATATAGCACAGAGAGCCCAAGGATTTTATTGGGGAGGATGACATATGACTTATTACCTCTGTCTTCATTAAAAATGTTAAACAACTTCCAGATACCTGTCAAATATACTATTTTTGAGTCAATTCCTCCCCAGCAGTCAAGTGGAATTTCAGCAAAAGAACATGGATTCTATGTGCTAATATGCAGAAGAATATTTGAATATTTGTAAAAATGAGATTGCCCTATACTTTTCATATATAATACTGTTCCTATTGGTTGGTTGTCATTATTTTCTAGTATTATAAACAAGTTTAGTTTTGTGTGCTGTTTTAAGTATTTGAAGTACTTTCTTGCATTTTTGCTAGGTAACTTATGATGCTGCATGACTCAGACATGTGTATAGACACCTTAGAAACCTAGACACACGACTGATGGAGGCCTCACAGTTTGATGAAGGACACTGAGAATGGGGAAAAATGGAATGACCCATCATTTGTGTCTAAATGCCAGCAAGAAGGGGCAGTGAATGTGTGACTATAAGTATCCTTTAATTTGTCCGCAAAGATAAATATGTGTCCTCCCAAGGGTTTGGGTCAGGCATTAGTTGCTTCTGTTCCTTATTGATCTCTAGTCTGCTAAATACATGATGTATTTTGTAGTACTTACAGGATCAGATATATCAGCCTAACCTGGAGTTTGCTCTTTCTGTGTTCCTGGAGTCAGCAATTCAGGATCATAATTCAGGATCATAATTACCCAGGCTCAAAGATTAAAATTTCTCCAAAGCATCTGTAGGTTAATAGGTGAGAATAATTCTTCACAGGTTACATTAAGACTTTAACTTCTTGTTGTTTTGAGGTCTTCTGTGAGGCTCCCCCAGCCCCTATGGTACAGACCGTGGAATTTGATGCTGTGTTTTTAGAATATTAGGAATAATATTAGAAAAAAGTGTCTTTATAATATTAGGAAAATGTGTCCTCCTCACTTGTTTCCCACCCTGAAGTTTAATTTGTTATTCATAGTTACCCTGGCAGTACATTACGGTATTGTGAATCTCACTCTGATATACTTAATGGGCATTAATCTATTTTTATAATTGTTCTGTGTACATAGATTGATATATGAAAGGATCCCCCACTTGTGGAGGTCTTTTGCTAAACTTGGATTAGTGGTTTCCATGGATTATTCTTCTGCATACCGTAAGTCCTGATTCTGTTTATTTCATAAATGCTCTACAGAATGACACTGAAGAAAAACAGAATTTTCTGAAAATATGTATGTAGTATTTATGTTATCTGTATTAATATGGACTAAGACCATATGCTACATCCTCTAAATGACTGAGTTTTGTCAAATATCATCCCAAACAGAGAAACGTGTTTGAAAAACATTAATGCTCCTAAGTTATTCAGATTTTCACCACTGTGACCAAAATACCTGATAAGAACAATATAGAGGAAGAAAAATTGATTTTGAGCTCAAGGTTTTACAAGTTTCTTTTCCTGGTTGGCCAATTCCATGTTGGGTTTGAGGTGAGGAAAAAAAATCACCTCAAAGGTGATTTGAGGGTGGTGAAAGAAAGCTGCTCAAGTCATGGTGACTGGGAAGTGTAGAGACGAAGTGAGATACTAGGGAAGAATTATAAACTCTGTTAGGATGGCCTTAGGCCCGAGCCTAAACAACTCCATTTTAAAAACTCCAGTTTGAAACCTGCAGTTTCACCAGGCACACCCACAGAGCCTTCCAGTATGACCTCAAACAAGTTACTTCTCCTCACCCTGATAAACAGAGTGAAGCCCCTGGCAGGTTGTCCTCACCTGATAAGAAAGAAAGGAAAGGCAAGAAGATCAGGGTGGAGACCACCAGACCAGATGTTTCTGACCCCAGGGTAAATGATTTCACTGAGAAGTCTGGTGATGGCTGATAAGGATTGAAAGAGGGTTCAACCCCGCCCCCCCCCCCCCCCCCGCCACAATATTTAGTATAAATAATAGAGCAAATGAACAGGGATTTAGCCAGTTGAAACAAAGATGCACTCTAGTTGGAGAGCCTGATGAGGACCTCACATCCCATTATTTGTCATCATTTCCTGATCCTCTGTCTGATCTGTGTGAACCACTCTCAAACTCTACTGCCTCAACTGGACCCTGGTGAGACCTGCAACTTCTCCCTAGGACCCTCTCCTAAACCTATCATCCACTCCACATCAGGAAAAGCCTGCCTTGGTTCCAGACCTGGTCACCACAATCTAAGTGAGTGTGCATTTGCTGGACATAAAGCCTAAGGCTTAAGATTTTTGAATTTAACATGCAGAGGAAATGTCTGTCATTAGTCTATCATGATTAAGAGTGTTTTGCAGTGCTTAGAATTAATCTAGAATTGTTTACTGTGAATTGATTATGTCTATTGCAGTGCCTAGCATCTTCTTGATTAAGAACGTACAGAGTGAAACTGTATTGAGTAATTTGAGCTGATAAAGCATTGAAATGGGCAGAAGCATGTGGACATTCTTTATTTCTCCTGACTGCATATGTCACAATTTTGCCCCTCGCAACAAACCCTAAAGATGTACTTCCAGTGATCTGCTTCTTCCAATCACATCTTACCTGACCTGCATGCAGTTACCACTGAAAAATCCATTTAAATTATTAATCTATCACATGATTAATTTGCCAACTAGCTCTCATATCTAACTATTTTACCTCTGAACATTGTCTCACGTGAGCTTTTGGGACTCGCCTCATATTTAAATACTGAGATGAAACTGGAGAACATGAGCATGTGATGGTTTGGAGAACTATCTCCTTCACAGGGAAGTTTTATTTTTTTTCTGAAAGTTTAGAACATTTTTGAGAGTGTAACCTTAGAAGAAATGTAGAAACTCATACCTACTAAGGATTCAGGGGACAGGCAATGCTAAGCAAACCTTAGACAGGAGGAGGGGATATATGAAATCAGGCCTAAGGCACCTGGATCACTGGGTTTTACATATTGAATTCTTCCTTTTCAATACCATCCGCAGGCCATCCAGATCCATCATATGTGGGTAGCACCTTTTGCTTCTGGAAACAAATGGATTGTTAAGAAAATGAGGTTTTTGTTTTGATTTGTAGCAGAGATTGAACTCAGGAGCACTCAATATCTGAGCCACATCCCCAGCCCTATTTTGTATTTTATTTAGAGACAGGGTGTCACTGAGTTGCTTAGTGCCTCACCATTGCTGAGGCTGGCTTTGAACTCGAAATTCTCTAGCCTCAGCCTCCCAAGCAACTGGGATTACAGGTGTGTGCCATGGCTCCTGGCATAAGAAAATGAGTTACTTTTGTTAATCAAAATTCTGCTTTAGTATCAGGAGTACTCCAGAAAGCTTCATCAGAAGTTGTTCAAAGCAGGCCTGGGAGGAATGGGTCAGACATGAAAAACAAGAAATGACTTTATTTCTTACCTCCCCATGAGCAAGAGCTGTTTGTGATGTGAAGGTTATAACCAGGTAGGTGTCAGTGATAACCAACACTGTGCTCAGGGTGGACCCCACAGGTGGTAAAGGAGGCTTTATTGGCAAAACTAGAGATGGAAAATCAGACTGGGATACCTGTAAGTTGATCATTGCCATGCTAGGTCATAATGTTCCTTTTAGCCCTTAAAAACCCACTTAGGTTTACAGTTGCTATGGTAACCCCCACTCACTCTGCTGCTCCTTGTCCAGAAGTTCACTTTGATATCTGGTTTTTGTCAAGAGTTTTAGGTGAGAAGTTAATTGAAACAATAATGAGGAATTTTCTGCTCACTTATATAGCTCAGGTCAACCCATATCAATTGACTGTTTGGAAAACTCAGAGAGAATGAGGGGTGAAGGGCCCAGTCTTTGCAGGGCCAAGAAGGCCAACAATAAGAACTTTTAGGGTCCTGCATGATGTCATCCATAAGAAAGTCACATACATGGAACCTACTTCACTCAGCACCCTGGGAGAGGCGTAAATACTTCTCAGCAATGGTGCAGCCTTCCCTTCATTATTCACATTGCACAAGGAGGTTTGCTCTCCTCAGCCCCCAACCTCTTCCTTGCCTACCCGCTCTTTGACATCACATTTAAAGCTAATGAAATACAACAATGAGTTAGGTCAGCTCAGCTCTGTGCTTGGTATTCCTTCTCAATCTGTGTCTTCAGACACTTTTTTTCATATTTAGTGCTTCATCCTCAGGACAGAGTAAGCAGGGTGCTGCCTTAAGCAGAGATGATTTGAGAGGAAAAGAGGCATATATTCTCTGACCCTTCAAACAGCACAGTCTATTCTGTAGAGAACTGTTGACCTTCTGTGGTTACCACTGGGATCTGATGAATCAAGACAAGGCCAAGTTGTTTCAGGAAAAAATGATTGGTGAGCTCCACAGTCTTTCATTGTTAGCAACTGAGTTTCTGGGCATCCTTCTGATTACAAGAGAGATTTTTTTTGCTGTTTCCTTTTTAGTTATCTGAGAGTTAAGGAACATTGAATGGGAAATTAGAAGGAGTGATGCTTTTAATGTGAAGCTGCCTGAAAATGTATTTAGTGAAGGTGCAAGCTATGTTACAATTGAAGAAGAGCCACAGTCTAGGTCACTGAGCAGGCTGGGTTTTTGTTCAATATCCCCCTCAGTGTCACTGCGTGAATACCACTGTGTCATATCTGACAGTAATACTTAGCCTTATCTCCTGCATGCAGGCCAGAGATTAGGAGAAGCTCTGCACTTGATATAATCTTTTGATCCAGTGAAGTGGCTGGGCACTCCAGAGCCCTGTCCTTAGCTGAGTCTGTACGGTAGTACAGAAGAAACCTAGGAGGGCTTCCTGTTTATACCACCTTATTACATAGTCCCCAATACTGAAGCCACTGCTAAGGGTGTAGGTGAATCTCACAGAAGTTCCTGGAGATGCAGAAATGGAAGGCAGCTGAGTCACCACTGGCAAGGTGAGAGAACCTGAAAACACAAAGCCAAAGATGATGTGACACTGACAAGGGAAGGAATTCACAAAAGTATGAGAAGAAAGAGACAGAAGCAGGTTTTGAGACTGCCCAATAGCTCTGAGGCTTGTCTCTACCTGTACAGTAAGAAAGAGATGTCCAGAAAAAGTGGTCATAGACCCTGGCTTCCTTCAGTTGTGCTGTGCTGCCTCAGGCCTCCTTTTCTTTTCCCCATCTTCTTCAGGGGAGGAGCTGTTCATGCAAATATATTTCCACTATAACTACTGAGCCCCTCCTTGAGCTCTGGTGCTTGAGGTCTACTCATATTGCAGATTGAACAGGATGAAGGTTCCTTTTCCCCCTTGACAGGACTCTGGGAGGAGACACCTGTTGAGATGACACAAATGTCCCTCATGTGGGGACTCTACCAAATCACAGTGGGCACAAGCTACTGATTCCTCTATAGTAGGTATATCACCAACCCCCAAGCCATGATTCCTTTGAGTAAATGGTCCTTCAAGAGCTTTGCATAAATTCATTAGAGTCCTATTATGCTCCCAATTGGTCAGAGGACACACACCTCCCCATGGCCCAGAGACATAAGAGCCCAGCTCTTTCTGCACTTCATGAGATTATTGACTTTGTTTACACATCCATGATCTGATACTTAAAAATGCTCTGATTTTGAGGTCCTTTGATTTGTTACTAAGTACATCATTATCACTAGGCAGGTTGAAAAATGTGTATAAATTCCCAAACAAAGTGGTAGCTTTTCTACAATCACATTATTATTTCTACTAGATTTTCTCACAAAGATCTCAACAAGAGTTGACCATGAGCTTTTACTGACTGCTTTAAATTTACTACACAAATACCAACTGCTCCATCTGCATTGAAGTTGTTTCTGACATTTCCCCTCTTGTTCTTGACCATCTTGTTCTTCTCACCCTTTGCGCTTTATTCTTGGATATGTTTTCCACAGATTACCAGAACATTCATAAAGCTCAATCATTTTTCATTGTTTTGAAGGCATTGTCTTGTGCTAATGAATTTCTTGTATCATAGAAGGTTCTTGTTGTATATTGTGCTTAGTTTACTGTTCTTTGAGATGGGAGGATACCTGTTACCTCTCATTCCATTGTGGCTAAAGGCAATGAAATAATCTAATTTTTAGAACCTTTCTCTCAGGTTCTGAGTCTCAACTGTACTCATTCCCAAAATTCCACAAAATTGAACAACATTCTTCACATGTACTCAACCTCTTACTTTACTCACTGAAAATTCTAATCTACCCCAGTTCTGATCTTTTCTCTGGACTTAACAGTGATTCTCTGCTGTTATGAGCCACTGATTTTGATAATTCCTATAGGGAATAAACTCCTGCAGAGGTGAAAACAAAATCTACAACTCTGCAGAATTGCATGATCTGTAATTTTTACTTACAAATTTTAATTTGTATTCTGTCATTGGCATAATATTTCTTAGGAGAAAAAGTACAGTACCATCCAGAACTAAAATTTCTAAGATATTATTTTAGAAATAGTTAGGTCTTAATTGAAAATCTGCTGCACTTCAGATCTTTCATCACTGGATCAAAAAACAGTGAAGCCCCCCAAACCATGAAATTTCTCTTGGTACCTTAAGACTGAGGATTAAAGGCAATCCTTTCACAGAAATTTATCATTTGTCCAACTCCTGTATTTCTCAGCCAAGGATACATGACTGAAGTGGAGGGAGAAGCCACACAGACAGGTTTCTCTAAAATGTGATCGATTCCATGCAGTGCTCCAGAAAAACAATAGCACCACATTCATGGTGGCAGGCTTTAGAGCACAGAGGTTAGAGGACAGTGGCCTGCAGAAGGCTATAAGGATGCATAAATAGTGAGAAGGATTAAAGAGATTACATTTAATCTTGATTTAATGTCCCCATCAAACTTATGGGACCTGGATTCTTCTGACTCTCAATGTAATCCATCACCACGTGTTCGGTGAAAATCCCAAGTAACTATCCCACTACAGAACATAATAGCACACCAAGTTCAAGATTCCAAAAGTCATATTCGGGGGAGTTAATTGTACATATTGGGTGCCATCTGCAAATGGGGAAACTTCAATGTCATCTGGTGTTTGCAACGTTCAGACTTTATTCATATATTTATAGGAATGTACTGAGCAGTCTTTGCAGTTCTTCTACCCTCTCATGAGAGGCAGAAGTAGGCTGAATCAGGGAAGCTGGGTGGACTTGAGTGCTATGCACCAAGATAGGTTTCACTAGATGGTCTGTCTTTCAACAAAGTAAGTGGATAACAAACCATTATAGGATGATTGATAGGGAGGAAGAATCTACAGAAGTTCTGGGGAGATAAATGGCCAAGACTGGAATCAGTGTTCATGTTCCTGAAGAATTTAGAAAAAAAATGAGGTTACTAGATTCTGTGTTCTGTGAGATTGTGTCCTCCCAGACTACATATGTTAAAGTCCAATTCTCCAAGGTGATAGAGT
The DNA here is from genome assembly GCF_964194105.1 of Spermophilus citellus. NCBI lineage: Eukaryota > Metazoa > Chordata > Mammalia > Rodentia > Sciuridae > Spermophilus > Spermophilus citellus. Next base: position 106,887,650 of record NC_138184.1, read on the forward strand.
CAGCAGTGGGGCCCTTTGTGAGGTGGAGCTTCCTGATACTGGGCCTCTGTGTTCACTGGCAGTTCACAATCTCATTTCATTGTGGAAAAATTCTTTGCAGAGCATCATTGCAGTCACAGAGACTGCTGTACTTTAGATTCAGAATGAAGGGACAGTTTCTAGGGACAAATTGGAACTAGAAGATACAGGGGAAGGTGAGCTCATGCTTGAAGCTAGTCGTTTGAGCTGGGCTTGGGACACTATGGACTCAATTGAAAAAACTAAAGTGCTCAGACAACATTCTTATGTCTTTGATTCAGGCCTTGACATTGAGCTGGTCACAGGGGGTCAATTATTTTCTTCCCCATCTATCATCTCTTTGTAGGAATACACTAAGACCTGGGAATTGATTTATTCCATAGTACACATGATCAGGGTGAGAATGCCTTAGCCAAAGACCAAACTAACATCTTAATGAAGAAAAAGAAGAGGGTTTCATATTCATAAATCTAAGGAAAAGTTGTAGCTGTATTTACAACTCAGGGTGCAGGTGAGTTTGTTTGTACTCTAGAGATAGATGAAGAAGGTGGCTGAGTCAGCACAGGCTTCAAGAAGAACACTAAAAACAGATTCTCATTGGGGCTATAGTAAGGAGATAGATGAAAATGCTTGAATTCTGACTGCAGAAATACATGAGCCACCTCCTGTGCTAGACTTTGTTCCAGGCAGTGCAGCAGTGAGTGTACCAGGCAGGAAGAATGCAGGAAAACTGTTTACTCACATCTTTCTGGTCCTAAAGCACTGTGTAAGTCTTAGGTTTGCTTTTGTATATTTGACAGTATTAGCCTGAACTTTAGATTGGTGTCCAGGGATAATCAAAAACCCTGCATTTATTGAGCGATCTTCAGGTCCAGAGGAATGATTAGAAACTCTAGAGCCCTGGTACATGCATGATTCTGAGCAGTAGTATGAGATAAATAGGGGAGAGCTCCCTGGTTTCTTCTGGCACTTACATATTCTGAAGTCACCTGTAATCAGGTTCTGGTGAGTTTGAAAGGTCCTCCAGGAGATGCAGAAAGGGATGGTGGCTGAGCCAGCAGAGGTTGGGAGAGGGAACCTGCAAACAACAGATAGTCTTGGGGGGTCAAGCAGGGACAAAATTGGAGCTTCTGGTGGATACAAATGAGAGGCTGTGGACTCAGGCTGGAGAGTGGGGTGTTGATCATGTAAGCCTGTTATTCGTGGGGGAATGAGAGAAGAGCATGAGGGGTAGAGGGATACACACCATGATAGACAGTGTCTTCCTTAGTGTAGCCTAAACTTACCCAATTAAAATTTCTTATAATCTCCACTGGCCCCTCAGAGAAGGCGTTTTTAGTGCAAAAGAGGTCCTATCTATTACCTGACACTATACCATCAAATACATTTATTTAGCACCTGGGGTGGATTGATGGGGGAGGTGGACAGGGAGGACCTGAGAGAAATCAGTGAATGGAACTGTAATGGCCCCTCTCAGAATAAATAAAATCCAATTTTCTGGTAATTTGTGGGGTGTCAGTTTTCTCATGTTGAGAGTAGAAAAAAAACCCCATAAACATAAAGATAAAATAAATTAGGGTTGCCTTCATTTATTGTTCATGTAATAAGAGTGATATAAATATATTTATAAATATATAAATATTATATATATTATTTGTCTCTGAAAGGCAGCAAAGGTCCATACCTCCCAGGTCCTCAAGGGAGGATCGTGTCCAACCATCATTTTATTCTTTCATTTTAAAAAAACTGTATTTCACACACATTGAGACCTATGTGTATTGTTGTGATGAAAGGTAGGTAGCATTCAGGTGCAACAGCTGTATGAATGTGACCATGTGGGTCAGGATCAAGGTCTTGGGTCCCTAGATTTCTGACATTTGTGGCAGTTTGTCTTTGTTGATGGAATATGAAGGTAAAAGAGCATGTGATTTTTGTGACTGTGCCTTGAGTGCTCCTTTGAATGTTTCTTTAGCCTGGAATTTAAATGCCCAAGAGGTAAGTAGGGACAACCATGTATGTTCAGATATAAACTGCCATGTTTGCTGAGAGTCAAAGGAAACACAAGGATATTTGCTGTGGGTGAAAACCTGGTAGAATATAAAAGACACATACCATTCTCTTACATATATGGGGAGTTACAAAAATAACTGGGGGAGTGGTAACTCTCAAGGTAGGGTCAAGGGGCTTCCTCTAAAGTGAGTGAGGATGATGGGAGGGAAGCAAGCACAGGGGAGATCAGTTAGAGTTCCTGATGTCACTGTCATCTGCCTATGTCACCACTGATTATATGGAGCCAAACCCATTGCCAAGGAATTCCTCACAGTCGTGGTCAGAATGGGAAATATATTGGAAATATAATATATGAGAAATATAATATAAATATAAGTAAACACAGTAAAAAGTATATAAAATATGGGAAATATAAATATAAGTAAGCATAATAAAAAGTATATAAATACCAAATATATATAATATATATAATATGTTTATTATATATAGCATAATAATATAATAAATATTAAAATATATAAATATAAAATATAGTAAATATGGTAAATATAAAAACTGGGACCAGAAGAATATTTTCAATTATCCCCTATTGAAACATCAGGAGAAGCAGAAAATTAAAGGCAGCATGTTTATTTCTCTTCCTCCAAGGCCTAGTCTCCAAGTCTGAATATTCTGGCATGTTTCTATGTTTTGCTCAGCCCAAAGAAACATATAAAAGATACAGAGAGCTTGATCTGTGCTGCTACCTTCTCTCTGGTATCCTAGACTGAGAATCCTTGCCATCTCTGTACCTCTGACTTCTCATCTCTGCTTCCTCAGATCCGTAAGATCCTCAGGATCAGCAGAACCAAGAAAATGCCACCAGAAAGAAATCTTTGACCTCTTGTGTGATCATTGGTGTGCAACTGAAAGCTTCTGTATTTGTGCATGAGTTTTGTTTGTGCATTTTGCATAAATGCTAGTTCTGAATACACGTAGTTTTCTAGTTTTCCAATGTTGTTCTGAAAAACAGTTGTTTCATTGTGTTCTATCCCAGAGTGGAACTCTTTCTCTCTTTGCTTCCAGGTGCAATGTCCTGAACTGCTTTCCTCTTCATACCCTGATGTCATGATGTTCTTTTTCACTTCTAGCTCAGAACGATTGAGTTGGCCATCTAGGCACTGAGACTTCAGAAACCATGAGACACAAATAAATTTTCTTCCTCTAAAATTGATCTTTTCAGAACTTTTGCTTGCAATGTTGAAAAAGCTGATTAAAACCTATATTAATGATGATCACACAACTTGATAAATACACTAACATCTTGAATATAACTCTTTGATCAAGTGCACTTTATGGTATATACACTATGTGATAGTAAAGCTGTTTTATTTATTTTATTTTTTTTAATTTCTTTTTTTTATTGTTGGTTGTTCAAAACATTACATAGTTCTTGACATATCATATTTCACATTTTGATTCATGTGGGTTATGAACTCCCATTTTTACCCCGTATACAGATTGCAGAATCACATCAGTTACACTTCCATTGATTTACATATTGCCATACTAGTGTCTGTTGTATTCTGCTGCCTTTCCTATCCTCTACTATCCCCCGTCCCCTCCCCTCCCCTCCCCTCTTCTCTCTCTACCCCCTCTACTGTAATTCATTTCTCCCCCTTGTATTATTTTTCCCTTTCCACTCACTTCCTCTTGTACGTAATTTTGTATAACCATGAGGGTCTCCTTCCATTTCCATGCAATTTCCCTTCCCTCTCACTTTCCCTCCCACCTCTTATCCCTGTTTAATGTTAATCTTCTTCTCATGCTCTTCATCCCTACTCTGTTCTTAGTTACTCTCCTTATATCAAAGAAGACATTTGGCATTTGTTTTTTAAGGAATTGGCTGGCTTCACTTAGCATAATCTGCTCTAATGCCATCCATTTCCCTCCAAATTCTATGATTTTGTCATTTTTTAATGCAGAGTAATACTCCATTGTGTATAGATGCCACATTTTTTTATCCATTCATCTATTGAAGGGCATCTAGGTTGGTTCCACAGTCTTGCTATTGTGAATTGTGCTGCTATGAACATCAATGTAGCAGTGTCCCTGTAGCATGCTCTTTTTAGGTCTTTAGGGAATAGACCGAGAAGGGGAATAGCTGGGTCAAATGGTGGTTCCATTCCCAGCTTTCCAAGAAATCTCCATACTGCTTTCCAAATTGGCTGCACCAATTTGCAGTCCCACCAACAATGAGCAAATGTACCCTTTTCCCCACATCCTCGGCAGCACTTGTTGTTGTTTGACTTCCTAATGGCTGCCAATCTTACTGGAGTGAGATGGTATCTTAGGGTGGTTTTGATTTGCATTTCTCTGACTGCTAGTGATGCTGAGCATTTTTTCATGTGCTTATTGATTGATAGTATGTCCTCCTCTGAGAATTGTCTGTTCAGGTCCTTGGCCCATCTGTTGATTGGGTTATTTGTTATCTTATTGTCTAATTTTTTGAGTTCTTTGTGTACTCTGGATATTAGGGCTCTATCTGAAGTGTGAGGGGTAAAGATTTGTTCCCATGATGTAGGCTCCCTATTTACCTCTCTTATTGTTTCTTTTGCTGAGAAAAAACTTTTTAGTTTGAGTAAGTCCCATTTGTTGATTCTAGTTATTAACTCTTGTGCTATGGGTATCCTATTGAGGAATTTGGAGCCCGACCCCACAGTGTGTAGGTCGTAGCCAACTTTTTCTTCTATCAGATGCCTTGTCTCTGGTTTGATATCAAGCTCCTTGATCCATTTTGAGTCAACTCTTGTGCATGGCGAGAGAAAGGGATTCAGTTTCATTTTGATGCCAATGGATTTCCAATTTTCCCAGCACCATTTGTTGAAGATGCTATCCTTCCTCCATTGCATGCTTTTAGCCCCTTTATTAAATATGATAGTTGTAGTTTTGTGGATTGGTTACTGTGTCCTCTATTCTGTACCATTGGTCCACCCGCCTGTTTTGGTACCAGTACCATGCTGTTTTTGTTACTATTGCTCTGTAGTATAGTTTGAAGTCTGGTATCGCTATACCACCTGATTCACACTTCCTGCTTAGCATTGTTTTTGCTATTCTGGGTCTTTTATTTTTTCATATGAATTTCATGATTGCTTTCTCTATTTCTACAAGAAATGACATTGGGATTTTGATTGGTATTGCATTAAACCTATAGAGAACTTTTGGTAATATCGCCATTTTGATGATGTTAGTTCTGCCTATCCATGAAGAGGGTATATTTTTCCATCTTCTAAGATCTTCAATTTCTCACCATTCCACATTGGAGGTTCCCAGAGACCAGGAGCAGTGTCAGGATCCTGTAGCAGGGGCATTCATATGTGGGGAGGATGTCACATAGCGAGCCTAGGTGTCCTAAGGCAGTTTGTGGAGTGCTGATGTATCAGTGCAGGATGGAAACTTGACTTCATGCTTGGAGGACAGCAACAGGCAGGAGCCTGGACAGTGAAGCCTTGGTGTTGGGCATCTGAGGAGGTGTTGCTGCCTGGAGTTCCATTATGGCAGTGGTGGTAGAGGCAACTGAGGAGTCTGGAGGTGGCAGTGGCAAGCCAGGCCTCCAGACAGGAGCATCCTCATCCTCTGGTGGTGGCGGGAGTCTGGTCCCAGGGCAGTGGTGGTGGCCATGGCATTTCTGGTGGCAATGTGGGGACTCCAGAGGCTGCAGTATGGAGCTCTGGTAGCAGTAATGGTGACAGCTTGGGACAGCAGGCCTCAGAGTCAGAGGGTGACTGGAGGCTGTGGTGGCCTTTGCAGTGGCTCCTCCAGGTGGCTGGTTTGCTCCTTATAGGGCCTGCCTGATCAGGAAGGAGGATGCAGGAGCTGGTGGTACCAAGACAGCTGCTGAGAACCTTATGCTGCCCATGCCAGCCATGCCTGGCATTGGCCTTGAGTCCACCAGCTGACTGCTCACCGGATCCTTGTGTTTGCCCTGCCCCTCCCTGGGTTGCAGCCTCTGAGAGGCAAGTAGGCCAGCTGCCAGCTGGGGCAGCCTTTGGAGAGGACACCTCCCTCCCCAGCCACATCTCCCCTGGGATGTGGCAGCAGAGTGAAGAGGTGGGAGGTGTGGGGGGCTAGCAAATCCTCACCCTCCAAGTGCATCCCTGGGGCAGGACAAGTGTGAAGGGCACAGGTGGCAAAGAGAACCTGAGGGCACAAAGCTCTCTGTCTTGGTATTCTGCCACCCTCAGCCACAGAAATGTGCTATGGGGGTGAAGATGTCCTAGGGCCTCTGCTCTCTGCCCCCACAGTCCATGTAGGATGTAGCTGGGGATGGTGGGGTTCTCTCCCAAGGTCGCCCCAACCTGGCAGACAGCCTAGTTCCTCAGTAGAGGCTGTATCGGGGGATGTGGTGAGCAGACACCCAGTGGGCTCATGGCCAGAGTGAGGTATGGCAGCTGTGGGCAACATAAGGTCCTGCAGCTGCCTGGGTACCGATGTCTCCTGAGTGCTTCTTCTGAGCAGGCCAGTCCACCAGGAGCAAGACCAGGGCCTGGAGCCTCCACCACAGAGGCCATCTTCTCACTCTAATGACCACTATTCCATGCCCTTGCTGCTACTGCCAGCCTGGAGCTCTTTGCTGCAGTCACCCTGACTTCCTACCTGGCCACTGGATGCCACTTTTGTGGCCCTGCAGCCAGACCCCAGTTTCTGTTGTAGGATGATGATGCTCCCTGATGCACATTGCCTGTTGTTGCTGCCCCTGCTTCAGGACTCTTCTGGTGCCACCGCCATCTACAGCAAACAAACTCCCAAACTCCAGCTGGACTCTTATTCTGCCCACCAAGGACCCAATGTCACTGCACTTCACCCCAGGCCTGATGTCCAACCCCTATACCAAGGCTGCAAGTTGCTCCCACACCTGCCAGACTCTGGAGCTCCACCCTGCTGCCACCAGACTTTAACATGGATACCAGACAGTGACACTCAGCACTGGATGCCAACTTCATTGCAACTGCAGCCAGACTCTTGTCACTAGGGCAGGATGAAAATACAGATGGCTGGATGCCTCTGTTGTCACAACCACTGTTTCTGGATTCTTCCACAGTCAATGCCACCATGAGTAGGAAGCAAGAAACTCCCAAATCACAGCTTCATGTTGACACCTCCACAGACAACCCCACCCCATGCCAATACTCAACTGACTTTTTATGCCTGATGCTCTATGCTCAAAGCAGCCTGATGCTGCTATTGCCACCAGATGCCACCATTTCATGATAGTGCCATTGCAGTGAATTGACCCCAAGGCTGCTGCTCTGAGAAAAATGTACAAGAGCTGGGAAACTGGGCATTCTCCATCACATTCACCTCACCAAATTTCACTGCATGCTGCCTGCCTTTTTTCACCCCAGGACCAGCCATGAGTCCTCAAGACCCTTGAAGAGTTGTGACTTTAACTCAGAGAACTCATCCAAATAAACAAGTGAGAGCTTTAAATAAAGGCTGCAGTCCTCACAGCAGGCAGTGGGTGGGGCTAGGTGGGTCCAGCTCACTGATGTGGGGGCGGGGTCAGAGCCTGGGAGCTGCTGGCCAGGTCTGGACCTGATCCTGTAGGGCAAGCTGGAGAGGGATCTCTGGATGCTCTGGGAGTCCAGCCCTGGAAGCACCTTCTGGGTCCTTTCTCCTGAACTTTCCACCGTGTCTCCTTCTTCTACCCCTCCACTTATCCTTGCAGGGACTCTGTGTCTTGGAGATAGGGGCATCTGGGCACTGGGTCTCGGGGCAGTGGTGTGAGGCCTGAGCACATTGCAGCAGGCTAGGGACAGCCAGACTGGCCATACCTAGACTTGGAGAAAAACAGCTATTGGGAAAATACCCTCCTAGATCTACCAAATTTAGCCTAACTCTGTCTTCTTTCAAGAGATTATCAAGAAAGGAAAAATGTAAGTTAGGAAGTTTTGTCTGGCTAAGGGGTAGTGTGAGGAGAAGTAAAGACTTCAGAGTTGGTAGAGCTGGATTCAAATCCCTCTTTACTGGGTGACCTTGACCAGGGTGCAGAACTAGGCACAACCATGGGTTTGCATTTGGTAAAGTAAAGATGGTGAGGAAGATAAGCCAGGGGTAAAATTAAGCTGCTGAGCACTACCTAAACTTTGGAAGCCAGGTAGGCATTTGACATGATTTAGACACAGAAATATATTCTGAGATTAAAGCTAACCCACTAATAAATGCACCTTTGGAAGGCAATTGACCTGTGAGACAGGGGGTTAAAATTCACTTCATTTTTTAGATGAAATAATAATATATGGAAGATCATAAGCCAATGTTGGGTCAGGCTTGTGAAATTATAGGCTGTTTTCAAATTTGTTTAAAGTTACATTGAGATAAATCTATATAGTTCAAGCCTCTTGTGATATCCCTCACCCCTGCCACACCTCCACACAGAGCACTGTCCATAATCCCTTACTCTTCTTTAGAGTGTCACCAAATATGTCAATACATGTATGTACACATGCATTATGATATCCATACATTAAATATACATTATGTAATATTTTGTTCCTTTTGGCCTGCTTTGGAACCTAAAATAAAATAAAAAAAAATAAAATCTCTTATTCTTATGTACATTATTTTGCAGCTTCTCCTCCTTAATTTGCACCCCTTAAGCTGAGCATCAGGAAGAAGGAAACACCAGACAAGCTCAAGGATCAGAAGGACACCAACACTGCTCAAGTGTCTCTGGAAGCTGACTAGCCTGCATGTGCCCAAAGCTAGAGGAAACATCAGCCCTGCTGCAGCCACTCTGGGCTGGATGATCCACACAAGGTGGTAGATAAACTCACCAACAGGAAAATGGACTGTTTCTCCCTCTAAGATGGCTCCTGTACTGTCATTGCCACCCCTTAGTTCTTTCATATACAGAGTCCTTTGTTTTGTCTTGACTCTAGGACTGATAACAATCAAACACATAGTTAACAATATCAGAAAACTACCACATGTACCAGTTCAAACCTGAAAGGGCATTACGGCTAGGATCCAAGCTTACTATTTGGATGATGGTTTCCCATTCTTGATGGATTCAAAAGCTTAATTGACATAGCAGGGATTATGCTATGAACTTGTTTATTGCTTCCATGTTTGTTTCCTCTTTACATTATAACTAGTGGGTCTACTATAGAAGCAGCTGTTTTAAAAAGAGAACAACTATGATATGACATTGCTCTTTGACTTAGAGAATTAAAAATGAGCATCAAAGACCTCCACCTTCATTGTAAGATATAAGCCTCTCTCCTAGTCAAGAAGATATTGTTTAAGAAGTGAGCAGGATTTCTAGGGAGCTTATTGTGCTTTGAGCTCCTCTTTGTTGTGAAGGCCAGGTTTCTTGTAAAGGCCTGCAGGGCTGGGGTTGTCGCTCAGTGACAGAGCATTTGTCCAGCACATGTGAGACCTGGGGTTTGATTCTCAGCACCACTTAAAAATAAATAAAGAGAATAAAGGTATTGTGCTCATCTACAACTTAAAAAAAGTTTCTCTTTTCTTAGTAAAAAATTGTGAAATCTCTGTCTAACCTAAAAACATGGAACCAAAAGTAATTGTTAACATTAACCATTGTGTTGTGCAACCACCCACTGAAATCTCAGAGAATATCCAGGCCTGGGGTGTTTCCTCTGTGCTTCATGGGCAGTGTTTTGCAATAAACTATCTTGCCTGGCTCCTCTATGTACACAGAACTAGCTTATACCCCAGAGGGTTGCAGGGGTCAGGTAGCCCAGTCCAGAGGGCTGTGGGGTGCCCATGGCAGCCAAACCTTTTTTAGGTGAAGAACACCCCTCCAGTCTCAGACAGGAGTAAACTATCAAAGGAGTTGTGCCGTGCCCTTTCTTCATGGTGCTCATAGGCCCATTCTCACTTCTGTACCCAGGCCCCTCACCTGCTTGTCCCCATGATCACAGTTGCTTCCAATGTCTCCTCCCTTCCCTTCCCCTCAAAACTCCCACTGATATTGCAAACCATCCAGAAGAATAGCCTCAAATTAAGACACAGAGTGTACACAAGCCGGACATAGCAGAACTGTCCATCAACAGAACAGGATGCACAGCTTATGAGGCTCTCAGGCACAGGATTTAATGCAGCCACAGTGAGTAAACAGGCTCCATACAACCAGATGATGACTCACAAAATAATGAGTGGAAAAAACAAAATGTCCTGTAGGTCCCCATCCTTAAGACCTTCAAAACCAGGAGACATGCAAACTACTATTTGGGGTGTGAGGACATGGTAATGACAAAAGCCAGGGCCACAGCCACCTTAGGGGTGTCACCAGTAGGTCAGGGAGAATAGGTGTGTGATTCCATGGTGCTGGGGAGGCTGCAAATCCTGGTTGGGGTGATGGGTGTCAGCCACACTCATGGTACAATTCATCAATCTCCACAGATACTCTTTGTGTACTTTGCATATTATTTTATTTCACAAAGATTAAAAAAAAGAGAAAGAAACCACCCCCATGTTCAGGCCTGCATTGATCTTCTCAGGGCACTGGATCACTCATGTCTTGCCCAGATGGTTTTAGTGGGGAAGACTGGGTGGGGAGCTGCCAGGGCCAGAGAACAAGCCACTCAGGTGACCCTGGGCCAATGAGTCATCAAATACCACTTTCATCCTTCCCCTGGGTTGTCCTCCTGCCCCCAGCATTGCCATAAATTTGCTCCATACCTCCTGTGTTCTGTTCTGTTGACCTGGGAACCTGGCTTCCTGGCTCTGTCAGACCTGCCTGGAGTGGCATTATCTGACCAAGTTCTGTTTTCGATGGAAGGGATCAGCTCTGATGAAGTAAGCACCCCAGCATCCATGGTTAATGGAATCTCTGCAGTGGTATCTTTAGTGTTCATTCATGTATGTGGTCATCTGCTCACTTACTTACAGTTGAGAAGAACCTTTAACTACATATGAGGATATCACTCATAACAATGGAAGCTCCATCTCCATGCCAGGCACCTCATTAGCCATACAAGGCCAGAATACTTGTCCTTGTGGAGAAAATGGGTGTGAGAAGACAGATTCATGTGATGAATGCTGCAGAGCAGTCTGGGGGTGTATGGGAGCCACCACAGAGCAAGGCAGGAAAGTGATCCCTAAAGAAGTAATGTTTAGCTGGGCATGGTGGCATGTACCTGTAATCCCCGTGGCTACAGAGGCTGAGACAGGAGGATGTTGAGTTCGAGCCAGCCTCAGCAACAAGGAGGCAATAAACAACCCTGTGAAACCCTGTCTCTAAATAAAATACAAAATAGGGTTGTGGCTCAGTGGTTGCATGCCCCTGAATTCAATCCTGGTACAAAAAAAAGTCTATATGGAAATAAATGAACTTTAAATTTTCCTACAGAGTGATAGTAACAAAAACAGCATGTATTGGCACCAATACAGACATGTATATCAATGGTATAGAATAGAAGGCACACAGACAAACTCACATATACAGTTATCTCATATTAGACAAAGTCACCAAAAACATACATTGGAGAAATGATAGCCTCTTCATTTGTGGTGTGACAAATGGTGCTGGGAAAACTGGAAATCTATATGTAACAAAATGAAATTAAACCCCTATTTCTTACCCTTTGAAAAACTCAACTCAAAATGGATCAAGAACTTAACACACTAGAACAGAGACCCTTCACCTAATAGAAGAAAAAATAGGCCCAAAACTTCACCCCATTGGCTTAGGAGTTGTGGCTCAGTGGTAGAGCGCTTGCCTTGCATGTGCAGGGCCCTGGGTTTGACCCTCAGGTTAAATTTTAAAAATCCTGTGTCACAGTAATTCAAATTCTAGGAATTTAGGGTGAAGTTAACAAGAATGGGTTGAAAGTGTTGATAGAAGGATCCAGGATCAGGAAAGTCACCATTTGCAGGATGATCTTCATATGTAGAGCACTTGCTATTTTGACTCGGTTCATTCTTTTTTTTTTTTTTTTTTTTAAAAACACTTCATTTTATTTATGTATTTTTACATGAACCCATAGCCTCACACATGTTAGGCGAGTGCTCTACCCCTGAGCCACAACCCCAGCCCTGACCCAGTACATTCTTTCAGTAACCCACTAAATAAGTACTTTTATCCCCATTTTATGACTGAGTAAATAAGGTTGGGAGTTCATGGAAACTTCCTGGTTTATGAGGTGTCCAACATTGCATATGACCTCTGGAAGAACACTAAGCAGTTAGGAAGATGGTCTCCCACTTTATCTGTACCTGACTTTATTGGAAAAAAAACATCTTTGTTTTTAAAAACAATATGATACCTTAATATTGAATAAATAATATATATTCCAAAGTTGCATATATATACTACAATCATATTGTGCTATTTAAATATATATGGTTTTATAAGTTATATAAAAGATATGTAAATATGAATGGAGTGATATTAAAAATACTTAATAATTGGAATAGCATAACTAATAACCAATTAGAATGGATACCAGTTATAGTGACAAACAGAGTCCAGGAGGCTGCTGCTGTAGTAAATGCTAGTTTTTATTTTTTGGAGGTAGATTTTGGTAAAATCCAGAGTGTTCTAGGGGAATGTCCAATGTAGACTAATTTACTCTGAGAGTTTGGGGCAGCAGCTATTTACCAACAAGAAAAGAGTTCAATATTATAATTCCTGATGAAAATGTGTGGGTGCATTCTGGCTGAACAGCAGCCCTGAATATACAGAAATACCAAGGACATACATGAAAAGGAAATAATTTCATTAGGCCAGGGTGTATGATTTGGGAAAACTTATTTTCTGGTAAAAATTTCTTTAATGTTAGATACATGTATCTAAAAAGTCACAATATGCATAAGCTATTATAGGTTTAACATCCTTATTAAAATAAAAAACTCAAAAGCAATTGACAAAAATAAAGCTGGCACCGTGGCACATGCCTGTGATCCCAGAGACTCAGGAGGTGAGGCAGGAGGCCAACAAATTCAAGGCCAGACTCAGAGCATAGCAAGACCCTGTGTCAAAATAAAAATTATTTTGTGACTCAGTGGTAAAACAGCCCTAAGATTCAAATCTCAGTACCCTTGCACCCCCTACTCCAAAGAAAAAGAGAGAGAGAGAGAGACTAATAAGAACAGATGAAAGAACATAAAACCTACTGTGCAGAGAAGAAAATTTGAACATTTCACTGAGAATAAAACAAACACAAAAACATCTGTTTTCCAGCAGTAGAAGATAATAAAGAAACCAAAAAGAAAGTGTAATCACCATTTCAGACGTGTCATCCGAGATTGTCCTTTCACTTCATCAACTTCACTCTTCAGTGCTGACACCCTTTGTAGCTCTTCTTGGGTGTAAATATATCCAGATATAACCTTTTTCTCCTCAATAGTTTTCTATAAGTAAGATACAAAAAAACCCACAAAATGTGTGTCAATATTTTGCGGGATTCCATATGAAGTATGCAGACTTCATAGTTTACAAAAAAGTTATAAATAATAAATTTGCTTAGAATTCTGAAGGACAATCTTAAATTACTTTGAGTATTACTTCATTCAGTTACATGCCTCTCCATCTATACTGGATTTCACTATGGCATCTTCAGGTGCAGAGGAGTTTACAATAACACTACATATTAGCACAGAACCTGAAGCGCAGGTCATACTCAATAAACACCTGATGAATGAATGAATTTTCAGGGGATAAGTTGTTCTTGCATTTGCTCACTCACCCAATATTTACTGTATGTTTAAATGTGCCAAGCACAGCTCTAGGCACCAGAATATAGCAGTGCACAAAGAGTGGGGGAATCCCTTCCTTCCATGGAGCCTACTACTTCTAATGGGAAAACTAAGCAATATGTAAATAAATAAATAAAATACATATCATGTGAGATAAGAATGGGGTTGGAATCTTAAATCACAAGGTGATTAGAGAAGGTTTTCTTGAAGTGATATCTGAGCAAAGTCCTGAAGGAAATGAGGGAGTGAGTCTCTAGCAAAGGAATAGAAACAGGAGTTTTAGTTGAGAAGAAAAACCTGGAGCATACAGCACCCTAGAAGACAAGGGAAGAAAAATTCTGTAGTGATTAACTAGGTCAAATATTGCTAAAAGATCAAGTAAGAAAAGAACTAAGAACTGATCATTGGAGCTCAGCTCAGGGGCAGGGTAAGGGGACTCGATGTACAGTTTGTTTCATTTTCATAATGACACATAGAGGGTCACTGGCGGGGAAGAGGTGGGAGATGCCCTGGAAGACTGAGGCGCTCTGCCCTTTGGAGACTTCTGTTGGCCCCCAGGTCCCTCCAGAGTCTAGTCAGCCCTGGCCCACGTCGCACTGCGCTGGCCTCGGGTCTGCCTGGGACCCCACCTCAGTGGCCTGACCTAGGAGACCAAGGTCCCTGGGACCTCACCCACCCAGCTGGTGCCTCACCTCAGAGGGCAGTGCTCCCTCAGAAAGCCCCAGGAGGCTGTCCTTGACCTACAGGTTACCCACGCGCGGCAGTCAGAGACGCCAGCTTCCAGAGGCGGCAGGAGCTTGGTGTGGGTCCCTCCAGCTTGGGAGAGCGACGAGAGCCCTCAGAAAGGTGGGAGAGACACAGCAATGGCTCTGGAGGGCTCGGTACTGAGAGCTGGAGCAGGCTGTGAGGGGCCCCGCCTGGCAGGAGAGCCGTTATCTGCCAATCTCCTCTGCTTTGCATATTCATGAGACTGACTCCGCCTCCTGTTCCTGAAAGCCCGTATGAAATATGTATCAAGAGCTATGTAATGTTTTGAACAACTAATAAAAAAAAAATAAAAAATAAAATTAAAAAAAAGAGAAAAATACATTATTCAAGAGGAAGCATCACCTCGCCCAGGAAGGCCTGGCTGATTCTTTATGAGGAAGCCTCGGCCCCGCCCAGGAAGGCTGGGCTGATTATTCATGAGGCAGCGTCGACTCGCCCAAGGAGACTAGTTGATTATTCATGAGGAAGCTTCGCCCCGCCCAGTTAGGCGGGGCTGATTATTCATGAGACCGAGAAGTCAGTTTGGAAAAGGCCCAGGAACCAGGGCAACAGGGTGAGAGCGAGGCTTTGACCCTTGAGGCGAACGCTGTCCTAGTAGGCCCTGTCTCCGGAGAAAGGGCGCTTGGGCCCTGTGAGTCCAGAGCACTTCATGTTGAAATTTTCTTCTTCTTGAAATTGGAAGTTCAATTTTAAAGTTTTCCCCGAGGGACCTAAATTTTCTGAGGAGAAGCAGAAACACGGGGCTGAGGGGGCGACAGAGGGGAGGCCATGGGTGACCCACGACTTTCCACCAGAAAAAAATTCCAAACTACAGAAAGGAGACAGAGAAGGAAATAGAAACACAGTGGGATCCCTGCATCCTGCCATCTAGCAGTTTAAGGTCCTTTTTGGAGGAACTGCAGGGACAGACCTGGGTGAGGGCCCTGCAGCCATCATTAGCCACCAGGCAGCCACAGGCTGTGCCCTGGGAGGAGGCGCCTGTGGAGCTTTGGGGGTCTTCCTCAGTCTGCCAGGTTCTCTCCGCCATTGGCGGGTCCCCCTGTATCCACTGCCTGTGGCAGACCAAGAGATGAGCCAGGTGGCCCCCCAGTCCCCTGGGACGACCTGCACTCCTCTCTCACGTTATGGAGGGTTTGCCCCTTAATCTCTGTAGACTCCAGTCCTCTCTACAGACCAGGGCAGCCCCTGGACCTCAAGACTGGCCAATCACCAAAATGTGCCAGGTGTGCCCAGCGCTCCACTGGCTGTGCTCACCTGGAGAAAAGGAAGGAAAAATGGTTGTTGCCCTGAAGGGGTTTAAATCTCATTAGGGTGAGACTCCACTCTCTCCCCCATGAACTCTGAGTCCCTTGAGATGGGAAACATGACTTCCAGCTTCTAATCCTGGAGGATGGCTGGCACAGGGCAGTTGCCTAGTGAAGGCTGAATGAGTAATTCAAGTAGCACAGATTTTTCAAGACCAAAAGAGCATGAACAAATATCCAGTCAACAGAGTGGCAACCATTTACTCTGAATGAGCCTGAGTAGAGAATTATCAGGGCCAATTGGAGTTTGCTGAGATGGTGAATAATAATGTATTGAAACAAACTCTGTGACAAGTCTAAGTCACTGGGTGAACTTTGGCAAACCAAGTTCCCTTGCTGAGCTTCACTTTCCTTTTCTTTATGGGTTTATGTTTTACATTTTAATCCATGATCATTTTGAATTAATATTTGTACATGGTGTGAGTTTTAGGGTGAGGTTCTTTTCCCCTCCCCTTTCCTTCCTTTCTCTCTGGCTGGGACATTGTCTTGTTCTACAACTATTTCTTGAGAAGACTGTCCTTCCTTTGCTAAGTTCACTTTCCTCTTCTGTCAAATGAAGGGGTCAGATTGATACTAGAGGAAATCACTGTTCCCTTCTAGTTTTACGAATCTTTTCAACCCACTTTCTCTGATGTGCACTTCCTTTGAGCAAAGCTATCCTTCATATCATATATATGTAAAAAAAGGCCATCTAGTTGAAATTCAGAATTCATCTGTTACATATTGTCCAGTTGATAGATTTTTCCTGTAAAAACCATGGTTTTAGAAGTTTGATGAAAATGTATAGAAATTCTTAGTATTAAAAAAAAAAAGAAATCCTTAGTCTATCAAGCATGACTTTTTTGGACAAACTTAATAGATTGTGGGTTTTGCTTCACTTGGAATGGAGGGGGAAAGACGGTTTACTTCTGAATTAAAAAAGCAACAGCTGGTTAATCTTTGTATTGGATTCACAAACTGAAGGGTAAAATAGTAATTGTTCCATGAGTATAAAATAGAATGAGGTAGAAGTCAAGAGGTAAGGGTGGAGTCAATTTTTTTTTCCTCAAAGGATCACAGAAATCTTTATTGTCAAGAAGATCATTAATCCTCATCATAGAGAAAACATATCAAACAAGAGTGAATAATACGTGTTTGTGGATCCAGTATTCAAACAAATATATAAGCAAAAGACATTTTAGAGTTCTGTTCCTAAAATCTATAGTTGTGAAATATCTTTTTAGTTTTTAGATAATGAATCAGAATAAGGTGATACAATACATGTCAGAGCTATTCTCTGAGAATGGGTGAGCTCTAGAGTCATACTTCCTGGGGCTGCCAGCTTGTGAGCTTTCAAAATTAAGAGAGCTTGTACTTTAGTAGGAGATCTCCACAAAACACCTGCTCAAAGGGAGAAACAATAGTAGTAACCAAATACTAGAGGTTGAAAGGGCCTGGTTATATTGAGAAATGATTTGGGTCTTTTTCTTGAAACAAATTCATCCTAAAACACCAGAAAAAGTCTCAACCATGTTTAGACACAAGCAAGTAAGGAAGCCCTACACCTAAGGAGGTACTGATCACTGCATCATATTAGATGAAGTGAAGGAAAAAGGGAACTTTTATTTTGAAGAGTTAGTCTACAAAAACTCCTACATTGTAAATCAAACCTTTTGTGTTCTAATTCTCACTTCTGTCACTCTATGTCTGACTATCCCTGGGTCAGTCCAGGATTTTGGGGGATCTAGATTTTCTCACCTACAAAATTAGATATTTGGACTAGATGACATTTCTCCTACCTCTAAAATTGTGTGACCTTTTCCTAGACCATATATCCTTTCTTTCTATACTGTTTCTCCACTGGTTCAGCAAATATTTATGGAGCCACTATTTTGTTCCTGTATTGTGACAAAAGTGTCACATCTTATATAATTTATAAGAATTGTTCAAAATAGGCAAATCCATAGAGATGAAAGGTAGATTAGTAGTTACTGGGGGCTGATAGAAGAAGATAGTGAGAGTGATCACTAATGGGACTGGAGTGTCTTTTAGGAGTGATGCTGGGTTTGGGATATTTCCTATGAACAAAATCATAATAAGTGGCCTTGGGTATGCTTCTTGTAGTGTAATGCTGTCCTGGTCTGTTTATGTTGTAGCATGTAGCAGTACTTCATTTCTTTTTTGGCTGAGTAATATTCCATTGTATGGACATAGCCCATTTTTATTTATCCATTCATGAGCTATTTGATTTGTTCCACATTGGGACTATTAGGAATAATACTGCTGTGAATATTATTGTGCAGGGTTTTGTAGATATGTTTTCTTCCCCCAATATATGCCTAGGAATGGAATCGCTGGGTCATTGCCACATGCACCCATTCTGCACTCAGGCCTGTGATCCCTTGTCATCCTGCCTGAGAAACTACCATGTCTCCAGACACAGGTAGTTATCTCAACTTCCTTTGTTCTAGTTAAGAATACCAGCTTACAAGCCCCAGAAACCAATTACTTACTGTGAATGTGGGATTTATATCTGTATGGGGTCCTCACTTACCCAGCCTAGTCCTTGTGTTGAGCTATAGTCAAGCATCAACTGCCACATCCTCAGCTCTCTGAGAAAGGTTGGGTAGTGATCTGAGTATGGCTTTCATTTGCAATCCTTTAGCTATTCTGTTTGGCAGCTCCTACTTCTTCTTTCTTTAGTTTCCCAAAGCATTGCTTTCTGATTATATATATATATATATAAAATCTGGCATCATAATGTTTACTTAAAGAGCCTCTCCATTATTCAGAGAGGCAACAGGCCCTGTAGAATTCCCAGAGGAATAAAGTGCCTGGCTTCAAGATGCTGCAATGTACCTGGCACCCAGGAATGGGTCTGAGGCAACAAAGCTGAGGACTGGACCCCCTTCCTCTGCTGCTGGCTGTTTTGCATTCTACAGCAGTTTCCTTTCTTTGCATTGCTGCACATAACCCCTCCAACCCCCTGTGCTGGCCCTGCTGATCACAGTGGAGAATTTTGACTCCCATGGGGTGAATGTCCTGTCAAGCAGTTTTTATTGACAGCTTTTTGTTTGCTGTGCATCTCCTTGGCTCATTTACCAACACCAACTAGATTTTGTTTCTTTCATACCCAAACCAGAACACATTTGGATATCCTGAGATTTTACAGAGTGTGTATTTTTTATTATATGAACCTAACCTAACTTGTATTCTCATATGAAGTAATGCAAATCTACTTTTGTTCTAGTGCAGCTATTTTGATCACATATAAGCAATTTTGGTTCAGTTTAGGGGGTGAATTCAAGGTTTTTATAACTCAGTTTGAGCTTCATTTCATATCAGTGATAGCCATTTTAATTTATCTGAATAAAACATGCTTTTTGTCACTGTGTGTTACAAAGCCTTCCCCCATCCCTTGATTCTTTAGAAAAAGAAAATCTTCTTTGATTTATGTTTATGGCTTCTCTCCTCCTTTGAAAGCAGGGGCTAACTGATCATTGGCACAAATTAATGTCCTAGAATCTACCTTCAGAATTAGAGTCTTGGGTGTGAAGCAGTGAAGACTATATGTCAGGGGCTTTAGGTCTCTGCAGAGTTGAAGGGGGCAAGGTGACCAGGGGGCAAGGTGAGGGAGAAGTGAACCTCTGCCCTTGTTCTTCCAGAGAAGATCTGCGTAGTCCTGTTTTGTATTTTTAGATACAATATAAGATCATGTTTACACAAGGAAGAAATGGTTCCACTTAACTTTAAAAAATGAAAATGGCTTAAAATATATTGCTAGAGGCCATATAGATAGGAATCAGGCTTTCTTTGCAGTTGCTGGATCTAAGCCCTTCAGCCCACACACAGGGAGTGGGGGGAAGAAAAAAATTGGCTACATGTTTACTAACTTCTGAGAATCACAATCACACACACCACACACCACAAAATAGGCAAAACCAGGCACTTCTCTCAGGGCCATGTACATTTAAAGTTTAGATGAAATATGGTAAGTGGTTTTGCTCATTTTTAGAGTAAATGGGAAAAATTTTGGGGACAGAATCAGGTTTTCTTATCTTTAAACTGGGGCAAATATCTCATAATTATCTTTGTGTCTCCTTTTTGGACCTTATCCAGAAAGTATAAAAATTATTAATATTCCCATGTAGAAGAATGACAGGGGACTCAACTTTTGTGCAGCCATAGATATCTTCAGATACATGCTTTGGATGTGTTACTCCATATAATATTAGGCGGTTACCACCAGCCCTTCCAGTAAGCAAATCTGTAGACCAAGCTGATGACACTCTACACACAGTGAAGCATTCATTCATCAAGGATGTTTTAAGAAGACGTGATTAGGGAAGGGATACCATGGGGTGGAAAGACCAGGGACTGTAATGCCAGGCAGATGTAAATGGGTGAAGAGGCTCAGAGAAAATAACAACAAAAAAGAAACCTTGGAACCTGTCTCCTCATCAGTAAAAGAAAAATCATAATAACCATTTTGCAGTGTTGTTCTGTTAGAAATAATGTAGAGAAACAACCAGCTAAGAATCGATACATCATAGACATCACCCAGTCAGCACATAGTGTGGTGTGGTTCACTGACCTCATGATGACTTGCTTGGCCAGTGGCATAGCCACTGTGGACTGCTGTAGCTGTGTGCCATTGGCAATTGTTACTCTTGTGGCAATTTTACTTCCCATCCTGCAGAAGAGCAGTGCCTTTGGGGACCTAGCCCAGGGTCTTGAACACATTGAATACTTGAGGGAGGGAATTGAGTTCATCCACAAGTATTGGCTCAATGTGTCTCTTCAGAGCCAGCCTCTAGTTCTCATTGTATTGGTGAGACTTGTGCCACCATCACACAGGGGAAGGACATTGCCTTCCTACTGGCAAATGAGACACAAATGCCTCTGACTTTTAAAAAAAACTTTACTATGTAACATCTATAAAGGTTATGACCTGTGTATCAGGATCACAGTCTTTGACTCCTTTTTCTAATACCTGGCCCCTGAATCTCTCACTTTCAGTGACAGGAGGCTTCAACCCTGTAGTAAAAGTCTACACATTGGGTCGGTTCACCCCTTGGGCCAGTGCGGGAAGGGAATAGAAGTGGACCTGCCTTTTAGGAGCCCTGAGAAAGGGGTAGGAGGCAGAGTGGGACAGCATGGGAGGAAAGTTCAGGGTGCGGAGGGGAGGGGCAGAGGGGATCTCTGGGAAGATAATCGGGAAGGGTGATGGGGTCTGGCGCTCTGGCATCCCCTTAGGTGAGGGCTGCTGTGGGACCACCAGAGCAGGCTGCAGGGGAACAGAGGCTTCCTCCTTGGGGCTTCTGCCTCTGAAGGCATGATGCCTGTCTTCACGGGGGTGCGGCTCTGATGGAAGATCCGGAATTTGGAGTTGAATGTCAGTATTGTCAATAGCCTGGGGAGGGTCTATTCTGATGGCAGCAGTCATGCCATATCTGCGTCGTTTGTTGACCCAGTACAGCAGTGGGCTATAACTGAAGGTGGCAGCTCTCATCACCTCCACCCACTGCTGGGCACGCTGTCTCCTCTGCACATTCTTCCGCCAGTGGAGTAAGAGGATGCAGCCACCAGTTATTATGGTGCAGAGCCCCAACAATCCGAAGTACCATGGGACCCATGCTGAGGCAGTAAAGAAAAAAAAAAAAAAAAAAAAAAAGAAAAGAGGCAAGCTGACTGACAGCTCTAGCTTGGGACCTGAACTGTTTCTCATTCCTCTCCTGGATTTGGCTCATTCATCCTCTCATTCCCTCCCACCCTTCTCAAAGACATGCCTAATAATTTCCTGATTCAGTCAAACTATATTTGCAAGGCATGTAAGCGACCCCATTAGCCTTTTACAGATAAGGAACACTAGGTGTAGAGGGGCCAGACCTGCCCAGACTCAAGACAGGCTTTCTGGCTCCCAGTCTGGGACCCATGCAGTCATTCAGACCAAGAAGCCTCACTAAGGGCAAGGACCTCAATTGTATCTTTTCTGCTTGGGCAGAACATGGTCTCTGCCTTCGAGGAGTCCTTAGTTTCCTAGAGGAGTCTGTCTCTTAATTAAATAGCACTCCATTCCGGCACCAACCACCCCCATTCATGCAAAGGGTCTTCCCTGAAAGTTTGTCCCCCACACTCAAAAGTCTGGGTTTACTTACTGCCTGGAAGGCCCATGTCCTCCTTTTGTGAATCTGTAAGTTTCACTCTGGTTACCAGGCCTATGGCTCTGGAAAGAGTGAACTCACCCACTACTCTGCCCACCAATGGGAGTCCCTAGAAGGCCCCAGTCCCATTGTTCTCTAAAGATGAGATCACCAGGTTCTGAGCATCAGGAATTCTTGGGCTGGTTCTTGTAGAGTGGTTGGCAGTTGATGGAATAAGGGACTCCATCATGTGACATCTCATGAGCATGTTGTTTTCTGTGAAATACTGGTCCACCATAGAATTGTCTGTTCCCAACTTTGTGTGATGAACTCACAGAGCAGCCCCCAGGAAAGGGCCCTTACACCCACAACAGCTTCTACTTGTGTTTTCAGTTGTTAGGGAGCCATTTTCCAGTGGGGAGTGGGGCAGGGAGGACAGTGAGCATTGGGCATCCCTACCCTCAGTTTGAGCTTCATTTCATATCAGTGATAGCCATTTTAATTTATCTGAATAAAACATGCTTTTTGTCACTGTGTGTTACAAAGCCTTCCCCCATCCCTTGATTCTTTAGAAAAAGAAAATCTTCTTTGATTTATGTTTATGGCTTCTCTCCTCCTTTGAAAGCAGGGGCTAACTGATCATTGGCACAAATTAATGTCCTAGAATCTACCTTCAGAATTAGAGTCTTGGGTGTGAAGCAGTGAAGACTATATGTCAGGGGCTTTAGGTCTCTGCAGAGTTGAAGGGGGCAAGGTGACCAGGGGGCAAGGTGAGGGAGAAGTGAACCTCTGCCCTTGTTCTTCCAGAGAAGATCTGCGTAGTCCTGTTTTGTATTTTTAGATACAATATAAGATCATGTTTACACAAGGAAGAAATGGTTCCACTTAACTTTAAAAAATGAAAATGGCTTAAAATATATTGCTAGAGGCCATATAGATAGGAATCAGGCTTTCTTTGCAGTTGCTGGATCTAAGCCCTTCAGCCCACACACAGGGAGTGGGGGGAAGAAAAAAATTGGCTACATGTTTACTAACTTCTGAGAATCACAATCACACACACCACACACCACAAAATAGGCAAAACCAGGCACTTCTCTCAGGGCCATGTACATTTAAAGTTTAGATGAAATATGGTAAGTGGTTTTGCTCATTTTTAGAGTAAATGGGAAAAATTTTGGGGACAGAATCAGGTTTTCTTATCTTTAAACTGGGGCAAATATCTCATAATTATCTTTGTGTCTCCTTTTTGGACCTTATCCAGAAAGTATAAAAATTATTAATATTCCCATGTAGAAGAATGACAGGGGACTCAACTTTTGTGCAGCCATAGATATCTTCAGATACACGCTTTGGATGTGTTACTCCATATAATATTAGGCGGTTACCACCAGCCCTTCCAGTAAGCAAATCTGTAGACCAAGCTGATGACACTCTACACACAGTGAAGCATTCATTCATCAAGGATGTTTTAAGAAGACGTGATTAGGGAAGGGATACCATGGGGTGGAAAGACCAGGGACTGTAATGCCAGGCAGATGTAAATGGGTGAAGAGGCTCAGAGAAAATAACAACAAAAAAGAAACCTTGGAACCTGTCTCCTCATCAGTAAAAGAAAAATCATAATAACCATTTTGCAGTGTTGTTCTGTTAGAAATAATGTAGAGAAACAACCAGCTAAGAATCGATACATCATAGACATCACCCAGTCAGCACATAGTGTGGTGTGGTTCACTGACCTCATGATGACTTGCTTGGCCAGTGGCATAGCCACTGTGGACTGCTGTAGCTGTGTGCCATTGGCAATTGTTACTCTTGTGGCAATTTTACTTCCCATCCTGCAGAAGAGCAGTGCCTTTGGGGACCTAGCCCAGGGTCTTGAACACATTGAATACTTGAGGGAGGGAATTGAGTTCATCCACAAGTATTGGCTCAATGTGTCTCTTCAGAGCCAGCCTCTAGTTCTCATTGTATTGGTGAGACTTGTGCCACCATCACACAGGGGAAGGACATTGCCTTCCTACTGGCAAATGAGACACAAATGC
This sequence comes from Spermophilus citellus, assembly GCF_964194105.1. Classification (NCBI taxonomy): domain Eukaryota; kingdom Metazoa; phylum Chordata; class Mammalia; order Rodentia; family Sciuridae; genus Spermophilus; species Spermophilus citellus. The sequence goes on from NC_138184.1 coordinate 106,911,617, forward strand.
CTCTGACTTTTAAAAAAAACTTTACTATGTAACATCTATAAAGGTTATGACCTGTGTATCAGGATCACAGTCTTTGACTCCTTTTTCTAATACCTGGCCCCTGAATCTCTCACTTTCAGTGACAGGAGGCTTCAACCCTGTAGTAAAAGTCTACACATTGGGTCGGTTCACCCCTTGGGCCAGTGCGGGAAGGGAATAGAAGTGGACCTGCCTTTTAGGAGCCCTGAGAAAGGGGTAGGAGGCAGAGTGGGACAGCATGGGAGGAAAGTTCAGGGTGCGGAGGGGAGGGGCAGAGGGGATCTCTGGGAAGACAATCGGGAAGGGTGATGGGGTCTGGCGCTCTGGCATCCCCTTAGGTGAGGGCTGCTGTGGGACCACCAGAGCAGGCTGCAGGGGAACAGAGGCTTCCTCCTTGGGGCTTCTGCCTCTGAAGGCATGATGCCTGTCTTCACGGGGGTGCGGCTCTGATGGAAGATCCGGAATTTGGAGTTGAATGTCAGTATTGTCAATAGCCTGGGGAGGGTCTATTCTGATGGCAGCAGTCATGCCATATCTGCGTCGTTTGTTGACCCAGTACAGCAGTGGGCTATAACTGAAGGTGGCAGCTCTCATCACCTCCACCCACTGCTGGGCACGCTGTCTCCTCTGCACATTCTTCCGCCAGTGGAGTAAGAGGATGCAGCCACCAGTTATTATGGTGCAGAGCCCCAACAATCCGAAGTACCATGGGACCCATGCTGAGGCAGTAAAGAAAAAAAAAAAAAAAAAAAAAAAAGAAAAGAGGCAAGCTGACTGACAGCTCTAGCTTGGGACCTGAACTGTTTCTCATTCCTCTCCTGGATTTGGCTCATTCATCCTCTCATTCCCTCCCACCCTTCTCAAAGACATGCCTAATAATTTCCTGATTCAGTCAAACTATATTTGCAAGGCATGTAAGCGACCCCATTAGCCTTTTACAGATAAGGAACACTAGGTGTAGAGGGGCCAGACCTGCCCAGACTCAAGACAGGCTTTCTGGCTCCCAGTCTGGGACCCATGCAGTCATTCAGACCAAGAAGCCTCACTAAGGGCAAGGACCTCAATTGTATCTTTTCTGCTTGGGCAGAACATGGTCTCTGCCTTCGAGGAGTCCTTAGTTTCCTAGAGGAGTCTGTCTCTTAATTAAATAGCACTCCATTCCGGCACCAACCACCCCCATTCATGCAAAGGGTCTTCCCTGAAAGTTTGTCCCCCACACTCAAAAGTCTGGGTTTACTTACTGCCTGGAAGGCCCATGTCCTCCTTTTGTGAATCTGTAAGTTTCACTCTGGTTACCAGGCCTATGGCTCTGGAAAGAGTGAACTCACCCACTACTCTGCCCACCAATGGGAGTCCCTAGAAGGCCCCAGTCCCATTGTTCTCTAAAGATGAGATCACCAGGTTCTGAGCATCAGGAATTCTTGGGCTGGTTCTTGTAGAGTGGTTGGCAGTTGATGGAATAAGGGACTCCATCATGTGACATCTCATGAGCATGTTGTTTTCTGTGAAATACTGGTCCACCATAGAATTGTCTGTTCCCAACTTTGTGTGATGAACTCACAGAGCAGCCCCCAGGAAAGGGCCCTTACACCCACAACAGCTTCTACTTGTGTTTTCAGTTGTTAGGGAGCCATTTTCCAGTGGGGAGTGGGGCAGGGAGGACAGTGAGCATTGGGCATCCCTACCCTCAGTTTGAGCTTCATTTCATATCAGTGATAGCCATTTTAATTTATCTGAATAAAACATGCTTTTTGTCACTGTGTGTTACAAAGCCTTCCCCCATCCCTTGATTCTTTAGAAAAAGAAAATCTTCTTTGATTTATGTTTATGGCTTCTCTCCTCCTTTGAAAGCAGGGGCTAACTGATCATTGGCACAAATTAATGTCCTAGAATCTACCTTCAGAATTAGAGTCTTGGGTGTGAAGCAGTGAAGACTATATGTCAGGGGCTTTAGGTCTCTGCAGAGTTGAAGGGGGCAAGGTGACCAGGGGGCAAGGTGAGGGAGAAGTGAACCTCTGCCCTTGTTCTTCCAGAGAAGATCTGCGTAGTCCTGTTTTGTATTTTTAGATACAATATAAGATCATGTTTACACAAGGAAGAAATGGTTCCACTTAACTTTAAAAAATGAAAATGGCTTAAAATATATTGCTAGAGGCCATATAGATAGGAATCAGGCTTTCTTTGCAGTTGCTGGATCTAAGCCCTTCAGCCCACACACAGGGAGTGGGGGGAAGAAAAAAATTGGCTACATGTTTACTAACTTCTGAGAATCACAATCACACACACCACACACCACAAAATAGGCAAAACCAGGCACTTCTCTCAGGGCCATGTACATTTAAAGTTTAGATGAAATATGGTAAGTGGTTTTGCTCATTTTTAGAGTAAATGGGAAAAATTTTGGGGACAGAATCAGGTTTTCTTATCTTTAAACTGGGGCAAATATCTCATAATTATCTTTGTGTCTCCTTTTTGGACCTTATCCAGAAAGTATAAAAATTATTAATATTCCCATGTAGAAGAATGACAGGGGACTCAACTTTTGTGCAGCCATAGATATCTTCAGATACACGCTTTGGATGTGTTACTCCATATAATATTAGGCGGTTACCACCAGCCCTTCCAGTAAGCAAATCTGTAGACCAAGCTGATGACACTCTACACACAGTGAAGCATTCATTCATCAAGGATGTTTTAAGAAGACGTGATTAGGGAAGGGATACCATGGGGTGGAAAGACCAGGGACTGTAATGCCAGGCAGATGTAAATGGGTGAAGAGGCTCAGAGAAAATAACAACAAAAAAGAAACCTTGGAACCTGTCTCCTCATCAGTAAAAGAAAAATCATAATAACCATTTTGCAGTGTTGTTCTGTTAGAAATAATGTAGAGAAACAACCAGCTAAGAATCGATACATCATAGACATCACCCAGTCAGCACATAGTGTGGTGTGGTTCACTGACCTCATGATGACTTGCTTGGCCAGTGGCATAGCCACTGTGGACTGCTGTAGCTGTGTGCCATTGGCAATTGTTACTCTTGTGGCAATTTTACTTCCCATCCTGCAGAAGAGCAGTGCCTTTGGGGACCTAGCCCAGGGTCTTGAACACATTGAATACTTGAGGGAGGGAATTGAGTTCATCCACAAGTATTGGCTCAATGTGTCTCTTCAGAGCCAGCCTCTAGTTCTCATTGTATTGGTGAGACTTGTGCCACCATCACACAGGGGAAGGACATTGCCTTCCTACTGGCAAATGAGACACAAATGCCTCTGACTTTTAAAAAAAACTTTACTATGTAACATCTATAAAGGTTATGACCTGTGTATCAGGATCACAGTCTTTGACTCCTTTTTCTAATACCTGGCCCCTGAATCTCTCACTTTCAGTGACAGGAGGCTTCAACCCTGTAGTAAAAGTCTACACATTGGGTCGGTTCACCCCTTGGGCCAGTGCGGGAAGGGAATAGAAGTGGACCTGCCTTTTAGGAGCCCTGAGAAAGGGGTAGGAGGCAGAGTGGGACAGCATGGGAGGAAAGTTCAGGGTGCGGAGGGGAGGGGCAGAGGGGATCTCTGGGAAGACAATCGGGAAGGGTGATGGGGTCTGGCGCTCTGGCATCCCCTTAGGTGAGGGCTGCTGTGGGACCACCAGAGCAGGCTGCAGGGGAACAGAGGCTTCCTCCTTGGGGCTTCTGCCTCTGAAGGCATGATGCCTGTCTTCACGGGGGTGCGGCTCTGATGGAAGATCCGGAATTTGGAGTTGAATGTCAGTATTGTCAATAGCCTGGGGAGGGTCTATTCTGATGGCAGCAGTCATGCCATATCTGCGTCGTTTGTTGACCCAGTACAGCAGTGGGCTATAACTGAAGGTGGCAGCTCTCATCACCTCCACCCACTGCTGGGCACGCTGTCTCCTCTGCACATTCTTCCGCCAGTGGAGTAAGAGGATGCAGCCACCAGTTATTATGGTGCAGAGCCCCAACAATCCGAAGTACCATGGGACCCATGCTGAGGCAGTAAAGAAAAAAAAAAAAAAAAAAAAAAAGAAAAGAGGCAAGCTGACTGACAGCTCTAGCTTGGGACCTGAACTGTTTCTCATTCCTCTCCTGGATTTGGCTCATTCATCCTCTCATTCCCTCCCACCCTTCTCAAAGACATGCCTAATAATTTCCTGATTCAGTCAAACTATATTTGCAAGGCATGTAAGCGACCCCATTAGCCTTTTACAGATAAGGAACACTAGGTGTAGAGGGGCCAGACCTGCCCAGACTCAAGACAGGCTTTCTGGCTCCCAGTCTGGGACCCATGCAGTCATTCAGACCAAGAAGCCTCACTAAGGGCAAGGACCTCAATTGTATCTTTTCTGCTTGGGCAGAACATGGTCTCTGCCTTCGAGGAGTCCTTAGTTTCCTAGAGGAGTCTGTCTCTTAATTAAATAGCACTCCATTCCGGCACCAACCACCCCCATTCATGCAAAGGGTCTTCCCTGAAAGTTTGTCCCCCACACTCAAAAGTCTGGGTTTACTTACTGCCTGGAAGGCCCATGTCCTCCTTTTGTGAATCTGTAAGTTTCACTCTGGTTACCAGGCCTATGGCTCTGGAAAGAGTGAACTCACCCACTACTCTGCCCACCAATGGGAGTCCCTAGAAGGCCCCAGTCCCATTGTTCTCTAAAGATGAGATCACCAGGTTCTGAGCATCAGGAATTCTTGGGCTGGTTCTTGTAGAGTGGTTGGCAGTTGATGGAATAAGGGACTCCATCATGTGACATCTCATGAGCATGTTGTTTTCTGTGAAATACTGGTCCACCATAGAATTGTCTGTTCCCAACTTTGTGTGATGAACTCACAGAGCAGCCCCCAGGAAAGGGCCCTTACACCCACAACAGCTTCTACTTGTGTTTTCAGTTGTTAGGGAGCCATTTTCCAGTGGGGAGTGGGGCAGGGAGGACAGTGAGCATTGGGCATCCCTACCCTCAGTTTGAGCTTCATTTCATATCAGTGATAGCCATTTTAATTTATCTGAATAAAACATGCTTTTTGTCACTGTGTGTTACAAAGCCTTCCCCCATCCCTTGATTCTTTAGAAAAAGAAAATCTTCTTTGATTTATGTTTATGGCTTCTCTCCTCCTTTGAAAGCAGGGGCTAACTGATCATTGGCACAAATTAATGTCCTAGAATCTACCTTCAGAATTAGAGTCTTGGGTGTGAAGCAGTGAAGACTATATGTCAGGGGCTTTAGGTCTCTGCAGAGTTGAAGGGGGCAAGGTGACCAGGGGGCAAGGTGAGGGAGAAGTGAACCTCTGCCCTTGTTCTTCCAGAGAAGATCTGCGTAGTCCTGTTTTGTATTTTTAGATACAATATAAGATCATGTTTACACAAGGAAGAAATGGTTCCACTTAACTTTAAAAAATGAAAATGGCTTAAAATATATTGCTAGAGGCCATATAGATAGGAATCAGGCTTTCTTTGCAGTTGCTGGATCTAAGCCCTTCAGCCCACACACAGGGAGTGGGGGGAAGAAAAAAATTGGCTACATGTTTACTAACTTCTGAGAATCACAATCACACACACCACACACCACAAAATAGGCAAAACCAGGCACTTCTCTCAGGGCCATGTACATTTAAAGTTTAGATGAAATATGGTAAGTGGTTTTGCTCATTTTTAGAGTAAATGGGAAAAATTTTGGGGACAGAATCAGGTTTTCTTATCTTTAAACTGGGGCAAATATCTCATAATTATCTTTGTGTCTCCTTTTTGGACCTTATCCAGAAAGTATAAAAATTATTAATATTCCCATGTAGAAGAATGACAGGGGACTCAACTTTTGTGCAGCCATAGATATCTTCAGATACACGCTTTGGATGTGTTACTCCATATAATATTAGGCGGTTACCACCAGCCCTTCCAGTAAGCAAATCTGTAGACCAAGCTGATGACACTCTACACACAGTGAAGCATTCATTCATCAAGGATGTTTTAAGAAGACGTGATTAGGGAAGGGATACCATGGGGTGGAAAGACCAGGGACTGTAATGCCAGGCAGATGTAAATGGGTGAAGAGGCTCAGAGAAAATAACAACAAAAAAGAAACCTTGGAACCTGTCTCCTCATCAGTAAAAGAAAAATCATAATAACCATTTTGCAGTGTTGTTCTGTTAGAAATAATGTAGAGAAACAACCAGCTAAGAATCGATACATCATAGACATCACCCAGTCAGCACATAGTGTGGTGTGGTTCACTGACCTCATGATGACTTGCTTGGCCAGTGGCATAGCCACTGTGGACTGCTGTAGCTGTGTGCCATTGGCAATTGTTACTCTTGTGGCAATTTTACTTCCCATCCTGCAGAAGAGCAGTGCCTTTGGGGACCTAGCCCAGGGTCTTGAACACATTGAATACTTGAGGGAGGGAATTGAGTTCATCCACAAGTATTGGCTCAATGTGTCTCTTCAGAGCCAGCCTCTAGTTCTCATTGTATTGGTGAGACTTGTGCCACCATCACACAGGGGAAGGACATTGCCTTCCTACTGGCAAATGAGACACAAATGCCTCTGACTTTTAAAAAAAACTTTACTATGTAACATCTATAAAGGTTATGACCTGTGTATCAGGATCACAGTCTTTGACTCCTTTTTCTAATACCTGGCCCCTGAATCTCTCACTTTCAGTGACAGGAGGCTTCAACCCTGTAGTAAAAGTCTACACATTGGGTCGGTTCACCCCTTGGGCCAGTGCGGGAAGGGAATAGTAGTCGACCTGCCTTTCAGGAGCCCTGAGAAAGGGGTAGGAGGCAGAGTGGGACAGCATGGGAGGAAAGTTCAGGGTGCAGAGGGGAGGGGCAGAGGGGATCTCTGGGAAGATAATCGGGAAGGGTGATGGGGTCTGGCGCTCTGGCATCCCCTTAGGTGAGGGCTCCTGTGAAACCACCAGAGCAGGTTGGAGGGGAACAGCGGCTTCCTCCTTGGGGCTTCCACCTCTGAAGGTGTGACGCATGTCTTCATGGGGGAGTGGATCCGATGGAAGAACCAGAATTTGGAGTTCAATATCCGTATAGGCAACAGGCCGGGGAGGGTCTATTCTGATGGTGGCCGTCATGCCATGTCTGCGTCTTTTTTTGACCCAGTACAGCAGTGGGCTGTAACTGAAGGTGGCAGCTTTCATCACCTCCACCCACTGCTGGGCATGCTGCCTCCTCCGCAGGTTCTTCCTCCAGTGGAGTAAGAGGATGCAGCCAACAGTCATCACGGTGCAGAGCCCCAACAATCCAAAGTACCATGGCACCCACTCTGAGGCAGTAAAAAATAGAAAAGAGGAAAGCTGACTGACAGCTCTAGCTTGGGACCTGAACTGTATCTCATTGACTCATTCATCCTCTCATTCCCTCCCACCTTTCTCAAAGACATGCCTAATAATTTCCTGATTCAGTCAAAGCTATATTTGCAGGGCATGTAAGCGACCCCATTAGCCTTTTACAGATAAGGAACACTAGGTGTAGAGGGGCCATGATCTGCCCAGACTCAAGTCAGGCCTTCTGGCTCCTGCCGCAGTCTGGCTGCAGCAAAATAACCAGGGGGTGATGAAGAACTTGTTTACATTGATACAGCAGGAGTGGGAGCCATTTATTGTAGGACAACAGAGGTATTTATACATTCCACACTGCTTATCTTAATTAACATAAACTAGATGCAGCAGTCAACCAATAAGAAATCTCCACACTTAATGGCTCCCTGGCATTACTTCACAAACCACTCCCTCTGGCAAAATGCCAAGCGCCATCCAGACTTGTTTACAGACTCTAACAGGCTCCCAGTCCAGGACCCATACAGTCATTCAGACCCAGAAGCCTCACTAAGGGCAAGGACCTCAAGTGTATCTTTTCTGCTTGGGCAGAACATGGTCTCTGCCTTCGAGGAGTCCTTAGTTTCCTAGAGGAGTCTGTCTCTTAATTAAATAGCACTCCATTCAGGCAGCCACCACCCCCATTCATTCAAAAGGTCTTCCCTGAAAGTTTGTCCCCCACACTCAAAGGTCTGGGTTTACTTACTGCCTGGAAGGCCCATGTCCTCCTTTTGTGAATCTGTAAGTTTCACTCTGGTTACCAGGCCTATGGCTCTGGAAAGAGTGAACTCACCCACTACTCTGCCCACCAATGGGAGTCCCCAGAAGGCCCAGTCCCATTGTTCTCTAAAGATGAGGTCACCAGGTTCTGAGTATCAGGAATTCTTGGGCTGGTGCTTGTAGAGTGGTTGGCAGTTGATGGAATAAGGGACTCCATCATGTGACATCTCATGAGCATGTTGTTTTCCATGAAAGACTGGTCCACCATTGAATTGTCTGTTCCCAACTTTGTGTGGTGAACTCACAGGGCAGCCCCCAGGAAAGGCCCTTACACCCTCAGGAACTTCTACTTGTGTTTTCAGTTGTTAGGGAGCCATTTTTCAGTGGGGAGTGGGGCAGGGAGGACAGTGAGCATTGGACATCCTTACCCTCAAGAAGTGTCTTACCTAGTTGTCAGGGAACAAAAGGGCTCAGAAGAGCCCTACTTTTGCTCCTACCATTTCTCTTTTGTTTCTTCAAGTGTTTTTTGAGCATCATCAGGTCCCATGGGAGCTCCCCCATATGGGATCCTGCTTCTGTTTCCAGCTTCATCTCCCTCCCCATTCATCATATACTGTTTTCCACACCTCCTTATCCTCCCAGGTGGTCAACTCCCCAACTCTGACACAAAGAGTCCTTTCAGTTGATTCCCAAATTTCTAGAACTCTGAAGCAGATGAATTTGAAACAAATTGATTTTACTATAAGTTTGTATAAGTGGAAAATATAATGTTCTACAGATTTAATATATGATTTTCTATATTAACTGGTATAAAAGTGATGCCCTTTTAAACAATACAACCCACCCACCATGGACAAATAAAGTTCAGTTAAGTATAAATTAAATTAAAAACTTAACATGAAAAACCCCAGCATGATGCTCTGCCACTGAAGTTTATTTTAAAATCAACATTTTTTATTTCATCTTCCTCTCCCCGTACCTTATCTGGGGGGGAACAGGATTACTTTTTGTCCAGTTATCTGTCCTTGAGCACATACCCACCACAGGAGTGAAGAAATTCAGAGTTGAGAATGGCACCATAAGATTTAAAAAATGATTATATCTCAGATTAACAAGTGAAGTAGGACCAGACACACCTGAAATCACATCATTAAAAACCGTCTGTTCCCCCTGAGGTGTAGAATCACAGCCTCTGGTATAAGAGTCCCCTGTGTTTTTCCTTTGCTTGCAAAGCAATTAAACTTCTGTCCCTCAACTGGTATATGAATAAACAAATGGGATATATCAATCTAACAGAAAATATGTGTGGATTTGTATGTGTATATATACATTATATTTACATAAGATTTTGATATTAGGAATGGACCCCAGTATTCAGTTATTGAATAAACACTGTAGGAAGCCTAAACAATTAAAAATTGAGAAATAATTTTCTTTCTGAAAAAAATTTAATAGCAATTTTTACTTATTTTATACATCTATATTATTTGTTGAGATGTGCATATATGTTTCTATATAATATATGTATAATATAAAATATATAATACATATACATATGTATATGACTACATATATTTATTTGTACATATCTATACATATGTATCTAAATTTGTACATATATATCTAAATATATATATCTAAATATATATATATATATATATATATATATATATATATATATATATGATTGCTAAAATTAAGAAATCAAAATCAGTTGACTGGTATGTATTTTAGACCCTGAGCTCAGGCCCTGAAACAATTTGCTTCATGTGCAGAGCTTGACCTTCACCCTGTTCTGCAGTTTCTTCTGCTTGCTGATTGGGAAACACAGAGCTATCTAAAAGTTCTCTCTCTCTCTCTCTCTCTCTCTCTCTCTCTCTCTCTCTCGCTCTCTGTCTCTCTCTCTCTCTCTCTCTCTCTCTCTCTCTCTCTCTCTCTCTCTTTGGTATACTGAACTTTGAGGAAGATTGCAGGTATGTACTCGTAAAAATGCTAAGATTCATACAAGGAAAGAGGGCTAAAAGTAAATTTGGGCCTTAGGGCTTAAGAGGGCAGAGGAATAAGCAACACGCAAAGGATGTAATCAGAACACAACTTTATTCTCCCCTTTCCACCCCCCACATTGTCAAGGTAAAATTTTTCTGTGGTCTTTGTTCTTTCCTTCCAAGATAATGTCTGTGACATGCCACAGGGTTCTTTTGCTTATTTCGGCATCCATAAAACCTCTGGTAACATCACTCAGGTGAAATTTCAGTTTAGTTTAACCAGTACTGTATTAAAACACAGCAATAACCTTAAATGCAAAACAACTTAAACCTTCTTCTACATCCAAATTTATCTTAATACTTCCAGACATGGGAAGATTAAAGCTGGAGGAGAGGCATACATACACAGCAGAAAATTTTCCTTTGGCCCTGCTCTGGTGACTTATCAGGATACCTGTGGGAATGGATGAGATTGGAAACTTGTCTTTTCTCTAAGGTGGCCTGTGTCAATTCTTTAGATTTCTATCCTCCATTCTAATATGTGCTGCACATCTTACTTGCATTTCTCACTGCATGGACAAATGCATCCTTCTCTAGACACACTTGTTAATTGCTTATAATTAATTTTTAAACCTTTTGGCATCTCATGGTACATTTCTAGCTTCTTTCTTTCTATTGATGTCTCCCAGCCTCCCTCAAGTGGTCCTGGATGTCTCTTTGATTGAAGTTCCTTGGAAAACACTCCTCCATCCTTTGTTCTGGGAAATGCCAAACAAGCAGTTTACATTGATTTATACTTTACATAGAGTGGTTACCAGCCCTAATCCTTAGTCCTTGGGTTACTTAAATTTGAGTCCACCATTTTCTACTGTGTGTTCCAAGTTTGGAAACGTGTCAATTCCCAAGCAGGCACATGGAAGCTGCCCACTTAGATGTTAAGACCCATGATGCACTGAACTACTTTCAAAATATTTCTCTCTGAATCTCTACTCCCTAAGTATATAAGCTTTGAGTCTTTTTTTTTAACTTTTACTAAACATGATGCCAGGTTCCAAAACCAGAATTAAGCAATCGACTTGCTCACCTTTTTGAGTGTTCTTATTTAAGAATATTGGATCATTGATCTACATTATCTTCAACCAAATGAGATAAAAAGCTTCCACCTGGTGAAATGTTTTATATTATGTTAACTGAATATGGCTCCTGTGGAAGGTTGCAAATAGAGAAAGAAAGAGAGGGAAAAATTTCTTTCTGATGTAATTAAGTTCTTCCCTGATGCTTTGGACTTAGAATCCTGAAGAAACCTAGAAAAAAAGTAAATACTGCATCTGGAATATGGATAAGGGAAAAAAGAAAATCTCTTGCCTTTGCTGAACAAAGATACAATTATCCAATGAAGTCACTTATTTATTTAAATAGTAAATTTTTCATTTGGCTTTTATTCAAATCATGTCTACTAAAACATACTCATAATAAACACATATTTCAATCCTGAAAACATTTTTTAAGTTTTACCCATGGAATATGAGAGTTTTGTAATGTTAGTACTTAGGTCAACCCAGATTGAGTTCTTTCTGTTACCACTAAGATAAGATATAAATTCTGCTAACAATGTGTTTGCTATAACAAACTTACATACATGGATTCCTTCCTTGCACTAACATACAAACTACATTTGCCCAAATGCACTTTCTTTAGCTAATATATATAAAAATGCTTATTCCTTTATGATACTGAAACCACAAATATGAGAATGATACATTATTCTCATACGGCCCTAATTCTAATTTATTTCTCATTAAATTTTTGGTGCACTAGTATTAGCTTTCTCTCCATATATGTATATATTATTAATATATTATTAATTATTTTGGGCAAGTTATCTAAAATAATTTCATTACTATGTCAATAGGGACACATTGACAGGCAAATATAAACAATAATTATAGTGACTTTGTCATTCAAAGTTTAATTAATTACAAAAGTATTCATTAATATGACTTATGCAAGACTAGTTTCATTTCATTTAAATTCTTGAATTGATACAAAAATTTCTCATGAAATTGGTAGATATATTAATGCAGGAAGAAGACTATTAATTTCTGCATTAAAATATAAATCCCTGGGTGAAGTCAAATATGTATGGAATCAGCATAAGTTTATGAGTGTGTGTGTGTATATATATATATATATATATTAATGAATTGATATTTTTCCAATTTGGTTTCAGTATTTTTTACATAGATCTTTCAAGATAACCTCTTATGATTGATTGATAAATGAAAACTATTGCTAGATTTTCAATTTTTCTTGTGTTTCTAAATATGTGAAAACAAATTAAACCAAGAAAATAAAACAAAGCAAAAACAACATATCCTTTTTTTTTAAATTTTTTTATTGGTTGTTCAAAACATTACATAGTTCTTGATATATCATATTTCACACTTTGATTCAAGTGGGTTATGAACTCCCATTTTTACCCCGTATACAGATTGCAGAGTCACATCAGTTACACTTCCACTGATTTACATATTGCCATACTAGTGTCTGTTGTATTCTGCTGCCTTTCCTATCCTCTACTATCCCCCCTCCCCTCCCCTCCCCTCCCCTCTTCTCTCTCTACCCCTTCTACCGTAATTCATTTCTCCCCCTTGTATTATTTTCCCTTTCCCCTCACTTCCTCTTGTATATAATTTTGTATAACCGTGAGGGTCTCCTTCCATTTCCAAGCAATTTCCCTTCTCTCTCCCTGTCCCTCCCACCTCTCATCCCTGTTTAATGTTAGTCATCTTCTCATGCTCTTCTTCCCTACTCTGTTCTTAGTTACTCTCCTTATATCAAAGAGGCCATTTGGCATTTGTTTTTTAGGGATTGGCTAGCTTCACTTAGCATAATCTGCTCTAATGCCATCCATTTCCCTCCAAATTCTATAATTTTGTCATTTTTTAATGCAGAGTAATACTCCATTGTGTATAAATGCCACATTTTTTTTTATCCATTCGTCTATTGAAGGGCATCTAGGTTGCTTCCACAGTCTTGCTATTGTGAATTGTGCTGCTATGAACATCGATGTAGCCGTGTCCCTGTAGCATGCTGTTTTTAGGTCTTTAGGGAATAGACCCAGAAGGGGAATAGCTGGATCAAATGGTGGCTCCATTCCCAGCTTTCCAAGAAATCTCCATACTGCTTTCCAAATTGGTTGCACCAATTTGCAGTCCCACCAACAATGTACAAGTGTACCCTTTTCCCCACATCCTCACCAGCACTTGTTGTTGTTTGACTTCTTAATGGCTGCCAATCTTACTGGAGTGAGATGATATCTCAGGGTGTTTTTTTTTTTTTTTTTTTTTTTTTTTAAAGAGAGAGTGAGAGGAGACAGAGAGAGAGAGAGAGAGAGAGAATTTTTAATATTTATTTTTTAGTTATCGGCAGACACAACATCTTTGTTTGTATGTGGTGCTGAGGATCGAACCCGGGCCGCACGCATGCCAGACGAGCGCGCTACCGCTTGAGCCACATCCCAAGCCCCTTAGGGTGGTTTGATTTGCATTTCTCTGACTGCTAGAGATGGTGAGCATTTTTTCATGTACTTGTTGATTGATTGTATGTCCTCCTCTGAGAAGTGTCTGTTTAGGTCCTTGGCCCATTTGTTGATTGGGTTATTTGTTATCTTATTGTCTAATTTTTTGAGTTCTTTGTATATTCTGGATATTAGGGCTCTATCTGAAGTGTGAGGAGTAAAGATTTGTTCCCAGGATGTAGGCTCCCTATTTACCTCTCTTATTGTTTCTTTTGCTGAGAAAAAACTTTTTAGTTTGAGCAAGTCCCATTTGTTGATTCTAGAAATTAATTCTTGTGCTACGGGCGTCCTATTGAGGAATTTGGAGCCCGACCCCACAGTGTGTAGGTCGTAGCCAACTTTTTCTTCTATCAGATGCCTTGTCTCTGGTTTGATATCACTCTCCTTGATCCATTTTGAGTTAACTTTTGTGCATGGCGAGAGAAAGGGATTCAGTTTCATTTTGTTGCATATGGATTTCCAGTTTTCCCAGCACCATTTGTTGAAGATGCTATCCTTCCTCCATTGCATGCTTTTAGCCCCTTTATCAAATATAAGAAAGTTGTAGTTTTGTGGGTTGGTTTCTGTGTCCTCTATTCTGTACCATTGGTCCACCTGCCTGTTTTGGTACCAATACCATGCTGTTTTTGTTACTATTGCTCTGTAGTATAGTTTGAAGTCTGGTATCGCTATACCACCTGATTCACACTTCCTGCTTAGCATTGTTTTTGCTATTCTGGGTCTTTTGTTTTTCCATATGAATTTCATGATTGCTTTATCTATTTCTACAAGAAATGCCGTTGGGATTTTGATTGGCATTGCATTAAACCTATAGAGAACTTTTGGTAATATCGCCATTTTGATGATGTTAGTTCTGCCTATCCATGAACAGGGTATGTTTTTCCATCTTCTAAGATCTTCTTCTATTTCTCTCTTTAGGGTTCTGTAGTTTTCATTGTATAAGTCTTTCACCTCTTTTGTTAGGTTGATTCCCAAGTATTTTATTTTTTTTTTTTGAGGATATTGTGAATGGAGTGTTTTCCTCATTTCCATTTCAGAGGATTTGTCACTGATATACAGGAATGCATTTGATTTATGCGTGTTGATTTTATATCCTTCCACTTTGCTAAATTCATTTATTAGCTCTAATAGTTTCTTTGTAGACCCTTTGGGGTCTGCTAGGTATAGAATTATGTCATCTGCAAATAGTGATAATTTAAGTTCTTCTTTTCCTATTTTTATGCCTTTAATTTCTTTCATCTGTCTAATTGCTCTGGCCAGTGTTTCGAGAACTGTGTTGAACAGAAGTGGTGAGAGAGGGCATCCCTGTCTTGTTCCAGATTTTAGAGGGAATGCCTTCAATTTTTCTCCATTCAGAATGATGCTAGCCTGAGGCTTAGCATAGATTCCTTTTACAATGTTGAGGTATGTTCCTGTTATCCCTAGTTTTTCTAATGTTTTGAACATAAAGGGATGCTGTACTTTGTCGAAAGCTTTTTCTGCATCTATCGAGATGATCATATGGTTCTTAATTTTAAGTCTATTGATGTGGTGAATAACATTTTTTGATTTCCGTATATTGAACCAGCCTTGCATCCCAGGGATGAATCCTACTTGATCATGATGCACAATTTTTTTTGATATGTTTTTGAATCCGATTCACCAGAATTTTATTGAGGATTTTTGCATCTAGGTTCATTAGAGATATTGGTCTGTAGTTTTCTTTCTTTGAAGTGTCTTTGTCTGGTTTAAGAATCAGGGTGATGTTGGCCTCGTAGAATGAATTTGGAAGTTCTCCCTCTTTTTCTATTTCCTGAAATAGCATGAAAAGTATTGGTATTAGTTCCTCATTAAATGTTTTGTAAAACTCTGCTGTATACCCATCTGGTCCTGGGCTTTTCTTAGTTGGTAGTCTTTTGATGGTTTCTTCTATTTCTTCAATTGATATTGGTCTGTTTAGGTTGTCTATATTCTCCTGACTCAATCTGGGCAAATCATATGACTTAAGAAATTTATCGATGCCTTCACTATCTTCTATTTTATTGGAGTATAAGGATTCAAAATAATTTCTGATTATCTTCTGTATTTCTGAAGTGTCTGTTGTGATGTTGCCTTTTTCATCCCGTATGCTAGTAATTTGAGTTCTCTCTCTTCTTCTCTTTGATTGCATGGCTAAGGGTCTCTCGATTTTATTTATTTTTTCAAAGAACCAACTTTTAGTTTGTCAATTTTTTCCATTGTTTCTTTTGTTTCGATTTCATTAATTTCAGCTCTGATTTTAATTATTTCTTGCCTTCTACTTCTTTTGCTGTTGTTTTGCTCTTCTTTTTCTAGGATTTTGAGATGAAGTATGAGATCATTTATTTGTTGGTTTTTTTCTTTTTTTAAGGAATGAACTCAAAGCAATGAATTTTCCTCTTAGAACTGCTTTAAATGTGTCCCATAGATTCCGATATGTGTGTCTGTGTTTTCATTTATCTCTAAGAATTTTTTAATTTCCTCCTTGATGACTTGTATAACCCATTGATCATTCATTGACCTCTTGTTCATTCTCCAAGTGATGCATGATTTTTCCTTCCTTCTTTTATCGTTCATTTTCAGTTTCATTCCATTATGATCAGATAAGATGCATGGTATTATCTCTACTCCTTTATATTGTCTAAGAGTTGCCCTGTGACATAATATATGATCTATTTTTGAGAAGGATCCATGTGCTGCTGAGAAAAAAGTGTAACAGCTTGATGTTGGGTGGTATATTCTATATATGTCAATTAAGTCTAGGTTATTAATTGTGTTATTGAGTTCTATAGTTTCCTTATTCAACTTTTGTTTGGAAGATCTGTCCAGTGGTGAGAGAGGTGTGTTGAAGTCTCCCATGATTATTGTATGGTGGTCTATTAGACTCTTGAACTTGAGAAGAGTTTGCTTGATAAACATAGCTGCACCGTTGTTTGGGGCATATATATTTATGATTGTTATGTCTTATTGGTGTATGGTTCCCTTGAGCAGTATGTAGTGTCCCTCTTTATCCCTTTTGATTAACTTTGTCTTGAAATCTATTTTATTTGATATGAGTATGGACACTCCTTCTTGTTTCTGCAGTGCATATGAGTGATATGATTTTTCCCAACCTTTCACCTTCAGTCTATGTATATCTTTTCCTATCAAATGCGTCTCCTTTAGGCAGCATATTGTTGGGTCTTGTTTTGTGATCCATTCTACTAGCCTGTGTCTCTTAATTGGTGAGTTTAAGCCATTAACATTTAGTGTTATTATTGAGATATGGTTTGTTCTTCCAGTCATATTTGTTTATTTATGTTACTAAACATGGTTTGTTTTCCTGTTTCATTATTTTCCCCCCTTTACTGTCCTACCTCCCACTGTTGGTTTTCATTGTTGTTTTCCATTTCCTCTTCCTGAAATGTTTTGCCAAGGGTGTTTTGAAGAGATGGTTTTCTAATTGCAAATTCTTTTAACTTTTGTTTATCGTGCAAGGTTTTAATTTCATCTTCCATCCTGAAGCTTAATTTCGCTGGATACACGATTCTTGGTTGGAACCCATTTTCTTTCAGAGTTTGAAATATGTTATTCCAGGATCTTCTAGCTTTCAGAGTTTGTGTTGAAAGATCAGCTGTTATCCTGATTGGTTTACCCCTAAATGTAATCTGCTTCAGTTCTCTTGTAGCTTTTAAAATTCTCTCCTTATTCTGTATGTTGGGCATCTTCATTATAATGTGTTTAGGTGTGGATCTCTTATGATTTTGCACATTCGGCGTCCTGTAGGCTTCTAGGATTTGGGATTCTGTCTCATTCTTCAAGTCTGGGAAGTTTTCTCGTATTATTTCATTGAATAGATTGCTCATTCCTTTGGTTTGGACCTCTATACCTTCCTGTATCCCAATGACTCTTAAGTTTGGTCTCTTTATGTTATCCCATATTTCTTGAATGTTCTGCTCATGGTTCCTTAACAGTCTTGCTGAGCTGTCTATGTTCTTTTCAAGTTGAAATACTTTGTCTTCATTGTCTGATGTTCTATCTTCTAAGTGTTCTACTCTGCTGGTAGTATTCTCAATTGAGTTTTTAAGTTGGTTTATTGCTTCCTGCATTTCTAGGATTTCTGTTTGTTTGTTTTTTATAACCTCTATCTCCCTGTATAGTTGATCTTTTGCTTCTTGGATTTGTTTATGTAATTCATTGTCAAAGTGATCTTTCATTGTCTGATTTTGCTGTCTAATGTCTTCCTTGAGACTCCAGATCATCTGAAGCGTGTATATCCTGAATTCTTTATCTGACATTCCATCTGTTACAGCTATTACCTCTTCTAAAGTTGAGTTGAACTGCATTGCTTGTGGTCCTTTCTTTCCTTGTCGTTTCATACTGCTCGTGTTTCTTTCTGCTTGGTGAAACTGTTGTGTTTTTGAAATTTCCCCCCATGTATTTATATTACTCTTGTATAGTTGAAAATCTCTCTTGCAGGGCGGGCAGCGGCTGTGCTCCTCCTCCAGTTTGTGTGACGTGTCTACCATGCTCGTGGACCCCTGGGGCTGTTCTGCCAGTCGGTGGCAGTTCTGCCTACCTTGCAGGTGCGGGCAGCGGCTCTGCTCTGCCCTTACACCAATTGGGGTGACGTGTCTACCACTGCTGCGGGTCGCTGGGCCTGTTCCGGCGCGGGTGGCGGCCCTGCTCTGCCCCTACTCCCATTGGTGTGACGTGTCTACCATGCTGGCAGGCCGCTGGGCCTGTTGTGCCGGTCGGTCGCAGGTCTGCCTACCTTGCGGGCTCGGGCAGCAGCTCTGCTCGGCCCCCACTGCAGTTGGGGTGAAGCGATACCACACCGGCGGGTCACTAGGCCTGTTCCGGGCGCGGGCGGTGGCTCTGCTCTGCCCCTACACCAATTGGTGGGATGTGTCTAGCACGCCAGTGGGTTGCTAGGCCTGTTCCGGGCGCGGGTGGCGGCCCTGCTCTGCCCCTACTCCAATTGGTGTGACGTGTCTACCACACCAGCAGGCTGCTGGGCCTGTCCTGCTGGTCGGTCGCAGGTCTGCCTACTTTGTGGGCTTGGGCGGCAGCTCTGCTCGGCCCCCACTGCAGTTGGGGTGAAGCGATACCATGCCGGCGGGTCAGTAGGCCCACTCTGGGCGCAGGCGGCGGCCCTGCTCTGCCCCTACTCCCATTGGTGTGATGTGTCTACCACGCTGGCAGGCTGCTGGGCCTGTTCTGCCGATCAGCCGGTGGTCTGCCTACCTTGCGGGCTCGGGCGGCAGCTCTGCTCAGCCCCCACCGCAGTTGGGGTGAAGTGATACCATGCCGGCGGGTCGCTGGGACTGTTCCGGATGCGGGCTGCAGCTCTGCTCTGTCCCTCTGGCCCCCACAGCACTCAGCAGGATCCGGACCGAGAAGCAGTCTCCGTGGGTTCCTCAGCCCTGGGTCAGAGCAGCTCCGGGAGCCAGAACTCGGCCGCTCTGGGCTCTGTGCATGCTCTGATAGGAGCAGGCTCCAAGAAGCAGCCTCCGCGGGAGCCAGAATTCGGCCGCTCCGCGCTCTATGTATGTTCTGATAGGAGCAGGCCACAAGAAGCAGTTTCTGCGGGTTCTTTAGCACTGCACGTGAGTAATTTGTCTGCGAGACGCAGGCGAATGGCAGCCTGAAATTACCTGTTCTATGGTTGAATGAGCTGCGATCAGTCGAAAACAGGGATGATGACATCAACTCTCCAAGATGGTGGCCACTGGCTTCCTCTGTGGTCTGACCAGTGGAGAACCGAACTGGACCGCTTCCTTCCCCCATCTCAAACCCAGAATTCAGCACTGTGTACAGCTGGCAGGAACCCACAGAATCCGCAGCGCTGTATCTTTGCGTTGCTATCTCTTGCTTCCCAGCGCGTGCCGCAGATTCTAGCCACGGGACAATTTGCTGAATAAGCGGTGTGACCCTCAGTGCGGA
This sequence comes from Spermophilus citellus, assembly GCF_964194105.1. Lineage (NCBI taxonomy): Eukaryota > Metazoa > Chordata > Mammalia > Rodentia > Sciuridae > Spermophilus > Spermophilus citellus. Next base: position 106,931,184 of record NC_138184.1, read on the forward strand.
CAAATCGCTCGCGTTTGAGCCCCTGTAGCTGATCCTCGTGCGATGAAAATCCTTCCACTAGGTTTTGGAGCACCCCAGTTTTGCTAGAAATTCCTAACAAGATAGTTTTTAGCTGTTCTAACTCATCATTCTTCCGAACAGTGACGCGGTACACGTGAGTGATGCACTCCCTTCGCTGCCATCTTCCCCCTCCTCGACAACAGGTTCCAGTAAAGCTGTTTTAAAAACAACACAAAAGTGATTAACAATAACTGACTCTTTTTATTGTTTGTTTGTTGTTACCAGGGATTGAACCCAGAGGTGCTTAAACATTGATCCATATCCCCAGTCCTTGTTATTTTTATTTTTTAAAATTTTGAGACAAACTTTACGAAAATGCTTAGGACCTTAATAAGTTGCTGAGACTAGCTTGGAACTTGCAGCGAATTCTTCTGCCTCAGTCTTTTGAACTGCTGGGAATATAGTCATGAGCCACAATACCTGGCCCAATGATGGACTCTTTCAGGTGGGCTTATGCTATGAGAGTCAGACTTTGCATGTGCAGTATGCAAGAGTCACTTCTTTTTTATGAGATGGTCAGCCTCTCATGAGGGCAAGGGCAGGTTTTTGTCTCAGTTCCCCATGCATCTGAAGCACTGTGTGAGCATTGAGGCTACTGTCCCATGTTGAACAGTAGTAATTGGCCTCATCCTCCACTTGGAGCCCAGTGATTGTCAGGGTGGCTGTGTTGCCAGAATGGGAGCCAGAGAAGCGATCAGGGATCCCTGAAGGCCTTGTAGTACCAAGCATCACAGTTTTTGGGGCAGAACCTAGAATCTGTTGATACCAGCCTACATAATAAGCTCCAACATTGTTGCTATTTCCAGCACAGGAGAGAGTGACCTTCTCCCCTTTAGATGCTGACTTTGAAGATTCTTGAATCAACTTAGACTGTGCCTGGGACCCTAGAACAGAGAAAGTAGTAACATAGAGAGATGAGCCTGGGGTTACTACCTGTGCTTTGTTTACCCCCTGAAAAGAAAAGATGGACCCAAGTTGTTCCACCATCCATTTTGCTTTCCATAGCAAGTCACCTGAACAGAGAGTGAGGAGGGTGAGAAGGAGATGGGTCCAGACCATGGTGGAGATGCTCCAGGATCTGCTTTCCCCACACACAGCTGAGCAGAACTGCCCACAGTCTCTTATTTTGTCACTCATATGAGGACAGAAATGAAAACCTTTATGCAAATCATCACCCTCCCCCTGATACTTCTTAGCCTGAGTGTGGTCTAAGCTGAGTATAGAGTGGTGTCTCTCCTGAGATCCCAGAGGACAGAGCTGCTGGGACTAATGACCACAGAGCAAAGGGCACAGTACAGAACGTCAGGGCCTGGTTTTCCAGCTGAGAACTCCCACAGGCCATCAGGTGCCAGGGTTTATTCACCCAGGGTGAATGTTCTGGAGTTTTCCAGAGATATCCTGGAAACCAGCATTGCCCTGCCTTATCAGTACCCGCAAAGGGATAGAGTGTTATATCACCTAGTTGTTCCTTATCATGCTGCTGGGTGCTCATTACATTTCAAAGTCCTGGCTTCCTCAGAAGACATATAAGAAGAATGACATCAAACTGTCCTTTGACTGTTCAGATTATTGTGTGATTGGAGCGATAGGTGAGTGATCCTCAGAAGGAACATATCTTGCTCTCAGGCAAAACAGCAGGGACCATTAAGAACCCCTCCATGACTTTTGCATGAGCCAAATGGAATCTGTTGTCTCCCTCTCTCATCACATACCCCACCCCCACTATGGCAGGCCAGTCTCCTTAGCCTATTTCACTGTACCATAGTCATCCTAGATGGACAGTGTTCATGAATAAAAACACAAAGAAGACTCCTCAAGAAAATTCCTTTCTTATTATAGACAGAAAGTCCTGCTGATCCTATTCTCTTCCACCTGGGGAGGTGATGGAAGGCAAACGCTTCCCAGGAGGCATCTCATAGCCAGAGCCTCAGGGTGGGATCCAGGGCCCATGGTCTCCCTCATCAGGTGGGTCATGCACATCAGGGTGGAGTAAAACTTGAGCAGAAGCCCAGAAGGGCTGGCATTGTAAAGAGAGAGAAAAATATTTCCCAGAATTTTTCCCAGTCTGAGCTCTGTGTCATAGCGTCATATTATTTTTGACTAGTCATCAGATCTTCTGTAGCTCTTACTGTGTGTCTGATAGATTAAAGATACTAATTAAAGATACTCACATTAAAGATACTAATATCATTACTGCCTCTAGTGACCTAATCCATAACTGATATTGTATGATAATCATATGAATAAACATACATATGCTTATGTATATATCTATACCTATGCATGTACATATGAATATATGATTTTCATTTAGAATTAGTCAACAAAATCATTAGCACAGTATCTCATGGTGAGTCTGATAAACCCAGAGATGCCTGTGCCTTGAATTTTTCCACCATTAAAACCCCAATTCTCTGGAGAATCAGCCACCTCAATGGACTAAGACTTTAGGGGAGGAGCAGAAGGCAGTCAAGGCTAATTCAGGATGGGTCAACCTGAGACTCTGGAGTCCTCTTCAGGGTATTTTGTTTCACTCTATTTTTTAAAGTCAGGATAAAGGCCACACTGTACTAGGGCATGGAAAGTTGGACAGTGAAGGTGTTCCTGATGAGCCATTTCCATAAATCCTTCAGCATATCAAATGCATAGAGAAAGGGTGAGGAATTGTAGCCAGACCAGGATAGAGTGTTCCCTGAGTCAACTTCCTGAAATTCCAGAGTATGGACATAGCTACAGCATCTCTGATTCTCTCTCCACTCTTTTGTTGAAAGTGATTCTTATGTGAGTATGTCAATAATTCCTGAGTGTCTCCAGCTACATTGAAGTACCAGTATGAGCAGCAGATATTTTAAGGTACAGAGAGTAGATATTTTTGTTGAGCCTGACGGAATGGGGTGAAAGCCTGATGCTGCAGGTCACTGTGCTCAATGAGAGATCACAGCCACATTCACGATGCATCATGGAGGAGATTCCGTTAGCTCAGCATCCCTGATTCCATAGAGAACCACTTCTTCTGAGTCTCCATGAGAAAATATGTCCCCAGAGAGTGTGTAATTAGATTTCCATTTCTAGTTATTTTCAAATAACTAGAAGAGATAAGGAAAAATGGTACACTCTAGCCTACAGATTCATAGACTTTAGTCCATGTCACTTGAGTCTGCAGTGGCATATGATACCATGGTAGAATGCATAGTGGAGGAGTTCTGTTTACTTCATGGCAGCTCTGAAGCAAAGAAAGAGAGGAGAGTGCCAAAGTTCTAACATCCTCTTCAAGGGAACACCCCAAATGATCTAATTTTCTTGGAAAGGCCTCACATCGTAAAAGTTTCACCACCTCCAAGAGCACCTCTTGCTGCAGACCAAGCCTTTAACAATTGGGTTTTTGGAGAAAGTTTTTAGATTCAAATGACTAGCTGGAACTAGCATATGAAGAGAATGCAACCCCACTCTTGGAGCTGATAAGTGGGTCTAGATTTGAGGCAGATTGAACCTGTGACTGATGAGGTGCTCTCAGATCATACAAGTCTGTGTGTCAGGCCTAGATGCTGCATTGGACACAGCTGGAAGAAAACAGCCCAAAGAAGTGATTTATACCATTGAAAAAAATGTCAAGGTAAGAAGAAGTTATTTGTAATATATGATATTAAGATTTTCTCTAAGGAAAAAGATAAGAGATTTGCACATTTATAATTAGTAGAAACTCTATTGGATGTCCCCCAAAATGTTAAGAAGTCACCACCTGGTTTAGACTTAGTCTCAAAGAATGCACCTATGAGAGCACAAGTCAGGGAGAAAACAAGGGGAGTTTTAAATCTCATTTCTCCCTTGGTCTGGATCACTGTGCAAGTGCCACTGTTAGTATGAAACATTAGACAGTAATAATCAGCCTTACCCTCTTGGTGAAGGCCTGAGATGAGTAAAAATCCAGCATTGGCTGAGGCATCTTTAGATCCAGAAAAGAGGCTGGGAACTCCAGAACCCTGGTTCTTATTAGAGTCTAAGTGGTATCTTAGCAGAAACTGGGACCCGTTCTCTGGCTTCTGCTGGTACCAGGTTGTGTGATAGCCAGTCATGATATCACCACTGCTCAGGGTGCAAGAGAGTCTGACAGTTGCTCCAGAATATGCAGAGATGGAGGGCAGCTGAGTCAACACAGGCTGGGAGAGGGAACCTGTGAACACAGAGAGTCATGGGTAAGCAGTCAAGGACACATTTAGAGCTGTTGATAGAGTCTAGCTAGAGGACTGACTTAGGCCAGGGACCTTTTCCTAGATATGTGAGGATTGTCCCTACCTGAGAAGTGACACAACAGTAGGAGAAGAAGGGGGGCCCTGGCCATGGTGAATACAACCCTTCTGGAGTCCAGACCTGGTGTGGACCATTCTAGGCCTCTCTTATCCCTTCCCTGCTGACTTAGAGAAGGTGACAATTATGCAAATATATTCCCACCTACAGCCTTTTTATGCACCACTTATTCAGTGTTTGTAGACATGGAGGTGTAGCATTTAGCATCTCCAGAGGGGGTGATATAACAACAGGGTGCTGGAACAACACAGAACACAAATTCGGATTCCACCCTGAGTTACACTGGGTTCACTTTCCTCTGCCACCTTCACCTAAATTTGGGATCTGTGTGGACTTCTCCATCTTTGAGCATACTCTGTTTCCGTAGAAATCATTTTCTATTCCTTCTCTGTCCTATTTTTCTTTTTCATGCATGTTTCCATTAAGACTCCATGCAAGGGCTGGGGCTGTAACTCAGTGGTAGAGCACCTGCCTTGCTTGTGTGAGGCACTGGGTCCTGAGCACCAAGTAAAAATGAATAAATAAAGATATTGTATAAACAAACAAACAAACAAACAAAGACTCCTTGCCTATTGACAGATGTTATTGTGTTCAGCACTGAGCTCAGCTCTCTATCACTAATACTAATAGTATCCCTGTTCTTGAGGGGTTTGCTTTTTCAAATGAAAAGCCCACAAGGAACGAATAAGACAGTGAATGTACAATTTTCCATAAAAGAGAAGGGCAGTCATAGACATGTCACTACCATGGACATTTATAATAAAATTCTTAGAGAATGAACTTTTGTTGACGTGCTATTAAAATGTTTGTTTTGTTAAGAGAAAATAGATGGTGTAGGAGGCTCAGTTATTTTGAAGTGTTACAAAAATATGCTGTATTATGTGGATTATTAAAAAGAGAATTACACATCTCACAATCTGGAAACTGGGAAACCCAAGGTTGGCAGACTCTGTGTGGGGCAAGGGCCTACTCTATAGACAGCCATGAACAGAAGGGGTGGAGGATCTCTTCAGGGCTTCTTTCATAAGGTCACTAATCCATGTACTCCTCACCTGATCACTTCCCTAGGGCTCCTTGTCTTAATACCTTCATTTTGGAAATTAGGATTCCATTCTATGAATTTTCCAGAGACATGCACATTAGTCCACTTAGGTAGAAGTAAAGGCATGACCAACAGATATAAGGGAATGAGGACACAAAGTCCTGGCCAGGCTGGCCAAGGAATGACACCAGGACTTCCTGGGCCAGGCCAGGCCATGTTCAAAACCCTAATGAAGGAAAGAAAAAAAGACATAGGCAGGGTAAGTGTGAGATCCCATCTCCAAACAGGACACCAATGAAAAGGGAGTTCTCTAACTTCTTATGTTCCCAGACTGTGAGGATTCCAGCATCTCTATGAAGAAGGAGGAAAACAAAAAGATCAGAATCCAGGCCATAGTGGGATTCTCATCAGGCCCCATTTCTGCAGTCTGTGTGTTCAGAAAACACTAATCACTTTTATCCTTTCTGCAAGAACAGAAGAATGAGGTGAACTTCCTGCAAATCTATTGCTTCAATCACAGTTTGAGTCCTTCTTGTGCCTTGAGACTGACTCTTCTTTTGCATGTTGCTCCTGTGCGGGGCTAAATGATAAGAAGTTTGTGGCCTGATACTCTACAGTGTTCCCAGGGAGCATAAGGCAGAAGAAATACATTTGGGCATAAGGTTTCTATTTGTGCAGTTGAGAACACACCCACCAGATGCTGCATGTGCTCTGCTACAATACCCTCTGCTGTCTGAGTCAAGGATTCCTCCAGGTTGGCACTAAGATGCTTGATGCCTCCAGAGAGAAATTTGCCATTTTTACAGCCTTGTTCACAGGCCTCACCCTTGAAGGATCCTAAAAGGGCCTTATCTCTAGTTCATCCCTTCTTCACCTTCATTTGGATACCTCAGTTCTTAGTTCAAAATTATTCCATGTCAGCATGGAAATTTCCAGAATAAAATTCCATCATTTTATATGAGCATGGGGCTGGGGTTATTATACTCTTCTCTTGGACAGTCTGTCCTGCATCCAGCATAGATAGAGGAGGTGGCACTAAAGGAAGCTATCTTTTAGATCATCAACATCACTGTCCCTTTGTCCCTCTGACCCCAGGTTTCAAGATGGACTTTGTCCCCTGATTCACTGCTTGTGTTTTTATTTACTTTCATGAAATATGTGTTCAAGGACACCATACAACATGAAGCAGACAAAGAGAAGCACAATTATTGACAGTGCAACTTTGAGTGCCCTAGTGAACTTTGCTTTCTGAGGTTCCTGAGGAAACTCCAGCTCCTTCTTTGGGTGGAGTCCAGAAAACTAGAAGTTGTGGAGTGAGTTGGAATCAGAGGGTTCAGAGAGGGGGAGGAAGGAGAAAGAGGGAAACAGAAAGAAACAGTGGAACTCATTTGAAGGAGTATATATGGAATGTAGATGACTGAATGGGACAATAAAATGACAGTCCTCACTCTGTAACAAACTAGGAGTGCACTTTGTGAGAGCTCCAGTGAGAGAACAGTCTTTAGATTCATACATTTTCAGACATTTAGGGGAAGAAATGCAAGTTTACAAGATGAGTTTTTGTAGTTCCCTGGCAAAAAGGCATTTTTCTTAGTTACAAAAGGCCATCATAGAGAGTTTGGAGTTCTTGCTGACTGGGTTTACCTGTCTTACCTCCCTAGATCTCTATAAAAATATTTCCCAGATTAGAGTTTTCTGAGCATGTGGGAAGAACTATTAATGTCATACCTTTCTCATGCCCCATGGTGGAAAATTTGAAGAAAAACACCTCACTAGTGGATGAATGGTGTTTTATTTTTTATTTGTTTTAATTAATTACACATGACAGTACAATGATCTTGACATATCATATACTTGAATCAGATGGGGTATAATTTCTCATTTTTCTGAGTGTACAGGTTGCAGAATCACATTGGTAATGCAGTAATATATATATATATATATATATATATATATATATATATATATATATCAATAATAATCTCTATTTTAAGAATGTTGTTTTCTGTCCATTCAGACTTCAGCCTCTTCAGTGGGTCTACTCCCAAATTTAATTGAATCAACTAGAACTTTCCATACCACCTGGCTGACGGGAAATGTATGTGTATATCTCATAATTTATGAGACCACTGAGATGTATCAAGGATAAACAGTCATTGCCATGTGGCACTTATACATTTTATAATGAAATTTACTTATATTTATTGTGCAAATATAATGTATTCATGAGACAACTAGATAAAGACATTACCTTTCCTACCATGTAAGCATCAAGTGAACATCTCATTTAGTAGTTACTCATCGAGTGCCTTTTACACTTTTGTATCATGAATTTTAGGTGAAATGAGGAAATCATAGTTGTGTCCAGAAAAGTTCAGTGAAGATTAACTAGAAATAGTATATGGAGTATTTATGACTGCACTTGGCTCAAGCATGACTCAGTAAGGCACAGGCCACATTCTGACTAGACCAATAAGCAATATTTGCCAAAAAAACAAACAAAAAAAAATGGTTTGTACTGGTTAGCTCACTAAAGATTCTATTTTATCTAAACACTGGTAAAAGCCAAAATCAATCTCAATGAGATTTTTTTTAAGAGAGAGAGAGAGAGAGAGAGAGAGAGAGAGAGAGAGAGAGAGAATTTTAATATTTATTTTTTAGTTTTCAGCGGACACAATATCTTTGTTTGTATGTGGTGCTGAGGATCGAACCAGGGCCGCACGCATGCCAGGCAAGCATGCTACCACTTGAGCCACGTCCCCAGCCCTCAATGAGATGTTATATTTTACCCATAGTAAGAGCCTTATGCTTTGTAACACTTCCAGTCTTTTCGTTGTCTTCTACCTCAAGCACCACAAGATCAGGATCAGGTAGCTAGAGGACATGAAAACGTAAGTTGTGGGGATACAGTGTCTTTACTGTCTTCTCACAAATGGCAGGAGATACTAATTCTCATATTTTATTGACCAAATTAGGATTTCCCTGGTAGTGTGAGAGTTGAATAAGAACCTCAAGAGTGACTGCAGAAATGCTTTAAATTCTAGTCACCTGTCGTTCAAAAGGGCTCTTTTCTCAATCACAGCTACATCTATATGATGGGGTCTGCCAGCTCCAATTCCTCAAGCAAGAATACTCTGAGAGTCTATTTTAGTCAGCTTTTTAATGGCTGTGACTAAAAGGCCTCATCAGAACAATGTAGGGGAAGAATGTTTATTTTGACTCATAGTTTCAGTGGTCTTGGTCCATATATGTTCAATTTCATAGCTTTAAACCAAAGGTGAGGCAGAACATCTTGGTGGAAAGCTGATGATCCCAGGCTAATTCCATTTTAAGATTGGGAGCCATCTCATCACAAAGTTGTGAAAAGTTCATTTCTCTTTTCCTGTGAAATACTAAGAGTTCTATTTTTCCTGACTATATTTTGATATTTACACTTATTTGGAATTTCTTCCCGTGCTTTGAACTCACCCATGCCTAACTCTCCCTGATAAGATAACACCTCTCACTGAAACCTCAGTGGTGCCTCATAACTTCTGATGTTGAAATCTGAGTTTACTCCCTACCTTGAAATATTAAGCCACATAGCTCATTAATCTGCTATCTGCTCTTGTATTACATTTGCCAGAACCCTGTTAGCTCTAAGTTTCCTCTTGGGGAACTTGCCTTTTTAATTTTTTTGTTATAATATGCCCTCTTTCCTTAGGCCAGGGCTGTCCTCTGTCTCTGCATTTGGGTGAGGCAGTTGCTGGTCAGCACTCTTGTGTACACAATACAAGTTTGCTTTAACTAGATGTAAATTTGGGGTCAGTGGTCTTTTCTTTGTGTTATGGGTTCAAGAAAGCCATGGTAGAGGAAAAAGCAGCTTAGTACAAGGTAACAGGAAGTAAGGAAAGCTTTACTCACCACGGACAAAATATAAACCCCAAAGGCACACCCCCCACCCAGGAAATTTCTTCTTTTGGCCACTCTATGCCTACCTATAATTACCACCCAGTTAATATATATAAGCAAATTAAAGAATGCTCTGGTTAATTAAGGCTCCCATAGCCCAATCATTTCACCTCTGAGCATTCTTGTATTGTCTAACACATGAGCTTTTGGGGAACACCTCGTTTCTAAACCATAGTAGAGTCCCACTAGGCCTGAGTGAGGTCTACAATGGCTGAAGGCAGATGGGGCATATGCGCTACCAAGAACATATACTATCGAAAAAAAGCATATTAACACTAGACATTATTTTCTAGTGGTTTGTGTCTCAAAGAGTTTTTTTCTGAGAGTAAGTGAATGAAGTCATTCAGTGAATTGCCATTCTAACAGATGAGTGAACAGAAGTGATCATTTGACACACATCTTTTCCATTCAGATTCCAGTAACAATTCAATTTAGTTAAAAATCATTTTCTTTATTATTTGAAATTGGATTATCAAAGACTACAATTTCATTAGACCCATTTTCACTAGTAATTAATCAGGTACTGAAGAAATATATATTTTTTTTTCCTTTTACCAGGAATTGAAGTAAGGGGCAATCAACCACTGAGCCACATCCACAGCCCTACTTTGTATTTTATTTAGAAACAGAGTCTCACTGAGTTGCTTAGTGCCTCATTGTTGCTGAGGCTGTTTTTGAACTCTAGATCCTCCTGTCTCAGCCTCCGAGGCTGCTGGGATTACAGGCATGCTCCACTGTACTTGGCCAATATGTGATATCTTAGAATCATAGTTTTCAGGCAATGACACTTTATCTTTTAAATTTTTATCTTATTTTCTATTTGAACTTTTAGTTATGCATGGAAGTTGGGTTCATTCTGACAAACTCTTATATGCATTAAATTGAATTTCCTTCACTATCCTCTTCCTTCCCTCCCCTCCCTGTTTTCTTTCCTCTACTCTGCCAGTCTTTCTTTTGCTCATCTATTTATTTATATTTTATTGTTTCTTTTTACTTATACATAAAAGGTGAAATTCCGTGTGGAATGTTAATTTTGCAAAAAATATGTTTTTTAAAGAATTCATTACAGAGGTAGGAAGATGGCTGCGGGAAGTGAGTAAGCCGCTCTGAGCCCCGCGCCGCGGCGTCTGAAAAGATGAGGTAAAGATCATTAAAGGAGATCTGTCGACAAAAACCCAGCACCGTGTCAAGAAAGGGGCCTAGGTGGAGTGAATCAGCCACTAATCCAGCCAAGGTGAAGGGAGTACAGCACGACTTCAGCGCGAGCAGTAAGGCTGCAGCCCGAGCCGCCCGGCTCCCTCAGCCCCTTCTCCTTCTCCTTCCCCTTCTCCTCTCCGATTTCCGCCTTGCTTCTTTCTCCCCAGCCGTCTCTCCTCCCAAGCTCAGTCTCTAAATTTAGATCTCAACTTCTTTCCCCCACCCCGCCCGCTCTCCTGCGTGTCCGGTACCCGGACCGCGCGGCCCTGAGGCGCCGCCTCCCCTCCCCCAACCCGCACCCCCTCCCCGGGGGTCCCGAAGGCCGCCTCCGCTGCCGCCACCGCTGCTGCCGCCGCCTCCCGTGGAGCACCATAGAGCAGACTCTTCACCGCGCGAATGAGCTGCCGAATTATATGAAACAGCTGATAAGATGAGCGACAATTTAAAATCCAAGTGATCCGAGAACACGCACTGAGCTCTGACCCGCTGAATTCAAACTCCCGGTCACCTGCTTCCCGCAGACAAACAGCTATGACTCGGCATTAATTCATCCCGCTGAAACAACTGGTCAGCCCTTCTCATCATACGAAGGTAAATGCCTACCGAGCCCTCATAAGTAGTGGCCACAGGTTTGAAACAGGGCTTGGGAGAGAAGGACCCACCCGTTGAATTAGTCTCCTGGCAAAGGGAAACCGTGTCATCAGACTGCTGCGGAGGAGATAACTTCGTTGAAACAGGTGTGTGATCCCATAGCCTTGCCTCTCCACACATCGGGAAAACTCTAAGAGCCCCTCCCAGCTCTCCCGTAAGGGCCCCTCCCAGCTCTCCCGTGAGCCAGCCCGAGGGAATCAGAGGTGGTGCGGGTCCCGCAAGCGGAACTACTGCTCCCACCAGGGCTGACTGCTGAGGTCTCTTGCACCACCTACGGGGAAGTGGATACCAGAGGGCAAGTAAAAGCCGCTGAGGATTCTCAGCCCCAAACTCTACAAGCTTAGGGTCTGAGGGAATGGCAAACTGGAAGAGTGTGCCCAGTCGTTCATGAAAACAGGGATCCCGGGAGCAGCAGACTTGGCGTGTAGCCAGTATTGTGGTGAGAGGGGCCTGGCTAGAGAAAAAGTGGGAAGTGACTAGACACAAGAGGAGGCCCTAGACACTCAGGATTGGAGACTCGCCCAGTCTGGGAGGAGCTGCTGCACAGTGATTGGTTCCCGTGTATTGACAGGAGAAACTTGACCTGGTGGGCACAGCGCCATCTACTGGAAGAGAAGTTAATCAAACTCTAAGACTGCATTTATTAGGTTTTTTTTTCTTTTTCTTTTCTCCTTTTTTTTTGTGTTTTTTTTTGATTTAGGTTTTTCTTTCATTTTCATTTTTTTCTTTCTTGTTGTTTTATTAATTTTTTTTTACAAAATATTTTTTTAATTTTTTTTTCTACTAATTTTAATTTAAATTTTTTTAATTATTATTATTATTTTTTTTAATCTTTTTCTTTTTTAGTTCCTATTCTTTTTCTTCTTTAGTCTTCTCATTTTTCTTATCCCCCCTTTTTTCTTGAATTCTACCTGCCTACTCTCATTCTCTTTAGAGACTTCTTCCCTTCCCTTCAAATACCTTTCCTCCCAAGCATCAAACTAATTTATAGGAGTAAACAGTAACTCAGCAGTCAAACAGAACAAGAAGCAACATGAGCAGCTTCAAAAAACAAGGAAGAAAAGGAGTACAAACAACGCAGGACAGCCTAAATATTCAGGAGGACCTAGAGTCATCAGAAAAATGGTCATATAAAGAACTCAAGGAAGACCTAAGACAGATGGAATGGAACCTTAAAGAGGATACAAGACAGCAAATTCAAGCAGCGAAAGAACACATTGAGAATGCATTTCACAAACAGATAAAAGAAGAAGTTAAGCATCTTTATCAGGAGATAGAGATTATAAAAAATAATCAAACAATAATTCTAGAAATGAAGGAAACGATAAACCAAATTAAAAACTCAATTGAGAGTATCACTAACAGAGTGGAGCAAGTAGAAACCAGAACATCAGATAATGAAGACAAAATATACCATCTTGAAAAGAGTCTAGCCAACTCAGAAAGGCTGGTAAAAAATCACAAGAAAAACATCCAAGAATTATGGGATAACATTAAGAAACCGAACTTACGAGTCATTGGGATAGAAGAAGGTACAGAGATTCAAACCAAGGGAATGAGAAACTTGCTGAAGGAAATAATTACAGAAAAATTTCCAGAAATAAAAAAGGAAACAGATATACAAATTGAAGATGCATACAGGACACCGAGCACACAAAATCACAGTAGACCAACGCCAAGACACATTGTTATGAAGATATCCAATATACAGAACAAAGAGAAAATATTAAAAGCTACAAGAGAAAGGAGACAGATTACATTTAGGGGTAAACCAATACGGTTAACCACGGATTTTTCATCACAGACACTGAAAGCAAGAAGGTCATGGAACAATGTATTTCAAACACTGAAAGACAATGGATGCCAACCAAGAATTCTGTATCCAGCAAAATTAAGCTTCAGGTATGACAATGAAATAAAAATCTTTCATGATAAACAAAAGTTAAAAGAATTTGCAGCCAGAAAACCAGCATTGCAAAGCATTTTGAGCAAAACACTACACGAGGAAGAAATGAAAAACAATAACCAAAACCATCAGTGGGAAGTGCCTCAGTAAAGACAGAGGGCAAGGGGAAAGACAATCATGGAGAGACAAACTAAATTTTTTTTTTTTTAAAAAAGGATAAACAATCAAACATGGATGGAAGTTCAAACCACATATCAATAGTAACTCTGAATGTTAATGGCTTAAACTCTCCAATAAAGCGACATAGGCTGGTATCATGGATTAAAAAAACAAATCCAACAATATGCTGCCTCCAGGAGACACATCTGATGGGAAAAGACATACACAGGCTGAAGGTGAAAGGATGGGAAAAAATATACCACGCACATGGTCATCGTAAGCAAGCAGGGGTGGCCATCCTCATATCGAATAAAATCGACTTCAAGACTAAGTTAATCAAAAGGGATAAAGAAGGTCATTATATACTGTTAAAAGGAACCATTCACCAACAAGACATAACAATTATCAATATTTACGCACCAAATAATGGTGCTGCGACATTCACAAAACAAATTCTCCTCAAATTCAAGAATCAAATAGACCACAACACAATAATTATGGGAGACTTCAACACACCTCTCTCACCATTGGACAGATCCTCCAAACAAAAGTTAAATAAAGAAACTATAGAACTCAATACCACAATCAATAACCTAGACTTAACTGACTTATATAGAATATATCAACCATCATCAAATGGATATACTTTCTTCTCAGCAGCACATGGATCCTTCTCAAAAACAGGCCATATATTATGCCATAGGGCAACCCTCAGTAAATATAAAGGGGTGGAGATAATACCATGCATTTTATCTGATCATAATGGAATGAAACTGGAAATCAATGATAAAAGAAGGAAGGAAAAATCCTACATCACATGGAAAATGAACAATATGTTACTGAATGATCAATGGGTTACAGAAGACATAAAGGAGGAAATCAAAAAATTCTTAGAGATAAACGAAAATACAGACACAACATATCGGAATCTATGGGACACAATGAAAGCAGTTTTAAGAGGAAAGTTCATCGCCTGGTGGTCATTCCTCAAAAAAAGAAGAAACCAACAAATAAATGAGCTCACACTCCAACTCAAAGCCCTAGAAAAGGAAGAGCAAAACAACAGCAAATGTAGCAGAAGGCAAGAAATAATTAAAATCAGAGCGGAAATTAATGAAATTGAAACAAAAGAAACTATTGAAAAAATTAACAAAACTAAAAGTTGGTTCTTTGAAAAAATAAATAAGATCGACAGACCTTTAGCCATGCTAACGAAGAGAAGAAGAGAGAGAACTCAAATTACTAACATACGGGATGAAAAAGGCAATATCACAACAGATGCTACAGAAATACAGAAGACAATTAGAAATTATTTTGAAAATCTATATTCCAATAAAATAGAGGATAGTGAAGACATCGATGAATTTCTTAAGTCATATGATTTGCCCAGACTGAGTCAGGAGGATATAGACAATTTGAACAGACCAATATCAATAGATGAAATTGAAGAAGCCATCAAAAGACTACCAACCAAGAAAAGCCCAGGACCAGATGGGTATACAGCGGAGTGTTACAAAACCTTTAAAGACATAACTTTTCAAGTTATTTCAGGAAATAGAAAAAGAGGGAGCTCTTCCAAATTCATTCTATGAGGCCAACATCACCCTGATCCCGAAACCAGACAAAGACACCTCAAAGAAAGAAAACTACAGACCAATATCTCTAATGAACCTAGATGCAAAAATCCTCAATAAAATTCTGGTGAATCGAATACAAAAACACATCAAAAAAATAGTGCACCATGATCAAGTAGGATTCATCCCTGGGATGCAAGGATGGTTCAACATACGGAAATCAATAAATGTTATTCACCACATCAATAGACTTAAAGATAAGAACCATATGATCATCTCGATAGATGCAGAGAAAGCATTCGACAAAGTACAGCATCCCTTTATGTTCAAAACATTAGAAAAACTAGGGATAACAGGAACTTACCTTGACATTGTAAAAGCTATCTATGCTAAGCCTCAGGCTAGCATCATTCTGAATGGACAAAAGTTGAAGGCATTCCCTCTAAAATCCGGAACAAGACAGGGATGCCCTCTATCTCCACTTCTATTCAATATAGTTCTCGAAACACTGGCCAGAGCAATTAGACAGACGAAAGAAATTAAAGGCATAAAAATTGGAAAAGAAGAACTTAAATTATCACTATTTGCAGATGACATGATTCTATACCTAGAAGACCCAAAAGGGTCTACAAAGAAACTACTAGAACTAATAAATGAATTCAGCAAAGTGGCAGGATATAAAATCAACACGCATAAATCAAAGGCATTTCTGTATATCAGCGACAAAACTTCTGAAATGGAAATGAGGAAAAACACTCCATTCACAATATCCTCAAAAAAAATAAGATACTTGGGAATCAACCTAACAAAAGAGGTGAAAGATTTATACAATGAAAACTACAGAACCCTAAAGAGAGAAGTAGAAGAAGATCTTAGAAGATGGAAACATATACCCTGTTCATGGATAGGCAGAACTAACATCATCAAAATGGCGATATTACCAAAAGTTCTCTATAGATTTAATGCAATGCCAATCAAAATCCCAACGGCATTTCTTGTAGAAATAGATAAAGCAATCATGAAATTCATATGGAAAAATAAAAGACCCAGAATAGCAAAAGCAATTCTAAGCAGAAAGAGTGAATCAGGCGGTATAGCGATACCAGATTTCAAACTATATTACAGAGCAATAGTGACAAAAACAGCATGGTACTGGTACCAAAACAGGCGGGTGGACCAATGGTATAAAATAGAGGACACAGAGACTAACCCACAAAGTTACAACTATCTTATATTTGATAAAGGGGCTATAAGCATGCAATGGAGGAAAGATAGCATCTTCAACAAATGGTGTTGGGAAAACTGGAAATCCATATGCAACAAAATGAAACTGAATCCTTTTCTCTCGCCATGCACAAAAGTTAACTCAAAATGGATCAAGGAGCTTGATATCAAATCAGAAACTCTGCGTCTGATAGAAGATAAAGTTGGCTCCGATCTACAGATTGTGGGGTCGGGCTCCAAATTCCTTAATAGGACACCCATAGCACAAGAGTTAACAACTAGAATCAACAAATGGGACTTAATTAAACTTAAAAGTTTTTTTTCAGCAAAAGAAACAATAAGAGAGGTAAATAGGGAGCCTACATCCTGGGAACTAATTTTTACGCCTCACACTTCAGATAGAGCCCTAATATCCAGAGTATACAAAGAACTCAAAAAATTAGACAATAAGATAACAAATAACCCAATCAACAAATGGGCCAAGGACCTGAACAGACACTTCTCAGAGGAGGATATACAATCAATCAACAAGTACATGAAAAAATGCTCTCCATCTCTAGCAGTCAGAGAAATGGAAATCAAAACCACCCTAAGATACCATCTCACTCCAGTAAGATTGGCAGCCACTATGAATTCAAACAACAACAAGTGCTGGCGAGGATGTGGAGAAAAGGGTACACTTGTACATTGCTGGTGGGACTGCAAATTGGTGCGGCCAATTTGGAAAGCAGTTTGGAGATTCCTGGGAAAGCTGGGAATGGTACCACCATTTGACCCGGCTATTGCCCTTCTCGGACTATTCCCTGAAGACCTTAAAAGAGCATGCTACAGGGACACTGCCACATCGATGTTCATAGCAGCACAATTCACAATAGCTAGACTGTGGAACCAACCCAGATGCCCTTCAATAGATGAATGGATAAAAAAAATGTGGCATCTATACACAATGGAGTACTATGCAGCAATAAAAAATGACAAAATCATAGAATTTTCAGGGAAATGGATGGCATTAGAGCAGATTATGCTTAGTGAAGCTAGCCAAACCCTAAAAAAACAGATACCAAATGTCTTCTTTGATATAATGAGTGCAAGTATGAACAGAGCAGGGAGGAAGAGTAGGAAGAAAAGAGTAACATTAAACAGAGACTTGAGATGGGAGGGAAAGGGAGAGAAAAGGGAAATTGCATGGAAATGAAGGGAGACACTCATTGCTAAACAAAATTACATATAAGAGGTTGTGAGGGGAATGGGAAAATAAACAAAGAGAGAAATGAATTACAGTAGATGGGGTAGAGAGAGAAGATGGGAGGGGAGGGGAGGGGGGATAGTAGGGGATAGGAAAGGTAGCAGAATACAACAATTACTATTAGTGCATTATGTAAAATTGTGGATGTGTAACTGACATGATTCTGCAATCTGCATTTGGGGTAAAATTGGGAGTTCATAACCCACTTCAATCTAATGTATGAAATATAATATGTCAAGAGCTTTGTAATGTTGTGAACAACCAATAAAAAAAATGTAAAAAAAAAAATTAAAAAAAAAAAAGAATTCATTCCACATTGTCTGCCCTTTTCCACCCCTCCACTTTGTCTGTGGATCTCCTTCATGTTCACTGCTGTTCTTCCCTATATCTAAATTATATCCTGTTCTTCCCTCCACCTTTCCTTTATTTAACTCTAGCTTTTATTGTGAATAATATTCTATTATATGTTTCAAAATCATCTCACATTTGAGTTTAGAACTGTAACAGTGGTCCATTTCATCTTTTGAATATAGCTCCGAGGCTTATTTTTAAAATGGTCAAGTTTTCCTATTCCTCTTTTTTTCTCTCCTCCTTCCTTACCTGTGGTTGGAGAACAAAATTATCTTGAGTTATCTGTGCTCCATAGGAAGGAAATGTCTGCTAGAAGATCCAGGAAGTGCATATCTCCCAAATAATCAAGTGAATCCTAATACACTTTTGAACCCACAACACAAAGAAAAGGCCACAGACTCCAATTTTAATTAAAGCAAGCTTATATTTGTACACAAGAGAGCTAGCTGGCCAGTGGCTGTCTCACCAAAGCTGTGTTGGTGAACAGCCCAGGTCTCAGGGAATAAAAGGTTTATATAGCACAGAAAGATTCAAAGGGGCATGTCTTGGCAACTTACAGCTAACAGGGTTCTGACAAACATAATACAAAGGCAGATAGCAGATAAAAGATCTACATGGCATGATGTTTCAAGGTAGTGGGTAAATTTAGATCCCAATATCAGAATTTTTGTGGTACCACTGAGGTTTCAGAGAGGATTGTTTTCTGGTTAGTGGGGGCCAGAATTTATGAGGCACCACTAAGATTTTAGAGGGGGTTGTTATCTTCTAATTGGAAGCCAGGCATGGTAAGTTCAGAGAACAGGCAAAAATGCCAAACAAGTTTAGAAATCTCAGTATTTTATAGTAAAACAGAAAGAAGGTTTTCATAACTTTGTGATAAAATGAGTCCTAATCTTAAAATGGAATTAGGCTGGATTCATCAACACCATCCATCAATTTTGGGACCCCCTATCAAAGCACATATGGAATGTGGCCTTTGAATAGCTCCTTTAAAAATACTCTGACTTGGGCTGGGGATGTGGCTCAAGTGGTAGCGTGTTTCCCTGGCATGCGCGGGGTGCTGGGTTCGATCCTCAGCACCACATAAAAATAAAATAAAGATGTTGTGTCCACTGAAAACTAAAAAATAAATGTGGAATGTTAATAAAATTAAAAAATTCTCTCTCTCTCTCTCTCTCTCTCTCTCTCTTAAAAAAAGTACTCTGTCTTCCCTGATGGGCATAATCACTGTCCCTGGCACAAGAGTCTCCTCTGTTTATTCTTTAGTAGCAAAGAAATAAAACAACTTTTTCCTTGATCTCAAAACTCTGTCCTCATTATTAAATTGGCAAATTAATACTGGCATTGAGAACAAGGAATGCGTTTCAATTACAGTACTAATGTTCACCACAGTGATGTATTTTACATTATAATTGAATTTTCCATGAGAGTAAACTTTTTTTTTTCCTGTATATGCCATAATTTAATGTTAAAATTCATTAAATACAAAGAAATATCATGCTTTTATAACATGTATTGTTAGGACAAATGAGATACACATGATGAAGGCAAAGCAAGATGGGAAGATGAGAGATGGGAAGCAAAGCCTTTCTCTATTCTACTTAATAGTGGAGATAATTGGTGGAAACTTGGAGTGGCTCATTTTCAGGGCAGAAAATGGCAGTGGGCTGGAGCAAGAGTCTGGTTATCTAGGCTTAGTTTAGTGTGGGACAGGAATGAAATTACTAGGGTTCATTGTATCGGGATCCTGCTGCTAATTCATTAGGGTAGGACAGGAATGTGAATAGGGGCTTATTGTATTGGGGTCAGTTGACCCATCCGGGTGGGATTTCAGGTACCAGTCAGGTTGGAGTTATTATTATTATTTTTTTTTGCTGTGGTTGAGGCTTGGGATTTTAAATGACAAAAGCCTAGGAAAAAAATGTCCTTGGGCTTATTTTTCATGTTTTTCATGTATAAACGTGTAATTAGAGATTTATATGATGTGAACTTTATAATTTTTATTTGTTTTAGTACATATGTAAAACCTCATTGGAAGAATTATGAGGGATGAAGAATAACCTTCTCATAAATTGAACCCTATTTGGCTATCTAAACTAAAGATGATAAAACTCAGTTATTTTCACCATCACAGTTTCCGTTGCTTCTTATCTTTACAACCCATATCCACCCTCAAACTAAATGAAAATTCCTGGAGTTAAAATTTCAGAAGTCTTAGGCAAGGTCTGGCTCTGTACCTGCTATTTGTGCTACCTTGGACTCTGGAGCTTACAGGAGCTCCTAGGTGAAAGACACTGGGTATGCTCACTTGTCCAACAGACATGATACTGAGTTGTATGGTGCCATTGGGACATTACTGTATTTCACATTCAAGTAAAATTTAGCAACATGAATTCCTTTAAGATTATTTCAATAGTGTAACATGTTGATTTGATAATTTCTTTGGTTGTTTTGTTATTAGATTTAACTCTTCATGTTTTGGTGAAAAACTTGGAACATTTTTCTGAAGGTTTTTCCTTTTTAATACTAGCAGTATATATATTCCCACCCCTTTCTTTCTTTTCACTACTGGGAATTAATCCAGGGGCACTTTACTTCTCGCTATATTACCACTCCCATCCTTTATTTTATTTTATTTTATTTTATTTTATTTTATTTTATTTTATTTTTATTTATGACTTGAGACAGGATTTTGCTAGTTTGACAGGCAGGCCTCAAAGTTGTGATCTTCCTGCTGGACCCCAGTGATGTGCAAAAGGGCGAACCCCAAGGCCAGAGTTCCTTTAAGTGAATGGTCCTGAGAAGCTATGTAAAGACTATAGGGCAGTCCCAGGTGCCACCTGCTGGTGACAGGATGTAAATCTTACCATGTCCCAGAATCATAGGAACCCAGTTGGTTGTCCAGAGATTACCAGATCAGTCTCTCTCTACACATCCATGGTACAATTCTTGAATGCTTTTGTTTTGTTTTCTTTTGGTGTTTCCCTGAATGCCTCAATCCCAGAATGAACCTTGGACTAAGTGAGATGTTAGTTCTCCAACAAGAGGTTGTACAAGCATTATATCATTTCATTGGTACATAATTCAACACATACGTATATTATTCCCCTATAATCAATGTTCATTAAACAAATATTTTTCAACTATTGTCACCTGAATTTAATTTTGTTTCAATTTCCCATATTTTTTATATTGGAATCAATATATTTTTTATTAAAGTGAAGGAGGCATGATAAATCCATGTTACGTTCTGCAGTTGTGGGGCTCCCTGTGTGCCATATTGTATTACAGTCCAACCTAGCACAGACATCCTCAGACACTCATAAATCAGCCTTCAACATCCATTCTCAATGCAGATATGCATCTCTTTGAGTCAATTAAAACTAAGACAAGTGAGGAGAATGTAGATTTTCCATGTGCTCACAGCTCAAATAGTGAAAGTTGTCTTGGTAGAGGGCTCTTTGGGAGAATTCCAAATCTGTTATTAGGTCACTTCAGTGAAAGGTATTAGGTTGACTCTCAAAATTACAGAAATGGGGATAGTAAATATACCATATGATTTATAATTCTCACAGAGACTTGAAATTTGTAAAGCCTTCCAGAATTTTGAATAATTTTGGTCAATTTCTACAGATCTGAGGACTTTACCCATGTTATTATTGATGTATGGTGGATCATGTATTCTGAGTTTATCATTCCATCATTCCAAAATTATTTATGGAATTGCACATTTAAAAGCTATGAGAAAGTAGAATCTTGACATTCAACTTCAGTTCTGTTATGATGACATTAATGTCAAACCCTTTTACCTCCCTCTATGGTAGATTATTTCATATTAGTTGCCATCTTTATTGTGGTGGTGATTGTTTCTCCTCCTTGTTTCTAACCCCCCAAATCCATGCACTGAGTATATTAGGAAACCTTCAAAAAAAAAAAAACTAAATTGTTTAAAATATTTCTACCTAAATTCATAATCTTATCTCTAATTAGATAGAGTATGATTTCTAGCATGTTGTTAGACAACCAAAATTTTTAAAATTATAGTTATATTCTAAAGTTGATCATTTAAATCAGTGTTAGTGTCGCACAATGATATATGCATGGAGTCCTGGGGTTTAAATCTAGAAAGGAGAATGTCATGGTACCCCATAGAAAAATTGCACCAGTATGGGGAATGTATCTGTCATAGTATTTGCCTATGATTACTGATCTCTGCACTCTATAGGAGCCTCAACAGGTGACCTGCTTCCCAGGAAACACTAAGCAAGAATAAAAATGCATCTGGATCTCCTTTTGTAAATTTTTAATCAGAATTTCAGAATTTTTTTAGACACCAGAACCTTTTTGGAAACCATGTTACAGCCTTGTTTGTAGAGTAAAAAAGAGTTTTTATCCCACTTCTCCATTTACCTGAGTCTCTGGTTTACCCAAATGTTACCAATGTTATCAGGTACCCTATAGATATAGTCAGATTCAGCTTCATGTTGGATGTTGGAGATACTTAAGTATTCATCAAACCCTGAGCTGAAGCCTGAGGAGCAATCAGGGTTCCCGTTCCTCTCGACACGGTTTCCATCACTCTTACATGACATATAGTGGGGCCTTTTTTGGCTGTTGCTGGTACCAGCAAATGTAGTAATTGCTTTTCTGACTACTGAGGTTACTGGTGAGATTACTGAAGGAGGGAGCAGATGCAGAGGGTTACTGAGTCAGTATGAGCTGGGAAAGGGACCCTGAAAATGATATCACCAGTTATCGATGGCGAGTTCTGCTCCCTTAAATGTTGAAGAAGCACATTAGAGAAGCACACTGAGAAAATAATATAAAGCAAGGTTTATTTAATTAGAAGGGGTAACATAGAACTCTCCTGAGAAGGAGACGGAGGCCATAGGTGGTATCCTGGTATCCCCAAAAGTGAGAGTGTTTTGCCTTTTATATGTCCTAGGCTTCCTTTGTTCTCCTGTTCTCTTCCCCTCATCTCTCTCCTTCCTGTATACTCTGTCTAGGAGATGGTTTGTGAAATGACTGAATGATAAGAAGCTAATGGTGGAGGATGGCAGATGGAGCATCCCAGGACACATTAATTATTAACTTTATAAATCCCTATAGTTAGGGTCAATTTCTTGGATACTTTACCTTAGCAACAGGTTGGAGCTTGGGAAGGTTATGTTGATAGGGTACAGGAAGGGCTCTGAAGGAATTAATATTTCAATTTCTCTCTTCTCTAGATATGACCCTTGCCTATCTGCCTATCTAATCTTAGCTTCAATATCACAGATATTTATTATATTTCAAGAAAGCGCCCAAAGAAAATAGATTTATGGCATGAGTTTACAAAGCAGTACAGGTCATCTAGGGATCAAGATATTGGGCTGGGCATATAGCTCAGTTACTAGAGTGCTTGCCTCACATGCCCAAAGCCCTGGGTTCAATCCTTATCACCATCAAAAAAAGAAAAAAAGACCATGTGGATCTGTGCAGTACAGAAGGAGGGTGAAGGAGAGGAGGACTGGGGTCCAGGCAATGGTATAGATGACCCAGAGTTCTGCTGAAGCAGACATGGCCCAAGTCTCTTAATCACCTTCACAGGCCAGAGGACAAAAGAAGTTCCATTCATGCAAATTTGTGTCCCTTACATAGGCCAACAAACCCTCCCTGGAAGGCTATCCTTTCTGGGAGGAGTGCGCCTGGACTGAGACTAGGTGCCTAAGAGGGTCCTTACCTATGGAATAGTGAGCTGTGAGTAGAGACCAGAGGGCAGGTATTAAGGTTCTCACATTATAGCCCACAACCTGTCAGTGTCAGGCCTACATTGTCCACATTGCACAGATTCAGGTCCATCATACCTGTGTCCAGGTGACAGGAGGTTCTTCTAACCAGACAGATCTGCTCTAAATCCACTTCCCAAGCTCCTTGTGAAACCAGAGTTCTCCCTGATTACTCCCAATATTGGTGAATATGGGCCTAATTGATTAATCTTTGGGACTTTGAAATTGTACAGTGTGTGATTAACTGGATTCATTAGAAATGAGAAAAAAACTGGAGATAGAAAATAAAGTTACTACTAGGCTTGAAAATGAAAGCATGGTGTCTGTGACTTCTTAGTAGGGCTCAAGAAAGACAAGAGGATGGATTTTCAAGGAAAGATGTCAAAAACAGTACATGACTTTTCTGATAGGAAGATCTGTTTTTATATTGTTATAGTATCATTCCGACTTATGCTTACCACCATCTTATGGATATCCCCACTTCCAATAGTGATCAAAAATAAATGCCAGTGGATACATCTCTTGGAAGATAATGCACTGCTTGTTCATGAAAATTTGCTGTGGGTGTATACAGCTGCTTAGAGTCATGGCAGAAGGCCTATTAATTTTTGTGTTGGCAGAAAAACATAGGTTTCTGATACAATTCTCTGGATACCTGTGCTGCCTGTCAGGCTTTGTTTCTGTTAGAGCTTCTTTAAAAACATTGCCTGGACTTGGGCATCATTAATAGAATAGGGCAAGAGCTCTGGTGGCTGTAGAGGCACACTTCATACAACACATAGCTCTAGGCCACCCACACTGCTGACACAACAAAGCCATTGGACCACTCAGGAAGCATGTCTCCTTTAATATATTTTAAAATGTTATGAAATGCTTTTGCATTGTACTAAAATTAAGTATCATGAAATGCATTTTATTACTACATAAAAGTATGCCTCTCCATTTTGTTTTAGTTGCAAAAGAATATCAATGGAGTTGATAATTACTGGAAGAAATGCTTCGACCTATGTCTTCAGATCAGATTTAGCTATTACTATCTCATTTGAAAAATAAAATAATTGAATTCTCTATTTTGAGGAACATTTTCTCAGAAATAATCCACAAATATCTTTCATTTTGCATTTAAATGGAGATAAAAACTTTTCAGTTCCTTTCCTTAACTTTGCTTGCAGGACAGTCATCGTTAGACTGCCAGAGAGGTCAGTGTCTGGTCTTGTGACTCCCATGTCCTGTGACTATGTCTCTCTCCAGGCTAAGTCACATGTGTTTAGGTCTCTGTTGCCCATCTTGTTCTCTCTGTGCTGAGTATCACCCTACTGTATCACACATTGATCCTTAGTCTCACCCTCAGGCTGGACACCTAAGAGGGTCAGGCACCTTTGCCTCAACAAAGGAGCCTGGGCACCAGGAAGGTAAAAAAGAGTGTCTGTTGATTGTGTTATGCACCAGTAAGTATTCTGGGCACTTGGCTTGACTTCTGCTGCAACCAATATGGAAAGTGTTCGTTGGTGACCAAAACTATGCTGGAACAACAAGTGAGATTGACTGTTGCTCTTGGGCATGTGGTCAGTGAGGAATTCCCCAGTTCCACAGCCTGAGTAATGAACCATGAAACCCAAACAAAACAAGTTTTGAATTAGGAATACAGGACCACTAAAATGGCCTGTTATCCTGAACACTGAATGATGAAGAGAAGTTGAATCCTGTCTGTGGTGTGCATTTTAGAAGAATTTTCTGTCTCTAAATTTAGGACAGACATCCCGATGGCCCATCATTTCCTAGTGAACCACCTGGACTGAGATGGCATGCATATGTGGTGTATTATATGTATATGAGCCCTTACTATCTTCTTCCGAAACCTGGTTGTCAGTCCAGAAAACACTTAGATTTTCAGAGGTAGACCTGTGGTGGCTGTGTGTTGTGGATTTTACCTCTGGGAGAAAGCAGCTGCTCTAATATGGGTATGGTCAAGTGAGTAACGATTCATGATCCAATAAAGCTAAAGCACTTGTTTCTGCCAGTCTTCTATGAATATTCTCCTGATATCGAGAAAACATTTGGCATTTTTTTTGTGGGGATTGGTTAACTTCACTTAGTATTATCTTCTCCAATGCCATCCATTTACCTGCAAATGCCATGATTTTATTCTCTTTAATCACTTTTAATCACTGAATAATATTCCATTGTGTATAAATGCCACATTTTAAAAAATATTTTGCTGTAGTTGGACACAATACCTTTATTTTATTTTTTTATGTGTTGGTGAGAAACGAACCCAGCATATGCCACATTTTTTTTAATATTTATTTTTTAGTTTTCGGCAGACACAACATCTTTGTATGTGGTGCTGAGGATTGAACCCGGGCCTCACGCATGACAGGCGAGCGCGCTACCGCTTGAGCCACATCCCCAGCCCCTCATTTGGTTCTTTTTTTTTTTTATTGGTTGTTCACAACATTACAAAGCTCTTGACAAATCATATTTCATACATTAGAATCAAGTGGGTTATGAACTCCCATTTTTACCCCAAATACAGATTTCAGAATCACATGGGTTACACATCACATTTTTACATACTGCCATATTAGTGACTGTTGTACTCTGCTACCTTTCCTATCCTCTACTATCCCCCCTCCTCTCCCCTCCCATCTTCTCTCTCTACCCCATCTACTGTAATTCATTTCTCTCCTTGTTTTTTTTCCCATTCCCCTCATAACCTCTTATATGTAATTTTGTATAGCAATGAGGGTCTCCCTTCATTTCCATGCAACTTCCCTTTTCTCTCCCTTTCCCTCCCACCTCATGTCTCTGTTTAATGTTAATATTTTCCTCATGCTCTTCCTCCCTGCTCTGTTCTTAGTTGCTCTCATTATATCAAAGAAGACATTTGGCATTTGTTTTTTAGGGATTGGCTAACTTCACTTAGCATAACCTGCTCTAATGCCATCCATTTCCCTGAAAATTCTATGATTTTGTCATTTTTTATTGCTGCGTAGTACTCCATTGTGTATAAATGCCACATTTTTTTTTATCCATTCATCTATTGAAGGGCATCTGGGTTGGTTTCACAGTCTAGCTATTGTGAATTGTGCTGCTATGAACATCGATGTGGCAGTATCCCTGTAGTATGCTCTTTTAAGGTCTTCAGGGAATAGTCCGAGAAGGGCAATAGCTGGGTCAAATGGTGGTTCCATTCCCAGCTTTCCCAGGAATCTCCATACTGCTTTCCAAATTGGCCACACCAATTTGCAGTCCCACCAGCAATGTACAAGAGTACCCTTTTCCCCACATCCTCACCAGCACTTGTTGTTGTTTGACTTCCTAATGGCTGCCAATCTTACTGGAGTGAGATGGTATCTTAGGGTGGTTTTGATTTGCATTTCTCTGACTGCTAGAGATGGTGAGCATTTTTTCATGTACTTGTTGATTGATTGTATGTCCTCCTCTGAGAAGTGTCTGTTCAGGTCTTTGGCCCATTTGTTGATTGGGTTATTTGTTTTCTTATTGTTTAATTTTTTGAGTTCTTTGTATACTCTGGATATTAGGGCTCTATCTGTAGTGTGAGGAGTAAAAATTTGTTCCCATGATGTAGGCTCCCTGTTTACCTCTCTTATTGTTTCTCTTGCTGAAAAAAATCTTTTTAGTTTAAGTAAGTCCCATTTGTTGATTCTTGTTATTAACTCTTGAGCTATGGATGTCCTATTAAGGAATTTGGAGCCCGACCCCACAATATGTAGATCAGAGCCAACCTTTTCTTCTATCAGATGCCCACATTTTTTCTTAATTCATTCATGAACTGTGCTGGAACCACAAGTGAGATTGACAATTGCTCTTGGGCAACATGAAGTGAAGGGCATCTAGGTTGATTCCACAGTTTAACTATTGTGAATTATGCTGCTATAAACATTGATGTGGCTGTATTATGCTATTTTTAACTCCTTTGGGTATAGACCAAGGAGAGGGATAGCTCAGTCAAATGGTGGTTCCATTTCCAGTTTTCCAAGGAATCTCCATACTGCTTTCCATATTGGTTACATCAATTTTCAGTTCCACCAGCAATGTATGAGTGTATCTTTTCCCCCATATCCTCACCAACACTTATCGTTGTTTCATAATAGCTGTCATTCTGACTGTAGTGAGATGATATCTTAGAGTAGATTTGATTGGCATTTCTCTAACTGCTAGAGATGATGAACATTTTTTCATATATTTGTTTATGGATTAGCCTGTGTCTTTTGATTGGTGAGTTTAAGCCATTAACATTCAGGGTTATTATTGAGACATGGTTTGTATTCCTAGCCATATTTGTTTATTTTTGTTATTTTACTTGATTTTTTTCTTTGATTATTTTTTCTTTAGGATACTCCCACCCTCTGCTGATTTTCATTGTTGTTTTTCGTTTCCTCTTCATGAAATTTTTTTCAAGGATGTTTTGTAGTGCCAGTTTTCTAGCTCTAAATTCATTTAATTTTGTTTATTATGGAAGGTTTTTATTTCATCTTCAAATCTGAAGCTTAATTTTGCTGGATACATGATTATATGTTGTTCCAGGATTTTCTTGCTTTCAGGTTCTGTGTTGAAAAATATGCTGTTATCCTAATTGGTTTCCCTCTCTATGTAATCTGATTCTTTATCTCTTGGCTTTTGAAATTCTTTCCTTATTCTGTATGTTGGGCATTTTTATTATAATGTGCCTTGGTATGGATCTTGGTATGTGATTTTGTACATTCAGCATCCTGTAGGCTTCTTGAATTTAGATTTCCAATTCATTATTCATGTTTGAAAAGTTTTCTAATATTATTTCATTGAATAAATTGTTCATTCCTTTGGTATGCACCTCTATGCCTTCCTCTATTTCATTAACTCTTAAATTTGGTCTTTTTTTGCTATCTCATATTTCTTGAATGTTCTGCTCATGTTTTTTTTTTTTTAACCATTATCACTGGGTGGTCTATGTTCTTTTCAAGATTATATGTTTTGTCTTCATTGTCTGATGTCCTATCTTCCAAGGGGTCTACTCTGTTGGTGATGCTTTTATTTGAGCTTTTAATTTGCTTTATTGTTTCTTTCATTTCAAGGATTTCTGTTTGGTTTCTTTTTTAGAACCTCTATCTCCCTCTTGAGGTGATCTTTTGCTTCCTGTATTAGTTTATGTAGTTTCTTGTAAAAGTATTCTTTCACTGCCTGTATTTGATCTCTAATATCTTCATTGAGTTCACAGAATATTTTAACCATGTACATCCTAAACTCCTTCCTGTCATTACTTCTGTTATGGCTGCCAATGATTCTAATGATGTGGTGTCTTCAGTTGTTTGGGGCACTTTCTTCCCTTGTCTTTTCATGTTGATTGTGCATCTTTCTTTCCAGCTATGTGGGTCTAGATTGTTATTGTTCTTACCCTATAGGTTTTTAGTGCTCTTATAAGGTTAAAAATCTCTCCTTGTGCGGAAAAACAATGTTAACAGATCCAATATCAATAATATACTACCTATGAACAATTTGTTGTTATTGAGATGTTTACAGTTTAGTTTCAATGTACAGAAAGGTTGGTTTCAATTATTATCTGAAATACAGAAGTTTTGTAAAAAAGATTTACAGTTTCTGATGGTAGACAATAAACTGGGGGTGGTGTGTAGGATGATATGCTGAGGAGGTAGGTAGGATGTGAGGATATAGGGTTAATATATCTTATGAAGAGTGAAGAAAAATCTAATGAAGAGGGCTAGTAGGAAGAGAATAGACAGGAAATAATTTAGGGTAGGCAAGTACATGGGATGACAGTACAGTACATAAAACAAACACACATATGTATTTAGAAAAATATGGATGGATGTTAAAACAGTAAAATTTGGAGGGGTAAAAGAAAAATGAAAGATGAAAAAGAAAAGAAAAAAAAGGGCACTTACAACACATCTATATTATATTATTCTGATGACTCAGTCCTCAAAGTCCTATTTCATGCAAAGTTCTTTGTTTCACATATGTTGGGGATGTGAGGGCCAGAGGATAGAGGGGTAGAAGAGAAAAAACAAACAAACAAACAAAAGACACACACACACACACACACACAAAAAAAAAAAAAAAAAAAAAAACCTCAAAGGAAGAAACCAGTGTTGTAGCTAGCTTTAGAGATATGCATCTTTCCTGCTTCTCTTCTCATCCAAATAGGTGTGGTGTCTATTGTAAGCTGGTGTCTCTGCCCTCCAGATGGTGGAGGTAACCAGAGTGGGAAGACTAGTCCTGGCACAGGGTGCCTGGATGCAGGGAGTGGCACCTGCCAGTCCCTGCAGGGAGACTACAACTCAGGGTTCTCTTTTGGGGACTGCTCATATAACTTGAGTATCTGGTACTATCTCCCTCTCTTGCCCGGATATTTCCCAGTTCCTGGTCTCTCTGTTAGGCTCCAAAGTTTATCCTGGTCTCCCTTTCCCCTAGCAGTTCCCAATTGAGGAAACTCTCACTCTGGGGCTCCAGGGTCACACTGCACACCTATGTTGGGCAGCTACTGTGTTGGGCAGCTACTGTGTTGGGTTACCAGTGCTAGGGAGGGGGGAAGGTTGGAAACCTGGTACCTGGATGCTGGAGATCCAATCTGGGAACTGCCCCCACCTAATATGGCAAGAATGTTGAGCCAAGGTGGTGATAGTCTGCTTTCAGCCCCAGGGTGTCTGGTGAGGTGGGGGAGCAGACAATAGATGGCACTGTGCTGTGAGTAGATAGCAGCTGAGTGACCTGTGTGGGAGCAAAGCAAAGTCTTGGCAATCTGCAAATGTGTTGATTCGTGATTTTGCTAAAGCACTCACCAAGCGTTGTGTGGGTTAGAACTTCAAGCTTTGGGTCCTGTTCAAATGCCAGGCATCCTACTCAAACACTGAGGCCCGGAGCCCTCTGCGGGGTCACAGTGCTGGTGATTTTTGTGGAGAACAGCTGTATGGGGGTCATCAAACATACTGAGAAGTACAGTAATCTGACTAGATGAGATGTGGATCACAGAGCAATACAGAATGCTGCCTCCCTCTGTCCTAGCATCTTGAGAATTCTGCATTTTACCCCTTCTATGATTGAATGTTCCTACAAAACTTAGGTTGAATTTAACTGCTGTCATAATATTTTTAAGAAATCAGGCCCTTGAGATATGAACATGCACAATAAATGGTTATTGATAAGAGTAGATTAGTGATTAAGCAATGTTTGGTGATTAACCATAATGACTATTAACATGTGATTATGTCTAAAGGTGATTGCTTATTGCAGGAAGCTGGCTCTGATATAAAGAATTAAATTGGTCCAGTTGTTTTTTTGTCTGTTATAATAAAGCACAAAAGCCACATCCAGAGGCCAATGTCATGCTGCTGGGCTTCCAAGTCTCTAGAATCATGAACCATAGGAACATAGACTATTTATATTTTACCCAGTTCATTATATTCTGTTATAGCAGTTTCAAATGAATTGCCTTTACAAAATTAGGGGAAAAATAAAAATGCTAAACTTTGTTTAAAATGAATAAATAATAGTATAAAAATCAAGGGATTCTGAGCATCCATCAAACCAGAAAGAGATGTACTAAGAGGACCAAACAGTCTTAGAGCCCTTAGAGAATTTACTATAACTAATATAAAGTAATAAATAATATGAATGTAATACAGGCTGGATTATATATCTTTATATTATAATGGAGTCAGAAAATACAGTTTTAATATGCATGACATCAGAGAAATTATCCATGAGTACGAATTGTCCAGGGACCACAAAGATCATGATGTGTCCTCAGTAGAATCAAGTGAAATTCAACAAAATGTGGAAGGATCTCAAAAGGAATTTATACAGTGGAAGAAGCCATTCAAGAGGGAAATTCTACTGTTCTTTTTCAATTGTACATTTTATCAAAAAGGAAAACTGAGCAACAGTCACAAGGAGAAAGTCAGTCGTTGTCTGGGAAGAGATGTTAGCTGAGATGAATGGAGGATTCTCAAAGGGAAAAGGAGGTTTGTGGGCTGTTGGGTGGATTTCTTGGCCTGACTGTGCTGATGTTCCCAAAGGTGTGAAAATATCTCAAATTCTGTCACAGTTTTCACCTGTGTGTGTTTTATTACCTGCCAAATATCCCATGTTAGAAAATGTATATAAAATTAAGCTAAAACATGAATCACAGATGTACACAATAGACCCAAGAAGAAGATGACACAGCTCTAGAATTCCTGGAAACAAGGAATCAATGGATGATGGAGTCACTGAATTCTCCAACAGAGGTCAAGTCTGATATGAATATGGTTGCACTGGCTGCCTCATCACCTGAACTTCAGGGAATGAGACCATAGCATCCTTCTCAGATCCTCAAGCTAAAGAGGATCAGAAATTTCTCTTTATGTTGAGTCCTCTTCCTAGGAACAGGCTGCTGCAGATGACTCTGAGGATAGAGGAGAGGATGCTTCTCACTCAAAATGTTGCCAGTAGATTCAGCTGGGCCCACAGTAGTGGTAGCAGAAGCCACTGGCCAGGCCTGAGCAGAGGTGATGGGCATTATCCCTCCTGAGAGATGGTAAAGGGATTCTTGTGAAACTTTCCCATGAGCCTGGAGCACTGAGATTGTTGTTATAGGACTGATAATAATAGCCTCCTCCTCAGGCTGCAGCCCAGTGTTGGTCAGCAAGGCTGAGTTTCCTGACTAGGAGACAGAGCAGTGATCAGGAACCCCTGAATGTGGATTGCTATCATCACAGATGAGGAGTTTGGGCACTGTTCCTGAGAGCTACAGATACCAGTGCACATAATCTTCTTTCTGAAACGTTGGCCATTTTATAATTTTTTTCTCTGTGTTGCTTGGTGTAAAGAGCTGAAATATTCTGGGTTCACATTCAGAGATAAAATTAGAGAAAGGAATAAAAAAAAACTCTGCATGTCTAACCAGAGATCCTGAAGGACTATTTTTTAAGAGTTTAAACTTACAAATTTTGATAAGTAAATTTAGTTCTTGTCAGGTAAATGATTTAAACATCACAGTCAATCTATACCCAATAGAAAAGTACATAATCAGAAATACACTTTTAAAAAAAATTTATTTGGTTTGATTAGTTACACATGACAGTACAATGACCTTGACATATCATACATTTGAATCAGATGGGATGTAATTTCTCATTTTTCTGAGTGTACAGGTTGCAGAATTACATTGGTCATGCAGTAACATGTATACACACAACAATAATAATATCTATTTCATTTTACTGTCCCTCATTTCCCCCAATGCCCTCCCCTCTCCTCCCATAACTTCTCTACAGAAATACACTTTCTAGCTTAAAACACCAAATTTTTGCCATTATCCAGATAAAATTTATTGTCCTATAAATTTCTATAGGATCTCAATTCTTGGTATAGGAATGAAAGATTATGAGGAAATTAAATTGAACATATGACTGTATTTCTGAGCACAAATGAACACATGCATATTTGCTAATTCCCAGCCTCCTCTGAGCAGTGACAGGGGAGGCCATATGTTAGAGAATGCTACCTTAAAACCAACCCTGAAGGGCCTCTCCTTGCCATCATTTCCATCTTCATTGCATCCTGGTGAAACTTCCCAGACTATGGACCATGACAGTTATTTAGAGCAAGGGTCATGTCCTGTCATGTGAAACCAAATGTGCTTTAATTAGAGAGGCAAGAGGGTATGCATGAAGAGTTAACATTATTGAAGGGGAAGTCTGTCTTTGTCCTGGCCCCTGGTGGGTAACCTCCTCATCCTGGGAATTTCTTCAGGGACCCCTCATGAGTTTATGCTCAGGAGGTGATTCATGGTCTGTTATCACAGATAGTTTAAGAAAGAAGAATGACCATACTAGAAAGACCACATAGATGATTACAAATTTGGAGCTTTGGGTGCATTCTATCAGAACAACCTCCTCATCTTCATGGAGTTGAGGGGGCTGGATATTGAGTTTATGTCAACAGAATTATATTGATGTGTTTAAGGTATAAGGACCCAATAACTGGTCTGGATTCTCAATTTCTGAATGATCATCTGTGGTGGGTAATCCTTCAAAACTATCAGCAGAGCAAGGCATCCTGAGTTTAAGGATGCTTCAATCTGTGAACTCCCTGAAATAGACTTCTCTGTCTCTTTAACTGACTTGACATGAGTTTACTTCTTTAAAATAAGACTGCAATCTTCTAAAAAATAGAGCTTTCAATTTATTCTCTAACTGATTGTCATGCATCTGCAAACCTGAGGTGTTCATGGGAACTCCTCAATTTGAGGTGAAATGATCCTAAGTGTAGTTTGTCTGGAATCCCTGAATATGGTGTCTCAAGCAAAGTCAATATTAACCTGTGAGATCTCCCCTAGATCCAGGTAATTAGCAGCATAAACATGCTGCAGAATGATTTTCTTGCACATGAATAAATTCACTGTATGGACAGCAAAGGGGCAGCTCCCAAAGGCGTTACAGAACAGGCTCAAATCCACATCCTGGGTGCTGTATTAGTTTTCTCTGTTTCTGGCATTGTCTCTGAGAGTCAAAAACAAACTCCCTGAGATCTCTGTGTACATGTCAGTGTACAAAGGTGGCAAAGTGGGTGAAGCCTAGATGGACCATGCATGATGTGCTACCTTACATTGGGGTCAAGATATGGAATTTCAAGGGAAATATTCAAATCTAGTCACTGTGTGGAATACTCCTAATTGCTGAATATGGACAAAAGTAGCACAAGATGGTGGCAAAAGGGCTGTATGATATACACATCTGTAAATAGCTTTACAGTGTCTAAAATAAAATTCCATCAGCAGATTTATGATTGGGAACAAACACACATGTCCAAATATAGACTAAATATTTCAAACACTACTAAGAGCAAAGGGATAATTAATGTGAAATAAATTCATAAAATATCTGGGAAGGTAGAAATTATTAATCAGGGTCAGGAGGCTCCTTATGACCTTTGAGTCAGGACACTGGGAAGTGAAGTGTAACAGGGCCCATAAGCCTGGAAGCTTTTGTCTTACTTCCCGTCTTCCTATGTCACTGTGCTCTCACTACCTTGGGGTACCTACAGTGGTAGACATTTCATCTTCTTCCTGGATGTTCTGGATGGTCAGGTACCGATCCAGGCCAGAGCCTAAGCCTGAGAATCGATCAGGAATCCCATTCCCCTTGGATCCTACAATGCCACTAGTGCTCACTCGCATCACAAACCTGTGGCTCTTCCCTGGAGTTTGCTGGTACCAGTCCATCTTGTAATTACTGTAGCCACTGCTCAGGGTGCAGGTGAGTTTAGCGGTTTGTTCCAGGGAGGCAGATGCAGAGAGTGGCTGAGTCAGCACAGGTTGGGAGAGGGACCCTGTAAACACAGACACATCACAGTGGAAGTCAGAGCCAGGGTGCATGTGTCTGGGGATCTGAGCCCGTGAGGATAGACTCAGGACAGACATCTGCCATGGGGCATAGAGGTCTGTCCCTACCTGGGCAGTGAGCAAGCATCATAAGAAGGAGAAGCTTCCTGACCATGTTGGACAGTTTCCTCAGTTCCAGAGCTGGTTTGGGCTGCCCTCAGCCTTTCTTATCTCTCTCCACTGGACTTAAGATGGAGCTGCTCATGCAAATATTTCTCCACCTACTGCCCCCTCACTGGCTGCACTTCTTTGAGCCTGGATTGACTCAAGACAAAGTGTGGATGGTGGTGATGATTTTATTTGCTAATGGGCAGAACCTGGGAGGAAGCAGTGCTCGGACTGTGCAGAAGAGCCAAGTTGCTGAGTCTACCTTAGTGACACAGGGTTCACTCCTCTGCCCACCCCTGTTCATATGTACAATTTTCTTGGGATTTCTCAATCTGTGAACATACTTTTAAGGGTCCACCAAAAGTGTTCCATGATCTCCTGAAAATTACATGTAGAAGTTAGACTTCTCTTCAGTATGGACTCTGCCTTTTTACCTTTTCATTTGAATCCTAGAAATACTGATGGAAATATTTCTTTGTCAAGTACTGTGCTCAGATTAATATCACGACTGCATGTGGTAATTTGGGTATCTGTTTTTTCCATCAAAAATTCACCAGGAATCAGTAATTGAATATGAAAATATCATGAAAAACAAGCATTGAGCTAGATATTCTCACTGCTTGATATAATTAAGGAAACTCAAGCCAGAGGATCATAATAAATCTTTCTTTTATGTCCTCTCCTTATGTCCATCCTTCCAGGATGTAAGTTGGTTGAGTTTGGTAAATCACTTGCCAAAAGACACACTAAGCACCCCAAGTTAGAGTTTTAGATAAACCTGATCAAATGAATGACTTTTCTAAAAAAATACTGGTCCATTGGGCTAAGGGTAAATTTTGGGATATTTATGTATAATTGAAATGACTACAAGTTAGAAGGCATAAACCAACTAAAATTACTTATCTTCCATTTGCAGAGGTCCATAGAGTGACAGGGATCTCCCTGGGCTAACTTCAGGGTGGTGTCAGGGTTGTGCTATAGGGTAAAAACTGTCTTCTTTCATTTTCCAAATTCTAGGGTCACCCACATTCCTTGGCTGGACATCACTGCCTCCATCTTCAAAGCCAGAAATCCTGAATAGATAAATTTTCATAAGATACCACACTAGTTGCTTTATCTTTCTCTTCTACTCCAGGGACCCTCATGATCCCATGGTTTCCAGGTAAATTCCAGGATTATCTCATATAGTTAATGTGAGCTGATAATTAAAATTAATTCTATGACTAATTTAGTATCACTTTATCATACACCCTAGCTTATTCATAGAATCCAAGGGTTATTGTGTGCACAACTTTGTGGTCCATTGTTAGCTAACCACACAGATCTTGCCACTGAACCTTGTAACCATTTATGCATACTCATTGAAAATATAATAAGGCATCACCAAAAAGTAACAAGCATATGAATTTGTTTTTTGTGTGCTTTTATATTGCACATATATGATCTTCATAGAACATTTTATAATTTATAATTATATAAGATTTATACTATGATTTCATTATTATGTACCTCAGAATGCCAGTAAGAATGTCCTGTGAACATACATCATGCATTTGATATTCTAGTTTGTGACTTTTCAGCACCATCTCTAATACAGAGTAGGGTTATCTTTCTTTTCTGTGTGGCCTAATAGCACTGAGTGAATCTTAGAGCTGTCATGCCATGCACTACACAATGACTAGTTTATCCTCAGTTTCAGAGATGTGCAGAACATATGTGTACTTGTTCAGGCATTTGCGTTCTAGGCAAATGCCTGAGGACCCAAGAACCCTGATATTTTTCATGAGGCTGAGTCACATAGTACCATTGAATGTAGGATCTAGGGCTGGGGATGTGGCTCAAGCGGTAGCGCGCTCGCCTGGCATGCGTGCGGCCCGGGTTCGATCCTCAGCACCACATACAAACAAAGATGTTGTGTCCGCTGAGAACTAAAAAATAAATATTAAAAATTCTCTCTCTCTCCCCTCTCTCTCCTCTCTCACTCTCTCTTTAAAAAAAAAAAAAGAATGTAGGATCTACTGGACTAAAGCTGCTAATCCTGGAGTAGATGAGTCTGGCAGATGGTTCAGGAGATGCAGAGATAGAGTGCAGTTGACTCTGGATACATTTGTTAGCTTACTCCTTTCTGCCCATGGATGCCACAGAGAAAGCATCGTTAAAGTCTATCTTCCTGCTGCCGTCTGTCTAAATCAGAGTCCCCTAAAGAGTCTGAACAGCTGCAGAAGCTATTCATTGGAGGGCTGAGCTTTGAAACAACTGATGAGAGTCTGAGAAGCCATTTTGAGCAATGGGGAACACTCACAGACTCTGTGGTAATCCAAGCACTCCAGAGGCTTTGGGTTTGTCACTTATGCCACTGTGGAGGAAGTGGATGCAGCCATGAATGCAAGACCACACAAAGTGGATGGAAGAGTTGTGGAACCAAAAAGAGCTGTCTCACAAGAAGATTATCAAAGAACAGGGGCCCACTTAAGTGTGAAAAAGATCTTTGTTGGTGGCATTAAAGAAGACAATGAAGAACATCACCTACAAGATTATTTTGAACAGTATGGGAAAATTGAAGTTATTGAAATCATGACTGACCGAGGCAGTGGAAAGAAAAGGGGCTTTGCTTTTGTAACTTTTGATGACCATGACTCTGTGGATAAGATTGTCATTCAGAAATACCATACTGTGAATGGCCACAACTGTGAAGTGAGGAAAGCCCTGTCAAAGCAAGAGATGGCCTGTGCCTCATCTAGCCAAAGAGGTCGAAGTGGTTCTGGAAACTTGGGTGGTGGTCATGAAGGTGGTTTTGGTGGAAATGACAATTTTGGTCATGGAGGGAACTTCAGTGGTCGTGGTGACTTTGGTGGCAGTCGTGGTGGTGGATATGGTGACAGCAGGGATGGCTACAATTTGGTAATGATGGAAGCAATTTTGGAGGTGGTCGAAGCTACAATGATTTTGGCAGTTACAACAATCAGTCATCAAATTTGGGACCCATGAAGGTTGGAAACTTTGGAGGCAGAAGCTCTGGACCTTTACGGTGGTGGAGGCCAATATTTTGCCAAACCACGAAACCAAGGTGGCTATGGCGGTTCCAGCAGAAGCAGTAGCTATGGCAGTAGCAGAAGGTTTTAATACTGCCAGGAAACAAAGCTTAGCAGGAGAGGAGAGCCAGAGAACTGACAGGGAAGCTACAGGTTACAACAGATTTGTAAACTCAGCCAAGCACAGTGGTGGCAGGGCCTAGCTGCTACAAAGAAGACATGGTTTATACAATACTCATGTGTATGGGCAAAAAAACTTGAGGACTGTATTTGTGACTAATTGTATAACAGGTTATTTTAGTTTCTGTTCTGTGGAAAGTGTAAAGCATTCCAACAAAGGGTTTAATGTAGACTTTTTTTTGCACCCATGCTGTTGATTGCTAAATGTAATAGTCTGAGCATGATGCTGAATAAATGTGTCTTTAAAAAAAAAAAGGGTGCAGTTGACTCAATACAACCTTGAAAGGAAATATCCAAACACAGTTAGGAATAGGGGATGAGGTAAGGGGAGGAGAAAAATTTCTCTTTATTCTGAGACTGAGTGGTTGATTTCAACTAAGAATTGAGACTTGCTAAAGACTGATATCAACCAGAGCAGTAATGAGGAGCTGCAGGAAGACTTCTGTTCATAGTGGACACAGTCTTTGATTGTCAAATTGGGGCTGGGCTGCTGTAGGTATCCTTTAATTGTTCACCCTATGCTAGAGAACTGTTCATGTAGCTGTGTCTCCATAATGGTTGCCCCAGCCTCTTCTGAGCCCTGATGTTGGAGTGTAGCACACAGTGCAGAGTAAGAAGGAATGAACTTGCTTTCCTCCTGGGTTAACCCTGGCAGGAAGCATTTGATGAGATGAGACAAAATCCTCTGCTCCAGGGACTCAGTCAAGCCAGACAGAACACAACTGCTGAGTCCCCATCAGTGAACAGAGGGTCTATAAGCAAAATTAAGGCTCCTTTGAGTCAATGGTCTTAACTGAACAGTTGTGTCAGGCAACAAGGCAGTCCTACAAGACTCTCTAGTGGTGACAGAACACATAAGGACACTACTGAAATACAGAAGATAATTAGAAACTATTTTGAAAATTTGTGCTCCAATAAAATAGAAAATCTCAAAGACATTCACAAATTTCTAGAGACATATAATCTATCCAAACTGTACCAGAAGGTCAGACACATTTATTTATTTATTTATTTATTTAAACATCAGAAATTTATTAGTTGCTCAAAACATTACATTGATCTTGACATATCATATATTGTTGAGGGCCACAGCCGAGTCAGGATGACACATGGCATTTTTGCCAGAAGTAGTGGTTGAGAGGTGATGCTAGCGAGCCATTAAGATGATGACTTTTGGGTTCTGGCGGAGTTCCCGTTGAGTTCCGCTTGAGCTCTTGCGGGGATTCCCAGAGAGTTCCCATTGGTTGGGGAGGTGCCAGAGGGGGGATATTTCTGGTTGCTGGTTCTTGGAGGAGCCGCGTGGTGTTCGGGGGAGTTCCCGGGAGCGTGTGTGGAGTGTGCTGGTGGAATTCAGAAATAAAGTTTGTTCCTGCTTCAGTGGCTTGTGATTGTGCCCAGCCAGACTGCGGCAATATATCAAACATTTACTTCAAATGGGGTATGAATTCTTATTATTCCCACATGTACAGATTGCAGGATCTCATTGATTATACAGCCACGTTTATACATACTGTCATACTAGTGTCTGTTGTATTCTGCTGCCCTTCCTATGCCCTTCCTATCCCCCCCTCCCCTCCTCTCCCCTCCCCTCCTCTCCCCTCCCCTCCCTCTACCCCATCTACCGTAACTCATTTCCCTCTCTCTCTCTTATTTTTTTCCTCCCCTTCACCTCACATCCTCTTATATGTATTTTTGTATAACAATGCGGGTCTCCTTCCATCTTCCATGCAATTCCCCCTCTCTTGCCCATTCCCTCCCACCTCTTGTTCCTGTTTGATGGTAATCTTCTTCTCATGCTCTTCCTCCCTGCTCTGTTTTGAGTCACCCCCCTTAAATCAAAGAAGACATTCAGCATTTGTTTTTAAGGGATTGGCTGACTTCACTTAGCATAATCTGCTCTAATGCCATCCACTTCCCTGCAAATGCCATGATTTTGTTATTTTTTAGTGCTGAGTAATATTCCATTGTGTATATATGCCACATTTTTTTTTTATCCATTCATCTATTGCAGGGCATCTGGGTTGGTTCCACAGTCTAGCTATTGTGTATTGTGCTGCTATGAACATTGATGACCCGGTATCCCTGTAGTATGCACTTTTTAGGTCTTTTGGGAATAGTCCGAGAAGGGAATAGCTGGGTCAAATGGTGGTTTCATTACCAGCTTTCCAAAGAATCTCCATACTGATTTCCAAATTGGCCACACCAATTTGCAGTCCCACCAGCAATGTACAAGTGTACCCTTTTCCCCACATCCTCGCCAGCACTTGTAGTTTGACTTCATAATGGCTGCCTTTCTTACTGGGGTGAGATGGTACCTTAGAGTGGTTTTAATTTGCATTTCTCTGATTGATAGAGATGGTGAGCATTTTTTCATGTATTTGTTGATTGATTGTATATCTTTCTCTGGACAGACACAATTTAAATAGATCAATTTTAAGTAATGAATTAGAAGATGACATTAAGAGCCTACCAAAAATAAAAAGCCCAGGACACATGGATTATCACCTGAGTTCTTCAAGGACTCCAAAGAAGATTTAGCACCAGTACTCCTCAAACAATTCTATTAAGTAGAAAAGGAGAGAACCCTTCCAAACTAATTCTGTGAGGCTAGGCTCACCTGAAACCAACAGGAGACAAAGACACAACAAGAAATACCAATATCACTGATGAACATAGATCAAAAGTTCTCCACAAAATTCTGGCAAATCACATACTCAAACAAATTAAAAAGATAGTGTACCATGATTAATTGGGGTTCACCATAGGGATGCAATTTTGGTTCAACCTACAGAAATGAGTAAATAAATTCAATAACCTTAAGACAAGAATCATATGATCATCTCAATAGATGTAGAAAAAGCATTTGAAAAAATACAGCACCTTTTTTTGAAACTGATAACATTATATTTTTATTGAGTATGAATTAAACATTAAAAAACAATCTTTAAAATACAGATATCTTGAATTTGGTCAGCATGTTTTAATGTGGACCATGTGATTTTTTTTAAAGCACCTTTTTATGTGCAAAACACGAGAATAGGTAGGGATAGTAAAAACATACTTCAACATGGTAAAACCTATTTATG
The DNA here is from genome assembly GCF_964194105.1 of Spermophilus citellus. Classification (NCBI taxonomy): domain Eukaryota; kingdom Metazoa; phylum Chordata; class Mammalia; order Rodentia; family Sciuridae; genus Spermophilus; species Spermophilus citellus. The sequence continues at coordinate 106,972,410 of NC_138184.1, forward strand.
CTAAATCAAGAAAAACATCATTTTAAATGGGAAATACTGAAAGAATCCCTTCTAAACTCTAGAACAAGATAAGGATGCCCTCTACCATCACTTCTATTCAGCATATTCATGGAAACTGTAGCCAGAGCAATTAGACAAATGAAAGAAATTAAAGGGATACAAATAGGAAAAGAACTACTCAAGTTATCACTATTTGCCATGGTCATGGATTTTATATTTAGAAGATCCAAAAAATTCCACCAAGATAAATTCTAGAATTAACTAATGTATTCAGCAAAGTAGCAGAGTATAAAAATCAAATGTATTCCTACACATCAGTGATGAATACACTGAAAGAGAAATTAGGAAAACTACGCTATTAATTGTAGCATTAAAAAAAATACTTGGGGAATCAATCTAAGAAAGAGGTCAAATACGTCTATAATGAAAACACTAAATAAAGGTTCTCCTCAATAAATTGAAGAGAACCTTAGAATCTGGAAAAATCTCCCATATGCATGATTATATATTGTCAAAATGGCCATACTATCAAATGGTTATATAGATTTTGTGATATTCCTATGAAAATCCCAATGACATTCTTCAAAGAACTACAAAGAGCAATCATGAAATTCCTTTGGAACAATAGGAGACTCAGAATAGCCAAAGAAATCCTTAGCAAGAAGAGTAAAGCAGAAAGCAAAACAATACCAGACCTTAAACTATACTGCAGAGCCCTAGTAACAAAAATGGCATGGGGGCTGGGGATGTAGCTCAGTTGGTAGCGTGCTTTCCTTGCATGCACAAGGGCCTGGGTTTAATCCTCAGCATTACTAAAAACAAAACAAAACAAAACAAAAAAAAAACAATACAAAACAAACCAAAACAACAACAACAACAACAACAACAACAAAACCCAGCATGGTATTGGCACCAAAACACACCTGTGGACCCATGGTACAGAATAGAAGACACAGAATCAAACCCACATAAATACAGTTATCTCATACTAGACAAAACACCAAAAGTATGCATTGGAGAAAAGATATCCTCTACAATAAATGGTGTTAGGAAAAGTAGAAATCCTTATGTAGCAAAGTGATATTAAACGTCTATTAAACTCCTATCTCTCACCCTGCAAAATACTCAACTCAAATTGGATTACAGACTTAGGCACTAGAACAGAGACCCTGCACCTAATAGAAGAAAAAGTAGGCCCAAATCTTCATCATGTCAGCTAATACCTGACTTCCTTAACAATATTTCTAAAGCACAATAAATAAAGTCAAGAATCAATAAATGGAAATTGATTCAAAATAATTTTTTTGTAGCAAAAGAAACAATGAATGACATGAAGAGAGAGCCAAAAGAGTCAAAAGGATGAGAGAAAATCTTTACCACATGCAGAACAGATGGAGCATTAATCTCCATGATATATAAAGAACTCAAAAAATTTAACACCAAAAACTACACCACCAACAACAAATAACTCAGTTGATAAATGGAATTAGCAGACACCTTCACTGAAGAAGAAATACAATCGATCAACAAATATATGAAAAATGTTCAATATATCTAGCAATTAGAGCAATACAAATCAAAAGTTCTCTGAGATTTCATCTCACTCCAGTCAGAAGAGCAATTACCAAAAATTCAACTGCTGGTGAGTAAGTGCTGGAGAAAAAGATACATTGATTCATTGCTGGTGGGATTGTAAAATCATGCAGCCACTTTGAAAAGCAGTATGAGATTCTTTAGAAAACCTAGAATAAAACCACCAGTTAATCCACCTATCCCACTCCTGAGTTGATACACAAATGACTTAAAATAAGTAAACAATAGGAATGAAGTCACCTCAATGTTTATAGCAGCTCAATTCTCAATAGCTGAACAGTGGAACCAACCCAGATGCCCTTGGATAGATGAATGGATAAAGAAAATGTGGTATATATACACAATGGAATATTACTCAACCTTAAAGAAGAAAGAAATCATGGCATGTACAGGTAAATGAATGGAACTAGAGAATATCATGCTAAGCAAAGTAAGCCAATTCCAAAAAACCAAAGGCCAAATAGTTTCTCTGATAAATGGATGTTGGACTTATATGAACATTATTACCCTAGTACAGCTCTAATTGCAAAAATGGTGAGAGTCTACATCATGTATAACCACAGAACTAAAAAGTCATGTTCCATTTGTGTAAAAAATAAAATTAAATTTAAAAAAATTAATGAAAGTGACGAATTCAAACTAAAAAGCTTCAGCAAAGGAAACAATAACATGAAGAGAAAACCTACAGAATAGGACAGAACAGCATTAATCTACAGGATATATAAAGAACTCAAAAACTCCACATCAAAAAAGACATAAAAAAATTCCAAATCCAACAACAACACAACCCAAATTACCCAACCAATAAATGGGCTAAGGATCTATAAAGACATTGTAGTAATTCTTATGTGTTTTTTGTTAGTTTTGTGATTCAACAGGTTTCACAATGCATGTATGTGTTTCTGTAGGTCATAAAGGAATACATACTATATAAATTTGGCAGGTGGTCTTTTTGTTAGCTAAGAGCAAGAAAAAAACACAGTTTCTGAAAAAACAAAGACTGGTGTCACTAATGTGAAAAATTGGTGGTCCACAATTTTAAACAGTAAAAACTCCTGCAGAATGGAAGAGAGAGACATGAAACTGGGAAATAAATTACAGTCAGTGCTAGTTAATTTAGGAAAGGGGGGAAAAATTCCAATTTCAAGTAGTTTGTCCAATTATTATTATTATCAAAGTATTCCATATGATGCAGCTTTAGCCATTTTGTCACACATGCTTGCTAGCATGTGTATTAGAATTAGTTCAATTTAATCTGGATATACTTCTGTTATTAAGGTCTGAGAAAGGAATGATCATATTAAATAATGAAAGTCCAAATACAAGGTGGGCCAAAATACAGGCAGTGGGGCAGGAATGTGTGTATTGTTCAAGGGATTCAAGCAGGGATAAAACCTATATACAAGCATGTGTGTAGCTCAAATAAAATACAAAGGGACTATTTCTTGTCATGACTGCTTGTTGGCTTCCTCTTCCTATGCATTCCCTGTGCCACTTTGTACATGGAATGAACTAGGATCACGGCCACACAAATGACCATAATATCTGTCATCACTGATATGATCTTCAAAGAACATTTCTCTCTTTTTGAAAAAGACCATTGCTGAAAACAACAAATTTGATCCTGCCTGATGTTGTGTCCTACCTGTTTCAGCTCTAGCTGTTCAGAACTCTTGTAATCCACTGTTAAGATTTTTCTCAGCTCTCCTTGAAGTATTCACATCATAAATAACAGGACAATTGAAAGAATCTCAAACAAGTCATGTTCTTCTTTGGGCAAATTATAGTTGGTCAGGATTTTGATTAAATTGCCAAAGTCCTAACCACTGAGAAATGATTATCAATTAACGCCTTCATAGAGGACCACTCTGAAAGTCACAAGAAGTTCTGCAAAGTACTGCATCTTTCCTCCTTATGTTTTTTGAACTGGATACCAGATGATGTTAGCAGCTGTGCAGATTTGGGTGCATACATGTCCTCCATCAAATTAAATGTAAAATGAAACTGTCAGAGTGAAGTTCCAGGAAAGCATTCTCATTGTTCATTCATAAATTCAGTCCTAGCTCAATTATCAAGTTTACATGACGCTGTAATAGTTGGTTTATTTTGGCATTATATCTGAAAACTTCAGTCGGTCTTGCACCCACACCTGAAAACTTGGTTTCCACAGCAACATAATTATATTTTTGAATAATGATGAATCTTCTCATCTCTTCATCCAGTTACAAGCCTAAAATTCTCAAATTCTTTGGCTCTGATCTACAGTTGCTGCTGGCACAGTGAAGGTACTAGGGAATCTAGATACTGATTATCAAAATGTTATATTTCATTGAAGATTTGTTTCAGAAAAAAATTTAAACCTTATTTGTTTATTTGTTTCTCTGAGCTCAGGCTCCTCCTCCTTACCACAGAGGCAGCACCCAATACCTCCAGCAGGCCCCGTAGATACCCTGTACAACAACTGGGAAAAGGGAGCCAGAGCTTGGCCTCACCATGCTGCACCACAGCTTTCACCATGATTATGCTTCTGGATGAGAGAATATTGGTGGAAAATATGATTGGAAAGATGGAAAAGTAATGGAAAACTCATGTCTGCTACTGTATAGTTCCATGTAACATATTATCTTTTTCCAAAAGAACAAGTTTTTGTGTCAGATATAATGGATCTAGACATGTACAAAGGAAAGCAGTGATGTGTGTCCAGGGAAATTCAGGAGGGCCTTCTTTCTATGACTTCAGAATCATCTTCTTCATGGAATTCAGAACCCAGATGGTAGAGGTCATTACATAGTGGGAAAAAAATCTACATTTAAAAACAAATCTGAAGATAGCTAACTACAAATATGAGTAGGAAGAATGTGGATTGACCCACCTGATAGGACAGAAAGACCATCCAGGACTCAGCCATTTTGGGGTCTGACTGATCTCTGGGGTGGGCACAGATGCAGCCCCTTCTCCTCTCTCTTGCCACTGCAGGATGGAGAAGATGTCCTTTGTGCCACCTGTGAATGGAAGAATAAAGTGTGATCACACTAAGATCAAGTGGATCCTGAGATTTCTTTCAAAGGAGCCACATCTGAAAAAAGGCTGCATTCTGGTTTTATGGGGATGTGGGCCTGGATAGGACAGAGAACCCAGAATCCAAAGTGTCCAGAGTAGTCTAAACCTAGAAGAAAGTGTGTGTGTGTGTGTGTGTGTGTGTGTGCGCGTGTGTGTGATAGAAACACAGAGAATGAATAAATATGTCTGTGTTCCCTTAGGAAGTCAATTTCACACTCTGAGCAAGAATATGAGTTCCAGTGACCCTGGTCCTTCTCATAGCTCTGCACACTCTGAGATCTGGCTCTCCTTGCAAAGCAGTCCCTGGTGATGATGCTCTGTAAAATCCTCCAGGCTTCTAAAGCCTGCAGCTAAAGATGATCCAGTGTTTAGAAGCCTGTTTCCTTTGGAGCAGGGTTTATTTTAAGGGTAGACTAGATCTTTGGACCCAGATAGCCATGTGCTATAAATTCCACGTAGAGAACACACCTTGTGGAGTGAGGGATAACTTTCCTCATCCTAAGTGCAGGTGTGGGATGCAGGTACAAAACCTAGAGGTGCAGGATCCTCAGGGCTTAGAAGATCAGGACCCTCAGGGCTTTGAAGCTCAGGACAGGTGTTCAACATAGATTCTTTATATTCCTATACCCTGCCTGAAATTTAAAAACCATGACCTACTGTAGCCCTGGAGTCCTCAGATGTATCTTGGGAGTAAGAGAGAGATTTTTTACTTTTATTCTGCAAGATCTCAGAGACCTCAGAAAAAGAATTTCAGTGGCTGGGATTCTGTTCTGGGAGGTCTTAGCAAACATAGATTTGGGGGCTGGAGAAGAATAATGGCATAGATGAGAGATGCTTCCCTGTTGATAGGATTAAGACTCAATTTACTCCTTTGAGTAAATTGTCCTTACCAAGCAGCTGTATAGGCCTTGTATAGGCCATTGGTGTACACAGAGGGAGACAATAGGAAAATTACAAAAAAGGGATAAGGATTAAAAGAAGAAAAAAATGAATAGCTTCTACATGTATACCCTCAATAGCTGAATTAAAATACCATTTGTAGGAAAGAATTTAATTATATTGCCATATTAAAGAAAATATTGAGGTTAGAGGTAAGAGAAATTCAGGGATGTGACAACAATTAGAATAAGATTTTAAGGTTTCCATGGTGGTCTGAATCTTGGTGACCCTGTGCCCTAGAGATTGACATTGGAGGATGGAAACTGCACCAGAAACATTTCATGTGTCTCTAATACCTAGTGGTGAAATTGATGTAGACCTGACACTGCCAGAGAGAGGCCTGATGGAGGAAAGGACAGAGGAGAGACAGGAGGAGGTCTGAGGGATGACAACAGTGAGAGAATAATGAGGTGTGTCCACTGGACTGGTGAGTTGGTTCAGAGAGTGGAAAATGTGTGACTAGGGTAAGGGTCACAGCATTAGGCTTTGATAGAATACTAGTAGGACAAGGTTCTCACTTTATGTAATATGCTGATGAAACTACTTTATGAATGAACGTATCGGTACTAATTTGTGGTTTTAGTTGCTGACTGTATATCTATTCTTGTTTCTTCATTGCAGAGACTATAGTGATATGCCTTTAGGATCTGTTTGCTCATTCATTTTGTCCTTCCTGAGATGTCCTGTTGTGTGTTAGGTTACAGGTATAACCTATATATTTCTATCTGATGTTCTTGGATGTTTCCTGCTACCGAGGAGTCTATGCTACAGGCACCTCCACAGAAGCTTCTCATTGAAGAGAGAAAGGGTAAAGGTCTGGGGACCCATGGGTTTTGAATCATTTACTCATTATCTGAAACACTATGAGAAAGGATAGCTCCTTCTGCTGTCATGAGCTATGGCACAGTAATAATCAGCCCCATTCTCTGGCTACAGCCCCCAAATGAGCAAATTCCCTGCCTTGGGTATTGTATTTTTGAATCCAGAGAAGCAGCTGGGAAACTCAGGTCCCTAATTCTTAACTGAGTCTGAATAGTAGCTGGGAAGATACTGGGGAGAGTTCCCAGGTTTCTGCTGGTACCAGGCATTCCAGTAGTCTTCAACAATGAAGCCAATGCTCAGGGAGCAGGTGAGTCTGACAGATGCTCTTGGAGTTCAGTGGGGAAGAGGGGCTGCTGAGTCAGCACAGGCTGGGAGAGAGAACCTGCCAACAAAGATAAAATTGGTGTTAGACCAGAGCCCAGATTTAAGTTATTTGGAGTCTGAACCTGACAGATGGAACTAACAGAGAAGCTGATTGAGGACTAAGAAGCATGCCCCTATCTGAGCAGTGAAAAAGCAGCAACAGGAAAAAAGGAGTCCAGGCCATGGTGGCCACAGACCCCTGAGTTCTACATTGGAACCTGTGAGCCCCAAATCTTCTTCTTCTTTTTTTCCCACCCTCTGGAGAGGTAAACGTTGTTCATGCAAATGTGTTTCCATTATGACTTCTACAGCCTTACCATGTGCCACAGTGCTAGAGCTCAGCTCACATTGTAGCTTCAGGAAGATGCCCCTTGGAGGAATCCTGGGAGGAATCATCAGCTAAAAATGTGCCAAGGTCCTTATTCAGGGACTCTGCCAGAATTTCCAACTGTGAGGGCTCCTTTGAGTAAATTGTCCTTACCAAGCAGCTGTATAGAGACAATAGGCACTTCCAAGGTGTACCCTGAAGGTCACAGGACTCACAGCTTCCCTTGGCCCAGAGACATCAGAGCCTAGCTGGTCTCTGCAGCTCACCAGGTCTGTACACACAAGTGTGGCCTGAGTCCTAGATACTTTGCTACCAATTAATTGAGTGTAAATACTGTATTTTGTCATTTCAAGAAGTTGTCCATCATGAGGATGTATAATCATACAATTAAGTGACAAAATAAAGTGTTAGCAACTTATTGAAGACGTTGTAAAAATGATATTCACTTATTGATAAATAATTTAGAAGAAGTACACATACTTGATTCTTCACCTATTCAGAATTAGTAGTTGGATTCTCACTATTAAAATGTAAAATGATGTGTACTTTGAAGTATATTTTAATAAGTTTAATTATGTTACAATTATAATTATATTATAATTAAACTGTACTAAGTAGTTTAATTTAATGTAATAGTTTTAGTATTTCATACACTGACAGAAGCATAAGTGAACAGAATGGTTATAGTTGGTGTGCTCTTCCCATGCCATACTTTACAGAATGAGTTCCAGTCTAGCACATAACTTTTCTGGCCATCAATTATTTCCTTTCTTTAAGTACTTCATTTACTGCAGAAGCAGCTCTTCATTTGCAACAAGCCCCAAAGTCCCTCATTCTGTATGCAAAAGTTCTCACCTCGGAATCATTTGTGGAAGTGTGGGTTGAGGTCTTGAATGTTGCAGTTTTGGGAAGTCCCATGATGGATTTTGACCTGTGGATTTGACATTTGTTAATGAATATCTCATCAGCTCTTAGTTTATATAGATGTTGCTAGAAAGTCATACAACTCACCCTGCTCTGCAATGCATTTGCCCAAGGAGTCAATCTTCTGTGCTCAGAATTTTTACCACCTGCTTCTGTGCTTTTTTATTTTACTCAGGAATTGGTGAGTGATCATGTGCTTCTGTACGGTCTTCTCATAAACCCATGGAATCCAGTCCATCCTACTAGGTCAATTTCCCCTCACTCAAGGCCAGGTTCCTTGCCTCTTGCTAAACCTAACATCAAATTTCTCATTTGACACTTTGTCTTTAATCAATTTAGTCTCTCAACTATAAATGTTTAGAAATGAGCATCAATCATGATCTTTGCCTAAGTCCTCCTTTTTTTTCTGTGTTTCCACCTCTGGTGAATTCAAAAGGTCAATCTGAGGACACAGAGAGAAACCCACATAAATCTGGTTATCTCATACTAGACAAGGGTGCCAAAATCATTCACTGGGGAAAAATAGCCTATTCAACAGATGGTGCTGGCAAGACTGAAAATCCATATATAGCAAAATGAAATTAAATCTCTAAGTCTCACCCTGCACAAAAATCACCTCAAAGTAGATCAAAGATTTTGGCATTAGAATAGAGACCCTTCACTTACTAGAAGAAAAAATAGGCCCAAATCTTTACCACATCAGCTTAGGATCTGACTTCCTTAACAAGACTCCTAAAGCTCAAGAAGGAAAATCAAGAATCAGTAAATGTAATGGATTCAAATTCAAAAGCTTCTTCTCGGAAAAGGAAACAATTAATAATGTGAGGAGAGAGCCTACATACTGGGAGAAAATCTTTACCACATGCACTTCTGATAAAGCATTAATCTCTAAGATATATAAAGAGATCAAAAAACTTAACACCATAATAACAAATAACCCAATCAATAAATGGGCTAAGAAACTGTACCCACACTTCACAGAATGAATATAATTGATCAATAAATGTATGAAAAGGTGTTCAATGTCTCTAGCAATTAAAGAAATGCAAATCAAATTTCATCTCACTCCTATCAGAATGGTAATAATAAAGAACACAGGCAACAATAAATATTGGCTAGGATGCTGATGGGAATGCCAATTGGTGCAACCACAATGGAAAGCAGTATGATGATTCCTCAGAAAGCTGGGAATGGAACCATAATTTTACCCTGCTACCCCACTCCTTGGTTTACACCCAAAGGACTTAAAGTCAGGATACATAGCAACAGCCACATCAATGTTTATAGCAGCTCAATTCACAATAGCTAGACTATAGAACCAACCTAGGTATCCCTCAATAGATGAATGGATGAAGAAAGCATGGTATATATATTCAATGGAATATTACTCAGCTCTAAATAAGAGTGAAATTATGGCAGTTGCCAGTAAAGGGTTGGAGTTGGAGAATATCATGCTAAGCGAAATAAGCCAATCTCATAAACCAAAGGTCGGATGTTTTCTCTAATATGCAGATGATAATTCACAATAAGGTGTGTGTGGGGGCAGTACGAAAGAATAATGTTATCTTAGATTAGGTAGAGGGAAGTGGTGGGAGAGGAGGGGAGAGGATGTGGGGATAGGAAAGATAGTAGAAGAAAACAGACATTATTACTGTATGTATATATGTGATAACATGACCAATATGATTCTGAACATGTACACTCAGGAAAATGAAATTATATCCCATCTATGTATGACATATCTAAATGCATAAATGTATTCTAAAATACTGTCATATATAACTAATTAAAACAACATCAACAAAAAACTAAAACAAAATGATCAATCTGGATACTCGTGCAGTTTTTGCTTGTTGTTAGGCTGTATTCTGGGGTCTGTATATACAGAAGTGCCAAAACAAAACAAAATTTCTCTTCTGAACAAATATAGTTTCTAGTGGAGAAACACACAGTGAGCAGAGTCCTTGTGATTTGTCCTCATATGGCTGATAACACCTGACCATGCTCACCCTGGGCTTCTGGAGCCCACTTCTGACTGCTGAGGGTCCTTTTTCTTCCACAAGACATCAGGACTGAACATCCCCACATACTGTGCATAAGCTTTCCTCACGAGTACCTCCCTGTACTGTCCTGGTGCACTGCCCACCTAAGTCATGCAGAGACCCTGGCTAGCTGTTCTCTACTTTCTTTCTTCTTTATCCTCTCTCTCTCTCTCTCTCTCTCTCTCTCTCTCTCTCTCTCTCTCTCTCTTTCTCTGTCTCTGTCTCTCTCTTTTAAAATTACGTACAGAGTATTCAGAAGGATATTTCCTTTACATGTGTATGATAAAAGCATTTTCTACCTAAATAAACTCCTGTAGATTATTTTCTACATCAAGATAAAATGAACATTAATTTCCCATTTAAAATCTCATTGTGTTTCTTCCCAGCCACCCTACCTCAACTCCTCCTCCTATACCCTGAACACAACCACTAGTAGATTCTACTTGCAAAGAGGATTCTTATTCCTGGACCATAGGTCCATGTTGTCTCTGAGTCCTTCTGGTCCTTCTGGTCCTTTTGCCCCTACCTCACTATCTTTACTGATGACCAAGCTCCACATCATCTACTAGAGAAGTTCTTACCATCATGAGTTGGGTGGACTTTTGCTTTCATGATAATACTGTATGAGGAAATTTCTAAAACTAAAACTTTAATTAGTTTTTTCAATATTTACATAACTAAAATTTAAACATAGAAATTCATAGCAAAAAATAAGGGGATGATTCCACGTATTATTTTCATATTCAATTGACTGTAAAAATTTATACTTGATGTGACTATTGCATATTTTATCATTTTCTTTAACTGACTAATATTCTAACATTGAAAGAGAAGAGTATTACTTTGATTGTGATCAATTACCAGAATCAACAATATAGATTTTAATGCATTTGAGTACGACATACACTTGTATCATGAACAACATTGAGAATTATCTCACCAGATATCCTGAAAAACTATTTATTAAGAGAGATTAACTTAAAATTTTGATAAGGGAAGTTAGTTCTTCTCAGGTGACTTAAACATCACAGTCAACCTCCTTAGGTTATACCAGATAGCAAAGTACATAATCAAAAATTGACTTTCTAAGTCAAAACTCCAAATTTTTGACATTAACAAGATAAAATTTATTGTCCTATAAATTTCTATAAGACCTTAGTTCTTTGTATAGGAATAAAAGATTATGAGGAAATTAAATTTAATATATGACTCTATGTCTGAGCACAAATGAATACATGCATATTTGCTCACTCCTGGTCTCCTCTGAGCAGTGAGAGAGAGGCATCCTTCACTTGCCATCTTCTTTTCATCCTGGTGAATCTTCACAGATCATGGATCATGACAGCTATTCAGAGCAAGGGGCATGTTCTGTCATGTGTGGCCAAATGTGGTTTAATTAGAGAGAGAAAATGTGTACATGAAGTGTTAACATAATGAAAAGTGAAGTTTGGCTTTTTTCTGGCTCTAATCTTAGGAATTTCCTCAGGGACCCCATATGAGTTTATGCTCAGGAACTGATTCATGGTCTGTCCCCAGATAGGTTAAGAAAGAAGAATGACCACTCTAGAAAGACCAAGTAGATTACTACAAATTTGGAGCTTTGAGTGCATTCAATCAGAACAATCTCCTCATCTTCATGAATTGGAGGGGGATGGATGTTGAGTTTACTTCAACAGAATTATGTTTAAGAAATAAAGACTCAATAACTACTCTAGATCCTCATTTCCTGAGTGATTATCTATGATGGGTAATCCTATAAATCTATTAGCAGAGTGAGGCAACCTGAATATAAGAATGCTTCAAGTTGTGAAGTACCAGAAGTAGACTTCTCTGTCCCTTTATCTGACTTGATATGATTTGCTTTCTGTATAATAAGACTGTGATCTTCTAAAGAATAGAGCTTTCATTTTGTTCTGTAATTAATTGTTATGAATTTGCAAAACTGAGGTGTTTATGGGAACTCCTCAAGTTGGGGTGAATTGATACTAAGTGCAGTTTGTCTGGAACTCCTGAATGTGACTGGTATCTCAGAAAAGTGAGTATTAACCTGTGATATCTACCTTGATCTAGGTGATTAGCAGCATAAACCTGCTGCAGACTAATTTTTCTGCATGCAAATAAATTCACTGTATGGAGAACAAAGGGGCAACTCCCAAAGGTGCCTCAGTTACAGAGAAGGCTCAAATCCACATCCTGGGTGTTGCACAATTTCTCTCTGTTTCTGGCACTTTCTCCCTCTGACAGAAACAAACACCCTGAGAACTCTGTGTATATGTAAGTGTACGAAGGTGGCAAGGTGGGTGAAGCTCAGATGAACATTGTGTGCCTGTGTTACCCATGTTGGGGTCAAGATCTAGAATTTCAAGGGAAATATTCAAATCCCATCACTATGTGGAATATTCCTAAATGCTGAATATGGACAAAACTAACATAAAACGGTGACAAAAGGAATGTATGATGTACACATCTGTAAACAGCTTTACAATCTCCAAAATAAAATCCATCAGCAGATTCATGACTGGGAACAAACACACATGTCCAAATACACTTAATATTCCAAACACTAATAAGATCATATTTGTATATGGGGGATATTTAATGTGAATTAAATTTATAAAATATCTGGGAAGGTAGAAATTATTAATCAGGGTCAGGAGGCTCCTTCTGAGTCAGGACACTGGGAAGTGAAGTATAACAGGGCCCATCAGCCTGGAGGTTTTTGTCTTTCTTCCCCTCTGCCTGTGTCACTGTGAGTTACACGTAGCTGCTCCCACTGCCATGGCCTGCCCCACAGTGATAGACATTCTCATCCTCTTCCTGGATGTTCTGGATGGTCAGGTACCGATCCAGGCCAGAGCCTGAGCCTGAGAAGCGATCAGGAATCCCATCCCCCTTGGATCCCACAATGCCACTAGTGCTCACTCGCATCACAAACCTGGGGCTCTTCCCTGGGCTTTGCTGGAACCAGTCCACCCAATAACTATTGTAGCCACTGCTCAGGGTGCAGGTGAGTTTGGCTGTTTGTCCCAGGGAGGCAGATGCAGAGGGTGACTGAGTCAGCACAGGTTGGGAGAGGGACCCTGTAAACACAGACACATCACAGTGGAAGTCAGAGCCAGGGTGCATGTGTCTGGGGATCTGAGTCTATGAGGAGAGACACAGGATAGGGGTCTGCCATGGGGCTCAGAAGTCTATCCCTACCTGGGCAGTGAGTGAGCATGATAAAGAGGAGAAGAGTCCCAACCATGTTGGACAGTTTCCTGAGTTCCAGAGCTGGTGTGGGCTGCCCCCAGCCTTTCTTATCCCTCCCCACTGGCCTCAAGGTGGAGCAGCTCATGCAAATGTGCCTCCACCCACTGCCCTTCACTGGCTGATCTTCTTCTGGGCCTGGAATGATGCAAGACAAAGTGTGGAGGGTGGTGATGCTTTTATTTGCCTGATGGGCAGAACCTGGGAGGAAGCAGGTGCTGGGGCTCTGCAGAAGAGCACAATTGCTGAGTCCACCTTAGTGACACAGGATTCACTCCTCTGCTCACCCCTGTTCAAATGTGGAATCCTCTGGGGACATCTCAATCTGTGAACATGCTTCAAGGGTCCCCAAAATGTGTTCCATGATGTCTCCTAAAAATTACTTGTGGAAGTTTAGACTTGTCTTGGGTATGGACTCTGCCTTTTTACCTTTTCATTTGAATCCTAGAAATACTGATGGAGATATTTTTGTTTCAAAAACTGTGCTCAGATCAATATCACTACTGCATGTGGTAATTAGGGTGTTTGTTTTTTCTGCCAAAAATTCACCAGGAATCAATAATCAAATATGAAAAGTGTCATGAAAAAAAACATGAAGCTGAACATTCCCACTGCTTGGGATGAGTTAGGAAAATCAACTTAGATGTTCATAATTAGTGTTTCTTTCATGTTGTCTCATTATGTCCATCATTCCAGGATGCAAGTTGGCTGAGTTGGGTAAGTCACTTGCCCAAATACAGACCCAGCACCCCAAGTTAGAGTTTACATAAATCTGATCAAATGAATGACTTTTCTCATAAATAGTGGTCCATTAGGCTAATGGGAAATTTGGAAATATGTATCTACAATTGAAATGATTACAAGTTAGGAGGCAAGGACTCACACAAATTATTTATCTTTCATTTGCAGAGGTCAGTAGAATTGCAGGGATCTCCCTGGGCTAACTTCAGGATGGTGGCAGGACTATGCTACCTTCTGGAGGCTCTAGGGAGAAAACTGTCTTCTTTCATTTTTCAAATTCTAGGTCACCCACATTCCTTGGCTGGTGGTGACTGCTTCCATCTTAAAAGCCAGAAATCCTGAATGGATATTTTCTCATAATGCATCATACAAGTTGCTTCATCTTTCTCTTCCACCCTAAGAACCCTCATAATCCCACTGTCTCCAGGTAAATTCCAGGAGTATCTCCTTACCCTAATGTGAACTGATTAGTAACATTAATTCCATGACTGATTTATTATCACTTTATCATTCATCCTAGGATATTCATAGACTTTAGAGATTAGTGTGTGCACAACTTTGTGGTCTATTATCAGCTAGCCACACTGCTTTTGTCACAGGAACTTGTAACCATTTATGCATATTCATTGAAAATATAATAAGGCATCACCCAAAAGTCACAAGCATGTGAAGTTGGGATTTGTTGTGCTTTTATATTGCACATATATGATATTCATAGAACATTGAGCAATTTATAATTCTATATGTTTTATACTATGATTTAATTATTATGTGTATTAGAAATCCACTAACATTGTCTTGTGAACATACATCATTCATTTTATATTCTGGTTTGTGACTTTTTAGCACCATGTATAACACAGAGCAAACATTAGAGCTGTCATGTCATGCACTAAATAACAATCAGCTTATCCTAAGGTTGCAGCTCAGAGATGTGCAGAACACATGTGTACTTGTTCAGGCATCTGTGTTCCAGAAAAGTGCCTCGGGACCCCAGAACCCTGATATTTTTCTTGAAGCTGAGTAGCATAGTACTATTGTATGTAGGATCTGGTGACACTAAAGCTACTATTCAAGGAGTAGGTGAAACTGGCAGGTGATTCAGGAGATGCAGAGATGGAGTGCAGTTTACTCAATATAACCATGAAAGGGAACCTGCAAACACAGATAGGAGTAGGGGATGAGATAAGGGGCAGGAGAAAAATTTCTTATGGGTCTGAGATGGAGTGATTGATGTGAACTAAGAATTGAGACCTGCTGAAGACTGATGTTAACAACAGCAATATTGAAGAGGTGCAGGAGGACTCCAGTTCATAGTGGACACAGACTTTGATTGTCACATTGGGACCGGGCTGCTGTAGGTGTCATTTAATTTTTCACCCTCTGCTAGAGGAGGGATATTCACACAGCTCTGTCTCCATCATGGTTGCCCCAGTCTCTCTCAGCCCTGGTGCTTGAGGACAGCACTCAGTACAGAGTGAGAAAAAAATGAATTGCTTTCCTCCTGGGGGAACCCTGGCAGGAAGCACCTGATAAGATGAGACAAAATCCTCTGCTCCAGGGACTCAGTCCAACCAGACAGAACACAGCTGCTGAGTCCTCATCATAGCACAAAGGGTTCACCAGCAAGATTAAAGCTCCTTTGAGTGAATGATCCTAACTGAACAGTTGTGTGGGGACAACAAGGCAGTCCTACAGCATCATCTGGTGGTGACAGAACACATAAGGACACTATTGAAATTCAGAAGATAATTAGAAACTAATTTCAAAATTCATACTCCAATAAAATTTTGAAGACATTCACAAATTTCTCAAGACATATAATCTATCCAAACAGAATCAGGAGGACACACACAATTTAAATAGATAAATTTTAAGCAATGAATTAGAGGACTAGAAGCCATTAAGAGCCTACCAACCAATAAAAGCCCAGAACACATGGAGTTCTACAGGACCTTCAAAGAAGAAATAACACCAATACTCCTCAAGTTATTTTATGAAATCGAAAAAAAGTGAATCCTTTCAAATTCATTCTGTGGGGCTAGTATCACCCTGATACCAATATCAAAGACACAACAAGAAAATACCAATATTTCTGATGAATATAGATGCAAAAATTCTCAATAAACTTCTGGCAAACCACATAGTAAAACAAATCTAAAAGACAGTGATCATGTGGGGTTCATCACAGGGTTGCCATTTTGGTTCAATTTACAGAAACCAATAAGTAAATTCAATAAACCTAAAGATAAGGATCATATAATTATTTTAATAGATGTAGAATAAGTAGGGATAGCAGAAACATACCTCAACATGATATAAGCTGTTTATGTCACACCCAGGGACAATATCATTATAAATGGGAAATACTGAAAGAGTTCACCCTAAAAAACTAGAACAGGACAAGGATCACTTTGATTCAGCATATTCTTGAAAAATATAGCAAAGCAAATTAGACAGATGAAAGAAATTAAAGGGATATGAATAGCTAAAAAACAACTCAACCTATCACTATTTTCCAAGGTCATGATTCTATATTTAGAATACCCAAAAAATTCTACCAGGAAAAATTCTAGAATTAACAAATGAATTCAGCAAAGTAGTAGGATATAAAATCAACACCCATAGTCAAATGTGTTCCTATACATCAGTGATGAATCCACTAAAAGAAAAATTAGAAAAACTACCTCATTCATTATAGCCTCAAAATAAAAAAAAATATATCTGGGGATCAATCTAAAGAAAGAGGTGAAAGACCCCTATAATGAAAACACTAAAGAAACTGAAGACAACCTTAGAAGATGGAAAAATCTTCCATAGGTGTAATTAAATATTATCAAAATGGCCATACTATCAAAAGTGTTATACATATTTTGTGCAATTCCCATGAAAATTCCAATGACATTCTGCATAAAACTACAAAGAGCAATCATGAAATTCATTTGGAACAACAGGAGACCCAGAATAGCCAAAGCAATCCTTAGCAAGAGGAGTGAAGCAGGAGGCAACACAATACCAGACCTTAAACTATGATACAGAGCCATAGTAACAAAAATGGCATAGGGGCTTTGGATGTAGCTTAGTTGGTAGAGTGCTTACCTTGCATGCACAAGGCCTTGTATTCAATCCCAGGACCATCAAACAAAACAAAATAAAACAAAAAAAATGGCATGATATTGGCACCAAAACAGAAATGTAAACTCATGGTACAAAATAGAAGACACAGAGACAAACCCACATAAATACTATTATTTCATACTAGACAAATCTCCAAAAGTATTCATTGGAGAAAAGATAGCCTCCTCAACAAATGGTGTTGAGCAAAGTAGAAATCTTTCTGTAACAAAGTGAAATTAAACCTCTATCTCTAACCCTGCAAAAAAAAACTCAACTCAAAGCGGATAAAAAACTTAGGCACTAGAACAGAGACCCTGCACCTAATAGAAGAAAAAGTAGGCCCAAGTCTTCATCATGTCAGCTAATACCTGACTTCCTTAACAATACTCCTAAATCACAAGAAATAGAGTCAAGAATCAATAAATGGGATGGATTTAAACTAATTTTTTTTTCAGCAAAGGAAACAATGAGTGATGTGAAGAGAGCCAAAAGGGCCAAAAGAATAGGAGAAAACCTTTACCACATGTACAACAGATAGAGCACTAGGATATATAAAGAACTAAGAAAAAGTAACACCACCACCACCACCACCAACAACAACAACAAATAAATCAATAAATGGAATGAGCAGACACTTCACAGAAGAAAAAATTTAATCGATAAACAAATATATGAAAAATATTCAACATCTCTAGCAATTAGAGAAATGCAAATCAAAACTACTCTGAGATTTCATCTCACTCCAGTCAGAATAGCAATTATCAAGAATTCAGTGAACAATAAGTACTGGCAAAGAAGTGGGGAATAGGTGTGCTGATTTATTGTTGGTGGGACAGCAAAATGGTGAAGCCACTTTGGAAATCAGTATGGAGATTCCTTAGAAAATTTGAAATGGAGACACAGTTTGATTCATCTATCCCACTCTTCTGTCAATACACAAACAACTTAAAATCAGCATACTACAGTGGTGCAGCCATCTCGATGTTTATAGCAGCTCAATCCACAATAGCTCAACTGTGGAGCCAACCTATATGCCCTTCAATAGATGCATGGATAAAGAAACTGTGGTATATATACATAATGGAATATTACTCAACCTTAATGAAGAACAAAATTATGGCATTTACAGGTAAATGGATGGAATTAGAGAATATCATGCTAAGCAAAGCAAGCCAATTAAAAAAAAAGGCCAAATGTTTTCTCTGATGAATGGATGCTGATCCATAATATTTTTGGGGAGGGAAGAATGGAGGAACATTGGATTGGGCAGAGGGAAGGGAGAGAAGTGGGGGGGGAATAGGGTCCCAGAAGATGTTGGACGAATATGGACATTATTACCCTATATACGGGTATAATTGCAAGATGGTATGACTCTACATCATGTAGAAGCAGAGAAATAAAAAGTCATGCTCCATTTGTGTAAAAAATAAAAGTTAAGAAAATAATCAATGAAAGGGATGAATTCAAACTAAAAAGCTTCAGCAAAGGAAACAATTACATGAAGAGAGAGCCTACAGAATGGGAGAAAATCTTTACCACAGGGACCTCAGATAGTGCATTAATCTACAGGATATATAAAGAACTCCAAAAGCAAAAGCAAAACAGAACAAAAAAACCTCAAAACCTCAACAACAACAACCCAAATAACCATATCAATAAACAGGCTAAGGATCTATAAAGACACTGCAGCAATTTCTTATGTGATTTTTTGTTAGTTTTGTGATTCATCAGGTTTGTCAATGTATGTGCTATTTTCTGTAGGTCAAAAAAAAACACATACTCTATAAAATTGGCAGATGGTCATTTTTCTAGCTAAGAGTAAGAAAAAACACAATTTTGGATAAAACAGAGGACTAGGGCAACTTAAGTGCAAAATTGATGGTCCACAATCTTAAATAGCTAAAACTCCTGCCAAATGGAAGGGAGAGACATGAAACTAGGAAATATATTAGTCAACTCTGGTTAATTTATGAAAAAGGGAAACAAAACACCCAAGCTCAAGTAGATGTAAAATTGTCCAATTATTATTATTATCAAAGTATTCAATATGACGTAGACTTAGCTATTCTGTCACACATGCTTGATAGCGTTTATATTAGAATAATTTCAAATTTAACCTGGATATACTTCTGTTATTAAGGTCTGAGAAAGGGATGATCATATTAAGTAATGAAAGCCCCAAAACAAGATGATGAAAATGTTGCCAAAACTTTTAATTTTGTATAGCACATGGGTCTAGAAATAATTAAATAAAATCTCTAAAACAACAAAAAAGTATTGAATACTAACAATAACAACAAACAGAGCTTGTTAAAAACATAAGCAAAAATACCATACTTTGTGGTAAAAAAGTGAAAGACAATTTTATTATTGCTAAATGTTGGACATTAGCCATCAAATTAGCTTTACAACTGTTTTCTTTTTAAAATGAATTGAATAGAGCCATTCTATACTTGAGTTATTGGGTGTTTAAGTTGCAATGAAGCTCATGGAATATATTAAACTATTATAGGGAAGATAGCTTGTTCTTGTTTACCTGGGTTTTTTTTTCTGGTTTCAGCACAGAATATTCAAGAAAACCCTTAGTTATGAGCCACCCAAGGTAGAGGATCATCTGAAGTTAATGTTGTGGAAGAACTGGGAACCCTAATGTAATGGTCCTCTTAATGGAGATACATTTTGGCCATATGTATACCAATTGAAGATGCATAATCTTGGCAGTTCTAGTCTTTTTCAGTGAAATCCTGATTATTCTGAGTAATAACACAAATTCAGTGACTTAAGTCCATAGAAGCTAAATTCTTAGCTTTATATATTTTTCACAGCATGTGTGGGCAATTACTCTGTAGGTGCTCAGTGTCATTCCCTTCCTAAAGTCAAGAAAAGTTTATCCTTTTGTATAAATCTGGTTAGGATGGCAGAATGAAAGTTGAGAGGGTCAAGGTGAGTGTTGGATCTTAACCATACTCCATGGAAGTACAGAAGGCATCCAGAAATCATATTTCACTGGGCAAAAAAAAAAAAAAGACAGCTGTCTTAAGCACACTTCAGGGGATGAAATATTATACTCATCACTGAACAGGACTTGGATATGGGGAAATAGTGATATAATCTGCACACATTCCAGGTGAAGAGGCCTTTATCAACATATAACACATCCAACCTGGACACCTTTATGGTGGTTCCCCCCATCAATGTTGCTAACCACCAATAATTGGAAATGACTTCAGTTTTCAGAGACCAGATTAAGAATTATTTGTGATTCATGATACAAATGACCCTGCCTGTTTATTTCACACAACCACCCCAGGCTAGTGGTTCTAATGGGCAGGATATAAAACTTTTCCAGTGTGCTTTTCTCCCCAGTGTTCAGCATCAGACTCAGAGGAAAAAAAATAACATGCACAAAATCTCTTTTCACAGGTGGTGGGCATGCAGAGTGTTTTAGTAAACTTTTCATTACTGTGACAAAATACATAACATGGCCTGAGGTGAGGTAGAACATCATGGCAGATAGGTGTGGTGTGGAGGAAGGCTGCTCATCTTATGATATGAAAGAAGCAGAAAGATAGAGTGTGTGCATAAAGAGCCAGGATCAAGGCAGAAGTGAATTACTTCCTCCTGCCACACCTCATCTCTCCCTGTTACCACTTAGTAGTCTCCTCAAATTATCAATCCAAAATCGGGTGTCATCCATTTTTATAATATAATTATAAAATTGATATAAATTCACCCTGAGAATTCCTACATTGTCTGACATGTGAACATTTGAGAAGACACTCCTATTGCCTCATTCAGGACAGTTCCTGCTTAGAGCTCAGTATGCTTTTATGTTCTTCAAGCATCTGTCCAGACTGCCTCAAATCCACAGTGGAATAGGGAATAGTCTGACTTCTATGAATGTCCCTTGAATACATTTTAGTAGGTTGTAGAATAAAGGGAACCTCCATGTGGGGTGGAGTAGCACTTAGAGCTCTTGATGAGTATTCCCAAAATATGCTTTTTATCTTACCTGCTTTAGCCTTAACCCATTTTGTGCTCCTGAGTATATATAACAGGAGAGATCTCAGCCTAGTTCTTGACATCTGTGCATTTTTTCTTGTTTGTATAGTTGTTTCCTTTGAAGATGGAGCATGTGCCACATGTTGGGACATAACCACTGGTAACTTCAGCTGAAACAAGATTGGGAAGAACATATCAAGTTGAAGTCACTGATTTAACTTATTGAACTCATTGATTCTCAGAGTACTGATTTGGAGTCTTCACAGGCAGAACACAGTGAAATGCTTTCTCAGACATGTTTCCAAGAAGTTCCCATAGTTCCACAGGCAAAGACACAATGCCACACCTTCCCCACCTGTCACAGCAGTGAGTACCCTGCAGGGGCAGCAATTATTGTCAGCAGATGAATCTTCCAACTTTCTATCCCAATGTTTCTTGACATTAACTGAGTTGGGAGATTTGCTGGAGGTAGAAGAGTACTGGCCACAGATTAAAAGAAAGGGTCAGGAGAAAAGATGTAGGAGAAATAGGAGGTACATTTTTACTAATTTTTTTTTTTTTTTGCATTTCACTATTAATGTAAATTTATCTTATAAAATTTAATAAAATTATCAGGATTGATTAAATAGAGTATATGATAATATAAGATGCAGGTATGGCTGAGCATCCCTCAGAGACAGAAGGCCCAAGCCTTTGAGGATGCAAGATATTAAGAGGCCAAATGAAATATATTGATTTCTTTTAGAATAAGAGGTAAAATCAATGGAATTCATGTGGGATAATATTTCTGTTTAGTTTGAAGGAGTCAGAAAATAAAAATTTAATACTTATGTATTGTAGCATAAAAGCTCACAAAGCAGGAATGCCCAGGGTCACAAAGGTCAAGATGCCTACTCTATAAGAAAAAGTACAATTCAACACAGCCTGAAAAGGTCTCAGAGGGAGTCTTCAGTGGAAATGAAACTAGACCCATACTGTGTTTTTTCTTCATAAATATTAGGAAAGGCAAACTGATGAATAGTCACTGAGAGTAGATCAGCAATTACCTGGGAAGTGTTCTGAACAGGGATGTCAGGAGTATTTTCAAGGGTCAGGAGGGGGCTTGCGGGCTGGTAGATGGGTTCACTGATCTGATTGTGGTGTTGTTGTCATAGGTGTATAAATATCTTAAAACTGTAAATGTAAATGGGACTCTTCAAATATAGGTGGTTTATTGTATATCAATTATTCAACATTAAGATGATTTATGTAAGAAATAGATTGCAAGAAAGTGAACAAGGATTCACAGTGAGAACCTAGGAAAGGATGACAAAGCTCTGGAGCTCTGGAAAATAGGAAATGAATGAATGATGAAGACCCAGAAATCCCCAGTTATGTAGGAGAAGAACACAGTTGCATTTGCCTCTCCATCAGTGAATGTTCAGAGAAAAGGGATAGCAGAATCCTCTGAATCTGTTGAAATTTAGAAAGAGTAGGAATTTCCATTTGCTTGAGATCCTTTTTCCTAGGAACCAGTTGCTACTCCTAGGAACCAGGAGTATCTTCTCTTCCAGGTGGTGCCTATGGTTGCTGCTGGTTCACAGTGGCAGCAGCCCCGGATGCTGTAGGTCAGGCCTGAGCAGGAGCTACTGGACATTCATTCTCCTGGCAGACAGGGAAGGAGTCCTTTTCTCACTTCCACAGGGGCCGCTGGCAATGGGAAAGCACTGAGGCTACTGTCATAACCCTGACAGAGATTATCTGTCAGAGATCATAGACTGAGTTGCCAGACTCAGAGCCAGAGAAGAGATCAGGGACACCTAAGGGGCAGATGTTATCATCACAGCCGAGGAGTTTGGCGGCTGTTCCTGGGAGCTATTGGCACCAGTTCACATAATAGCTACCGATGTTCATGCTGCTTCCAGTGAAGATGGTGGCCCCCTGTCCCATCGTTCTAGACACTGAAGGTGGCTGAATCAGCACAGATTAAACCCAGATTCTGGAAGCAGGAGATGACAATTGTGAGTATATAGATAGCAGGAAAAAGCAGGTCCCATGTTCTTCCAGGCTCTTTCATTATCCCTTACCTAGACATCTGTGTGATGAGTAGGGAAGGTAAGAAGAGGGGGCCAAGCCATGATGCATATCATCCTTGAGTTCAGTTTAATGTGCCACAAAGCTGAGCAGAGCTTCCCTGAAGTCTCTCCCTTGCCTTGTTCATAATCTCGGAGGGCTTGGCCTATGCATGCATATGAGATTCCTTCTACTTTCTGATGCTACCCTGGACACTCCATTGCCCCCTGTGACTGAGGATGTCAGGGATGTGACAGGGATATGGCTGGGTGAGCTCAGGTGAGGTCACAGCTGCGAGCCCTGAGCATAGGCCACTAGGGTGGGCCAGGTATTCATCCCAGCTCTAATCACCCCCAGACCCTCATAGACCACCCCCTGATCTCCACCACCCCCTGTTGTACAGGACCAGAAACACCATCATGTGACATGGTGATCAGTGTCCCTCACACACAGCCCTGTATACCTACTGCTCTGTCCACTGCTCCCATGTAAGACCAGGCTGGTCACACCCTTCTGTGGCCTCCTTATTACTCAGGGCATTGTTTATGACTCCTCAGAGGCAACCTTTGCATGGCTTCCTTTATTGCTCATTGGTTAGAACTGATGTGGTTTCTCTTATATAAATTTTCATACATTAGAACCAATGGTATGAAAATGAAAATAAAGTTTATTGTTTTAATAATATGAGGGACAGAATCCTACCAGCACAGAAATCGGATTCAAATGTTCCTTGCACTTGGACTGCATATACTGATTTTAAAAAGAATACTTGTCCTTGATTTATCATCTTATTTTTTTCTCACAACATATCAGTTGAATAACATATTTAATACCTGTTATTTATATATTTAATAAAGACAATTTGCTTACTTTTGAAAAAAAAAAACCTCCCCCTTCTATAATAAGATTCACCGAAATGATCCAGAGAGATATACAAGACATTCTGTCTTTGAGGAAATAAGTCCCTTTAATGTCAGAGATTCATTTTGGGGGTTTTAGAACAGATGCTACACATGTACATTTTTGGCCCCAAGATTGTCTAAAGAGCCTTGCCAAGAATAAGACCATGTGATATGAATAAATATTAGAGACAGTGTACAGGAGCCAGGAAAGTGGGTGAGAACCTAATGGGGATATATTTTGAAAACTGAAGTTTCTAGGTCTCAATATATGACACCTTTCTAGGTAATGACAGAGCAATTTAGGTAGGAACTGAGAAGGGAAGTGCCAGGCAGGGAAGTCAGGGGGAGTTTATTCAGGACTCTCAGTAGCTGGTGATGCCAAGTCACAAAAGACCCAGAGTCAGGCTCACTGTATCCCAGCTCCTAGCACACCTAGAGGAGGTGACTAAGACAGCACCTGTGACCAAGGCCCCTGAGATGGAGAATCTAAGAAGCGACCCTGGGAGCAATTATGATGGAATTGGAGAAAAGAATGTCACATGGAAGGCATGGCCAAAGGAAAGACATGCTGAGCCCTGATATGCTGGGTTTGACCTTCCCCTAAGGGGAGTGGAGAAGGGGCACCAGGATGTGGTGGAAAGGGAGTCAATGTTAGGTTTCTTGATTTGTCTGTACCTTTCTTACTTCTGGAAACTGGTGGGGCCTTTAGCAGTATTTATTTTCATGGTTTTTCTGTTTTTCCTCTATTGAGTCTAATGAATTTAGATTAATGTCAATCGATGAGAGCTAGTGTGGCTTGTTATGGGGGAATACAGCAGTTTATGGAGAAGGTACATCTCAAATAAGGCTTAGAATAAGATTCCTCCCAATAATCTTTAAATCTATTAACCAATTATACTATATCTTCCCTCTACCCATCCCCATGTAACCAGTGAACAATGGATTTATAAACTGGATATGGCAGAAGAATGCAAGGTTTCAGGAGCCTATCGCCATGAGAGAAGCAGAGAGGTAGCTTGGGAGATGTGCTTGACCAGGTGAGAGCTTCCTTTGGGGTATGATTTTTATTCCTCTAGTCCAAAAAGATCTGTGATGCATCTCAACATCACCTCAAGCAACAAGTAGGGCAGGATGATTCATGGGATTAACCTGGTAAACTTATCAGGTTTAGAGAACATGAGGCATAATATAATCAGTAGGTGGGTTTCTCCTGGAAATCTAGGAGCTTCTCTAGAGTGCATTATTCTGAAATAAATGACCATCTTATGCAGTAAGGGAGGACTGGGTTATAAGGGATGGAATACCCTTTGTAAGAAATGAAAGTTGGATTTCTATCTCAATAAATTTGTAAGAAATTTGTAGTTCAAATATTTAAAATTGTTTGGCAGAGTATATCAAAACTATTCTCTTCTACAATATCTTTAATGTCTTCTTTTATAACTTCAAACATAACTTTGAGTTCTTTTTTTCCATATTTTTATTGGTGCATTATAGTTGTGCACAATAGTGAGATTTGTGGTTCCATATTCATATATGCACACAATATAACAATATACTTCGAGAATATCATTCCCCAGCATTTCCTCTTTCCCTTTCACCTCCCCGCTCCCTCTCCTGGTTCTATTCTTCTACTGTAGTGATCTCCTTTGATTCTCATGAGATCCCCTACCTTTGAATTTTTTTTAGTGAAATTTTTGGAGAGAAGAATAAAGATAATTCACATGGAAAGTAGGATTGTCTTCAAGAGGCATGAGCCTTGTCCCCTAACAGTCCTCCCCTGCAGACCCTTGTTCTGTGACATGAAGTCAACCTGCCATTCCAAGCCTGTACTACAGAGCCCTCAGCACACACTGCAGGGATCTGTGGAGTCTCCGTGGAGAGCATTCACTATAGGCACAGGAGCCCGAGTTTTATCTCAGTGTTTTAACCCAGGCTTTCCTCTTTCACACAGGGAGGATGAGTTTTGGAAAATCAGATTAAGATTGTGGAAAAAAGCCTGCATTGGCTGAAGTACATGTACAGGTACACTTACCTGGAAATTTACATTCTGTATTAAATTTTGGAAGCAACCTCTGTTCCTTTGGATCATTTCCTGTGAATTTTAGGTCACTTTCCTTTGGATCTATTTTTTTTTCCATTTTAGATCATTTTATACATTTCTAAAAATGTGGTGAGAAGAACATGTAATGTTACCTTGTTTCAATGATATTTATCCTACATTTCACTTTATATAATCCTCTTCTATCTTTATACACATATAATCATAACTATGTGTTGTACCACTATAATACCAAACTTTTCTCTTGGCAACAAAATGCTGATAAACTCAAATCTGAGTGTGTTTTTGTATGTGTGTGTGTGTGTGTGTGTGTGTATGCCTGCATTTTTTGCCACTCCTATCCATAATTGTGCAACACATGAAAGATTAATAAACAGACTTTCAAGAATAAATTTTTTTGACAAAATAGTTATTAAAACATTTTAGAGCCTTGAACAATAGTGTTATGGCTTTTTCTGGAGAAATTGAAAAAATTGTACTGAGAACCCACTAGCTCAATGCAGAAGAGAGGTGTTAGGAACAAGAGTGAGTCTGTGTCAGGGTGTTTGTGTGTCTCACTTCCCCATCTGTATGTCACTGTGGAAATGGTTGCTGAACCACAGAGCACAATAATATGTGGCCTCATCCTCAGTCTGGGCCCCCGTGATAGTGAGGGATGCCTTGTCTCCAAGCAGGGGGCCTGAGAAACTGGCAGGCACTCCTGGGAACCGATTACTGATGCTACCTATTAAACCCTGGGATACCTGGTAGGGCTTCTGTTGGACCCAGCCTGCATAGTTACTGGTGGTGATGGCCCCAGTACTGGTGCCACAGGTGAGTGTGACTGTCCCTCCTGGAGTTGTGGGCAGTGAAGTTTCCTGAGTCACCACCCCTGGGAAGTGGAGCCTGAATACAGAGAAACCCAATGTTCAGGAGAGGATTTGTGGCATGAAGATTTAGTGTTGCCTTCCCCACCCCCAAGTCCAGCCCAGAAAGTTCCCCCCAACCTGTGCAGTGAGCCAGAAGTGTGAGCAGGAGAGGAGCCCAGGTCATGGTGCAGACAGTCCAAGGCTGAGCTTTTCAAGTCTGTTCATTATACAGGCAGCTCCACAGCTTTCATTATAATTCTTAACACCTGTTTGGTAGGGTTGAAAGGGTGAGACTCTCATTCAAATGAGCTCCTCTTCAAGGGCAACTCATCTATTTCGCAGCTATTGAGGTTTCATACATCAGTGACCATTGTCCAGAACCATGGCCTGGAGGCCAATTTTCAAGCTGCCTTTTTTCCCCCTAGAGCTTGACCTGCAGTGCCCTGTTATTTTCTACAGGGTTTCAAAAAGGGACCCTATACTCCAGCATGTCTTTCCCTATTTGAAACAATGTAAAGGACTAAATGAGAAAGGTATTACAAAGTGACAGTGGATTATTAAATTAAACATGGGGAAGTGATTTTTTACTTTATTTATCTCTTCAATAAACTTGTTACTTCACCAAAGAAGATATATCAGTGACCATTGCAGAGGGCATTGGAGGAAAAACACCCACTGTTTCAAGAACAAAGTCCTTGCTCAGGGTACCTTGCCATGCCAGAGAAGACACAGCTGGAGAGTTCTAATCAGAGAGCAAGGGGCTCAGCCCTCAAGCCGGGGATCCCTTCAACTGAACAGTCTTTACTGTGCACCTGGCAGTGTAGAAACTACAGAGTAGTCCCACAGCTCCCCCTGCTGGTCACAGTGCATACATTAAGCCTGGCCTAGAGACCTGACAGCCTAGTTAGCTGGTTTCTGCTACTCATCAGGTCACTGGCTCTATCCACGCATTCCAAGTCTGATTCCTAAATGCAGTGATTCTCATATTTTGTATGTGGTTACTGTAGTTTCTCACTACCAGAGGAGTCTTCTCTACCCTGGGGGTGTTTTCCTGGTGAATTATGCCAACATGAACCCCTAACCAAGTCCTTTCTTGCCTGGTGCTTGGCCCTGATAGCAGTTACGCTGTCAGAAGTGGACCAGGGAGGCTGTGTGCTGTGGATTTACCCCATGGGAAGAAGTGACTGCTCTAATATTGTTCATGGACTAGTAAGCAATGCTACATGATCCAGTACATTGATTACCTGACATTTCTTAAATCCTCTGAGAATATTCATTTGCCTAGTGTCTTCATTGTCTGAAGGCATGTGATCTCAATCATTTAATAAATAACTGTTAATTTATTTTATTGACATTATCCAGTCTGACTAACATTTATTGCTTGTCTCTTCTTTGCTTATTCCTGTTCACATACATTTTTCTAGCATTGGTTGAAATCCCTCTATAAATGTAATGCAATTTAATTTTGCAGGGTCTCAAACTTACCTGCATGTTTTGAATGAATAAATACAATTGTTTTCATGATCAACTGACGCATGACATCTATTTTGAAACTCATATTGTATGTACATTTGGTTTAAGTGAGAATTATTTCAGTACTTTAGAGAAGTAAACAAAGAAAACATTCAAAGATGTAGGGCTAAAAATTTTATTGCCACTTCATTTTAACTTAAACTGCATCTCACAAAAGCCCTTCAAAACATTCTGAATGTCAAACGTGGGGAGCTTTCCTGGTTAAAAATGTTCCACTGTGAGATCCTACATTATTTCCAGGGGGGTGTTAGCATTCTCTAGCATTGCCTATCATTCCACTGGGAGAGGACACCCAGCATTAGATTTGGAGTTTAGGAAGCATTTCCTCCTATTAAGTTTGAAAGGACTTTGGCCTTTTTGGTACTTGTAGTTTACTATATGATCTATCCTGGAAAAAT
Source organism: Spermophilus citellus (assembly GCF_964194105.1). Classification (NCBI taxonomy): domain Eukaryota; kingdom Metazoa; phylum Chordata; class Mammalia; order Rodentia; family Sciuridae; genus Spermophilus; species Spermophilus citellus. Next base: position 107,001,382 of record NC_138184.1, read on the forward strand.
AACCCAAGTACATGTGAGAAGAATGTACCTAAGGTTCATGTGGGTAAGGTGGGGTCAAAGGTGAGAAAACTCTCATATCAAGGAGAACACTGCCCATACACTGAAGAAGGATCACAGTTTCCCAGCTGTCTGACTTGTGTCCCACCTGTCTGAATTGATCCTGAGACCCATCCAATGAAGAACACTTAGGAACTTAAACTGAATTGTCCGCTCACTGGAAAATACATTTTGGCAATCTATACTAGAGTTGAAGGTGCATAATTTTAGAAAATTTATGTTATATCAGGATGAAAAATCCATGGGGTGTTAAGTAACAAATAGCCACAAATCAGTTAATTAAAACCACCAGGCTAAATTTATGCTCTCAGGCTTGTCTGCTACAGGTGATGGGTGTTCACTTCAGAGTGCATGTTTATGAAAACACAAAGGGGCATTGTGGGGATAATTCTCATTGAGGTGGTAGGAAGACAGACAAAGATTACAAGGGTAGATATGGCTACTACTTCTGTTGTCCAGGAGTAGCACAGGCCACTGATTACATTATGGGCCAATGCAGGGTAGTAAAGGAAGACCAACTTCAAGGAGATGCAGAATTCTATCTGCTGGTGAAAATCACCTTGATATTGGGAAACAGTGACACAACCTGTGCACTGTCCTGCTGCTAAGCACTATGTCAGTTTTGAAGTTGACACTTTGATGTCTGCTCACCACATCAATGTTTGCAAACACAAATAATTGGAAACAACTGCAATGCCCACAGTTGAGTTTTAGAATGAAAGAGTTCTTTGCATATTCTTATCATTAGAACTCTCCATTGAGTTCACACAGATACTCTCAGGTTGTTCTTTGAAGCAGGACTTAAAGCTGGCTCTCTTCCCTGTAGTTCACAGCAGAGACAAGCCATCCTACAGTGGATGGCTGTTCAAGGGACCTCCCAGTTTAGCCAGTTCCTTCCTCACTCAGGCCACACCCTAATGAGAGTCCCCCTTCTTTTTATATTGATCAGGCATCTATCCTATACTTCCAGTTTGCATCCAGGGGATGAGTTCTACTACTCTGAGTGTCTTGAATGTTCTTTGCAAACATTGGGAGAAGCTCCTACCCAGCATGGGATGACATGATACTCAGAGCACCTGATATTTCTCCCCAAAATGTATTTTCTGTCATGGATGCTTCAGTCTTAGTCTGTTTCATGCCACTGGGTAGATAACAAGGGACATTTCTCAGCTGCAGATCTTGGCATTTTTTGCAATCCAATTAACATGTCCAGTAGGTCTTTTTGGAAAATGGAATGTTTGTCACATGGTAGATTATAACTTCCGGGAATCTCAGCTGTTATGCCATGTGGAGGGACAAATTAATTAAAGCCACTCTTTAATTACCCAACCCATTTAATCTCAGAACTGATTTGAAGAGTCTGGAGATAAGACAATCTACAAATGGTTCCCATAGAGAAAGCATTGCTGCAGACCTGGGCACAACTTGGAACTCTAACCTGACCCCACCTATCCCTGCACTGAGTCCCCTTCTCCATTCAACTGCTGCTGTCCACACACATGGCTGCCCCTATTCTCTCCAGGATGCTCCTCATGTTAGATGGGCTCTGTGAAAGTGCTGAAGATAGAGGAGTACTTCCATATGGAAGAAAAATGTTTCACAGAGAGGGTGTGTTGGGAGTTCCCCTATGGATTCCTCAGGCTTTTGATATAGTAGTGGGCCCCTAATGTAACATGGCAGCTGGCAGATTGCCAATGGGTGGATAACAAGTTGTTTTGAAAACTTTCCAATTGGTCCATCCATCTTTCATGCTCGTGGACAGCTCGTGCCACACATGAATCTCATACAGGGCGGACGTGTGTGTGCACTGTAGATGATGACCTGACCTTTACTATGACTGGCCCCAGGGGCTTCCTGTTTTAAGATAACTTTCATTTTCTATATAAGCTAGCAGTAACTTGTAATAAAGCACCTCATTTTTGCCACTGTTACCTGTGTGTATATTTTAAACTCCAACAACAAACCTTGGCTTTTCATTGGTGCCGAAACCTGGGAGGGAGATTCCTCATTCTGAGGACCCCCTCTCTCAAGGTTCGCCGTCCTTGTTCACCTTTTTGAGTACTGCTACACTCCACTCAACATCGGCACTCCAATAGATGATTCCTTCTGATTGACAATCAGTGAGTTCCCCTCCCCCTCTTTGGGAATCCATCTCCAAACGACTATATGCAAAGGCCTTGACTGTGAATGTCCATCAAGTCTCTGGATGCTTAGTTTGGAGGAGAGAATGCAACCCCCCACAACTTTCACAGTTATGGTGGATTCTCTAGATGCCCATTTCATGGTTGATGAGCTATAAGGGACAGAAGAATAGGTACTCTCTGACTCTCTTTACCTAAATTTTCCTTCCCCTTTCCTGTAAAAGTCCTGATGTCAGGCAGCCTGTGACTCCAGGCCTTCTGAGGCCCCACCAGCTGGGCTCTTGGGTGACGACTCATTTGCCCTTCCGGCTCCAACTCACCCGAGTCTCTTTGGTTGACTTCTCCTTTCGGGGATGCCTGTGGGAAACTCAACCAAAATCTGCTCCAGTCCAGGCCATTCACCTCTTCTCTTTCTGTCAAGAGTCATCATGGGAGCCTCTTCTTCCCTTCCCACTGATTCCCCTCTCAAATGCCTCCTGGCTAATCTTAACCGGTTGTCCCTCACCCCTGACATCAAACCCAAACTCTTCATCATTTTCAGTACAAAGAATTGGCCATATTACCAATTAGACAACCAAAACCGATGGCCCCAGAGAGGTCTCTAGATCCTCAAATTCTTTGTGACCTTTTTAACTTCTGCAAGTGCTCAAAAAAGTGGAAGGAGATCCCTTATATAGAGGCCTTTTCCCTCCTTTGCTCCCACCCTGAACTATGCTCCTCCTGTAGTTCTCACCAGGTCCTTTTATCTTGTAAGCCTTCCCCTCCTGAGCTTTCAGACTCTCCTCTTGATCCTGCAGATGAACCCACACCTTATTGACCTCCCCCTTCTGCCCCTGCCACCCCCCCCCCCCAGGAAATTCCGATAATAACACGGCTCCAACTGGCTCTTTCCTCTCACTTGGTCCCATTCTGCTGCACCACAAACCATGGCCTCTCTGCGCGAGGTTGCCAGACCTGAGGGCATCATTCGAGTATACACATCCCCTTCTCGATGTCAGACCTTACACAACTGGAAAAGAGGCTAGGCTCCTTTTCCACTGATCCTACCACCTACATAAAGGAATTCCAATGGGTCCTGCAGGCCTATAGCCTCACTCACCATGATATATATATATATACTTTTGGCTAACACTCTTCTCCCAGAGAAGCACACTCGAGTTTGGGAACTCACCAGAGCCCATGCAGGTGAGGTCCACAGTGTTGATCAGGCACATCCCCCAGGGCTCCTAGCAGCTCCAGAACAGGACCCTGGATGGGATTATAATACTGAGATTGGAATTTGAAATAGGGACCACCTCTCCACTTGCATTATTGCTGGGCTAAAAAAGGCAGCAAGAAAATCAGTCAATTTTCAAAAATTACAGGAGATCATTCAAAAACGTGAAGAAACTCCATCAGAGTTCTTAGATTGGCTTACAAAAGCCCTCCAGCAATATACCAATTTGGACCCTGAGACTCCAGATGGGCGACATGTTCTCATGACTTATTTTCTTTTTCAAAGTTATCCCAACATCAGGGCTGAACTTAAGAAATTAGAGCAAGGTTCTGCAACTCCTCAGATGGAGATCCTAGCTGTAGTCTTTAAGATCTTTCATAACCAAGATGAGGAAATCGAATGACACTGCCACAAGGCAGAACAAACTAAATTTCAGATGCTTACCCAAAACCTATGGGTCAATAATTCGCCTTGACACCTGCCAACACAGTCCAGATCTCCCCCGGGTGCCTGTTTTAAATGCGGTAAGGATGAACATTGGGCAAGAGCCTGCCATGCCCCACATGCTCCACGGACCCCCTGTCCCAAGTGCCAGCAGCTGGGTCATTGGGGCTCCAATTGTCCTAGGGCCCGCAGAGGTCCTATGGCCAAAGAGTCCTCCGACCTTTTGGGCATTATGTCCGAGGATTGACGGAGCCTTGAGTCCTTGTCCCCAGCCTTAAAGTTCAACAGGCAAGAACCTAGGGTGCAAATTCAGGTGGATGGGGATAAGATTGATTTCCTCCTCGACACAGGGGCTACATTCTCCATGCTGACCAAGTTTTGGGGACAAACGATGCCATCCACTTCTCCTATTGTTGGGGTAGGAGAAAAATCATTTTTCCAAAAAAACCCCCCAAAAACCTTATTACTTTGCTCCATAGATGGCTTCCCATTCTCGCAGTCCTTCCTGGTCATGCCCCAATGTCCTGTTCCTCCGGTCAGGACATACTTCCTAGGCTCCACACCACCATCAGTATTCAAGCCCCCAGCCATAACATAGCATCAGGTCTAACTACCTCCTCCTTTATGGCCCTGTTAGTTGGAAACTTAACCTCCCCCATTGAATCGATACACAAACAAGGTAGTAAACCATCATTTGAACCCAGTCATGAGCCCATATCAATGAACTTAATTGATCCTCAAACTTGGGACGTGGAAACTCCCTCCACTGTTTCCTGTCACCCAGTATCCATACATCTCAAAGATCCTGATAAGTTCCCCAGCAAGGAGCAGTACCCATTATCTACTAAGGGACTCCAGGACTTACAGCCTATGATCCAAGACCTTCTTTCTAAGGGGTACCTCCACCCCACTCACTCTCCATATAACACTCCCATCCTGGCAGTTCGAAAGCTTAATGGTTCCTATTGCCTTGTTCAGGACCTAAGACTCATTAATGCAGCTGTGAGGCCTATACACCCCCTAGTCCCCAACCCCTACACACTTTTATCTCAGGTCCCTTCAGATGCCACCCACTTTTCTGTCATTGAACTAAAGGATGCTTTCTTTTCCATTCCCTTGGCTCCCACCTCTCAAGACCTCTTTGCCTTCACCTGGACAGACCCAGATACTAGACATTCACTTGGACCATTCTTCCTCAAGGGTTTAGGGACAGCCCTCATTTCTTTGGTCAGGTTCTGGTCTCTGATCTGCAGACCTTCGGCTCCTATTGCTCCTCGTCCACCCTCCTCCAATACGTCGATGATCTCCTTCTCTGTAGTCCTTCTAAAGACCACTCAAAAAATGATAGTGTTGATTTACTTAACTTTTTGGCACAACAAGGATACCGAGCTTCCCCTCACAAAGCTCAACTGGTAGCTACCACAGTCACATATTTGGGTTTCTCTATTTCCCAGGGGAAGAAATTTACCACATTGGACAGAAAACAGCATATCAGATCCTTGCCCACACCCAAAACCAAAGATAAAATACTTTCCTTTTTGGGATTGGCAGGATACTTTAGGGCATGGATCCCCAACTTCTCCCTACTTGCCAAATCATTATACCATGTGGCAAAAGGCTCCCAAGATGAGCCCCTTCCTTCAACTGTCGGATAGCCCTTCACCATGCTAAGAAAGGCCCTTCTCCAGGCACCTGCCTTACACCTCCCCAATCTCTCTCAGCCCTTCTTCCTACACGTACATGAAAAACAAGGACAAAACTTAGGGGTACTGGGGCAAAACCACAGCCCAACCTTTGTTCCCAAGGCATACCTATCCAAACAACTTGACCCCACTGTTAGGGGTTGGCCACCATGTCTCAGGACTTTAGCTGCTGCTCACGATCTTCAGAAGGGAGCATACAAACTCACCTTTGGCTCACCATTAACTGATGTGGGAAGAGATTTCTTAACATACAAGGTATTGCAGTCTCTTCCCCCATTGAGGATTCTATCTCTTCTTGTCTTTTTTCTACAAAACCCCACTATCTCTTTCCAACCCTGTTCCCCACTCAACTCTGCTTCCCTCCTTCCATGTGCCCCTCTAGAGCCTCCTACCCATAAATGCTCTGAAGTACTAGAGGCACTCTTGTCCCATCCAGCCACTATTTCTGAAGGGCCCCTTCCCTCATCAGATCTCATCTGGTTTTCCGATGGCAGCTCCTGCTTTCATGGGGATGTTAAAATAGCTGGCTACGCTGTCGTATCCCTCTCTTCCATCATTGAGGCTAATCCTTTGCTGCCCAACACAACCAACCAACAGGCAGAACTTATAGCCACCACAAGAGCATGTGAACTGGCAAAAGGGAAAAAATGTTCCCTATACACTGATTCCAAGTATGACTTTCATATACTGGTTTCTCATGTGGCTATCTGGAAGGAGAGGGGACTCCTAACTACTAAAGGGACTGCCATTATAACTACTAAAGGGACTGCCATTATAAATGCAAGCCTTATTTCTAACCTGCTGTGGGCTTCCACAATGTCACTGCAACTAGGAATAGTTCATTGTAAAGCTTATCAGACTGACTCTTCTTCTGCCATGGTGGGCAACTCTAAAGCTGATCAGGCAGCCCAATCAGCGGCCCTGAAGACCCCATCCTCTTCCTTGTTACTCCGTTCTTCCTCTGAGGATTGACATCCTGACTCTCACTGTTCCTCTGTTGAATGACCTCCTGACCCTCATCAGCTCTTTAGATTCCTCCATTCACTGTTCCACCCTAGCCCCCAAAGCTTATCAACTTTCCTTCGAACATTTTTCCCTCTTTTCTCCAATGATCAGACCTTTCTGCAACAGGTTACATCCACATGCCAAGTCTGCCAGAGGACCAATACCAACACCCCCTTAAAACCTAGACCCTATCCTTCTCATCAGGCCTGTGGTCACATCCCGGGAGCTGATTGGCAAATTGATTTCACTAACATGCCCAGGGTAAAAAACATCAAATATCTCTTAGTACTGGTGGACACATTCTCAGGGTGGATAGAGGCAGTTCCCACATCCAATAAGTGGGCATCCATGGTTGTGGACAGGATGATATCTGATATAATCCCATGTTTCGGGATGCGCACTTCCATCCAATCGGATAATGGCCCAGAATTTACCTCACAGATAACTCAAGGGCTAGCTAGTGCACTATCACTCCCTTGGCATTTCCATTCCCCTTACTGTCCCCAAGGTTCCAGGAAAGTTGAGAGAACTAATAGGTCTCTCAAAGAAACCCTCAACAAACTCACCATGGAATTAAGCCTAGACTGGACTAAGGTCCTCTCCTTGGCCCTGTTGCATCTCAGAGCTTTACCAAAGAAACCATCCAACCTTTCTCCATTTGAGGTTATGTACAGCTGTTCACTCTTACCTCCCAGAATACAGACTGGACAATTACCTTTACCTGATTCCTATGCTCTACCTCTCCTCTTCCATCTATGCTCTGGAGGAAATACCAGGACTGGCTTCTACCTGACCCAACCATTACTCAAAACCCCCTCACCCTAACACCCAGCCAACAGGTATATTACTGTCCCCCAGGTGAAAGACCCCAACTGCACCCCAAATGGGAGGGCCCCGCCTCGGTCATCATGTGCACTCCCTCAGCAGCAAAACTCAAACTCACAAATAATCAACTCCATGGATTCACATTTCCAGGCTCAAACCATGCATCTGGGAAACTGATTCTGGCAACATTGGACTGGAAGACTTGCAGGAATCCACACCTACATACTCTTGCTCTCCCCACCCTAGTGAAGACTCACAGGAATCCACACCTACATACTCTTGCTCTCCCCACCCTAGTGACCCTTTAAAATTTTGCCTCTATTGGGTCTTTTCCCTTACACCCATAGCTGAAAACATATCTGAAAAGGTACCTTAACTCTCTGATTCTTATCCTCATCCTCACCCCAAGGCTAATGCCTTCACCATCGTATGTCTGGAAATTCAGGGTGAGAGAAACATATACACAAAAGAACACCCGGACCACTCCCTTGGCTGCTACTTCTAACTGTTCTCTGACAGGATTCTCCTCAGCCATCTATATTGTAGTTTCTTCCTCTTCCTCTGAGCTTATTAAACAAGCCAGCCACACTTACTTATGCTTCCTATATGATCAAAATAAGGATCACTGTAAATGGTGGCCAGATACCTATGGGGACTGCCCCTACTGGTCATGTAAAATTCATGATGCATACTCAGGACAATTAAATATAGGAAGATTCAAATATGAGTCTGCCTCCCAACAGTACAATCTGGCCATTCCAGACCCTTGGAACACACACTGGGGCATCAGCAGTAAAGGCTTCCTTTTACTGCAAAGGGTATGCTTCTACCCTCTGTGGTTCCTTGTATATTTCCCAGGAGTATGTTTCCATAGGTTCACCAGTCTCCCTTGTCTTGATCAACATAAGACACTCAGAACAACAGCTGCTCACATCCCTAGAAAGCCAACACACTTCAGACTCTCAGGCTGCACCGATCTATACCTGGTTACAGATCATCACCGACACATTGTCTTATCTAAACCAAACTTTCCCCACTGCCAGTCCAGCAAATTGCTTTCTATGCACTTCCCTGGCATGGCTCCTATTTGCCACACTTCCAATAAATGTTTCCAGCTTGCCCACCTCATCCTACAAAAAGGATCCTATCAAACCTCCTCAAAATATTCCTTTATGGGAACCCAAGGAGAATGACCACACTATAATCCCTCGGGTTTGCCTTCTGGGATCTGCAACTTCCAATTCCCTTCTAACAGGTTTTTGCCACCATAACCTAACCATCAACAACACCACCTATTCCCCACCAGGTCTCTTCTTCTGGTGCAATGGTACTCTCACCGCCATTATGTTCTCCAACATGTCTAGCCTGCCACAGTCTTGGCTGGGCACAGAATCATGAGCCACTCAAGCAGGAACAAAACTTTATTTTTGAAAAAGCTGCCAATACTCCGTAGGCTCTGGCAAGCCAAACCCGGTCCTCCCACGCGGGCATCTACCAGAACCGTGCGTCTGCCGGAAGGGGGGGGGGCAGGACCTCCCCCGGAATTTCCTCCTACTATCCTTCCCCAACCAATGGGAACTCTCCAGGAGTCCCATAACATGAGTCCGGTAGCAGGCCAAGGTGAACAGCAGGAGTCCAATTTCCATATGAATGTAAATCTTAACATAATCATATCATCTCAGTGGCTAGCTGGCGTCACTTTACAACCAAAGGTGCCATGCATCATATTATTTGCTTGTGGCTCCTAGCATAGCCCATGCCTACTAGTCACCATAGTTCCACAGCTCACTCTCTATAGTAGCCCTGAAATAAAATTCATCTCCAAAACGTGAAAAATTGGGCTGCATTCCTTCCGGTGGTTGTGGGCATTTCATTAACAGCCTCAGCTGCAAGCACAGGGTTATCAGGAAGGGCCTTAGGTCATTTCCTATGGGCTGTCAAAGACATTAATTCAAAACTTGAAGGAGCACTTACTTCCACAGCAGAATGTCTAGCATCCCTATGAAAACAGGTCACCTCATTGACACAAGTCACCCTTCAGAATCGCAGGGCCCTAGATTTACTCACTGCCGAAAAGGGTGGGATCTGTCTTTTCCTTAAGGAAGATTGTTGTTATTATATTAATGAATTGGGTCTTGTAGAAAACAATATTACTAGGCTCACTGACTTGGCAGCTACCTTAAGAACTCCAACAAGTCAAAGCCTTTTCATTTTCTTAATACCACTGTTCTTCTGGCATGGGTATGGCCTATCCTTGGACCACTATGTGTGGTATTCTTAATGTGTCTGTTTTTACCATGTATCATAAAGTTTATTCAAACCCAAGTAGGTAAAATCTCTAACCAAACTTTTAACCAGCTTTTACTTAGAAATTATCAGTTTCTGGGCACAGATGAATCAAGTGCCTTCTCCAGAGAACATCCTTCACAATGCTGAGAAACCCTTCAAGGATTCCTGGGATACCTTCTTGAGATCGATATCTGATGATGCCTGGCTTATACACCCCGTAGAAACTTACACCGATTGTACTGAGGTGATAATGGACCTTTGGCTACGGGGAACATCATCTGACCTTATACCGATCTTTGCAGCTCTCCTATGGGGATTCCTAACTTCCCTCCTTCAGATCCTTTACTTGGTGACGCCCCCACTCTTCAGGAAGTAGCCAGAATGAATCAGTGTCCCTTTCATATAATAACAAAGACGGGGGATGTTGGGAGTTCCTCTATGGATTCCCCGGGCTTTGATATAGTAGTGGGCCCCTAATGTAACATTGTGGCCGGAAGATTGCCAATGGGCAGATAACAAGTTGTTTTGAAAACTTTCCAATTGGTCCACCCGTCTTCCGTGCTCGTGGACAGCTCATGCCCCATATGAATCTCATACAGGGTGGACGTGTGTGCACCATAGATGATGACCTGAACTTTACTATGATTGGCCCTGGGGACTTCCTGTTTTAAGATAACTGACTTTCATTTTCTATATAAGCTAGCGGTAACTTGCAATAAAGCACCTCATTTTTGCCATTTCAATTTGTCTGTGTATTTTAATCTCCGACGACGAACCTGGCCACCATTTACAGTGATCCTTATTTTGATCATATAGGAACCTTGGTGCAGTAAGTGGGAGCAGTTTTAATCAAATTGAATTTCACAAACTATTACTTATTTAATATTTTTTAAAATTTTAAGAAGATGCAAGCAGTTCTGAGCATACTTCAGAGATAAAAGAAACAGTGCCCAGAGATCTCCATACTTTTAAGAACCCAAGAAAGTATATTAATTTATTCAATATCAGAAGTAACATGAATGTGATGCAGGCATGATTACAGATAGGTTACATCTATTTGGATAGATCATTAAATAGAATTTTAATACACATGCATTATAGGAGAAGGACTGTATAGGCAGAAGTGCTCAGGGACTGCAAAGTTCAAGATGTGTCCTTTGCAGGATCACATATAGGTCAGAACAATGTATAAAGGTCTCTAAAGTAGTCTTCAGAGGGAAAGAAGCCATTAAGACAGGAAGTGACATATACTGTATGATTCTGTTTAAAATCATAGGAAATAAAAGCAGATCCATAGTTATTTAAGGTGCATGAGTGGTTACCTAGGATTCTACCATTGGCCTGGGTGGAGGGAGGATTCCCAGGGGAAATGAGGAGGATTTGGGGTTCAGTCATGGGTACAGGGACCTGATTTGGTGATTTTTGTAAATGTGTGTAAATATCTCAAAACATAGGAAATGGGGCACTTAAAATATTGTTTTTTTGTATGTCTATTATCCTTCAATGAGAATTACCTGAAAGGTTGGGTAAAAAATTTGAGAGGTTCCCAGTGAGGACTAATGACAGAAGGACACAGTTCTGAATCTCCTGGATACAGGAAAAGTGTGGATGGTGGAGATGCAGGAATCTTCTTAGAGTGATGTCTGAGATATTCATGACTGGACCAATCACCTCAGCCACTGAAAGTCATTGCTAAGGAATTCCGTGACCCAAGCTGGTGGATATCAGGACTTGTTTTCTTGGAGACCCTTTAATAATGGCTGCTGTGAGTGAATATCATGAAAGAACAAGAGGAGGCACCTCACCCTAGGAATTGTCCATGGATGTGCCCAGGCTCATGGTGGCAAAATCCTCATAGAAAGCCTGAGTAGGAGCTGGTATGTGTTGTTGACCTTCTGGCTGACGAGGAATGGTTCTTGTCTGTGCACCTGTGCACCTGGAGCACTGTGGGAGCATTGAGACTGCTGTCATAGGACTGACAAAGATAATCAGCTGTCATGTGGGAGCCCAGTAATGGGCAGAGAGGCTGAGTTGCCAGACTTGGAGCCAAATAAATGGTCAGGATTTCATGAGGGTTAAATGCAATCACCATAGATTAGAAGTTTGGGGGCTGTTCCTGAGAGCTGTTGGAACCAGAGCACATCATAGCCACCAATGTTAATGCTGCTTCCAGTGCAGGAGATGATGACCCTCTTTCCTGGTGCCTCAGACACTGAGGGTGTTTGGAATAGCAAAGAAAGAGCACTGGACACTTGAAGGGGGAGAGTTCCAAAGAGATTGATTCTGAGTCTATAAATAAGAGGAGAAATCCTTGTCCTATGTCTTTCCAGGTCCTTACCCTGCCCTGTATGTTGTCATCTTTACAACAAGTGAGGAGGGTGAGGATATGAGGGAACAAAGCTGTGGTGTAGGTCATCTCTGAGTTCTGTCTTCTGTGCCTCACAGCTGAGCAGAGCTTTCCCAAATACCTCACTTGCTATCTTCATACTCTGAGAAGAGGAATGGTCTATACACGCACCCAAGTCTCCACATGAGACACCACCATTCTGATCTTCATACAGTGCTTACCCCCAAATGAGCCTGATATGTTATAATTATTGGGATCAACAATTCCAAAAAGGAGTCTAAGGAAAAAATATGATTTATATTCCAGAGTGCTTGCTATGAGGATGTTTAAAATTGAGAGAGGAAATAAAAATTTGCACTAAAATGAACACTCAGTATATTGGAAAGGAAAAATAAAAACTTTAGGTAGAGATATGCGTGTGTGTGTGTGTGTATATGTATGTATACACACACACACACACACACACACATATATATATATATTTATGTTATCTTCATTTATATATTTATTATATATATATTTGTACATCTATATATATATATACATTTACTAATATATAGTGATATACATTCTAAAGTATGTTTATTATATATATGTATTTGTACATCTACATATATATATACATTTACTAATATATAGTGATATACATTCTAAAGTATGTTTATTATATATATGTATTTGTACATCTACATATATATACATTTACTAATATATAGTGATATACATCCTAAAATATGTCTCTATATATTCTTATATGTTGTGTATTTTTATATGTAAGTGGGATTTATGCACCACATAGCAGTTCTATTTTTATTTTTTAAACTACTACCTATACTTTTCTCCAAAATAGCTGTAGTAATTGAAATGAATACCAATACTGTACAAATGTCATTTTTTTTACATCTCACCAGTATATATTTCTACTACTACACAAATTCCAATCTATACCAGATATTAATCTCATTCATATAAGAAGTCACCTAAAAGGTACTAACTTAAATTAAAGTTATTGGCTTAGTATTGGTATTTTGTTTACATAAACACTGTTTTTTTCAAATCTTTTATATTTTATTTTCTTTTATTTTATTATAGTTAATTATAATAGTGGGATTCATTTTGACATATTATAAATGCATATAAACATAATTGGCTCCATTCCAATCCCTAGTACTTACTCTTTCCTCCCCTTCTCCATTCCCCTGATTTTTTCCCTCTAGTGTATTCCTCCCTCAATTTATTTATTGGTTTTTAATTGGTGCATTATAAGTATACATACAAGTGAAAATTGATTACAATATATTCATATGTGCACATAGAGTGATTTGGTTAATTTTATTCTGTAGTTCCTCTCCTTCCCCAGTACAGCTAGTAGAAGACACAAGAGAGAAGCCTCTATGTAGTTCTTGGGATATTCTCCTTGACCTAGGTAAGAACTTTGTTGCACTATTCTTTCTGTCTTTGAAGGACCATGTTAATGTATGCTGCCTAATGTGGGATACACTGTCAATTATTCCCACAGTAATTCAATAAGAAAGTGTATGAGAAAATAGCACAGAGAGCTGAAAGCTTCTATTGGGGAGAATGACATATGACTTATTTTCTATCTACATTCCTTAAAAATGTTAAATAACATCCAGATACCTGTCAAATAATCTGTTTTTGACTGAATATTTGAATATATGGTAAAAATGACATTGCCCTATACTTTTCATATATAACACTGCTCCTAATGGTTGGTTGTCATTATTTTTCTAGTATTATAAACAAGTTTGGTTTTGTGCCCTGTTTTAAGTATTTGGAATCATTTCGTGCATTTTTGGTAGGACACTTTATGATTTCATATGACTTGTACATGTATTTAGACACCTTAGAAACCTAGACACATGACTGATGCAGGCTTCACAGTTTGATGAAGGACACTGAGAATGGGGAAAAATGGGATGATCCATCACTTGTGTCTAAATGCCAGCAGGAAGGGACAGTGAAAGTGTGATCATAAGTATCCTTTAATTTGTCCCTGAAGAACCTGCATCTCCAATGATTAAAAGATGGATATGTGTTCTTCCAAGGGTTTGGGTCAGGCATAGTTGTTCCTGGTCCTTATTGATATCTAGTCAACTAAATACATGGTGTATTGTGCAGTAGTTATAGGTCAGATATGTCAGCATAACCTGGCCTTTGAGTTAACTCTCACTGTGTTCCTAGAGTCATCAATGTAGGATCATAATAACCCAGGTTCCAATATTAAAATTTCCCCAAAGCATATCTAAGTTAATAGGTGAGAATATTTCTCCACAAATTACATTAGGACTTTAACTTCTTGTTGTTTTGAAGGTCTTCTATTAGGCTCCCCAAGCCCCTATGGTACAGGCCCTGGAATAATATTAGGAAAATGTGTCCTCCTCACTTGTTTCCCACTCTGGTTTTTAATTTTTTTATAGTTACCCTGGCAGTACATTAAGCTATTTTGAATCTCACTCTGATATAGTTAATGTATATTAATCTATTTTTATAATTGTCCTGTTTACATAGATTGATATATGAAAGGATCCCCCGCTTATGGAGGTCTTTTGCTGTACTTGGATTAGTGGTCCCCATGGCTTATTCTTTGCCATACTGTTAAGTCCTGATTCTGTTCATTTTATAAATGCTCTACAGATTGACACTGAAGAAAACCAGAATTTTCTGGAAATATGTATATACTATTTATGTTATCTGTATTAATAGGGACTAAGACCATATGCTACATCCCCCAAATGACTGAGTTTTGTCAAATATCATCCCAAACAGAGGAACATGGGTGAAAAATATTAAGGTTCCTATGTTAGTCAGATTTTCACCACTGTGACAAAAACACCTGATAAGCACAATATAGAGGAAGAAAAAATGATTTTGAGCTCATGGTTTTAGAAGTGTCTTTTCTAAAGAGACTTGGTTGGCCAATTACATTGTTGGGCTTTAGGTGAGGAAAAACATCATAGAAGAAGGGTGTGGTGAAAGAAAGCTGCTCAACTCACTGTGAATGGGAAGTATAGAGAGAAAGCAAGGTGTCTAGGACAAATTATAAACACTAAAGATGTGCTTCCAGGTATCTGCTTCTTCCAGTCACATCCCACCTGACCTGCATGCAGTTACCACTGAGAAATTCATTTATATTATTAATCTATAACATGATTAATTTTCCAACTAGCTCCCATATTTAAACATTTCACCTCTGAACATTGCCTCACATGAGCTTTTGGGACTTGCCTCATATCTAAACTCTGAGATGAAATTGAAGAACATGATGGTTTGGAGAACTATCTCCTTCCAGGGAAGTTTTATCCTTTATCTAAGTTTAGAATATTTTTGAGAGTGTAACCTTAAAAGAAATGCATAAACTCATACATACTAAGGATTCAGGGATCAGCAATGCTAAAATACCTTAGACAGGAGGATGGGATATACATAGATCAGGCCAAAGGCACCTGGATCTCTGGATTTCACATACTGAATTCTTCCTTTTCATCACCACCCCCAGGTCATCCAGATCCATCATATGTGGGTAGCACCTTTTTTTTGAACATTAAATAAAAATAGTTTTATAGTTTACTTTTTTGTTATTTTTTATTTGTTTTAATTAGTTACACATGACAGTACAATGATCTTGACATATCAGACAATTGAATCAGATGGGATATAATTTCTCATTTTTCTGAGTGTACAGGTTGCAGAATCACATTGGTCATGCAGTCACGTATATACCCAAAGCAATAGTAATGTCTATTTTATTTTACTGTCCTTCCATTCCCCCCATCCCCTCCCCTCCCCTCCCATCACTTCTCTCTACCCAATCTAATGTGACCCACTTCTTTTTCTCCCCCCCCTCACATTATCATACCTGTATTCTGTATAATGAAGGGGGTATCCTTCCCTCTTCCATGCAATTCCCAATCTCCCTCCCTTTTCCTCCCACCTCTATTCCCTATCTAGAGGTAATTTTCTTCTCATTCTCTTCCTCCCTACCCCTTTTTGAGTCATGTCTCTTATATCAGAGAAGACATTCGGCATTTGTTTTTTGGGGGGATTAGTTAACTTCACTTAGCATAATCTGCTCTAATGCCATCCATTTCCCTGCAAATGCCATGATCTTGTTATTTTTTAGTGCCGAGTAATATTCCATTGTGTATAAATGCCACATTTTTTTTATCCATTCATCCATTGAAGGCCATCTAGGTTGGCTCCACAGTCTAGCTATTGTGAATTGTGCTGCTATAAACATTGATGTGGCTGTGTCCCTGTAGTATGCCATTTTTAGGTCTTTTGAGTATAGTCTGAGAAGAGGAATAGCTGGGTCAAATGGTGGTTCCATTCCCAGTTTTCCAAAGAATCTCCACACTGCTTTCCAAATTGGCTGCACCAATTTGCAGCCCCACCAGCAATGTATGAGGGTACCTTCCTCCCCCCCACTCCCGCATCCTTCATAATGGATGCCATTCTTACTGGAGTGAGAGGGTATCTTAGAGTAGTTTTAATTTGCATTTCTCTGATTGCTAGCGATGGTGAGCATTTTTTTCGTGTATTTGTTGATTGATTGTATATCTTCTTCTGAGAAGTGTCTGTTTAGGTCCTTGGCCCATTTGTTGATTGGGTTATTTTTGTTGTTGTTGTTTAAATTTTTGAGTTCTTTGTATACTCTAGAGATTAGAGTTTTATCTGATGAGTGAGGGGTAAAAATTTGTTCCCAGGATATAGGTTCCCTCTTCACTTCACATATTATTTCTCTTGCTGAGAAAAAAACTTTTTAGCTTGAATTCTTCCCATTTGTTGATTCTTGGTTTTAATTCTTGTGTTATAGGCATCTTATTAAGAAACTTGGGGCCTAACCCCAAATAATGGAGATTAGGGCTTACTTTTTCTTCTATTAGACACAGAGTCTCTGGTTTGATTCCTAGATCCTTGATCCATTTTGAGTTAACTTTTGTGCATGGTGAGAGATAGGGATTCAATATCATTTTGTTGCATGTGGATTTCCAGTTCTCCCAGCACTATTTGTTGAAGATGCTATCCTTTCTCCATTGCATGCTTTTAGCACCTTTGTCTAATATAAGGTAGTTGTAATTTTGTGGATTGGTCTCTGTGTCCTCTATTCTGTATCATTGGTCTACCCGCCTGTTTTGGTACCAGTACCATGATGTTTTTGTTACTATTGCTCTGTAGTATAGTTTAAGATCTGGTATCACGATACCACCTGTTTCCCTCTTCCTGCTTAGAATTGCTTTAGGTATTCTGGGTCTCTTACTTTTCCAAATGAATTTCTTAATTGTTTTTTCTATTTATGTGAGGAATGCCATTGGGATTTTGATTGGAATTGCGTTGAATCTGTAGAGTGCTTTTGGTAATATGGCCATTTTAATAATATTAATTCTGCCTATTCATGAGCAAGGTATATCTTTCCATCTTCTAAAGTCTTCTTCTATTTCTCTCTTTAAGGTTTTATTGTTGTCATTGTATAGATCTTTCACCCCTTTTGTTGATTGCCAAGTATTTTACATTTTTGAGGACACTGTGGTGGGTAGCACCTTTTGCTTCTGGAAACAAGTGGATAATTAAGAAAATGAGGTTTTTGTTTTGTTTTGTAGCAGAGATTTAACTCGGGAGCACTCAAATCCTGAGTCACGTCCCCAGCCCTATTTTATATTTTATTTAGAGACAGGGTCTCACTGAGTTGCTTAGTGCCTCACCATTGCTGAGGCTGCCTTTGAACTTGCAATCCTCCTCCCTCAGCCTCCCAAGCCACTGGAATTATAGGTGGTGTGTGCCATGGCTCCCAGCATAAGAAAATGAGTTATTTTTGTTAAATCCAAATTCTGCTTTAGTAACAGGAGTACTCCAGGAAGCTTCATCAGAAGTTGGTGTTAGTCAGAGCAGGCCTGGGAGGAATGGGTCAGACATGAATATCAAGAAGTGATTTTATTTCTCACCTCCACATGAGCAAGAACTCTTTGTGATGTGGAGGTTATAGCCAGGTGTGTGTCAATGATGATAAGCCCTGTGCTCAGGGTGGACCACAAAGGTGGTAAAGGAGGTCGTATTAGTAAGCCCAGAGATGGAGAATCAGACTGGGATACCTGTAAGTTGATCATTGTCATGCTAGTTCACAATATTCTTTGGAGCCTTTAAAAATCCACTTGGGTTTCCAGTTACTATGGTAAACTCCATTTACTCTTCTGCTTCTTGTCTAGAAGTTCACTTTGATATCTGGGTTTTTTTTTTAAGAGTTTTAGGTGAGGAGTTAATTGAAGCCATAATTAGGAATTTTCTGTTATATTGCTCAGGTAAACCCATATCGATTGACTTGCTGGAAAATTCATAATGAAAGAGGGATGAAGGGCACAGTTCTTGTAGGGTCAAGAAGGCCAAAAATAAGAACTTTTAGGATCCTGAATAATTTCATCCATAAGGAAGTCACATACATGGAACTACTTCCCTCAACATCCTGGGAGAAGTGTAAACATTTTCTCACCAGTGGTGCAGCCTTCCCTTCATTATTCATGTTGCACGAGGAGGTTTTCTGTCCTCAGAACCCAACCTCTTCCTTACCTATGCCCTCTTTGACATCACATTCAAAGGTAACTGGAACCTAAAAATGAGTTAGGTTAGCTCAGCTCTGTGCTTGGTATTCTTTCTGGATCTGTATCTTCAGGCAGTTTTTCATATTTAGTGCTTCATCCTCAGGTCAGAGTAAGCAGTGTGCTGCCCTAAGCAGAGATGACTTGAGAGGAAAAGGGGTATATCTGCTCTGACCCTTCAAACAGCGGAGTCTATGCTGTAAAAAACTGTCCACCTTCTGTGGTGGCCCTTGAGATCTGATGAAATCAAGATAGGCCAGGTTGTTTAAGAAAAAAGGTGGTGAGCTCCACCGTCTTTTTTTTGTTAGCAATTGAGTTTCTGGGCACCTTTCTGATAACATCAGAGATTTTTGTTGTTTTCCTTTTTAATTATCTTAGAGTTAAGGAACATCAAATTGGAAATTAGAAGGAATAATGCTGTGAATATGAAGCTGCATGCAAGTGTATTTAGTGAAGGTGCAAGCTATGTTACAATTGAAGAAGAGCCATAGGCCAGGTCACTGTGCAGGCTGGGTTTTCGTCCAACATCCCCCTCAGTCTGTGTCACTGTGTCATATCTGACAATAATAGTCAGCCTCATCTCCTGCCTGTAGGCCAGAGATTAGGAGAAGCTCTGCCCTGGATGATATATCTTTTGATCCAGAGAAATGGCTGGGCACCCCTGAGCCCTGGTCCTTATCTGAGTCTGTATGGTGGTATAGAAGAAACCTACAAGGGCTTCTTGTTTATTTCACCTTGTTACATTGTCCTTAAAACTGAAACCACTGGTAAGGTTGCAGGTGAGTCTCACAGAAGTTCCTGGAGATGGAAGGCAGCTGAGTCACCACTGGCAAGATGAGAGAACCTGAAAACACAGAAAGTCAAGGATGATGTGACACTGACAAGGGAAGGTTTTCACAAAAGTATGAGATAAAAGAGACAGAAGTAGTCTTTGAAACTTCCCAATAGCTCTGAAGCTTGCCTTTACCTGTACAGTGAGAAAGGAGCAAGAGAAAGAGGTGTTCAAGAGAAAGTAAGCCTAGAGCCTGGATACCGTTAGCTGTGCTGGGAAATCTCAGGCCTCCTTTCCTTTTCCCCACCTTCTTCAGAGGATAGGCTGTTCATGCAAATAGATTTCTATTATAAGGATGATACCCTCCCTGAGCCCTAGTGCTGGAGGTCTGCTCATATTACAGATTGAATAGGATGAAGGTTTATTTTCCCCCTTGGGGGAACCCTGGGAGGAGACATCTCCTGAGATGAGATAAATGTTCCTCATCAGGAGACTGTGCCAAATTGCAGTTGGCACAAGCTACTGATTCCTCTAGAGTAGGTATAACCCAAGCCTGGACTCCATTGAGTAAATGGTCCTTTAAGAACTGTGCATAGATATATTAGAGTCCTACAGTGCTCCTAGTTGGTCAGAGGACACACACCTCCTCATGGCCCAGGATATAAGAGCCCAGCTCTTTCTGCACTTCATGGGTCATTATCTTTTTCACACATCTGGTGGGGGTCCCAGTGGTCCTGAAGGAGGAGTGGCGGGGATCCCAGGGGTCCTAAAGGAGGAGTGGTGTCAGTGAAAGAAGAAGAATTGGGATGACATGTTGCAAGTTAGGAGCAGCCTCCAGAAGAAATCCTGCAGCCCTAGAGGGACCTTTATTTTTATACCATTTTTACAGGTGTTTTTTCAGGTAGTTAAGGGATAGCTTTAGTTTAAGTCCTACAGATATTTATAACCTACACAGGTAGGCTTGGTGTGTGCTAGTATGATTATGCAGCCCTAAATAACAGAATTAAAGGTTTCTCTATTAGACACAGAGGTTATACTAGTAAAAGGATTTTGCAAGATCAGATGATATTAAATTATTAAACTGTATCTTATGGGGAAGTACATCTATAACACTAAAAGTTAAATGTTATGTTTACAGTCCTGATAACTGGGGATGTTAAAGCCTGGTAAGGGAACTTCTGTACAGTGACATGTTCAGCTGCTACAACATTTATTCAGTACTCATGGTTTTTGTTTCAATCATAGAAACACCCATCCCCAGATGACTTTACAACTTGTTCTTCCCCAACCAGACTTCAAATTGAGCAACTTCTAAAAGGGAACTCATATACCCCATGTTGTCCCTCATCCTTGAGCCCCCTCATGTTCCACACCCCCTCTCAGCTCTGAAGCAGCCAGAATGAGCCATCACCCCTTCTTCTTAAAGCAATAAGGAGTTCCTAAAATTAGAGGGTGGTGTGGGAAGCTGTTCTCCCACGTGACTGAGATACCTCCCTGACTGGGTGTGACACCCACAGAACAGCTGTGTCAGAGCTTTCCCCACCCTTTCCAGATTTGAGGGCTTTCCAGTGTGGGGGTGTGGCTGACCAATGACCTGGAAACCAATCTCTGACCCTGACTTTGGAATGCTGTCTCCCTCAACCTTCATTAGATGGAATTTTCTCCTGAATTTTTTGTTTCCCAATAAAAGCCCACTCTCTGGTGTGCTTCTTCCTCTCTCTTGCTGGCCTATTGTGTAAACCTCACTACTGACAGGTGGCTCGAGGCAGGAGCCGGGAGAATCCTTCTCTGAGCAGGCAAGAAAAAAGATAAATTGAGTTTTATGTGTCTTTAATCTTATCTCACTAGTTAACTTCTATGTTTTGAACCTCTAGTGTGCTGGTCGCGTGCGGAGGCGGGGGGATGAAGCCAAAAATAGATAGACATTGTAGATAGGTAAATTGAATCAGGTTGGATCTAGGAGGCCAATTTTGAATGAGTCTGAGAAGTTGAAGACTGTCTCCTGAGGGTTACTGTTTACTCTACCAAGATGTAGGGCCTGCCCAAATAGACCCCCAATTGAGGGAAACATGATTGGTTACCAAGTTTCCAGACAAAGAGGGGAATGAGAAACTGATGTGACTCTGTTTTTGAGAAACCAGCCTCTACCTCACAGCAAAGCCTGTCCAAGGAAGGGGGCATGACCCTTGTCCTTGGAAAAACCCATAGAGCCCTCCTAGGCACATACCCACCCTGCTGAGTTGTTTGTCTACATATAACAGGAGAGATCTGTGGTGCCAGGTGTCCCTAACTCAGTTAGGCTAGGTGAGGACCCAAAGCTACCACTAGCAACCACTAATCAGCATGAGGCAGGGAAAATACCTGGGATGCCAAATGACCTTCCTAGTAATTTATGGTGGTTGATAACATGTTGGGAAACTATGTAGTTTTGCACGTTCATCCCTCATGGCTTAAACCAATCATTTCAAAGGAATCCCCCTCTTGTACTAACCAATCACCCCTACCCAACTTTTTCCCACCAGTGAATGTGCTAATCACTGTTAAGAGTTGTTGTTTGACTTTCCCACAGTATGGAATGATTTGCTGTGTGATGTTGTGATGTATAGAGTATTCCCCCAAAATCTGTAAAATCTCACTGGAAAAAGGACTGGGACTCATTCCCTGGGACCACTGCATCAGAAACAGTTGTGAGTCCAGGCTGGAGCTTGCAATGAAGACTCTTGTATGATTGCATTGGATTTAGCTCCAGGAGGTCTATTGGGGTCCCACGAATCTGGCATTATAATAGCATCTGCTGGCTCACTGAAGTTGTAATCCTTTGGGGGTTACCTCTTCTAGGCTTGGGCAGGAATGACAATGCTTGTAATTACATATGGAAAGTATAGTAAATATAGTTAAAAATACATAACAGCAAAACACATATAATATAGTATATATTATATACGACTTATATAATATAATATATAAATATAAAAACATAGTAAATATGGTTAATATAAAAACTGGAACTGGGAGAATATTTGCAATTAGCCCTATATTGAAACATCAGGAGAAGCAGAAAAATAAAAGCAGCAGGATTATTTCTCTTCCCCCAAGGCCTAGTCTCCAAGTTTGAATCTTCCTGCATGTTTCCATGTTTTACTCAGTCAAAAAAACATATAAAAGATACAGAGAACTTGATCTGTGCTGCTACCTGCTCTCTGGTATCCTAGACTGAGAATCCCTGCCATCTCTGCAACTCTGACTTCTCTGCTTCCTCAGGATCAGCAGGAGCAAGAAAATGCCACCACGAAGAAATCTTTGACCTCTTGTGTTGAAGCGGCACCCCCTTTTTCCACTGAAAATTCTTAACTGGGCCTCTCCAGAAATCTTCACCCAGACTGATTTTAGGACTGTCACCAAAAGAGTTTCTGCAAAAGAGTTCAATGTAGTTAAACTTTCTATTTTCATGTCGCCCTGTTTACTTGGTCACTGGCAGAGAATATACCAGCACTGCAGGTGCTGGACACCCCCTTACTAGTTTTTCACAAACATATCCAGTATAGTGTAAGGATCCGGTGAATCATTGGAGAAAGAGACCACAAGAGACCAGCTTCATGCAATGGGCAGGAGGGAGTTTATTGAAGAGGATCCTAATTTAGCGCGCTGAGGCTCAAGGCTCACTCAGGAAGGGAGAGTGACCCAGAGCCCAGAGCAGAGGTCGAGCAGAGCTTAAGTACATTTTTGGGGGAGGGCGGGGGGGGGGGCTTTGCATACATCAGAACAAATCATCATGAGGCATGGGAAAATTGAACAACAACTCTGAGACGTGATCAGCACATTCATTGGCGGGAACAGGTTGGGTGGGGGTGATTGGTCACTTCTAAGGGAGGTACACATTCAAACTGATTGGTTCGGGCCCTGTGACAAACTGCACAGGGCCCTAGGCTAAATGGCCAGTAGGGTGTTGTTTTAACTATCTCAGGAATTTCAGGTTCTGGGTGTAACAGAGGAACTTAATAATACCTAATCTTTTACATTTTAATTCAAGCTTTCCAGCTTAGAAACTTTACCCTTTCAATAGTACTTCGAAGAAATGTGAAAACAAGGCCCCTGGCCTTGAGCTGGGTCTCACAGAGATGTCTACCTTTTTAAGATAAAAGAAGTTACCAACTGAGTTCCATGGTAACAGCTGGCAGGGGAGAATAGAAAGGGGAGAAGAAACTCTCCCCTTCTCGGGTGTTGTCCTTGAAGTCTTAACATGCCCAGAAAGAAAAAGTGAAAGAAAAAGCTGCTTTTATGTGAGCTTTTGCAGACTGTGAACTTCTGAGCCCCTCCCCTTACATGTTGGGTATAAAACTCTGAAACTCCCTGAACTCAGGGTTCAGGGGATTAATTGATTACAGCAAAAGCTGTGCTCTCTGAACCTGGCTGCAGCCAAATAAAATTGTTTCCTGCTATATTTGGTGCCTTGCCTCATTTGTCCCTATAACAGTGTGATCATTGGTGTGCAACTTGAGGCTTCTGTATTTGTGCATGAGTTTTTGTGTTTGTGTATTTATGCATATGAGCTTTTTCTGAGGTCACATAGCCTTTACCTTCTAGTTTTTCAATGTTGTGTTCTTGTTGGGTATGTGGGAGACTCCCTGCTGAAGTTAAATTTCTGTCTCACAAAAACATAATGGAATCCCTTACCCTCCCCCTCCTCTTCGAAGGGCTCCAACTTAAAAAGTTTTCTTGACCAATCCTTGCAGGACACAGTGTCTGCTTGCTGTTCCTGAGTCACCCTGCCAATCAGCACCTGCCACGTACCCCAAGCAACCCTTCTTAAGCTGAAGCTTGCAAGCTCACGCTCTCTGCCTTCTTCCTATCTGCCCTCTTCCTCTTCTTTCTCTCCTCTCTCTACTCTTTTTCTCTCTGCCCTCCTCCTCTCATCTCTCTGTCTCTCCTTTTCTTCACCTTCAGTCAGCCCCCCCCCCAATAAATATCTTGGTTGAATCTCCATCTTGGTTGGGTCACTTGCCTTTCAGTTTTGAAAAACAGTTGTTTCATTGTGTTGTTCTATCCCAGAGTGAAATTACTTTTGTCTTTGCTTCAAGGTACAATGTCCTGAGCTCCTTTTGAAGCCAGATTTAAAATTAGGTAGTCAGTGTAGTTAGGTAAATCGGATCTAATACCGAGTGAAATCTAAAATGGAGGCCATGCTGAGAATAATTCCAGGAAACGCAGGACAACTCATGGAATGTTAATGAAGTCCCAGAAAGGCCCTAGGCCAAAGTCCATCCCAAAGAAATGTTAATGAAACCCAGGAAACAGCCCCCAGCAGATTTGAAGATAGCCCATCACAAAGAAGTGTTAATGAAGTTCTTTCTGCCCAGATTACTTCTTTGGCCCACCTGTGTCCCACCCCTCAGGCCTTTCAACCCACATTCCATCACCAAAACTATAAAAAGGGGAGACAACTGCACTTCCACGGATTCCACCTCTTGGGTCCCCTTCTTCCTCCAGAAGAAGTCTTTTCTGCTGTCCTTTAATAAACTTCTAATTTCTACTCTGACCTTGCCTCCCGTGCTTCTTTGGTGTTATTCTTCAACATCGGGGAAGCAAGGACTCGTCTTTTTTACTTCTAGCCCAGAGCAATTGAGTTGGCCGTCTGTGGACTGAGACTTCAGGAACCATGAAACTCAAATAAATTTTCACCCTCTAAAATTGTTCTTTTCAGATCTTTTGCTTGCAATTTCAAAAAAGCTGATTAAAACATATAGTACTGACAATCACACAACTTTGTAAATACCCTAAAATCTTGAATATATTCTTTGATCATGTTACCGCTCTTTACCAGTGACTAGTCCTTGCTTCCCCAAATGCTGAAGTATAATACCAGAGAAGCACACGGAGGCAAGTGTAGAGTGGAAAGTAGAAGCTTTATTAAAGGACAGGAGAAAAGACTTCTCCTGGAGGAAGAAGGGGACCCAAAAAGAAATTCGTGGAAGGGATTATATAGCTAAAGTCTACTTTCAGCTTTCCCACTTTCCTGTGGCATTCCTGTCCTTCATTCTCTGTTATCTTGCAGTGATGGAATGTAGGTGGGAAGGCCCAAAGGGTGGGGGACAGGTGGGCTGAAGGAGTAACCTAGGCCAGAAGGGCTTTTGGATTAGCATCTTCATGTTTGCTGGGAGCTGCTTCATTAACATTTCCTTGGGATGTGCTCTGTGCCTTGAGGACATTAACATTTCAATTCCCCCAAGTGCTGCTTTGGTTTCCTAGATTCCATTCTCAATAATAGCCTTCATTGTATACATTTTACTCAATATTAAACCCTATTTACCTAACTACACTAACTATCTTTCAATCTGACTTCAATCAGGTGCACTTTATGGTATATACATTTTGTGATAGTAAAGCTGTTTTAAAAACAACACAAAAGTGATTAACAATGACTTTTTAAATTTGTTTGTTTGATGTTACCAGGTATTGAACCTAGAGGTGCTTAACCTTTGAGCCATATCCCCAGCCCTTTTATTTATTTATATTTTTTAATTTTGAGACAGGACCTCACAAAGTTGCTTAGGGCCTTGCTCAGTTGCTGAGACTAGCTTGGAACTTGCAACTAATTCTTCTGCCTCAGCCTTCTGAACTGCTGAGAATATAAGCGTGAGCCACCATCCCTGGCCCAATGATGGACTCTTTCATGTGGGCTTATGCTGTTATGCTCGAATTTGGGACCCCCAAAAGACAATCAGAGACCAAGATCGATGTAAGCAGCAAAGAGGTGTTTATCGCGAGCTAGCTTGGTCCTCCGTGCTCACACAGCAACTGGTGATGTAAGGGTCCGGTGGAGCGTCAGAGAAAGAGACCACACAAGAGACTGGCTCCATGCAATTGGCAAAAGGGGATTTATTAATTCAGCATGCTGAGGTTCCAGGCTCACTCAGGAAGATAGAGCAGCCCAGAGCCCAGAGCAGAGGTCAAGCAGAGCTTAAGTACACTTTTTGGAGGGGGGGGGCTTTGCATACATCAGAACAAATCATCATGAGGCGCGGGAAAATTGAACAACAACTCTGAGGCATGATTAGTACATTCATTGGCGGGAACAGTCTGGGCAGGGGTGATTGGTCACTCCTAAGCGGGGTACACATTTAAACTGATTGGTTTTGGGGCCTAGATGCTTACGTGCCAAGCTACTTGGAGCCCTTAGCTATTAAACAACCAGGGGACCAGGAGAAATATTTACTGGGCTGTTCAGGTATTGTCCTAACAGCTACAGGGATTACAGGTTCCGGGGCTAGTAGAGGAATTTTAACAATACCTAGTCTTTACTTTTTAGCCCAGGCTTTCCCATTTAGAAACTTTACAATGTCTGGTCTTTTACACTTTAACTCAGACTTTTGCAGCTTAGAATCAGCTTAGAAATTTTACCTTTACAGTGACACTGAGAGGCTCCGAGCCAGGGTTTGCAGCAGCTTTATACACTCTTTGGGGAAGGCAGGGACTTCACATACATCATAGCATCTCTTCGCAAATCATCACATAGCACGGAAAAATCATAAAACGACTCTAAAACATGATTAGCACATTTGCTGGCAGGAACAATTTGGGTAAGGGTGATTGGCTAGTACAAGAGGGGGATTTTTTTGAACTGATTGGTTTAAACCACAAGGGGAGTACATGCTGAACTATATGATTTTCCAACATGTTATCAACCACCATAAACTACTGGGGGGTCATCTGGTATCCCAAGTATTTTCCCTGTCTCATGCTGATTGGTGGTTGCTAGAAGGTTGCTATGGGTCCCCCATTTAGCCTGACTGAGTCAGGGACACCTGGCACAGCAGATCTCTCCTGTTATTTGTAGATTAACAACTCAGCAGGGTGGGTATATGCCTAGGAGTGCTCTGTGGGTCTTTCCAAAGACAAGAATCACGCTCCCTTCCTTGGACAGGCTTTGCTCTCAGGTAGAGGCTGTTTTTTTCAATGCTATGAGAGTCACACCTTGCAAGTGCAGTGTGCAACAGTCACCCTCTTTCTCATAGTGATTCCACCGGTTATTGGTGATAAGTCCTGCTTCCCCACGTATTGAAGTTTGAACGTTAGAGAAGCACACCAAGAAAGAATATAAAGCAGGTTTTATTTAAAAAGGTGTAACATAGACTTCTCCTGTGAGGGAGAACAGGGCCATAGCTGGTAATCCTGGTATCCCAAGAGGCGAGGTGTTCTGCTATTTTATATGTCCTAGGCTTCCTTTGTTCTCCTGCCTTTCCCCCCCTTATCTTTCTCCTTTCTGCATATGTGACTAGGCCCAGCAATGCTAGGTGGGAGGGCCAAACGGTGGGAATCTGGAAAAAGGAGAAGGGCCGGGTAGAGTAGCTAAAGACATTAACAATCTTATACCTCCCTGTAGGGACGGGAAAATTCTGGGACAGGTTACCTTGGCAACAGATTGGAGCAGGGGCAGGTTCTTGATAAAATTCCTCAGGACACAGTCTCCAACTTCTCAGACTCACTCAAAATTGGCAGTTCTTCATAAGATCCCTCAGGGGACAGTCTCCAACTTCCCAAACTCACTCAAATTGGCAGGTTTTGATAGGATCCCTCAGGGGACAGTCTCCAACTTCCCAGACTCACTCAAAGTTGGCATCTTTTATCCCACCTGACTCAATTTACTTATCTACACTGACTGCCTATCTAATTCTGGCATCAATAGACTGGTCAGCCTCTCATGAGGGAAAGAGCAGGTTTTTGTCTCAGTTCCCCTAGCATCTGAAGCACTGTGTGAGAACTGAGGCTTTTGTCCCATGTTGAACAGTAATAATTGGCCTCATCCTCCCCTTGGAGCCCAGTGATGGTCAGGGTGGCTGTGTTGCCAGAATAGGAGCCAGAGAAGCGATCAGGGATTCCTGAAGGCCTAGTAGTTCCAAGCATCACAGTTTTGGGGGCAGAACTTAGAATCTGTTGATACCAGCCTACATAATAAGTTCCAACATTGTTGCTATTTCCAGTACAGGAGAGAGTGACCTTCTCCCCTTTAGATGCTGACATTGAAGATTCTTGGATCAACTCAGAGTGTACCTGGGACCCTGGAACAGAAAAAGTAGGAGCATAAAGAGATGAACCTGGGGTTACTACCTGTACTGTTTAGCCCCTAAAAGGAAAAGATGGACCCAAGTTGTACCACCATCCCTTTTGCTTTCTATAGCAAGTCACCTGAACAGAGAGTGAGGAGGGTGAGAAGGAGATGGGTCCAGACCATGGTGGAGATGCTCCAGGATCTGCTTCCCCCACACACAGCTGAGCAGAACTGCCCACAGTCTCTTATTTTTGTCCCTTATGTGAGGATGGAAAAGAAACCCTTCATGCAAATGATCACCCTCCCCCTGATACTTATGAGCCCAAGTGTGGTGAAAGCCAAGTATAGAGTGGTGTCTCTCCTGAGATCCCAGAGGACAGAGCTGCTGGGGCCACAGAGCACAGAGCAAAGGGCACAGTACAGAACTTCAGGGGTTGGCTTCCCAGTTGAGACCTCCCACAGGCCATCAGGTACCAGGGTTTATTCAACTGGGGTGAATGTTCTGGAGTTTTCTAGAGATACTCCAGAACCCAGCATTGCCCTGCACTTATCAGTACCCACAGAGGGGTAGAGTGTTATATAATCTAAGGGCTCCTTATTGTGCTGGTAGGTGCTAATTACATTTCAAAGCCATGCCTTCCTCAGAAGAGATCTAAGAAAAATGACATCAAACTGTCCTTTGACTATTCAGATTACCCTGTGATTGGAGCAACAGGTGAGTGAACCTCAGAAGGAACATATCTTGCTCTCAAGCAAAACAGCAGGGACCATTAAGAACCCCTCCATGACTTCTCTATGGGCCAAATGGAATCTGTTGTCTCTCTCTCTCATCACATACCTCGTTCCATGATGGGAGGCCAATCTCCTTAGCCCATTTCACTGTATCATAATCACACTAGATGGAACAGGGTTCATGAATAAAAACACAAAGAGGGCTCCTCAAGAAAATTTATTTCTTATTATAGACAGAAAATGCTTCTGATTCTATCCTCTTCCACCTGGGAAGGTGATGGTGGATACAAGCTTCCCAGGAAGCATCCCATAGTCAGAGCCTCAGGGTGGAATCCAGGGCCCATGGTCTCCATCATCAGATGGGTCTTACACATCAGGGTGGAGTCAAAATTGCAGAAGTGGAGAAGGGATGATGTTGTAAAGAGAGATAAAGAGATTTCCCAGAATTTTCCCAGTCTCTCTGAGCTCTGTGTCATAGTGTCATATTATTTTTGACTAGACAACAGATTTTCTGTAGCTCTCACTCTGTGTCTGATAGTTTTCAACTCACATTAAAGATACTAATATCATTACTGCCTCTAGTGACCTTATCCACAACTGATATTGTATGATAATCATATGAATAAACATACATATACTTATGTATATATCTATACCTATGTATATGAATATGTCATTTTCCATTAGAATTAGTTTCACCAAAATTGATAGCACAGTATCTCACGGTGAGTTTGATAAACCCAGAGATGCCTGTGCCTTGATTTTTTTTCTGTCATTGAAACCCTAATTCTCTGGAGAATCAGCCACCTCAATATTCTAAGACAGTAGGGGAGGAGCAGAAGGGAGTCAAGGCTAATTAAGGATGGGTCAACCTGAGACTCTGGAGTCCTCCTCAGAGTATTTTGTTTCACTGTATTTTTTGAAATCAGGATAAAGGCCACACTGTATCAGGACATGGAAAGTTGGACAGTGAAGGTGCTCTTGATAAGCCATTTCCATAAATCCTTCAGCACATCACATGTGTAGAGAAAGGGTGAGGTTGAAGCCAGACAAGGACAGAGTGTACCCAGAGTCAACTTCCTGAAATTCTAGAGTATGGACATAGCTACATCATCTGTGATTCTCTCTCAACCATTTTGTTGAAAGTTATTCTTATTTGAGCATGTCAATAATTCCTGAGCAACTCTGATAGACCCAGCCTGATTCCTTCTTAAAATTGGGAACCATCTCACCACAAAGCCATGAAAAGATAATTTCAGCTTTACTATAAATTACTGAAAATTCTGAACTTGTTTAGAATGCCTGCCCATGCCTTGAACTCACCCATGCCTGGCTCTCTGACCATATAGCAGCTCTCTCTCTGAAACTTTAGTGATGCCTCATAAATCTTGGCCTTCCCTGGCCAGGTAACAACCATCTTTGAGGCTGTAATGACCTTCATGAATTCTGATGTCAGGGAAAGCAAAAATGTAAACCAGCCTTTGTGTTATGCTAGTCAGAGTTTTGTTATCTGTAACCCCCCTTTGTGTAACTTTCTGGACTATAAAGCTGGGCTACAAGAAAGATGCAGTGCTGTCTTGTTCCCACAGTTTTTGTTGGGAGAGGCAGCCAGGCCAGTTGAAATAATAAGCTTGCTTTAATTTGATTTTAACTTGAGTCAGTGGTTTTTTCTTGTGTCCTAGTCTAACAGTCTCCAGCTACATTGAAGTACCAGTATGAGAAGCAGATATTTTAAGGTACAGAGGAGTAGAGATTTTTGTAGAGCCTGACTGAGTGGGGTGAAAGACTGATGCTGCAGGTCACCTGTGCTCAATGAAAGATCATAGCCATAGTCATAGCACATCATGGAGGAGCATCCCTGATTTTATAGAGAGCCACTTCTTCTGAGTCTCCAGAAGAAAATGTGTCTCCAGTGAGTATGTTAATTAGATTTCCTTTGCTGTGACAAATAACTACAAATAAAGGAAGACATAAGGAAAAAAGGTATATTCTAGCCTACAGATTCATAGACTTCAGTCTGTAACGTCAGATGCATGGAACCCCAATAGACCTCCAGGAGCTGAATCTGATGCAATCACACAAGAATCTTCCCAATGCAGCAGTCCCAGAAAACGAGTCCCAGTCATTTGTCCAGTGAGATTTTACAGATTTTGGGGGAATACTCTATACATCACAACATCACACAGCAAATCATTCCATATTGTGGGAAAGTCAAACAACAACTCTTAACATTGATTAGCACATTCACTGGTGGGAAAAAGTTGGGTAGGGGTGATTGGTTAGTACAAGAGGGAGATTCCTTTGAAATGATTGGTTTAAGCCATGAGGGATGTATGTGCTAAACTACATAGTTTCCCAACATGTCATCAACCACCATAAACTACTGGGGGGTCATCTGGTATCCCAGGTATTTTCCCTGTCTCATGCTGATTGGTGGTTGCTAGGGGGTCACTATGGGTCTTCACCTAGCCTAACTGAGTCAGGGACACCTGGTGATGCAGATCTCTTCTGTTATTTGTAGACAAACAACTCAGAAGTGTGTGTATGTGCCTAGGAGTGCTCTGTGGGTTTTTCCAAGGACAAGTGTCATGCCCCCTTCCTTGGACAGGCTTTGCTGTGAGGTAGAGGCTGGTTTTTCAAAAATGGAGTTACATCAGTTTCTCAAGTCCATATCACTTGAGTCTGCAGTGGCATATGATATCATGGTAGAATTCATAGTGGAGAAGTTCTGTTTACTTCATGGCTGGTCTGAAGCAAAGAAGGAGAGGAGAGAGGCCAAAGTTCTAATATCCTGCTCAAGGGAACATCACAAATGACCTAATTTTCTTGGAAAGACCTCACATCCTAAGAGTTTCACCACCTCTAAGAGCACCTCTTGCTGCAGACCAGTCCTTTAACAGCTGGGTTTTTGGAAGAGTTTTTCAGATTCAAATTAATACT
This sequence comes from Spermophilus citellus, assembly GCF_964194105.1. NCBI lineage: Eukaryota > Metazoa > Chordata > Mammalia > Rodentia > Sciuridae > Spermophilus > Spermophilus citellus. Next base: position 107,033,510 of record NC_138184.1, read on the forward strand.
AGCTGGAACTAGCATATGAAGAGAAGGCAACATCACTCTTGGAGCTGATAAGTGGGGATGGATTTGAGGCAGATTGAACCTGTGACTGATGAGGTGCTCTCAGACCATACAAGTCTATATGTCAGGCCTAGATGCTGCATTGGACACAGGTGGAATAAAACAGCCCATAGAAGTGATTTATGCCATTAAAAAAAGTCAAGGTAAGGAGAAATTATTTGTCATATATGAAACTAAGATTTTCCCTAAAAAAGAGAAGGGATTTGCATATTTATAATTATTGGAGACTGTATTGTCTGCCCCTCCAAAAAAGTTAAGAAGTCACTGCCTAGTTTAGACTTAGTCTCAAAGAATGCTCCTACGAGAGCACAAGTCAGGGAGGAAAAAAAAGGAAGTTTTAATCTCACTTCCTCCTTGGTCTGGAGCACTGAGCAAGTGCCACTGTTAGTATGAAGCATTAGACAGTAATAATCAGCTTCATCCTCTTGCTGAAGGTCAGAGATGAGTAAAACTCCTGCATTGGCTGAGGCATCCTTAGATCATGTATGTTTCCATTAAGACTCCATGCAGGGGCTGGGGCTGTAGCTCAGTGGTACAGCACCTGCCTCAAATGTGTAAGGCACTGGGTTAGATCCTCAGCACTATATATATATATATATATATATATATATATATATATATATATATATATATATATAGTGTAAACAAACAAACAAAAAAAGACTCCATGCCTATTGACAGGTATTTTTGTGTTCAGCACTGGGCTCAGCTCTCTATCACTAATACTAATAGTATCTCTGTTCTTGAGGGGTTTGCTTTTTCAAATGAATAGCCGTCAAGGAATGAATAAGACAGTGAATGTGCAATTTTCCATAAAAGAGAAGGACATCACTACCATGGACATTTAAAGGAAAATTTTTAGAGAATGAACTTTTTGTTCACATGCTATTAAATTATTCATTCTGTCAAGAGGAAATAGGCTGAGTAGGACCCTCATTCAGTTTGAACTGATATAAAAATATGCTGTATTATGTGTATTATTAAAATGGAATTACACATCTCACAATCTGGAAACTAGGAAATCCAAAGTTGGCAGACTCTGTGTAGGGCAAGGGCCTACTCTATAGATAGCCATCTACAGAATGGGTGGAGGATCTTTTTTCATAAGGTCACTAATCCATGTACTCCTCTCCTGATCACTTCCCTATGGCTCCTTGTCTTAATACCTTCATTTTGGAAATTAGGATTCCATTCTATGAATTTTGGGGAGACATACACATTAGTCCACTTAGGTAGAAGTAAAGCCATGACCAACATATATAAGGAAATGAGGACAAAAATCCTGGCCAGGCTGGCCAAGGAATGACACCAGGACTTCCTGGGTCAGGCCAGGCCATGTGCAGAACCCTAAAGAAAGAAAGAAAAAAAGACATAGGCAAGGTATGTGTGAGGTTTTATCTGCAAACAAGACACCAAGGAAAAGGGAGTCCTCTAACTCCTTATGTGATCAGGTTGTCAGACTGTGAAGATCCAGGAATCTGTATGAAGAAGGAGGAAAACAAAAAGATCAGAGTCCATACTGTAAAGGTAAAATTTCTAAGCTGATTCTAAGCTGCAAAAGTCTGATTTAAAGTGTAAAAGACTAGGGCATTGTAAAGCTTCTAGATTACAAGGCCTGGGCTAAAAGGTAAAAGTCTATTGTTACAATTCCTCTGCTATCCCCGGAACCTGTAATCTCTGTAAAGTTGTTAGGACAATGCGGGAACTGCCCAGTAAATATCTCCATTGATTCCCTGGTTGTTTAATAGCTAAGGGCTCCAGGTAGCATGGCACGTAAGCATATAGGCCCCAGAACCAATCAGTTTAAATGTGTACCCCGTTTAGAAGTGACCAATCACCCCTGCCCAAACTGTTCCCGCCAATGAATGGACTAATCATGTATCAGAGTTGTTGTTCAATTTCCCCGCGCCTCATGATGATTTGTTCTGATGTATGCAAAGCCCACCGCCCTCTCCAAAATGTGTACTTAAGCTCTGCTTGACCTCTGCTCTGGGCTCTGGGCTGCTCTCCCTTCTTGAGTGAGCACGGAGCCCCAGCGCGCTGGAACGGATCCCCAATAAATCCCCCTTGCCATTGCATGGAGCTAGTCTCGTGTGGTCTCTTTCTCCGACGCTTCGCCGGACCCTTACAATACCACAGTGGGATACTCATTGGGCCCCATTTTTGCAGTCTCTCCATGTGTTCAGAGAACACTAATCACTTTTATCCTTTCCCCAAGCACAGAAGAGTGAGGAGAGTTTCCTGCAAATCTATTGCTTTAATCACAGTTTGAGTCCTCCTTGTGCCCTGAGACTGGCCCTTCTTTTGGATGTTGCTCTTGGTTAAATGATAAGAAGTTTGTGGCCTGGTACTCTTCAGTGTCCCCAAGGAGCATAAGGCAGAGGAAATAAGTTTGGGCATAAGGTTTCTGTTTGTGCAGTTGAGAACACACCCACCAGATCCTGCATGTGCTCTGCTACAGTACCCTCTGCTGTCTGAGTCAGGGATTCCTCCATCTTGGCACTAATATGCTGATGCCTCCAGAGAGAAATTTGTCATCTTCATAGCCTTGTCCACAGACCTCACCCTTGAAGGGCCTTAAATGATCCTTATTTCTAGGTCATCTCTCCTTTACCTTCATTTGCATACCTCAATTCTTCATTGAAAGTTATTCCATGTCAACATGGGAATTTCCATAAAAAATTCCATCACTTTATATGAACATAGATCTGGGGATTATGATACTCTTCTGTTGGACAATCTGTCCTACATCCAGCATAGATAGAGGAGGTGGCACTAAAGGAAGCTATCTTTTAGATCATCAGCATTACTGTCCCTTTGTTCCCTGACCCCAGGTTTCAAGATGGACTTTTTCCCCTGACCCACTGCTTTGGTCTTTATTTACTTTCATGAAATGTGTGTTCAAGGACACCATACCACATAAAATAAACAAGGAGAAGCAAAATTATTGTCAGGGCAACTTTGAGTGCCCTAGTGAGCTTTGCTTTCTGAGGTTCCTGAGGAAACTCTAGCTTCTTATTTGGGTGGAGTCCAGAACAGTGACTAGAAGTTGTGGAAATAGATGGAATCAGGAGGTTTAGAGGGGGGAGGAAGGAGAAAGAGGGAAACAGAAAGAAACAGTGGAACTCATTTGAAGGATTATATATGGAATGGAGATGACTGAATGGGAAAGTGAAAGGACAGTTCTCACTCTGTAACAAACCAGGAGTGCTCTTGTGAGAGCCCCAGTGAGAGAACAGTCTTTAGATTCATGAATTTTAAACATTTAGGGGAAGAAATGCAAGTTTACAAGATTTTTTTCCTTAGTTACAAAATACCATCATAGAGAGGTTGGAGTTCTTACTGACTGGGTTTACCTGTCTTATCGTCCCAGATTTCTATATAAAAATATTTCCCAGATTAGAGTTTTCTGAGCATGAGGGAAAAAGTATTAATGTCATACCTTTCTCATTCCCCATGGTAGAAAATTAGAGGTAACACCTCGTTAGAGGATAATGGTATTTGCTGTCCTTTCAGAAATCAGCCTCTTGAGTGGGTCTACTCCCAGATTTAATTCAATCAACCAAAACTTTCCATACCAACTGGCTGACCAGAAATGTGTATATCTCATGATTTATGAGGCCACTAAGATGCATCAAGGATCAACAGTCATTGCCATGTTGCAATTATACATTTTATAATGACATTTACTTATATTTATTATATAAATATCATGTACTATTGAGACAACTAGATAAAGATATTACCTTTTCTACATGTAAGCATCAAGTGAACATCTCATTTAGTAGTTACTCATCAAGTGCCTTTACACTTTTGTATCATGAATTTTAGGTGAAATGAGAAAATCATATTTGTGGCTAGAAAAGTTCAGTGAAGATTAACTAGAAATGGTATATAGAGTACTAATGACTGCACTTGTCTCAAGGATGACTCAGTAAGGCACAGGCCACATTCTGAGTAGACTAATAAGCAATATTTGCCAAGAGAGCCACATATAGTTTGTAATGGTGATCTCACTAAAGATTTTATTTTGTCCTAAACACTGGTAAAACCCCAAATCAATCTCAATGAGATGTGATATCTTACACATAGTAAGAGCATTAGGCTTTGTAACACTTCCAATCCTTCCACTGTCTTCTACCTCAAGCACTACAAGATCAGAACCAGGTATCTAGAGTACATGAAAATGTAAGTTGTGGGGATACAGTGGCTTTCCTGTCTTCTCACAAATGGCAGGAGATACTAATCCTCATATTTTCTTGACTGAATTAGGATTTCCCTGGTAGTGTGAGAGTTGAATAAGAACCTCAAGAGTGCCTGCAGAAATGCTTTAAATTCTGATCCCCTGTCTTTCAGAAGGGCTCTTCCCTCTATCACATCTGCATCTACATGATGGGGTCTACCAGCTCCAATCCCTCAAGAAACAGTGTTCTGAAAGTCCATTTTAGTTAGCTTTTTAATGGCTGTGACTAAAAGACCTGACCAGAATAATGTAGAGGAGACATGTTTATTTTGGTTCATAGTTTCAGAGGTATTGGTCCATATACGTTCAACTCCATAGTTTGAACCAAAGATGAGGCAGAACATCATGGTGGAAAGCTGATGAACCAGTGTAATTCCATTTTAAGACTGGGAACCATTTTATCACAAAATTATGAAAAGTTCATTTATCTTTTACTGTAAAGTAGTGAGTGTTGTATTTGGCCCGACCATATTTTGGTATTTACACTTGTTTAAAATTTCTTCCTGTGCTTTGAAATCATCTCTCCCTGGCAAGATAACATCTCTCACTGAAATTTCAGTCGTGCCTCATATATTCTGATCTTGGAAGCTGAACTTACTTTCTACCTTGAAATATTAAGCCACATGGATCATTAATCTGCTATCTGCCCTTGTATTATGTTTTACACAACCCTGTTATCTATATGTTCCAAGACACTTGCCTATATAAATTTTTGTTATAAAAAGCCCTCTCCCTTAGACCAGGGCTGTCTTCTGTCTCTGCATTTGGGTGAGGCAGTTGCTGGTTAGCACTCTTGTGTACACAATATAAGCTTGTTTTAATTTGATTTAAAATTGGGGTCAGTGGTCTTTTCTTTTTGTCATGGGTTCAACAAAGCCATGGTAGAGGAAAAAGCAGCTCAGTACATGCAACAGGAAGCAAAGAAAGCTTTACTCACCAGGGACAAAACATAAACCCCAAAAGGACACCCCCCACACAGGAAATTACTTCTTCTGGCCACTCTATACCTGCCTACAATTACCACCCAGTTAATCCATAAAAGCAAATAAATGCACTGATTACTTAAGGTTCCTATGGCCCAATCATTTCACCTCTTAACATTCTTTCATTGTCTTACATATGAGATTTTGGGGGACACTTCATATCTAAACCATAATAGAGTCCCATTAGGACTGAGAGAGGTCTACAAGGACTGGAGGCAGATGGGTCATATGCTCTAACAAGAACATGTACTAATGAGAAAAAGCATATTAACACCAGACATTTTTTACAGTAGTTTGTGTCTTAAAGAAAGAGTTATTTATGAGAATATGTGAATGAAGGCCCTTGGACTTGAACAGTGTGTGTGTGCGGTTATAACAGATGAGTGAACAGAAGTGATCATTTGACACACATCTTATTCATTAAGATTTCAGAAACAATTCAATTTAGTTGAAAATAATTTCCTTTATCATTTGAAATTGGAATAGCAAAGACTGCAAGTTGATTAGCCCCATTTTTCACTACTAATAAATCAGGTACAGGAGAAATATGTGATATCTTTTTTGTTGTTGTTGTTGTTGATATCAAGAATTGAACTCAGGGACACTTGACCACTTAACTATATCCCCAGCCCTACCTATTTTGTATTTTATTTAGATACAGGATCTCACTGAGTTGCTTAGTGCCTCACTGTTGCTGAGGTTAACTTTGATCTCAAGATCCTCCTGTCTCAGCCTTCCAAGCCACTGGAATTACAGGTGTGAGTTACTGTGCCTGCCCAAAATGTGATATCTTAGAATCATATTTTTCAGGCAATAACACTTTGTATGTTAAATTGTTATCTTCTTTTTTATCTGAAATTTATAGTTATGCATAGTATTTGGGTTTACTTTGTCAAACTTATATATGCAAGGAATTGAATTTCAGTTTATTATCTCCCTCCTTCCCTCCTCTCTCTTGTTCTCCTTTCCCTACTCTGCTAGCTATTCTATTGCTCATCTATTTATTTATATTTTATTGGTCTTTTTAACTTATGCATAAAGGCAAAATTTACTGTGGTATGTTAATTTTGCACATAATATGGTTTTAAAATAATTTATTCCACATTGCCTGCCCCTTTCCCATCCCTCCACTCTGCCTCTTGATATCCTTCTTCTTCACTACTGTTCTATATCTTTATGATATTGTATCCTTCCCTCCTCCCTAGGTGGCTATCCTTTCTGGGAAGAGTGTACCTAGACTGAAACTATCTAGGTGCCTAAGAGGGAGGAGGTCCTTGCCTGTGGGAATTGTGAGCTGTGAGCTCTACCAGAGGGCAGATATTAAGGTTCTCATGGTAGAGCCCACTACCTCTCAGTGTCGGGCCTACATTGTCCACATTGCCCAGATTCAGGTCCATCATATGTGTGTCCAGGTGACAGGAGGTCCTGACAGCCTCCCAGAAATCCTTCAGCACTATTTGACCTCTAATTACAGATAGAATGAGGACCATCCCCAGGGCTAGCTTCCTACCTCATGTAAATCTATAGTTTTTATTTTCTCCCCAAACCATGGAAAAAGGAAACCCATTTCAACCAATTTTCTATGGTATTCTCAGTGGAAGAAGTGTCTTATACACAAGCTCTACATGGAATGAAAAATACATAAGCTGAGAATGAAAAACTGAGATCTGTTCTAAATCCACTTACCAAGCTCCTTGTGAAACCAGAGTTCTCCCTCTCTGATTCCTCCCAAAATTGGTGCATATGGGCCTAATGGGTTAGTGTTTGGGACTTTAAAATTATACAGTGTGTGATTCACTGGATTCATTAGAAATGAGGGAAACAGGAGATAGAAAATAAAGTTACCACTGGGCTTGAAAAAGAAAGCATGCTGTCTGACTTTTTAGTAGGGTTTGAGATAAGAGGATGGATTTTCTAAAAAAGATGTCAAAAACAGTCCATGACTTTTCTGATAGGAAGATCTTTTTTATATTGTTATAGTATCATTCCATTCTATGCTCACCACCATCATATGGATATCCCAACTTCCAACAATGATCAAAAGTAAATGCCAATGGATACATCTGTTTGAAAATAATATACTGCTTATTTGTGAAAATTAGGTGTGAGTGTACACAGCTGCTTAGAGTCATGGCAGAAGGCTAAAATTTTTGTGTTAGCAGAAGACCACAAGTTTCTGAAACAATTCTATGAATACCTTGGCTTCCTGTCAGGCTTTGTATTTGTTAGAGCTGCTTTAGAGGCATTGCCTGGACTTGGGCATCATTCATAGGATAGGGCAACAGCTCTGGTGGCTGTGGTCTTGTGATTCCTATGTCCTGTGATTATGTTTCTATCCAGGCTAAGTCACGTGTAGGTTTAGGTCTCTGTTGCCCATCTTGTTCTCTGTGAAGGCACAGCTCATACCACACAGACTGGTGACACTGAGAGGCTCTGAGCCCAGGGTTTGCAGCAGTTTTATACACTCTTTGGGGAAGGCAGGGACTTCGCATACATCACAGCATCTCTTAGCAAATCATCACATACTGCGGGAAAATCATAAAACAACTCTAAAACATGATTAGCACATTCACTTGCGGGAACATGTTGGATAAGGGTGATTGGTTAGTACAAGAGGAGGATTAGTTTGAACTGATTGATTTAAGCCACAAGGGGTGGAATGCTAAACTACATGGTTTCCCAACATGTTATCAACCACCATAAACTACTGGGCGGGTCATCTGGCATCCCAGGTATTTTCCTTGTCTCATGCTGATTGGTGGTTGCTAGGTGGTTGCTATGGGTCCTCACCTAGCCTGACTGAGTCAGGGACACCTGATGCCACAGATTTCTCCTGTTTTTTGTAGATAAACAACTCAGCAGGGTGGGTATGTACTTAAGAGTGCTCTGTGGTTTTTTCCAAGGACAAGGGTCATGCCCCCTTCCTTGGACAGGCTTTGCTCTGAGGTAGAAGCTGGTTTCTCAAAAATGGAGTCACATCAGTTTCTCACACCCACACTGCTGAACCAACAAAGCTATTGGACAACTCAGGAAGCATGTCTCCTTTGATATATTTTAAAATGTTATGGAATGTTTTTGCATTATACTAAAATTAAGTATCATGAAATGAATTTTATTGCTACATAAAAGTATGCCTCTCCATTTTGTTTTAGTTTCAAAAAAATATCAATGGAGTTGATAATCACTGGAAGAATTGCTTTGACCTATGTCTTCAGATCAGATTCAACTGTTACTATCCGTTTTGAAAAACAAAATAACTGAATTCCCTATTTTGAGGAACATTTCCTCAGAAACAATCCACAAATATCCTCCATTTTGCATTTAAATGGAGATAGAAACTAATCAGTTCCTTTCCTTAATTTTGCTTTAGTGTCAGTCATCATTAGACTGCCAGAGAGGTCAGTGTCTGGTCTTGTGATTCCCATGTCCTGTGACTATGTTTCTATCCAGGTTAACTCACGTGTAGGTTTCAGTCTCTGTTTCCCATCTTGTTCTCTCTGTGCTGAGTGTCACTCTACTGTACCACATATTGATCCTTAGTCTCCCCTCAGGCTGGGCACCTAAGAGGGTAAGGCAACTTTGCCTCAAACAAAGGAGCATGAGCACAAGGAAGGCGAAAAAAGAGTGTCTGTTTGTCGCGACCCCCTTGCCCGCAAGGAAGACGCAACACCGGGAATCTTCTTACAGCTGTTTATTCAGGCTCTGCAGAGTTCTTCCTCCCCCGGAAGCCCCTCCCAGCCTTAATAAAGTATCCGAACACCCAATGTGAAGCTGCCACGTGGAGCTTTCTCATAGGGTGTCAAAGAACCAAGTGCCAACTCTCCCAAAGAAGGAGTTGTTTGTCACAGACCACAACGAGGCCGGCGCCATCTTGTAATGGCGACCGGTCTGAAGAAACGGCTCACCACAGTTCCCCCTTTTGTTTTCTAAAAACAACACAGGCGAGAGTAGAGGTCCTATCCCACTGTGCAGAAGTGGCTGCATAGTATGGCTCAGCACATACTTATATATTTCTTGCAGATAGAATGGAAAGTTACCAGTAGGCGGGAGCAAGGGCGGGGGGAGACAGAAAGTTCTTGTTAACTCATACCAAGCCTTCAACCAGGAACCTTATCGGACCCAAGCAGGTCAAGACGTTCCCACATGACCGTTATAGGCTGAATAATATGAAAACAGACACCACAAGTCCTTCAAGGCCTGGTGAGCTGCCTCAAGGCCTTGTGAGCTGGCCTCTTTGACGTGCACAACAAGAAACCAGGGCTGGATCCAAGCCCTGGGGGCCGGGGGGAGTCCGTGCCAGCAGTTCCCCCTCTTTTGTTTGTGGCACGTCAAAGGGAATCAAGTAGCCCCTGTCTTAGGTCGTTCACTGTCCTTACATTGCTTACCCGTCTTTGGGGAGGCCCCATTCCCCTGTCTTAGGTTGCAGTGCAAGCGTGAAAGTTGCCCGTCTCTGGGTACTACAAGATCAGCTCGTTGTTGCCAAGGCGTTTAGTGGTATCTATTCAGCCAGTCATTATTAGGTCTTTAATTGGTTCCGGTTCAACAGGGCATAGAGTCAGAGGAGAGGAATAATAAAAATAAGGAAGAAAAGGGGGCAAAAGGAGAAAGGCATGAAGCAGGAATCATTGTAGAAAAATCATCTTCGAATTGGTCGGAGACAAACTTCAGTAAGATCATCTTTGGTTTGTAGGCGTTGATAATGGACCTGTATTGGCTTAGAAGTCAGAATGTTAATTTGGTCTTTAATAAATTGTGTCATTCTCTTGACAAGGCAGGGGCCTACAGCAGCTACAAGAAGGAGACCGAAAAGCGGTCCCATTACAGTGGACATCAAAGGAGTCAGCCATGGGGTATTTTTAAACCATTGTTCAAACCATCCTTGTTGTGCTTCAAACTCCTTTTGTCTTTTAGCCAATCTTTCCGTGACCTTTTCTATAGTTTTAGGATTACCCCAGTGTGATCTGCATAAGCATAACACTGTTCCTATAAAGCTATACATAGTTCTCCTTCCCTTACGAACAATAAATCTAGTCCCCTCCTATTTTGTAACACAACTTTTGAGAGGGAGGTGAGGGACTTTTCCAAGGCGGTAATTGATTTGGCCATGGCTGTTAAATCCTCATTCATAGCCATTTGTAGATTTAGTAATTGACCTCCCTGGACATAGGTGGCTGTCCCTGTTCCTATTCCGGTTGCTATTCTGCCTATGCCCAGTAGGAGGGCAATAGTCATAGTTATGGGTTCTCTGGGGAGCCGAGTATGTCCCTCAAGGTGTCCCAGGGTGTAGTCTGACCCATGATAAGATATCCTCGGCCATAGTTGTACCAACAGACAGAAATCAGTAGTTGTATTTAAGACTGCCATGGAAACACAGGGAGTTAACCCAGTATTGCAAGCAAAATAGGACCCTTTGGGACCCCACAAATAATCAGATTGAGATTGATTTATTGGTCGGGTGATGTTGCAGAAATGTTGGCGTGAAAGCGGCACCTTTCCCAAGCAAACCCCTTGCCCCATGACCTCCGTGATAGTCAACTTATAGCTGGGCAGAGAATAACATTTAGGATCTGCAGTGGTATTAGAGGATAAATTAGACAGTATCGTTACCCCCTCATAATAGGGCGGCCTGGAGGTCAAGCATAGCCAGCAATCTTGGGTCCTGTTAGGATTAGTGGCATTGAGAGCGAAGAAGGCTCCTTGGACCAAATTAAGAAGACGATCTCCAGTTCCAGGGTATATGGGCTCAGGGGCATAATCAAAGGTTTGATAGCCCATAGTTTTTGTTTGACCGCTGGGGGAAGGTTGTACTGTTGGGGCTATGGGCTGCTTGGGTCCAGATGGGGCCTTTTGGTCTCCGAGCACCTGATTAGGTCCTATTAGACTTCCAGTAGGCTGTTCTGTGGTCAATTTGAGCCGAAAAAGCAGGCCAGGATTGTACTGTCCGGGGGTGTAAATACTCAGCCCCCAGAGATATCCTTAAGTCCAATCTGGTTGTTGTCTTCCATTGGAAGTAAACTGAATAGTAATATTTGTTTGCCAGAAATGGGCATAGTCATTCCTAGGTGAATTCTTAAGTCAATACCCATTACTAGAGGTTTCACATCCCCAGGAGGCACAATAATAGGCCTTAGGTCCCTGGCAGCATCTATATATTTTCCCCTCCTTTATTTTTTGTAGATAAATTTTTAAATGTTGATGGGCTCGTTCCACAATAGCTTGTCCCTGGGGGTTATAAGGAATACCTGTTTTGTGTTCAATCTCCCATTGGGTGCAGAACCGTTGAATTGTTTGGCTTATATATGTGGGTCCATTGTCTGTTTTGAGACAACGTGGACTGCCCATGCAAGAGAAAGCTTTTAAGAGATGTCCAATAACATCTTTGGCCTTTTCTCCAGTGTGTAATGTAACAAAGATATAGCCAAAGTATGTATCAATAGAAACATGTACAAAAGACAGCTTACCAAAACTAGGGAAGTGGGTAACATCAGTTTGTCAGATATCATTGGGGTGTAAGCCTCTAGGATTAACACCCAAACTGGGGAAATGAAGAAATGGAGCACATACTGGGCACAGGGAGACAATTTGTAAAGCTTGATCACGCGAGCATCCTGTGCGGAAGCGTAAAGATTGTGAATTTAGATGGAATTTAGCATGGAGTTGTGAGGCCTCATCATACTTGGTTATAGTGTATACTAGGCCCATATTATGAGTGGCAGCATCTGCTTTAGCATTACCTTCCGCCAGAGGCCCAGGAAGCTCCGAGTGTCCTCGGATATGTCCAATGAATAAAGGATCTCGTCTAGCCCAAACAAGGAGCTGAACCGTTTGTAATTGTTCCATGATAGTGGATTGCCTGCCAATATAAGGGGCTGTTTTAATAACTGAGGCTAACTTAGCAACATAGAGACTATCAGTATACACATTAAGTGGGATGGAATTGTATAGTTTAAGGGCCATAATTAGAGCCTCAACTTCTGATCTTTGGGCAGACAGTTTAGGAACAGGGTGTCAAATTACGTGAGATCCATCAAAAACAACAGCAAACCCCCCTTTTTGCTCCGTCTGTATAAACAGTTTGAGCTCCCGAAATAGGCTCTCTTTTAATAATTTTAGGAAAAATGATAGGACATCTCTTAAGGCCTTCTAGAAGTTTATGTCGGGGAAAGTGATTATCAATTTTACCTTTGAAAGTACAAAGAAAAAGACACCAAAGATCATGTGTTTGTTGTAATTTTAAAATCATATCTTGGGTATAAGGTTGAATGAGAATGTCAAGAGTCTTTTTAAATAGTGCATCACCCAAATATTTGGCTTTCCAGAGCAGATTTATCACCAGTTCATAAAAGGGAGTTATCACCCGAGAGTTAGAAGCAGGTAAATGGACCCAATAGATGGGACTAGTCTGTCAAAACACTCCAGTAGGAGTTAATTTTGATGGCAGGATTATAAATGATAGGGGTATAGAATAATCTATCTGGGTAACCTGCATCTCTTGTAAGGCTGTTTCTATTAACCTGAGTGCCTTCAAGGCTTTTGGAGTAGGTTTTCGCAGGGAGGTGGGTGAGGGGCCTCCTCTCAAAAGGTCATACAGGGGTTTAAGTTAGTAGTTTAATATACTTAATGTTTAATCAACAATGTGAATTTATTTACCAAAATTAATCCCTATCTTAAACAGTAAGAATTGTTAGGCAACAAGGATCTTTCTGTAAAGAAATAAACTCACATTCCAATAGGTGTTTGTCATGTCAAAATATGGACAAAATTTTAGCTCACATTAGTATGGTTAAATTAGGAAAATAAACTGAAATATCTTTAAGTTAATTATAGTCAGTTTAGTATATGAAATTTTTTCTCTCTTTTTTGTTTAGATAACAATATAAAAATCTTTTTACTTAGGGAAATGAATAGAAAGACCTTATTTTACCCAAAGATGATTTCTTTCTTCTTCTTAGGATCCATGTGTGCTTTGTCTTTGTTGGAACATCTTGTTCTTTAAAAAAAATACACTTTGGAACAATTTCTGAAAACCTTAGGATCCATAAACAAATTATTATACTTTGATAAGAAATATCAATGAAAATATAGTTAAAACCCTTAGATATTTTGTAGAAATAATTATAATAATTTATCATCTTATGAGTTTAAACAGTAACTTTGAGAAGGAGAAACTACGTGATTGCATTTTCACTTAAAAGCAAATTTACAGTAAACACATTTATCTCAAATATCTGTAACTGAAAAGGCAGAGTATCTGATAAATGTAAATATAAAACATAAATTATGGGTTTTCTGTTGAAGAAAAACAATTAGGCAAATATATATTAATTAATCAATTAGGCATGTGCTAATTAATTTATAGATTAACAAATATAGGTTATTTAAATATCTAAAAAATATATATTAAGAATAAGAACTTAACTTATAATTGTATTAACTTTATGTAACCACGTGGTCTTAAAATATTTGGATCCATGTTAATTTATTTTTAACTAGGAGTGCACTCTTCTATGTGACGTCACTTGATGTACTGAAATAAGATCCTTGAGTATACATTTTTATTTTTATAGTTAGCAATTAGAATAAGGATTTTTTGGTCATCACAGGAACCTTGCCGGCTTGTTCCTGTGGCAAGCAAATGCATCCTCATAACTTCCAAAATTAAAAGTAAAATATAAAGAAGCATATTTGATATCTCTCATCAATAGAACATTATTTAGTAACACAACTACAGAGAAAAGTCAGGTTATTTAACTTGGAACTAGCTTAAATTTAGGACTGTAACATAGAAAGCTGTGGAATTAAATTTTGTCTGAAAAAGATATCTTTTGTTAGCATTGATAGGCAGGCATGTTTCAAAAATATAGGCTCTGAGTAGCTCCGGTAGAAATCTGAAACACAGCAAAACAGGTCAGTGGCTGGAAGGCGGGACTAGAAGTCCTGTCTGAGTGACTGTGGAAGAACCAATCGGCAGCCCCCAAAAGTGTGGGAGGTGGGACCAGGAAGCCGCTCTTCTGGCTAGGCACCCCATGGTTACCATGGTGATGCAAGCAACATGGAGTCCGCTGCTCATTTTGGAGGCAAAAGTTCCCCAAGGTTTCCTAGCCGATTGCATTTTGTTTGATTTTGTCTGCATTTTTCCCCGCCTGGCCAAGATCTTACTGCGGTAGCAGCTTGTTCTGTCTCTGGACCGCCCCATACACTCTGGCTTCCGGGGCCCGGGGTGGGCCCCTGTTCCCGTTTCCCGGCTGCAGTGGGCGTCCCTGAGCATCAAACTTGGAATTACGCTCGCTGCTGTAGCTATCTGAGCATAGACCCCAGGACCATAATTAATTTGCTGATTTATGATAGCATATTGTCCTGAGCCTGTTAAAATTTCAAGGTTACACTGTGGGAAGCCGGCGTCCTGATTGACTCAGGCTAGCTCACGACACCTCTCTTGATTTTCACTTGTCCACAACAACAACAACAACAACAACAAAAAAAAAATCCCTCCGGACAATACAGCCCTGCAAAGTTGTTGCCAGTCACTAGGTGTCAGCTGATTGGCAGAGAAAAACTCGAAGAGAGTCAATGTAAAGGGGGCATGGGGTCTGTAATTAGTAATTGCCTCCTTTAGTTGTTTAATGTCCTTAAAGGCTAAAGAAACATACACTCTGGCCGGCTGTCCATCGGCATCCAGGTTTTCAATTACTGGAAAAGTTTGGGATATCTTAGGCTGCCACTGAACACCCCCCCTGCCTTCTGGGGTTGTCCTCGTTCCAATCGGGGTTATAAGGAGGGAGCGCAACAGGGATCGGGGCCGTAGATGCTTTAAATCTTGACTTCTTCATTCGACCCTCCAGTTCCTCTATCTCCCTTTCCAGTTCCTCCTCCTGCCAGCTGTTACCATGGAGCCCAGTTAGTAACTCCCTTATCTTAGAAATGTACTCAGCACTGTGAAGCCCAGCTCAAGGCCAGAGGCCTTGTTACATATTTGTGTGAAAAACTAGTAAGGGAGTGTCTAGCGCCTGGAGTGCTGATCTTTTCAGACAGTAGCCAAATAAAACAGGACACAGCAACAAAAGAAACACAGAAAACAAAAGTGAAAGTACACAGTGCAGCTGCAATAAAATATGAGGCTCTCTCTTTCTTAGTAGAGGAGCTGATTCCGCTTTGGTCGCGGGTCCCACTAACCGGGACTATCAGGTCCCGCCCACCGGGACTATCGGGTCCCACTCACCGGGACTGTCGGGTCCCACCCACGGGACTGTCGGGTCCCACTCACCGGGACTATTCAGTGCACCACCTCTGACGACTTGCAAGTTTTGATTCTCCCGGGTCTCGGCACCACTTGTCGCGACCCCCTTGCCCGCAAGGAAGACGCAACACCGGGAATCTTCTTACAGCTGTTTATTCAGGCTCTGCAGAGTTCTTCCTCCCCCGGAAGCCCCTCCCAGCCTTAATAAAGTATCCGAACACCCAATGTGAAGCTGCCACGTGGAGCTTTCTCATAGGGTGTCAAAGAACCAAGTGCCAACTCTCCCAAAGAAGGAGTTGTTTGTCACAGACCACAACGAGGCCGGCGCCATCTTGTAATGGCGACCGGTCTGAAGAAACGGCTCACCACATCTGTTGTTTGTGTTATACACCAGTGTTCTTGGCTAGACTTCTGCTGCAACCAGTATGGAAAGTGTCCGTTGGTGTCCAAAACTGTGCTGGAGCCACAGGTGAGATTGACTGTTGCTCCTGGGGCATGTGGTCATTGAGGGATTCCCCAGTCCCACAGCCTGAGTAATGAACCATGAAACCCAAACCAAACAAGTTTTGAATGAGGAAGACAGAGCCACTAAAATGGCCTGTTATCCTGAACACTGAGTGATGAGGAGAAGAATATGGGTCCTCTCAGTGATGTGCATTTTGGAAGAGTCTCCTGTCCCTTAATTCAGGCCAGACTTCCTGATGGCCCACTATTTTCTACTGAGCCACCTGGATTGATATGCAATATATGTGTGGTATATTATATGAATAGGAGGCCTTTACAAATTCTTTCAAAATCTGGTCCTCAGTCCAGGGTGGCTGTGTGCTGTGGATTTTCCCCTTGGAAGGAAGCAGCTGCTCTAACATGGGTATGGTCCAGTGAGCAGCTGTTCATGACCAATAAAGCTAAACCACTTGTTTCTGCCAATCTTGTATGAACATCCACAGTGCCCTCTGCAGGTCTTTTGTCTAAAGCTATAAGGTCTCATTTGATACAGAACTACTAAATTACTTGAATGACATTGCTGCTTTATTTCCAAGACTGTTTCACATTCATTGCTGAAATTTTCTTTGAGGATTCCTGTTGTTATCTATTTCTCTGTTTTTGTATGTTTGTTGAAATCCTTCTCAATTGTTTCCGATTCAATTTTAGTGTTGCATGGTCTTAACCTTATCTGATTTTTTTGGTAATCTTTAACATAATTGTATTAATTTGGTAAACATATTTAATTGGTTTATTTCAATATATGTAATAGTGACATTCACTGTACAAACATTCATACATATAGAAAACATAATTTGATCAAATTCATTCCCCAGTATTTGCCCTTTCTCTCTCTCGTACCCTTCTGTGAACTTGTTCCTTGTCTCTACTGGTCTCATTGTTTTTTTTTTTTAAATTTGTGCATTGAAATCATGAATAAAATTGGGGTTCACTGTGATATATTGGTCCATGCACAGAGGATAATTTGCTTGATTTCATTTCCCAGTTCCTGCCACATTTCCTCTCTTTTTCCCTTCTCCTAGATCATCTTCCTATATTCTACAGTTCTCCCTTTAAGAATTCACTTCTTTCTTTCATAAGTGGAAATTATGAACAGAAAAAAGAACTAAAGATGGGACCTCCTTAATATGGCTGTTTTGAATGAGTAAAGGAATGGTTATCATGGCTAACTTGTTAAGAAGGTTATTTATTTTGAGCTTCTCATTGGATGTACAGAAGAATTAAGTGAAGATTGTTTTAATAATTTAATTTTGAGTGCTAAAAAAATAAACAGAAAAAGATATTCTTCATGTCCAAGGGGTAAAATTCTTTACTTTTCTCTTCTACTCCCTCTCTCCTCTTCCTCCTCCTCCTTCTTCTTCTTTTACTTTTACCAGTCCTGTGATGACTAAAGTCATTCATGCAGGTCTACATTACCACACCCATGGGAAAACACCAAGTTTGGGTAGATTTTCCTGGTTATCAATGCTGTATGCATGATTTGCCACAATGTTGCCAAAGAGTTATTAATATTTATGTTACCACCAAGAGAAGATGACTGGCCTCTTGGAACAAGTTTGTTTAAGACAGGATGTCCCTAAATTCTTGAAGCTGGCCTCCAACTTGTGATCCTACTGAATCAGGCACATAAGTAGCTGGCATGCTCCACTAAAGCCATCAGAAGAAAAGTTTCCTTGGCTAGAAATCAAACTTAGGCCATGGCAGTAAGAGAGCTGAATCCAAACCATTAGACCACCCTGATCTGTGTATTTATACAAATAATCTCCTGTTGAGTTCACACAGGACCCTCTTGTGAGTCTCATGAAGAGTAGTCAAGTTTTCCTGGCTGACACTCCTCCCCATTGATCACATAATGTCAGAAAAACCAAAACCAAAACCCAAACCAAAACTATAACTTGACCTTTCCCCCCAGCTAGTTGTTGTACTGAGCAAACTCTGGATATGGTCAGTTCCCTTTTCACCTGGCAAACTCATAAGAAAGCCCTCTGTCTTGTCTTGTCTTTCTTTCTTTTGATTGTTTACATATATGATCATTGTGCCCCTAATCTGTAAGGGACAATTTGGGCTCCTTTGAGTGTCCCTTGAATTCCCTCTAGCAGGTTTAAAAATGAGGGGTTGCACAACACAAGAGAAAGCATGGTGGCACTCAGAGGACATGGCTTTCTTAAACTTTTTCTCTTTCGGCTGCAATGCCTGAATCCACCTTGTGACCCTGAAGGGATCTAAGGGAAAGTGTCTCAGGTCCAGACCTTGCCATCTTTACCATCATTTTAGATATCCGTATGCATTTTAAAGGTAAGAGAACATTTTACTAATAGGGCTTCATGGTAACAGCTGGCAGGGGGAGGGGAAAAAAGGGAAGAATAAGCTCTCCCTTTCTCAGGCACTGATTCTTGCAAAAAAAAAAAGTGTCTTAGAGGAGTTAATTTGCCCAGAACAATGAAGAAAAAATTGGTTGTTATGAGAACTTCTGTAGATTGTAAACCTCTGAGTCTGTCCCCCTATATACTGGGTATAAATTTCTAAAACTTCCTGAACTCGGGGTTCAGGGGAATTTATTGATTATAGTGAAAGCTTTTCCCTCTGAACCTGGCTTCAGCCAAATAAATCAGCTTCCTGGTCCTCCTTTGGTGTCAGACCTTGTCTGTGTCTACTACATGGGAAGAAATAATAGACCTGTTAGGATTCAATAATGTCACATACTTAGATAATCATATCAAAATGGATTCTACTGTCATGTATGACAAATAAAGAACCAATAAAACTATTCCATAGATGTTAACTTAGGAATTTTAATTAAAAAATAAGTAGACAGACCCTAATATGTTTTTTCATATTTTTCATACATACCCAGGCCATATGGATATTTATAAGCATCTACATAGGTCATCATGTCTACTGCAGAAATCAAAGGGTCAGGAAACAAGGTGGTGAAAGAGGCAACTTACATATATACTAAGTTGGCATTTTAACTCTTGTATGATTGGAAGTTCCTCCAAAAATCAGATTGAGTTCAATTGCTGTCATAATATTTTTCAGATTGGGCCCTTGAGATGTGAACATGCACAGCAAATTATTATCACTAAGATGTGGTTAATGATTAGGCAATTATTGGTAATTAACCATACCCTCTATTAAATTGTGATTATATTTAAAGAGTGATTGCTTATTGCAGGAAGCTGGCCCTGAGATAAAGGATTAAATTGACCCAGTTGTCTTTCTGTCTGTTATAGTAAAGCACAAAAGCCATATCCAGAGGCCAGTGCCATATTGCTGGGCTTCTCAGTCTCTAGAATCATGAGCCATATGAACATATACTGTTTATATTTTACCCATTTCATCATTTTCTGTCATAGGAAATTCCAAATGAATTAAAACATTGCCTTAACAAAATTAGAAAAAAATATTGTAAGCATTGGTTAAAGTGAATAATAAACAATAGTATAGAAAGCAAGAGATTCTGGGCATCCATCAAAGCAGAAAAGAATGTGTTAAGAAGACCCAACAGTCTTAGGGCCCCAAGAGAATTTACTATAGCTAATTTTAAATAATAAATAATATGAATGCAATATAGGCTTAATTATATATCTTTCTATTCTGATGAAGTTAGAAAAGACAGTTTTAATATGCATGGCATCAGAGAAATTTTTCATGAAAACAGAAGTGTCCAGGGACCACAACAGTCATGATGTTTCATCAGTAGAATCAAGTGAAATTCAACACAATGTGGAAGAGTCTCAAAAGGAATTTACACAGTGGAAGAAGTCATTCAAGAGGGAAATTCTACTGTTTTTTCCCAATTGTATATTTTATCAAAAAGGAAAACTGACCCTCAGTCACAAAGAGAAAGTAAGTGGTTGCCTGGGGAGAGATGTGAGCTGAGATAAAGGGGGGATTCCCAAATGGCAAAGGAGGCTTGGGGGCTGTGGGGTGGATTCCTTGGCCTGATTGTGCTGATGATTCCAAAGGTGTGAAAATATCTAAAAATTCATCAAAGTTTTCACTTATGTTTGTTTTATTATCTATAAAATATTCCATGTTAGAAAAATGTATATAAAATTAACCTAAAACGTGAATCACAGATGTACACAATAGGCCCAAGGAGAGGATGACACAGCTATAGATTTCCTGAAAACAAGGAGCAATGGATATGGAGTCACAGAATTCCCCATGAGAGGATAAGTCTGAGATGACCAGGGTTGAACTGGCTGCCTCATTACCTGAATTTTAAAGCAAGAGACCACAGCATCCATTCCAATCCTCAATTAAGATACCATCTCACTCCACTGAGAGTGGCAGCTATTATGAAGATAAACAACAATACATGTTGGAGAGGATGTGGGGAAAAAGGCACATTCATACACTGCTAGTGGGACTGCAAATTGGTGCAACCAATCTGGAAAGCAGTATGGAGATTCCATGGAAAATTTGGAATGGAAACACCATTTGACCCAGTTATCCCTCTCCTCGGTCTATATTTAAAGGACTTAAAAACAGCATACTACAGAGACACAGCCAAATCAATGTTTATAGCAGCACAATTCACAGTAGCTAAACTGTGGAACCAACCTAAATGCCCTTCAGTAGATGAATAGATTAAAAAAAGTGGCATATATACAAAATGGAATATAACTCAGAAATAAAAGAGAATAAAATCATGGCATTTGCAGGTAAATGGATGGTGCTGCAAAAGATAATGCCAAGTGAAGTTAGCCAATCCCCAAAAAACAAATGCCAAATGTTTTCTCTGATATTAGGTGACTGATTCATAGTGGGGTAGGGAGAGATAGCATGGGAAGAATAGATGAACTCTAGATAGGGCAGAGGGGTGGGAGGGAATGGGAGGGGGCAGGGGGTTAGAAATGATGGTGGGATATGATGGACATCATTATCCAAAGTACATGTGTGAAGACATGAATTGGTTTGAACATATTTTATATACAAACAGAGATATGAAAACTTGAGTTCTATATGTGTAATAAGAATTGTGATGCATTCCATTGTTATGTATTTAAAAAAATAAAAACAATTAAAAAAATAAATAAAATAAAATGGGTCTCTTGGCAAAAGTTAGGTATGATGTTTTAATTTTGAAACTAAACTTACTTTCTTATTTAAATGTTACTTCATAAAAATTTTTATATATAACTTTTGATTAATATAAATTAGTTAACATAATTTAATATTATATCTGAAACATGAAACAGACAAGTTAAGAGAAATTTTAATCCCCTCTGAAGAGAAGGTGTTAAAACATTTTTATATCTCATATTGTTATCCTTTTAAAAAGCTACTGCTTCTTAATTGCCTTTTAGAAATATAGTTAAGTTTACTTCTCAGTGTAGAGAGAAACAATATTTTAATAAAATTTATTTTAATTATAAAGTATCAAATTACATAATTAAAAATTTAATTAATTTGTTATCATTATGTAAGTTTGCAAGAGACCATTTTTGTACAAAACTTTAGGTTGGAGAGTATCAGCTTAGTAAAATGTTCTCTTAAATCTTATAATTTCAGTGGGCTCTCTCTCATCCAGCGAGGAGGTCCATGGAACAGTGTAGAGGAGAGTGTGGCTGGGGAGTTGCTAATCAAGACCCCCAGAGACCAAGCAGGTCTGATTTTATTGTGCGGATACCATGTATACATAGACAGGCAGCAGCTAAGCATATTATAGGCAGCCACCAATACTATTTCTGGCAAACTATCCTTGCAGCGACCAATCAAGCAAGCACAGGGACTACAAGTGGCCTCATGCCCAAGGCTGTGCCTAAGGGTAAGCGGTTTTCCATCACATGCCTATCACAAGGGAGTGGTTTGCCACTCAGATGCCCTTAACATATGCCACGTCTGCAGTACTCCATGCACTTGTCCCCATAATATTTTAAAGATTTATATACTAAGGAAATAGAGATACAATTGATATATAAAAAATTAGTAATAATTTTTCATAATTACATTGATGTTTTCATATTAATCATGAAGAGTGTTTAAATAAAAATTTGAAATCTGGAATGCAAGGTGGTGCTTTAAAATAAGTTATTGTTTAGTCAAAATTGTGTAAACCTTAATTTCTTTAAAATTAGCTTTTTTGAAACTCATCAGAAACTTTTTAAAAACTCATCAGACATAAGAAATTATTCTATTTGAATGATAGTAGATTAATTTTAATAAATCCTTATTTTCTCAATGCATAGATTAAACTTCAGTTGATGTAAGCATATCAATATTTAATCTTAGTGAAAAATCTCAGATAGTTTCAATTGGTATATATATATATATATATATCCAAGTTAATCACATACAAACTTGTTCTCTACTTACTCAGACCTTCTTTGTCATTTACTTTAGACACTCTTGTATATCACCATATAAAAACTTTCTTGGAGTTGAGGTTGTGGCTCAGTGATAGAGTGCTTGATTTTTGTGAGGCAATGGGTTTGATTTTTAGCACCACTAAAAAAAAAAAAATAAAGATAAAAAAACCTTTCTTATCCAGAAATATCTTCATTTTTATTTCTGTTAAAGTCTGCACCATATAAAGACATTTTATAACCCAGAAACATTTCTTTTTTAGAGCCTTCTAATTCCTCTTTCCTATCTGAAAAACATTCTTTTTATTCATATTTGAAATAACCTTGTAAATTTCTGAATTTAGTTAAACTGTTTTATTTTAATAAGATGAAATATTTTAATTGAAATGTAGTCAAACTTTTGGACCCCTTTGTATATAGAAATATACTTGTTGGGTTTCTTCTCTTAGTAACCGTGTTTTTAGTAATGACATAAAACAATTTTAAATCTCTCTTTTTTACCAATCTATGAAAACATCAATAATGTTTATGTATGCTACCCCATAGAAATTAAAGAGTTTAGAATACCTGGGCTGGGATTGTGCTCAGTGGTAGAGCGCTCGGCGCACCAGGGTTTGATTCTCAGCACCACAGAAAAATAAAGGCATTGTGTTGTGTTCATCTACAAAAAAAGATATCTCTCTCTCTCTCTCTCTCTCTCTCTCTCTCTCTCTCTGTCTGTCTCTCTCTTTAATAAAAAAGAGTTAAGAATACTTGATGTTACATTTAACAGTTACCATCTTAACTTTGTAATTCAATAAGTATTTCTTGTTATAATGATTTATGTAATTAATTCCATTTACCTTAAATTTAATTCATTTAGTTTTAACTGTAGAAGTCAGGGCATCAAGCAAATGTAGGTAACAGTATTTGGTATGTTTTTCCTTTGAAGAAAATTGTTAGAAGCAAATGGACATAAATTTTATACACTATAGGAATTAGTGACTTTATTAATTATTTAACCAACTGGAAAAAATCAGATTAATAATTTTAAAGACATCTGTATTTTCATTTGGTTAACAAACTTAAATAGAATTTTATTAAATAATATGAATTAAAGGTGTTTGTATCTATTTTTATTTTAATTTTAGATTATGAGTGTACTTATTAATTTAGGCCAATTTTGATATCATGTAATTCAGTCATAATGTAAATATAACCATTGTGTCTACACATTTACAAATCAGACAAGTAAATAAAAGGAAAAATATTTTTATAAATTTTGTAAGTGGAAGTCCACCATATGATTCAAATACTTATCAGAACTTTTATTTGATTTAACCTATTTAGGAATTCAAAATACAGTTAATTAATTTTTATATGATTTAGTTATAAAGCAGGCTTGCTTTAATAGATAAATTACATCTGAAAACTATGAAAATATTGTTAAATAAAATATTTCAGATTACCAGCTTCTTGTTTTAATAATTGTCAGACTTATTTTTAGTATCATCCTTATAAAACAAAAAAATAATCTATTAAAAAGCATAATTAGAACATATTTTTTAACCTTAAAATTCTTCTCTTAACTTGGATGGTTAGTCCTGGAAAGAATTGAGAGAAAAAACAATTTTTTTTGGTAAGACCTTTTGGTGGAACCGTTTCCCCACCTCCATTCTCTTTCTAAATTGGGGTTCACCCTCTGATTTGGGGGGGTTGGCTCATCTAAACTTGTCTTTCCTCTTAATTTCCTTCAGAGCTGCCCCACATTCAGGCACAAGATATCACAGGGTGTCTAGCCTCGCCAGGGTAGTTTCCTTCTCAGAAGGTTGTTAGACATCTAAGAAAAAGACAGTGTGAAACAATTAGTAAAGAAACAAGAGAAAGAGACAGAAATGAGGTTCAAAGAGGAGCACCTGATAGATTCTTCAATCCTGTTAAGAGCTGGAACTGAACAACTAGAAAATGGCTTTGGTTCTTTATTTAAGGGGAGTGCATCAAAGGCAGAAATAAGGTTTCAATGGGACCTTATCCCACTGCAAACAAGTTGATTGCCATCTTGGGAAGCCACACCCATCTCTGAGAGGTTGTTTGAATGTGTGGCTCCAGTGGGTTTTCCCATTTACAGTGCAGTGCTGAACCTGACAGAGCTGAGTAGGAAGTTACAAATAGTGGGCAGCCTCAAACTAGCAGAATTACCTCTGGGAGTTCCCAGATTCCAGACATTCCTACCCAATGGCTTCCATGTAGATTGGGTTCATGCACATTTCATGGATGGCTCTTGGCAAGGTATTACCTGTTGGAAAAAAAAAAAAATGAAAAAGTGAAGGCAGCAACCAACACTCAGACCGGGGTTCCTTTGAATGAATGATCCTTACTAAGGAGCTATGTAGGGACAATAGGGCAGTTCCACAGTGTACCTCACAGGTCACGGGACACAGAACCCCTCTTGGCTCAGAGCCCTGAGACCTCAGCTGGTTTCTACAATTCACCAGGTCACCGTCTCCATACACACAAGCATAGTCTGAACCTTGTATAATTTGCGACCAATTCATTGAGTGTAAATACTGTATTTTGCCAGTTCAATAAGTTGTGTCTGTCTTTAGGAGGTGTAAATATACAATTAAGTGACAATATACAGTGTTAGTAACTCATTGAAGATGTAAAGGTGATATCCTTTTACTAATAAATAAATTTAGAGTCAGACACATACTTAGTGCTTCACCATTGTGAAACAATAATTGGATTCCAACTACTGTAATATAAACTGATGTGTGCTTTGATGTGTTTATATTACTACTGTAATATAAACTGATGTTAGATAATACAGCAGTTTTAGTATTTAATAAACTAACAGAAGTACAAGGGAACAAGAAGGGTTATATCTGCTGGGCTATTCACATGCCATGTTGTGGAGAATGAATTCTAGTTTAGCACATACCTTTTCTGCCAATCAATTATTTCCTTCCTTTATACACTTTATTCAGTGCAGAAGCAGCTCTACTGTTGACAGCAAGCCCAAAAGTCCTTCAATCTTTATGCACAAGTTCTTGCTTTGGAATCATTTGTGGAACCATGAGTTGAGATCTTGAAAGTTGCAATTTGGGGGAGTCACATGATGGATTTTGACCTCTGGATTTGACATTTTGTTAATGAATATCTCAAAGCTCTTAATTAATATAAATTTTGCTTAGGTAATCATACAACTTACCCTGCTCTGCAATGCACTTGTTCATGAAATCCATCTGCTGTGTTTAGAATTTTTTACCCCCATCAACCTGCCCCTGTGGTTTCTTTACTCAGGACCTGGAGAACCATCATGTGCTCTGTACTGTCTTCACATAAACCCACGAAATCCAGTCTATCCTACTGGTTACCTTTCCCTCATTCAAGGCCACATTACTTACCTCTTCCATAGACCTAAGATCAAATTTCTCCTTTTGAATAAATTTAGTACCCAAACTTTAAATGTCTAGAAATGAGCATCAATCATGATCTTTGCCTTATTTCTATTTTTCTCTGGGTTTCCTCTTCTGGTGAATTCATGAGGTCAATCTGGATACTCATGCAGTTATTTCTTTTTGTCAGGCCGTGTTCTGGGCTCTGTATATACAGAAGTGTCAAAACAAAACAGAATTTCTGTTCTGAATGAACTCAGTTCCTAGGGAAGAAACACACAATGAGAAGAGTCACAGTGAATTGTCCTCATGTGGCTGATACCACCTGACCATGCTCACCCTGAGCATCTGGAGCCCATTTCTGATGGCAGAGAGCCCTTTGCCTCTCACAGGACATCAGTACTGAACATCTTCACATTCTGTTCATAACCTCCCATCATTGGGTATCTCCCTGTCCTGCCTTATGTGCACTGCTCATCTGAGTTATGCAAAGTCTCTGGCTAGCTTTTCTTCTGTCCCCTTTCTTCTTTATCTTGTCTTTTAAAAAATTGCATACATGGTATCCATGGGGATAAATCACATACATGTGTATGATAAAAGCATTTTTCTACCTAAATAAACTCCTTTAGATTCTTTACTATGTCAAGATAAGATAAAGATTTATTTTCACATTCAAAATCTCTTTGAGCTTCTTCCTAGTCATCCTACCTCAACTCCTCCTCCAATACCCTGTACAGAACCACAAGTAGATTTTATTTGCAAAGAGGATTCATATTTCTAGACCACAGGATCTCTTTGTCTCTGAGTCCTTCTTGTGCTTCTGCCCCTACCTCACTATCTTTGTGTATGATCAGAATTCAAATAATCTACTAGAAAAATACTTACTACCATGAGTTGGATGGACATTTGCTTTCATGGTAACACTGTATGAGGAAATTTCTAAACCGAAAACTTTAACCACTTTTGCCATTGCCAATATTTCCATAATTAAAATTTAAACATAGAAATTCACAGCAAAGAATAAGGGTACAATTCCATCCATTATTTTTATATTGAATTAACTGTAAAAATTTATATTTGATATGACTATTGTATATTTTACCATTATTTTCTTTAAAAATATTTAATATTCTGACATTGAATGAGAACAGTATCACTTTGATTATAACCAGATTCAACAAATCATATAGACTCTAATGTATTTGTCAATATTGACTTTAATCATGAACAGCTTTGAGAAGTGTCTCACCAGAGATCCTGAAAGACTTTCTTAAAATAGTTTAACAAGAAAATTTTGTTAAGGAAAGTTAGTTTTTCCTCAGGTAAGTGGTTTAAATATCACACTAAACCTCCCTGGGTTACACCAGATAGTAAAGTATATGATCTCAAACTTACTTTTCAGCTTAAAAGTCTATACTTATGTTGTTATCTAGATAAAATTTTATTGCCTTATGGATTTCTATAAGATCTGAATTCTTCATGTAGGAATAAGAGACAATGAGAAAATTAAATGTAACATATGACTCCATGTCTGAGCACAAATTAACATATACGTACTCTCTAACATCTGGCCTTTTCTGAGTAGTGAAAGAAATTCCACACTATAACCAACCCTGAGGGGTCTCTCCTTGAAATCCTTTCCATCTTCATTTCACCCTGGTTAAACTTCCTAGGCCAGAGACCATGACAGCCATTCAGAGGGTCATGTCCTGTTGTGTGTGGTCAAATATGAAAGAGAGAGAGAGAGAGAGAGAGAGAGAGAGAGAGAGAGAGAGAGAGAGAGAGAGAGAGAAGAGAGAATATGAATATGAATTAATGAAGAGTTAACATTATACAAGGATAAGTCTCACCTTTATCTTGATCCCTACTTGTCTTGGGATTTCCTCAGGGACCACACTTAAGTTTATGCTCATGAGCTGATTCATGGTCTGTCCCCAGATAGTTTAAGAAAGGAGAAGGACAATTTTATCAGTGAGGTTGCTTATTTTGCAGTTACATTCTATGGTTACAATATGCAATGTTAGGAGCTTTGTGTAACTCTCAAGAAAGTCCATTGTCTGAAATTACTATTTCTTGGTAAAATGTTATGGTTGTCTAATAAGAGAGTTTCTTTATTCCAAGGAGCTGTGTGCCTGAGATCAAGGTTCTGTCTAATAATACTCTAGCCAGAACCTCCTCATGCAGGGCATTGCTACAGCAGCTAGGCTTCCTGTGTCTTTGCACAAAGTTTTCTCAGAAGTCAGGTGTTCTGTGTCTTTGTACAGAAACTTTCTAGCCACAAAGGATGCCACAATAACAACATCACCAGAGACCCCAATCCCAAACACAGAACTTCTACATCTGTGAGAGATGCCCTTGATCCAGATAATTAGTTAATAAACACATCAGAGTGATCTTACCTGCACATGAAAAAATTCACTCTATGAATAGCAATGGGATAACTCTCCAAGCTGCCTCAGGTATAGAGCAGGCTCAGAACTCCCATCCTAGGTGTTGCTTCAGTTCTATTTGTTTCTGGTGCTATGTCTAACAGGAACAAACACATGCAAGTGGTGGAAGGTGGCAATGTGGGTGAAGCCCAGGTGGACCCTCTATGCACATGTTATACCATTAATCAGGGTCAAGATATGGAATTTCAAGGGAACTATTCATATCCCATCACTGTGAAGAATACTTATAATTGCTGAATATGGGCAAAAGTAACAGAAGATGATGCCAAAAGGACTGTATGATGTACAAATATGTAAACAACTTTACAATCTCTAAAATAAAATTACACCAGGAAACTCATGACTGGAAACAAACACACATCTCCAAATACAGACTCAATATTTTGAACACTACTAAAAACATATTTGCATATGGGGGATAATTAATGTGAATTAAATTTATAAAATATCTGGGAAGGTAGAAATTATTAATCAGGGTCAGGAGGCTCCTTATGAACTATGTGTCAGGACACTAGGAAGTGAAGTGTAACAGGGCCCATCAGTCTGGTGATTTTTGTATTACTTCCCCTCTGCCTGTGTCATTGTGTGTTACATGTAGCTGCTCCCACTGCCATGGGCTGCCCCACAGTAGTAGACATTCTCATCCTCTTCCTGAATGTTCTGGATGGTCAGGTACCGATCCAGGCCCGAGCCTGAGCCTGAAAAGCGATCAGGAATCCCATCCCCCTTGGATACCACATTTCCACTACTGCTCACTTCCATCACAAACTGGGGGCTCTTCCCTGGGCTTTGCTGGTACCAGTCTACATAGTAGTTACTGTAGCCACTGCTCAGCGTGCAGGTGAGTTTGGTGGTTTGTCCCAGGGAGGCAGATGTAGAGGGTGGCTGAGTCAGCACAGGTTGGGAAAAGGACCCTGTAAAAGCAGACACATCACAGTGGAAGTCAGGCCCAGGGTACATGTCTTTGGGGATCTGAGCCATTGAGGACAGACTCAGGACAGGGGTCTGCCATGGGGCACAGAGGTCTGTTCCTACCTGGGCAGTGAGTGAGCATGATAAGAAGGAGAAGAGTCCTGACCATGTTGGACACAGTTTCCTGAGTTCCAGAGCAGGTGTGGGCTACCCCAGCCTTTCTTATTCCTCCCCACTGGCCTTAAGGAGGAGCAGGTCATGCAAATGTGCCTCCACCCACTGCCTCTCACTGGTTGCACTTCTGGGCCTGGAATGATGCAAGACCCAGTCTGGAGGGTGGTGATATTTTTATTTGCCTGACAGGCAGAACCTAGCATTAAGCAGGTCCTGGGATTACACAGAAGATCACAGTTGCTGAGCCCACATTAGTGTCATAGAGCTAACTTCCTCTGTCTACCCCTATTGAGATGTGGAGTCCTGTGGGCACATCTTCATCTGTGAACATTTTTTATGGGCCCCCAGAAAGTGTTCCATGGAGTTTCCTGAAGATTACATGTAAAAGTTTAGTCTCCTACTGGTTCCTGACTCCATCTTTTTTTATTTTTTCCTAGAAATACTGATGGAGATATTTGTGTGTCAAGCAATGTTCCCAGATTAATATTACCACTGTATGTGGACACTCTATGATTTGGGGGACCTGTTGTTTCCCAGGAAAATTCACCAGGAATTGATAACCAAATATAAAAGTGCCATGAAACAGAATAGAGCTGGACATTCTCACTGTTTACAGTCATTAGAAAACAAACTCATAGAGTCATAATAAAGCTTTTGCTTATATTATATTATCATGTCCATTTTTCCAGAGAGGAATTTGGCTGATCTGGTAAGACACTTGCCCAAAGACATAAAAGAGCACAAGTTCCAGAGTTTAGATCACCCTGATCAAATGAATAATATTTACTCATAAACATTAAGCCATTGGACTAAGGGGAAAATTGTGATACACATCTATATTAAAAATGACTATAAATTAAGAGGCATAAACCAATACAAACTACTTGTCTTACATTTGCTGAGATCAGAAGAGTGACATGGATTTCACTGGGCTAACCTCAGGGGGTTGACAGGGCTATGCTCTCTTCTGGAGGCTCCGGGGAGAAACCATATTTTTGCTCTTTCCAGATTCTAGGAGTCACCCACATTCCTTGGATGGTGGTCACTTCTTCCATCTTGAAAGCTAGAAACAGTATGAAACTTTTTCATATCACATCTCTCTGGCCACTTGTAATTTTCTATTTTACTTTTAAGGACCCTCATGATCTCTCTGTGTGCAGGTAAATTCCAGGATTATCTCTTCTCTTAATGTGAGTTGATAAATAACATTAATTACACATGTAATGTATTATCACTTTATCATGCTTCCTAACAGGGTTTAGGGCATGTATGTCTTTGGTGTCCATTATTCTGCTAACCACAGTGCTCTTCTCAAGGGAACTTTTAATCATTTATGCATACTCATTGAAAACATAATAAGACATCACTAAAAAGCCAGAAAAAAATAAAATTTGGAGTATTGTGTTTGCATTACACTTGTATGATACTTCATAGCACATTGGATAATTTATAATTATATATAATTTATACTACGATTTTATTATTATGCATCAGAATTCCCTGAGAATATATATCATGAATATTATTCTGGTTTGTGACTTTTAGCACCAAATATAATAGAAAGTAGAATTTTCTGTCCCTTCTCTGTGGGTTAATAGCCATGTGTAAGACTTAGAACCATCCTACCTTGCACTACAATGTTAATCAGCTTATCCTACAGTTGCAGATCAGGGATATGAAGAATACCTGTATTTATCAAGGCATTTTTGATCTTGGCAAGTTTCTGAGAGCTCATAATCCTGATACTTACCTTGAGTCTGAGTAGCATGGAAGACACCAGGGACGGTTCCCTGTAGTCTATTGGTATCATTGTATGTGGGATCTGCTGACACTAAAGCCATGGTTCAGAATACTGGTGATCCAGGAGTTGCAGAGATGGAGGACAGTTGACTGAATACACCCTAGGAGAGGAAACCTGCAAACACAGATAGGAGTAGGAGGTGAAGTAAGGGCAAGATAAAAATTTCTCATGGATTCTGAGACTGATTGGTTGATGTGAAGAAATAATTGAGACTTGCTAAAGACTACTGTTAACCTGAGCATTAAATGTGGAGCAGCAAGGGGAGTACAAGTCATAGTAGACACTGACCCTGATTCTCACAATAGGAATGTGCTGTTCCAGGCCCTCTTTAATTCTGCACCATCCTGCTAATGGAAGGCTGGTCATGCAACTGTGTTTTCATCATGGCTGCCCAGCCCCTTGCTAAGCCCTAGTGCAGGAGTCCCACACACATTTCAGACTGAGGAGAATGAAATTTTACTTTCCACCTTGGGGGACCCTTGGGAGGAAACACCTGGTGGGACAAGACAAAGGTCTCTCCTCCAGGGATTCAGTCAGGTCAGAAAAAACACAGCTGCTGAGTCTCCATAACTGAACAGAGTGCCCACCTGCAAGACCAGGGCTTCTTGGAGTGAATGCTTCTAACTAAAACTTCTTTGTTGGGACCCCTTGGCAGTCCCAAAGTGCCCTCTGGTGGTCTCAGAACACATACCTTCTGTTGGTCCCAGGATCTGAGATTTCACCTTGATTCTGCAGCTCTGCAGGTCACTGAGTTTATTCACACATGGATTGTCTGGTTTGCAGACTAAAACACACTATCTATAATTACTGTAATTTCTTACTTAAATAGTGCCTATTGGTGACACTATGTAAAGTCACGTTTACATATATAGATGTCAATTAAAAATTTTAGTGCTCTTCATATAGATTCTATAAAACTTGTATATCTTCATTACAATTTAGAATATACATACATTTAAGTGTTCTACTAGATTCCAACTATAGATGTGTTTGGATCTTAAGAATTTGAGCCAATTTAATTGTTTCAATATTTGATTAAGTGAAGGAAGTACTAGGTATAAACTGAATGGAAAGTATGGCTTGCAGCTGCCATGGCATGTTGTATCAGAATTCGATCCAGTTCAGAACATACCTTCTCTAAAAATCACTTATTTTCTTCCTTTATCCAATTGACCCAGTAAAGAATTGTTTGTTTTGTGGATACTGAGCTCACAAAGTTTTCATACTTTTTAAATGAGTTCCCCCACTTGTATGTTTGTAGGATTGTGGGTTGAGGGGTTAAATGTTATATATATTTTTTTGTTCAAATGGTAGATTTTGAGCTCTGAATTTAACATTTTGTTGATACATACTCATTCTCTCTTATTTAATTTAAATATTTTTATATGTTCTTACAACTCACCTGTTCTGTAGTATATGTGGAGGCTGTACCTCCATCCAAGTGCTCCTGTGGTTTCTTTACTCAGTACCTAGAGCCATAGCACATCCTTCTCCCTGGCTCTACATTCACCCATATGATCCAGTCCACACTCAGGGATAAAGCCCATGTTCACTTCCTGTTCTCTACAATACACAGCAAAGCTTTTTATTTAATATCTCTCTCTCTCTCTCTCTCTCTCTCTCTCTCTCTCTCTCTCTCTTTCTCTCTCATTCTTTATTTATTTTGGTACCAGAGATCTATCCCAGTTTTTCCCATATGTAAAACAGATGTTCTACCACTGAGCTGAATCCCCAGCCCCCATAATATTTCATCTCGAACAGCACAAAACCCAAATTAAAAAATGTACAAGGCACAGCAATCATGGTCATTGCCTCTTCCTGAGGGTCCTACTCAGGTGAACACACATATTTGTTCTATAAACACATGGTAAATTGGTCCTTTCTGTTGAAAACTGATCAAAGATCTCATCACCATAGATCCTATAACACCATAACTTCCCCACCCATATCATGAACTGAGGGCACTTTCCTGGGCCCTCCAGTATACCAGTATGCACTGTAAGCATTGCTCAGAATGCAGGTAATATTTACCCTTTGACTTAGAAAAGCAGATTCAGAGGGCAGCTGAGTCAGCACAGTGTCAGAGTGGAACCCTGGAAACAGGGGCCTCATTAAGGCTCTAGATGTGCGACAAGAATTATTACTAGAGGGGAAAGAACAGGGTTTGGTATCTGGGAGGCTGTTCTCTGTGGAGGTTAGGACAGCGAGGAGGTCAAAGAGCAACCAGGCCATGATGGAGCCTCTCTGAGCTCTGTCATTCAGATCCCCATGCAGAGGCTGGACTCCTAATTCTCTCACATTCTCCAAACAAGGCAGGTTGGAACTTTTAAGGCAGTTGAGCTTCCCAGAGCAAATGGTGAGACGTTTGATTCCAATGTTAAACCTTGTTTTACTTCTAAGCGTTTCCTCCTGTTTTCTGGCTCTGTGATACCTAGGATTCAAATATTATAAGTATGCAACATCATATATCTCTTCCGCTGTTTGTTCCTCCATTGCCTCATGTATTCATTTGATGACTGGAGCCAACTTGGGGGCCTCCTGGGCCTTTGTCTCTGAACCTCCTTCTGGATCAGCAGTTGTTCCCAAAAAGTAATTGGTGGCCACTGTTGGGCTCATTTGTGTGTGTGTGTGTGTGTGTGTGTGTGTGTGTTTGCATACACATTTGTGTTTTCTTTTAATTGTATGAACACACATGTGCTTCCTTTCTCTGAGGACACAGAGTCTGGATCTGCTAATGTAGAATGTATGAAGAGAGGCATTGCATAAATTTGATCTGTCTTAACAGTTGTGCATTTTGGAGGGCTGGGCCTATTGAGAATCATTGATTCAGAAATGGCGATTGAATTCTACATATTCTTTGTATAATTGTCTGCCTATTTGAGTTTTTAGGATCTAGTAAGTTTTGTCCCTTCATGGTGCTTTCCATAGACTGTAAAGATATAAAATGTGATAAAGGTCTTTTAGTATTAAGTTTATAGATGTATAGATTATTATTTTTTCATCAAATTTGGAAATATTTTCTTGATAATTTTTCCAAAAAATTGTACTTTTGCCCATACATATCTTTCTATAATTTTTGGAATGTGTATTTTTGTTTGCTTGAAGGTGCAACATAGATCCTGTAGGCTTAGCACATGTTTTTGTTATTTATTTTTTGCTTCCTTGGACAATACAATTTGATCTGAACTGTAGTTCAGGAATTCTCCCTTTCTTATCTATTCTATATTTGATGACACATTTATTTCACAATTTCCTTTAAAATTATTGCTATGGTTTGCTTTATTTGTATTAATATATTTATTACAGTTCAAAAATGAGGTCTTTGTCTAATACCTTTAATGTCTTTGGTTCCTCATGAATAGTTTCTATCAACTGGTTTTTGTGGGATTCTGGTGTGTGTTTGAATTTACTTTCCTGGCTTCAATATATTTGGGTTAAACTTTCCTGTTACTGCCTCATCATTTGGTTTTGAAAAACATGGACTTAGGGTATTACAATGTAATGACTGCAAATCAGAGCTCTTACTAGGAGGGCTTTAATTTTATTGTTGTTTTTGTCACTGCTATTTCTGTTGTAGGTATTATTGTCATTGATGATGCATTGCTTTGTGATATTCTGGGCTATAACTTTAACTGAATTATTTGCATGTGTATTGGCTAACTTCTGCATGTAAAAACATTAGTGGTTAGCTAATTATTAAACAGATACTTCCAAAAATGCACAGAAGCAATACTTTTTTCAGTCTTTGCTGAGTATTGGGGTACACCTTTAACACTTGACTTTAATTAATATAGCATCAGTTTACTCCTCTATCTTGTCCTTCACTTCATCTACCAAAGATGCAATTTCAGCCAGAGAAGAG
Source organism: Spermophilus citellus (assembly GCF_964194105.1). Taxonomy (NCBI): domain Eukaryota; kingdom Metazoa; phylum Chordata; class Mammalia; order Rodentia; family Sciuridae; genus Spermophilus; species Spermophilus citellus. The sequence continues at coordinate 107,068,424 of NC_138184.1, forward strand.
AACTTAAGGTCTTTTCTCTTTCTACCTGATAGATAACCCAGGAAAAAGCAAGTGGTTTTCTAGAGACCTAGGGATATGTCAGAGATTTTTAAAACCACCCAAAGAATTCCTATGCTCTAGTTTTTCTTTCTCATATTTGATAAGTCTCTTATTTTAAATTTTTTATACTGCTTCACTTATTTCTGATGTTAATGGATAACTCTGATGGTTTTAGCATATAAATTGAGATGTAGCTGCTTCATTTAAATAAGCTCTGAGTCAATTAAAATTAAAATAGTGCTCCCTCCCCAGAATTCCCATAAAGCTGACTCAGAAGCCCCTCTCTCTTGTTTTTTCATATTCCTCTTTCCTTTTTTTCTGTATTCTCTGTTTTCTCCCTTTCACCATTTCCCTCTTGGAGGCACTTCACGTGGGAGGAGATGAGCAGCTCTCACCCATGCCTCTCTTTGGCTGTTTCTGCTCTATGGGAGAGGGAGCACCCTCCTAACCTGGCATCAGCTGTGGCAGTTGGAGGACAGGGATTGGTGGTGAAGTTCATCATACAACTAATTCACTGGCTACCCACTGAAGTCATGCATCTGTCTCCAGTATGTTGTCCCTGCCCATACCAAGCCTTGGGGAGTTCATCCTCCTCTTTTCTCTCCTCAGTCTGCCAGGTCCTCTTCCATATTACCCTTCATGCTGAAGAAAATGAGGTGGTAAATTGGCTCCTGGATGACCCCATTCAATATTGTAAGGCTTACAGCTCTTCTGGGAAAGAGGAGAAAGAAGCAGAAGATTTGTTTGGCACACAGCTCCAAAGGATATCATGAAGTTTCCAGGATCTTTGGAAAACCAGATTGGCTTTCCTATTGGAAAAGACAATCTCTAAGGAAGCCCAAATGTAGAAGTGAATGTTTGAAAAATGTCTACAAATAAATTGAAATACTTCTCATATAGAGAGATGGGGTAATTTAGTGGCTGGCCAAACCCAATTACAAGTTAAACTTTTATCCCAAAACATTTGTTTTTGTTAGGATCCTTTTGGGCAGGCTTTTAGCTACTACAAAGGCCCAACCAAAATATTTGAGATGTATGACCATCATATTTTTTCCCTAGCTGCAAAGACTGTTGGAGAGGATGAAAGAATTTCAATACTGAAGGCATTGGCAAGAGACAGTTTCTTTGGATCTGTTGAACTGGGATCTTCATACAACCACATGTGGATTTCCTTCCATTTGCAAGAAAAAGTTTCTGTGGATGTTTCTCATGAAATTTTGAGCATGTGAAATTTTGAGACTGGAGAGAATTATTCTGGATACATCAAACTGGGGTCTTTACACAGCCACATTTGGATTTTTTTTTCACATTTTCCATGGCAGTGCAGTGTCAGTGAGGCCTTAGTAAACTTTTTAGTTTGCCCAAATTGAACCCATCAAAATACTTGCTTTCCTTATCAACCAACTGAATTGCCTTCAAGTCAAAGGGTCCATGCTTACTCTGGCCCTGGTTAGTTGTAAATGGAGAAACATATTCCTCACTGGCTTCTTATTACAATTAAACTGCTTCAGAAAGCACACATAAAAAGCTTCAGTTGATCCACTCTCAGGAGCTTGTGGCAGGTTACCTTTCTATTCTGCAGTCTTCCCTGACTCTAATTTCCTTGTATATCTACCATCCCCTCAAGCATACCCTGGTGACTTGAGACAAAGGAACAACCAAATTATATTCTTCCTGTGTCTGTCTCAGGACCAGATTTCTCCAAGCACAACATCAAGCTACAGTGCCAGACAGAATTAAAGCAATATTTTATCATCTCCCAGCTGCCAGTGGGTGGAAACATTCTTATGCCAAATATCAAGTAGAGGAAAGGGAAGTGGGTGACTTCTCTAGTGGAATCAAATGGTTCTATAGATCAATGTAATGTTTTGAGCAACTGATAAATTTCTGATGTTATTAAAAAAAAGATAATGCTGTAGAAAATGTGAGTTCTGTGTGGTGTGGGCTCACTTAGTCCAGCTGAAGTCCAACAAAAAGATGAAGAGGGTATGGCTGGGAGGGAGTTGAAAAGATATCTCCAGAGACCAGTTTCAGAGAACTCAATCCACTTTATTATTGCATAGGCAAACATTTTATGTGCAGCCTGTTACCAGGCAAATTTACCTGAGGGCCGTATTAATCCAATGAGCTAGCAACACCCTTACTATTGGCAACCAATGGGCTAAAAGGACAGTGGCACAAAGCAGAAGGAAAAGGAACACACTATGCACCTGAGGGTAGCCAGGTTACCATGGTGATGGGGCTAGTCATTGTCAGTGTTCCAAACCACAAATATCTGGACCCAGTGTGCTAAGCCCTAAGATCCCCTCACAAAGGCATTGTAGGCTGCTTTCTAGTTCACAAGCCCAACAGTATGGCACTGACGTATCAAGGCAAGAACACTGTGCTTCCCCATTTCTACCTTTGCAGCCTGTTTGAGTCATGTATTTTAAACAACTGTTACCGTTTGCTGAAAAATAAGCTTGCCTGCTGTGGAAATGAGAATATGTAAAAGAAGGAAAGGCTATAGAGAGCTATACACAAGAATGTCAGTTCTCCTCTTTTCTTTCTTATTGCATAGGCAAAATTTTTATGTAGTTTTGGTTCCACATCAAAAAATTTACATTTAATTTTCCGAAAAAAAACTTTCAATAATGATAACTAGAAAACCTTGTTCCCAGAATTCTAAGCTAATTTTCCTGTTGCTCTTGCTTGTTTCTCCATTGCATACATAATAAATTTTATGCATGTTTATCTGTATACTTTGGCTTCCACTAAATAGACACCCCTGATTTTTTTTAAAGCAATTTAATGAACTGATTCTTTTAGTGTGACATCTGTGCTTAATTCAAGATTCAATTCTCTCCCTTGTTTTTTTTCCCCTTTCCCCTCACAAACTCTTATATGTAATTTTGTGTAACAATGAGGGTCTCCTTCCATTTCCATACAGTTTCCCTTCTCTCTCCCTTTCTCCCACCCCACTTGTCTCTGTTTAATGTTAGTCTTTTCCTCATGCTCTTCTTCCGTGTTCTGATCTTAGTTGCTCTCTTTATATCAAAGAAGACATTTGACATTTGTTTTTTAAGGATTGGCTAGCTTCACTTAGCATTATCTGCTCTAATGCCATCCATTTCCCTGCAAAATCCACGATTTTGTCATTTTTTAGTGCTGCGTAATACTCCATTGTGTATAAATGCCACAGTTTTTAATCCATTCATCTATTGAAGGACATCTAGGTTGATTCCAAAGTCTAGCTATTGTGAATTGTGCTGCTATGATCATTGATGTGGCAGTATCCCTATAGTATGCTCTTTTAAGGTCCTCGGGGAATAGGCCGAGAAGGGCGATAGCTGGGTCAAATGGTGGTTCCATTCCCAGCTTTCCTAGGAATCTCCATACTGCTTTCCATATTGGCCGCACCAATTTGCAGCAGATGGGGTAGAGAGGGAAAATGAGAGGGAAGGGGGGGGTGGATAGTAGGGGATAGGAAAGGTAGCAAAATACAACAGTCATTAATACGGTATTATGCAAAAATGTGGATGTGTAACTGATGTGATTCTGCAACTTGTATTTGGGGTAAAAAATGGGAGTTCATAACCCACTTGAATCAAATGTATGGAAGATGATATGTCATGAGCTTTGTAATGTTTTGAACAACCAATAAAAAAAAAGAACAAAAAAAAGATTCAAATTCCAATTTGTCTGGAAAGGTATTTCAGAATTTTCCAATACAAATCAGAGGGTGTAGTAGAAGAAGTTATTAAATAACCACATTAATTTTGTATCATTTCAATTTTCAGAGGTTAAAAACAAAATAATTCTTCATTTTTGTTTGAATAGAAGTTTAAAAAGGCATGCCATTAGGATACTTAAATTTGATGAAAGCATTTTTGCTAGTTATATAAAATAATTTGGGATAAAGTTGCTATATCATGGTGCTCAGCAAAAATGTATATAATGTATATTAGATTTTTTAATAATGATATTTTTCAGTCATTTATAATCAAATGGAAATACAGTGTAATTTTTTTTTTTAGATTTGTGTCTGTAACATGCAATAACTAAATTGGATTTGAATCTGTAACATGTAATAACTAAATTTAGTTTACTAGTTTTATGTTAAGCTATTAGAAAATTCTCTTATTTGTTCTTTTTAGTTACACATAACAATAGAATTGATTTTGATAGAAGCATGGAATATATATTTTCTTTATTTAAGTCCTCCATACTTTTCCTTTACCTTCCCTCTTATCTTTCCCTGTTTCCATCCCTCTGTTCTACTGATATTTCTGCTACTTGCTTTTAATACAGTTTAGTTTTGTTTTTTAGTTAATATCTTGGGGAGATACATAACAGTGATATTCATATATGTACATATGAAATTAGGTTAGATTCATTCACTGCTCTTTTCTTATTCCATCCCGTCTCTTCCTCTTCCTCAACATTTTCATTTACTCAACAACTCATGCCATCTTCTATTTTAATGAAATGCGCCTACCATTTTCCTTTCTCTGCATTAGGACTTACTTTATTAAAAGTTATGCTCCTTGTCTTCTAAACTACATTTCTTTTGACAACTTTTGAATTCAGAACTTTCTTTGCAGCCTAAAAAAATTATTGTGGACAGAACCATGTATTGCAATAAAAGACTCTGGTCACAATAAAAAAAATGTCCATTAAAAAAATCAATGAAATAAAGTTCAAATAAATAGTAGGGATGAAGATTTCCCAAGATCTGCCAACCTTGTTTAAAGAGTAGCCATACTTTGTCTATTGTTTAGTTTTTGTTTTTAGCTGTTTTTTCCCTTTCTCCAGGTTTGTTAATCTGTTTTTTTAATACATAAGCCAAACCAATAGAATATTACTGTTCTTTTTCTAATTTAGAAAAATCATACCTACTGCATGATGTTGTACCCTGGGGCATTCTTCTTGCTCTGGTCAGACTCCTGAGGGGCAACCTGTTGAAAACTCTTTTAACTGCTCATTGGTTATGATCGATGTGGTTTCTCTTATATAATTTTTTATACATTAGGATCAAGGGGATGAACATAAAGTTTGTGGTTTTAACAAGATGAGGGATGTCATCCAGTTTATTACCAGCACAAAAATCTGTTTGAAAGATTCTTCCTTCTTGGTCTGTATTTACTGTATTAAAAAAAAAAATAGTCCTTGATGAAGCTTTGCCATCTTATTTTTCTCCTTGTGCTAGATAAGTTGAATAAAATATTTGATACTTGTTACTTGATAATATTTGATACTTGTTATTTGATATTTAACAGGAATCATGGGCTTATTTTTGAACAAAATATTCTCTCCCTCTTTGCTACTTTATTCACTGAAATGACCCAGAGAGATACACAGGACATTCCATGGTATTTGAAGAAAGAACTTAGTTTAATGTCAGAGATTCTTTTTTGGGTCCTGGCATGTTTTCCAACAGATAATATATATTTACATTCATTGTTCCCAAGGCTTTCTAGAGATCCTTATCTGTTATAAGATAATGAGATAGAGATGAATATTGGGGTCTTCAGTATACAGGAGCTGGGAAAGTAGATGAGAACCTAACGGGGTTATATAATTTGAAAAATGAAGTTTCGAAGCCTGAGTATATTCCTGAGTAATGGCAAAGCAACCCAGTAGGTACTGAGAAGGAAATTCCTAGATAGGGACACCAGGAAAATTTATTCAACACTCCCAATAGCTGTTCTGTGTCCTGGTTTAAGGTGAAGTCACAGAAGACTCAAATTCAGGCTCACTCTACCCCAGCTCCTATCATACCAGAAGGAGATATCTGAAACAGCACCTCTATGACCAGGGTTCATGAGGTAGAGAATCTAAGCAGTGCTGTTGAGTATTCCTGGGGAGCAATTGTGCTGAGATGTGAGAAAAAGGAGGTGTCACTTGGAACATGTGGCCAGAGACACATTTGTGCTGAGACCAGGTTTTGGTCTTCCCCTGAGGGAAGTAGAGAAGGGGCATCCAGATGTGGTTGGCAGGGAGCCAAAGCTAGGTTTTTGGAATTTTCTCTACCCTTCTTACTTCTGGAAAGTGTTTGGGCCTTAAGGAGTATTTATTCATTTATTTTTTGGCATTTACCTCTACTGAATCTACTGAATTTAAATTAATATACCTTAATGATTACGAGTGTGTCTTGTTAAGGGGGAATGCAGGGGCCAGTTTTATGGAGAAGATGCGTCTCAAATAAAGCTTAGAATAAGATTCCTCACATGTGATAAGGGATCTCCTGTTATCACTGAGCAAGGTTGGAGGCTACTGACAATATCTGTAGCACGGTGATGAGCTTGAGTGGGGACTCAACCCTACACCACTCTCCATGAACCTTTCCTGCACCAGTGCAGCTTACTTCCATCCAGTCTCATTGAAGGCCAACAATGAATCATATTTGTTAATGGGTGACATTCCGTAATGCCTCAGTCTCATTTTTTTAACAAAAACATTTGCAGTCAAATCTGTTCCAATAACCCAGCTGGTCCTACTAACTTCACTCTTCCCTCTACCATGATGAGCACTCTTGACTTTTCTTCACAAACTTAAATCATGCTTGCTGTCTTTCTTTTTAATTTTTGTTCACTCTCTACTTTTTATGTGTTCTTCCCCTAATTGTCACAATAGGCAATCTCCACATTATATGAAGACTTTACCATCTCTGTCCTTTGACCTCCTCCACAGACCATCTAGTGTGCAGCCCAATTTGTGCTTTGCATAATCCAGCAAACTCAGATTTCCTAAAGATGTTTTCTAGAATCCCACATTGCACAGACTGAGCCCCTGAACAGCATAACTCTTCCTGGGCCACACAAAGCAGAACTTCTCTCTTGACTCTTTCTATATCAGCTCTGGGGCAAGCCAGAGAAATTCTTTTTTATATTGTTGAGCCCAAATTTCCATGAGCTTCAGAATTTTGTTGTGGCAGATACTGAAAAATAATCTACAAAATTTGTGGGGTTTTCTGTATAATCACCCAAATAATCTCCTAACTTATTAACAAATTATCCTCTATCTCCCCTCTTCCCATCCCCTTGTAACCAGTGGACAATGGATTTATAAACTGGATATGGCAGAACACAAGGTTACAGGAGCCTATCACCATGGGGGATGAAGCATATAGGTAGCTTGGGAGATTCTGCTTGATCAGGTCAGAGCTTCCTTTGGGGTATGATATTTATTCTACTAGTTCCTAAAGAACTGTGATGCATTTCAACACAATACCAACCAAATTAGTGGGGCAGGATGATTCATGAGATTAACCTGGTAAAATTATCAGGTTGAGAAAACATGAGCCATGTTAGAATCAGTAGGTATGTTTCTCCTGTTCCTGAGAATAAAGGAGCTGCTATAGGGTATATTCTGAAAAAGATGATTCAGCTTCTGCTGTGGGTTATAAGGGATGACATCCCTTTAGAAGGTATGAATGTTGTGGGATTTCTACTTCACTAAATTTGTAAGAAATTAGGATAAAATTTATATGTTCAAATATTTAAAATGTTTTTTTGAATATATCACAATTATTTTCCTCTAGAAAATATTTGCTCACATGTTTTATAATTTCAAATATATCTTTGAGATTATTTTTAATTGGTGCATTATATTTGTACATAAATGTGGGATTTTTTTGTTACATATTCATATATGCACAAAATATAACAATTTAATTTGACCAATGTTTTTCCAAATATTTCCCCTTTTCCTTCCTCCTCTCTCCCCCTGGTTCCTTTTCTATACTGTACTAATATCTCTTTGAATTTCATGGGATCTCCTACCTTTGAGTTTCTTTTAATGGAATTTTCTTTGGAGGGGAAGAATAAAGGTAATTCACATGTGAAGTAGGCTTGATTTTGAGAAGAATGAACCTTGTACTCTAATATCCCTGCCTGGCAGACTTTGGTCCTGTGACATGCAGTCAACCTACCATTACAAGCCTGTGCTTCAGAACTCTCAGCATATACTGCAGGGTCCTGTGGAGTCTGTTTTGGAAACATTCACTGCAGGCAGAGAGGATAGAGTGTCAGCTCAATGACTCAGGATTTCCTCTTTCACACAGGGAGGATGAGTTTTGGTAAATTAGCTTAACATTGGGGAGAAAACTGCATTGAGTATTGAGTATTCCTATACAGGTACAGGTACACTTACCTGGAAATTTACATTTATTATTAAATTTTGAAAGCTAATTAATTCTTTTCCTTTGGATCTTTTCTTATAATTTCAGATCACTTTTCTTTGAATCTTTTTTGTCCATTTTAGGTCTCTTTATACTTTTCAAAAATTTGGTGAGAAGCACATGTATTATTTCCCAGTTTGAATGATATTTATTCTACGTTTTACATTATATAAACCTCTGCTATCTTTATATGAATATAATCATAACTGTGTATCTTATCACCAAACTTTTCTCTTGGCAAAAAAATGCTGCTCAAATCAGTGTGTATGTGTATTTATTTTGCCTCTCCTGTCCATAATTGTGCAGCAGATAAGATTTATACATTGACTTTCAAGAATTCATCTTTATGATAAAAACGTGTTAAAACCAAATATTTTGGAGTTATTAACAATAGATTTGATGGAGTTTTCTGGAACAATGGAGAAGATGTGTACTGAGTGAGCCCACATTAGTTAAATGTAGATTTATTACAAAAATATTGAGATATTAGGAGCCAAGAGTGAGGCTGAACTATGGTGTTTGTCTCTCACTTCCCTATCTACATGTGTCACTGTGGAAATTGTTGCTGAACCACAGAGCACAGTAATATGTGACCTCATCCTCAGTCTGGGCCCCTGTGATGGAGAGGGCAGCCTTTCTCCAAGCAGGGAGCCTGAGAAATGGGCAGGCACTCCTGAGAACCAATTACTGGTGCTACCTATTAAACCCTGGGGCACCTGGTAGGGCTTCTATTGGATCCAGCCTGCATAGTTACTGGTGGTGACGGCCCCAGTACTGGAGACACAGGTGAGTGTGACTGTTCCTCCTGGAGTTGTGGTCAGTGAAGTTTCCTGAGTCACCACAGGCTGAGAAATGGAGCTCTATATAGAGACCCAATGATCAGGAGAGAATTCGTGGCATAAAGGTTTAATGATGCCTTCCCCACCCTCAAATTTAGCCCACAAAGTTTCCCCTGACCTGTGCAGTGAGCCAGAAGTGTGAGCAGGAGTGGAGCCCAGGTCATGGTACAGAAAACCCAGGGCTGAGCTTTTCAAGACTGTTCACCACACAAGGAGCACCACAGGCTTTATTTTTTTTTATTTTTTTTTTTAAGTGAGGATACTCTTTTTTTTTTAAAATTTTTATTGGTTGTTCACAACATTACAAAGCTCTTGACATATCATATTTCATACATTAGATTGAAGTGGGTTATGAACCCTCAATTTTACCCCCAATGCAGATTGCAGAATCACGTCGGTTACACATCCACAATTTTACATAATGCCCTATTAGTAATTGTTGTATTCTGCTACCTTTCCTATCCCCTACTATCCCCCCTCCCCTCCCCTCCCAACTTCTCTCTCTACCCCATCTACTGTAGTTCATTTCTCTCCTTGTTTATTTTCCCATTCCCCTCACAACCTCTTATATGTAATTTTGTATAGCAATGAGGGTCTCCCTCCATTTCCATGCAATTTCCCTTTTCTCTCCCTTCCCCTCCCACCTCATGTCTCTGTTTAAAGTTATTCTTTTCTTCCTGCTCTTCCTCCCTACTCTGTTCATAGTTGCTCTCATTATATCAAAGAAGACATTTGGTATTTGTTTTTTAGGGATTGGCTAGCTTCACTAAGCATAATCTGCTCTAGTGCCATCCATTTCCCTGAAAATTCTATGATTTTGTCATTTTTTATTGCTGCATAGTACTCCATTGTGTATAGATGCCACATTTTTTTAATCCATTCATCTATTGAAGGGCATCTGGGTTGGTTCCACAGTCTAGCTATTGTGAATTGTGCTGCTATGAACATTGATGTGGCAGTATCCCTGTAGCATGCTTTTTTAAGGTCTTCAGGGAATAGTCCGAGAAGGGCAATAGCTGGGTCAAATGGTGGTTCCATTCCCAGCTTTCCCAGGAATCTCCAAACTGCTTTCCAAATTGGCCGCACCAATTTGCAGTCCCACCAGCAATGTACAAGTGTACCCTTTTCTCCACATCCTCGCCAGCACTTGTTGTTGTTTGACTTCATAGTGGCTGCCAATCTTACTGGGGTGAGATGGTATCTTAGTGTGGTTTTGATTTGCATTTCTCTGAGCTCCACAGGCTTTATTATAGCTCTTAGCACCCTGTCAGGGTAGGAGTGGGACTTTCATTCAAATGAGCTTCTCTCTAAGGTGAACTCAGCCAGATCACAGATACTGAGTTTTCACACATCAGTGACTATGTGTTATTGGCCCAGGGCCTGGGGGCCAATTTCCCAGCTGACCTTTTTTCCCCAGAGCTTGACAACAGTTCCCCATTGTTTCCTAGAATGCTTCAACAATGGACAGTGTACTCTAGTAGGTCTTTTTCTATTTGTAATGAGAAGCATGGTCTACATGTACATTAATGTAAAGGATTCAGTAAAGAAGTATTACAAAGTGGCATTGGGTCATTAAATTAAACATGGGAAATGATTTGTACTTTATTTATTTCTTCACCAAACTTGTTACTTTACTAAAGAAGACATGTCAGTGGTCATTGGAGGGCATTGGGAGAAAACACCTTTGGCTTAAGGATCGAGGTCCTTGCTCAGTGTACCTTGCCAGGTCAGAGAAGACACAGTTGGTGAGTTCTAATCTGTGAGCAAAGAAAGGGCCTGGTTCTCAGGTCAGGATCCCTTCACTAAATGGTCTATACTGTATTGTGTGTATGGACCACAGAGCAGTTCCACAGCTCTCCCTGCTGGTCACAGTGCACACAATCACCCTAGTACTGAGACCTGAGAACCTAGTTTGTGCTGCTCATCAGGTCACTTCCTCTATTCACAAAATTCTAGTCTGATTCCTAAATACTGTGATTCTGATATTTTGAATGTGATTACTGCAGTTTCTCACTACCAAGTCTCTTCTCTACTATGGTGGTGTTTATGTGGTGTATTATGCCAGTATGAACACTTAATCAACTCCTTACACCCATTGGTACTTGGTCCTGATAGAAGTTACACTGTCAGAAGTGGACCAGGGAGATTTTATGCTGAGGATTTGCCCTGTGGGGGGAAGCAGCTGCTCTTAAATCGTACATGGACTAGTAAGCAACTGTATATGGTCCAGTACATTGAACTAAGTCATCCAAGTAAGTTCACAACACCCATTGGTATCTTCATTGCCTGAAGAAGTGTGGCCTGAAGCTTTTAAAAAGTAACTGTTCATTTGTTTTTAAGACAATGCCAGTATATTACCCAGTCTGACTCAAATTCATTGCCTGTCTCTTCTATGTTCATTGCAGTTCAAATGTATTTCCTAATGTTAGTTGAAATCTCTAAGTGTAATTCAGTTTCATGTTTGCCAGGTCTTAAGCTTACCTGTTTAGAATGAATCAAAGCAATTGTTTTCATGACCAGCTGTCTGATGAAGTTATTTTGAGCCTTATGTTGTACTTACATCTGGTTTAAGTGAGAATTATTTTACTAATTTAGAGAATTTAAAAAGAAATTGTTCAAAGATGTAGAATTAAAATGAATTTTTTTTTCATTTCATTGGAACTTAAATTCAGTCTTGCAGATGGTCAATGAGTTTATGTGAGAAAGCCCCTCAAAATATTCTGAATGCAAAACTAGGGTGAGCCTGGTTGAAAACATTTCATTATTAAATTCCACATTATTGTCTAAAGAGTTTAGCATTCCCTTGCATTGTCTATCACTCCAGTGGGAGAGGATAAACGATTTGGAAAATTGAAACATTTTCTCTTGTTTTTTTTTTTTTTTAAATATTCAAATATTTTAATATTTTACTGAATCTTTTTTGCTACTTCAGAATTTGCTAGATATAAATAGGCAAGATTGTATGAAAGGAATGTGGTTTATTTATTTATTATTTGTTCTTTTTACACACACATGAAAATAGAGTGTATATATATTATACATTCATGAAGTATAACTTATTCAAATTAGAATTCTATTCTTGTGTTTGTATGTGTTGTGGAGTTTCTCTACTCATGTATTAATATACAAGGATAGGAAAAATATTTCCAATTAATTTTACTGTCTTTACTGTCCCCTTCCTTTTCTTTTCCTTCATTACTATTTGTCTAATCCAATAAAATTATATTTTCCCCTCCCTATCCTCCCTTGTTATGGGCTATCGTCCACATATCAGAAAGAATATTTGGCCTTTGGTATTTGGGGATAGTCATATTTCACTTAACTTTATTGTCTCCAGTTCTATCCATTTACTTAAAAATGCCAAAATTCTATTTTTCTTTAAGGCTGAGTAATATTCCATTGTGCATATATGCCCCATTTTCTTTATCCATTCATCTGATAAAGGGAACCTAGGTTGATTCCATAGCTTGGCTATTGTGAATTGAGCTGCTATAAAAATTGATGTCTGTGTCACTCTAGTATGTTGAGTTTAAGTCCTTTGGGTATATGCTGAAGAGTGGGATAATGGGGACAAATGGTTGTTCTATTCTAAGTTTTTTTTTTTTTTTTGAATCTCCATACTGCTTTCCAGAGTGATTGTACCAACTTACAATTAATTTTGGAATTAATTGGAAATGTATGGATTTACATTTCTCCCCACATCCTTGCCAACATTCATTGTTACTGGCACTCATAATTGCCATTCTGACTGGAGTGAGATGGAATCTCAGTGTAGTTTCAATTTTCATTTCTCTAATTGCTAGAGATGTTGAACAATTTTTCAATATTTTTGGACCATTTGTATTTATTTTTTTATGATATGCTTGTTCAGTTCCTTTGATATGGATATATATGGATATGACTCTGTGTCTGCTATTCTGTTCCATTCTTCTTGATGCATGTTTTGGTGCCAATACTATCTGTTTTTATTTATTTATTTATTTTTGTTACAACAGCTCTGTAGTATAAAGTCTGGTATTGTGATGCCTGAATCACTTTTCTCTCCAGGTGTTGTCTTGTCTATTCTGGGCTGCTTATTTTTTCAAATGAATTTAAAAGCTGCTTTTTCTATTCTATGAAGAACTTTATTGAAATTTTAATGGGAATTGCATTAAATTTATGTAGTGCTTTTGGATATATGACCATTTTGATTATATTAATTCTTCCTATCTAAGAATATGGGAGATCTTTCCATCATCTAAGATCTTCAACTTATTTCTTTAGTGTTCTATATATATCAATGTAGGGGTATTTCACCTCTTTTGTTAGATTGATTACCAAGAATTTTAATTTTTTTGAGACTGTTGTGAGTGAAATAGTTTTCCTGATTTCTCTTTCATTTAATTCATCATTGTTGTCTAGGAACACAATTTATGGGTACTTTTTAACTTGCTACTTTGCTAAAATATTTGCTGACATTGTTTATTAGTTCTAGAAGCTTTCTAATGAAATTTTTTGGTCTTCTAAATATAGAGTCACATCATTGGCAGATAGGGATAGAATGAGCTCTTCTTTTCCTATTTATATCTGTTTAATTTCTATCTTTTGTCTAATTTCTCTGGCTAGGGTTTCAAGACTATGTTGAATATGAGTGGTGAAAGAGGACATTACTGACTTGTTCTCATTTTTACAGGGAATCCATTTAATTTTTCTCCATTTAGAATGATATTTGGCTTGGGTTTAGCATATATAGTTTTATAATGTGAGGTATGTTCCTACTATCACTAGTTTTTCTAGAGCATGAGTGGATGTTCTATTTTGTCAAATATTTTTTCTACATCTATTGAGATAGTCATATAATTTTTGTCTTAAGTAGATTGTGTGATGAATTGTGTTTATTCATTTCCATGTGTTGGACCAACCTTGCCTCTCTGGAATGAACCACATTTTATCATGGTGCATTATCTTTTAAATATGTTTTTGTATATGATTTGCCAGTATTTTATTGAGAATTTTTGTACAGGGATAGTGGTCTGATATTTTTATTTCACAATTTGCCTTTGAATGATTTGATATCAGGGTGATTCTAGCTTCATAGAATAAGTTTGAAAGGGTTATCCCTTTTTGTATTTCATGGAATAATTTGAGGAGATTGCTGTAAGCTCTTCTTTTAAGGTCTGATAGAATTTGGCTGAGAACTTGGCAAATAATCTTTCTAAACTCAGGCTTTTCTTTTTTGCTAGTCCTTTAATTCAATTTGGGTAGGTCATATGTTTCTAGAAGTTTGTTTATATCTTCAAGATTTTTGATTTTATTGAAGTATAAATTCTCAAAGTAGCATCTGATTATCATCTGTATTTCAGTGGTGTCTCTAGTGATATTTTCTTTTCATCACAAATTGTGGTAGTTTGAGTTTTCTATCTCCTTTTCATTAGCATGGCTAAGGGTTTATGAATTTTATTTCTTTTTTTAAAAAAATCCAGCTTTTATTTTGTCAATTTTTATTTTTTTTCAATTTCATTAATTTTTGTTACACTTTTAATTATTTCTTTTTTCCTATGGCTTTTAGAGTTGATGTATCCTCTGTTTTCTATGGCTTTGAGATGTAAAGTTAGATTATTTATTTGGTGACTTTCTATTCTTTTAATGGATGAGCTCCATGTAATGAACTTTCCTCTTAGAACCAACTTCATAGTGTCCCAGTGATTTTGTTGTGTTGCTATTCTCATTTACCTGTAAGTTTTTTTTATTCCTAATCTCTTAAGCTATTCTTTGGTTGTTCAATTAGGGTGTTAGAGTAGCTTTTATTTTTATTTTATTATTGATTTTTATATTATCATTGATTTCTAATTTCATTTCATTATGATCTGTTACAATGAAATGCATAATCTCTATTTTTGGTATTTTCTAAGAGTTTCCTAGTGGCCTAAGACATGGTCTGTTTTAGAGAAGGACTTGTGTGATGCTGAGAATAAAGGGTATTCAGTCCTTGATGGATGAAATATTCTATATATGTCTGCTAAATCTAAAATATGAATTGTATTTTTTGTTCTATAGCCTTTTATTAAGCTTTTGTTTTGAAGAACTATTGATTGGTAAGAGAGGCTTTTTGAAGTTACTCAGTATTATTGTTTTTGATTCTTGGGATTGTGAAGGTTTTATTTGAGGTATGTGGACTCCATTGTTTGAGGCATAAATATTTAAGATTGTTATATAATGTTGATATATAGTTCCCTTAAGCAGTATGAAATGGCCATCTTTGTCCCTTCTGAATAATTTTCACTTGAAATCTACTTTATCAGATATAAGGATAGAAACTTATTCTTCTTTATGATGTCCATGTGAGTGATACATTTTCCCATATTTTTACCTTCAGTCTGTGCATGCCTTTGTATATGAGGTGAATCTCTTGAAGACAGCATATTGTTTAGTCTTGTTTTTTTAATCCAGTCTGCAATTATATGTCTTTTGACGGTTGAGTTTAGGCCATTTGCATCCAATGTTATTATTGAGAAATTATTCTTATTTTCTGTCATTTTTAATTATTTCTGATTTTTAATTTGAATCAGTTTCTATTTTGATTAACTACTCTTCTACAGCAGTTCCTTCCTTTGCAGTTTTATGTGTCATTTTTAATGCATTAAATATTTTGTTGAGACTGTTTTGTAGTCCTGTATTTCTGGTTGTGAATTCTTTTAATTTTTGTTTATCATGAAAGCTTTTTATCTCATTGTCAAATCTGAACTTATATTTTGCAGGGTATAGTATTCTTCATTGACATTTATTTTCTTTCAGAGTTTGGTGTATATTATTTCAACACATCCTAGATTTAAGTGTCTGGGTTGAAAAATCAGCTGAGATTGAGATTGGCTTCCCTCTGAATGTGACATGTAATTTTGTCTGGCAGCCTTTAAAATTCTTTTCTTATTCTGTATAATTTATTTTTAAGGTTTAGGAAAATTTCAGGTATTATTTCATTGAGAAAATTATATATTCCTTTGATTTGTATTCCTGAACCTTCATCTACCCTGATATATTTTAACATTTTTTTCATGTTATCCCATATGTATTGGAAGTTCTGTTCATGGTATCTTAACATATTTTCTCTATGGTCAACTCTATTTTCAAGATTTTGTCTTCATTGCCTGAACTCTGTCTTCCAAGTGGTCTTGTCTGCTGGTAATACTTTTCAATGAATTTTTTAATTTAGTTTATTGATTCCTTCATTTTAAGTATTTATTTTTCTTTTTTTTAGAAAATGTTTATCTCTTTAAGTGATATGTTGCTTCCCATATTTTCTTTCTTACATCATTCTTTACCTTGAAGATCAATTTAACTATGCACATTATAATCATCTTCTCTTGACATTTTTTCCACTGTGATGTTGATGAGTTCTCTTTTTGTTTGTATTTTGGTGTGTTTTGTTCCCTTGTTTTTTCATATTTGTATGTCCACCCATGTAATAGTTGGTTTTAACACATTATAATCTTGTGGACTTATAGTGTTCCTAAATGTTCCCAGTACCTCATAGTTTAGGGGGAGACAGATAATAACAACAACCAATGCAAACAATTATAGCATTAAACCAAATAGCTCTTACTATAAAACCTACAATGTCAATTGTCACAATAATCATAAATGTTATAATCAGTCATTGCCCATATTAAGAGCAGAAAGTTTATAAGAGGGTTTACAATTTCAAGTGGTGACTAAGGACAGAACAGATGTGATGTAGGATTTGATGATTATGAAGGAGGTGGAGGAAAAAATAGAAGCATAAAATTAAAGATAGAGTGAAAGAGAACAATATAGATTGGTTGTTAGTGAAGGAAAATAGAAAAAAAAGAGTCAAGGAAAACCGATAAGTGAAAGTAAAAAGTCATAAAATAAAAAAATTAAAAATTATAATAAAATAAAATACATAAACAAAAAATAGAAATTACAAAAGAAATAAAACATTACTAGAGCAAAATTAATATTGACATATAATAATCAAACACCTTAGTTTTCAAAATACTGATTCATGAAAAATAGCTGCCTTTAAGAAAAATGGTGGAAATGAGGAAAGTAAAAGTACATGAATATATATGTATACATTTAAATATAGTTGTTTTAAAGAGAAAATAAGAAGAGATTGGGGCTGGGGATATGGCTCAAGTGGTAGCACGCTCACCTGGCATGCTTGAGGCACTGGGTTCGGTCCTCAGCACCACATAAAAAAATAAATAAGTGAAATAAAGGTATTGTGTTCAACTACAACTAAAAAAATATTTTAAAAAAGAAGAGATGGGGTAGTAGAAAAGGGTTTGTAGATTTAAGACGTGAATAGGGCAAATGCAGAGATGACATAGGATACATTTAGAGTGGGGAAGAACAAAAAATGGAAGTAAAAAAAAGAAGAATGAGAGAGAGAACAACATAATTTGGTTGTTAACAAGAAAAAAAGAGAGAAATAGGAACAAAGAAAAACAGTTGTGAAAGAGACAATAGAAAATCAATCCAAAATATACTAATCTACCAATCAAAAACTCCAACTCTCAAAAAAAGAGCATGAAAAAATAGTTACTTCAAGACACTTAAATTGAAAAGGCAGAAACAAATATGTATGTGTAAAAATGGAAAATACCCATCATGTATTAATCATTACACATTCAAAACCAAAACAAAATAGTACAAAAACAAAGACAGTTAATGAGATAGTTAATGAGAGTCTTTGCCCACTGTCTGTGCCAAACTGCCTTTGCATTTTTCTGCTTCTCTTCTCAGTGGAATGTTGTTAGGAGCTATGGAAGATGCTTTTGGCTTCACTTCCTGGGGATTATTGCTTTTGAGTTCTGTGAGATAAATTTCTGCATTAAGCTTCTAGGGCCTGGGATTTAGTCTGGTATTGCCCAGTTGTTTTATCATATGGGGAGTTTTTAAGTGTTAATGAATCAATGGACTTCTAAGACTGTACCACACTACTTTCCCCAGGGCATCACTCATGGGAAGAGGATTTGGTACTTCACCGATTCTGTTGTTTGAAGACACTTCCCTTTTTTGGCTTCTCAAGGACTTGACCATGGTGTATAATGTTCTTAATATGTTCAACAAGATTTGCTGATATTTTAAGAAGTGTTTTTGCATCTAAGTTCTTCTGGGGATATTGATCAGTAATTTTCTTTTCTTCTTGTGTCCCTCCCTTTCTGGTATTGGTGAATGTGATACTGTCATCATAGGATAAATTTGGAAGTTCTACATCCCTTTCTACTTCATGGAATAATTTGAGGAGTATTCATTTTAGTCATTCTTTAAAAGTTTGATAGAATTTAGCTGAGAATTTATTCATCTGGTCTTGGGCTTTTCTCTTTTGGAAGGCTTTAAAAAATTATAGTTGTAGATGGACAGAATGCCTCTATTTTATTTCATCTATATGTAGTGTTAAAGATCAAATCCAGTGCTTCACACATGCCAGGCAAGCACTCTGCTGCTGAGCTATAGCCCCAGCCCCTGGAAGGCTTTTTATTACTTCTTCAGTATCATTACAAATTACTGTGTTCTTTTTAAGTTTTCTAAGTCCTCTTAATTTGTTTTTTGGAGATATTTTTTATCTAGAAATGTATCCATTTCTTCTTAGTTTCCAATTTTGGGAGTATAAGTTTTCAAATTAGTGGTTGACTGAATTTCTGAGATGACTGTGGTGATTTCTCTCTCTCTCTCTCTCTCTCTCTCTCTCTCTCTCTCTCTCTCTCTCAGGCTATTTAGGCTAATGGCTTATCAATATTTTTATCTTTTCAAAGGACCAACCCTTTGTCTCATTGATCCTTTGCATTTTTTAATTCTCAGATTAGTTGAGTTTTGCTCTGATAATCCTTCTACTCATTTTGAAAACCACTCTAGGAAGCAGTATGAGGATTCCTCAGAAAACTAGGAATGGAACAACCATTTGACCCAGTTGTCCCATTCCTTGGTATATATCCAAAGGCTTTAACATCAGCATACTACAGTCATGCAGCCACATCAATGTTTATAACAGTACAATTTACAATAGATAAGATATGGAGACAACTGAAATGCCCTTCAACAACTGAATAGATTAAAGAAATGAGGTATATATACAGAAGGAAATATTATTCAGCCATAAATAAAAATGACTCTGATATTTGCTGGTAAATGGATGGATCTGGGGACTATTATATTTAAATAAGCCAATCCCAAAATACAAAAGGCAGAATGATTTCTTTGATATGTAGAATCTATCTCACAATAAGAGGGGATAAAAAAATAGAAGTTCTGTGTAGTAGACAAAGGGGAATAAAGGGCATGGACAAAAAATGGGAAAAGAAAAAATAATGGAAATAATTGGACATAAATTTTCTGTATGCATATATGAATTTTCCACAGTGAATCAATACAATCAATGTACACCAATATGTACATCCTGAAGAAATTAATTAATAATAACTTTGAGTAAATGTTAGAAAGACCAGTAGAAAGAAGAGATCAGGAGGTGTAGGGAGTGAAGGGGAAGGAAAAGTACTGGGAACTGAATTATGTCAAAATGGATTCTACTGTCATAAATAACTAAATAAATCAATAAATTTTTTAAAAAGTGAAAAAATTAAAACAAACTGCTATATTCCCTCAAAGTGTTTTCCAAATTCAAATAGAATATAAAAAGTCTTCCAGGATAAGCAGAAAGTAAACAAATTTATGATGACTAAACTGGCACTGCAGAACTTACTTAAATATTCCACACAGAAAAAAAAAAAATAAAAATAAACCCTTGATCACACAAAATTCATTTGAAGAGTGGCTAAGCAAATAAAAATATAGGACCAAGCTAAAAATATAAATAAATCAAAATAAGAGAAATTAATACCATTTTTGTATGATATCATTGAATGTACATTGCCTCAACTCTCCAATTAAAGGCATGGCTGTCAGAATGAATTAAAAAATGAGATCCGTCTGAATTTGTTTGCAACAGACACATCTTACAGCAAGAACAGCCACAGGCTGAAAGTGAAAAGATAGTAACTGATATGCCATGTGAATGGAGCCTGAAAAGATGCAGCAGTATCTTACACTTATATCTGAAAAAGTAAACTTAAAACCAAAATTAATAAGAAGAGACAAAGAAGATCAGTTCATATTGGTAAAAGGAGAAATTAATCAAGAAGATATAACAATAATAAATAGGTATGCCCAAATGTGAGCACAACTAATTACATAAAAGAGAAACTATTCAAGTTGAAGCCTCATATAGACCTCAGTATCATAATACTGGATGATTTTAACACACCTAACTCACCATTAGATAGGTCATCCAGACACTGTAAAGATGCTTTAAAAAATGTCAATTAAATGGACTTAACAGACAGCTATAGAATATTTCATCCAACAACAATTGAATACACTTTCTTAGTGGCTCAGGAAACTTTCTTCAAAATAGATCATACTTTAGGCCACAAAATAACACTTAGGAAACACAAAGAATTAATAGAATTCTTTGCATATTATCAGATTATAAACTAAGAAAATTAGTAATTCACATGACAAAGCTCCACAAAAATTTTAAAAACGTATGGAGATTGAACAATATATCTTTGAATGATGAATGGGTGATAGAAGAAATCAAAGAGAGATTTTAAAAATTCTCAGGCACCAATGTGCCTACTGGTACACATACCAGAACCTCTGAGACACTATGAAGAAAATTTGTTTTTATGATTTTTTACAAAAGAAAATCAGAAATATCCCAAATAAATAACCTACTGATGCATATCAAATCACTTGAAAAAGAAGAACAAGCCAATTCAAAAACCATCAGAAGGAAGAAAATAATTAAGATCATAGCCAAAGTCAATGAACTTGAGGGTAAAATAGCAATTAAAACATAAATACAGTTGGTTTTTGGAAAAGATAGGGAATATTGATAAGCCCTCAGCCAAACACAACCAATAAAAAAAGAAAAAAAAAGCCAAGTTAAAAAAATGGTAATAAAAAAGGAGAAATCACCACAGATGTCACAGAAATTTAATGGATCATTTGGGACTATTCTGAAAACTTGTATTCCAATAAATTGAAGAATCTATAAGAAACGGCTATATTTCTGTATGATCTGAAAAAAAAACTGAATCAAAAGGAAATAGAAAACCTTAAACAGACCAATCACTTGTAATAAAATAGAAGAAGTAATAAAAAGTCTTTCAACAAATAAAAAACCCAGGACTGAGTAGATCCCCATCTGAGATCTACCAAACCTCTAAAGAAGAATTAATGTCAATACTCCTCAAATTATTACATGAAATAGAAAGGAAAGGAAATTTCTTCTAAGAAGCCAGTATAACACCTATAACAAAATTAGATATTAACAAGTCGAGAGAAACAAAACAAATCAAAACAAAACTACAGACCAATAGTTAAAAAAATGAACTTAGATAAAAAATACAGTATATATGTTTTCTCTCATATGCGGAAGGTATATTGAAAAAAGGAAAAAAAAATGGTGGTGCATCCTGTGCAAATGAAGAGGAGATCAGTAGAGAAAAGTGACCAAAGGTGGGAGGAATTAGGGGTGTCATGGAGTGAAATTGGCCAAATTAATATTGTTATATTGTGTGTATACATAAATATGTAAAAACAAATCCCACCATTATATGTGGCTATAATGCACCAGTAAAAAGTATGGGAAAAATAGATAAGGCTTTCCAGTAAGTTTTATGTTAATTCTCACCACAATCTTGAGAACAGGACAGCTCTCTAAAACTGAGTCATCAGAATTCATATATAACTTCTGTTATGTGTGGGGGAGTGTTAATCAGCCTACCATTTAAGATAAGAGGATGGTCACAAGGTATTTGTGTGATTAAATCCTAGAAGGCACAGAAAGAACACCTGCATTAATCTTTACCAAGTGGTAACCTTCTGGGGCAGGTATGCAGCTGTCTGTAAACATACTGTCTCTGTAGAAGTGGGAATATGTAAGTCAAGATAAATGAAAGTTGAAAAACCTAGAGGTGACAGCCAAACAGAGAGCTAATCTTTGGTACTGAACTTCATCACCCTCCCCCAACCCAATTTTTTCCCCTTTTTGCTAGGGGGTAGGAAGTTTTATTTTTTTCTCATGGAAATGAGATAATAAGTAGAAAATAAACATCTTAGTATATTCTTTATTAAAGCTTTTAAAATTTGTTCTTTTTAGTTGTACATGTCTGCATATTTTGTATATTAGAGTCTATTTTGACTTATTTATGCTAATTATTCTAATTGGGATCCCAATCTTGTATTGTACTTGATGTGAAGATATACATGTAGTGTATTCCTATGTGTACATAAGAAAGTATATTTAAATTTATTCCACTATCTTTTGCAAGAAGCCACCCATTAATTTCTTGAGGGTCTTCACTCAGTTTGGAAGTCAGGGAGATTTAGATTTGGCATTGTAAACTATTTTTGGCTCCTCCCACTCAATAGATTGCCCAATGCATGTGAACTCTATCTTTGCTCAATAAGGAAGACTGCTCTCATAACTCCGGAGTTGGATGTAATCCATTGGCAACTGGGCAGCTCACCTCCTATCTTATTTGGCAAAGAATATTCCATGGAAAACCTTTGATGTTTCCTGATATAAATAAAGCAAGAATAGACTCTATCTTGATTTTTTCTTTTCAGTGTGGAAGTTCATTCCCTAAGATCAGCTAGATTGTCCTGCCCTTGCTTTTTAAAATTACTTTTTGTGTCATATTTTTCCCACTGTTTTCTCTTTTTCAGTCTTTATTCCACAGCCAGCCCATTCCACCAAGAGGAACTCTTTCCATCATTCCATCACCTGTGCAGGTCATGAGTGAGAGTCTTTCCTATTCTAATCACTTAAGAATATATTAATTCTTGAATTAATGTCTTCCTGTGTTAAAAAACAAAAACAAGAACAAAATCCTTTTATTCCTATGTCAAAATATTAATTTACTGTTCTTGTTTCTCCTGTTCCAGGTGTTTTGATGTCAAGACTGTATTCTCTTGATGAGATGTTCATGTGAGGGATTGGCCTAAGACTCACTAATAGCAAAAAACATAATAAAATGGTGGCCACCTATGAAAAAGATAAATGTGTGCAATGGTGAATATTACAGATGATGTAGCCCTCTCCAGGCAAGGGAGGTATGTGAGAAGTGGCAGTTCTGACTTCAATAGTGAGTCTTCCCTGTAGTCTTCCAGTGAGTGCTCCTTTAACACACAAAAAAAAATTAATAAGAAGATGCATTTGTTTTTCAAGAATGTTTATATAGTCCAAGACACATGGTTGCTGTTGGAATAACAGTTCCATTTTACATCTATTATGGTTTGGATGTGAGGTGTCCCCCAAAAGCTCACATGCGAGACAATGCAAAAAAGTTCACAGGAGAATTGATTGGGTCATGATAGTCTTAACCATCAGTGATAGGATTTACTGAGTGGTAACTAAAGTGGTAGCATATGGCTGGAGGAGGTGGGTATTAGGACATGGCTTTGGGTATATATTTGTATCTGGCAAGTGGACTCTCCCTGATTCCTTTCTGTGCACCACACATTTCTACCATGATATTCAGCTGCATTTCAAACCCAGACCAATGGAAGCAGCCTTCTATGGACTAAGACCTCTGAAACCATGAGCCCTCAAGACCTCTGAAACTGTGAATACTCAAATAAAGTTTTCCTCCTCTACATTTTTTTTGTGTGTGTTTAGGCCACAATAGCAAAATAGCTGACTAAAAAAAAATCTGTAAGTGAGTCCAATTTATTATCTGGGAAGTCTCATGAAAGTAATTTAGTACATCAGTATATTAGGCCACTCTCTCATCCAATTGAGCTTATCCTGCCAATAGACATATGGCTTCATCACCAACTTCATAGTCTTTGTCCAGAGTGGTGTAAACCTTTTCTCATCCTAGAACAAATGTTGTCTTGTCTCAGCTTTGATTTTGCACATCCCAGAGTTCTTCTGCTTAGAAGAAATAAGCAAGAATTTTCCACCAGGCATGCAAGAATGTATTCCATCTAGTTCTTGAGCCAATTAGAAAACTACTGCCATGATAGTTAGATTGGTGGCCTGTATTTTCCAAGACAGTAGGCCTGTGGTCAACATGGGGAGCTCTCCCACATTCTCAGCCATCAACCTGATGATAGAGCTCAGAAACTGAGAGCCTAATCTGTAACTGAGTTGAAGTGCATGTAAAGGGAGTTTAGGAAGAGATACAGATGGTCAAGAGGAACAATAATTGAACCCACGATTGGTTGAGATGTTCCATCTGGGGCCTGTCTCCCGAAGAGATACGTGAGGTTCTCCAGCTAGCCATGTGACTATGGATACCCAGGTTTAGCAGGGGAATCATCTTCTGATGGTGCCTTTCCTCCTGAGATGTGGTAAACTGTACTTTTATACCTGTGAGGTTTAGACATGTCTGAGCAGTTAGGAGTTCATTGCTAACGACTGTCTACTTTTCCATGAATTTCTCCTCTGTTCCCTGGTTTTTCCATTTTTTTTTTCAGCAGGATAAAGTCTTCTGAAAGAAGAATGTGTAAGGTCTTGAGGGTAGGGCATTGTCCTAGAAAAAGGAAACTCCTATATGGAGGTTAAAATTTTTCTGAGTTGTTGTACAGAATATGCTCTCTTTGTATTTTCAATGTGGAGAATTCATTCTTCTTAATGAGATCTGAAAGGGTCTCCTATGTGTAATCTCATAGGCGTTCAATTTTAGCCCAATTCTGGGTCCACAGTTATGCAGAGAAGAACAGTAAGCAATAATTTTTCTTAAATCAGGCTTGTTTTTCTGACACTTTGTTTTGCAAATTCAACAGATGAATTTCACAGAAACAAATAGTGGAAGAGTTAGGGCAGAGTAACAGAATTTATTAAAGTAATAGAAAGAAGCAGAACTCCTGCAGAGGAGGGGTTACAAGCGAGGGTTGCCAGTGAGTGACAGATTTCTCAGGGTTATATGAATGTATGGGATTAAAGAAGTCAGCCCCTGACCCAATTCTGGGTAAGACATTCAATGTCCATGAGCTCTTCATGTGCTCTTTGTTCCAGTCAGGTTAAGATTACTACACTGCAGTTTGTCCCCTTTTAGAGAGATCTCTCAGTTTTTGTTAGGCTTACATTTGTATCTGTGGTCTTTCTATTCTGTTAAACTGTGGTATTTCTGTTAACAGAAGTCTGACCTTGATACCCAAGTCTCCTATCTGCCTATTTCAGCTCTTTTCTGTACCTTAGTTTCAGGATGTGGCTCATTTTTCTGTCTTTCTTGTTGATTGATGTATCAAGACAACACACAGTATCCAAAGAACTCCTCAAGATTTACTCAGCTATTGATTACATTGGAGATAAGGTAAGAACTTAATAAATAGAGACACATGTGCTCACTTGATGTCACTGTCTAAAGTCAGTCAGTCTCAAGGCGCTTCTGAGGCCTTTTCATTCTTGAGGGCTATGATGCAACAAAACTAGAGAAAGTGTTTTGAAAACTCAAAATTTTTCATGTTTTCACCTATCTCTATTTGAGTGAAGTTCACTGGTTAATATTTAAAATGACATGGCCTTCAAATTTGGCTCCGCCTCTTTTTTGCAGGCCATTTTGGGCACAGAGTTGCAACTTTGGGCCACCTCTTTTATTGCCAAGAGCAACCCCAGTCCTCTGAGGTTTGGTCTCGTAAAGTCTGTAAACATACCTGGCCCATAAAAAGAGGCTTGGTGAATAGAATCAACTATGACAAACCCAAAGTTCCTGGTTAAAAAAAAAATACCTCTGTGAGGATTCAACTTGCAGTTTCAGAGGTTCCCAACTTCTGAAAACCCCAGCCTTGAGTTCTCAAATATTCAGGGGGAAATGTAGTTCAATCAAATTTAAATGAGAGGGCAAGGTGGTGGATTAGAGGCACCCAGCACTTGCCTACTTGTCCAGAAATGGAATCAAATCAGCTGGATAGAGGCTGCCCATTGTGGTATTCGACCATGGGAGAATGCTTTAGTTTAAAAGAGGACAGGCACAGACCTGGGGGAACATATATTACACTTGATTATGAAAGAGCATGTCCAGCACCGATCATGGGTTCAGCAGAGCTAGGGAAGTAACTCATCAGCAAGGGTTGAGGTGATAAAAAGGAAAGACTCAGGAGCATTACAGACAAAGGACTTAGAAGTCTGTAGCAAAGTAGTCTAGACAGATGATAGACTAGGGGTGTGGATGGTGAACTGGCTCTGGGGATGTTCTCTTCACTTCACTGCATGTTCTCATGATGCAGTAAGTGAAAGCCATTAAAAAAGGGGCCCTGTTTTTCAAAACCTATTGCTCTGAAAGTCAAAGACCCCTGAATTTTTTATATGAAAATTATAATTTTTATATATATTTTTAAATAATTAATTTATTTTAATTAGGTATATATGAGAGCAGTATGCATTTTTGATTCATTTTACACAATTACATCCCAACTCTTCATTTCTCTGTACACAATGTAGTGTCACACCATATAATCATATATGTACCTAGGGTAATAATGGCCATCTCATTCCAGCATCTTTTCTTTCCCCATACCTCCTCTCCTCCCTTGCCTCCCACTTGCCCAATCAGAGTTCCTCCATTTTTCCTATGCCCGCACATCCACATTATGGATCAGCATCCATGAATCAGAGAGAATATTCAGCCTTTGTTTATTTTTTGGGGGGTGGAGATTGGCCTACTTCACTTAGCATGATATTCTTCAACTCTAACAATTTACCTGCAAATACCATATTTTATTCTCTTTTAATGCTGAGTAATATTCCATTTTGTATATATACCACAATTTATTGCTTCCATAATTTAGCTATTGTGAGTTGAGCTGCTATAAACATTGATGTGACTTTGTTACTATAGCATGCTGATTTTAAGTCTTTTGGGTATAGACTGAGAAGTGGGAATAACTGGGTCAAATGGTGGTTCCATTCCAAGTTTTCTAAAGAATCTCCATACTGTTTTCCATAGTGGCTGCAGCAATTTGCAGTCCCACCAGCAATGTATGAGTGTGCCTTTCCCTCCACATCCTTGCCAACACTTATTATTTGTATTCTTGATAACTGCCATTCTTATTGGCATAAGATGAAATCTTAGTTTTGATTTTCATTTCTCTGATTACTAGAGATGTTGAACTTTTTTTATATATGTATTTGTTGATTGATTGTATATCTTCTTCTGAGAATTATCTGTTAAGATACTTAGCCCATGTATTCATTGAGGGTTTTTTTTGTTGTTGTTAAGTTTTTGAGTTCTTTATATATCCTTGAGGTTAGTGCTCTATCTGGCATGTGTGTGTGGAAAAAAATTTGCTTCCAAAATGTAGGTTCTTTCTTCACCTCATTGATTGGTTCTTTTGCTGAGAAGAAGCTTTTTAGTTTGAATCAATCCCCTTTATTAATTCTTGAATTTATTTTTTGTGCTTTAGGGAAAGATCCCTGAGTTTTTAATCTCTGGGACCTCATAGAAATATTGCTGCAATTGCTCAGTCAATGGCATCTCAGATTCAGTTCAACCCTGGAGGGAGAGGTTCTGTCACAAATTCACCAGGAGTTCTTTAGTTGTACACATTTGGAGACAGGCAGATGACCAGGATTTGCAGACTTCTGCCTTTCCTCCAGGTCCCAATCACACACTCCATTGCTATCCCTACCATAAGGGACATCTAGTATCATCACACACAACTGGTGTTACCCCACTCTCTGAGAGCACAGCACAAAAGTCTCCTGAGAGACTTTTTTTGGTGTTTATCATTCTGCACTTGCTCACTGACACACTCCAGCAATGACATGCATCCTGCTCCTGGAGGGCCTGGCTCAAGTATCCCTGGAGAGTATCTTTTTCTGGTAATTTTTGCAAGACCTGTGATGTCACACATGAGCAATGAGACTAAAGGAAGCACCACAGATGGGCAGCTGTGATCCTGTTCCCTGTTTCTCCTTTTGTTCTGAATTGAGCTGCACCCATGTCTACACACAGCATAAAAACTCCAGACCCTTCACCATAATCAGAAAAATCAGAAGCAGGGCTGATTATAAGGACTGCAGCCAACAGAAGCAATGCCCTAAGAAAGTTCCAACTGCTAGTAGGTACTTCCTTTTCCACTGTAGGAGTAAGGACAGAAGACAAACCAACTGTACTCTGCTGTCTACATCCCACCACCTGGAATTCCAGAGGGCTTCATTCAATTGACACATACAGAGATTGGGACCCTCACACTATGAACTCAATGTCTAGGATCAGTCCTCACTGGTCACAACCAGAGACGCAACAGAGAATAAAGGCAATAAAATGCATCTGAAATTAAACTCAACACTGCACAACAACCCCATTTCCCACACTACAGTGATAAGAGAAGGCTGCTTACTAAGAGAAGCCTCAAGTAAAAGTGAAATAGGGAGTAGGGCTTGGTGGTGCATGCCTGCAATCACAGTGTATTGGAAGTCTGAAGCAGAATGATTATATGTTTAAAGCAATCCTCAGCACTTTTGCCAGCCCCTAAGCAACTTAATGAAATACTGTTTCAAAATTTTAAAAAATGTTTTGAGGATATCAGAGTTTACACACCCCTGGGTTTATTCCTTGGGAAGCCCCCCCCCCCAACCAAAAAAAGAAAGTAAGTAAGAAGGAAAATACAGAGGGAATATCCATCTCATCATCAGTACACATTTCAAAATGAGAACAAGAAAATTCATAACATAAGGCAACTTGATACATTCTACAGTTATAATTTTCTTGGCACTGATGCCAAAGTTTTCAAAGTAAGTGAAATACCAGACATGTCACTCAAAATAATAATCTTTTGAAAAGATCAATAAAATCCAAAAGAAAGCAAATAACAGCTGAAGGAATTAAGAAGGCTAACGTAGAATATGAATGAGCACTTGAATCTAGAGATAAATATTTTGAAAAAGAACCAAGTAGAAATCTTGGAAGGGAGAAGCACAATATGTCACATAAAGCTTCAGCTGAAAGCCTCAATTGCTGCAGTATGGCTGGGCACGATTCAGGAGCCACTTGTCAAAAGAAACAAACTTTATTTTTAGAACCACACACGCCAAACAAAACAGCTCCTCAGGAAAAACCCTCAGAGCCCAAATGCCACCACCAGCTTCCCACATGCCTCTCTCACAAAAACACAAGCCTCTCCTACTCCCACAATCCTCCTGCTCTTGAGGCCGATTAGCTGGGTCACATGGGCGGAGCCAAAGAAGTCCCCCAATGAGCAGCTCTGTGGTCTGAAAGGGCAGGGAAACAGCCCAATGAGCATCACCGCAGAGGAGCCAATCAACTAGATGTTGCTGGGGCCGCTGTGAGCCAATCATCAGCTGGCAGTCTGAAAGGGCGGGGAAACAGCTCAATGAGCATCTCCAATGAGCATCACCACAGAGGAGCCAATCAGATAGATGTTGCTGGGGCCGCTGTGAGCCAATCATCAGCTGGCAGCTGGAAGTTTGCTGGGGCCCCTTCAGCTGTGGCTCTCAACAGCTCCCCCTCTCTGTTTAAACAACAAGCATGTGGCTTAGGGACCGTGCCTGCCTTAGGTTGTCCAATAGTACATATGGTCCTTACCCGTTATCGGATGAGCTGACCTCAAGGCGTTAGCCTCCTGTCTTAGGTTGGTACCATTGTAATTGGATCTTACCCGTCACTGACTACTGGTCCAGTATACAGCCACACCTGTGGAGAGGTACCAGCAGGGGGTGAGGTTCTTTGCCTCACCTCTGTTGGCCCCAAAATTTTAGCTGAACGATCATGACAAGCAGAAGGGAGGAAGATACACCTAGCCAATTGACGGCTCCTTTTGGAAAATTTGTACCAACGATGACATCATCAGCAAAAATACCCCAACACTACCTCAAGTCGCTGCACCAACAGATAGTTCACAATGCATACAAGTGAGTTCACAATGCATACAAGTGTCACATAGTCTAGGCAAGTTCTGCAAGCAGTTCAGTGATGGCTATTGCAGAAGCTGTAGATTGGTTTTATCTTTGTCTTCACCGGCACTGGGATGAAGATAGGAATTCTGGCAATAATGGCTAAAGAAAAAATTATGTAACATTCCAGAAGGCACTAAAAGAAAACAATTTTCTTAACAATTTACATTATCTTGAAGAGAATTATTAAATATAATGAAAAGGAAAGGTGAAAGTAAACAAACAGATCTGTTAACCTCCTTTTTTGTTCACATATTAAAACAATCCTCAACAGTTGTTTACCCAATTTAAATTAAACCAGTTAAATCACGTGAATAAAAAAATATATTTGGATCCATTTTTTCATGAGCGCTCATCATATATGATATATGGACATATGTACATTCAAACATATAACACAAAACACAAGTGTGCACACATAATATAATACGTACAACACATAACATAATAGTAAAGGCCTTATAACTTTTTACAGGTGAAATCTCCATTGCAATGTTTAAAAACTCTATAGTCAAAAAATAGAACTGATCAGCAAAACACTAACCTAGGTCTGTATGAGCTCAAAAAACAAAATAGAACTTCATGAAATGGGAAAGGGCAATAATAAAATAGATATTGAACAAAGCATCCTGGTTCTGTCACAGACGTAAGAATAGCCAAACTGGAGTTTTGGATATCAGCTGTTATGGATTTGAGCCAAATCATCTTCTTTTTGGTCTGTAGAAATCACTTTAGTTAATCTCTCTGGAATCCAAATCGGCTGCTGTTCTTCCTGTGGAAACACACAAACAGACCTCCGACTCCAGACAATCACTGGGTCAGGAATTAAGTTAATCTCTCTGGAATCCAAATAGGCTGCTGTTCTCCCTGTGGAAACACACAAACAGACCCCTGACTCCAGACAATTACTGGGTCAGGACCTTTCCATTGTCCTGTTAGAATATCTTTCTAAAGTACCTTGGGCTTATGTACATGTTTTGGACACATATGCCTTTCCGCAGCACTAAGTCCTGATGAATCCAAATTTAAAAAGTTTAGAGTAAGAAGGGTTATTTTAAGTTTATCTTTGGGGAATATATTTACCCTTCCTCTACTGTTTTCTCTTTGCTTTCCACTATACAAAGTCTAATCTGGGACAGAAAAGATCCATTCTTTATAGGACATATCAGGGCACATACAGGATTCCCTGGAGCCCTTAGTTTGGGCAATGATTTAGCAGATAAAACTACACATGACATACATATTTTCTCTTGTGGCCCCAGCAACATCTATCTGATTGGCTCCTCTGTGGTGATGCTCATTGGAGATGCTCATTGAGCTGTTTCCCCGCCCTTTCAGACTGCCAACTGATGATTGGCTCACAGTGGCCCCAGCAACATCTAGCTGATTGGCTCTCAACACTCAATGACAGTCTAGGCCAAGGAAAAGATAAAAATGCTTTAGGACAAAATAGTCCATTCAGACAGCAATGAGGACAAACAGTAGGACAGAATGCTGAGAACATAAAAGGCTTGGCGGGGTTGGGGGGACACCATCAGAGAATTAAACATCTGAATTCTAGACATCATGGGGAGAAGAGGTAAATTCTAAGGACAAGAAAACATATTTTTAGAAGTCACAACAGAGCATTTATTAAATCTGGGGCAACATATTAGTTGTGCATGTTTGCAATGCCTTTAGGACCCCAAATTGATATGTGCTGTACATGTTGTTGTACATGTGGAATTACCCTGGTCTTGTGTATAAATACAAGGCTAGAAAAGTTATGACCAATTAATTCTATTGTCTTTCCTATTTCCATCCCCCTCCCTTACCGTCATTAGAATTTGAATAATCCTATACATTTTTATTATTCCTTCCAGGCCCCTATATTGTAAACTGTCAATCCACAAGCCCTACATTCTAATACACTTTGATAAACAGATGTTTCCTATTACCCTCCTTTTCATCCTTACTCCTTTCTTCCTGTTTCCATTGATACTCATTGTAGGTTTATTTGGACTAGCATCCGTGGGTCTAAAAAAAAGGTATCTGCTTATATTTCTCATTTATTACTTTGCTTTGCCACTATGGATGAGCGTATTTGTTTACAAATGAATAATGCTGCTACATATACATCCCATGCTTTTGTACAGTTTTGTACCCATTTAAATATAATTTTTACCCATGGAATTCCTCATGATCCTACCAGACAAGCATTGGGTGAACAAACACATTATACTCTTAAAACAGGCCTTTTAACACTAACACAAAAAAGGGGACTAGCCTCTCTCATGTTAATAATGACTTAAATATTGATTTATTTACATTTTTTATTTGTTTTAATTAGTTACACATGATGGTAAAGGAATTAAACATGCAATACAAAGGTGGTCCTCACAATTTTTCATCTGCTTTGGATAGACATTTTATTCCCAAACAACAATTGCCAAAAATTTATGTAAAATACAGGGTTCTGCCAGACCCAGGATTGTGAGACCCTGTTCCTCTGATCACACAGGGGAAATGCTATGCTGCCATGCTTATACCAACAGGTTCTGTGTGACTTCCAGCCCAGTGTGTGTGAGACCTGTCAATCATGAGTTAGCATCAGGGACTTCACAACCCAATCACCAAGTTTCACTTGATTCTGAATGAGGAGGATTCCACCAAACAAAAGGATTACCACTCTCCTCAAAAAAGACATAACGCCACAAGAGGGTCCCCAGATACTCGACTTCTGGTGACTTGGGGAGATATAAAATCATTTACAGCCTCAGCTCAACAGCTGTTGGCTCAAGTGGGGTTAGAATGCACTCTGAAAAATTTGGCTACTGCTTTGTTTGCTAAACTTACACAAGATTCTATAAATGTCTTGATTCTTATTATAATGTTGTTTTGCTGTTGTACCCCAGCTGTAGAAAATCCAGTAAAATCAGACTCCTTAACTTCTAAAGGCCATTATAATATCTAGGTTTGCCTGGCTGAAATTGTCAATTCATCTGACATTTGTATCTATCAGGGTGTTGATATGGGAAGTGTATTGGGCTCCTGTCTTCATCCTATGTGCTGTCCTGTACACAAAATTACAAATATGACAATGTTCTCCAAAAAAAGGCATCCAAAAGCCAATATCCTATGAAGATTCTTATAATTGGGGAAGTCCTAAGTATTTTATGCCTTCCAATACTATGTGTTACTTACACCCACTATTGCCTTAAACACAACTGACACTTGCACCAAGGTTCAAAACTGTACACACACTAATGTGTTTCTTTGGGACATCCCTATACCCAGGTGGAGCCCATTGTGTCTGAAAATGGTTATATCCCCTTACCACCAGGATGGTTCTTTTCTTGTGGAGCATATACCTGAAACTATACATCTGCTAATGTATCATGGTATCCATTGTTGTCTTAGCTGATTGACTGTGTTTATATCATCCTTACAGGATTTTATAGGCCACCATTGAAGAACTATCCCCCTTGATGAAAACTGTGATGATTCAGTAAGCCTTCTCTTGAAAACAGAATTTGAGGCTCTAGCATTGTCCTTAGTCAGTATCCCTGGATTGGCTGTTGGGGCTTACAAAAAAAAAAAAAAAAAAAGAATTTGGCCTGTGCTATGATAAAAAAATCAATTATACCTCTATGGCTGTCAATATGATAAATAAAAACCAAAAACAACATCATCAAGCCATTTTTGACAATTGAGCTGCAATTGATTATTTATTATTATTAATAAATATTAATTCAGAAAACCAGCCACCAATACATGAGGCGTGGTCATGCCAAGAAGGGACAAAGGCATGCAAGGTTCATGTGTATGTACCTATTGCAAAAGGGAGAGGAGTGGGGACTATGTGCCTGGGTGCATGCATGGGGTTGGGGGGGGGGAATATGGAGCACTGATGCTGAGGCTGTGGATCCAAATACCACTATCCTACAAGCTGAATCACTGAAGTTTCCTGATCTCCTGGGGAGGGTGAAAGATGTTGGGTTTAAGTGTAAGTAGGTATTGCAATGGCAAGAATCCATCCACTGATGGCTAGGCTCCAGAGCTGTCAGGGGGTAGTCAGGAATTGTCCACACCCTGCTTATGAGCAACCATTTTGGAGCAGGGTTCCTAGCCCAGCAGTAATTGCATCAGGAGGTAGCTTCAATATCAGAGCTTTTGTATCCTAGGAGCATGAGAGGGTACAGCCCCTGAAACAGAAGTGCAGGCACCATCAAGTGTCTGGCTAGGGTGACAGCTGAGTGGAAGAGCAGGCCAGGTTGGGAGGAACAGCTGACTACCCTGTGACACACCCTAATAAGCTCATAATTATATGAATTTATTATATAATATATTATATAATAAGCTCATAATTATAAATCCTAAAGACTACATACCATATGTACAACACACACACACACACACACACACACACACACACAGAGAGATGAAAAACAAGAAAGAGAATAAAATAATATCAATTAGTGTTTTGTATCATAAATATTACATGTTTTATTATGAGTACTTCCTTTTGTATAAATTAATTCAGATAAAATAAATAGACCTCAAAGGCCAGCAGAAATGGCTGCTTCTCAAGGGAGCACAGAAATAAAACACATTATTGTATAATATCCTATTACCTCTATATATTTACCCAGCAACTGGAGACATATCCTCAGTGATCCCATTTGGGCAACCACAAGTCTTGACCATGCATCAGGATTCACGGAGCACATACTCTCCCTCTAGCCTGTTTCTCCTTAAATGTATTGTACACCCTGCCAGCATTAGCACTTCATGGGGATGCCAAAAATTTCACCTGATATTTTCTCTCTGCAATGAAGGAAAGTCTCAATCTTTTCCAGGAGATGCTGTGCTTCAGAGACTGCTAGGGAGCTCTACTAAATTACCTTTCAGTTTCTAGGAAATAAACTGGATAAATCTATTTGCATTTTGCCTTGCAATGTGAGTACTTTAAACCCACACTCATGAGGAAATTTTAGCATCAGTTGCATTATTTATTTAAATCACAAAGGATAAATTTAGATTTCAAAAGTTTAATAAAAGCAATATAACATATCAATAATATTTATTTATTATTAATTTCCTATGTGATGCTTTCTTTTCTTCTCCTTTAACACCAGTATTCATTTAACACCAGTTTTTAATATAATTTTATATGGATAAAGCAGAAAACTAAATCATGCTGATTTTTTTTTTGCATATTGTGTCTTCATCTGCTCAACCAGTGCTGAATGCATTAGGACCCATACATGTCAAAATATAAACACCAGCTTTGCATCTTTGTGTCCTGCATTAGAAGTGTCAGCTCAGTGCATGATAAGAGTTTGTTTGGAAGCAAATACTACCTGGGATATTGCATATATTCATGTGATCTCTGACAATATTCTAAAAAGACATGTTTGCAGAAATTCCTTCCCTCTTTTGGCTGTAGATTTTTAAGTTTCCTTTCTGAATATTTTGGGAATTATCAGTTGCAACATGAGAACAACTTAGTAATGGATGGCTAGTCTTACTGCATGTTAAATATCAATTCACATAATAAGTTCATAAGTATAAAAGCAAAATTGCTTTCCAAATATTAATTGTCATACAAAATTTTTGGTGGATTGTTAATATAATTTTTTTAATTTTTTTTAGAAATATTGAACATTTTTTAATATTTTTTTATTGTTGGTCATTCAAAACATTACATAGTTCTTAATATATCATATTTCACAGTTTGATTCAAGTGGGTTATGAACTCCCATTTTTACCCCGTATACAGATTGCTGTATCACATCAGTTACACTTCCATTGATTTACATATTGCCATTCTAGTGACTAATGTATTCTGCTGTCTATCCTATTCTCTACTATCCCCCTTCCCCTCCCCTCCCCTCCCCTCCCCTTTTCTCTCTCTACCCCCTCTACTGTAAATCATTTCTTCCACTTGTATTATTTTTCTCTTACCCCTCCTTTCCTCTTATATGTAATTTTGCATAACCCTGAGGATCACCTTCCATTTCCATGCAATTTCCCTTCTCACTCCCTTTCCCTCCCACCTCTCATCCCTGTTTAATGTTAATCTTCTTCTCAAGCTCTTCGTCCCTACCCTGTCTTTGGTTACTCCCCTTATATCAAATCAGTCATTTGGCATTTGTTTTTTAAGGATTGGCTAGCTTCACTTAGCATAATCTGCTCTAATGCCATCCATTTCCCTCCAAATTCTATGATTTTATCATTTTTTAAAGCAGAGTAATACTCCATTGTGTATAAATGCCACATTTTTTTTTATCCATTCATCTATTGAAGGGCATATAGGTTGGTTCCACAATCTTGCTATCGTGAATTGTGCTGCTATGAACATCGATGTAGCAGTGTCCCTGTAGCATGCTCTTATTAGGTCTTTAGGGAATACAACAAGAAGGGGAATAGCTGGGTCAAATGGTGGTTCCATTCCCAGCTTTCCAAGAAATCTCCATACTGCTTTCCAAATTGGCTGCACCAATTTGCAGTCCCACCAAGAATGAACAAGTGTACCCTTTTCCCCGCATCCTCTCCAGCACTGTTGTTGTTGGACTTCATAATGGCTGCCAATCTTACTGGAGTGAGATGGTATCTTAGGGTGGTTTTGATTTGCATTTCTCTGACTGCTAGCGATGGTGAGCATTTTTTCATGTACTTATTGATTGATTGTATGTCCTCCTCTGAGAAGTGTCTGTTCAGGTCCTTGGCCCATTTGTTGATTGGGTTATTTGTTATCTTATTGTCTAATTTTTTGAGTTCTTTGTATACTCTGGATATTAGGGCTCTATCTGAAGTGTGTGAAGTAAAGATTTGTTCCCAGGATGTAGGCTCCCTGTTTATCTCTCTTATTGTTTCTTTTGCTGAGAAAAAACTTTTTAGTTTGAGTAAGTCCCATTTGTTGATTCTAGTTGTTAACTCTTGCGCTATGGGTGTCCTATTGAGGAATTTGGAGCCCGACTCCACAGTATGTAGATCATAGCCAACTTTTTCTTCTATCAGACGCCGTGTCTCTGATTTAATATCGAGCTCCTTGATCCATTTTGAGTTAACTTTTGTGCATGGTGAGAGAAAGGGATTCAGTTTCATTTTGATGCAAATGGATTTCCAGTTTTCCCAACACCATTTGTTGAAGATGCTATCCTTCCTCCATTGCATGCTTTTAACCCCTTTATCAAATATAAGATAGTTGTAGTTTTGTGGATTGGTTACTGTGTCCTCTATTCTGTACCATTGGTCCACCCGCCTGTTTTGGTACCAGTACCATGCTGTTTTTGTTACTATTGCTCTGTAGTATAGTTTGAAGTCTGGTATCGCTATACCGCCTGATTCACACTTCCTGCTTAGCATTGTTTTTGCTATTCTGGGTCTTTTATTATTCCATATGAATTTCATGATTGCTTTATCTATTTCTACAAGAAATGCTGTTGGGATTTTGATTGGCATAGCATTGAACTTATAGAGAACTTTTGGTAATATCGCCATTTTGAGGATGTTAGTTCTGCCTATCCATGAACAGGGTATATTTTTCCATCTTCTGAGGTCTTCTTCTATATCTCTCTTTAGGGTTCTGTAGTTTTCATTGTATAGGTCTTTCACCTCTTTTGTTAGGTTAATTCCCAAGTATTTTATTTTTTGGGGGGATATTGTGAATGGAGTAGTTGTCCTCATTTCCATTTCAGAGGATTTGTCACTGATATACAGGAATGCATTTGATTTATGCGTGTTGATTTTATATCCTGCTACTTTGCTGAATTCATTTATTAGCTCTAATAGTTTCTTTGTAGACCCTTTTGGGTCTGTTAGGTATAGAATCATATCATCTGCAAATAGTGATAATTTAAGTTCTTCTTTTCCTATTTTTATGCCTTTAATTTCTTTCGTCTGTCTAATTGCTCTGGCCAGTGTTTCGAGGACTATGTTGAACAGAAGTGGTGAGAGAGGGCATCCCTGTCTTGGACCAGATCTTAGAGGGAATGCCTTCAATTTTTCTCTATTCAGAATGATGCTGGCCTGTGGCTTTTCATAGATTGCTTTTACAATGTTGAGGTATGATCCAGTTACCCCTAATTTTTCTAGTGTTTTGAACATAAAGGGATGCTGTAATTTGTCAAATGCTTTTTTTGCATCTATCGAGATGATCATATGGTTCTTATTTTTAAGTCTATTGATGTGGTGAATAACATTTATTGATTTCCGTATATTTAACCAGCCTTGCATCCCAGGGATGAATCCTACTTGATCATGGTGTATAATTTTTTTGAAATGTTTTTGAATCCGATTCGCCAGAATTTTATTGAGGATTTTTGCATCTAGGTTCATTAGAGATATTGGTCTGTAGTTTTCTTTCTTTGAAGTGTCTCTGTCTGGTTTAGGCATCAGGGTGACATTGGCCTTGTAGAATGTATTTGGAAATTCTCCCTCTTTTTCTATTTCCTGAAATAACTTGAAAAGTATTGGTGTTAGTTCCTCTTTAAAGGTTTTGTAAAACTCTGCTGTATACCCATCCAGTCCTGGGATTTTCTTAGTTGGTAGTCTTTTGATGGTTAATCCTATTTCCTCTATTGTTATTGGTCTGTTTAGGTTGTCTATATCTTCCTGACTCAATCTGGGCAGACCATATGACTTAAGAAACTTATCTATGCCTTCACTATCTTCTATTTTATTGGAGTATAAGGATTCAAAATAATTTCTGATTATCTTCTGTATTTCTGAAGTGTCTGTTGTGATATTGCCTTTTTCATCCCGTATGCTACTAATTTGGGTTCTCTCTCTTCTTCTCTTCGTTAGCATGGCTAAGGGTCTGTCGATTTTATTTATTTTTTTCAAAGAACCAACTTTTAGTTTTGTCAATTTTTTCAATTGTTTCTTTTGTTTCAATTTCATTGATTTCAGCTCTGATTTTAATTATTTCTTGCCTTCTACTTCTTTTGCTGTTGTTTTGCTCTTCTTTTTCTAGGATTTTGAGATGAAGTATGAGATCATTTATTTGTTGTTTTTTTCTTTTTTTAATGAATGGGCTCCAAGCAATGAATTTTCCTCTTAGAACTGCTTTCAATGTGTCCCATAGATTCCGATATGTTGTGTCTGTGTTTTCATTTAACTCTAAGAAGTTTTTAATTTCCTCCTTAATGTCTTCTAAAACCCATTGATCATTCAGTAACCTATTGTTCATTCTCCAAGTGATGCATGATTGTTCCTTCCTTCTTTTATCGTTGATTTTCTGTTTCATTCCATTATGATCAGATAGGATGCATGGTATTATCTCTGCTCCGTTATATTGTCTAAGAGTTGCCCTGTGACATAATATATGATCTATTTTTGAGAAGGATCCAGGTGCTGCTGAAAAAAAAGTGTAACTACTTGATGTTGGGTGGTATATTCTATATATGTCAATTAAGTCTAGGTTGTTAATTGTGTTATTGAGTTCTATAGTTTCCTTATTTAACTTTTGTTTGGAAGATCTGTCCAGTGGTGAGAGAGGTGTGTTGAAGTCTCCCATGATTATTGTATGATGGTCTATTAGACTCTTGAACTTGAGAAGAGTTTGCTTGATGAACATAGGTGCACCATTGTTTGGGGCATATATATTTATGATTGTTATGTCTTGTTGGAGTATGGTTCCCTTGAGCAGTATGCAGTGTCCCTCTTTATCCCTTTTGATTAACTTTGGCTTGAAATCTATTTTATTTGATATGAGTATGGACACTCCTGCTTGTTTCCGCAGTCCATATGAGTGCAATGATTTTTCCCAACCTTTCACCTTCAGTCTATGTATATCTTTTCCTATCAAATGCATCTCCTGTAGGCAGCATATTGTTGGGTCATGTTTTGTGATCCATTCAACTAGCCTGTGTCTCTTAATTGGTGAGTTTAAGCCATTAACATTTAGGGTTATTATTGAGATATGGTTTGTTCTTCCAGCCATATTTGTTTATTAATGTTACTAAACCTGATTTGTTTTCCTCTTTGATTATTTTCCCCCCTTTACTGTCCTACCTCCCACTGTTGGTTTTCAATGTTATTTTACATTTCCTCTTCCTGTAATGTTTTGCCAAGGATTTTTTGAAGAGATGGTTTTCTAGCTGTGAATTCTTTTAACTTTTGTTTATCGTGGAAGGTTTTAATTTCATCTTCCATCCTGAAGCTTAATTTCGCTGGATACACGATTCTTGGTTGGAACCCATTTTCTTTCAGTGTTCGAAATATGTTATTCCAGGATCTTCTAGCTTTCAGAGTCTGTGTTGAGCGATCAGCTGTTATCCTGATTGGTTTACCCCTAAATGTAATCTGCTTCCTTTCTCTTGTAGCTTTTAAAAGTCTCTCCTTATTCTGTATGTTGGGTATCTTCATTATAATGTGTCTAGGTGTGGATCTCTTATGATTTTGCACATTCGGCGTCCTGTAGGCTTCTAGGATTTGGGATTCTGTTTCATTCTTCAAGTCTGGGAAGTTTTCTCGTATTATTTCATTGAATAGATTGTTTATTCCTTTGGTTTGGAGCTCTGTGCCTTCCTGTATCCCAATGACTCTTAAGTTTGTTCTTTTAATGTTATCCCATATTTATTGGATGTTCTGCTCATGGTTTCTTAGCAGTCTTGCTGAGCTGTCTATGTTCTTTTCAAGTTGAAATACTTTGTCTTCATTGTCTGATGTTCTATCTTCTAAGTGATCTACTCTGCTGGTAATATTCTAAATTGAGTTTTTAAGTGGTTTACTGCTTCCTGCATTTCTAGGATTTCTATTTGTTTGTTTTTTATTACCTCTATCTCCCTGTGTAATTGATCTTTTGCTTCTTGGATTTGTTTATGGAATTCATTGTCAAAGTGATCTTTCATTGTCTGATTTTGGTGTCTCATATCTTCCTTGAGACTCCAGATCATCTGAAGCATGTATATCCTGAATTCTTTATCTGACATTCAATCTGTTGCAGCTATTACCTCTTCTAGAGTTGAGTTGACCTGCATTGCTTGTGGTCCTTTCTTTCCTTGTCTTTTCATACTGCTCATGTTTCTTTCTGCTTGGTGAAACTGTTGTGTTTTTGAAATTTTCCCTCTATTTATTTATATTGGTCTTGTATAGTTGGGAGATCTCCCTTGCAGGGCAGGTAGTGGCTGTGCTCCTCCTCTAATTATGGTGATCTATCTACCACGCTGGTTGGTCGCAGGTCTGCCCACCCTGCGGGCACGGGTGGCGGCTCTGCTCTGCCCCCACTCCAATTGTGGTGACGTAACTACCACGCCCTCTGGTTCTTGGTCCTGATCCGGATGTGGGTGGCAGCTCTGCTCCTCCCCTACTCCAATTGGTGTGACCTGTCTACCATGGTGGTCGGCCTCTAAAACTGTTCCGCTGGTTGGTCGCAGTTCTGCCTACCTTGTGGGCTCGGGCGGCAGTTCTGCTCAGCCCCCACTCCCAGTGGGGGTACCTGACTGCCTCTCCAATGGGTCGCTGGGCCTTTTCCAGACACGGGCGGCGGCTCTGCTCCACCCCTACTCCAACCAGTGTGACGTGACTGCCTTGGTGCTACTTGTCCACTACACTGGAAGACTGCCGGGCCTGTCCTGCCAGTGGGTCGCAGGTCTGCCTACCTTGCAGGCTCAGACGGCGGCTCTGCACAGCCCCCACTCCTAATGGGGTGATTTGGCTACCGCGCCATCAGGTCGCTGGTCTGTTCCAGGTGAGGGCGGCTACTCTCCTCGGCCCCAGCTGCAGTTGGGGTGTCGTGATACCAAGCCGGCGGGTCACTTGGCCTGCTCTGGGCACAGGCAGCAGCTCCACTCTGCCCCCCAGGTCCCCATAGCACCCAGCAGGACCGGACCGAGAAGCAGTTCCCTCAGGTTCCCCAGCCCTGGGCCAAAGCAGCTCCGGGAGCCAGAACCCGGCCTCTCCGATCCCGGCCACGCTCTTCTAGGAGCAGGCTCCACAGAGTGACCCCCGCGGGTTCCCCAGACCCAGGCCAAAGCAGCCCCGGGAGCCCGAGCCCGGCCACTCCAAACTCTCCCAGCTCGGTGCACGCTCTGCTAGGAGCAGGCCCAAAGACACAGTCCCCGCGGGCTCCACAGCCCCGGGCCAAAACTGTTCCGGGAGTCAGAGCCCAGCCACCCCTCAGCGCACGTTCCACTTGGAGCTGGCCTCAGCACGCAGTCCCCGCAGGTTCTCCAGCCCTGGGCCAAAGCAGCCCGGGGAACCAGAATCCGGCCGCTCAAAGCCCGGCACACGCCTTGCCAGGAGCGAGCCCCGAGGAGTATTCTCCTCAGGTTCTCCAGCCCCGAGCCTGAGCGATCTGTCTGCGAGACGCAGGCAAATACCAGCCTGAAATCACCTGTTCCGTAGTTGAATGAGCTGAGATCAGTAGAAAACAGGGATGATTACATCAGCTCTCC
The DNA here is from genome assembly GCF_964194105.1 of Spermophilus citellus. Classification (NCBI taxonomy): domain Eukaryota; kingdom Metazoa; phylum Chordata; class Mammalia; order Rodentia; family Sciuridae; genus Spermophilus; species Spermophilus citellus. The sequence continues at coordinate 107,110,775 of NC_138184.1, forward strand.
AAGATGGCGGCCGCTGTCCTCCTCCGTGGTCCGACCGGTGTCGAGAACCGAACTGGACTGCTTCTCTCCTCCGTCTCAAAGCCAGAACTCAGCACTAAGCACGGCCATTGCACCGCTGGCAGGAGCCCCCAGAATCTGCATTGCTGTACTCCCGCTCTGGTACCTCGCCGCTACCCAGCGTGTGCCGCAGACTACATCTGCGGGGCGGTCCACCGACCAGGCTCTGCTACCCTCCGTGCGGAGAAATCACCTGAGACCATGCCCCTGCGCGATGTAAATCCGTCCTCTAGATTCTGGAGCACCTCAATTTCACTGGAAATTCCCAACAAGGTAGCTTTCAGCCTGTTTCACCTCGTCTTTCTCCCGCATAGTGACGCGACGCACTGGGGTGATGCACTCCCATCGCCACCATCTTTCCTTCACCCCTAGGTGAGATGATTCTTGCTACCGCGCCAGGTGCCAGGTCTGCAGCGGTGGGTGACAGCACAGGGGCGAGCCGCACGGCCAATATAATTTTTTTGAGAGAGAAATACATTTTTTAATATTTTTTTTTTTTTAGTTTTCAGTGGACACAACATCTTTTTAAAATTATTTTTATGTGGTGCTGAGGATCGAACCCAGTGCCCTGTGCATGCCAGGCGAGCGTGCTTCTGCTTAAGCCACATCCCCAGCCCAATACAATTCTTTGGCCATCAAGACACTTGTCTAAATCAAGAGATGGTTGGGCAATTGCATTTCTAAACTGGTTCCAAGGTAAAACTTTCATTTTAAATGAAATTAAGTATTAATTTGATCTCAATAATAAAATCAATGTATGAGAAAGAATTTACCATTACTTTTTTAATATTTTGAATGTTCTGGATCTTAAAAGTAGGAAATAGAACATTGAATCTTCCTTATAGTTTACATATGTTGGAGGAGAGCTCACTCTGATTGTTGTCACATACAAAGAGGTAGAAAGGGAGCCCAGTGAAAGAGGAGCAATACTTGATGATTGACACACCCTGAAAGGGACAAAGTCAGTCACATGGCCATGAACCACTGGATAGGATAAGGAGTCATGCAACCTCAACTTCTCTATAACAGTGTTCAACACTTTCACTGCCATGATTTCTCTCCACCCTCTATAAAATGAGATTCTGGAACATAAAGATCTATATTTCTTCAGCTGAAGGAGGACAGGAGGGAAAAGAGGGAGGAAAATGTGGGTGATCATGAGCTGAAATTGATTTCCATGCATATGTGAGTTTGATGGGTTAAATCCAAATAATAATAATTATAAACCACACTGCACCCCATAAACATATATGATTATAATTGAGAAAATAATAACAATAAATCAACTTCAGTGTGATGAATGTACATAGTTCCATGGAATTCAGTAAAATCTATAAAGGAGATGATCTTTAAAGCATGCTATGGAGGAAATGCACCAGCAAAGGAAGAGGGATCTGTCACACAATTTGCACATTGTTACAGATTTCTTCACTCTATATTAGTCTTGCCCAGTGAACTGTTTTCCAAGGAACTTTTGCCAAGAATAAAAATGTATCTGGGTCACTTCTTGTAAGATTTTAATCAGCATTTCAGATTCTTTGGACACCATAGACTTTTTGAGAGCTAGTGGCATCCTCACTAGTTGAATAGAGAAAAGTTTTTGTCTCTCTTCCCCATTAACCTGAGTCACTGTGGTTTACCTAAATGGGACACTGATGATATGTGATACACCACAGATACAGTCAGTTTCAACCTCATTATGGATGTTGGAGATGCTCAAGTAGCAGTCAGGCCCTAAGCTGGAGCCTGAGAAGCAATTAGGTATCCCATCTCTCTTGTCATGGCTTCCACACTCTTAACATACTCGCCATAGAGTGGAGTCTTTCCAGGTTATTGCTGGTGCCAGAAAACGTAGTAGGTTCTGTGCTGACTACTCAGGGTGGAGGTGAATTTGACTGAGGCTCCCAAGGAAGTAGATACAAAGGGTGACTGAGTCAGCACAAGCTTTGATAGAGAACCTAAAAGCAAAGACATTCATTATATTCTGAAAAAAAAGCCCACAAAGAAAGAACATTCATGGCATGAGTCAGGATGCTGAGGACAATGCTGACCTGTGGAATACAGGAAGAGGGTGAAGAAGAGGACTGGGGTCCAGGCCATGGTATACACACCCCAGAGTTCTGCTGAAGCAGACATTCCCCAGGACTCTCTTATTCACCCTCAAACTCCAGAGGACAAAAGAGAATTCAATCATAAAAACATGTGCCTCTTACATAGGCCAACAAGCCCCTCCCTGGCTGTGTGTCTTTTATGAGAGAAGTGGGCCTGGTCCGATACTTGCCTAGAGAGATCTCTTCTGAGACCAGGGAGTAGGTGTCACGGTTTGCATCTTGGATACCAAAACCTCTCAATAGCAGACCTACATTTTCCCATATTTCCCAGACTTAAGTCCATCATATCTGTGTCCAGGTGATATGTGGTTCTGACAAAGACTCCTGCCTCCCATAAGTCCTTCAGCTCTGCCTGCTCCCAACCTACATATAGAGTGAGGACATTCCCCAGAGCTAACTTCTTATCTAAGTCTTTATTTTTCTATTTGATAATAGGATATATAATTTAACCCATTTTCTATGGCATTCACAGGGGAAGGGGGGGTCTTATTTACAAACTTAACATGAAATAAAAAATACATAAGCTGGGAAAGAAAAATGGGGACAGTTCATCTCTGAACCCACTTCTGTAGCTCCTTGTGAAACTAGGGTTCTCTTTCTCTAACTGATTCCTCTGAAATTGGTGCATATGGGCTTTATGGATTAGTGTTTGGGACTTTAAAACAGTGTATAACTCACTGTATTCATTAGAAAAAAGTAAAACACGGGACATAGAAAGGAATGTTACTAGTGGGCTTGAAAAAGAAATCAGCATACCTTGGCCTTTTGTAGTAGGTTCCAAGAAAGAACAAAGGATGGATTTTTCAAGGAAAGATGCCTAAAACATTCCATGACCTTTCTGATAGAAAGAACATTTTCATATTATTATAGTATGGTTCCATCCTATGGTTGCCATCATAATATGGATATCTCACTTCCAAACTGACCCAAAATAAATGCCAGTGGGTAATTAATTGAAAGATAATATACTTCTTATTTAAGAAAATTAGCTGAGGGAATGCATTCTTGCTTGTAGTCACGGCTAATGGACCACAGGATTTGGCTCTGGCTGTAGTATACAGTTTTCTCATGAGCAATCCTCTGGGTACACAGGCTTCCCAGTCCCTGATTATGAAGAAGCTGCTTGGAGAAATTTCCTGGAGTTAGGCATCATGCAGAGGATAGGGCATGAGCTCTGCTTGTTGGGTAGGAACACCACACCACAACACACAAGGGCACATTTCTTACAATGGTGACATAACAAAAGCTGATGGACTAAGTTCCTAAGTTGTTAGGAAGCACGTGTCTTTTACGATATTTTAAGAAGTTATGGCATGTCCCTGCAATGTACAAAAATTAAATATAATGAAATGAATTTTATTACTACAAAAAGTAGGTCTCTTCCCTTTGATTTATTGCAAAAATGAAAATGGAGATGCTAACCACTCAAAGAAATGCTTTAACCTCAGGCTTCAGATCAGATTCAGAAATAACTGTCCCTTTTGGAAGATAAAATAATTAAATCCATCCTTTGTGAAATATTTCCTCACAAACAATTCACAGATATTCTCAATTTTTGGACAGGAAACAACAACAACAACAACAAAAAACCTTTTCCTTAACCTGTCTCTAGGGACAGTTATCACTAAGGTGCCTGAGAGGTCAGGGTCCAGTCTTATGATTCCCGTATCCTGTAATCACATTTCTATCAATGCTCAATAATGTGCAAGTTTAGTTCTCTGTTGTCCATGTGGGTCTGACTGTGCTGATCATCACTGTAATTTATCACACATTGAACCGTTTTTACCCTGAGGCTGGACATATGAGAGGGTCAGGCAGCTTTTCTTCCAACAAGGGAGCCTGAGAACCAGGAATGTGACCAAGAGTGTCTACTGTTTGCATTTCAAATCAGGATCCTAGACTTGGCTAGACTTCTGCTGCAACAAGTATGAGAAGTGATCATTGTTGACCAAAACTGTGCTGGAGCACAGATGAGAGTGACTGTCTCTCCTAAGCAAGTGGTCAATGAGGGCTCCTGAGTCCTGCAATCTGAGAAGTAGACCCTAAAACCCAAACAAAACATGTCTAGAATGAAGACAGATGACAGAGGACCACTACAATGCTTGGAATCCAAGTCTCTATTATTCTGAACACTGAATGAGGAGGAGAAGAGACATGCTGAGGCTGTGTTATGTGTTTTTGAAGGATCCCCTGGACCTAAAGTTGAGGCCAGATATCTTGATGATCCATTATTTCTTACTGAACTGCCTGCATGAAGGGGAATGTTTATGTGGTGTACTATATAAATATAAGCCCTCTATCATAAATTTCCAAGGCCAGTCCTCAATCCTGAGAACACTTAGATTTTCAGAGGTAGACCCAGGGTGGCTGTGTGCTGTGGATTTTCCCCTTGGGAGGAAGCAGCTGCTCTAGCACTGTGCATGGTCCACTGAGCAACTGTTCATGATCCAATTAAGCTGAACCACTTGAGTTTCTCTCAATGTTCTACGAATATCCACAGTGCCCACTGGAGGCCTTTTGGTCTAAGAGTATAGGGTCTATTTTGATAAAGACCAGTTGAATTGTTTGTATGAAATTGCCACTGTAATTCCAAGACTGTCTCACATTCATTATTTGAGTTTTATTTGAGCATTTCTGTTTATATCTATTTATCTGTTTTGTTTGTTTATTGAAATTGTGGGCAAATCAATTTTAATGTTCCATAGTCTTAACCTTACCTGAATTTTTAAAATCATAGCATACTTGAATTTATTTTGTGTAATGCTTCACTTGTTTATTATGATTGTATGTTATTAGTGGGATTAACTGTACCCATAGTCATACATGGAGCAAACATAATTTAATCAATACTGTTCCCCAGTATTCTCCCTTTTCCTACCTGACACTCTCCCCTAAACCTCTTTCTATACTCAACTTGTCTCTTTCTTATTTTTTTTATTAATTGATGCACTGGAATTATTAATGAAATTGGAATTCATGGTGATATATTAGTACTTGTAAATGGCATCATTTGTTTGATGTCATTCCACAGTACCTCCCCATCCCCTATGTCCTCCCTCTCCTGGATATATTCAACATTTCTCTCTTCAAGGATTCAGTATTTTACTTTATAAATGGAAGCTATCAAGAGAAAAAGTAATAAAGAAGGGACCTCATTCATCAGTGTTTTGAATAAGTAAAGCAATTGTTTTCATGACCAACTTGCTGATAAGGTTATTTATTATGAGCTTCTCATTGAATAAAGAGAAGGCTTAAGTTGAAAATTATTTTAGTAATTCATTCTAGATCATGAAAAACAAAGAAGAAATAACATTTTCCATGTTAGAGGGTTAATTTTCTTTTCTTTCCATTTTCTTTTTTTTTTAATTACTTCAGCGGAGATAAAGTCAGTAATGTAGATGGTCAAGCTTACCTACATGACCACATTATTAAAAATACAGCAAACTTGGGAGGAATTTCTTCTTCTTCTTCTTCTTCTTCTTCTTCTTCTTCTTCTTCTTCTTATTATTATTATTATTATTATTATTATCAGGGATTGAACACAGAATGTCTTAATCACCGAGCCACATACCCAGCCCCTATCTTTGTTTTAGAGAGATTATCTTGCTAAGTTTCTTAGGATTTTGCTGAGTTTCTGAGGCTGGTTTTAAACTCGTGATCAACCGGCTTCAGCATCCCAAGCTGCTGGAATTACAGGTGTACACCATCACTCCCAGCTTATAGGGTCTTCCTGATTGACAATGCCGTGTGCATGATAGCACACAGTGTTTACAGGAGAGTTATCAATGTCAGTGAATCTACAGGGGAGAACAACTGGCTTCTTAAAATAAGATTAGAATAACTCTCTCCTCTTCAATTTCTTAAGACTTGTTTTGTGTCCTAACATGTAATCTACCCTGCCAATAAATCTATGTTTAATTGAGAAGAATGTTCCTAAGCTCCAGTGGTTAATGCGAGTGACATTCTGAGAAGAGCTTCATATAAGTTAGAATACTGTTTCCCACACTGATGATCAGGGTGAGCAGTTTTCCAGTTGTTTGCTTGCATCTGCCTCTCCTAAAATCACTCTTGCTGATCTACCTGCTGTGGAGCAAGTGGAGTTTTATACTGAATCAGACAACCATTGAAGACACATTCTCAATTAGCATTGAGATGCATAGAGTTAGTAATTTTACTTTGTTATTAGACCAGATAGTCTTTGTCATTCTGGATGAACAAAATTGCAACTCTATGATGTGAAATAATATGGAAAAATTATTGTTCACACATCCTTTGTACTGCATGTGATGAATGGTTATTCACCATGTGTTCATTTGCATTCTGTTACTAACTCAATACAGGATCACTCGGCGGGATAATTCTTGTCAGCATGCAGAAGAAAACATGCAAGGGAGAAGAAGGGCAATAGCTCTTCAACCTATTATGCTATTGTCTGGATGTTGTACAGACTTCCTCTGATTCTACTTTATTGGAAGAAGTAGACCCTAAGCCCTGGCAACTTTCAAGGAGACAGAGAATTATGTCTGGTAGTGAAAAGAAAATTTGGAAACCATGACACATATCTGATGCAGAGTTCTATGTCCCCCCCCCCAATTCCAGGACACTTTTTAAGTTGCTCACCAAAGCAATGTTCATAACCATTGAAGATCAGAAACACCTTCAATGTCCCAAGTTGAGTATTAGGATGGATGACTTCTTTGTGGTACTTTTGCTTATTATTTTTTAGATAGGTTGTCCCTCAGTTGTTGAAGCTTATCTCCAACTTGTTATCCTACTGTCTCACCCTCCTGAATATCTGGGATTAGGGGTATACACCACCCCAGCGGGCAAAAGAAAGTCTTCCCTGAACAGAAATCGAACTTGGGCCATGATAGTGAGAGAACTGAATCCTAACCAGTAGATCACCCAGAGCAGCTTTCCGTGTATTCATACAAATAGACCTCCTGGGGCTGGGGCTGGGGCTATAGCTCAGTGGCAGAGTACTTGCCTAGTATGTGTGAGGACTGGACTAGATCCTAAGCACCACATAAAAATAAATAAAATAAAGGCACTCTGTCCATCTACAACTACAAACAAATAAAAATAATAATAAAATAAATAGATCTACTGTCGCATTCTCCCAAGGTACCTTCTCTGGTTCTCATGAGCAGTAGTCAAGCTTTTCCTGGCTATCTGTCTTTCCCCAAATTTACCTTATGTCCATAGGGGGAAAAACACTCACTTGACCTTTTACTGAGCTGTTTCTTATACAAAGCAAACCCTAAATGCAGCCAGTTCCACTCCCCATCTGGCTACCTCATGGTGACAGCCCTTTTTCTTTTTTGGATTGTTCAAACATCTGACGATTTTGCCATGGATCTGCAAGGGACAATCTGTGCTCCCAAGAGAAAACCTGGTGGTACTCAGACCACCTGGATTTTTAAAACTTTTTGTCTCTTAGCTGCAACAACCCAAATCCATTTGTTTCCCTAAATCGATCTAAGCAAAATTATCTCATATCCAGAGCTTGCCATCTTTGCCATTCACTTTGATGTTTTAGCACATCTACTTGGAGGATGAGGTGTCTGCCAGACATTGGCTATACCACTGGGAATCTCAGCTGACATGAGATTAAGAGGGAAACATGAAAGTCACTCATTTCTTATTTAATTCACTGAAATTCAGAAACATTATTTGGAGGCTCCACAGGCAAAATTCATACCAACATGGCTTTTACCATTTTTCCTCATGGATGTGCCACAGTCCTAGACACAGCTAAAAATGCATACTTTTATGACCTGTCCCTGTCCTGGGCCTCTCTGATGTGTCAGCTGTTGTAATCAGCACATGGAGATATCACAGTTTTCTTAGGATTATTCTTCTCATCATATAAGCTCCAGGAAATGTGCTGCAGTTCCAAAGGTCCTTGCAGAGGTCATGACAATGTAAGAATCACCCCCAAAACTCTGACCTGAGCACATAGGGTAGGAGCCCTTCCCTCCCAATGGTCTTCTGCTTCCAAGTAATTCTCTGGGAGTCATGCATATCAATTCTCTTGCCTTTTATCTCAGTCCCACCACAAGCCCTGAATTAGGAGAATTGTTCTCCAAAGTGAGGAGGAGAAGGGCTTGGTTAATCATGCCCAAAGCCCCCATAAGGAGATGTTGAACCCATTGAACAGTGAACGGATAATAAATGACTAGTATTTCTGAAAGTTTTCCATCCATTTTTAAAGAAAATATCTTAGAATGCTAATAATACAATGAATACAACAAAGGCTGTATTTTGTTGCCATTCATAGTGATAAAGGTATATAAAATGTAAATACACATGTGATCAGAGAAAAGTATCCATCAACACAGAAATAAACACAGTTCACAAAGGTCATGATTTGTCCTCAGTTGAATCAAGGGAAATGAAACATAATGTGAAAGTGTCTTAAAAGGAATTTATAAAGTGGAAGAAGTCATACAAGAAGAAACATCTGCTGTGTGTTTTGGAATATAAAAAGAAACATGATCAATATTCACAGAGAGAAAGTCAGTGGTTGCCTGGGAGGTTCTTTGAGCAGCGATGGAGGGAGGATTTCCAAAGGGCAAAGGATGTTTGTGGGGAGGGGCATGAATTCTTTTGCCTGATGTGATGATGTTCTCAAAGGTGTGAAAATATCACAAAATCTGTCAAAGTTTTCACTTGTGTGTGTTTTATTGTTTTCCAAATATTTCATGTTAGAAAACCTATATAAAATTAGAATATGACATGAATCACAGATACGAATGACATAGTTCTAGAATTCCTGAAAATAGGGAAGAATGGAGGATGAAACCACAGGATTCTGCATTAGATGTCAAGTCTGGGATGACCAGGGTTGCACTGGCTGCCTCACCACTTGAACTTCAGGGTAAAAAGGCAAAAGCATCTTGAATGTTTAGCTCCTCAAGCTAACAAGAATTAGGAATTTCTTTTTATATGGAGACATTTCCTAGGAATATGCTGCTGTGAATGACTCTGAGGGCAGAGGACAAGAGGCTTCTCACTCAAAGAAGTGCCAGTAGGTTCAGCTGGGCCTATAGTAGTGGTAGCAGAAGCAGCCAGAGAGTAGACCTGAGCAAAGCTGCCGAGTGTTTGCCCTCATGACATATGGTAATGGGGTTCTTGTCTTACTTCCCCATAAGCCTGGAGCACTGTGTGAGCACTGAGGCTACTGTCATAAGACTGACAATGATAGACAGCCTCATCCTCAGGCTGGAGCCCAGTGATGGTCAGTGAAGCAGAGTTGCCAGACTTGGAGCCAGAGAAGCGATCAGGAACCCCTGAGGGTCGATTACTATTATCATAGATGAGGAGTTGGGGAGGCTTTTCTTGGAGCTGTTGGTACCAGTGCACATAATAGCCACCAATATTGTTGCTGCTTCCAGTGCAGGAGATGGTGACCCTTTGACCTGGAGTCCCAGATACTGAGGGCTGCTGAGTCAGCACAGACTGGGCCCAGGACCCTGGAAGTGAGAGAGACACAGAGAGGGTGATTTTTGTCTAGAAACAATAGTAGAATCAGGGCCCATATCAGTGTACTGACACACCCTATCCCTCCTTCATATCATGTCACCTGTGCACTGAATGAAGAATGTGAAGAGCAGACAGGACCAAGCCATGATGAAAGTCATCCTGAGTTGTGCCTTCTGTCCTTGATGCTGAGCAGAGGTTTCCCCAAGTCTCTCTCTTGCCTTATTCATAGTCTGAGAAGGGGAGGGTCTATCTATGCAAATTAGGTTCCTCCACGTTTTCTGACTGCACCCTGGGCCCTAGTTCAGACTCCTGTACATAAAGATGTCAATTTGGTGTGCAGGGTTGGAGTTGGGTTGGCTCAGGGGTGTGGAAAGTCACAGCTGTGACCCCCAACAACAGAATATCAGGCAGGGCCAAGTGGCTTATTACAATTTTGGTTACTTCCTTACCTCTATTAATTGATCTGCAGTGCCCCCTGTTGTCCAAGCTCATACACATCATTATGTGACATTGTGATCAGACCTTCCGAGACAGTCCTACATCCTCACCTCATCCCCTCTCATTCTGTCTATGGGCCAGTCCAGGGAACCTCTTCTGTGGTTTCTCCATTACCTCAGAATGGCCTTCTTACTTTCCTCAGACCCCTTGTGGTGAATTCATGCATAGTTCACTTGACACCCCCCTGTTTTCAGGACTAAAATAGTTTTTTTGATATCAGTTCTTCTCAGGTCAGGATTAAGCAGGTGAACATAAAGTTTATGGTTTTATTAGCTTGCAGGATACCATCTAGTTTATCCACAAAACAACAAAAAATGTTTCTGAGGTCCTTTCACATAGGACTTGTCAAGGAACTCAGTTGCAAAATCTTACGTGTTGCCATTCAGATGATACACGTGTGCATGTTTTCAAGCTTTCTCAGTTCACATATTTGTAACCTTTATTTTCAGCAAGTGAGACTAAAGGTTATGACTAGATTCAGTCACAACCATATAGCACTTTAGTCACCACTGGCTGCATGGAATGCCATAGGACTGAAGACCCTGAGAGAACTCAGATTGCAGGACTTATGAATGTTTTGTTTATGAAAATGAATTTCTCCTAGGCATTGGCAAGGATGCATGTGGGCTGGGCATGAATCTTTGTTCATATTTGTTCAATATGATTCGTTGTATTTTACAAAGGTCTCATGGTTCCAGCTGAGGAAGTGAATTATATTCTGAATTTTCTAAAATGTTTTCATTTCTTTTATTTTTATTTGTTCTTGTTTATTATAGATGAAATTAGAATGTATTTTGACATATTTTACATACATAGAGTATAACATCTCATTTTATATGTTACACACAATGTATAATTATATTGGTAATATATTCATATATGTAAATATAAATATAATGTCTGATTCATTCCACTATGTTTCCTATTCCCTTTCCCTCTTCCTTCCATTCATTACCATTGACTAATCCAAAGTACTTATATTCTTCCCTATACCCATGTCCTTATTATATAACTTATGATTTTGCATGCACATATCAGAGAGGACATTCAGCCTTTGTTTTTTGGGGATTGGCTTATTTCACATAGCATAATAGTCTCCAGTTTTATCTATTTACCAGAAAATGTCATAATTTTCTTCCTCTTTATGGCTTAGTAAAATTTCATTGTGTGTATGTACCAGATTGTCTTTATCCATTTATCTGTTGAAGGGCACCCAGACTGGTTCTATAGTGTAGATACTGTGCATTAAACTGCTATATACATTGATGTACATTGATGTGGCGGTGTCCCTGTAGTGGGCTCTTTTCAATCTTTTGAGTATAACCAAGGTATGGAATAGCTGGGTCAAATTGTGGTTCTACTTCAAGTTTTCTGAGGAATCTCCATACTTCTTTCCTCAATGGTTGTACTGAGTTGCAAACCCATCAGCAATTTTGAGTGTACCTTTCCCCAACATCCTCACCAACATTTACTGTTTCTTGTATTTTTTTTCCAGTTTAAAATTTTATTTATTTATTTATTTATTTATTGTTGGTTGTTCAAAACATTACATATTTCTTGATATATCATATTTCACACTTTGATTCAAGTGGGTTATGAACTCCCATTTTTACCCCGTATACAGATTGCAGAATCACATCAGTTACACTTCCATTGATTTACATATTGACATACTCATGTCTGTTGTATTCTGCTGCCTTTCCTATCCTCTACTATCCCCCCTCCCCTCCCCTCCCCTCCCCTCCCCTCTTCTCTCTCTACCCCCTCTACTGTAATTCATTCCTCTCCCTTGTATTATTTTTCCCTTTCCCCTCACTTCCTCTTGTATGTAATTTTGTATAACCCTGAGGGTCTCCTTCCATTTCCATGCAATTTCCCTTCTCTCTCCCTTTCCCTCCCACCTCTCATCCTAGTTTAATGTTGGTCTTCTTCTCGTGCTCTTCTTCCCTAGTCTGTTCTTAGTTACTCTCCTTATATCAAAGAAGACATTTGGCATTTGTTTTTTAGGGCTTGGCTAGCTTCACTTAGCATAATCTACTCTAATGCCATCCATTTTCCTCCAAATTCTATGATTTTGGCATTTTTTAATGCAGAGTAATACTCCATTGTGTATAAATGCCACATTTTTTATCCATTCGTCTATTGAAGGGCATCTAGGTTGGTTCCACAGTCTTGCTATTGTGAATTGTGCTGCTATGAACATCGATGTAGCAGTGTCCCTGTAGCTTGCTCTTTTTAGGTCTTTAGGGAATAGACCGAGAAGGGGAATAGCTGGGTCAAATGGTGGTTCCATTCCCAGCTTTCCAAGAAATCTCCATACTGCTTTCCAAATTGGCTGCACCAATTTGCAGTCCCACCAAAAATGTACAAGTGTACCCTTTTCCCCACATCCTCACCAGCACTTGTTGTTTGACTTCATAATGGCTGCCAATCTTACTGGAGTGAGATGATATCTTAGGGTGGTTTTGATTTGCATTTCTCTGACTGCTAGAGATGGTGAGCATTTTTTCATGTACTTGTTGATTGATTGTATGTCCTCCTCTGAGAAGTGTCTGTTCAGGTCCTTGGCCCATTTGTTGATTGGGTTATTTGTTATCTTATTGTCTAATTTTTTGAGTTCTTTATATACTCTGGATATTAGGGCTCTATCTGAAGTGTGAAAAGTAAAGATTTGTTCCCATGATGTAGGCTCCCTATTTACATCTCTTATTGTTTCTTTTGCTGAGAAAAAACTTTTTAGTTTGAGTAAGTCCCATTTGATGATTCTAGATGTTAAGTCTTGTGCTATGGGTGTCCTATTGAGGAATTTGGAGCCCGACCCCACAGTATGTAGGTCGTAGCCAACTTTTTCTTCTATCAGATGCCATGTCTCTGATTTGATATCAAGCTCCTTGATCCATTTTGAGTTAACTTTTGTGCATGGCGAGAGAAAGGGATTCAGTTTCATTTTGTTGCATATGGATTTCCAGTTTTCCCAGCACCATTTGTTGAAGATGCTATCCTTCCTCCATTGCATGCTTTTAGCCCCTTTACCAAATATAAGAAAGTTGTAGTTTTGTGGGTTGGTTACTGTGTCCTCTATTCTGTACCATTGGTCCACCCACCTGTTTTGGTACCAGTACCATGCTGTTTTTGTTACTATTGCTCTGTTGTATAGTTTGAAGTCTGGTATCGTTATACCACCTGATTCACACTTCCTGCTTAGCATTGTTTTTGCTATTCTGGGTCTTTTATTCTTTCATATGAATTTCATGATTGCTTTCTCTATTTCTACAAGAAATGTCATTGGGATTTTGATTGGCATTGCATTAAACCTATAGAGAACTTTTGGTAATATCGCCATTTTGATGATGTTAGTTCTGCCTATCCATGAACAGGGTATATTTTTCCATCTTATAAGGTCTTCTTCTATATCTCTCTTTAGGGTTCTGTAGTTTTCATTGTATAAGTCTTTCACCTCTTTTGTTAGGTTGATTCCCGAGTATTTTATTTTTGGGGGGGATATTGTGAATGGAGTAGTTGTCCTCATTTCCGTTTCAGAGGATTTGTCGCTGATATACAGGAATGCATTTGATTTATGCATGTTGATTTTATATCCTGCCACTTTGCTGAATTCATTTATTAGCTCTAATAGTTTCTTTGTAGACCCTTTTGGGTCTGCTAGGTATAGAATCATGTCATCTTTAAATAGTGATAATTTAAGTTCTTCTTTTCCTATTTTTATGCCTTTAATTTCTTTCGTCTGTCTAATTGCTCTGGCCAGTGTTTCGAGAACTATGTTGAACAGAAGTGTTGAGAGAGGGCATCCCTGTCTTGTTCCAGATTTTAGAGGGAATGCCTTCAATTTTTCTCCATTCAGAATGATGCTAGCCTGAGGCTTAGCATAGATTGCTTTTACAATGTTGAGGTATGTTCCTGTTATCCGTAGTTTTTTGAGAGTTTTGAACATTAAGGGATGCTGTACTTTGTCGAATGCTTTTTCCGCATCTATCAACATGGTCATATGGTTCTTATTTTTAAGTCTATTGATGTGGTGAATAACATTTATTGATTTCCGTATATTGAACCAGCCTTGCATCCCAGGGATGAATCCTACTTGATCATGGTGTATAATTTTTTTGATATGTTTTTGTATCCGATTTCCCAGAGTTTTATTGAGGATTTTTGCATCTAGGTTCATTAGAGATATTGTTCTGTAGTTTTCTTTCTTTGAAGTGTCTTTGTCTGGTTTCGGAATCAGGGTGATGTTGGCCTCGTAGAATGAATTTGGAAGTTCTCCCTCTTTTTCTATTTCCTGAAATAGGTTGAAAAATATTGGTATTAGTTCCTCTTTAAAGGTTTTGTAAAACTCTGCTGTATACCCATCCAGTCCTAGGCTTTTCTTAGATGGTAATCTTTTGATGGTTTCTTCTATTTCATCAATTGATATTGGTCTGTTTAGGTTGTCTATATCCTCCTGACTCAATCTGGGCAGATTATATGACATAAGAAATTTATCGATGCCTTCACTATCTTCTATTTTATTGGAGTATAAGGATTCAAAATAATTTCTGATTATCTTCTGTATTTCTGAAGTGTCTGTTGTGATATTGCCTTTTTCATCCCGTATGCTAGTAATTTGAGTTCTCTCTCTTCTTCTCTTCGTTAGTATGGCTAAGGGTCTGTCGATTTTATTTATTTTTTCAAAGAACCAACTTTTAGTTTTGTCAATTTTTTCAATTGTTTCTTTTGTTTCAATTTCATTAATTTCATCTCTGATTTTAAGTATTTCTTGCCTTCTACTTCTTTTGCTGTTGTTTTGCTCTTCTTTTTCTAGGATTTTGAGATGAAGTATGAGATCATTTATTTGTTGTTTTTTTTCTTTTTTTAAGGAATGAACTCCAAGCAATGAATTTTCCTCTTAGAACTGCTTTCAATGTGTCCCATAGATTCCGATATGTTGTGTCTGTGTTTTCATTTAACTCTAAGAAGTTTTTAATTTCCTCCTTGATGTCTTCTAAAACCCATTGATCATTCAGTAACCTATTGTTCATTATCCAAGTGATGCATGATTTTTCCTTCCTTCTTTTATCGTTGATTTTCAGTTTCATTCCATTATGATCAGATAAGATGCATGGTATTTTCTCTACTCCTTTATATTGTCTAAGAGTTGCCCTGTGACATAATATATGATCTATTTTTGAGAAGGATCCATGTGCTGCTGAGAAAAAAGTGTAACTGCTTGATGTTGGGTGGCATATTCCATATATGTCAATTCAGTCTAGGTTGTTAATTGTGTTATTGAGTTCTATAGTTTCCTTATTCAACTTTTGTTTGGAAGGTCCGTCCAGTGGTGAGAGGGGTGTGTTGAAGTATCCTATGATTATTGTATGGTGGTATATTAGACTCTTGAACTTGAGAAGAGTTTACTTGATGAACATAGCTGCACCATTGTTTGTGGCATCTATATTTATGATTGTTATATCTTGTTGGTGTATGGTTCCCTTGAGCAGTATGCAGTGTCCCTCTTTATCCCTTTTGATTAACTTTGGCTTGAAATCTATTTTGTTTGATATGAGTATGGACACTCCTGCTTGTTTCCGCAGTCCATATGAGTGGTATGATTTTTCCCAACCTTTCACCTTCAGTCTATGTATATCTTTTCCTATCAAATGCGTCTCCTGTAGGCAGCATATTGTTGGGTCTTGTTTTGTGATCCATTCAACTAGCCTGTGTCTCTTAATTGGTGAGTTTAAGCCATTAACATTTAGGGTTATTATTGAGATATGGTTTGTTCTTCCAGCCATATTTGTTTATTAATGTTACTAAGCCTGATTTGTTTTCCTCTTTGATTACTTTCCCCCCTCTACTGTCCTACCTCCCACTGTTGGTTTTCATTGTTATTTTCCATTTCCTCTTCCTGTAATGTTTTGCCAAGGATTTTTTGAAGAGATGGTTTTCTAGCTGCAAATTCTTTTAACTTTTGTTTATTGTGGAAGGTTTTAATTTCATCTTCCATCCTGAAGCTTAATTTTGCTGGATACACGATTCTTGGTTGGAACCCATTTTCTTTCAGTGTTTGAAAAATGTTATTCCAGGATCTTCTAGCTTTCAGAGTCTGTGTTGAAAGATCACCTGTTATCCTGATTGGTTTACCCCTAAATGTAATCTGCTTCCTTTCTCTTGTAGCTTTTAAAAGTCTCTCCTTATTCTGTATGTTGGGCATCTTCGTTATAATGTGTCTAGGTGTGGATCTCTTATGGTTTTGCACATTCGGCGTCCTGTAGGCTTCTAGGATTTGGGATTCTGTCTCATTCTTCAAGTCTGGGAAGTTTTCTCATATTATTTCATTGAATAGACTGTTTATTCCTTTGTTTTGGAGCTCTGTGCCTTCCTGTATCCCAATGACTCTTAAGTTTGGTCTCTTTATGTTATCCCATATTTCTTGGATGTTCTGCTCATGGTTTCTTAACAGTCTTGCTGAGCTGTCTATGTTCTTTTTAAGTTGAAATACTTTGTCTTCATTGTCTGATGTTCTATCTTCTAAGTGTTCTACTCTGCTGGTAGTATTCTCAATTGAGTTTTTAAGTTGGTTTATTGCTTCCTGCATTTCTAGGATTTCTATTTGTTTGTTTTTTATTACCTCTATCTCTCTGTGTAATTGATCTTTTCCTTCTTGGATTTGTTTATGTAATTCATTTTCAAAGTGATCTTTCATTGTCTGATTTTGCTGTCTCATGTCTTCCTTGAGAGTCCAGATCATCTGAAGCATGTATATCCTGAATTCTTTATCTGACATTCAATGTGTTGCAGCTATTACCTCTTCTAGAGTTGAGTTGACCTGCATTGCTTGTGGTCCTTTCTTTCCTTGTCTTTTCATACTGCTCGCGTTTCTTTCTGCTTGGTGAAACTGTTGTGTTTTTGAAATTTTCCCTCTATTTATTTATATTGCTCTTGTATAGTTGAAAAATCTCCCTTGCAGGGCAGGTAGTGGCTGTGATCCTCTTCCAATTGGTGTGATCTGTCTACCACGCTGGCGGGCCGCTATGTCTGCTCTGCCAGTCAGTCGTAGGTCTGCCTACCCTGCAGGCGCGTGTGGCATCTCTGTCACTCTGCAGGTTGCTGGGCCTGACCTTGCAGGCACTGGGGGAGGGAGGGGCCTGCCCCTCAGCAGGCCGCTGGACCTGTTCTGCTGGTTGGTCGCAGGTCCGCCTACCTTGCAGGCACTGGGGGTGGGGGCAGGCCTGCCCCTCAGCAGGCCGCTGGACCTGTTCTCCTGGTGGGTCACAGGTCTGCCTACCCTGCAGGCACGTGGGGCCTGTTTCTAGTATTTTTGATAATTGCCATTCTGACTAGAGTGAGATGGAATCTCAGTTTAGTTTCAACTTGCTTTTCTCTATTTGCTAGAGACATTCAATATTTTTTTATAATTTTGACATCTGCATCTCAATATACATAACAAGTGCCATTCTAGGACCTAGAAACGTCCATACTTAGGAATGGACCTCACCTCATGGTAAATTGGTACTTTTCAACTCTATCATAATTTGTAATTAAATATAGACAGCATTAAAAACCAAGTAATTATATTTATTTCTGTGAGAAGAGGAATTGTGTATCTTGTAGAATGTATTTTTTATATTTATGAAAGTGTTAGTAAAGCGTTTCGATAACATACATTTTCTGATTAATTGATTATGTTGAAATAATTCCAATAAGAAAATAAAAATAAAAATAATAGCATACTACCACCTCACTACCCACTAGAATGAAAACTATTACAAAATACAGAGAATGAGAGTTATTAAGAATGTAAAGTATTAGCTGGGTACAGTGGAACATGCATGCAATATCAGTGACTTGGGAGGCTGAGTTCAAGCCAGCCTCAGCAACTTAAAAAGGTCCTAGAAAACCAAGTGAGATTCTGTTTCTATATAAAATGAAAAAAAAATAAAAAAAGATAAAGATGTTGGGATGTAGCTGAGTGATTAAGGGCTCCTGAGTTCAATCCCCAATACAAAAAAAAAAAAAAATGTGGAGTATTTTCCAAATTATATCTTGCTCTGAGAAATAGTGACTAGAGCAGTAACCTTGGAAAGTAGTTTAACATTTCTCAAATCAAGTTAACATGAGGCCCAGAAATTTCTTTACAAATTATCTGCCATGAAAAATAAAAGTATGAGTCCACAGAAAATGTTCATAGTAACATTTGGCATGATTTCCGATTTGGAAATTAATGACATTTAATTGAACATTTTACACAGTTACACTTTATTGTATGTAAATTATAACTCAATTAAAATATTTCTAAAAAGTATATGGGAGTAAATTAATGGCATTGCCTCTCCATCTATAATCTGAGAGTCAAAACTCCAGACATGGACATTGCAGGGCCCATGAGTATCTCCTTTGGTTTGTGATAATCAGTTGTGGGATTGTCAGTCTCACATTAGACCTAAGACATGTTTTTATAACACTTCCCCATGTTTATAGAGCACTGTGGGAGCCTTGATGTTTCTGTCCTATGTTGAACAATAGTAATGAGCCTGGTTTTCAGACTGAAGGCCTGAGATGCTTAGAAACTCTATGTTGCCACAATTAAAGCTGGTGAAATAATCGGGGATCCCTGAGGGCTGAGAACTTCCAATCATCACACTTTTGCTGCAGCATCAGAAGTCTTGGTACCAGCCCACAGTAGAACTTCTGACACTGTTGCTGTTTCCAATGCAGAAGAGGGTGACCCTCTGTTCCATAGATGCTGCCACTGAAGCTTCCTGTGTCAGATCAGGACCCTTGAACAGAGGAGGTGGGAACAACTACAAGTGAGTCTAGGGTCATATCCCATATAATATTTCAAACATAAAAGAGAAAAGAAGCCCCATGTGCCTGCATAATCTCTTTTGCTTTCCACAGATAGTTACCTGAGCAGAGGTAGGAGGATGAGGAGAAGAAAGCCCCTGGCCATGGTGGAGATTCCTGCAGAGACTTGTTTTCTAAGGTTCCAGAGCAGCATCTGAGCTTCCCAGGGGCCTCCTATGCAAATTATGGCCTTTCCCATAACTGACCTCCAGCACCCTGAGCTTTGAGATTTCTTTGCTTATATCTGGGTAGAAGCTGTCATGAATTTCTCATGGATGGAAGTGAGTAGTTGGTTTATCACAAGAAACACTGAGCATCAGGCTGTCCAACAGGAGCTGTTGGCTGATGACTACATAAGCAGGCCTACAGTGTTCCCTGTACCTTAGCGAAAGATCAATCAGATCTTACATGCACAGTAGAGGACTGTGGAGGAAGAATATTCTTCCCTACACACTAATCCCTTGCCCCTAAGAAAGAGGCAATATCTTCACTACCTAATAGCCTTCTTTCTTGACTTTGTCTAGGCACCAATTGCAGTAATGTGGTCTCTTAAATAGTTCATAATTGTGCTCATTTGTCCACCATGAATTTTTTCAGAAGTTGGCAGAGAAGGAGGACAGAGAACAGTGACTTGCAAGCCAAGAACTATTACAGTGTCCTTCACTTGTCAGCGGGATATCCTTTCCAAAACACCTAGTGGATGCCTGAAACTGCTAATTGTACTAAACTCTATTTTTTCCTACATATATATGCTTATTATAAAGTATAATTAATAAATTAGCCACAGTGAAATTATCAATAGGAACTTATCAAGAAATGTAATAATCAAAACAACAAATTATAATAAAATTTATATAGACATTATCAACTCTCCCTAAATATCTTACTCAATTTTTACCATTTTAATTAAAGAAAGCACCTTCGGATTCCCTTTTGGTATAATCTGAATCACCAGCATCACAACTCTTTTGTGTTGGTGCTGTTATTGAAGAAAATGAGTTTCCTTGAGCATAATCACTCTAATGCCTCGAAATACATCTGACAAATTAGAGGATTATTAAGTTAATAATGGGGAGAATAGGAGATGTATAAAGGCACACAGTATGAATAGATTGACAGAGGGATGATTCATGTCCTATCCTAGGCAGATTGAAGCAGGATGGTGTGAGATGTATGATGTACATTGATTCTAAAATTTATGGATTGTTTAGTTTTGAATTTTTTTCCACTTAGTATTTCAGATCTTGGATGACTGCCTATATCTGAAACAGTACACATTGAAACCATGGAAAAGGGGATATTACTGTACTTGGAAGGACCTGAAATGCAGCTTTTCTCTATGACTGACAATTTTAGACCATTTGAGCAGGGTGCTCCCCACCTTAACCCTCATCCATCTCCTTTCTGCATAAATGATGGGAACAGGAAATTATTGAAAAGAGATCCTCAGGCATAGTGACAGAGAGATTACATTGTCCATTGTCATCTCTGAGGAACAGAAGGCTTCACATAGGATCCTTGGACAAAGCCATGTGTTATTAGCCTGAGGTGGGACCAATGGGCTGATTATATCTAAATGTTTTTTTTTTTTTTTCATTTAATGTTTTAAAGTCTGGGACACCCAAACACACAGAACTGGGACACAATATACTTTGTCACCTGCATGTATGTGTCGGTTTATTTTGTTTGGGGAATAATATGTATTTTACACCATTCTCTAGACTAAAACTTGTAAAACAAATTGGGCCCAGAATGCAGATTCCAATGTACTTTTAAAATAAAATTAATACCTCTTTTTAGTACTAAAATATTTTCACTGTTTTCAAAGTAAAATTTATACCCATTAACTGAACACTGCATCCCATTTTTGCTGCAGTCTTTGGCCATCTATAATCTCCTTTTGGGCTGTATATATGTATATGTTGAACTGAGCATGATTTTCTCAAGGTAAATCTTCATTTTAGAAATTCATGGCAAATTTGTATTCTCCTGTGTGAATATGTCACATTTTATTTATCTTTGGGGAGTGGTGATGGGAATCAAGGTGTCTGCTTGTCTCATGGTTGTCATGTGCTTGCACAGAGATTTCCCAGAGCAAAAGTATTGGTTAACATTTTCCAGTTACTATGGTGATGCTGGCCCATGGTCACTCTTGGAAAAAGCTCAGAATTATCAGTTTAACCAGGAAATTAAGACACCAGCTCCCAAGGATAGAGGATTCTTAGCATAGCAAGATAAGCATAATGCCTCATCAGTACTGTTACCTTTAAGTCTGTCTGCCTTGTAGAAACTTTCTCAAAAGTAAACTTCTGGTGGTAAAATTATATAATAAATGTGTGGAGCCAGTTCAGGGTCACTGTTCTCAATCAGAAGTCAGATTACCACATGATCCCGCTTTTATCTCTAAATGCTTTTTGTTTTTGTTTTTGTTTTTCTTAGTCCCCCATCTCCTCTCACCAGTTTCTGGGGTTCAGCTGTGCAGGTCATAGTATTTATCCATTTATTTTCTGATGAAATTTAAATCACATCTATTTTACTTTTTATGCATATGTTGTTATGAACATTTGCATACAAATTTGGGGTCAAATGCATGTTTCCATATCTGGGGGAGCATATATCTACAGTAAAATTGTTGAGTCACATATAAATTCTATATTAAATTTCTAAGGATCTGCTAATTTCCATCCATGTGGATGCAACATTTGACATTTCCAAGAGAATGCTTGAGGATTACACTATCTCCAGATATTTTCCAAATCCATATATATATATATATATATATATATATATATATATATATATTTAACATTAAAGATAAAATAATTTACCTGGATGAGTTAGGAACCATAATCATGAAAGAGCTTGAGATCTTAGAGGGACAGTGAGAGGAACAGAGCATGGATTTTGCTATCTACAGGTGACCACACTAAGTTCCCAGAGCCCAAGCCACTGTCAACTCTGCAGCTGTGCATGAACCAAATTTTCTTCCTCTCACTACCATAGACCCCAGAGAGATTCTTTCCTGCATTCAAGAATTATATGCCTATGCAGAGATTTAATTTTTTTATTGAATAATGGCCACACCTAGAGGTTTTTTGAATATATTCATGTAACTTAGAAAGTGTCAAAATCATCACAGCTAGTGCCAATGCTTTTCTCCTGACAGGGTGTTTTCACAGATAATGTGGAGGAGTAGTGAGCTGAGCAGAAAGAGCAGATGCCTATTCTGTTTCTACATGTACGACCTCGTGATTACATGGTTTAGCAGTCATTAAACTAATTAATAATCAAGCAATATTCCAGGGCTGCTTAAAGAAACCATCTTGCCAGAATTTGAATATCAGGATTAGTCACAAGCCCTTGGGAGTTAATTACTAAATACTGTCTGGGGGTTCTTTTTTTTTTTTTTCAACAGGAGGCCAGAAAAATCCCACTCCTCCATCCTCCACTTCTTTAAATCAGCAGCATATATAACCAGTTGCAGGGAGTAACTGAACAGGGTGGAGAGACTTAACCAAGTCCTTGAGAAGCCCCACCATCTAAAAAATATGCAGTATCCCCAAAAACACAGCTGGTGAAGAACCAACTCCTCCATCCCAGAGGTGATGCCATGCAGAGAATTGTGGAATACAGTCCTAAAATGTGTTGATTGATTGATGCAGAAAACTTCCTACATAATAAAACACCATGGGTAATATCAGACCATATCCTTACCCCCGGGAGCTTCATTTTCAGCAACTCATTACACAGATCCCAAAGATAACAATATCCAGGAATTCAAGCTTCATACATTTTAAAGAGCTCCTTTCACCATCTCTCTGAGAAGGGAAGCTGAGAAACAGGAAGGCAGTTTGGCACAGAGAGCAGGAAAAGCTCTCATTGACAATTTTGCTATTTTGTTTTTGTTGTTAGTATTATGTTTTGATTTTTTGAATGTGTACTGATTGACATATGATGAACATTTATACATTTGCACACCCACATATTTGTTTTTTGTTGTTTTTAGCATTTCTTGAAGATAGCTATTTTTTTTTTTGCTCTGCATTTTTTTAATGGTTAGGTTTTTCATTAGTATATTTTGGATTGACTTTCTATACACCCTTTTACAACTCTGTCTTTCTTTTTTTCTACTTATATTTTCTTGCAAACATCCAAACACTATTTTTCTCTATCACTTTTCCTTTAATTATTTTACTTCTATTTTTTGTTCCCCCTCCTATAAACATCCCATGTTGCCTCTTCATATACTCACCTCTTCTTTATACAAACCCTTCTCTACTGCCCCATCTTTTCTTTTTCTGTTTTTCCTCTTAAATAACTCTATCTTTAATTGGACACTTATACATATTCATATATCTCTATTATTATTTCTATAATTTTATTTTAAGGTACTATTTTTCATGGATCAATATTTTGAGGACTAAGCTGTTCAATTAGTATGTACCAATTTTGTTCTTGTAATTTTTTTTCATATTTTTATTTTGCTTTTCTTAAATTCTATTCATATATATATTTTTTTATTTTTACAGTTTTTTCTCTCACTTATTGGTTTCCCAAAGACACTTGCTCTCTATTCCTCTGCTTATACCCAATCTCTATTGTTCTTTCCTCCATTCTTTCTTTATTTTCACCTCTATTTTTCTCTTCCTCCATCATATTTATTATACCCTACATCATTTCTCTTCTATTTTTGGTCATCATGTAAAACTTTAAACCCTTGTGTAAAACTGGCCATTTTACCATGGGCAGTAACTGATCATGTCATTTCTGAGTGTCGTAACACTCAACATTGCAGATTTTATTGCTATAGCTATTTGGTGTAATGTGGTAAATTGTTTGCATTAGTTGTTAGTATTATCTATTACCTGTAAGTCGTGAGGTACTGGAAATATTCAGGGACACATAATTTCACAAAGTAGAAACACTACTGCCCCAATAACAACTATTAGATAGGCATATGTACAACATGAATAAGCAAGAGAAAAAATCATCTCAAACAAAGCGAAATATGTCAAAAACAGAATCCATTGACATAAGAGTGGAATAAATATCAGAGAATAATTTTAGATTATTCAAAGTTAAATTGATCTGCAAAGAAAAAGATGATATAAGGGAGAAAATACAAAAAGCAAAATATCATTTCAATAAAGAGATAGATATTCTGAAAAAATTAAGAAGACATCCTCAAAATAAGAAATAAATGAAACAGTTATTATAAAGTATAACAAGCAGACTAGATCACTTGGAAGACAGAGTCTCAGGAAAATACTTTTCACCACAGAGAAAAGATATTAAGAGACCATGAACAGAACTTCCAAGAAATATGGGATAAAATAAAAAAAAAACAATCATAACATTTATTGAGATAGATAAGGTCTCAGAGATACAAACCAGAGAAATTAACAGTACTTTCAATAAAATAATTTTGAATTTTTTCGAACCTTAGGCACAAAATAAAAAACTTAATACAGGAAGCATACAAATACGCAAAATTACAACAGACCCACATGAAAGCACATTATTATGCAAATGCTTAACAAAGAATAAAGATACAATTCTAAAGACTGCCAGAGAAAAATATCAAATCATATTTGGAGAGAAACTAACTCACAACTCAGCTGATTTTTCAACCTAAATAGAATAACATACCAGGTTCTGAAAGAAATGGATGCCAACCAAGAACACTATATCCTGCAAAACTAAATCTCAAATTTGAAAATAAAATAATAATAATAACTTTTTATGATAAACAAAAGTTAAAAGAATTTACAACTAAACAGCCTAAATTACAAAATTTTCTTTACAAAGTATTTCATGAAGAAGAAATTAAAAATAAAAATAAAAACCAGCAAAGGGAGGAACTACACTAAAAGCACAGAATAGTCAAAAAAAGAAAAGATAACTCACATTAAAAAACAGAAATAATTTAAAATAACAGGGAATAAAAATAATTTCTCAATTATAACACTAAATGTAAATGGCCTAAACTCATCAATCAAAAGTTATAGGCTATAAGATTGGATTAAAAAACAATACCCAACATTAAGCTGTCTTCAAGAGACTCACCTAATGGGCAAGAAGGACATCAATAAACAGACTGAAAGTGAAAGGATGGCAAAAAACTTATCATTCATATGGATTTTGTAATCAAGGGGGGTTCCTATTCTTCTCTCAGATTAAGTGGATTTCTATTCAAAATCAATCAGAAGGAACAAAGAAGGGTATTTTATACTGCTTAAGGAAGTTTTACATCAAAAATGCACAACAATCTTAAATATGTATATCCCAATCAATGAAGCATTTATGTACATCAAATAAACCTTTCACAATCTCAAGAATCAAATAGATCACAACACAACAATATTGGGTGACTTCAGCATTTTTCTCTCATCAAATGTTATATCTTCAAAACAGAAGTAAATAAAAAAGCTATGGAACTAAAAAATGCAATTAATAAAGTAGACAAAAAATACACTTGAGAACTAGTTCATCCAAAAATGACTGAATGCACTTTCTTCTTAGCAGCACTTGGTTCATTCTCTAAATTGACCATATGTTAGGCTACAAAGCAATTTGTAGCAAATATAAATAATACAGAGCAAATACAATTCATTGTTTCAGATAATAATTTAATAAAATTATAAATCAATGAAAAAATAATGCTTCTTTAAATCCTGGAGACTAAATAATACACTATCGAATGAACAACAGATAGCTCAAAAAAATCAAGGATGAAATAAGAAGATACTTATTTAGAAGAGCAACAAAACATATCAAAATCTCTACAAAGAGTTCTATGAGATAATTGCAGTACATTTAGATTATTTCTTTAAAGAATAGAAAATCAAATGGTTCTTGGACTATTCCCTGAGGACCTTAAAAGAGCGCACTATAGGGATACGGCTGCATCAATGATTATAGCGGCACAATTCACAATAGCTAGACTGTGGAACCAACCTAGATGCCCTTCAATAGATGAATGGATAAAAAAAATGTGGCATCTATACACAATGGAGTATTATGCAGCACTAAGAAATGACAAAATCATAGAATTTGCAGGGAAATGGATGGCATTAGAGCAGATTATGCTAAGTGAAGCTAGCCAAGGCCTAAAAAACAAATGCCAAATGTCTGCTTTGATATAAA
This sequence comes from Spermophilus citellus, assembly GCF_964194105.1. Lineage (NCBI taxonomy): Eukaryota > Metazoa > Chordata > Mammalia > Rodentia > Sciuridae > Spermophilus > Spermophilus citellus. The sequence continues at coordinate 107,136,910 of NC_138184.1, forward strand.
GAAAACAACTAAGAACAGAACAGGAAGAAAGAGCATGAGGAAAAGACTACAGTAAACAAAGACGAATGGGGGGAGAGAAACGGAGAGAGAAGGGAAAGCATATGGAAATGGTAGGAGACCTTCAAGGATACATAAAATTATAAGAGGTTATGAGGGGCAAGGGGGAGGGAAAAAAGGGAGAGAATTGAACAACAGCAGGGGAGGTAGAGAGGGAAGATGGGAGGGGAGGGGAGGGGAGGGGGGATAGTAGGGGATAGGAAAGGTAGCAGAATACAACAGTCACTAATACGGCATTATGTAAAAATGTGAATATGTAACAGATGTGATTCTGCAATCTGTATTTGGGGTGAAAATGGGAGTTCAAAACACAATTTGAGTCTAATGTATGAAAGATGATATATCATGAGCTATGAAATGCTTTAAATAATCAATAAAAAAAATTAAAAAAAAAGAATAGAAAATCACCAAATGAAAAAACTTAACTTTACATCCCAAGCCCTAAAAATAAAGAACAAACCAACACCAAAACAGAAGAAGACAGAAAATAATTAAAATCAGAGCCAAAATAAATGGAATTGAAAAAAAAGTGATGAAACAAAAAGTTTGCTCTTTGAAAATTAAATATAATTGATAAACCCTTAGTCAAGCTAACAAAGAAGAAAAGAGAGAAAACCCAAATTAATAAAATTGGTGATGAAAAAGGAAATATTAACATGAACACCATTGAAATACAGATGATAATCAAAAGCTGTTTTAAAAATCTATACTCCAATAAAAGATAAAATCTTGAAGTCATAGAAATTTTTTAGAGACATTTGACCTACCAAATTGAGTTTAGAAGACATAAAAAATTAAACAGATCAATTACAAAAAATAAAATTGAAGATATCATCAGAAGCGTTCCAACAAAGAAAAGCCCAGGACTAGATGAATTCTCAGCCAAGTTTTACCAGACCCTCAAAGAAAACCTTATAACAAATACAAACAATATTCAATAAAATAGAAGGGCGGGGGAAAACTTCCAAACTCATTCTAAGAACCTAGTATCAACCTGATACCAAACAGACAAAAACACACCAAGGATAGAAAATTTAAGACCAGTATCCCTGATAAACATAGGTGCAAGAATTCTCAATAAAATTTTGGCAAAACACATACAAAAACATATTTAAAAGTTAGTGTAGTAACATCAAATGTGTTTCATTCCAGGGATGCAAGTTTCTTTCAACATACAGATATCGAAAAACAAAACTCACAAATCAATAGATTTAAAACAGGAACCACATGATTATCTCAATATTTATAAAATGCCAGAGGCAAAATTTATTCACACTAAAACACTAGAAAAACCTGGGATAGTAAAAATGTACCTCAATGTGGTAAAACAACATACACCAAAACCAAAGGAAACATTATTCTAAATGGAGAAAAAATTGAAAGAATTTCTCCTGAAATCTGGAACAAGACAGAATGTCCTCTTTTTGTCACTCCTATTCTACACAGTCCTTAAAACCCTAGACAGACCAATTAGAAAAAAAGAAAAAAAATGGAGGCACATGAATGGGAAAAAAAATCTCAAATTATTCCTATTTGACAATGACATGATTCTATATTTAGAAGACCCAAAAACTACAATAAATGTTTTTTGAACTCATAAATGAATTCAGTAACGTTGCAGGGTATGAAATCAACACCAATATATCAGTTGCATTCCCTACACCAATGATGTGTCAGGTAAAAGAGAAATCAGGAAAAGTATCCCCTAAACAATAGCCTCAAAATAAAAATAAAATACTTGGGAATCAATCTAACAAAAGAGATTAAAGGCCTTTAAAATGTAAAATTATACAATATTAAAGAAAGGAGTTGAAGAAGACCCCAGAATATGGTAAGATCTCTCATGTTCTTGGTGAGGCAGAATTAATATTGTCAAAATAACTAAGTTACCAAAGGCACTATTTAGATTTAATGCAATTTATTTCAAAATTCCAATAATGTGGCTGGGGATGTGGCTCAAGCGGTAGCACGTTCTCCTGGCATGCATGTGGCCCTGGTTCAATCCTCAGCACCACATACAAACAAAGATGTTGTGTCCGCCGAAAACTATTAAAAAATTCTCTCTCTCTCTCTCTCTCTCTCTCTCTCTCTCTCAAAAAATCCCAATGATGTTCTTCATGGAAACAGAAAAAGTAATCATGAAGTTTATTTAGAAAAATAATAGGTCCAGAATAGAAAAAGCAATCTTTAGTGAGAAAACTGATGCTGGAGGCATCACAATACCAGCCATTAACTTTTACTACAGAGACAGTAACCAAATGTTATTGGCACCAAAACAGACATAAAGACCAATGGAACATAATAGAATAATCAGAGACATACCCCCACAAATACAGTTACCTCATTCTAAACAAAGTTGTCATAAACATATATTGGAAAAAAGATAACCTCTTCAACAAATGGTGCTGGGAAAAATGGAAATTTGTATGTAGTAAAATAAAATAAAACTCCTAACTGTCACCCTGAACAAAACTCAACTCAAAGTGGATCAAGGACCAAGGCATTAAAATAGGCCCAAATCTCCATCATGTTGGCTTAGCACTTCCTCAACAAGATGGCTAAAGTGCAGGAAGTACAATCAAGAATCAATACATGATATGGTATTAATCTAAAAAGTTTCATCACTTCAAATGAAACAATCAAAAATGTGAACAGAGGAACTACAGAATAGGAGAACATCTTTGCCACCTGTACCTCAGATACAGCATTGATCTCCAGATTATACAAAGAACTAAAATAAATTAATACCAAAAAATCAAATAATCTAATCAATAAAAAGGCAAAGGAAATGAACAGTGTCTTCAGAAGAAGAAATAAAAATGGTCAAAAATATATATGAAAAAAGATTTCACATCTCTAGCAATTAAAGAAATGCAAATTAAAACTACATTGAGATTCCACCTCACTCCAGTCACAATGGCAAATATCAAGAACACAAGTAACAATAAATGTTGGCAAGAATGTGGGGGAAAATTTCCTCTCATAAACTCTTGGTGGGACTGCAAATTGCTGGTACCACTATGGAAAGCAGGATGGAGATTCCTTAGATATCTTGAAAGGGAACCACCATTTTATCAGTTATCCCACTCATAATCAAAGGACTTAAAATCACATACCACAGTGACACAGCCACATCAATGTTTACAGCATCTCAATTCACAACAGTAAAGCAGTGGATCATGAATTCTAGATGATTTCTAGTGAAGTTTTGAGGGGTGAATAATTAAAGAAAATGTGGTATATATACACAGTGGAATATTACTTAGCCATAAAGAATAATATAATTTTGGTATTTGTTCATAAATCGATGGAACTGGAGAATATAATTTGAAAGAAATGTCAATTCCCCCAAAACTAAAGGCCATATCTTCTCTATAATATGTGGCTCCTAGCCCACAAGTGAGAATATAGAGGTAATACTTAAAGTACTTTGTATTAAACAGCAGAGAATTAAGGGAAGGGGGAGGGACAAAAGTAGAAAAGATAGTGGAATTAATCAGACATAACTTTCCTAGCTTTGTCATTGAATATACAACCAGGGTAACTCCACCTCATGTACAACCACATAATGGGATCCTAATTACAATAAGTTGTACTCCATGTATATATAATATGACAAAATACATTGTACTATCATGTATAACTATAAAGAACCAAAACATTTTTTTAAAAGATACTGTTATTGAGAAAACAAAATAGAGTAAATAGAGGTGGACACTCCTATCTTCAGGATTTGGGTGGGGGAAAAGAAGGGTTAAACCTCCTGATTAGGGATAGACTCAGGGCTAAGGGTGAGATGATCCAAGGAGTGTTCTTTTCACTTCCCCATGGGCCTGTGTCACTGAGTTAGTGTTTCTTTTATCATATGACTGACAGTAATTGTCAACCTCACTGTCAGGTTGCAGATTACTGATGGACATGGAGACTGAGTTGGAGGAAGTGTTGATGGCCCCAGAGAACCTAGAGTTGTTTTGAATATTTCTGATTATGACGTGGCAGGGGTACTGATTAGTCTCTGCTGGTAATAGTTCCCAGAGTAGCTCCCAATGTTTCCAGTGCTGCTGGGGAAGAACAGTGTAACTGTGTACCCAAAAAACAGATGCTAGTTGGGCCCAAGATCCTGCAAAAGAAAATGACACAGAGATCAGTGAGGACAGGGCAAAAACAAACAAACAAACAAACAAACAAACAAAATCAAATTGACAGGGAACAAAAATCAAACCTCAATAATAATATTGAATGTAAATGTACTAAGCTCTCCAATCAGAAGCCATAGACTGGCAGATTGAATTACAAAACAAAACCCAACAATATGCTGCCTCCAAGAGACTCACTACATAAGCAAAGACATTCAGAGATTGATGGTAAAAGAATGGGAAAATATATTCTTCACATAGATGTTGTTAAAAAAAAGCAGGGATTTCTATTCTCATCTCAGATAAAGTAGCTTTCAATCCAAAGATGATCAAAGGGACCGAGAACATATTATAATGCTTAAGGGAAATATACATCAACAAGACATAACAACTATATTTATTTCCCAAACGGTGGAGCACCTATGTACATCAAACAAATCCTTCATAATTTCAAAACTAAATAAACCACAAGACAAAAATACTGGGTGACTTTAACACACCTCTCACACCACCTGATGGATACACACACAAAATAATAATAATAATAATAATAATAATAATAATAATAATAATAATAATAAAATAAAAAAGCTACAAAAGTAAATAAAATTAACAATATAGACTTAATGGGCATATATAGAATATTTAATCCATCAATAACTAAATAATATATTTTTTTTCCTCAGTGGCACATGGATCCTAGATTAAAAGGAAAAAAAAAGACCATAGGCCACAAAACAAGTCTTTAACAAATACAAAAAAAAAAAAAAGACAACACCTTGCATTTGATCAGATCATAATAGAATGAAATAAGAAATCAGTGATAAAACAAAAAATAGAGGCTACTCTAACACCTGGGGAAAATGTTATGTATTGAATGACTAAAATATAGTAAAAGAAAACAGGCATAAAATAAAAATATGTAGACATAAGTGAGAATTGTGATACAAATTATCAAAGTCTCTGGGACACTATGAAGTTGGTTCTAAGAGAAAAGTTCATATCATTGAGCATATTCTGTAAAAGAATAGAAAGTCACCAAATAATCTAATATTACATCACAAAGCTATAGAAAAAGAAGAACAAATCAACATAAAAGCAAAAGAAGACAGGAAATAATTAAAATCAGATTCAAATCAATAAAATTAAAACAAAATAATCTAAAAATAGAAGATACAAAAAGCTATTTATTTTTTATTTGTTTTTATTTATTTTTTATTAGTTATTCAAGACAATACAATGATCTTGACATATCATACCTTTGATTCAAATAGGGTATGAATTGTCATTTTTCCACGTGTACAGATTGCAGGATCACATTGGTTAAACATCCATGTGTATACATACAGCAATCCTAGTGTCAGTTGTATTCTGCTGCCCTCCCCTCCACTCCCCTCCCATCCCTATTGTCTACCCATACTACTGTGGCACTTATCTCTCTCTCTTTTTTTCCCCTTCCCTTCCCCCTCACACCATCGTATATGTATTTTGTGAACCATGAGGGTCTCCTTCTGTCTTGCGTGCATTTCCCCTTCTCCCTCCTTTTCCTCCCTCCTCTTTTCCTTATTTCATGGTAATCTTCTTCTCATGCTCTTCCTTCCTACTCTGTTTTGAGTCACGTCCCTTATATCAGTGAAAACATTTGGCATTTGTTTTTTAGGGATTGGCTAACTTCGCTTAGCATAATTTGCTCTAGTGCCATCCATTTCCCTGCAAATGCCATGATTTTGTTATTTTTTACTGCTGAGTAATATTACATTGTGTATAAATGCCACAATTTCTTAATTCATTCATCTGTTGAAGGGCATCTGGGTTGGTTCCACAGTCTAGCTATTGTGAATTGTGCTGCTATGAACATTGATGTAGCTGTGTCCCTGTAGTATGCTCTTTTTAGGTCTTTTGGGTAGTCCTAGAAGGCGAATAGCTGGGTCAAATGGTGGTTCCATTCCTAGCTTTCCAAGGAATCTCCATACTGCTCTCCAAATTGGCTGCACCAATTTGCAGTCCCACCAGCAATGTAGGAGTGTACCCTTTTCTCCACATCCTTGCCAGCACTTGTTGTTGTTTGACTTCATAATGGCTGCCTTTCTTACTGGAGTGAGATGGTTTCTTAGGGTGGTTTTAATTTGCATTTCTCTGATAGCTAGAGATGGTGAGCATTTTTTTTTTTTTTGTGAATTTGCTGATTGATTGTATATCTTCCTCTGTGAAGTGTCTGTTTAGATCTTTGCCCCATTTGTTGATTGATTTATTTGTTTTTTTGTTGTTTAACTTTTTGAGTTCTTTGTATACTCTGGAGATTAGTGCTCTATCTGAAGTGTGAGGGGTAAAAATTTCTTCCAAGGATTTAGCGCCCTATTTATCTCACTTATTATTTCTCTTGCTGAGAAAAAGCTTTTTAGTTTGAATATGTCCCGTTTGTTGATTCTTGATTTTAACTCTTGTGCTATAGGTGTCCTATTAAAGAATTTGGAGCCCACACCCACGAGATGGAGATTAGGGCCAACTTTTTCTTCTATTAGATGCAGAGTCTCTGGTTTGATTCCTAGTTTTTTGATCCATTTTGAGTTAACTTTTGTGCATGGTGAGAGAAAGGGATTCAATTTTATTTTGTTGCATATGGATTTTCAATTTTCCCAGCACCATTTGTTGAAGATGCTATCCTTTCTCCATTGCATGCTTTTAGCACCTTTGTCTAATACAAGGTAGTTGTAACTTTGTGGATTGGTCTCTGTGTCCACTATTCTGTACCATTTATCTACCCACCTGTTTTGGTGCTAGTACCATGCTGTTTTTGTTACTATTGCTCTGTAGTATAGTTTGAAGTCTGATATCGCTATACTGCCTGATTCACTCTTCCTGCTTAGAATTGCTTTAGCTATTCTGGATCTCTTGTTTCTCCAGATGAATTTCATGATTGCTTTTTCTATTTCTGGTAGGAATGCCATTGGGATTTTGATTGGCATTGCATTAAACCTATAGAGTATTTTTGGCAGTATGGCCATTTTAATGATATTAGTTCTGCCTATCCATGAACGAGGTATATCTTTCCATCTTCTAAGGTCTTCTATTTCCCTCTTTAGTGTTCTGTAGTTATTGTTGTAAAGGACTTTCACCTCTTTTGTTAGGTTGATTCCCAAATATTTTATTTCTTTTGAGGATATTGTGAATGGGGTGGTTGTCCTGATTTCCCTTTCAGAGGATTTGTCACTGATATACAAGAATGCCTTAGACTTATGATTTTATATCCCGCCACTCTGCTGAATTCATTTACTAGTTCTAGATGTTTTTTGGTAGAACCTTTTGGGTCCGTTAGGTATAGGAGAATGTCATCCACAAATAGAGCTAATTTTAGTTCTTCTTTTCCTATTTTTATGTCTTTAATTTCTATCATCTGTCTGATTGCTATGGCCAGGGTTTTGAGAACTATGTTGAATAGGAGTGGTGAGAGAGGGCATCCCTGTCTTGTTCCAGATTTTAGAGGGAATGCCTTCAATTTTTCTCCATTTAGAATGATGCTAGCCTGAGGTTTAGCATAAATAGCTTTTACAATATTGAGGTAAGTTCCTGTTATCCCTAGTTTTTCTAATGTTTTGATCATAAAGGGATGTTGTATTTTGTCGAAAGCTTTTTCTGTGTCTATTGAGATGATCATATGGTTTTTATCCTTAAGTCTATTGATGTGGTGGATTACATTTATTGATTTCTGTATATTGAACCAGCCTTGCATCCCAGGGATAAATCCTACTTGATCATGGTGTACAATGTTTTTGATATATTTTTGTATCTGATTTGCCAGAATTTTATTGAGGATTTTTGCATCTATGTTCATTAGAGATATTGGTCTGTAGTTTTCTTTCCTTGAAGTGTCCTTATCTCGTTTAGGAATCAGGGTGATGTTGGCCTCGTAGAATGAATTTGGAAGTACTCTCTCTTTTTCTATTTCATGAAATAGCTTGAGAAGTATTGGTATTAGTTCTTCTTTAAAGGTTTTATAAAACTCTGCTGTATACCCATCTGGTCCTGGGATTTTCTTGGTTGGTAGTCTTTTCGTGGCTTCTTCTATTTCCTCGATTGATATTGGTCTGTTTAAGTTGTGTGTATTCTCCTGACTCAATTTGGGCAGATCATATGACGTTAGAAATTTATCAATGCCTTCACTATCTTCTATTTTATTGAAGTATAAGTTTTCAAAATAATTTCTCATTATCTTCTGTATTTCTGTAGTGTCTGTTGTGATATAGCCTTTTTCATTCTGTATGCTAGTAATTTGAGTTCTCTCTCTTCTTCTCTTCATTAGCATAGCTAAGGGTCTGTCAATGTTATTTACTTTTTCAAAGAACCAACTTTTAGTTTTGTCATTTTTTTATTTAAAAATTTGTATTTATTTAAAAAATAAATAAAATTAGTAAACACTTAGGCAAAATAATGAAGAAAAAAATAAAAAACCAAATAACTAAAATTTGTGATGAAAAATGTATATCAGGATGGACATTTTTAAAATATACATGATAATTAGAAATTCCTTTTAAAATCTATAATCCAGTAAAATAGAAAATCATGTAGAGATCGTCAAATTTCTAGGTATTTATGATTTAACCAGATTGAATCAGGAGGACATACCAAAATTAAACAGATACATTTCAAGCAATGAAGTTTAAGACACCATCCAATGCCTACCTAAAAATAAAAGCCCAGAACTAGATTGATTCTTAGCCAATACTACCAGACTTCCAAGAACTAACATTAACTTCCTCAAATTATTTCATGATAAAGAAAGGACAGACTCTTCCGAACACATTCTATAAAGCTAGAATAGCCCTGATTTAAAAAAAAAAAACAAAAACGAACAAAAAAAAAACATCAAGAAAATTTTAGACCAATATCCCTGATTAACGTAGAAGCACAAATCCCTCATAAAATACAGGCAAAATACAAAAATGTACTAAAAGGTAGTGCAGAATGATGAATTTGGGTTCAGCCCAGGGATGCAAGGTTGGTTCAACATATGGAAATCAATTAATGTAAATTATCACATCAATAGACTTAAAGACAATAGTCACATGATTATCTCAATGAATAAAGAAAAGACATTGGACAAAATTCAGCATCCATTCATGTTCAAAGCACTGCAAAAACTTAGGATAGTAAGACTATAGATCAACATTGTAAAAACAATATAAATTCGAAAACCAAGGCTAACATCATTCTGAATCAAGAAAAACTGAAATCATTTCCTCTAAAAACTGAAAAAACACATAGATTCCCTCTTTCACCACTTCTATTCAACATAGACTTTGAACCCCTAGCCAGAGCAATTAGAAGAAACTATTAAATGGATATGAAAAGGAACAGAATTAAACTAACTTTATTTGCTGAAGACATGATTTTATATTTAGAAAACCCCCCAAAACTTCACTAGAAATCCTCTAGAACTCATAAAAACATTCATAAAAGTAGCAGGATATAAAATTAACACCCATAATCAATTACATTTTTACACACTAATGATGAATCATCTGAAAGAGAAATCATTAAAATTATCCCATTCACAATATCCTTAAAAATAATATAAAATCAAATACTTGAGAATAAAACAAAAAAGGTAAAAGATGTCTACAATTAAAATTATAGAACACTAAAGAAAAAAAATCTTGAAAAAGACCTTAGAAATGGAAAGGTTTCCAATGTTCTCAGATGGGCAGAATTAATATTGTCAAAATAGCCATACTACAAAAAATATATATAAAAATTTCAAGGCATTTTCTATTAAAATCACAATTATGTTTTCTGTACAAATAAAAAAAAACTGTCGTAAAATTGATTTGGAGACATAAAAGGCCTATAATAGCCAAAGAAATTCTCAGAAAACTGAAGGAGGCATCAAAATATCAAACCTTACTTTAGTCTACAGAACTATAGTAACAAAAATGGCATTGTATTGGCACTAAAACAGACATGAAGACCAATGGTACAGAACAAAATACACAGATTAAAAAAACAGATATATATATAGTCATCTCATATTAGACAAACACACCCTAAACATACATTGGAGAAAAGAAAGCCTCTTCTAAATAAAAACAATTAAATCCCTAAAAAAAAAAGATAGCCTCTTCAATAAATGGTACTGGGAAAACTGAAAATCCATATGCATCAAAATGAAATTAAATCCCTGTCTCTCACCTGCACAAAACTCTAAGTGGATGATGGATTTTGGCATTAGGACAGAGACCCTGTGCCTATTAGAAAACAAATTAAGCATAACTCTCCATCCTGTCAGCTGAGGAATCAAATTTCTCAAGACTCCTAAAGCACAAGAAGTAAAATTAAGAATCAAAAAATGGGGTGGTATCAAACTAAAAACCTTCAGAGCAAAGGAAACAAGAAAATGAAGAGAGAGCCTTGAGAATCAGAGAAAACCTATGCCACCTCTCACTCAGATAGAACATGAATTTCCATGATATATCTAGAACTCAACAAATGTAATACACACACACAGAAACACACACACAAAAAACAAACAAACAAATAACCCAATCAATAAATTGGTAAATGAACTGAACAGACACATCACAGAAAAAATGTGATTGGGATACAAAGATATAAAAAATAAGTTCCCCATCACTATCAATTAGAGAAATGCAAATTAAAACTACACTGAGATTTCATCTCACTCCAGTCAGAATAGCATTTATCAAGAATACAATAATATTAAATTTTGGTGAGTATATTGCCAAAAAAGGTACACTCTTTAGTGCCAGTGGTACTGCAAATGGGTGCAACCAGTTTGTGAAGCAGTTTGGAGATTCTTTAGAAAAATTGAAATGGAACCACAATTTGACCCAGTTATCCCACTCCTTTGCATATACCCAAAGGACTTAAAATCAGCATACTATAGTGATGCAGCCACATCAGTATTTATAGCAGCTCAATTCACAATAGCTAAGATATGAAACCAAAACAAGTGCTTTTTAACAATGAATGGATAAAACATATGTGGTACAACTTGGGTGTGGTGGTGCACACCTGTGATTCCAGCAGCTTGGGAAGCTGGGGCAAAAGGATCACATGTTCAGAGCCAAATCAGCAAAATCAAAGTGCTAAGTAATTCAGTGAGACTCTGTCTCTAAAAAAATACAAAATGGAGCTGAGAATGTGGCTTGGTGGTTGAATGCCCCTGAGTTTAATGCCCAGTACCCCTCCCCAGAAAAAAAGAAAAAAACATGTGGTACATATACACAATGGAATATTACTCAGTTGTGAAGGAGAATGAAATTATGGCATTTACTGGTATGTGGAAGGAATTGGAGACCATCATGCCGCATGAAATAAGCCAAAATCAAAAATCCAAAGACTGAATATTCTCTGACATGTGGATACTAACACACAATAAGTAACGGGGAGAGAGAAGTGGAGGTTCACTGGATTGAATAGAGGGGAATGGGTAGAAAGGATGAAAAATAGGAATGGGAAAGACTAAACTTTCCTATGTTCATATATGAATACACAACCAGTGTAACTCCTCCTCAATTACAACCACAAACATAGGAAATTTAACTTTATTTATTTATGACATGTCAAAATATGTTATACTGTCATGTATAACTAAAAGGAACAAATATAAGAAATCATATATAATCATACGTATATATGTGTGTATATGTGAAAAAAATAAAAGTGAAAGAATGTGATTAGTTATGGCAGAAAAGGTGTCTAGATATAAAGAAGTAATTCAGGCCAATTTGCTCTTTGTGACCCCATTTTCTCTTCTACCTATTATGACACAGCACAAAAGCATTCCAAGATGCCAGTTGTTATGCTGAAACATGTACATTTATAGTGCTCCTAATTTATATAGCCTGTGACACTGTCATTACAACACTAAAATAATTAACACATGATGACCTCTAGCCAGGCATGGTGGTGACTTGGGAGTCTGAGGCAGGAGGACCACAAGTTAAAGAATAGCTTCAGGAACTTAACAATGTCCTAAGCAATTTAGAATGAATGACTTTGTCTCAGTATAAAATTAAATAGTGCTGGTGAATATAGCTCTGTGATAAGGTCCCCTGAGTTCAATTACTAATATCCAAAAAATGACCCCTAGAAATTAGGAATAAAAGTTTAGCACTGCTTAAATGTGAATAAAAATGGAGTAATATGTAAGCAGGTCTGTTCATCCATCAGAGCAGGAAAAACAAATGCCTGGAGGACTGAATAGTTTTGGGGCTCTAAGAAAATATTTATTTAATAACCAGAAGAAATATGAATATAATCAGGATGAATCATATTTTCTTCTATTCTGATGAGTCATAAAATATATTTTGACTTACATGTGAGCTGCATAAAGATCCATGAAGGAAGAAGCGTGCAGGGACCATAAAGATCATGATGTGTTCTCAGTAGGATGAAGTGCAATTCAACTCATCATGGAAGACACTCAAAAGCAGTTTGAAGGGTGAAGGAAGACATTGAGGAAGGAATACCTGCTTTATGATTCCATTAATAAAACTTTTAAAACGTAAAAAACTGAACAAATATGACAGAGAGCAAGTCACTGGATGCCTGGGAGATGCTGTTAGAAGAGATAGATGGAGGCTGGCCAAAGGGAACAGGAGGCCTTGTGGTGGGGTGGATTTCTTGACTTTATGTGCTGATGTTTTCAAATGTGTGAACATATCTCGAAGTTTGTATAACCTTTCAATCCTGGGTGGTTCATTGTCTGTCAAATATTCCACAATAAGAAAAGTCATATAAAACATAGTCTACAACAAGAATCACTGGAGGACATAATGAGGGCCAAGTAGAGGATGACACAGCTCTGGAACTCCTGGAAATAGGGAAGAATGGATTCCTCATCAGAGGTAAAGTCTGACTTGACCAGGGTTGGTCTGGCTGCCTCATCACCTAAACTTCGAGTTAAAGAGATCATTGGATCCAGTTGTGCTCATCAAGTTAAAGAAGAGCAGGACTTTGTGTTTCTATGGAGACATTTCCTAAGAAAATGTTGCCGTGAATGAATCTAGGACAGAGGAAAGAATGCTTTGCATTCCCAGGCAGTGCCTGGATACTCAGGGAAGCCCTCAATAATGGCAGCAGAAGAAGTCAAAGGCCTGGCCTGAAGAGAAGCAACATGCTGCATGTTAGTTCTTTTGGTAGATGAAGAAGGGGCTTTTTTGTCTCTTCCCCATGGGCCTGGGCTACTGATGCTTTTGTCATAAGACTGACAGGAGGAGACAGACTCATCCTCAGGCTGGAGTTCAGTTCTTGTAAGCAAGCCTGCACTGCCAGACTTGGAGCCAGAGCCGTGAAGAGAGACTCCTGACTGCATCCTAGGCCCTGGATCAGCACCCTCTAATTGGGGATGCTCAGGAGGTGTTTTGGGGTGGGTCTAGGTGGATACTGATGGTGTGGGAGGTCACAGCTACTATCTCTGAGAAGAAAGCATCAGGAAGGGCCAGGCAGCTTATTAAATCTCTGCTTAACTCCTGACTTCTCAATAAACACACTGCCTAGTATCTACATCCAAACACACCATCCTGGGATCAGTTGACCCGAGCACCTCAGAGACAGCCTGCCTCAATATTACCTTGAGGCAGTGGTGAATCTACGCATGAATTCCTTGACTGCTCACTTTTCAGTACTGAAGTGTTGTCTGTGATATAATTCCTCAAAGATCAAGATCAAAAAAGGTGAACACAAAGTTTTTGGCTTTATTAGCTTGCACAGAATCTGTCATATAACCATCAAAACAAAACCTTGTTCCAAACAAGGATCTTTTTAGCTTGGACTTGGAAATGAGGTGAGTTGTCAAATCTTGTGGGTTGCCATTTGCTGCCATTTAGGACAAGACATGTGGACACTTGCTTTTTTACTTACTCAGTTGAAATGATCTTAACCTTTATTGTCAGCACATGACACGGTTTTGTGAACATGAGACAGTCACAGCCACATCAACCACCATTGACTACATGCAGTGCCACATGGATAAGAGGCCCCGAAAGGACCTCAGGTAGCAGGACTCATGAAAATATTCAGAAATGAATGAAAATGCTTATTGTTCTAGCCACTGGTGGGGATGCAGATGGTCTGTCAGGAAAATCAGTCTTGTTTATGTTTGATGAAAAAGTCAGTGAATTTCCCAAGTGTCTGTTGTTCTAATTGAGAAAGTGAATAATTTTCTGGATGTTGGCAGCTCTACGTGCACCATAGGCCACAACTGCCTGCCTAGAAACTTCAATATTTAAAAATATAAATTACTTCATGACATGTGTATTTTTCAACTCTAATACAATTGGAAAGCAAATATAGACAGAATTTTAAATTACATAGTCAGGGTACATGACACACATCTGTAACCCCAACATCTCAAATGTTTAAGGCAAGAGGATTTAAAGTTCAAGGCCAGTCTCAGAAATGTAGTGAGATCCTGTCTCAAAATGAAAAATAAAAAGAAATGAGAATGTAGCTGAGTGGTAAAGCATCCCTCAGTACAATCCTCAGGACCAGAAAATAAAAATAAACATGGAACAACAGTAATTACATTGTAGTGATAAGAAGGATAATACACTTGGAAATTTAATGTAACATTCATATCTATAAAAACTATAATGCACATACAGATTTGAAAACATAAATTTACCAGTGATTGAGTAATTTATGACTGCTTTAAATTGAAATCATACCTGGATTATATTATTTAGTTTTTCCATTTTATAAAAGTTTAATATATTAATTTGTAATCAGTATTTTCACATTAATATTTGTTTATATTGTAAGATATATAAGTAATATAAACCAAAATATACTAAACATATAGATATACCTTAAATTTACAAAATAGTCAATTATCTGAGGCAATCTTTTTTCAAACACATATTATATTGTTTAGGTTATCTGCTATAATTAAATATTGCAAATTGTATTTTGAAGACTCCTAAAGAGTTAGCATCGAATCTGTAGTTGTTATCTGCTCACAAAGGAACCATCTCTAGTAGAAAAGTCTCAAATTTTGAAATACAGAGGACATGAATTCATGTTTGGCCTTATTCATCCCTTGCATTAATTTTCACATTCAGTCACAGTGAAGTTAGTTTTAATATCAATGTTAAATGTGCTCCCAACTTAGTCAATAATTTAATTCTAGTGAAAGAACAGACACAGAGTAACAAGTGGCCTTGGCTGTGGAGTGGTGTGTGATTGTGTAGAGTGCTGTGGAACAGAAACACGAGGAAACCATTCCACATGTGCTCCCATAGGCCTCGGAGAGTACCTGCTTCCTTACAGGTGTGTATGAAGATCCCAGGGATAAAAATGAGAAAAGGAAGAGGGTGGTCCCCAGGGAAGAAGAACATCAACCATGAAGGAGGTACCTTCCATGGTAGCTCCAGAGTAAGCCCCATAGGAGTGCTACTCCCAGAGGGGTTGATGTCCTCCTGGAACCTAACTCAGCTTATAGCAGGACTTCAGAGACTTATGATATGGGGTCCATGGAGATTTTCCTCTTTTCAGACAGCTTGTCTTGAGGCAGAAATCTGATGGCTAAAGTATTATTGAACCAGATAGGAAAATCACAGGAGGTTGTGAAGAAGTACAAGGCAGTGTAATAACCAGGAAGAAAGAAGAGAGGTCCTGAGGGAGGGGGCTCTGTCAATATGATGACCACCACTGCTGTGAGCACAGGGGAAAAAGGGGAATAAAATATGACTACAAGCTCTCAGGTTTGAATGACTATAAAGATAGGGGTTCTATGGACCAAGGAAGGAATACAGGGCTCAGTCCATCGTCTCCCATTTTTTTCTAAGTCATGAGGTCTGCCAACAGCATTCAAGGCCAGTCCAGAGGTTCCTGGGGCCCAGAAGCAGAAACTGCATGGTGGTCTTGAAAGACACAGAAGAAAGGACATTATTAGAGAGAACATCCTCATCAGGAATTATTACTTCAGAGAAAAAAGGAACTGGAAGGAGAGACTATGTTTTCTAAATCAGGAAAACTTTCCCCCTTCACTCCCTCACTCCATCCTTGTCTTCCTTCATTTCTTACTTCTTTAGCTCTAATGTAGGTCCCCTTGTGGCTTGCTTGATTTTTAATGAGAATGTATCTCTCCAATTTTACTGACGGTTCTCACAGTTGGAACAACTGTTAAAATTTCTGCAGATTCTTTTCTTTCCACAGGTCAAGCTCCACCTGTCCTTCAGTGTAAAAAAGAGCTGGACAAGGGTGTTTTCTCCACTTAAATGCAGATTAGGAAGTTAAATTCTCTTCTTCTGCATGGAACAACTGGGCCCAGATCCACCAATAGATAGAGACAGTCTTGTTTTGATTATCCTTTTTCTCTATTTGTATCTCCAAATGTGAACCAAAAACACATGAAGAACTCTTAAAACCCAGCTTCAACTTTTCTAAAATGACTAACATTCAGGAAAGAAGACTTCAGATGGAAGCTAAACATTTCTGGATGCTGGCAGCTCTAGGTGCAAAAGAAGAAGTCCTCAGGTCACCTGCCACTAAGCATGCCTGTTATAACAGCAATGAGATTATCTACTGGAATGATTAAAATAGCCCATGATGATACTGACATGAAAATTAAAAAAAATCTGAAGCTGTGGTTCACTGTAAGTCTACATGCCTGAAAATTAACATGGAAATAAAAAAAAATATTGAAAGTATTTAAGGTAGAACATGGTCAATTATTCACTAAAGCCCAGCTGTACTTTACTGCACTGAAATATTCAAAAATCCTTTCTTGAAAGGAGGGATAAGCCATGTGAGGATATTAACCTACAATTTTAACAACCCCTCATTGAATTAAAGTGCAGTTTCTAAGATCATTGAGCTGGAGGAATTAAAAGGATAGTATTATTTCAAGCAGATTTAAAATTATTAGATAAGTAAAATAAATCTATTTTATACTTCTCATGTTTTGAGGCTTTGGCATATTTAAATATGTTAACATTAGGGTTTGAAAATATAAAGAGCAAGAAAACTCATGCTTAAAACTCTTCTTCCTTTTACTTTGGAGCAAAGTATTTGGACCAAAACATCTGAATTTTTTTTATTCAGATGGATTGTTTGCATGGCTGTAAAATTAAGGAATTTTAAAGAGCAAACAAAAATAGAAAACTAAACAGGACCCTGGGGGTCATTCTGCAGTGGCATTATGACTGTTTACATGTTTATTAACTGGTGCCTTTTTTCCCAAAGAGAATTCATTGTATAATTTACAGGAAAAATCACTGAGTCCGTTGAAATGGTGATACATGTAATATATAGTACATATGCATACTTTACAATTTAAATACATTTTTATAATATAGAGGTATAATAAATTACAGATTATAATCTGGATGATTTTCACCTTTGTGGCACTATAGAAACCAGATTCCAATATCTTGTGTTATTTTGAAATCAGTGAGGTTCTTATTTACCCTAGTAAAAGTGACATCAGCTCAGAATTTCAGGGGCTGAGGGTTTTTGTCCCACTTCCTCATCTGTCTGTACCACTGTGATAGCACCGCTTTCATACACCTGACAGTAGTAATCAGCCTCATCCTCAGCCTGGATCCCAGAAATGTGCAAAAATGCTGCATTGGTTGAAGCATCTTTGGATCCAGAGAATCTATTGGGGACCCCTGGCCCCAGCTTCTTGTCTGAGTCTGAGTAGTAGTACAGGTAGAGCTGGGGAGGGCTCCCTGGCTTCTGCTGGTACCAAAACATGTTTTTACCACTAACACTGAGGTCACTGCTCAGGGTGCAGGTGAGTCTGGCTGTTGATCCCGGGGATGCAGAGATGTATGGTGGCTGAGTCAGCACAGGCTGAGACAGGGAACCTGTGAACACAGACACAATATAGTGAAGGGAAAAGCCAGAGGGTAGTGGGTTGAGGATCTGAGTCAGAGGCTAATGACCCAGGTTGAGGGTCTCTATTGGGCTTCTGAAGACTGTCCCTACCTGTCCATTGAGAGAAAAGCAGGAGGAAGAGAGGAGTCAAGACCATGGTGGACATAGCCCCTTCTTCAGCCTCCCCTCTGTGGTAGGGCTACCCAGGCCTGTCTTATACTAGCCTCACTGGTCTCACAGAGGAGGGGCAGCTCATGCAAATGTGTTCTGATCCTTTGTCTCTCCCTCATGGGTCCTAGTCCCAGGAAGGCTTGCATGGTACCCTAATTTGCCTAATAAGTGAACTTAAGAGGAACCAACTGATGGAACCACACCTGGGGTTATGTGCATAAGCTCTCTTCCCGGTCTTGAGGGACCTGTGTACCATGTCACCCAGGAACCAAAGGGCCCAGCACTGGGACCTCAAGTCAGTTGAAGGCTGCCCAGCTGTGATTAATCTCCTGTGAATCCTCTTGCCCTAAGAGATGATCTTGTCATGACACCTTCTGGTCTCAAAGCAAACTTCTTTCACAATAAACCAAATGCACCTCCACTATGCTACTTGGATGCCTTTTTGTATCACTTAAATATCTAGCAAGGACAACGGAGGTGCAATCCTGAGGTAGCCATCACTTACACCTTCCTCTGTGGGTGCTGAACTAGTTTGCATGGCAAACATGGAAAAATGACTCAGAAGAGCCTTCAAACCACTATGAATCTGAGAACAAAATGCCTGGAACAGAATAGAGAAGATGTGTTCATGTGAAGGTCTCTGAGGAAAGGGCATTTTCTCTGGATTCTGAGTGGGAATAAAGTTAACTGAAGGTGAAACAGATGTTCATGAGGAAGACAATAAAGCACTAGAAATGTTTACTCTTTCTAGAGCAACATGCAGAGAATTAGCAACTGTGGGTGCGAAGGTGGGCAAGGCTCAGGGTACAGAAGAAACAAGGTTTAGGTCCTTCAGGTGACTTCCTCAATTACCTGGAGATGTATAACCAGGTCTATGCCCATTATTAGTCTCTTTTAGAGTATTGGCTCTGGTTAGTGTTTTGGGTGGGCATTCTAGAAGATAATAGGGGAAGAAAGAGCCAACAGGGAACATTTCTTTGTAGTTGATATGGCTGGAAGTGAAATAAAAAGGCACGTGGCTTTCAGGTGGGACACCTGGGCCCACTGAAACTCAGGTGAGAGAGGATAGATGGACCAGAGTGTAAGGTAGGTGGAGGCAACACCTCTGCTGAGACTGACAAAGGTAAGGCTAGATAGACTATCTGGTCTGAGGAACTGCTGAGATGTGGATGCATATTTGCCGCAGTTTTGGCTGGGCACAGAATCACGAGCCACTCAAGCAGGAACAAAACTTTATTTCGAAAAAGCCGCCGCCGGCAAGCCAAACCCGGTCCTCCCACGCGGGCGTCTGCCGGAACTGCACATCTCCCGGAACCAGGGGGCCCGGACCTCCCCCGGAATTTCCTCCTACTATCTTTCCCCAACCAATGGGAACTCTCCAGCAGTCCCGTAACTTGAGTCCTGTAGCAGGCCAAGGTGAACAGCAGGAGCCCAATTTGCATATGAATGTAAATCTTAACATAATCATCTCAGTGGCTAGCTGGCGTCACTTTACAACCAAAGGTGCCATACATCGTATATTTGCTTGTGGCTCCTAGCATCTGCCCCCTTCTGTTTCATTAAGCAACAAGCAATGTGGCTAGGGACCGTGCCTGGTAGGTTGTCCAATTTAACATATGGTTCTTACCCGTCGTGGGAGAACTGACCTTTAGGCGTCAGCTTCCTGTCTTAGGTTGAATCCACTGTAATCAGATCAACCCGTCACTGACTACCGGTCCAGCATTCAGCCATGCTTGTGGATAGGCCTATGCACCAGTGGGGGGGTGAGGTTCTTGCCTCACCTCTGTTGGCCCCCAAATTTAGCCTTGGTGCCAGTGGGGGGGGTGAGGTTCTTTGCCTCACCTCTGTTGGCCCCCAAATTTTAGACCATCACTAGTAGAAGGGAGGAGGATACAGAAATGCCATGATACCAAGCCAATTGATGGCTCCTTTGGAAAAATTGCGTCACTGGTGACACCATCAGCAAAGATATGCCAGTATTACCACAGTAAACATGGGGTGAGCTGGCAAGGAAATTGCATCACTGGTGACACCATCAGCAAAGATATGCCAGTAGTACCACAATTCGGTGCACCAGATGATATTTTACAATGTATGCAACTGATATATAGTCCAGGCAAGTTCTGCAAGCAGTTCAAATTGGAGGAGTCTATCAATATGTCCATTTCCTCCCAAAGTAAATCAAGTCCTTGATTGAGAATTACTTGTTGAGTTATATTCATTGATGCATCAGTTTATACAGTACTGTGATAGCTATCATAGAAGCTGTAGTTTGGTTTTATCTCAGTCTTCACCGGAATTGGGATGGAGATGGAAATTCTGGCAATGATGCTAAAGAGACATTATCCTGAACAGAATTATTAAATATAATGAAAAGGAAAGGTGAAAGTAAACAAACAGATCTGTTAAACTCCTTTAAAAACAATCCTTAACAGCTGTTTACCTAATTTAAATTAGTAAACAAACAGATCTGTTAACCATCTTTAAAAACAATCATAAACAGCTGTTCACCTAATTTAAATTAAACCATATAAATCACGTGAATAAAGAAAAAATTCGGATCCATTTTTTCATGAGCGCTCCTCATATAAGAAATATGGACATACACACATACAGACATACAACACAAAACAGAAGTGTGCACACAACATACAACACATAAGACAATAGTAAATAAAGGCCTTGTAACTATACTTAGGTGAAATCTCCATTGCAATGTTTAAAAACTCCACAGTCAAAAAAATAAAACACAGTCAAAAAATAAAACTGATCAGAAAAACATTAACCTAGGTTTGTATGAGCTCAAAAATAAAATAGAACTTTATGATGTGGAAAAATGCAATAATAAAATAGATATTGAAAAAAACACCTTGGTTAATCACTGTCGCAGATTTAAGAATAGCCAAGCTGGAGTTCTGGATGTCAGCTGTTATGGATTTGAGTCAAATCATCTTCTTTTTCTGTAGAAATTGTTTTAGTTAATCTCTCTGGAATCCAAATCGGTTGCTGTTCATCCTGTGGGAAAACACAGACAGCGCCCCGATTCCAGACTATCACTGGGTCTGGGCCTTTCCATTGTCCTGTTAGAATATCTTTCCAAAGTACCTTAGGCTTATGTACATTTTTGGGGTACAAATGTCTTTCCGCAGCACTAAGTCCTGATGAATCTAAATTTAAAAAGTTTAGAGTAAAAAGGGTTATTTTAAGTTTATCTTTGGGGGATATATACCCCTTTCCAGGTCCCTCCTTTTGTTTTAATAAGTACATTTTAATAGTTTGATGAGCTCTTTCAACTATGCCTTGTCCTTGTGGATTGTATGGAATTCCTGTTATGTGAGTAATACCAAATGATGAGCAAAATTGTTTAAAAGAGGTGGAAGTATAACCAGGACCGTTGTCCGTTTTTAACTGTTTTGGAACGCCCACAGTGGCAAAATTTTGTAAGCAATGAGCTATAACATCTTTAGTTTTTTCTCTGGCATGAAGGGAGCCCATCAAAAATCCGGAAGAGTTATCAACTGTAACATGTAAATATTTTAATTTTCCAAATTCTGGCAAGTGTGTGACGTCCATCTGCCAAATATGGTTAGGTATTAGTCCTCTAGGATTGACTCCAAGATTAACTTGTGGTAAAAATGTCACACAATTTTGACATTGTTTTATTATATGTCTGGCTTGTTCTTTAGTTATTTTAAAATGCTTTTGTAAAGTATTAGCATTGACATGGAACCTTTTATGAAAATTTATAGCTTCTTCTATTGTGGAGAAAATATGTATGTCATGTGTAGATTTATCTGCTAGTTCATTGCCCATACTAAGGGCTCCAGGCAATCCTGTATGTGCCCTGATATGACCTATGAAGAATGGATCTTTTCGGTCCCAGATTAGACTTTGTATAGCGGAAAACAAAGAGAAAACAGTAGAAGAAGGTGAAATCCTACCAGCATCTTCAAGGGATACTATAGCATTAACTACATACTGAATATCAGAAAATAAATTAAATACAGAATCTTTAAACATCATAAAAGCTTGTAATACTGTATTAAGCTCTACCTTTTGAGCTGATTGTTTGGGTACTAAAAATGCAAAAGTTTGATCAGGAGTAACTACTGCTGCTGTGCCATTGTTTGACCCATCAGTGAATATATTTGGAGCATTTATGATAGGGGTTTTTCTTGTCATTTTTGGAAAAACTACAGGATGCTTAGACCAAAAAGACAACAAAGGATTAGATGGTAAGTGATTATCAAATGAAACACTAGTTTTACACATGATTATTGCCCAAGTATTTAACTCATTAGCTAACTCATCAATTTGATCCATAGTATATGGAGTAATAATTTTATTGGGAGAAATCCCAAACACTCCCTTTGCTGCTTTTATTCCTTTGAGTATTAATTGTCCTACAGCCTCAGGATATCTAGTAAGAATAGTATTAGGAGAATAAGATAAATGTATCCACAACAATGGACCTTCCTGCCAAAATACTCCTGTAGGGATATTTTTTGTTGGTAGTACAATAAATAATAAAGGTAAACTTATATCAATTCTATCCAAATGCATATTTTTCATATATGTTTCAATGATTTTTAATGTTTTTCTTGCTTCAGGCGTTAACATGCGTGGTGAATTTGGATCTGATGGACCTTTTAGAATATCAAATAAAGGTCCTAACTCTCCTGTTGGTATGCCTAGATAAGGCCTTATCCAATTTATGTCTCCCAATAACTTTTGAAAGTCATTAAGTGATTTGAGTTGATCTACTCGTATTTGAATTTTTGGTGGACGGACCATGGTTGAGGATAATAGAACTCCTAAATAATTAATTGGAAGATTTAATTGTACTTTATCTATTGCTATCTCTAGATTATAATTTTTCAATAAGTTTGTAAGTGTGGCATAACATTCTAGTAATGTGTTTTTATCTTTATGTGCCAATAACACATCATCCATATAGTGAAATATTTGTAGTTCAGGATTTTGGTTTCTAAGTGGCTGGATTGCTTTATTAACATAAATTTGACACATAGTTGGGCTGTTAGCCATCCCTTGATGGAGTACTTTCCATTCATATCTCTGATCAGGACCTTCATGATTCAGTGCAGGGATAGTAAATGCAAAATGTGGACTATCCTCGGGATGAATTGGAATTGAAAAGAAACAATCTTTAATATCTATAGCTAAAACATGCCAGGTTTTTGGTAAAGCAGACAATTGAGGAATCCCTGATTGAGCAGGTCCCATAATAATCATCTCATTATTAATGGCTCTTAAATCTTGTAATAATCTCCATTTACCAGATTTCTTTTTAATGACAAAAATGGGAGTATTATGGGGGGATACGGAAGGTTGTATATGTCCTTCCGCTAATTGTTGTCTGACCAAGTCATGGGCTACTTGTATCTTTTCTTTAGTCAGGGGCCACTGAGGAACCCACACTGGTCTTTCTGATTTCCAAGTAATTTTGATTGTCTCAGTGGCCCTTTCTGAAAACCCAAACCATGTCTATTTATTTCTTGATCTATTTGAATAGGTGCTGTCATACCTTGTTCTTGTTCTCTTAATCTTTTTTCTTTCCTAAAGCCTTGTTTAGCCCTAGTAGTGGGCGCGTTAGGATTGATGTTATTTGTTAATGTCAATCCTAATTGATCTAGGACATCTCGTCCCCATAAATTTACGGGAAGATGATCCAATACATAGGGCTGTATAGTTCCTTCACATCCTTCAGGATCCCTCCAATCTAATACCATAGCACTTCTATGGGGATTTGTTGCCACTCCTAGGCCTCGAAGCGTTTGAGTGGCTTGTTGTAATGGCCAATGTTTTGGCCATTCTTGACGAGAGATGATGCTGAGGTCAGCCCCTGTGTCCAGCAGCCCATTAAAGTCATGTCCTTGAATATTTAATTTTAGCATTGGGCGAGAATCTAAATTTAAAGACAGCATAGCCCAATCTACACCTGTGGAGCCTAATCCCTTGGAACCTCTTTCTACATTACAACTGGAAAATTTATCATGCAGGCTGGGTATTATTAATAACTGTGCTATTCTATCTCCTGGTGAAATTACTGATATACCTCTTGGAGAACTAGCTATAATTTTTATTTCACCCTCATAATCGGGGTCAATTACCCCAGGACTTATCATAAGTCCTTTTAGTGTAGAAGAACTGCGTCCCAATAATAAGCCTACTGTTCCCTGGGGAAGAGGTCCTTTTACTCCTGTGGGAATGATTTGAACTCCCATCTCTGGAGTTAGTACTGCTCTGGCAGAGGCGCAGATGTCCAGCCTGCGCTCCCTCTAGTTTGTCTGATGAAGGATTTAATGGATAATGTGTCCTGGGCACTACCTTGATGGTGCTGTTGGGTTCCTCCATTGCCCCATATATTTGTGGTTTTGGGCCCCGGGGCATTGGGCCCTCTAGTCCGTTTTTTGGCAATGGAGCCTGATACCTTTCTCCACGATATCGTGGGTAAACACTTGGTCCTTGTCCATTTTTTGATAACGGAATACCCTCTATGGTGGTTTGAGAACGGCATTCATTAGCCCAATGTTTCCCTCTATGGCATCGTGGGCAAATACCTGGTATTCTATTCCTTTGATATCCAGCTTTGTTAAACCCTCCTCTTACGGGGCAACTCCTTTTAAAATGTCCTGTTTGATTACAATTATAGCATGTTTTTGGCCTGGCATCTAAAGCCTGTTGTACTGCTGCTAAGACTTGCCCTTGTTCATTAATGTCTCTACATAATTTAATATATGTGTTTAAATCTTCATGTCTCCATGGTCTAATGACCTCTCTGCAGCAACGATTTGCTTGGTCATAAGCCAGTTGTTTTATAAATGGCATTACCTGTTCTGTATTACCAAATATCCTAGAGGCTGACTGAATAAGTCTATCTACAAATTCAGCGTAAGGTTCATTAGTTCCTTGTATTACCTTAGATAATTGACCTTGTAAGTTTCCATGCCCCTGTAAAGTTTTCCATGCCCTAACTGCATCTACAGCAATTTGTGCGTATACGCCAGGGTCATATTCAATTTGTTGTCTTTGACCCTCATAAGGTCCCTTTCCCAAAAGCATATCTATATTTCTTTGAGGGTAACCAGCTTCTGCATTTCGCCTAGCTGTCTCCATGCAAAATTCCTCATTGGCAACCTTCCATAACAAATATTGTCCTCCGTTTAGCACAGATCGACACATGTTAGCCCAATCTGCTGGTGTCATGTCCAAGTTGGTAACAGATTCGACCATGCTTATTGTGAAGGGAGCTTGCGGCCCATAGGTTGTTACAGCCTCCTTTAATTGCTTTATTGTTTTGAAATCTAAAGCACGGTGAATTCATTGCCCTCCTGCCTGCTCAAGTACAGGGCATGCTAATCTTTGGGGTCCTGCCTCAGAATTCCGTCCATCAACTACGGGAGTTGAGGGCTGCTCAGCGGTAGATGGAGCTGTTGGTTGAGTTATGCCCTCTGGTGATAGAACGGAGTTAGTAGCAACCTCCTGTTGTAATTCTCCACCTGATGGCTGCTTTTCCTCTAAGCTTGCTTTTTTTAAATTTTCCTCTGTCTGACTAGCTTGAGAGACCTTCTCTTTTGCTTGACCTAGCGTTTTTTCTACCATAGTCTGGACCTCTAACAATTTACTTAGCAGTTTTTCGGTTTGTTTTTTACTGGATTCTAATCTACTATAAAGGTAACGTAACCCAATAAGATAGCATAAAACAAAGCCAAAACAGAATGAAACAAAAACGGAACAGAGAATGGTTGTATCAATTTTCTCTTTCTCAGGGCCGAATAACTTCAAACCTTGAGCCAACCATTTTTCCCAGTTCGCCTGAGAAAATTCTAGGGCTAGGGAGCTTGAAATAAAAACAAAATAAATCAAAACAAGAACACATTGTTTTTTGAGATGGTCACCCATCCTGTCGCCTTCCCTCAGGGGCGAGCAATTTTACTCACCTCTAAGTTCCAGGCGTTCCCCGTGCGGGCCGCCAAATGCCGCAGTTTTGGCTGGGCACAGAATCACGAGCCACTCAAGCAGGAACAAAACTTTATTTCGAAAAAGCCGCCGCCGGCAAGCCAAACCCGGTCCTCCCACGCGGGCGTCTGCCGGAACCGCACATCTCCCGGAACCAGGGGGCCCGGACCTCCCCCGGAATTTCCTCCTACTATCTTTCCCCAACCAATGGGAACTCTCCAGCAGTCCCGTAACTTGAGTCCTGTAGCAGGCCAAGGTGAACAGCAGGAGCCCAATTTGCATATGAATGTAAATCTTAACATAATCATCTCAGTGGCTAGCTGGCGTCACTTTACAACCAAAGGTGCCATACATTGTATATTTGCTTGTGGCTCCTAGCACATATTTGTCATTTTGTGACCATGATATGAAAAGGTGGAAATTATTTAGTACATTCAGAGGTAATCAGGGTTGCATTTTCTCCCACATATAAAAATGCAAAAGTTAAAACAACCACCAATAGGGGACATAGGGGACATAGAACAATCATTTATTTATTCTGTCATTCATATTAATATTTGGATTTTTGTAGTGGTTACTCATGCATTTTTAAGATATGATTATAGATGTCTCACATGCATGAAACATTAGAGATACATCTGGAATTCAAGGACTATCCCAAGTTATGTGATCAGCAAGAATTGGGCACAGAAGGGGAGATAGTGGTATAAGAGGATCCTGCAGGCCTGAGGACCTCCTGCTCATGCAGGTCACAGAAGAGGGGGTGTCTAAGTGGCTACAGGGATTGTGGATAGCAAGGAATCTGGACCCCTTATTCAAACCTCAGCTTTGAATTCATTTGGGGTCGAGGTGGAGTAACAGACAAAGAGAGCTGGGAACATCCTCTGTCCTAAGGATGAATAGATCACTACAGGCCAAGGGTAGTCGACAAAAAAGTGCTCTTCACACATCTTCCAGGAAATACTGCAGGGGGACAACTTCTGCTTGACAGTCCCTTTTTGGGCTGGTCACTGGCAATGCTGGACTCTGGGGAGATTACTGCAAGGTAATTCTATAGGAACTAGCATCTGTCTAATGGCCACACAGGGGTCCAAGAGCCACTCATCCTGAGGAGAAACTCTCAGATCTGTCTGTGATTAGAGGTTCTTCTTATCTGATTCTTCCTCACCCTGATGCTGTCATAGGTGTCAGAGCTGTGGTCTGAAGTCATCTGCTGTCCTCCAGGCCCTTTCCTGTTTGTGTTCACCAACATTCCCATCCTCCCAAACCATATAGTATTTGAACACTGTGCATCTCCTTCTCAAAGGCATCAAATTAAAAAAAAAAACATTCTAGTTTTGGGAGAAAAAATATTTCAAGGTAAAAATGTGTTTCTTTTTGATAGATTGATAATTTTTAAAAAATGGTAAAAAATAATTTAATGAATCCACACAAATAAGTTCATAATTATAAAAGCAAAGTTGTTTCCCAAACAGTAATATATATTACAATCTCACACACAGATGAAGAAAAAGAAAGAGAATAAAAATGTAATGAGTTTTATGAATTGTAGGTATCACCATGTTCCTTTTGTATGTACTTCTTTCTATATGAATTAATTAGAAACAAATAAGTAGATCTCAAAGGCCATTATAGAACTGGGCATTTCTTAAGGGGTACCATAAATAAATTACATTATTTTATAATATCCTGTTACCACTTCATATTTTCCCAGAAACTGGAGGCATTGTTGGAACCATATTCTTGGTGATTTGATTTGAGCAACCACAAGTCTTGACCACGGATCAGGATCCACAGAGCACATATTCTCCCTCTGGCCTGTTTCTTCTAAAATGTATTGTGCACCCTGCTATTATCACTTCAGGGGGAGGCCATACATTCTACCTGATGTTTTCTCTCTGCAATGAAGGAAAGTTTCAACCTTTTCCAGAAGATGCTGTGTTTCAGAGACTGGTAGAGAGCTCTACTAAATTACCTTTCTCGACTAGGAAATAAACTGGATAAATCAATTTGCATTTTTGCTTTGTCATTTCACTCTCAACTCAAAATTATGAGGGAATTTTTATATCAGTTGCATTATTTATTTAAATCACAAAAAGATAAATTTAGATTTCAAAAAGTTAGTAAAAGCAATATAGCATATAAATAATATTTTCATATCAGTAATTTCCTGTAGGATGATTTGTTTCCTTATTATTGTATATTTCTTCAACATCATAGTTTATAATATTATTTCCTATGGATAAAATAGAAAAAATAATTAATACTGATTTTTCACATGTTGTCCCCTTAATCTGCTCAACCAGTGCTGAATGCATTAGGGCCCCTCCATATCAAGATACAAACACCAGATCTGTATCTTTGTGTCCTGCATCAGAAGAGTCAGCTAACTGGGTGATAAAAATGTGTCTGGAAGGAAATCATACCTGGGATAGTTTTCCTGTAATTCAGATATTCATGTCAACCCTGACAATATTCTAAAGAGTCATGTTTGCAGAAATTTCTCCCATTTTTTGACTGCAGATTGAAATTAAGTCATTTTTTTTTGTATTGGCTTGATGTTTTAAATTTCTTTCTGAATATTTTGGGTATTATCAATTGCAACATGGGAGTAACTTAGTGATTAATGATTATTCTGACTGCATATTAGACATAAATTCAGAAAAATAAGTTCATAAGTATAAAAGCAAAATAACTACCCAATTAGTAATTGTCATACAAATTTTCTGGTAGCTTGTTAATATAATTTCTTGAGCAGCAAGGCAGTTGTCTACATCAAGATGTAGGTTGGTAAATTGCACTTCTATGTAGTTCCCAATTAATACTTCCATTTTAAAGGAAAGTGAGTATTAAATAGATCTCAATAATAAAATCAATTAATGAGAAAGAATTAACGACAATTTCTTAATATTTTGAATGTGAATGGTCTTAAAAGTAGGGGAGAGAACTCTGTATCTCCTTCAAGTTTTACAAATTTTGGAGGAGAACCCCTCTGATTGTTGTCACAAACAGAGTTAGAAATAAAGCCCAGTGTAGAAGGAGCAACACTGAATAACAGATATACTTTGGGAGGACAAAGTAAGTCACATGTCCAGGAACCACTGGATAGGACAAGGAATCATATAGCCCCAACATCTCCATCAGTGTTAAATGTTTTCACTGCCTCACTTTCTCTCTACCCTATAAAAATGAGATTCTGAGCACATTCTGAGTGGTATTTCTCCAGCTGAGAGAGGACAGGAGGAAATAGAGGGAGGGAAAAGTGGGGAATCCAAATGCACTGAAAACATACATTGAGGAAAAGATAGCCTCTTCAACACATGGTCCTGGGAAAACTGAAAATACTTAGGCAGCAAATTGAAATTAAACCTCTCTCTCTCACCTTACACAAAACTCAACTCAAAGTAGATCAAGGGACCTTGGAATTAGACAAGAAACCTTGCACCTAATAGAAGAAAAAGTAGGTCAAAACCTTCATCTTGTCAGATTAGGTCCTGATTTCCTTAAAAAGACTCCTGAAGTACAAGAAATAAAATCAAGAATTAATAAATGGGATGGATTCAAAGTAAAAATCTTCTTCTCAGCAGAGGAAACAATCATGAATGTGAAGAGACAGTCCACAGGGTGGGAGAATGCCTTTGCTGCATGCACATTAGATAGAGCACTAATTTCCAGGATATACAAAGAACTCCAAAAAATCAACACCAAAGAATAAATAATCCAATCAATAAATGGGCTAAGAAAATGAGCAGACACTTCACAGAAAAAAAGTATATAATTGATCAACAAATATAAAAAAATGTTCAACTTCACTAGTAATTAGAGAAATGCAAATCAAAACTATTCTAAGATTCCATCTCACTCTAATCAGAATGGTAATTATCAAGAATAAAGCAAAAATAAGTGTTGGTGAGGATGTGGGGGGAAAGGTACACTCATACATTGCTGGTGGTACTGCAAATTGATGCAACCACATTGGAAACAGTAGGGATATTCCTTAAAAATCTTGTGATGGAACCACCATTTGACCCAGCTATCCCACTCCTTGGTTTATACCTAAAGGACTTAACATCAGCATGCTATAGTGATGCAGACACATCAATGTTTATAGCAGCTAAATTCACAGTAGCTAAACTATGGAATCAACCTAGTTGCCCTTCAATAGATAAATGGATAAAGAAATATATATAATAAAACTCTGGCATTTTCAGGCAAATGGATGGAGTTGGGAAATATCATGCTATGTGAGTCCCCAAAAAGCAAAGACTGAATGTTATCCTTGATAAGTGTATGATGATCCATAACAGCAGGGAGGCATAGAAAGTATGGACAAACTTTGATTGGGCAAAGCGGGGAGGGGAGGAGAAGGGAAATGGGGATAGAAAAGATGGGGGAATGAGATGGATATCATTACCCTAGTTATATGTATAATTGTACATATGGTGCAAATCTATACTACCAGAGAAATGAAAAGCTGTGCTACATTTGTGTACAATGAACAGAAATACATTTTGCTGTCATTTATAACTAACTTAGAACATATAAAAAACTAAATTAAAATTAAACAGTTAAAAATTGGGGGATCATGAACTGAAATTGATTTCCATACATGTGTATTTGATGGGATAAATACAACTACTATGAATAACCACTAAGCTCTAATCATCATCATCATCATCATCATCATCATCATCATCTGCATTGTACTTCATAAACATATAATAATAACTTGAAAATTTATAATAAATCAAACTCAGTGTGACACAGTAATATATGTACTGAATTCCACAATTGAAATCTATAAAGAACAATGGCATGCCATGCCATGCGGGAAATGCACCAGTATGGGAAGTGACATCTGCCACAGTGTTCACACATTGCCACAGATTTCTTGACTCCATAGGAGTCTTGCCCAGTGAAATGTTTTCCAACAAACTTGTGGCAAGAATAAAAATGCATCTGGGGGGGCTGTGGCTGTGGCTCAATGGTAGAGTGCTCACCTAGCACACATGAGGCACTGGGTTTTATCCAAAACACCACTTAAAAGTAAATAAATAAAATAAAGATATTGTATATTGTGTGTGTATTTGGTGTGTATATGTGTGTGTGTGTGTGTGTGTGTGTGTGTGTGTATAATTTGTAGGTGGACACAATACCTGGGTCACTTCGTGTAAAATTTTAATCAACAACTCATTCTTTGGACTCCAGAGACTTTCTGAGAGCTATGCGGCATTCTCACTAGTTGAATAGAGAGGAGTTTTTGTCTCTCTTCTGCATGGATCTGTGTCACTGTGATTTACTCAAATGATACACCAATGCTACATGATACACCACAGATATAGTCAGTTTCATCCTCCTAGATGTTGGAGATTCTTAAGTAGCAGTCAGCTCCTGATCTGGAGCTTGAGAAGTGATCAGGAATGCTATTCCCCTTTCCAGAGCTTCCATCACTGTTAACGTCTATGACATACAGTGGGGCTTTTCCTGGATGTTCCTGATATCAGGAAATGTAGTAGGTGCTGTGCTGACTACTCAGGGTGCACGGGAGTTTGACTGAGGCTCCCAGGGAGGCAGATGCAGAGGGTGACTGAGTCAGCACAGACTGGGAGACAAAAGCTAAAAACACATTAAAAATAATTATATTCTGAAAAAAACATACAAAGAAAGAACATTTATGGCAGGAGGCAGGATGCTGAGGACAATGTTGACCTGTGCAGTACAGGTGGTGGCTGAATAAGAGGACTAGGGTCCAGGCCATGGTATATGCACCCCAGAGTTCTGCTGAAGCAGACATGCCCCAGGACTCTCTTATTAACCCTCAAAACCCCAAGACACACGAGGATCTATTTATGCAAATCTGTGCCACTTACATAGGCCAACAAGCTCTACCCTATGGGGACAAGTGCATGGAGTACTGAATACATGGCATACATTAAGGGTGTCTGAGTTGCAAACTACTCCCTTGTGCTAGGCATGGAAGAGGCTAACTGCTTACTCTGTAGGCACAGCCCTGGGATGAGGCCATGTGTTGCAGTTTCTGTTCTTGCTCTATAGCCCATTCCTTGATTGGTCACTGCAAGGACAGTTGGCCAGAAATTGTATTGGTGGCTGTCTACAATCTGCCTAGCTACTGCTTGTGTATATGTTCATGGCAACTGTGCAATAAAAATCAGACCTGCTTCCAGTCTCTGGAGGTCTTGATTAGCAACTCTAAAGCCACATTCTTCTCTATCCTGTTCATTAGATCTCCTCGCTGGACAAGAGAGAACCCACACACCTTCCTGTCAGTGTGTCTTTTCTAGGGGAAGTTTGCATGCAGTATGCCTAACCTGAGACTTTATAGGTACCTAGAGAGTTCCTAGTTTGCGGAAATAATGAGTTCTGTGCCAAGACAAGAGGGCAGGTATCAAGGTTCTCACCTTTGAGCCCAAAACCTCCCAATGGAAGACCTACATTTTCCACATTGCCCAGACTTAGGTCAGTCATGTCTGTGTCCAGGTAACAGGTGGTCCTGACAGAGGCTCCTGCCTCCCACAAGTACTTCAGCACTGCCTGCTCCCAGCCCAAGATAGAGTGATTCCCTACCACACACATTCCATAGAAGTAGGAAACACAATACAACCAATTTTCTATTGCAGGAGAAGGAGGCTCTTATATACAAACTCCACATATAATGAAAAATACATAAGCCTGAAAGTGAAGACTGGGGACACGTCAGCTCTTAACCCACTTTGGAGGCTCTTTGTGAATCTAGGGTTCTCTCTCCCTACCTGATTCCTCCTAAAATTGCTGCATAAAGTATTTATGGATTAGTGTTTGAGAATTTAAAATTCATTAGAAATGAAGAAAGCACAGGAGCTAGAAAGAAAAATTACTAATGGGCTTGTAAAGGAAATCAGCTGATCTGAGGCTTTTATAGTAGAGTTCACAAAAAAAAGGATGAATTTCAAGGAAAGATGTTGAAAACATTTCATGTCTTTTCTGATAAAAGATCTTCTACATATTATTATAGTATGGTTTTGCTCTATGCTCACAACCATCTTATGGATACCCCCACTTCCAATGCTGACCAATAATAAGTGCCAGTGAATACATTAGTTGAGAGATAATATACCTCTTGTTTAGGAAAACTAGCTGTGGGTATGCACCACTGCTTGGAGTCATGGCTAAAGGCCCACAGGATTTGTCCCTGACAGTAGGATAGAGATTTCTCATAAAGCAATCCTCTGGGTACACAGGCTGTTTTCCATTCCCTGCTTTTAATGGAACTGCCTTGGAGGTGTTCCGTAGACTTAGGCATCATTCAGAGGACAGGGCATGCACTGTGATTGTTGGGTAGGCACACTATAGCATAACACTCAACTGAAGGTCCCTCACAATGGCAACCTAATAGAAACTGATGGACAACTCAGGAAGTGTGTGTCCTTCAGTATATTTTTAAATGTCATGGCATGTCTTTGCATTGTACAAAAGTTAAGTATAACTTAATGAATTTTATTACTATGTGAAAGTTGGTCTCCTCCCTTTGATTTATTGCAAAATGAACATCATTAGAGCTGGTAACCCCTGGAAGAAATGCTTTGACCTTAGTCTTCATAAGAGATTCAGAAGTTTTGTCCCTTTTGGAAGATATAATAATTTAATATTTATTTTGTGGATCATTTCCTTACAAACAATTGACAGATATCCTTCCTTATGGACTTAAAAAGAAACAGAAACTAACCAGACCCTTTCCTTAGCCTTTCTCTAGATTAAGTCATCATTGGGCTGCCAGGTTTATCAGTGTCTGGTCTTATGATTTTCATATCCTGTAATCATGTTTCTATCCAGACTAAGTCATGGCAAGGTTTATATTTCTCTTGCTCATCTGGGTCTGACTGTGCTGAGCATCATAGTAATGTATCACACATTGTACCTGTTTTAACCTCAGGTGGGCACATGAGAGAAGCAGGAAGCTTTTCCCTCATCAAGGGAGCCTGAGAACCAGGAGGTGACCAAGACTGTCTGCTGTTTGCGTTTCAAATCGGGGTCTTGGCACTTGACTCGACTTCTGCTGCAACCAGTATGAGAAGTGATCATTGGTGACCAAAACTGCTGGAGCCACAGATGAGAGCGACTGTCCCTCCTGTCAGTGTGATCTTTTGAGTCCTGCAACCTAAGAAGTGGACCCTAAACCCAAACACACATGTCTAGAATGAGGAAGGACAACAGAATTCTACTACAATGCCTGGAATCCATATTGAGTTTTATGTTTAACACTGAATGTGGAGAAGAAGGGTACATATCCAGGTTGTGATATGCATTTTGGAAGGATCACTGGGCCCTAAAATTTAGGCCAAAATTTCCTATGGTCCATGACTTCTTATAGAACTGCCTGCTGAAGGGAGTGTGTTTGTGTGGTATGTTATATAAATATGAGCCCTTTACAATCAACTTCTAAAACATAGTCCATTGTCTTCAGAGAACTTAGATTTTCAGAGGTAGACCCAGGGTGGCTGTGTGCTGTGGGTATTCCCCATGGGAGGAAGCAGTTGCTCTAGTACTGTGCACAGTCCACTGAGCAACTGTTCATGATCCAGTAAAGCTAAACCACTTGAGTTTCCATAAGTTTTCTACAAATGTACACAGTGCCACCTGGAGGCCTATTGGTCTAAAGAAATTGTTTGTATGATATTGCCATTGTATTTCCAAAACTGTCTCTCATTTGGCGGACACAACATCTTTGTCTGTATATGGTGCTGAGGATCGAACCCGGGCCGCACGCATGGCAGGTGAGCACGCTACCGCGTGAGCCACATCCCCAGCCCCTCTCATTCATTACTAGAGTTTTCTTTGAGCATTCCTGTTTATATCTATTTATCTGTTTTGTATGTTTAATGAAATTATTCCCCATTGTGTGCAATTCAGTTTTAGTGTTGCATGTTATTAAACTTATTGGAATTTTCTTATCATAGCATACTTGCATTTATTTTGTATAGTACTTCATTGGTTTATTATAATTGTATGTTAATAGTGGGATTAACTGTACACATAATCATATATATAGGAAACATTATTTTATCAATTCATTCCCCAATATTCTCCCTTTCTCTCACTTACACCCTTTCCTAAACCTGTTTTTCTACTGGTTTTATTTCTGTTTTTATTTACTTGCTACATTGAAATTATTAATAAAATTGAGATTCACTGTGATATATTGGTATTTGCACATAACATCATTTATTTGATGTTCTTCCACAGTACCCGCCCATCTCCTGGTTTTCTCCCTTTCCTAGATCTTCTTCCTCTGTTCAACATTTCTCCCTTCAAGGATCCAGTTCTTTCTGTCATATGTGGAAGTTACCAAGAGAAAAAGTAATAAATATGGGACCTCACTCATGAATGTTTTTATTTTTAGTTTTTAAAATTTATTCTAATTTGTTATATATGACAGCAGAATGTGTTTCATTCATATCATACTTATATAGTACAATTTTTTTTATACCACTGGTTGTACACAACGAAGAGGGACACCATTTGTGTCTACATACATGTGCTTAGAGTAATGATATCCATCTCATTTCATGAATGTTTTGAATGAGTAAAGGAATTGTATTCATGACCAAATTGATGGTAATGTAGCTGATTTTGAACTTCTCATTGGATGTAGAGAAAGCTTAAGTTGAAAATTATTTTATTAATTTAATCTACAGGGTTAAAAAGAAAAAATGAGAGGAAATGCTTCATGTTAGAAGGTTAAATTTTCTTTTCTTTCCATTTTCACTTTTTTAAGTCATTCTGTGGCTATAAAGTCCAGTATGTAGATGGTCAACCAGGTCTACATGACCACACTAATCAAAATAGAAGAGCTTTACTGTTTTTTGTTTGATTGTTTGTTTTTGTTTTTTGTTTTCTTATTTTTTTTTTTTGGTTTCTGGAATTGAACCCAGAAGGTCTTAGTCACTAAGCCACATCCCAAGTTTCCTATTTTTTTTTTTTTTAGACAGTGGGTCTTTTTAAGTTGTTTAGACCTTGCTGAGTTGCTGAGGCTGGTTTTGAAATTGTGAATCTCCTGCCTCAGTCTCCAAAACTGTGAGATTACAGGTGTATGCCACTCCCAGCTTTTAAGGTTATGCTAATTGACAATAATGTAGGCATGATAGCACTCATTGTTCATAAAAGAGTTATCAATGTTAGTGAAACTCCCAGGAGAGAACAACCAGTGTCTTAGAATAAGATTAAAAGAACTCCCTCCTCTTCAATTTCTCAAGACCTATTTTATGGCCTAACATTTAAACTATCCTGCCACTAAATCTGTGTTCAATTGAGAAGAATGTTTCTGGGGCTGGGGTTTTAGCTCAGCGGTAGAGCACTCATCTAGCATGTGAAAGGCCCTGGGTTTGATCCTCAGCATCACATGGAAACAGATAAATAAAATAAAGTTATTGTGCCCCCCCCCACAAAGAAATAGAGTGTTTCATAGATCCAGGGACTAATGTGGGTGACAATATGAGAAGAGACGTATATTAGTTAGGACACTGTTTCCCACACTGATCATCTGGGTGAGCAGTTTTTTGGTTGTCTGATTGCATTTGCCTCTCCTAAAATCAATCTTCCTGATCTACATGCTGTGGAGCAGGTGGAGCTTTATACTGAATCAGAAACCCACTGAAAATACATTATCTATTGGCATTGAGATGCACAGAATTAGCAATATTACTTTGTTATTAAACCAGATACATTTTGGCATTCTGGATGAACAAAATTGCTACTCTGTGATGTGAAATAACATGGCAAAATTCTTACTCTAACACCTTTTTCACTGCATGTGATGAATGGTGATTCTCCATGTGTTCATTTTCATTCTGTTACTTACTCAATATGGGATCACTCACTGGGATAATTTTTATCAGCCTCCAGAAGGAAACATGAGGGGAGAAAGAGGGCAGTAGTTCTTCAACTTATCATGCTATTATTCAGATCAGCACAGGTCTCCTCTGATTCTACTTTTTTTGGACAAAAAATACTTGAGGCAAGGCAGCCTTCAAGAAGGCAGAAAATTATGTTTGGCATTTAAAAGGACCTGGGAATTTGGAAACCATGACACTATATGTGAACACCTCTGATGCAGAACCCACCCAATTCCCAAACACCTTTTAAGTTGCTCACCAAAGCGATGGTCATAAACATTGATAATCAGACAACTTCAATGTCCCAAGTTGAGTATTAGGATGAATGGCTTCTCTATGGTATTTTTGTTGTTGTTTTGTTTTATTTTTGAAATAAGTTATCCCTCAGTTGTTGAAGCTTGCCTCCAACTTGTTATCCATTGCCTCACCATCCTAAGTATCTGGGATTAGAGGCACGTACCACCACAGATGGCAAAAGAAAGTCTTCCTTGACCAGAAATGAAACTTGGGCCATGGTAGTGAAAGAACAGAATCCTAATAACTAGATCACGCAGAGCAGCTCTCAACAGATGGACCTGCTGTTGAGTTCACACAAGGGCCCTCTAGTGGTGCTCAGGGGCAGTAGTCAATTTTTCCTGGATAGCTGTCTTGCCCAATGTTTACCTTATGTACATGGCAGGGAGTGAAGGAGAGGGGTGTGGGGGAGCAACACTCACTTGACTTTTTTTTCTCCAGCTAGTTGTTGTACAGAGCAAGCTCCAGTTCTGTCACACTCTGCCCATCTCATGGTAATTTCATTTTTTTGTGATTGTTCAAATATTTGACTATTGTGTCTCAAGTCTGCAAGGGACAATCTGGGCTCTGGTGTATGTCCCTTGAATTCCCTTCAGTAGGTTTTAAAGTAAGATAAAGCACATGGTGGCACTCAGCTGGATTGGATTTTTAAAATGTTTTGTCTCTTAGCTGCAATTACACAAATCCACTTTTTGTCCCTGAAGGAATCTAAGCGTAAGTGTCTCAGGTCAAAATGTTACCATCTTTGCAATTCTCCTTAGATGTCCTAGCACATGTCCCAGGAAGATGAGGTGTTTGTAAGAGATTGGACATAACCACTTAAGCTCAGCAGGCATAAGATTAAGAAGGAAATATGAAAGGTACTCATTTCTTATTTAACTCACTGAACTTCAGAAACCTGATTTAGAGGATAAACAGGACTCCAAATTTCCATGTATAAAAATGGATTTTGAATGTTTTCTCATAAATGTGCCACAAGCATGGACACACCTAGAAATCCATGCCTTCCCCCATTTCTCCCTGTCCTGAGCTTCTCTGATGTGTCAGCTGTTGTAATCAGCATAGGGTGATAATGGTCATATAAGGATTCTTGTCATCAGATGGGCTCTAGAAATTGTAGTGCAGTTGCAGGGGTCCTTGCAGAGTTCCTAGCAATGTAATAGACACCCTCAAAACTCTGAGCACATAGGGAAGGAATCTTGTCCTCCAATGGTCTTCTGATTCCAAGTAACTACCTGAAAGTCATGCATGTCAGTACTCTTGTCTCATCACAAGCCCTGAATTAAGACAGTCACTCTCCAAAGTGAGAAGGGGAAGAATACAGATAGAAATGCCTACTGCCCCATGAGGAGATGCTTAGCTCATTGAACAGTGAGCAGATAACAAAGGAAAAGCATTTCTGCTTGTTTTCTGTCTATTTTTAAAGAAAAGATCTTAGAACAGGAGGTCAATAATTTAACCAACACAATCAAAGCTAGATTATATTGCTCTCTATACTGATGGAGTCATAAAATACAATTTTAATACACATGTGAGCAGAGAAAAGTTTGCATCAACACAGCAATATCCAGGGACCACAAAGGTAATCATGTGTCCTCAGTAGAATCAATGGAAATTTAACAAAATGTGAAAGGGTCTGAAAATGTATTTATAGAGTGAAAGATGTCATTCAAAAAGCAATATCTTCTCTGTGTTATAAATATACAAGGAAACCTGACCAATATTCACAGAGGAAATGTTAGTGGTTGCCTGGGACATTCTGTGAGCAGAGATGGACGGAGGATTCTCCAAGGTCAAAGGAGGCTTGTGGACTGATGGGAGATTCCTTGGCCTGATTGTGCTGACATTCCCAAATGTGTGAAAGTATCTCAAAATTTATCAACGTTTTCACTTCTGCCAAATATTCCATGCTAGAAAATTTATATAAACTTAGGATAAAACATAAATCATAGGAAATGAGGGCTAAGGGGAAGAAAACACAGTTCTAGAATTCCTGGAAATAGGAAAAAATAGATGATGTAATTGCAGTATTTTCCATGAGATGTCAAGTTTGAGATGATCAGGTTGCACTGGCTGCTTCATCACCTGAAATTCAAGACAATAAGACTGAGCATCCTAAATGTTCAGGCCTTCAAGCTACAAAGGAGCAGAATTTCTGTTTATATGGAGACATTTTCCTAGAAACATCCTGTTAGGAATGACTCTGAGGACAGAGGACAAGAGAATCCTCACTGTGCATTATAGCTACCAAAATTGTTGCTGCTTCCAGTGCAGGAGATGGTAACCCTCTGTCCTGGAGTCCCAGAGAGAGAGGGCTGCTGTGTCAGCACAGACTGGGCCCAGGACCCTGGAAGACAGAGAGAGACATGGAGAAGGTGATGTTCATCTAGAAATAAGAGTAGAATCAGTGAAGATATCAGAGGACTCCCAGACGCTATTCCTCCTCCATATCAAGTCACCTGTGCACTGAACAAGGAATGTGAGGGAGAGACAGGTCCAGGCCATGGTGGAGGTCATCTTGAGCTCTGCCTTCTCTTCCTGAAGCTGAGCAGATGTTTCCCCAAGTCTGTCCCTTGCTCTCTTCATACTCTGAGAAGGGGAGGGTCTATCCATGTAAATTAGGTTCCCCATATGCCAAGTGGTTGTGTGGGGGTGGAGTTGGCTCAGGGATGTGGGTTGTCACAGCTGTGAGGCCTAACAAGAGAGCATCAGGCGGGACCAGGTGGCTCATTACAGTTATGGTTCCTTCCTGACCCCTCTTGTCTGGTCTGCCGTGCCCCCTGTTGTGCAACCCCATATACATTATTATGTGACATTCTAATCAGACCCAGACAGTCCTACATCCCCACTGCCTCTTCCTAGAGGCAGACCAGTGAGCCCCTTATGTGGCCTCCCCATTATCTCAAGATGGCCTTCTTGATTTCCTTAGATTTCTCATGGTAAGATTGTGCATAGTTCACTTGAATACTCCCTGTACAGCACTAAGATGATGTCTTTGATATAAATTTTTCACAAATCAGGATTAATTAGGTGAACATAAAGTTTCTGGTTTTATTACCTTGCAGGTTATCCATTCTCTATTTTATACACAACACAAAAGTTTTGTTTCAAAGGTCCTTTTACCTTGGACTTGGTAAGAACTCAGTTGTCAAATCTTAAGAGTAGCCATTTGATGCAATGTAGAAGATACTCTTATGCATGTTTTCAAGCTTTCTCAGGTCACATATTTGGAACCATTATTGTCAGCAAGTAAGACTGAGGGTAGTGTTTATGAGTCAGTCACAGCCATATAGCACTTCAGCCATCATTGGCTACATGAAATACCACAGGAACTGGAGACACAGAAAAGACTCAGACTTCACGACTCATGAATATTTTCAGATATGGATGAAAATGCACTCTCCTAGGCACAGTCAGGGATGGAGGTGATCTGGGAGTAAATATCAGCCTTTTGTTCAAATTTGTTCAATATGATTCAGTGTATTTCACAAGTGTCCCACCTAAAGAATTACATCATATTCTGAATTTTTAAAACTTTTGTTTCCTTTTAATTTATTTTTTATTTGTTCTTACCAGTTATAGATGACAGTAGAATGTACTTTAACCTATTATACATATATAGACTATGACTTCCCATTCTTCTGTTTGTATATAATGTAAAATTACATTAGTTATGTATTAATATGTGCACATAGGAAAGTAATGTCTGATTCATTCTATTATCTTTCCTATTGTCATTTACCCTCCTTTTGTTCCCCTTCATCTAATAAAAGTACTTCTATTCTTCCCTCATATATTTATTATAATTTAGCATCGATGTATCAGGGAGAACATTCAGGCATTTGTAAAGAAATCAAAAGGATGTGGAAATAAGGTGCAGATTCAAAATAGCTGCTCATCCAAGCTGCTGGCTTTATTTATATCAATAGGTTACATTAGGTTTCTGGCATCAATAGTGTTCATTGTTCATTCTATCATTAGGCAGATTACAGAGTTAACAATGATATGCAGCTTATTCCTCAGTTACATTTGGAATTGCAAAATTAGAAGCTTTATGTAGCTCTCAAGAAAGTCCATTGTTTAAAATTACAGTTATGTGGATAGTTTCAGGCACCTCAGAGCTTGGTGAAACATTGTGGTTGTCTAACAAGAGATTTTCTTTATTCCCAGGAGCTGTGTGCCTCAGATCAAGGTTGAGGCTGATAAGACTCTAGCACAGAGCCTTCTCATGAAGGACATCACACAGCAGCTAGGCATCCTGCAACTTTTCACAGAAATTTTTCCAGACATTGAGCATGCTACAGCCATAAAGTCATCAGAGGCCCCAATCTTCAACAATGTTCTGCCATTCTCTGTCA
Organism: Spermophilus citellus; assembly: GCF_964194105.1. Taxonomy (NCBI): domain Eukaryota; kingdom Metazoa; phylum Chordata; class Mammalia; order Rodentia; family Sciuridae; genus Spermophilus; species Spermophilus citellus. The sequence continues at coordinate 107,178,637 of NC_138184.1, forward strand.
TTTTTCTTCGAAACCAGAGAAAACTTGTTGTCTTCTACATTTCCACACTCAGAACCCTTACAGCCTTTGGTTTTGCCTTATTTCACTTACCATAATAGTCTCCAGTTCCATTCATTTACTAGCAAATGCCATAATTTCATTTGTCTTTACAACTGAGTAATATTCCATTATGTATGCATACCACATTTTCTTTAGACATTTATCTGTTGAAGAGCACCTAAGCTGGTTCCATAGTTTAGCTCTTATGAGGTTAACTGCTGTAAATATGCGGCTGCATAACTATAGTATGCTAAATTTAAGATCTTTGGGTATAAACCGAAAAATGGAAAACTGGACAGATGGTGTTTCCATTCCAAGTTTCCCGAGGAATCTCCATACTGCTTTCCAGAGAGGTTCCACAAATATGCAGTCCCACCAGCAATGTATGAGTGTACATTTGTTCCAACATTCACACCAACATTTATTGTTGCTTGTATTCTTGATAATTTTCATTCTGACTGGTCTGAGACGGAATTTCAGTGTAGTTTTAATTTGCATTCTCTTAAGTGCTAGAGATATCGAATATTTTTTTATAATTCTTTCACTTCCACATCCCAAGATAGGCAACAATTGCCATTCTAGGGTCTAGAAACTTCTATACTTAGGACCTTAACTCCCCTCATAGTAGGTCAGTACTGCCCCAATCTTCACCACTGTTCTACCATTCTCTGTCATTTTTCTTCGCAACCAGAGAAAACTTGCTGTCTTCTACATTTCCATACTCAGAATCCTTACAGCCTTAGGTTTTGCCTTATTTCACTTACCATAATAGTCTCCATACTCTGGAAAGTAGTGTGGAGATTTATCAGAAAACTTGGACTGCAACTATCATTTGATGAGGCTATCTCACTCCTCGATTTAAAGCCCAAACACTTAGAATTAGTACACTAGAGTGGTGCAGCCACATCAATGTTTATAGCAGCTCAATTCACAATAGCTAAACCATGAAACCAAACTAGATGTCCTTCAACAGACAAATGTATAAATAAAATGTGGTGTACATACAAAATGGGATATTACTCAGCCATAAACATAAATGAAATTATGGCATTTGTGGGTAAATGGATGGAACTTGAGAATATCATGTGAAATGAAATAAGCCAGTGCCCCAAAGCCAAAGGCCAAATGCTCTTTCTGATATGTGAGTGCTAACCCATAGCAAGGAAGAGTAAGGAGGGTAAGTATAGAATTACTTTTATTAAACAAAGGAGAATGAAGGTAATGGAGAGGGATGACAATAGGAAAGACAGTAGAAGTATGAGGGGAGCCCACAGCTGAGTATCAACATCTCACCTGGAGACACAGACGGTGAAACCTCCTGGATCACAAAGATCTGCGAATCTGCCACTAAAAACAATAAGAGAGACAGTTATGGTTATTAAGACAAAGGTCTCCCTGAGGCACTGCTTTTATGTATCCCAGGATGCAGTTCCCCTCTCGGACCTGAACCATAAGAGAGGAGCACTAGTAGAACAATCATCTCGGCTATGTTGGGGATCCTCACTAGCACTTGGTGTCCTCACACTCCTCACTGTGAGTTTGGTGTTCTCAAGAAACATTCATGACTCTTCAGATCCAGAGGAGAATTTTTTAATGCAAATAGAATTTTCTTTCCCTTCCTGTCTCAGTGTTCACCCTGAATTTCCCTGGAGGATATCATGAAAGAGACAGATGCTGGGAATTCACATAGATCAGTGACTTCAGGGGAACTGAGACACATGAATTTTAGTTGATGCCTTTCCCTGGATCAGGTGCCCCACATTTATTCATCACATGCATAAATTTAATGTCTTAAAATTCAGAGATGGAAAGAAAAACAAGGATGAATTCTCCATATCTTCCTGGTTCATCTATTTTATTTCAAACTCAGCCCTTATTGATGACTATTTCTTTCCTGTCCATGAAATGAGTGTGTTTTTCCCCTTGAGTTAATTATCAGGCCCTTCTTCCTCCTCATAGAACCAATTTTGATACTACTGGCCAGTTCCAGAGACAAGCATCTTCTTCACTGACTGAATCAGGCCCTTCTTCCTCCTCATAGAGCCAATTTTGATACTACTGGCCAGTTCCAGAGACAAGCATCTTCTTCACTGACTGAATCCTGGGGACTGTCTCAAGCAGCCTCAGTGGAGCCCAGGTTGGAGATTGCAGACACAGACAGCACTACAACAGGGCTGGGAATGCCACCTGCCTCCACTCTAAGAAGTCATTAGTTAAATGGCTTTAGCACTAGTGGAAATGTATAATTTGAGAGAGATTAGGATATTCTTTCAATTATCAAAAAGAAGAAGACATAAAACCATATTCATCATACTTGAAAATAAAATAAAGAATATTTATCATCACGTTAGTGTGAATATCTCTACTATTTTAAGACACTTTCACATTTGAAGATGATTAGAGATGCTAGATAAGGATATTTGGGGAGTTTAGAAATGAAACTTCTTCAATTTCTTTGTGAAATAATGTTTTATTTTTTTAAATAATATTTATAACTCCAAACTAAATACAATTTCTAAATTGTTCAAAATTATTTTATTAAATTTTCATTAATATTATAATTTCCTTCCAAATCATTTACTTTTGATGTTTTAAGAGATTTACTCGGCAGGTACAACATGGTGGCGGGCGGAGAGGCAGCACTTTCAATAACCCCTCAGGGATGGGGTCATAAAGACGCATAGATAACACTTAGATTCTACCAATGGAGAATCTCCTAGCAAAATTCCACTGAAGAGAGACCAGCCGGGAGCTACTAGGATTTTTTGAAGTGACAGTTTTCCCCAGACGAGCAAATCTCCTCCACGAGAAGCAGAGGTCCAGATCCGCAGAGGTCCAGATCCGCCAGCCGCTGTCCGCATGCTGCGGAGCGGCTGACCACCCGCCGGCTCACAGCCAATGTGAATGGGTCCTGCTAGCCTCCCAGACGCAGCTTGGCAGGAAGAGGTCTTTAGCCAAGGCTTCATGAAATAGTGAGCTGGGAGCTGAGGCCAACTGGGGACGGACCAGTCCCACCCCTCCCTTCGGACACTCTGGCAAGGAGCCTTTGGCCTGCCATAGCAGAGAGGCGACGTCATCGGAGTCCAGCTGACGGAATTCCTTCCCAGTAGAATCCACTTTAGCAGGTGTGTGACTCCCACCCCATCCAGATACAGGCAGCCAGGAAACTTCGGGGATCTCTCTGGGGGCGTGTCTGTGGGGAAGCAGAGGGGATCCCCGACCCCCAACCCCCCATATCACCAGCGTCGACTCCCAAGGTCTTAGCTGCCAGTTTACCACAGCACTGGGGCTTAAATGGGACACGCGGTGGGGCTGCAAGTGTAACTATATCTTTGGGGAACCGCTTCCGGTGAACAGGACCTGGCTGGCCAGCTGACAGGAGGAAGGTGGGAGGGGCTGGAGAGGTGAAACGGCTCTGGACTGATA